>NC_070588.1:17951822-19444322 GCF_027409825.1 Scomber japonicus
CATCTGATTTGTTGCTCACAAAGCCTGAACAGCAACGCCAGTGACTATTTTGAACAAACTGCTATTTTTTAAATTACAGTCACCTGACACTTTAAACACAGGTCGGGGACTGTAGCTATGTTGGGGGATCAGATGTAAAGATATTCAGAATGAGTAACAGAAAGTTTGCTTCAATGTACAGCATGACAATATTTCCCTGATCCACACTAAGACTTAAGGCCTCTGTTTTCAGGTTTATGCATTTATGAAAAGTTCAGTGTTTGCTTTTCAAAGAGAGATTAAAACAAGGAAGGACGATGCTTTAATGGCTCTTCCCTGATTAATGTAAGATAAGATAAGTTATTCCTTTATTAGTCCCACAATGGGGAAATGTGTGTGTGTGTGGACATCTATAAAATGATGCTACCTTTGTTTGACATGGTAACCATTAATGTGATGATTAGTTGGTCGCTGTGTACATGTCTATCTCTATTTACATTTCCCCTGTGTATAGAAATATGAAGTGTAGTTTGTGTGCCGTGTCTATACGTTTGTGCAGTCTTAAAGTGTTTATTTATTGTTTTTTTCTCTCTTTACAGTGAAACTGTTGAAAAGGACGGAGTGCATCCTCCAGGCACTTTGGATCTATCTGAATGAAAACCTGAGCATCATCTTCAAAGAATAACTGTTGGTCATTTTAATATTTTATTTTACACCTGTGTTAAACCAATTCTTGTAACTTTGTTATAATTTGCATGGAATCAGTTTGTGTAAACTCTTTTGGAAATCTAATTCACTCGATGAGCACTTCATTAGGAACACCTGTGCAATCTAATTCAATCCAATACAACTGCTCTGTCGTAAAATTTACATATACAAAGCTTACACAATTTCAATTTTTGTGGACATTGTCAGAAAGATGATAACTCTGCTTTATGCATATTACTGAAGTTGTAGTGGGTGATGGTGATGTAATGGAGTGCACTATATTGAAAAGTGTTCCAAATGTTAGGGTGATTATGCCATTAACTGAAATGAAAATGCTGCACAATTTTAATGTTTTCAACATGTTAAATCATGGCTAAAAGAGAAACATTTTGCTCACACCTAATACACTTCTATAAATAGATACACCTGTTTTTTTATGCATTTGTGTACATTAATAAATAATAAATATAAATTATATATCTAAAGTTTGATAGACTCCCTCAGCACTACTTCATCTTCTTTTTGAACACATAACACTGTTTGAAGAATCATGCTATTTTCACATTGAATCATTATGGGAAACCTCAAATATAAAAAATACTCAATCTGTTTGTGATATTTATTGTTTGGTTTTGTCCTTTTTTTTCTCCGATACTACAGCTCTTCACACAGTTTTGAGGCAAGGATTGCCACCATTCCTCCAATGTTGGAATAGTGAGGGTGCTGAAGGTTTGCATGACCTGGAAGCAATGCCTCTGCATGTGCACTCCTAATGGGTACAATTAAGACTGCATATTAAGTAATATGCACTGAACCTTAGTTATCCTCAGGAACTGTACATCTTCTTTGAAGTGCTTCAGAAGCTCTTCCTTCAGCTGGATGCTTTCAGGCTCAAAAAAGGTACAAACATGTATGAATGAGCCAATGGATACTGATTGTTCTGTTGAATTGGCAAACATATATTTTGGGCCAAATAAAAAATTGTGTTTGAAAATAGCAGAACAAGGAAAAAAGTATACTTCAAAAACATAACCAATGATTTGGTAAACTTATGTAAAACTACCACTGTAAGTGAAAAGTGGTAGTCTAGTGGTACTACTAAGTGACTAATGAAAGGATGTTGAATTGAGAGACAGTGCTGCACCCAAATTGTTGATGACTGAATGGATATTTTGTGGACTTCTTTACACCAAGCTGCACCAAAAACTCTAACAGAATGCTGCCATGGGAGTTGACATGTTTATTAAAATGTTTATATGGAAGTTGACAGTGACAAGTGTGTTGTCAGATGGTTAGACCACTATGCTGTTATAAAAAAAATGAAAACTGTAAGTGTGTTGTACTGTTTGACCATAATATTGTCAAATAAAGAGAGATTTTGTTGGATTTTTATGCTTCATTAAGGCAGTTTTCAAGTATTAGTATTGGACCATTCAGCACTGCAATGATTGCAACTGAATGTTTGCTTTATTATGTGTAGTGCTGCAACTACTGATTAATATCAATCAATCTGTCGGTTACTTTTTAATAATTAATTGATTTAATTGTTTGGACTTTTGGAAATGTGATTGACATTTGTGACTATTTTCTGTCATTTTATACTCTAGGTGCAGTGTCTTATATTGCCCTGACCAACAATTCACAACGTAGACATATTCAGTTTACGGTCATAGAGGAAACCAGAAAATATTCACATTTAAGAAACTGAAACTGGAAGCATTTTTTTCTTTTAAAATGACTCAAAACGATTGATTAATCAAAATAGTTTGCCATACATTTTCTGTCAATTTAGTAATTGATTAATTTACTATTAGTCGCAGCGCTAATTATATGCTTTACTCATATGGTGCCAAAAAGAGTTAATGTATTGTTTTTTGGGGGTCAAGTGTCAGCAATATGTAAACTGCATCCATTTTATGAATAAAGTAAATAACAAAAACATGTTGTGTGTACCAAATTCATTTGTATGGATCATGTTGACAAACTAGAATTATGTCAAACTAATTAGTAAAAATTAAATTGGATGAAAGCCTGATGTTTTAATTAAATATATGTATTTATTTATTAACCTTTATTTTACCTCGCAAGGCCATTGAGGAGGCATCATCATTTACAATGGTGTCTAACATAACAAAACAAACAATATGAAGTACAAGAAAACAAAAGAAAGAAATAAAAGAAAATATTAGGTAAAATAAAACAGTGAATTTTACTTCTACAAATGAGATACATGTTAAAGGCCTGTAAATATATTCTTTAAGTCAATATAGGACATATCTGTATTGACTGTGGATGTAGCTGTTGTAACCAAGTAAATTCCTGTATTGGATCAATAAAGCATCTATATATAACTTAACTGACTTCATTTGTGTAAGCTTAAATATCTCTTAGTCATCAGAAGTTATTTAATCTTCACAATCAGTATGTTACTCTAATACAAGTTCATTTTTGCTTTTAATTAACCTAATCCTATTTTAAGGAACCTGTTGACGAATGAATTTCATTAAAGTCAATGTTTCACTTTTTTTTGAGTGTACTACTTAGATTGCCTGCATTGTCTCTCGCTCCCTCCACAGTGTCACTGCTCCCTGGCACAGCGTGGCAGTGCAGGATGAAGCCGGCAGTGTGTTGAGCGTGAGCGGGTGTGACTAGCGTACAACTGTATGTTATGTACTGTAAGCTGAATGTGAGCCATCCTATCAGATAGTGTAACGGAGACAGGCAGTTTATTCTTAGTAGACTTGTGGTTACTGCTATTGGAATTCTTTGACAACAGTAGATGTCTGTGTGTGTGTGTCTGTGTGTATGTGTGTATGTTGCTGCCATTCCCCAAGCGGGAGGCAGCAGTTCATTGCAGAGATGGTTCTGTTTAAAGTGATGTGAGGAGTGACTCCAAGCAGCATGGTTTCCGGTCGTTTGACGTTGCGGGAGAATAAATTACAGAGA
This sequence comes from Scomber japonicus, assembly GCF_027409825.1. Lineage (NCBI taxonomy): Eukaryota > Metazoa > Chordata > Actinopteri > Scombriformes > Scombridae > Scomber > Scomber japonicus. Next base: position 17,955,456 of record NC_070588.1, read on the forward strand.
TATAGAATGACGAGCTTCAAAGGCGAGTTTGTTGTCAGAGAGAGACGATGGTGTAGATGTGGAGCTGCTGTATAGATGATACATCAAATATGCTGCACTTGAAGAAAAAGGCTAATGTAACAGGACTGGTGTTTGGTCTTCCTCATGTTGAGTGTAATTGTTGCTCACTGTGACGGATGCAAGACCACGCTCTGCACAACTCAGGCGCTCTCGGAGTATTTAGAGTATTGCTGCTTTTTCTTCCCCCCTCATACACAGCACATTATCAAAGCTGGTATATCCCTGCTCTCTCAACACATGATTCACAAGCCAGGTCCACACACACACACATACACAGATGGGCTCTGATTTGATCAAACGTCCTTGTAAATAACAGAAATGCCACCAGACACAACACAGCTCTGATTTGCCCTTCTTGACACAGGCCATGTTTTGTAGGCTCTTAGTGTCTCTGTAAAACACAATCCACCAGTGCACAGTAGAAGTTAACCTTATCAACGATGCTGTCCAAATTTGACAAATGATCCTATTACACACACACACTCACACACACAGACACACAAACACACACAAACACACACACACACACACACACACACAGACACACACGATCGCAGGTTTTCAAGACAGTTGTTGTGGTTTTCTCTAAGAATGAGCGGCCAGGATTTCAGGTCAGCCCTCGCTCCTAATCGCCCTTCAACATAGACAGGGTATTTGTTAAAGAGGGGAACCAGCCTCATATGTTTTCTGCCAGGAATGATGAAAGCAGCCGGCCTGTAAATGCTTGCAGATTTGTTTTGGTGTTTCTGTGCGGAGGAGAGTCGTAAGCCTGAGCAGGGCTGGAAATAGTTGTTAAATTAGTGGACTGCACCCTTGAATATCCTGTCTGAAAAATCAGAGACCTTCTCTCATTGTTATTAATGTTTTGATACCGAAGCTCAGGTGTTTCTGCGTCTTTTCTCAAGGAAAACATTTACATTGAAAGAAGTTTTTTTTTTTTTTTTAACTGCTGTTTGTCCTTCAGCAGTTTTTTTTATTTTTTTTTTATAAAAACATATATTTGGGTAAAGTTTTCTTTGAAGATGTTGGTGATGATAGGTATTTCAGATTTCAACTCTGATGTGTTATTTTTAGCTATTTTGTCTGCTGTTGCTCTCACACACTGTAGCATTTTGCCAGTGAATCAAACCAGGAGGACAAACAATAAACAAACATAAACCGTTACGGAGGCTGCAGCTTTTGCGAGTTGAAGAATGGCTGCGACTTGGCAGAGAGTTCAGCACTACTGAGTGTCTTGTAGTCACATATATAAGAGACACCAACAACAAAACTCTCCCTCAGGCTTTTCCACAATCACCAATAATTCTCTCTCGCCTTCTCTGTCTCACTTTAAATGCTGCCCACACAACAGCCATTCCCACCAGCTCTCCTCCTCTGTGGAGCTCAGGCTCCTCACTTGAGATATTGATGTCAACTCAGGGTATTTACTCAAGTATTTATCGTATATTGATTAGGGCTGACACCCTTGTCAGCGCCTCCAATAATTTAATTACATTCCCACACACCATACAGGCGTCCTCCAAACTCCAGCTACTACACCACCTTTCTTCTTCTGCTGCCTCCAGTTCCCACCTCTCACAGAGACAAACTCTCTCTCTCTCTCACACACATACACACACACACACACGCGCGCACACACACACACACCTCCAAACCATCTTCAGTCCACTTCCTCTTCAAGCCCCCTGCCTCATTTCACAGAGTAGGATTTGGAGCCATTTTAGCTGCAGGATTAAAGTGTGACAGGGATAATGCCACTTGAGCCACTTGGGAGTCACATGACACAAGATGATCTAAGGTTTTGGGAGGAGCACTATAATGTAATTAATGTATTGGAGGCTCTTATCCATTTGACTCCACCCATCGAAGAGCCAGGCACCTATAACCCTTAAAAACTGCTCTTTTACAGATGATGGTGAGGAAAACAGTGATACTGTTTAGTTGCCCCCACCCCCTCACTTTTTCTTCCCTTCTATGCTCATGCTCGGCAAACAGTCAATTTAATTTATTTTCTCTATACTGAGAAGTGGCCATTGACGTAATTTAACCTTAAACCCATTTGGACTGTCCCCCCCAACCTGCACAAGTGCGTCCTATATAGATAATCCCACCGCCTTGTTAATCTCTTGACGGCTTATCGAAGTTACCGCACTTTGTTTACTTTACTACACTTCAGTCATGCTTTTAAAACTGCTGTTAGTCTGCAGTTCTTTTAATCTCTTTATCTGTTCTTACCTTTTACCTGAACTTTTTCCTCCACGTGCATCTTTTATTTTAAAAGGGGTTCATTCTTTGTGTCCAAATGCAATAAAAATGATATGAAGAATGATATCGTAATTAATTAATTATTAGGAAGTCAAATAAATAAATGCTGATGCTAAATTAATGTAATTTGTGATTGCCTTTTAACAGTCGTTCACAGCAATAATTCTTTAAATTGCACTTAATACCAATTTAGGGTCATATTTTTATGAATAATATATAATTAATTTGATCTGTAAAATGTCAGAAAATAGTGAGAAATTAGTTTTAAACTCCTAGAGATTGCTTTTTTGACCAACAGTAAAAATCCAAAGATATTCAATTTGTAAGGACATAAGATGAAGAAAAGCAGAACATTCATGTTTAAAAACCTTGCACCAACAATAAATACTTGCTCCATTTAAAGCCCCCCCCTTCACTCAAAAATGACTTTTTATTTCTTGTTACTTCAGATTGATATTTGAGCTTCACTGTGCAGCATGTGCAGAGTTTGACACTAAAGATTGTTTTCACTTTTAATTTCCTAAAATCTGAGTATGAACATGATTTTTGACATCATAAGTGAGTTTGGAGCCAATCATGGTCCAGTATGAAACACAAATGTGTTGTGGAAACTTGAAGCCTCCAGTGCTCAAACACTGAGAACTTAGCAGTGAAGGACGCTTGTTGTGTCCAGCAAACTGTATACATAGACTCTGGACTTGTCAGTGAAGCAGAAGGAGTAGTTGTGCTTTTAACATGTTTTAAATAGTTAATTAACTTTTGTTAAAAAACGTCATCTTTGAATACATATATTGGAACTTAAACAAGTAATGAATTTAATTTTTCTATTTTTCGTTTTCTTTCACCAAGTAACAGTGTTACTGAGGTTAAAATATTTTTTTTTAAAGACAGCATTATTTAAAAAACCAACATAAACTCTCACACAATAAATATAAATAACATCCATTTAGATTGCATGAACAGGTATGAATTTCTGAAACTATACTGAATAAAATAAAAACAACACATTTATAGTAAAGGAAAATGGACTGACCAAGAATGCTATTTTTCAGATCCTTTAAATCCTTGAAGTAATAATCATGATTGATAGTGAACATACAGCTTTAATTACACAACACGTGTCAGGTGTGTCTGTTTCAGGGTCTCGCAGGCAGGTGCGAGTTCCCGACCTTGTGTTTTAGAAACGCAGTGTGCGCTTCTCTGTTTCCGAAAGCTTTGTTCAGCAGGCACTTGGAGAGCATGGACTCCTCAGTGACAGCAGCTGTGACTGGCAGGGGTGTTTTGGAATTCACTGCTTATTGACCAGGCTTGTCCGTGTTTCTGTTTGTCAGAGGATGAATCTTCACTCACCTCCTGCTAGTTACTGTACATGTTTTCTCTCTGTGTTAGGAACTTCCCTGCAGACAGGGGGAGGAGAAAAGGAGGAGGGAGTGTGTGTGTGTATGTGTGTGAACAAGTAAGGCTCTCTCTCCAGAGGGAAGTGGAGGGAGTAGTGAGACGGGTAGAGAGAGACGACGAGAGACAGAATGTAGGCTAGTCCAGCAGCAGACAGACAGAGAGGAAAGCAGGCGGGCAAACAGTTTGAGGGCTTGCGTAATGTTGAGCGGTGTGCGCGTGGTATTGATCCAGGTTAACCCTGCCTGGACCTACACCTATGGCAGGCGGGCTCAGCCCTCCAGCCGCAGTATAATACCTTATGGTTGACAGATTAAAGGATGAGACCTAAGGGACAAGCTGCACAACTCAACATAAAGCAACAGAACGCAGACATGAGGAGCAGCTAACAGCGGATCCACACTGCACCGCCGCAGTATGAGCTGGTATCCACCTGTCAGTAGCCTTTAGCACAGAGGTGTGTGTTTGAGAGAACAGGAAATATATCAGTGTGTGCATGTAGCAAAGAGTAGGCACACTAGTCTCTATACATTAGTGTGTCCATTTGTGTTAGATGTGTGTGTGTGTGTGTGTGTGTGTGTATGTGAGTTGGTGGTGTGAGCCTGTCAGTGTCAGTGCTGACTGTGTGCTTTGTGACGGAGACTCAGAGGAGTTTGTGAAGTAGCAGTGTGCAGGAGCAGGCAGACGTTTGATGTGCGCAGGACAGAGCAGAGCAGCGCAGCACATGACTCTGCAAGTCCTCTTGAATCAACACTCTATTTAGTTATTTCAGTTTTATGCTTGTGGCTCAGTGTCAAACGAAACTGGTTTCAGCACCAGTAAATTAAATAGTAAATGCTGTTATTGCAAGCTGATTGATCGCATATGTTTTGCATGATTAGCAGAAATTGCCTTTGCACTTGTCTTGTGCATAGTATCCATCACAATAATCATGTCAAGTTATATATTCGGGTTCAGGTGTTGGGTAAATAATGATTAGCTGATTAAGTCCTTCTGTTTGACAGGTGTTGACAGGTGTATTTGTTAGAACTCATTGGTTAGGTCGTTGGCATAGATCTATTTAAGCAGGATGTGCATTTTTGGTTTGGAGTTAGTGTGTCTTTTCATTAAAAGGTCTTTCTGAGGCTTCACCAGACATTTCATTGAGGTTTCAGTGACACTTCCAACTCTTCCTCTGGTAAACAGTTATTCATTGTCACAGTAGTATTATCACAGTTTATGTCAGTGTTGGTCCCTTGAGAAGACAGAAACAGTTGTGACTTACGAGCTCTCTGCTGCAGAGAAATCGACTGTTCCCTGCTGCTGTAGTCTCCTGCTGTACTGGATGTAAGAAAGTTCAGGATAACATACTGTATGGTTAGATTAATGTGTGAATGCATCTTCAGGGCCACACTTGAGACAGTTTTTATCCATCTACTAAAGGAAGGAATCTCTATCTTTATGTATGTATGTCCTTCTCTTGTCTCTTGAACTGTTCATCTGATTGACGGCAAACATGGCAGGTGTATGGCTGGAGACCCAACGGTGTGCAGTGTTGAATATGGTGCAATTTGGACACGCAATACCTTTTTAATATTGAAATTTGAATAAACCAGCAATCAGTGAGTTTCTGTGCAGGGGTAGGGCAGAGCTACAGGGGTCTGCAGACTGACTCCTGCATGTCAGGGAGAGAGACCAGAGACGAGGCGTGACACGAATCAGAGAGAAGTGCTCTAAAGAAAGAAAAATAACCAGTGAATACAGCTTTTAATCAAGAATGGACACTGTGACCCCTATAGACAGGAAGCATAGTGTTAGCACCACATTCAATAGATCTGCAGTGATTGACTACATAGAAGGCGTTCAGATACATGATTGAGTGTAGGTCACCTGCATTTTTGAAGTGCTCAGAGCCCAGTACACAATGAGTGTATTTAACAGTTAAATGTGTAAAACAGAGAAGATTTTTTAATTTTAGATGTGTGTGGACTCCTTGCTTTCTCAAGTGTGAGATGGCCCTTATTTTTGGCTGAAATGAGAAAACAACATGTATTTATTATTGGGGTACTTATTATTTATATCATCTGTGTCTAATATAATTTTAGTTTCTTTTATGTTGTTGGTGTATAAACTCATCCGAACCTGACATCAACTGCATTCATTTTTCTGTTTTGAATGAGCGGCTGTAGGCCCAGCAGTCAGGCCGTTCTGAAAAGGCATGACTTGAGCACTAGTTTAAATAGAAATGCATTATGCCGGAGCAATAAGCAAAGAGAACATTTAAAATGCTCATTTCATTGGCTTAGGTGGCATGACGGGAGAATGTTTGTTTTGTGTCAGCTGGGCACCCCACGGCATTTCAGTGCTGAATTAATTTGTAGTGATTACACCTGTGAGCTGAAAATCCTTTTATATCGGCAATAGTATGCAAACAGCATTCCAAGAGCTCTGTACACATTTTATCTCTATGTCAGCAGAAACACGGTTTGTTTCCTTTTTTTTCATGGTTGTTATATTATCTGCATATCTTTGAGCTGACGTGTAGTAAAAAACCCCCCTCTTCAGATGCTTCAGTAGATACTTTCGATTAACATTGCACTTCTGTGAGCCATCCCTCACATATGAATGACTTGCTTGGTGTGACTCATTCAGATTTATTGAATCTTTTGTAATGTATCACATCATAAAACATCATTCCCTGGTAGAGGATATTAATGTACTTCTAATTTCCCTGCGTACCAATAGTCCTCATTAGTACACTTTACTCAACCTGTAATGAATGAATAAACAACAGGCAGCGTTTCCTTATTTACATCTCTGTATTATCCTGACTGACTGAGTGTTGACAGTGAAGAGCAAACAAACGTCAACAGGAAGGTTGTGGCTTGCATTCGAGCCGCCTGCGTGTGTCTACCTACCTGCCTACGTTTCAGTCTGTGCTTCCCTGCTTCGGTGCCACAGCGAAAACTAATGCGTGAAGAGAAACAGTCAGGCAGGTAAGCCTGCTGAATTCTGATGAGTTCTCACCCGCCGAGGGCTGGGAGAGAAAACAGAGGCAGGCACCTGAGCGCTGCATGCTGAGATGAGATGGTTAGCAGCAGTGTGGAGCAGCAGCTTTGTTCACTCTGCATTATCAGTGTGAAAAATATGTGGTTAGGGAACAACGGGGGGAAAAAAAGCAGATACAATGCCGGTTTTCTTACTTCGTATGATACATTTTTGATGAATGCTTAGAGGAATTAAATGATTATTTAATGAAACTGTGAAGGAGACTGCCACCATCACCTATTATTACATTGGAATCTCAGTTTGTTCATTTCTTCTTGTTTTTGGCTCAGAAGTATCCGATTCAGGTATTATTCTACATTTCTTTCTGCTTTTTCTTTGAGGCTTTGAGGATATTTTTTGACTCAAATCATTGTAATGATTAGGGAGATTATTAATTTATTTAGTTAATTAAAATGGATTCATTTGGATACAACTTTAATGTCACTAACAACTTTGCCGATCTTGGAACTTCAAATTAATGCTCACCCTCGTTTGGTGGTTTCTGCTTTATTTCTTTTGAGATAATAATAATTTTCATAATTGTTTCATAATCTCCCGTTGTGTCTGCAAGTAACATATGTGCAATATTATACCCCCAACAATATGATAAGGTGAAAATTGTTGAGGGTTGAATAAAAAACTGTTAGTGTGCATTATTTGAAGCAGATGTATTATAAAATCAATCAAGATATTGCTCTATTTTATGGGTCTGAATCATTTCTTAGATGTTCCCTGGAACGAACTGTAATTTGGATTAGATTAGATTTAACTTTATTGTCATTGCTTATAGTACAAGCACAATGAAATGCAGTTTTGCATCTAACCCGACTGGCAACAAGAAAATAAGTTATACACAGGTGAAAATAATATGAATATACAAGGAAATAACTTATATATATAGGTGGAACTAGAGTCATATCTTTGATATACACAGGAGAAGTTATAAAGCTATGTTCATATGGGACTAAGCAGGATTAATATACCAGTGTACCAGTCAAAAGTTTGCATACGCCTTCCCATTCACTTCAATGAGAAAGTGTGTCCAAACTTTTGACTGGTACTGTATATAAGAATTGGTTATTCAGTGCAAATGAGGTGAATGTTATATATTAAAGTAAAGAGAATAGATTATATATAGGTGGAGTTGTAAGTTACATATACGGTAGTTTAGTATATAAGTAGAGAAAAATTTAGAAAAAAGAAAAACTCATTTTAAACCCTAATAAATATTAATTTATTGTTCATTTATTTCTATTAATTTAATTCCACATATATGTTGAATTGTGTGCAGGCAACGTTTGCATTTTGCATGCAGACCTGCTGTGCACTGACAAAAAGCGTCTCTACATTGACAGTTATTTGGAGTGAATTGGTTGGATGTATACACACTTATCACTGTCTTGGTTTCCCTGCTAATTAGTACCCAATTAAATAATTATTTCCAGGAAGCATCTTGGAAATTATGCAGAAATTGCGGACATTCAAAATGAAGCATTACTCTAATCTGTATTTACAAATATAAACATGTTTTTTTTGGCTTATATGTGATTAACTATATGTCTGCAGTGCACTCAGACCAATAAACTATCATGTACTCAGACGTGTAAATGAAAAAAAAATGTATCAAAGCCTAAAAAGACTGTAGTATATATCCTAAACATGCATATAATACATGAGCTGGGGAGCTGCCTCAGGGCTTGTTTGTCCTTCCGGAGAATAAATAGCAGCAATAAACCTTTTTGGCTGAAGGACAGTAACAATGCAGAGACACTTCATTCATACAAATCCTGTTATCTCTGCTCCGCAACATTCAGAAGGGCCTTAGAGAAGCACTCAGGAGCACTACAAGCTCCGTCTTAATCCAGCAGCAAAGAGCTGGACACAGTAGGAAAAACTGCCAGAGTTTGAAAAGAGGACAAGAGCGGCGTCTTCCACACAGTCGGGTCTCCTCAATATTGTTGACTTGTTGCTTCCTCTGTTGAGATTTCAGAGCATTTAGGTGCTTAACAGCTTAAGGGTCAGGGCTAGAAATTGGGTTAATTCAGATTAGACGAGTCCACGGTTGGTGTGTAAGGACCACCAGACTGCTTCACCAACCCGCTCAAACTGACCCATATCCTCTGTTTCACGTCTACATTGTCACTGCTATTTGCAGCAGATGTTAAGGAATAAAAATGGTGCAGTCTATACTGATGCACATAGACACATGTTGCTTATTGGGAGATGATCACATTACACCACACTAGGCACTGACTCATTGGAGTACAACGCAGAGAAAAAAAAAGCTGAGACATTAGTGTTACAGAGAAATGATGTGACTGGATTTGCAATATGTGTATGTAATAGTGTGATTTATGACTGCAGGGGCTTTCATTTCCTATTTATCTGAATGGTATAGAATGTGTAGAAAACCGGACCATCTTTCATTTTGAAAGTCATCAATTACTATCTGTGCAATATGAAGTTTCTGGACCGCTGTGGTCTTCCGGGAGTCTATTGTCTCATCAAGCGTGGCCTTTAGTGAGAACAAAGTGTTTTGTCAGGCAGATGCAGAGAGATGGAATTGGTAAAATAGAACGATTAGAATGTTATTATAATGCACGTACTTTTCAATTTTAAGAATATAATCATCTCTTTAAGCGTAAAGCAGCAAATATGTGCTTATATTAGTGTGAAATAATGGAGAGGCAGTTTATAATCATAGACTTTTGCATGCAGAGTCAGTGTGAGAACAGGTTGACAGCTAAATGGACACAAGAGGAAGAGAAATGACAGTTAAATGGAGAAACAAAGCCTTTATTAGTCGGGTGAATTTTGCATAAATAGAAAATTAGGTGTGAGGTTTCTTGTAGAGGTGACTGTGTGTGTAAAGGTGTCTGTGGGCGCTTTGTGAGACAGCGTGCCCCGGACAAGCTGAAAGGCTATTTGGGATGTCTTTTTATTCATCCGCAGAGAGCCTCCCCGCTGGGCACAGAGTGCCGTGCCTTGTGAGCTGTCGCTGACAGAACGGGTGTCCGCACAGAGCAGGGAAGGAAAAGATAAACAAGGCTGTTAAAGGCCTCATTAGACAAAATCCTTGAGCAGAAAAGGAAATGTTTAATCATTCACTCTGTAAAAAAAAGAAAGAAGGAACACAAATGATTTCCTGCAAAGGGATGTCTGTACACTAAATTTATGATAAATGTAATAATCTCCTGATCATACTGAGTGTGTAAGAGAGTTTGTGGTGGAAACACAGAAAGAAAAATCATACAATTTATACTTTACAGGTCATGTTCATCTGTACGAGCTTTTTAATTAAACCTAATCAACTGCAGTCTGCCTTTGGTGTTCTTCAGTCCAATTTGATTCAAGTTGGTGTCAAATGCAGACAAATCTAAATTCATTCTATTTTCAAATGGCAAAGAGTTAACATCTAATTTTCCTAAGACCTCAGCTGCTCTAGGGGTTGAAATTGAAGTATTGAGTTATTATTGATCAGAACTTGTCATTCAAATCACACAGTGAAACACACATTAGTTTCTTTTTTAGGAATACATCCAGTTTCTCCATCCAGGCAGGGAAACCTTTATTGGACTACAACAGTCTGCTCTTTATGAATACACCTGAACAGAAGAGGGTGAATACTGTATACGTCTGTGCTTTTACATTTTATCACAGGCTGTGGCAATCTTGTACACCTCTGTACTCTGTATGCTGCTGCAAAGTGGCCATCTCTGTTTATCCACTGACTTCCGCATTTATTGGCTTTTATATACAGTACCAGTCAAAAGTTTGGACACACTTTCTCATTGAAGTGAATGGGAAGGTGTGTCCAAACTTTTGACTGGTACCATAAATCTCTCCTCTGGATGATTCTTTCTTATCTGTATACATACACATATAAAAACCAACATCAACATGATATTCTACAGATGTTAGGGTTAGGGTTAGAAGAGAGAAAGGTTTTAAGTACACTGCTGTTTCTTCCTGGAATAATGAAAGACTGAAAGACCTGAAACTGCCAGAGCTGATTACTGTGGGTGTGTGGATCACTGGGGAACTGAAGTCCGTTTTAAAGGACTGAAAAAATACTACTCTTTGGTCATTGTGATTGCTCCTAAATTTTCACTGAAATCATTTTAGGAAATTGTATCTGTTTATGCATCATAACTGGATTTTTGTCCTTGACCTTGAATATTAACTAGATACTGTGTTCACTCTTTTGTAGTGTGTGGCAGTTGTATTGGTCTGTTTGTATTGTTTGTGTTTATACTGCTCTCTTGGGCCAAGTCAATCTTAAAAAAGACATTATAATCTCAATAAGACTTTTACCCGATTAACTAAATGATATGCGTATATAACTGAAATAAAACAATTAAACTATCTCTTAAAAAAACAACTTTTCACTCCACTACAATTATTTTTATTGTATTATGAGATGCATTGTTAAACTATCCAGCAATATTTCAATTAGTAAAAATTAGCTCTACATTAACTACAGTGAAATGCTGCTTACATGTCAATGCATCAGTAATAATAATCTAGAAGAAAGCTGAAGCGATTAGTTGATTAGTTGATGTGATAATAAGCCTACATTTTTATTCATACAGTACTTTTAAAGACACTTTATATAAACAAACAATAGCAAAAGTAAGTGACACACAGTAAAATAGCATAAAAAGCACTGTTTTAAAAGTATCAGCTAATCATTAGTTAGGATTTAAAAAGGTGAGTTTTTTTAACTGGGATAATGAACAGCTTTTTGGGGGGTTTAGATGGTTGTTTGGATAAATAAACAAAATATCAAGTTGGGCTCTGGGAAATTGTTTTAGGTGCTTTTCACTATTTTCAGGAATAATATACTAAAAGATTGATCAAGTCAGGTAATTCGTTAATAATCATTAGTTGCAGCCCAAATCTAATTTTATATGATAATACATCACTGAATGGGGCCATCTTGAGCAGCAGTGAAGACACTTTTACTTTTGATACTTGAAACCACATTTTGCTGCTCATGATTACACACTTTTACTTAAGATTGTGAAAGCAGGACTTCTAGTTGCTTTGAATATTTTTATAGTGTGGCATTGCTGCTTTTAGCAACACATCTGCTGCTGCTACACATAAATTAAGGTCACTATCTGCTCATATGCGGTAGTTAGTAGTCATATGTCCATATTATTAGATCTCCCTCCAAAAAACACTAGAACAACGTCACAGTATTTTTATAAGTGCAGCTTACTGTACATTTTAGATTATGTTAAGTTCTGTGTTCATCTCATGTCTGTCATTTGTGGTGGAATTTTTCCCGACCATCCTAGCTGTTGACATTTTGCCTCCCTCTTGTGCTGACAGACACATGCTCTTTATTCTATCAGCTCTGTCCACATTCAACCCTGTGACTCATATGGTAAGGTGGACTTCAGTTTGAGCTCTGAAAATTAGACGAAAATTAAAAGATGTATCCATAATTTTGACGCAGAAGTTGCTAATTCTGTTGGGTCATGTGCACATCACGAGGACATAGATAGTTATCGCCCTGCATCGTCCGTAAAGTTCTCTAAACTCTCAGCGTGTAGTCAGCTCATCCTCAGACACACAAGTGTTCAAATGTCCATGTGTTAAATGGATGAAATCATTACAGAAAACAAAAGCTTTTAAAGAAAATTCTATGTTTTTAATGTATAATTCCTCCACAGATATATTTACGTTGGCGAGAGGTGAATAGCCTCTTTCTCACCCCTCTGTCCGCCCGCCCTCTCAGAGGTTAAAATTCCTTAGACTGCTCCGCATGCATGTGCGTATTAGTATGCACGCGTGTGCGCAGACACTGTTTTTCACCTCGTGCAGGTGGGTGCAGTAAATATTAGCTTTTCAAATGAACATGGCCACCCTCAGATATTTAAAGGCCGAAATTGAGAGGCTTTCTTTTTTCTCTTGGCAGGCCACTCCAAACCAGCAGCAGACAGTTTGGTTACATTCAACAAACATTAAGTAACCATTGACTTCAGTCTGTATCTTCTACTGTAGTTCATTTTGGACTTAGGGAAAGGAGGAGCTGAGAAAGGGCGACGGGTTCAGCTTGAATGCAAACAAACTGGAGAAATTAGAAGATGCTTGCTGCTTCACATAATTCCGCTGAGTTATTCACTGATTGTAAAGCAGCATGTGCCAATATCTGTACCTAGACCTGAACACTGTAGAGAGACAGTATCTGTTGCAGAGTGGCGTGTGTCATGGGTCTCTCCTTACCCTGGAGACAGACAGACAGACAGAAAGCAGTGATCATATGGTTACCCTGCAGCCACAGGCATGCTGGAAATGAGACCTTGAAGAACTGTTGGGAGGCACTGTCACTTTTTCCAAAAGATGTCCATCCAGGAAGCTTCCTCTGCATATTTCAGAATGACAGACAAGCAATTGGCCTTTAAAACCTGTGCAAAGCAACAGAGGAGAAAATAAAGAAAAAGGGAGTGGAGCAAGGGATCAATGGCGTAGTCGTATTGAGACAAATGTTCACACCAAACTCTGCTCTGTTCTCCAGAAATAGTCTAACATCACACCAAGGTTACAGTTGGCAAATCAATTAGCAAAAACACAATAGAGACCAGGGCCCTCAGAATTCATGTGCTATCCAAGCAGACGGCGCTGAATGAAAGGAGCTTTTAGTTTCCATATTCGGCAGCTCAGGGGTGCCAGCGTTTGGGGCTGTTTTTGAGGCTTTGAGCTGGCCTTAAATGCTTTTCAGCTATTGGTTGCCTTTGGATGGCAGGAGGTTGTTTACTACATTGAGAAAGGTGAGGTGTTTTAGTGGCACTGACTGATTTTTTATCAGTTTAGCCTTGTTTGGATACCGGTTGCCAAGAGAGATCTTTCATCAAGCCACTCACTTCAAACTGCTGTCAGTGACTGAAGGCTTTCCGGCCACCGTGTGGTAGGATGCACCAGCAGTTATCAATTTTCTGTGTTTTTGTGTCCACTGTTTGTTTGGAAACACTTGGCAGAGGATATATCAGACATTAAGTCACTAATATAGACATACAGAGTTAACATAGTTCAGATTTGAATACAGACATATTGTACTCTAAAAATAATGTGTTTGGGTGCATGAGGAGAGGAGAGGGCTGTCCCAAATTCCGTGTGACGCTGTGTTTCTCCTCTTGGTTTTTTTTTTTCCTCGAGCTCCACAATCAGAAAGAGTCATTCATTCATGTCCAGCTGCCAGCTCGGTCCTCTCGTCCTCCCCTCGCTGCTGACAGGAAAGTCTGACCTGCTGTCTTTTGCACCCAAATGTGTTCAGAGAGAAAGAAGCGAAACCTAGACGGTGCGTTTTTCTAAGCGTGTCCTCCTGAACTAAGGTCCACCTCTACGTATCGCTCATTACCTTTCCCCCTCCACTTGACTTTGTTTACCTCCGTCCTTCAGTCTCGCTCCTATAATGCCTCCTAATTGTGTGCCAGAATGCTTCTTAAATGGGCTTTTAGGATACGGATGTTCAGCAGTGTGGCTTTTTTCTTTGCCAGCCTCTCTGCTTTTTATATCAGCAGCTCTCATTGCGGAGCTGGACGCTCTCACGTTAATGTAGTTGTTAACAGCTTGTGGTCACTGGGCGGTTTGTGTGGCTTTGCTGTTTGAGCTGACACGCTCACTGGAGGCAGAGAGGCTGTGTGGAAGCTCTGGATCCCAAAAACGACCAGGCAGAGAGGGACACTGTCTCCTCTGACTGACTTATTTAGATTTGAATATCTTTGTTGTTACTCACAATTCAAATTCACCAGGGTGTAAGCAGCCAACATTTACCAACACTTTTTGTTTAAAAAGCGACAAAAAAATTATCGAAAATTTAAAAAACAGTGATAAATTGTCAAAGAATAAATGAAATGTCTCTTCTGTGCTCTTCTCTAAACTTTAAACTAAAAACATGACCTTTTATGTGAAAGGATGCCATTCTGCTCATCATGACTAAATTTAAAACAAGACCATTACCAACACCACCTGCGACTTAACTTCACTTTGACTATTTGTCCAATTTTTCCAAATCAAATTCATTTTTTCTCTAACATTTCTTATTTGTAAATGGTATTACTTCCTTCACAGTTAAGTCACTTCCTTTCTTTCAGGGACCCATCTCAAATAAAAATAACATCTTTGCTGTTTAAGGTTGTCAGTTGTGATGGATCATACACATGTATTTTCATTCTCTTGTGTCACATCCGCCGCTCATAGTAAGAATAGCACTTGTAGAAAGGTGCTATTGAAAGTCAGTTGCCGCCGTGTAATAAACGTCATCATCTGCACATCTTTCTATCTGTCACTTCTTTGATTTGTGATACTGTTGATTTAACTGCAGCTGTTGTAGAAAGTAATATTACATTGGCAGTTAAATTACAGACAATAAAGCTCCGACTGTGTTTCTGTCCTCTTTATCAAAAATGTCTTTGCCTCTCAGCTGCTAATACTGCAAATGTGTGTATTGTATATATGTACTATATACAGTATATATGTGAAGTTTGGCTTAGCTGTAAACACAACAGATGACTGTAACTCTTAAGTGTCTGTGAGTTTGTGGTTCAGGTCTGTTAAATCCACTCCGTCTGTGTCTCTCATCTCTGCAGGAGTCGGAAGATCCAGATCCGGAACATTCCCCCTCATCTACAGTGGGAGGTCAGTTGTTTGTGTGTCTGTATGTGTGTGTGTCTGTGTCTGTGTGTGTGTGTGTGTGTGGACACTGAATAGCATCAGGTAGTATATAAAACATTTTCCCGAAAATGAGTCACAAGCCTTTATACTGTGTTTCTCTCTAGGCTTCAGTGTTTGTGTTCATGTGTGTGCTCTTATATCTGCGTCAGTGTTTGTTACTTTGCGGATGACAATGTGAGTGTGCGTCAACATCTGTAGCCTTGTTGGGGTCCAAGTTGTTTTTCTCAGTGTGAGCGTCTCTGTCTTCATGCCTGTCGACTCTTTTGTTGCTTTCCACCGTATCAGTTGGTTTTGTCTACACGCTCCCAGAGATCTCACAATACTTCCCAGACCATTAAATGCATTTTGAATATCAACATTAATGGGCAAATCAGCTTCTCTGCTTGTTTGTCAGATAGAAAATGTGCTAGATTTTTTTTTTTAACATTTCAATGCAACCTGGCAACCTGAAGGTGGCTCATTTCACAGAAAAAGAGAAATGGTGAGATGTAGTGTGAGTAGCACAATTCAGAGAGCAGCAGCTTCAGTTCTCCATCTGTGTGTTTGCACACGATGCATTCAGGCACAGTTAAAAAGTGTAGGTCTTCCATTTTTTGGCAGTGCTCTGCTGTCGCCCTGAGGTGCAAACACAATGACAAACCTGACAACACAACAACAATTTCGAAACAATGTGTTTAGGTTGTGGTTTCTTAAATGTTGTGTTTTCTGTTTTGTTGTTGTGTTTTGCTCCACTGGGCCACGGTACTCAGAGCCAAGTGTACAATCATTCTAGTTAAGTGTGTAACATGGAAAGATACTTGGCCGGTAAGCCTTATTGATTAAAATAAAAGTGTATCTGTTCCATTATATGAATGGCATCCAGTAGACTTTCCATTTTTGTCATATATCAACATTTACAACTCTATTCGTTTTTCTCCGATATTCAACACACCTATTTCTGCTACTCCAGTGCAGCCCACAAGACCAATGACAGATGAGTAAATGGACTCAACACTGTTAATTATAGATTCATATTTGGAATATAACAGAAAACTGAAACTGGCAGGAAAACCTTGATCTCTAGTTTGTAGTATATTAAAGAACAGCATTCATTTGATGAATATATTGCTGAGTATAAGTGACCCGTTTTACTTATAAATGATAAATCATTTTATAACTAAAACTATGACATTTCATGAACTGTGATTACTAACATTACTGATGAAACAGCACAAGAAAACACATCATTTAAATATAGTGCTATTTATTGTCCTGAATCATACTTTATTCAAAATTATTCTCTGTTCTCTGTTCAGAGAAGTTCTCTGTTCACAGTCACACCTTGTTTCAGACTTGTCATTTACTAAATCGGGTTGCACCAATCGAACTTCAGGAATGTCTGCATTACAATCTCTGTTTGTATAAATTGGTTGCTAGGAAACATCTGTAGTGTTGTCAACCAATCCAGCTTCAAAACAACACTTTCCTGACAGTCCTTTGAAGATGCAAGTATGATTTTGTTTTCTTCATATAGGCCTATGTTATGCATACAAAGAGAACCATTTCAGAATGAGTTCTGATCATACTGATCATGCTTTGTTAATGTAATAATTGTTCATTATTATTAATTAGTGAGGTTTAGAAGTGTTTGTAATTTTTTCCACTTCAGACAGAGCAGGTGGGCTTTCCCTCTACCTTCCCTCTAGTTCTCCCTCTACCTCATGTCTTTATGCTTTATTTCTTACTCCATACTACATGGACAGACGTGATTGATCTGTTCATCTAACTCTCAAAAAGAAAGCAAAAGTGGTGTTTCATAGTATAACTATTAAACTATTAATGTTAAGCAATAAACACATTCAATCAGTAATAGGTAGCTGCACTTAACAGTTAAAACAATACTAATGTTACAGACTTGAGTCTAATTTAAGAGCTCATTAATCACATACTTTTAGGTCTATATAAATATATGTCATAACTCATTTGTTAAAATGGTGATTTATTTGTTTTGCCTCATGACTTCAGCCAGTGTGTAAGCTAAGTTATCGCACAAATCGCCAGGAAAGCGAACAAAACCAATTTTGCTATTATTAGGTTTTATTTATTTATTTATTTTTTTGTATGTTTTTATTCTTCCAATTGTTACTATTAAATGTTTGTTTTATGTAAAGCACATTGAGTTGCTGGGTATGAAATGTGTTATATAAATAAAGCTGCCTTGCCTTGCAGGGTATAAATGCTATTTTAATATGTGCTAGTTAGGCTAAGTGTCAAACATGATGCCAATATAATATAAATTACTAATAAGATTTTAAAAGCTTAAAAAGTCGTCATGCTTCACTCATGCATCTGTGCTAATGGTGAGCCATACTACTTATATTCTGAGATAGACGACTATCTGCTACAGCACTTGCTATTAATTTGAGCTCTTCCTGATTAAATATTTTTAGTATACAAAAGATTTACTAGCTAGTAGCAAACGTACGTACACCATCGTAACCGTTTATTTCTCCCCTCTACTTTGTTCAGTCTGTAATTACAAACAGCTGAGGGTGAAAACTGTTAACGTCAGCCTCCTAGTTGTAATTTAGAATCAAAGATATCGCAAATTACTGACAGCAACGATACCCCCCACTTAGCGAAAAGAGCTACAGAGGTGTCAACAAACGTGGCAGTCACGCTGCCATCGAAACAGCTTTGAGCATGACAATAGATTCCCATATTCACTTTAATTTGTTTTTTTAATTTCTCTTGTGTCTCTTTCTAAAGAAATGATAAAAATACATAATAAAAAGAGCTGATGTATGCTAGCAGTTGACATAGGCCTATAGTGTACCATCTTTGTATCACACCTGAACAAACTGGAGGCTTTTCTTGTTTTTGCCTTCTGCTGGCATTGTGTGAATGCGGCATCCACCAACACTCTCCTAATGTTGTCTTTCCAACTTTTAAGCTGTCATCTCACATCTTGTTAAGCCTGTAAGTGTCCTTTCAGCCATGTCTGAACTAGCCATGACCTCTAAACTGACTTCTTTTGTCCATCTGCAGACATTTAATCCGCTTAAGTCTTGTTTATTGAAACAGAAATATTTCATTTTTAAATTTCTCATTGTGTTGTTAAGGTTTTCTTCCAAGTCTATTTTAACATTATTTTGCAGTATTGCAAATGTGCCAGAGTGATTTTTAAATTACGTTTTTGTACTTTCGGAGCATAACCCTGAATTTCCAGTTTCACTTCTGCTCTCTTTTACACTTCCACTTGTTACATTGTGTGTTGAACAATGACCTACATAAGCAGCGCCAGACCTGTGTGTTTATGTGTTTGTGTGTCTGACCATGTGCTTGTGTGTTGCACTCTTTTGTCTAACTCTCTTTCATTTTTTCCTCAGGTTTTGGATGGCCTTCTAGCTCAGTATGGTACTGTAGAAAACGTGGAACAAGGTACAGAACTCTTCTCTTCTATGTTTAAGCAGCACATCTCATCATCTGGCTCTAACAGTTCAATGCACATGTGTCTTGTTTAGCAACACACAGACCTCCCAGTGAGTCAAGTCTCCCTGTGTGACTTGACTTCCTCGTTACCATCAACCCACACACCCATTATCTAAACATAACCCATCTCTGTATATAAATCACTTTTTATCATCTTGTCTGCGTGTGTGCATGTGCATGTCATAAGTTTGACCCGGGGAGCGGAGCGTTTGAATTACACGGAGCCTCTATAATAAGCACTGTGAATTGCCTCGGATCCCCCTTGGCCTCAGCGTATGGATTGAAGTGGGCAGACGTGGCAGATGTCCAGTAGTAATGTGTCTGTGTCTGTGTGTGTGTGTATTCATGCCTGTACGTGTTTGTGCGTTCGTCAGTTTTTGGGAAGTGCGTCGTGGTAATTGGGGAGGACACTGTAGGCGCCTGTGGCGAGGCTTTTGCAGTGTCTGATGGAGTGTGTGTTTATGATGTGTGTGTGTGTGTGTGCAGGGTAGTCAGCAGTAGATCCATCCGTAGGAACTCCTCCTTGTATCCACACACACACACACACACACACACACACACATGCATGAGTTGTAGACGCATACAGCACACACACTTACTCAAATTCTCATACACACAGTGGCATCAAACCAGCCAAGACCAACTTCCACCCACTGTAGTCATGACAGGTGCTAAAAGAGAAGCCATTCGCTGCCGTAAAACAGCCTACTTCATTTTTACTGTACCAGACGGCAGCGCAGCATTTCCTCTTTTTTATCATACAGCTCAGCTCACCGAACGTCACAGTTGCACAGTTTCAGTTTACAATCAAAGCCTCAAAAGATATGCCCCTCTTGGTGGATTTCTATGTCCCTGTCCAATTCCCTGTTTGCGTACCTTGTCTGCCTGTCACTTTTTCTGTGCCTCGTGTCCGTGCACT
This sequence comes from Scomber japonicus, assembly GCF_027409825.1. NCBI lineage: Eukaryota > Metazoa > Chordata > Actinopteri > Scombriformes > Scombridae > Scomber > Scomber japonicus. The sequence continues at coordinate 17,975,275 of NC_070588.1, forward strand.
CTGGTTGCAGGGTGAGGTTTTGGAGGAGTCCCATGTTCTTGTGTGGCATGGTGAAGGCTGCCGGTGGCGGGGCAGGGCGGGGCGGGGCAGAGCTGGCTGTGAGCGCCGGGGCCAGGCACCGTGCCAGGCTCTGCCCCCTCTCCCTCTCTAAGCCAGCTGGGCGCTCTCACTGGTTTTAACCCTTCCAAACCTACTGTCTGCCACACACCAGCAGATTTGGAAGTTTTCTTTTTTTCACTGAGGCAGCGAGTCGCTCCGATGATGCGTCACATGAAAAAAAAAAGTCCACTCTCAAACTTTTATTTTTCACTATTTCTGTGATATTGGCAACATACCTCGTATCTCTTGGCTCATTTGTTTTGGTGATTGTGTGTTCATGTGTTTAACTTGCCAATAGCTGAGATGGAGTTTATTAACCTGCTTTTGTTTAACTATCTAAAGCATCGGCAGTAAATGTCTTTTCTGCTGGCTTTGGCATCAATCCTCACAATCAAAGAGAGAGGGCTTCCTTTTAGGCTCATTAGTTTGACATTTAGCGGTTACGCAAATAGAGATCCATCCCTGAGAAAGCAGAGATATGTTTGTCTCTACTGACAGAGGCCATGGTAGATCAGAAAGCGTTACATCAATAAGACATGCTTAATTTCTAAAACCATTTTTCTCTTACCATCACTGTTGAGCTCTCCACCTCCAGGTACTGAAAATTATAATCTCCAGATGATGAAAAGATTCTTTAGATTATATGTATTGAGCAAATGTGTATCACAAAAGTTAATTACAAACTTGAATATAGCTCATACAAAACAATCCCAAAGATGCATTTTGTATAATAGACAAAGAAAATATATTTTTATGCTTGTTCTTAAAGACAACAGAGACAAAAGTGTCAGTTCAGCTTCATTATTCAAGGGCCACTACTTATTTTTTGTGTGATTTGTCTGTCACTTTGGGGCTCAACTTTTTTCCTGCCTTTAATCGCTTTAATTGTTTTGTCCAAACTAAAATATCCTGTTTATTAAATTACAAGAAATGATTAATTGATCGTAAAAATAGATACCAATTTATTTAAATCAAATTCACCTCACAGTTCAATCTTTTAGCATGTAAATCACGTCATTCTTTACTCGCTGAGCAGCCCAGGACCACAAATCTTCCCAAGGTGTGTCTGTGTTGTGCATTGCATTGCACTTTTGCACAGATTACTTGCTTTGTTTAGCCTGTCATGTCAAACTTTAATCTGTTATTGTGCAAGTGGCAGAGAGGCTATTGTGTTAAGCAGCTCCTATCTGTAGAGGCAGCAGTGGGGTCTGGAGGGAAGCCAGTGCAGCGATGACTATAATGGTTTCACACAGACAAGTGGCTCTCTAGGTCACCAGGGGAACCTGGACGCGTGTCTAACTCATCTACAAAGACCTGCTGTGTGGATGTGTAAATGTGGTCACACCTTTGTTTACTGTATCTCACGTTTTTTGTCTTTCTCTGTCTCTCTTCTCTCCACAGTTAACACTGATACAGAAACAGCAGTGGTGAATGTTACGTACGCAACCAAGGAGGAAGCTAAAGAGTAAGAAGCACAAATAATAACTCTGAGCATCCAAGTCGCAAGAGTATCTCGGGGTACACATGCTTTTTACCAATGCATATGCACAGACAAGCATCTGCAACACAGTCAGCATTGGTCATATTGTCTATGTTCTTTGTGTGTACCTGGAGGATTAAAAAGTATATCCACTTAGGTCAGATCAAGGTCAAATCCTCTATGGCCGACACTGGAAAGTCTTTCTTGATTTTGCAGAACGTAAGCATAATTAAACATGGTGACACCCAAGGAGGATATGATATTGTAATGTTGCAATTGCAGCAGAGACAAGCAGCAGCAGCAACAAGTTTTATTAGAGTACGTTCACATTAAGCCAACTATGTTTAAAAAAATGTCTCCAGAATGGATCAATTTCAAACCACCAGCCTTTTGGAAAACAATGATGTAATCCTGCCCAGTTGCTGTCGTTGTGCGTCTGGCAGTAAACGCAAGAAGACAAGCTTTTGTCGTCTCTAGCTTTCTGTGACTCATTTGAAATAGTAATATATCCAATTATACAGTGCAGGTGTTGTTACCTGTGTATGTGGGAATGACTGACGGGTCAACTGGTTTTATTCTTGATCTGCAATCAAAACTACTCTGACACCAAAAACTAGTAAAATATGTAAATGGCAACAACTGAACAGTGAGTTCAGCCAGATTAAAAGAGAGTAAACAGAACGTCTGTCCCGCCAGATGTTGGCTATGATGTGCAGTTTAATTGTTTGGCAAATTAAGCACTTTTCTTTTTATTCAGATGGTTTTTTAACTTTGTTTTCACACATAAACATAGTTTGAAAAATTAGCAGGCTTATTATGGACAAAGTCTTAGTTCCTCTTTAAAACTTTCTGCCATTGTTGCTGTTTCTTAGTGTGTTGCTGACTTTGCTTCAAATTCTATTAAACATCCACTGTTTATGTGCTTAAATGTGTTCCATCATGTGTGTATGTGTCGTTACAAGCGAGCATATCAGAGACTTAAGAAGCTGTATGAACTTTAATTTCAAAACTAACACAGAACATGTTTGCGAGGACAGTATTTATTTCTTGTATTCATATATCTATTTATGTGACTTGTATTGACAGTCTCATCATTGTTATGCCACATGCCTCTTATTGCTCCTTCTCTCTCCTCCTCCTCCTCATCTTCTTTCTCTTCATCCTTTGTTCTTCTTCCTTTCTCTCTCCTCATCACCTTCTGCTCCTCTTCCTCCTCCACCTCTTGTTCAACCCCTTCCAGAGCCATTGAGAAGTTGACAGGACAACAGTTTGACGACTACTCCTTCAACGTGTCATATATCATGGACATGGATGCTGCTCCGCCCGTCCAGGCTCCTCGCACACGGCGTGGGGGTCGATCGTCCCGGGACCAGGGCCCCCCTCAGCCTGGGCCCTCAGGAGGCTTCGGCACTCCACGCCCCAGGCAACATGACTTCCCCTTGCGCATGCTCGTGCCTACTCAGTTTGTGGGAGCCATCATCGGCAAGGAGGGCCTCACCATCAAGAATGTCACCAAACAGACGCAGTCCAAGTAAGACACTCTGATAAAGACTTACATTAAATCTTTGTTCTTCTCTGTCTTTGTTCTTATTAAGTTCTCAGACAGCTCTGCTACAATTTTGTTAAAGCTTGAATTCATGAAAAAAATCCAATTGAACATGGGACTGAAGATAGCACTCACGAAAAGTTATGTTAGGAGTTAATGGCTGCTTCATAGAGTACAGGGTGACATTTACTGTTGCCTTATATTTTCCACTTTATCTTGATAGTTTGTTCTCTTTTTGATTTTCTCTTTCGGTCTCTACAGCGACTTCCTCTCAAATTAATTTGCCATGCAAGCAGACTTTTCTTATTGCTTGCCAGACTTGCAGACTTGTTTTAATTATGATATTATTACCCGTAACACTCTTAATAAATTCTAGGGCAAATAAGACTTGGTAAAGGGCTACCTGCCTTAAGTGTTTCTAGATCTAGCCACACTGATTCAAGGTCATCATTAATCCAATCGGCTATGTAATGAAGCTGTGCAGCCGGCTGATAAAACCTGACATTAGAAAATGATAAAGGAGTCTCTGCAAAATATTCATTTTGAGCAAGGCGACCCTCTCCAACATAGACAATGGTAGAGATACCCACCTATCTAAGTCGTCCTTAATGCGTTTTAGAAGAGGCTCAAAATTAGCCTTTAAAGGGAGATGAAGTAGGGTGACGCGGGTTGCCCAGAGGCATAACCTCAGATTTTGAAAAATGTATTTTGTACCATGAGAATTCACTAAATTGGCATATTACTTCCAACACAGCTGGTACAGTTGTCTTTGGATTAGTTATAAAAAGCAAAATATCATCAGCGTATAAGGCTATTTTTTGATCTTTTCCACCAGCAGAGATTCCAGTAATATCTGTGCTGTTCCTTATAACTTCCGTGAGGTGCTCTATAATGCGAACAACAGTGGGGACAATGGGAGCCCTTGCCTGGTCCCCCTGCCCAGGGAAAAATAAGAAGAGGTTTGTCCATTAATCCGAACAGCTACGAGTGGTCTGTTATATAATAGTTTAACCCAACTGCAAAACGTGTCTCCTAGCCCGAAACTGTTCAAGAACAGTAAATAGAAAAGGCCATTTGACTCTGTCTCAATATATTTGTTAACCTCTTCCTCTAGAACCTGATCACATTTCATTTTGTGCTTGCACCTTTCTGATCGTTCAAACTCTCCATTCAGACACGCCAAACCCTCATTTAAATACTGCTGTCTCCACCCTGTTGCACCTGTTTTCATGTACGCAGTTATTCTTAGTAGATCACCTGCAAAACGCACGCACAAGACACCACGGAATTTCGGTTGAACTCTTCCGTGTGCCAGAGTGTGCCTGTAGACGTCCGGATGACAGACTCCAGGCCTGCACCTTCTAGCTTCATTGTTGATTTTCATTGTGCTTCTCTCTCCTATCCTTCCTTTCTCTCCTCTCAACCCCAACCGGTCAAGGCAGATGGCTGCCCACTCTGAGTCTGGTTCTGCCTGAGGTTTCTTCCTGTTAAAAGGGAGTTTTTTCTTGCCACTTGTGCCAAGTGCTTGCTCATGTGGGAATGTTGGGTCTCTTTAAAATTAAAACCTGAAGAGTTCGGTTTAGAACCTGCTCTATGTGTAAAGTGCCTTGAGATAACTTTGTTGTGATTTGGCGCTATACAAATAAAGATTGATTGATTGATTGATTGATTGATTGATTGATCTCTGACAAAGCGTGGCTACCCAGGTGCTTGCATCACCGGAAGTCCCCCAAGCACACTTTTCTTAATTCTCCCCCTATCTCTGTTGTGTCTATCTGTCTCTCTTGCTCGCTCAGGGTGGACATTCATCGGAAGGAGAATGCAGGTGCAGCAGAAAAGCCCATCACCATCCACTCAACTCCAGAGGGCTGCTCCTCCGCCTGCCGCATGATCCTGGACATCATGCAGAAGGAGGCCAACGAGACCAAGACGTGAGTTGGCACTTTAACATACGCAAACGTTCATAAACATACACATAAACACACTTGAATGTGCTTATGCAGAGCATGTATACACTTCCGCAGGGAGATTAGCCATAATGTGTGCAGGCTGTAATCTCATCCTTTAACCTGCCTGCACACTTTTTAATCTCACTGTGCATTCTCTGGCTGGGACCACTAACACAGTAAACACAGTGCGCACGACACACTCACATAGGCAAACATGTGATCGCAGCTTAGCATTTAAGAAATGAGGCCAACGTGTCTAATTGGGCTTGACACTTTTAACAAGACACTGCAGCTTTTAAACTCTTTGAGCATCAACAGAGTCTGAGCATCAGTGCCCACCTTTCACACATAATGCTGGTGTTTGTCTTTGTTTATTATTTTAAATGTCAGGGGTGCTGCACTCCTTTACATTACTCCTGGCAATGGGTGCACACTGTCAGCATTGTTTGAGATATTTGTAGATATCAGATTAATTAAAAATGTACTTAAAGCTGGAGTGCACAACTTTTGTCTCCCCTGTCTGGCACTGTGAGTAATTACAAAAACGCTGTCGACACATGTTTACGTCATAAGCTCCGCCATTGCCTGCTCTGCAGCTACTGTTGCCAATACTATCCAGCTGCAGCCCCGGAGCAGACGCCCCTGACGTGACACAAGCCTCTGGCTTGACGGAAGTGCCCCTGGCATGACGGAAGTGACGTAGAATACCGGAAATTACGTTTTTTTTGCACGCAGGAATTTGAGGATAGCATTGAGTATTCAATGGATGCTACTCGCTACTCCAATATTCAATAATAAAAACAAGGTAAGCTTTGCTATAGCCTTTAAGTAGCCTATTTGTGTGAAATACATTCCGACCTCTGTTTATGGTTAAACGTTACCCAGTGTTGGCTAGCGAGTTTTCTAACGAGCTAACTATCATTCTGCCAATGTGATGCTAATGTTAGTTCACAGTAACAGGTGGTTGTTTATTTGATAAAAGACAAGAGAAGTTTGACGATATTAAACATAGATGTTTTCATATATAATGAAGTGTGTAGTAATTGAATATACTATTTGTTTATTGACTCTATTTTCTTCCTTTTGACAGTGAGTGGGACCTGTTTCAAGCCTCCAAAGAAATCTGAGCGCGGAAGCCACCAAAAGGCTTCAGGAATTTGAAAGAAAAATGAGAAAACATTTCTGAATCTATTGTAAATGTTTGTTGTTGTTGCTAAATGCTTACTGTACCTTTAGGATAGATATTCAATAAAGATGAGCAGTTCTGGTCTCAAATAGTTTTATTTTTCTTCTGCAGTTCAATGTGGAGTTTTGTGAGAAATGACACATACGACTGAGTGAGCGAGGGTTTTACAGTAGACCAAACAATTGGTTTTTTCGTTATTTATATCATTTCTTTTTTTTAATAGAAATTATATACATGGGCACGGCAGTCCTTTTGTGACTTTTTTCACTATAAATCTGGATTTTCATGAGAAATTAGACTTACATTTTCTGATTAGTCAATGTCTTGTGGGTAAATTTATTTAACACAAAATTCCTTCATTTGAGTATCTGATGTGCAGTTCCCTTGAGGATCCTCTGGATCTTTAAAAAGTAGGCTAAACCTGATATAATGAACACACTTTTTTGTTTTGTTTGTTTTATTTTTTTTAAAGATCCAAAGACAGGAATAGTTTATGCACAATTGCACATGGTATGTTACAGTATATAGTTAAAGGAATTGACGTTAGTTCTTAATGACTTGCCTGATTAAATAAGGGTAAAATAAATATAAATGGACAATTCATACACGCTATGTTAAGCAATTTTGTTTTACTAAAAAACAAAACAAAGTTGACTTGAAGGATAAAGTAAAGGTAAAACAAATGAGATGCTACTGTATGTTAAGCATTTTTAATTTGAAAAAAGAGGCCACTTCCGTCAAGCCAGAGGCTTGTGTCACGTCAGGGGCTTCTGCTCCGGGGCTGCAGCTGGATGCTACTCACTGTTGCGGCTATAGAATGGTGGACAAATTATTTTGAGCGTCACATAATCCACATGAAATTACTTGTTTCACTTACAGAATTTGATCCATTTGGTCTGTTAACATTTCTAGAAGTCTAGAAGAGCTGGACAATTAAATAATTGATCCACATTCAAGAAGTTTCTGGTGCACAAATGACCAGTGGACAGCGTGGGAAAATCATTCTTTATACTGTGAAATACAGAGAGAGTTATCTAGTGATGATGGTATTAATAAGCATTGTGTCAACTTGTTTGGCAAGTTTTGCACTTGCAGGTTTAAGTTTGGCTTATTTTGTGCCTTTGTGTGTATTCAAGAGCTTGTCATTGCGCCAGAGTGTTTCAGGCTGTTTGATTTGATGAAAACGTTGAGCATTGCTTCTAAATTAAACTTGCTGTGATCAAATCACACATCAATATCCTGACATCCAGAGGAATATAGGTCTTAAAACTTTACTGCCACATTATGCAACATTGTGTTGAAAAAACAAAACAAAAACGAATGTAAACCAGATGGGTTTTTTAAACTTTTATTTAAATCTTTATTTAAACAGGTAGTCTCATTGAGATATCTTATTCAAGAGAGACCTGGGAACAAGAAACATTCAGATGAATACATAATCAGCAAATCCAAACAACACAACTAAGGCCTGTAGACCGCAATCAACAAAGAGTTAATGAACAGTAACAAGAGTTATAAGAAACATCAGATAGTAAAGCTTTCACATCTCCAAAGGGGAAAGAAATACTCTAGTTTGAAGGCACTTTGCAGTTCATTCCATGAAAAAGGTGCAAAGCGCCTGAAACCAGGTCTGCCGGCCTAAGTGCATATATATGAGATATCCACTGGTTTAGTAGTAATTGGATTGTGTATCACAGTTACACGATGTAAATGAGAGACGACATGTTTGGAAGCTTCAGCGGTAGCTTTATAGATGAATATCGTGAGATGATGATTTCTTCTTGTCTGTGAGGTTGTCAGAGAGTTGTCTGGGAGTTTTCCAACCTGTCATAAGTGATAAACAGATTTTACTGCTGAAGTGATGATGAGGCAACATGACAACACAGATGATCTCCATAATAAAGCACAGACAGTAAAGTTGACTGCACAGTAGTTTTACCATTTAAAAAAGACAAATAGCCTTTAATTCCATACAAGAAGCCCTGTTTGAGTTTTAATATCTGAGTCAAATGTTGAATATGAATCTTGAATGACAGCCATGTAAATGTCCCTAATGTCATAATGCCAGTGTAGATATTATTGGTCTGTAGCTCTAAATGCCACCAGTAGTTACCTTTAAATTGTCTCAATATGGGGGCCACACCTACGGAAATGAACCTGTAGCATCTGCTCTCCCTGCACCCTGTAATTTCACCACGTCTAAGGAGCCCAACACCCAGTGAAACCCGAACCACTTGGGTTGGCCTCTCAACTCTCAACACTGTCATCTCCCCTTACTTGCCCTGTAGCTCACCCCAAACTAATTTCACCCCAGCTCAGATCCATACTCTTAAGATTATAACATGCTTTGACTTGCCACCTCTTCCCCTACACACACACACACACACACACACACACACACACACACACACACACACACACACACACACACACACACAGCCACCACCCACCCAAGTCTGCGACCCAGCCCAAAAACAACTTCAGCATCTGGTTTCCCTACACCACAACTGAAACTCACAGTCACACCCAACAATTGTCCCACAGAGCAGAAATATAGATTATATAGAAATGATATTCCTCCTTGAGTGGCCCTTGAGGAATGAGGCTGAACTGAAAAAAGCCTGCATACATTCAGTCATTATTAGAAACTTTCTTAACAAACAGATAGAACTGTGCATTTGCCAGAAGACAGTTTTTACATCTTTGCATTTGCAGCTGACTTGCTTCACTTGCAATTAGTGCAGAATTACATTTTTATATTTCCAGGAGACTTTCAAGGAAACTATTAGCAAATTATGAAGAATCAATGCATGTTTTCTTTTCTTTCTTTTTAAAAAAATCTAATCTGTTTCTTTTGATGAACAATTGAGGTGAACTTTTTCTTTTCTTTCTTTCTTTTTTTGCTCATAGGGATATTTCACCCTGTTTTCTGTTTCATGTTTTGAGCTGCTCTCTCATTTATTGTAAACCACTGTTACATGCTGTGTGGTGTTTGATCAGTTTATTTTTTAGAAACAACTTTTGAAAGTATTACCTATATCCAAAAGGATGACCCTTTCATCATTTTTATACTACTAAACGAAAAGTTTGTGTCTTAACATTGAGCCCTGTGCTCCCAACAGCACTTCATGCTGGGCAGCTATCCACATTCCTGTTCATCCCCATCACACCATAACATTCCTCACACCACATCAGTGACATCCAGCGGAGCTTATGCCCAATCATCTTACCTCACGAATGTGTGTGTGCGTGTGTGTGTGCAGGACGGAGGACATCCCTCTGAAAATCCTCGCTCACAACAGCCTGGTGGGCCGGCTGATTGGGAAGGAGGGCCGCAACTTGAAGAAGATCGAGGAGGAGACAGGGACCAAGATTACCATCTCCTCGTAAGTTGCCTCATGGTATTTGCATACACACCTACAGCACTCCACAGCTGTAGGTGGTTGCACTTGCACCTTCAGGACACACACATGCACAAAGCACTCATATGATGGTGGCATTGTGCAATAACAGCAACTTTACTTTGATTAACTATTTAACAAAGTTTGTACTAAATTTTTTTACCAGTGCTCAAATAACAGGCAATTATTGCAACTTCTTGGCGCCACACCTCTCTCTCTCCGTGCCCATTAGCTCTCACAGCGTGTGGTTTCACTTAACTGAGTTGTTAGAGAACAAATGTTAAGAGTTGATTACAGCTCCTTCACTCCAGAACATGATATTAGAAAGGTAGTGATTACACCCCATTTAACGGACGGTGCTCGCCAACCCTCGTTCATTTAGGGCTAATGAATTGCTCTGTCTCTGTGAGACGTAATGAGCTTGGAGAAAGAGAGAGTGGAGGAGAAAGAAGAAGAGGGAAGGAGATGGTCCTTCTGAGAAGATCCAAACAAACTGGTTCTGCTACAAAGGCCTAACGGTGTTTGTTTGAACTTGTAGCCAAAGTAGTTCATGGAGCGATCATGTACTGTATATGATTCATGTAAAGTTGGACTGAACTCTTTTCAACTGTTGAGGTTTAGATGACTGATGTACTCTTCGCTCAGTAGTTCTGTTTTCAGCTCACCTGCTCTCTAAAACTTCTGTAAAGGTGAGGGGTGGGAGGGAGGATAAAGGTTAGCATCAAAGTTTGTGAATTGAAAGAATTGTGTTTTGCAAAACCAACTGTGGTTAAATCCAGACAGCAAGATGTAATTTAGGTGCTGCATAAGATTTTAAGATCAAGCTTAATGTCTTGCAATGATTTTATATTCTATTCTTATTCTATTTTTTTATTCAAGTAAAAATAAGCAAGGATGGATGACTCCTTGTAAATGGTCATCACTGACCTTGAAATAGACACTCTTAATTCATCATGGTACTACTCAGTCTGTGAAATAAATTCTCTGGAGGAGAATTTGTCAAGTCTGAGGAAATAATCCTGATGATGTCATCTGGTTTATCTAAATTTGGTCTTTGGGACTTTTTTTCTTCCAGACAGCTACAAATTGGAGATGTGGAGTTAAAAAGATGTGGGCGTTTAGCAGGAAGGGAGGGTCTAATGACAGATGTTTTTGAGTTGCATTATGGGAAGTGTAGGATTGAGGCTTTTTGGAACTTGACTAATATTAAGGATCTTTAAAGTCTATCTCAGTCTCTGACTTTGACCACTGTCTCTCTTTTTGTGTGAGTTGTTAAACTTTATGGAAGTGTAACGCTAAATTACCAGAGTTCCCTGATAAGCAGCTGGTTTTTATGGTTTCCTTAACAAAGAATTTTACTGTTTTTTAACAGTTCTGATGTTGATGATTCAACCTGCAGTAACACTTGAGTGAGATAAGCACAAACACAGGAAATCCAATTAAAATCTGCTGCCCTTCTCAGAAAGTATGTGAGCAGAATATGAGTGTGCCTGTTTTGTTCTCTATTTGTATTTGCATAATGCACACTCTTATTTGTGTGTGTGTGTGTGTGTGTGTGTGTGTGTGTGTGTGTGTGATCTCCTTTGCAGGTTACAAGACTTAACCATTTACAACCCTGAGAGGACCATCACGGTGAAGGGCAGCTTGGAGGCGTGTTGTAAAGCCGAGGCGGAGATCATGAAGAAACTGAGGGAAGCCTACGAGAATGACATTGCTGCTATAAATGTAAGCCAAACTATCTGCAGGCCTTTTAAAGTCTCATCTGTGTGTGTGGTGGGTTATGATCTCAGGTTGACTCACATAGACCGACAGGTGAATAACAGAGAGAAGTGATGACACACAGGAGGATGATATGGCCTTCCCATTCACACTTATCACCACCAGTGTTAGTAATACCCATTGTTGTCTTACTGGATGGATAGCGGTAAACAATCACTGAATAGATCATCAGTGACTCGAGTGTGTGAGCGCTGCATGTTTGTGTACGTGTTTGTGTGTGTGTGTTCCTGTTCCACGGAGCCTCTGACTCATGCCCCCTGCCCCCCCACTGCGTGTCTGCTGTAACACACTGCGCTTCCCAGCATCCATCTGATATCTGTAGGCTGCTCCCTCGCCCAGCTCCTCTTTCACACTGCCCCTGATGACATCACCACTGCCGCAGCCAGAGAGGTCAACCTCAGAAGAGGAGAGATAGTGACGATATCACACACTGCACGCTCTCCGTTGCAGCGATACACTCAGATGAACGCTGGTGGACTGACTTGTGGAGAGATTCAGTTTCACAATTGTTTCTCAAACTACAACCACTTATTCTGTTTTAATTGCATTCATGGCGCCAATCTTCTTCTAATTTTGACAATCCAAATATTGGCTTGGAAATGATCATCAAGAGTTATCTCACAGCATGCTTTCAAACTGTGCTGGCTGGTGTGAGCGGCCCTGGCACCTGTTGGGGCCGAGTATCTACACAGTAAGCGGTGAGGGCCATCTAGCGTGACACTGTGGACATTACACAAAACTTACAAAAGTAACAAGGAAGTGAAAGGAGACGGCGTGTTGTACTACGGCCATGAAACCAGAATAACTGACTGAAATATGTTTATCATGCTATTACAGTACAAACATAAACATATATGTAATGTGGTTAGATGTATAGCAGTAAAGGATCTACCCACCTAATAAGGACTGCAACCTACATTCATTATCTGTGGATTATTTTCTTGATAAATTGATCAATAATTCAGTCTAGAAAATATCAGAAAAAGGTGAAAAATGCCTGATCAAAAATTTCCAGACTCCATTGACGTATTCAAATGAGTTTTGTTTACATTCAGCAGGACAAGTTAATTTCTCTTCTTGATGTAAGAGGAAGAAAAAACAAAAACAAGATTTAGGTTTGTTTCTGTGACAGTGACAGATTATAACTATGGTAGTTTATGATTTATTGGTGTTATCTCTTGTTCAAAAAACAGGTTTAAAAAAATCTAGTCACCTAGAAGGAGTCTTTTTTTTTACCATAAAGAATAGTGGTCAGCATCCTCTCACAACAGGAAAAATAACAACGTAAGGATACATGTGGATATAAAATCCTGTTTAAAAATAATTTTAATCTGATCTACTGCTTCAAGAAAAAAACATCTATATTTTAATTAACTATCTAATTTATCTCTTTAGATTGTCAAGAAGTCCTCCCTCCCTTTTCTTGTACTTTTCAGCTCATAACTAAAATCTATCTCTCTTCAACAGCAACAGGCCAACCTTATCCCAGGCTTGAACCTGAATGCTCTGGGCATCTTCTCCTCTGGTCTGCCGGTGCTGCCCCCTGCTGCTGGACCACGTGGTGCAGTGACCCCCGTGGCACCAGCAGGATACAACCCGTTCTTAGTGAGTACACTCCTTTTCACATATGACCTCTGAACACAGCCATGAAAGAAAAGGGGAAAAAATAGATATGTTGGGTGTTGGTTTTACTCACAGAGCAAAGCAATGCACAACCCCTGCAGGATTTAGTTTTGACTTGATAAAGCAATTTGTATCCAACACATAACAATACTGTGTTGACTCAGGTCTTCATGCATGATGTTACACACAGTTTGAAGCAGCCAGAATTCCCCCATCGTCTCCAGAGATGAGTCAGTTTGTCTGTAAATCAAAGTCTCCATTCGTTGCCTGGGGCAAGCCAAAGTGGTGTGAGACACAGTGTGAGAATGTATTTGCGTGCTTCCTAGTCAAGAAAGTTAGAGCGTGATTCACCCAGAGTTTATGTCCTGAAATTCCCCTAATAAGAATTTGGGTTGTGTACATGCGTGTGTGCGTGTGTGTCTGTGTGTGTCTGTGTCTGTGTCTGTTGTGTGTGAGCACCATCTGATCGGTCTGCTTGTCACTTCACTTTCAGAGTCACTCTTCACATCTCAGTGGCCTGTACGGGGTTCCTCCAGCAAGTGCCATCCCCCACCAGCACTCAGTATGTTCCCTAAAATCTGCACTACACTCAGTATTGCCGTGGTGATTAGAGACTCTCCGGATCACTTCTTTTATTTTGTATTGCTAGATTTTGAATAGCAGAGGGCAATTTAAAAGCCATGTTTTTTCCACACAAGCTTAAGAAAAGTTATCTTCCCTGTGTGTGGCAAGGAGAACATCTACAGTACAGTATAGAGGAAAAGAGAGAGATATAAGGCTAATAGAGAGGGAGACATAAATAACAGACCATGACAACCTCTCAGTCAGCGTCTAACGTTGGACAGTGAGTCGAACATTCCTGCGTACCATCGCCCATTCACCAGAACACCACAAATATTTCTGGATGGGGACTTTTCAGCCCCGAGTTGTCCTGTGGCTCGTAAAAATTCACTTTATAAACCTCAAGTACATGAGTGTTACCATGCTAAGAAAAACAAAAACACAGGGCAACCATTGGCCCTAATAGGAAATATTCCATTCAGACGTAGCCAAAGTGGGATGTTTACCCAAAGCGCAAGCCCTCGAAGAAAGTTCAATTTAGTTTTGCTTGCATGTGGTGTCATCGTTCTTGGCTGCTCTTCAAGAATCTGACAAGTTAAATCAAGTGTTTTGCATGTTTGTCTCTGCTCTGTTTGCGGCACATTGCATGTTTGCCACCGTCAGCAGTAGAGTAAAAGTATAGTAAAACATCTTCTTTCTGTACTGTCATGCTGATTTTTTTTGATTTTTTTCAGCAACAGGCTCCAGAACAGGAGGTTGTCTACCTCTTTATTCCAACTCAGGCAGTCGGAGCTCTGATCGGCAAGAAGGGCCAGCACATCAAACAACTCGCCCACTTTGCTGGAGCTTCCATCAAGGTGGGTTTTGCCAGCGTTTGTCGACAGAATGCTCGCTTCAGTGAGGTGGGGAAAGAGACGGTCAAACCTTCTCTGATCAACGTGTAGGGTTGAATCCACAAATACATGCATTTTTCAAAGCCTCACATTGAGCGGTAAGGTGAAATTATTAAGCTGGCAACCTTCATGGACCAAAGCGGAGGTTATTCATGGACAGCTGCTTAGTGGTTTTTTGTAATGTAATTTTAGACGTTTTAAGAATTTGCTGGCTTCTCAGATGATGCAGTGGTTAAATGTATTATGACAAAACAAGACCAACAGCTTTCGGCCAAATTTCCTCCTTATTTGTCTCCATAACTCGTCTCTATGTGTATGTCAGATCGCCCCAGCCGACAACCCAGATGTTACTGAGAGGATGGTTATTATTACTGGAACGCCAGAGGCTCAATTTAAGGTAAAAATGCTATGAATGGACAAATGAATATTTGTTTAAACAAATAACAGGTTCATACTTAAATTGTATTTTGAGGATGAAATTGCTGCTTGAAATTGATAAATGTCTTTTCAAAAATCATCCGCCTTCTATTCTAGTAAACAGCAGTGGATCATTGTGTCCCCCCATTTTCCCCAGTCTCTCCTTGCCTCACACCCTCCTCTGTATTCCAGGCCCAAGGTCGGATATTTGGAAAGCTGAAAGAGGAGAACTTCTTCTCAGCGAAGGAAGAAGTCAAACTGGAGACGCACATCAAGGTTCCCTCCACTGCAGCTGGCAGGGTCATCGGTAAAGGCGGCAAGACGGTGAGTTGATGCATTAGAGAGAAAATTAACCAAATTACAGTAAAAGTTGAAAGTCATTTTTGAAAATCTGCTATTTTACTTACATCAAAAAGGGTAATTTTTCTCCATGATAATGAGACATGTTTGGCCAAAGGTAGAAAAGTTAGTCAGTGAAGAAGAGAAAGCTCTTTTTATTACTTATTTTCACATTTCCACTTCTCACCTAAAAGACTGTAGCCTGAACTCTGTTCTTTTGGAAAAAATCTGCTTTAATAACATTTCTTTAATAACATGTTATTTTCTAAACTAGAAACCTTTTACTAAGACGAGCTATTGAGGTATTTATATTTATATATGTAGATTTTAACACAGGCGCAATAAATATCAATATAATTATCTACACTGTACATCAAATAGTACGTTGTTTACCATAAATACCTTGTCTTTTACAAATTTAAAGCAGGCTGGAAGTGAGGCTGAAGGTGAAGTTCAGAACAACATAATGACCTCTGGACTGGTTTGTTTTCCAGGTGAACGAGTTGCAAAACCTTACAAGTGCTGAGGTCATCGTACCGCGGGACCAAACTCCAGACGAGAACGACGAGGTCTTTGTGAAAATCAGTGGGCATTTCTTTGCCAGCCAGGTATGCAAAATGAGTTTAGGGCCCTGAAAACACACGTGATGTTGGTTATTTTTGGATGATTCGTTTGTTGGTGGTGACACTGTTAATGTGAAAGTTTTGCTTAAACATTTCACAATAGTCCTTATTTGAGCAGGCGGTTATGTGCTGTATTTGTCATATTTCCTCATGGGTGACTGTTGCTCGCTTTGGTTTGGTTTGTGTATTTGTGTCAGTGCTCATTTTGGCTGCCAAAGTGATTCTGCACCCATTTTCAATTTAAGTTGACATTATAACTGATTTCAGTATATGTCACAGAAATAAGTTAGTTTCTAATTGTGTAACAACATCACGAGAGTCAGGGAGATATCAGTTATGCATCATCTGTATATACCCACAGGGTGGATCACTAAAATCTTCCTGTGAGAGGCCACAGCTATGTATAATGTATTTAAACTCAAACCAAAACTTACTGTTGCATACAGGATCCACCAACACTGAAAATGTATGAGACAACAATCGACTGAAAGATAAATAAAAAACTGAAAGAAAAGAGCAAACATAGGTAATTAAATGTACCAAGCTTCAACCTGAGCAGAGGCCTAATTAGCCAAAATAACCCCTGTCTGTCTGGAATCATATTGGAAAATATGTGAGTTCACTTGGCTCCGTGCACTAATAACAATAATGAAGGTGTAAAAATTATGGCTGCAACAATGACAATTATGCACTGTCTGAGCACACCCACACACAAGGTCTCATCTGGCACAATAAGTGAAATCACCTGCATCTGTGTGCCGTAGGTCTACATGGTCTAAAGACTCAACTATGATGTATTTATATGTTTAGATGTGTGTTTAATGGCAGCTATAAAGGTGACCTATACTTTACTATTTGCATAGTATACTGTGGCCACAGAATAACTTTATGTCATCAGTCATTGTCAAAAGCTGAACCATGAAACAGAAGTTTTCTTTTCTAATGGTGCATCTGCTTCTGTACTGTTATCAGCATGTCGTCAATTTAACAAAGATTATCTGATCTGATCATATCTTTTTTGTATTTTTTTCTTTGTTGAGCTTCAGCGCAGGGACTATAACGACAAGAGGCATTTTGTATCCACTTAATATGTGTAACTTGAACTGCCAAACTGTTATATTAGCTACAAATAAACTTTTGAACACATTTTTACACTGTTCATTTTGTTAGGGTTAGGGTTATGTACACTGACACTTTCAATATACAGTATTGTGCAAAAGGTTTAAAGTAAAGTGAGGAGGCTTTCAATAATAATTCCACAAATAGTTTTATTTAGCAGTTCACTTCACACAAAGTGCAGGAAAGAGAAGACCTAAATGTAATCAGCATTTGGTATGATCACACTTTGCCTTATTAACTGCAGCAGTTCTCCTCTGTACACCTGCACAGTTTTTCAGGGTACTTGACAGGTTGGTTGTTCAAAGCATTTTGGAGAACTAGTTTCAGTTTTTCTGTCTCTTCATGTAATCCCAGAGTGGCTCAATGATGTTAAAATCAGGGCTCTGTGGGGGCCATACCATCTATTGTAGGACTCCATGTTGTTGTTGCTGAAGATGGTTCTTTATGACTCTGGCTGTATGTTCGGGGTCATTGACACACACCTCCCTGATGACGTTTCAGGTGGCTGCATATATGACCACGTAACCATCGTTTTAAAATTGTGAAGATACACACAACAGTTACAACAGTTTTTTTGTTAGCATTCAAAAACTACAGATCCACATTAATCTTACGCAAAGTAGGCAATACTCACTTAATACAATACTCAAGGTATTCTTGGAAAAACCTTAAGAAATGATTGACAATTTAGACTCAGCTAGAACTCATTATAATAGTTTTTTATTCAGCATTGTGGGACTGCTTTGCCTATCATTGTACTGTACTTTATCAGTTTGATGGTAGACAGCTTGTCATGTCTCAGTTAACACCTCATTTTGCATGTGACATCTTTGAACAGACTGCACAGAGGAAGATCCGGGAGATCATTCAACAGGTCAAACAACAGGAACAGAAGCACCAGCAGGGCGCCGCCGTGTCACCGCACCACTCCAAGTGACCAGTGGGGTGGCTCCAGCAGGCGCCAGCCAATGAATGTAGCCCTCCCAAACGGACAGAGACCTACCCAGACAAAGGCCAAGGCCAAGGGGGACATGCAGGGCAGACCAGCAGCACCGGGATCAAAACCAAAGAACTTCACGAGGGGGGAAACAAGTGAGAGCCAAAGGCTGAGGGCATTGTGTGCACTGCCAGCCCTGTGAGAGCAGATAGAGTGGGAGAAACCGTACTGATATAACTGCAAAAACAGAAAAAAAGACCAAAACAAAACAACAACAAAAAACAACAAAAAAAATCAACAAAGAAGGTGGAAATGGCAGAGAATTTGGGAACTGTTGTCTTCACAGTTAAAAAGGTAAAACAGGAAGTAGTATGTCGCCCTGCATAACGTTATCTCTTTAGTTGGACTAACATAGGCCTAACAGATAAAGCAACTGTATTAACACGAGCGTAGGTGAGGCATTGTGATTCATATTTTGGGTTCGAGCAAGAGTGAGTTACAATGGACGCCTTCTCTCACAAGAGTTTGATTAAATATCCTTAGCAGTATTAATACAGGGTAGAAAAGTATATTGATACACACTGACAGTATGCACTGTTATTTGTCTATCAAAATGACAGCAAGTCTTGGTGTCATTTTAAATATTTTGCTTGTTCCAGAGATTGATCGGGCTGCAGCAGCCACATATAGCGGTTTTCCTCATTTGTTTCATTTTTTTAGGTTACTGAAATCAAAACGAGCACGGCCGCCACCACCCCCGCCCCCGTTAGTAACATAGTGAATGAGTTTTTTTGTAACAAGCCTGTGTGTGTGCCAATGCAAAAGATAACGTCCCTATGAAATGTTTCGCACCATTCATATCTGATGCTACACTTTTGTTTTCTCTCTCTTTTCTGGTCATTTCTGCTATCACGTTCTCATCACTCTCTCTCATCCATCATAATGTTATTTTTAATAGGATAAAAATATTTGTCGTCAAGAAACACTTTTTTTTTTCCTTTTTAGCCTTTTGATAACGTTGAACTGACTGCCACTTGTGCTCAACAGAAGTGAAATGCAACAGAGGGATTTTTTTTTTTTGATATCACTCTCCCATGCTGTAGACTAAACTGTACCTACATTCATGCTTGTTGTCCTGATGATAAAACAAATTTAAAGGATGTGTCTAAAGACATTCTCCTTAAATCAGAGCAAATTGAAAAGAATTAATTGGTGCACCTTTTTGCTTGTTAACAGCATATTTTGAATGTGCACCGCCACACGCTCAGCCTTATGAGGACGTCACGAGGGAGAACACAAAATGTCAGGGAAGGGCCCAGTTAGTGGGTGGGGGGGAGGGTGCATACTTATGAAGTGGCAGTGAGGAAAAAATTAGATATAGGGTGGGAGTTTATTGGGAGGCACTGTATGACCTGTGGTACACACACAACCACAAACGTGACCGCAGCCGCGTTTTGGCTTTAACCCTCTCTTGTCAGGGAGCTTTCTAAAACGGCATGACAGCTGTGAATGTACGATATGCAGCCTTTTAGAAATCTAAATGAATAAATGCCCCCACCCTGCCTTGTCCAGCAGGCCGGGCCAGCAGCACAGACACACACAGATTGTCATTCTCACTCTCGCTTTTTTATTTTCTTTTTACTTTAACGCTTTTGTTTGTTTATTTTTGGCGAGCTGGCTGACTGGCCGACTGCTGTGCGAGTGTGCTGGACATGCAGGCCCTGGTGTCCCTTTGTGCTTTACTTTGGAGACCGTGGAAGCTTGTTGCCTTATTTCGTCACCTATCAGACCATCACCCATCAGCTTCATCTTCCAAGACGCAAGGTTATTGCCAACACGCACAGCTTCCTCCGCGCGCGTGTGTGTATGTGTGTGTGCGTGTGTGTGTGTATATATATATATATATAAAAAGAGAGAGTAATATTTATGAATCTATTTTTTTCCTATTTTGTGATGAGAGCTATTGATAAGAAACAAAAAGAAAACAAAGTCCTTTTCTTTTTTTCCTCAGTGGGACACTGCCATATTGTTTTGAAGGGAAGTGTTTATTTTCTTGAAAACTAGACTATGAATAATAATATAAATAAAAACCTGAAAAAATGGGAGAACAGTAAAGTGAACCACCGAGTTAACTTTGGTCAGGATGTGAACAGTGCGCATGTCAGTATTGTGATCTACCTCAGGCTTCAGGGTACCTCAGTCCAATCTTTCATTTCCCCTTTTTCCACATTTTGTATGCCTTGTTAACTGATCATTTTGAGCGTTTTTAATTTTCTTTTTTAATGAAAATAAAAAAAAAGAACAAGAGAATCTACAGTAATCTCTAAACTCTTCAGGTCCAGCCGACAAGTGAAACTTTGTAAACCGTAGTCAGCTCTGTTGGGACTGTCTTCGCCTGGACGCCACACAACCTCTTAATGATACACGTCAAAGGATTTTTCCAAAATTGATTTTTTTTTTTGCTAGAAAGGAATGAAGAGCAGGATCTAAGGGGTACATACCTGCCCGAAGTGGTTCTGAATGAGGATGTTGTGTACTGATTTCACCAATCAAAGAAAGAAAAAACATATAAATCAGCTGATAGAAACAGAAACTAACCAACTGTACCTCCTGTTTTTTCCCGACTGTACCTCCAGGTTTTTTTGAGACTTAAAAAAAAAAAAAAAACAACAACAAAAAAAACGAAAGAAAAAAAACAATGAAGTTTATTCACTTGTGAAAAAGCAATTTTGTAACAATCCAACCCGATCTTACCAGCTCTATTTGATAACAGCATTACTCTGGGGTTGATTTGAAGAAAACACAAAGCTGCAAAAATACACTGACAGGACTCTTGAACATGGTGTAAAACCTTAGTCTTCTGTGTAGAATGTAGAACAACTCTAGTTGATGAAATGTCACTGTGTACGACAAGATAACTGTATATCTGTAAACATGTACAATATAGTCACACATAAATGCATCATTCTCTGTCTCGCTATATAACACTTACCAGTCTGCACCTGCATTGTGAGAGAGACGGTGGGAGAAGTTTAGAGTGGTCACAGCTTCCCTCAAAAACCGACTCTCTAAACCCTTTCTCATCGATTTACCGATTTTAGATTTTTTTTTTTCTCTTTGTTGTGCTGTACATTTCAGAATTACCTCTCAGAATCAAAGGCTGACTTTTAGTTACTAAAACTGATGTAGGGCAAAAGAATTAAATAAATGAATGATCTAGTGAAAGTTAGTTTGTCTTTGGAGTTCTTTAACTGTTGAGAGCTGATTTTTTTTTTTAACCTTTGGAGGGCAGACTCGTGTCATGAGATGAGGCAGATCAGTTTTGTCCCAGTGAACACAGACTAGCAGTGCTAAAATGAAATCCGTAAAGGTCTCTCGAACTCACACAATGCCTGAGGCTGTTTAAACAAGCCTCCCCACAGCCAGTACAGTACCTCATACTGATGATAGCTCACCAGACCTGATCAATACCCTGACCTTACCCACACGAATGCAGTATGGTGCTTCAACTCGAACGCATGACTCCTGTGGTGGTCTGCTTCGCCGTAGTAGGACATGTCTTGGAGAAAAACAGCTTTTCACTCATGGTTTGTTTGACTGTCAGCAGTAGTTTCTAGAGCAGTATTTTTGAAGTTGACGCTCTTTTCTTGCATTGCAGAGGACTTCTCAGATCTCTGTCTCTCTTGTGTTTTTGGCTCTTTAAAAGGTGCAGTGTGTAGAATTTAGTGGCATCTAACAGAACGGACTTGGTAGAAATGGAATATAATATTCATAAGTATGTTTTATGTTTTGAATTGTTGTGTTTTCGATACCTTAGAATGAGCCCCGAACATCTACAGAGGGAGCATGGGTGTATCATAAGAGCTGGAAATCGGACCGGACATGGCTCCTACTCAGTCCAATAAGAATTGGACACCAAAAATCTTTCTAGAAGCCCACTCAACATGCACATTAGTGTTTCGTCCAGTGGCCCCACCTGTGAGTTCCCGCTCAGCACGTAGACTTTACATTGTGGTGATGTTGCAGATTTTACACTTTTTTGACATCTCTTTTACAACAATGGTCTATGGGGAAAATGCTTTTTGGGCTGCAGAGGGATTTTTTTGCTGCAATATTGCAAGTGGCCACTGGAAAGAACTGACTACAAGGCTGATCAGTGGCCCCATATCTGGCTCTTATAATACATCAATGCAGCGGGTCTTCTTCCACAGAGCCCGCCATGTCACACCAGCATGTTTCATTAGTAGTCCACAGACAACCCGAAAACCTGCTTTGGAGAGGGCCTCTATGCGATTTTTGCGTTGATTCTCCTACATTCAAGGAGGAGGGGTATTCAGTTTGTTGCACTATGCAACCTTACCACTAGATGGCACTAAATCCTACACACTAGTCCTTTAAGTGCAGGTTTCCCTCGAGCTGGTTCAAGATGTTTGTCTCCATCGTGGTAGTGTTGTGAGTAGAGCATCCTGGTTGTTAAGACGTCTGTAAGTCTGAAACGGAACTTGTCAAGATGATAGTTTCTTTTTTAAAAATTAATTCCAAGGATTGGTGTTTCTAAGTTTTGTGGGGTGTTGCTAGGCGTTAATATTCAGTACCCAAAAACCACAATTACACACATCACTGAGGGTGTACGAGTGTTGTTAGTCATATCACATGGTGGTTGGATAGTTTAGGCTTTATTTTGTTTTCTGTTGATCTGGTTTTTCTCGTCATTTACACTGATTTAATAATGTAGTCTGGAGTCGTAGCTGGGATTCTTTGCTTTAATATTCATTCCTATTAGATCACTACCATAACTAGCTGTTAAATTGTGGTTTTAAAATA
Source organism: Scomber japonicus (assembly GCF_027409825.1). NCBI lineage: Eukaryota > Metazoa > Chordata > Actinopteri > Scombriformes > Scombridae > Scomber > Scomber japonicus. Next base: position 17,998,051 of record NC_070588.1, read on the forward strand.
TGCTAGCTAGGATTTTGAACAGATTCAGGAATCAGAATGGTGCAAAAAACAAACAAAAAAAAGAATTTGTGACATGCAAAGAAGGAGGGATGACAGAGTATCCAGGTCTGGAAAAAAAGCAGATTAAACTTGTTCTGCCTTTAGGACTGAACAGAAAAGAGGGCATTCAACAACCATCCAAAAAATATGGATTAGCTGAGGAAGGATTTAGTAAAGTCTGGTCAGATGTATGCAGAACCACAGCAGTGTTTTTGTCCCGTCTTGTTAAATGAGAAAACGCAAATCATTGCATGAGACTGTTGTAGGTGATCCAGTATGTACTACACTTCATATAGCACTAGACTTTCAGTAGTGGTTTAACATGGATCCTTTTATTGAAAACATTTCACCATTTGGGGGATTCCTTTTGTTTCCTCAGTAGGTCACAACCCTAAAGTTTCCCACATGGGCCAAAAGGTCCCAAGCACCTCAAGGTAATTGGTGACTGTGCGCTGGACAGACATACGATCCGTGTTCAATACATCTTGTGGATCCATGCCTTCTCTGGTTACAGCCATGCTGTTGTTTTGAGTTGTGAGTGAACTGTATTGCTGAGCAACCTGGATCTGAGCAATAAAGAAAATTTGAAAGAAAATGCGTTTTTCCATGTCTTCTGTTTTATTACTTCAAAGTTGTGGGAGTTTTTTCACCTCTGAAATAAAGGTGCCAAATCATCTGTGATCTGACATACCACAAATGCCACTGTGTATTAAAGTACACTTAAAATAATTTACATCTCTGATTAAACAGAATAATGAAATAACAATACATATCTTAATCCAAAAGAAAGCTAACATTTAATGCAGCTTAGATGCTCTCGGACCAGATTACTTTACAAAAAGCACATGAAAAGACATTAGGCTTGACTTAACAAAGCTTCACACTGCTCATAGACTCCTCATTCACTTTTAAGTATCCAGCTGATTAGATGGCATGAGACAATGAACAGGGCTGAAATCATGATATAATTGAATTGGTTACTCAAAATGACTCCTCAAACATGGCACTCTGGTTCTACGAGTGCACATTCTGCTCTCTAAATTTAACAGCTTGTCCAAACTGTTGAAAAACAGTAAAAAAGAAACACTGTCCTGAACACTATTACAATTTATACTGTGGCTGCAAAATGTGATTGTCAGTATCATACAGCAATATTGTTGTACCTTCATAAAGCATGAAAAAGACAACTTTTAAGTTGTTATTATATAGTGTATACACCAAAGTATTTCAGTTACAAATAATTAACACACAAACCCAATAAAACAATCATCTGAACATGTTTAACTTGTTCATGTTTGAGGTAGATATTTGTAAAACTGCTCAACAGGCACTTAAAACACTAGCTCTCTTATACTGAAGCACAGGAGCAAAGTTTCCTTAAAATCCTTTCCTCTTTCTCTCCATGATTAATGTACATTCATACATCTATATATTCTGGCAGTAAACATCTGGTAAAAAAAAAAAAGAATTCTCAGCTTCAAATCCCACCAACACATTGTTCCAAAAAAAAACTGCGATCCCTTTCCATCTTCATTTCAAATAAAAGTGACCTTGACGCATGTGTGTGCACAAAGATTTTCTGCAGGGCCACACTTAAAAAAAGACATTCACTTTCAGGTCGGAGTGCGTCAAAGCACCAGGAACCAAGCTCATTCCCAGAACCAATTACTGGACCTTCTTATTTGTGATGAGTCCATTCTGCGACTGCACATCCAGTTTCAGATGCCGCTGACTATAGCGGCGGATGAGGGCACCGGGCAGCAGAGCCATGCAGGCGATGGCCAGCAGCTGCAGCAGCCGCTCCCAGGAGAACAGGTCATCGAGCGAGGACACCTCTGAGAGCATGACGCCCGTTTGGACACAGATGAAGTTGTAGGGAAGAAGGCCTACGAGAACGGACAGAAAACAGCAGATCATGAACAAACTGCAGAGTTATTTGCAGTCCTGAGAGAAATGCTTTGGTATTTGGAACTGATGACTGATGTATGCGTATCTGCTTTCAGTGATTTTCTTTTTCGTGGTTCCTTATTCACAAAAGGGTGCCTGAGTTTTCTGTTATTTTCTGACAATTTGTGGAAAAATGACAATAATGAGTAATGAGCAATTAACAACTAACCAAGGTCCACAGTACAAATCATCTTTGTCCAAACTGCAGGTGCAAAATTATTGTCAAAAATATGTCAAAAATCATGTCAACAGATTACATACAGAGCACAGTCTGAATCAACAAATCTCACAGTCACACACTGAAACTAACAGGAATGGGGCAAATATATAAATAGTGTGGGTGGATGACGAATACTAGATGATTAGTAATTGTCAATGCAACCTATTATAACCAAACTTCAGTACGGATGTGATTCATTTATTCAAATGTGTTTATTGTTTATATTATTTGTCAGTGACTACATGATGCACAGTGTGAATGTGAAGAGCGTGTCTGCATGTGATTACCAATGAACACTGAGCAGAAGAAGAAGGTGATGGGGATGTTTACAATTGGAGCAGACATGTTCAGAAACCAGTTGGGAGTCATTGGAAAAAATCTCAAGAAGAGCAGAAAGAAGAACAAGCAGTCCTGGTTCTCCTCCACCTGGGAAAGATAGATGTTAGACGAGATGTTCACATAGGATTCTGATATTGAAATAAAAAAAGAAAAATCCAGTGTCAAATGGAAGCAACCACAATAATAACATGCTGTAGCATAGAATAACACTGCAAAAAAAAAGAAAAAAAACTGTTTTCACTACAGATTTACTTGCATATAATAATCATGTCATGTCAGGAAAAAAATACCTAGCATTGCACTGCATTGCCTCCTGAGTGTTTCCTCTCAGGGAGGGTGATAAAAACATGTAAGGCTTACACAACTCATCTAAGGGGATTTTAAAACACTGCAAAGAAAAATCCGTGGACAATTTTAAGTGGAAAATCCAATGATATTTTGCATGTTAAATAGTTTTCTATGTGACTGATGGTTGCAGCTGTTAAAGCAAAGGATTTTGTTTTGAATGTATTGTTTTAGAGCTCCAACCATCAATTTATCAAAAAGTCGATTAACACGAAATTATCCGGCAACAATTTTGATAATCGATTCACAGTTTGAGTCATTTCTTGAAAAAAATAATACAAAAATGATTTCATTGCAAATGGCTTAAAGTTCTTAAACATGTCTAATTTCATAATTTCATATAATCCTGAATTCAATACATTGTATAAACCAATCTTATGTTGCTTTAATCATTACAGTTTCTGTAATCAGGGATTAAATATTTACTGCTTTCTTTAGTCTTCTATGATAGTAAATGTAAGATCTTTGGGTCACATTGAGCTTTAGGAAATGGTGTTTGACATTTTTCACAATTTTCTGACATTTTACAGACTAACCACAAAGAAAACCAGAACACTGAGAGAACAGGCCAGTTATCTGAGTCATGACGTAATTGGAAAAACTTGAGATCAAAATGACCTGCTTATTGTAATTCTAGACTTTTATAAAACACCAGTGATGGTTGGATAATTAAAAGATTTGAGCATCATCTGCAATTTGGAATTATCATGTATTTAAATCAAGTAAAGTGAACATGTGTAGGCCTCTTGTATTTATATTCATATGTCAGCAGTGTTTCTAATTTTCCTTTCTATCATTTATTTACTTGCCCCTAAAGAACACTGCAACATCTCTCTACAGGTTTGCATGCTGTCAAATATAATCTCATTCAAACAGTTTCAATACTTGTTGCCTTGAATAAGTTCTCTTTACAGGAGAGCGTACCTTCTTCTGCAGCATGGAGACTTTACCAGGGAAGAGGTTCACGATGTAGTGTTTCCCAAAGGCCTGAGACAAAAGGTAGCACATAGTGGAGCCCACAGTGGTGAGCACACAGGCGAGCAGCAGTCCTTCATATGGTCCAAATATAGCTCCTGCGAGAATGTTCTGCAAAATGACAGGCCGGCATTACAAGACGTCATCAATGTGTTTGTAGTAATCATCTCTGACACACAGATCTTCTGCATCTGTCCTTGTGAAAATAGAGAAACACTGACAGTGGTTTAATGGGTGAAATTTTACCACTTTAACCTGCCTGTGGTCTGTGGTTGAGGTCTCTTCTCAGTGCTGCACACTCAGCTGTACAGATGGTAAAAAAACTAATGTAAGTGGAGTAGAAAACACTTACATGACTTCTTGAAAAAGTCCCACATGACTGACACACAAAGGCATGTCTGACATCCCTGTGATCTAGTTGAATATGTTCGTCCTCTGCACGGTATCTTTAAAGAAGAGTCCCCAGCCGCACACGACATGCAGCCCTATTCATGTTTTCCTGCAAGCAGTTTTGTTCTTGGAACATTTCAAACTGTGTCTCTTTTCTCTTTCACACATATTCATCATGTTCCAATGTCCATGTCCCAGCTCTTAACCACAAAAATCCAAAAATTTGCTTTAATCATATTTTAACACACATGCACTACTTGTTCACAATGTCTGCATTGTCAACCAGCATCAGTACAGAGGACATTTGAAGCTATTTTTAAACATACCAGGAACGAGGATCCAGGAATGGCAAAGGACTGCTTGTAGAGATAAGCACTACAGAAGAGCAGGAGGACATATCCAGTGTGCTCTGTCTTGTAAAACTGCAGCAGCTCAGCCAGTTCCCGCAGCTCCTCCAAGTCTGATGGGAACTTCAACCTGCCACAACATCACAACACAGTCTCATCATCCGCTTGTCCTTCATCTACAGACAGGGCTGGGAAATATGGACAAACATATCATGGTAATATTGACATACAAAACTATATGTCACATAATGAACTGCAAACTAAATTAAAGCAAGCTGATAGTTTAAAAGTATTAATCCCTATTTGTTTCACATAAGGGTGGCAACCATCAATTATTTTCCCTATGGATTGATCTGCCAATGGTTTCAATTGATCAGTTTGTCTATAAAATATCAGAAAGTAATGAAACATGGCAATCACAGTTTCAGAGCTAAAATGAGGCCTTCAAACTGCTTATATTTTCCGACCAGCAGTTCCAAACCCAAGATAACCCGTAGAGATCAAGAAATAAGTCCATTAATTGATTAGTCAGTCAACAGATAATTAATCTGTGACTATTTTAAAAATCAATTAATTGTTTGAGTCTTCTTTTCTTCATTTTTTAAGGAAACATACTTATATCCTCTCTTCCCTGGTTCTTAAAATGAGAATATTTTCTGGTTTCTTTAGTCTTCTATGGCAGTAAAATTAATGTTTGGCTTGTGGATAAAACAAGACATTTAAGGCTGCATTTTGGCCCCTTTACTGACATCTTAAAGATCTTTTTTTTTTAAATGTTGCTTTTGTCCACAACCAACAGATATTTAATTTACTGTCACAGAAGACTGAAGACACCAGAAAAGATGGAATTAGCCAGATTGAGCTTGCTTTCTGACTCAAAATGTTCATGATTCAAAATGATTGATCCGTTATCAAAATAGCTAGCAATTAATTTGACAGTTGGCAACTAATCGATTAATCGTCTGATCGTTGCAGCTCCAAAGTCACTGGAGTATTAATGGATCTTGGCCCTTATAGCAGCTATTACTATTCAGACATTGGTAAACCATGTCTGGTTGAGGTGAGTGTATCTGTGTATGAAAGAGTGGAGGAGATGAGGCATGCTAACATTAGTCAGCAGTCTTTAAGGAGAGTAACGTTACATAAGCTTACAATTTGAACACCACTGTAAGCGTTGTAGAGGGACTTATTTTGTATTATACTTTATGGAAATAGGTTGCCACCATGCTGCAGCTCATTCACCTGCGGGGCTCTTCGGAGCTGACAGTCGGTTGCTCGGACTCGGTCTCGGAAGTTGCATGAGAGCGTCTTGGCGGTGCCGGAGGGAGGTACAGGGACAGGGAGTACAGGTACAAGCTGGCTGCGACAACAACCGCGATTAGTCCGACAAGTGAGCGCATAGTCCTCACTTTGTTGACCACCAGCAGACGGCCGCTCGTCCTCCTTCCTTGAATTACAGCAACCTATGGAAAATAAATAATGTGCCAACCGCCGCCGTGACGTCACGTCCCCTTGGCAACACACTTTTTGAAATATTTTAAAAGATTTTTTACATTATTTGCCTGAAAAAAATAGCGTCACATAGCATTATAAGGTAGTACATTTAACTGTCTATTAAAAATAAATAGATTTTAGTTTTTCTGGACAACTCCAGGCCAGATGAGGGCGGTTAACGTGGTTAACGTCCACTATGTTAACGTCAGTCAAATATTTTCCTAGGATGGTGAAGCCATGAGCCGACCTACTCTGCCTCAGATTGGCTAGTACTCGTTGCTTTCGTTGGTTGGATCGGTTCATTTTACGCAGTGAGGCGCGAGATTGGTTATGTTAAGCCAATCAGAGGTAGCGGAGGGTGGGTCATGACTTCACCATACTAGGAGGGAAAATATCGCTTCCGTGAACTGCCATTTAAACACAAAATAAAACGGACGAAGAAGAAGACTGCTCTGGAAACACATTGGATTGCTTCATGGATATGAAAGTATGGTAAAGGTGATGTTGTCCTGCCAGCAACAACAGTGAAGTTACAAAGTTCAATTTGCAAGACACCACAAAAAGGGCGATCGCTTTTAATGTTTGTCGGACAGTATGGCTCAATATTCTCGTGTTTCAGGGTCTGTTGGATTGATTTCTCTCAAGAATCCTCCTGTCAATGCACTCAGGTGAGCTGGGGTCAAAAACAAGGCTGCAGAACAGCTTCTTTAATCCTGGGATCTCATTAACAGCTCGAACAAATATACTTCATGTTTTATCGCGTTGAAACCATAGACTGTATAAAAGAAACTTAACGACTTCTTCTAACTTATTTGTTCATAAACTTGATTTTTAAGCTGGTGAAATGTTCACGTTAAGCTCATGACTGGGGCGTCAAAGGCTCCACCTGTAAAACATGGTCAATAAATATTCATGTGGTCCATTAAACTGCTGATTACATATTGTTCATTTCTTTATCTGGGAATGTCCTTTTAGCGAACAACAGGGATATATTGCATAACCCAATGTCAAAAGGAAGGTTTGCCACCTTAATATAATGAAGTTGTAATGAGAATCAAGATGATTTTAATCAAATCAAGTTTATCCCATGTATAATGAGCACTTTTGAACATCTCTGTCTCAGCTGACTTATTTCAGAGTAGACCCTTTAAATTGATTTTTTTTTTTTTACTGTCCAACTGATTTTTTTTGTGACTACTACAGAATACAATCTACTCTGTGGATCACTTGTCCTATGTTCCCCTTTGAAAAAAAAAATCAGAAACCAAATGGTATAAATGCATACAGTGATATGACTGTTGAATAAAGCGATAATGTGGCATTCTATCATAGAGCAGAGCAGATGGTCACACTGAGCCTGATAGAGTACATCACCTTTCCTGCTACAGTCTCCTTATCTAACTCACAAACATGAACACACATCTTGCCCTGCACCTTAACTTGTTGAACAAGCCACCAAATAAATGTTCACAGGAGAAAAGTGAATAATTTATAAATCCAGGGACATACTGTCTGTCCATAACTGTAGCTACAGCAGTTTGTTTGCTTTGTATCTTGTTCCTTACATTTTAGCACCAGTTGCTCAGCTGCTGTCAATAAAAAAAACAGTAGTTGTGATGGTTCCCCAAATACATTTTTTTCATTGATTTTAAATAATACAAATATATTTACTATATGTATAAAAAACAACAACACATTGATTAATTGTGATTTCAGGTAGACTTGTTCACATTCACACCTAGGAGCTGCCCAGTATAAATAAAAAAGTCTGATGTTATTTTTGGGGTCAGAGAAAAAATGCAGGAACGTCTTGACTTTGAACTGCCCCCAAGACTTAACAACAGTCTAAAAGGGTAACACATGAAAGTGTTTTGATACCGTTAAAATGTGTCTGGAGAGAATTGCCCACAGCTTGGTGAATTAATGTGTGAACTTTAACAACACTGTGAGTCCAGTATCACACTGTATAGCAATATGTTGTGTCTTTGTTGTACAGTGCCGTGGTGAGGCAGGGCATTGTTGACACGGTCCAGAGAGCACTCAGTGACCCAAAGGTGAAGTCTGTTGTCATCTGTGGACAGAATGGAATATTCTGTGGGGGTATGGATGTTATAATTTCTTCTTTATTTCCTGCTACCTTACAGAAAAAACCAAACCAATTCAACATTTTTTTTTACAATATATCTTAGTGTTGTAGTTATTTCTGGGATATAATTAATTATGCAAGAAACGATGGAGATGAAGATATTACACCCTTGTTTCATATAAATTGGAACCGGATTGAATTAAAAATGTGTAGAAAGGATCCGGGCACAGCAGTCATAACAATACCTTACAGGGTGCTAATGAGAGCAGGAATCATGACAACAGAGTCACACCTGAAAGCTCTATAAATAGCCTTAAGTGCTTTATGTTAATAAAAAAACAAGGGCAACTGTGTGCTGTAAGATAAACATAAACTACTGAAGAATATTTATATGAGCCTTCAGGTGTGTGTTTGTTCACTTTTGATTTGGAGTCTCAAAAACAACACCCAAAAGCAAACATTTATGAGGAATCAGATGCACCTCATGTTGTGTTGTTTGAGCCTGCTGACTACATCATCGATTTTAATTTGTTTAACAGGAGCAGATATCAAGGAGTTTGGGACCACTATGTCTGGGCCTCCACTGGTACCGATGATCCACGCCATAGAGGCTGCTGACAAGCCAGTGGTGGCAGCCATAGAGGGACTTGCTTTAGGTGGAGGTCTCGAGTTGGCGCTTGGCTGTCATTATCGGATCGCACACTCCAAAGTTAGTTTATCATTCAGATCTGTCTACTTCTCTCTCAGTCAACGTCTCTCTGATGTTGCTGTTGAGCTGCATCAGTGTCTAACTGACAGTGTCGTGTTATGTGTGACAAAGTGACCTTTACATAACCCTCAATCAAATACCTATGTTTTTAAGTAATTGAAAACAGGAGCAGTCCATCTTTGTTAAGCTTAAAAAAGGAAATCTGTGTTTTCCTCTCAAAAATGTGCAGTACTTTCAGGAGGTAAGAGAGGCAGCCCTTGTTTGTCAATTTATCAGGGTTTTTTTTAATAACTCTATTATGAGACTTTTTTCACACTTTGATTCTGTAATAATCCATGCAATGTATTTACTTGCCAGAGGACACCAAGTCTTTAAAAGTCATGCAAACCCCCACTTTTTATTACCTTCCATTCATCAAACTTTGTACTTTTGTCTCCTCTCAGGCCAGGCTGGGGCTTCCAGAGGTGAGTCTGGGTCTGTTGCCAGCTGCAGGGGGAACCCAGCGTTTGCCAAGGCTCATCGGGGTCCCAGCTGCCTTAGACCTCATCACCACAGGTAGCAAAGACAGATTAACCTTGCCTTACTTTTACAAAGCTGATGATTATGAATTTAGACAGTATTTAGTGTGGTAAATAGCTTATCGTAAAGCATTAAAAATATGAAGAAGTCACCGCAAACCTTTTTTTTCTTACGAGGTTCTGTTTGTACACACACATTTTTAGAGTGTGTGTTATGAACACATATTGTTCGTCCATGCATGTTATATTTACGGAAATTAAATGACCGATTTTTACCTTGGCAGAGCTGTTGATTGTAAACAATAACGCTTTACACAAGAGTGCAGCTGCTGTCACCAATTGATTTGTAGTCTACTCAGATGACCAGCAGGGGTCAGCATGTATATACTTCTACTTTGTTCACTACCACTGAAGCCTTTTGTGTGATTCACTGCTGCTTTGAGATTGTTAGAAATCTTCTAAACAAATTACATTGAGGCAAAATGTTATTTTGCCTTTATCTGATAAAGGCCAGACAAACAGGGTACGTTGTGGTTACAACCATCAGGCAACCGAGATACTTGTTTTCCTAATCTAATCATTTCAAATGTCACATGTCGCCCATGTAGATCCTTTATGACTTTCATATCTCCCACAGGCCGACATGTCACTGCTGCTGAGGCTCTGAAACTTGGAATAGTGGATCAGGTTACTGATCATAACACTGTGGACGCAGCTGTGAAGTTTGCCCTGAGTGTTAAAGGTAAGACACACAAAAAAAACCCAAGAGAGAACAAGGTGACCACTACTATTAAAATCCACTCTTGACTGGTTTAAAAATTAACTCAGTGAAAGGTAGATAAATTCCTCCTAGAGAAGTTATTTTGGGAAAATTCAACATCAAGAAGTGTTGACATGTAGGTTGTGGAAGTCAAAGGAAGCAGAAAACACAGCAGGCAGATCCTCCACCACTGAAGCCATAAATGTTTCATGGCTCTGTCAGATGTGCTCTGATGTCTTCACTGCTTTTACTGTATTATTCAGAAGGGCGAAAAGGGACAAACTTTCCTAGAATATTAATGATAGGCCTTCACCAGTCATTTAGGTGGATGAGGATTGCCCTGCGCTTGTGAATCAGACTCATTTACACCTTGATGGATAGCTTAAGTGTGCCATGTCCCTGCAGTTTTAAAGGAATTGTTTCTCTGTCTGTTCTCAGTCAGATTTACTACACAGTGACAATGCTTAGAGACAATACTGTCAGGCTCAACTTAAATGAAAAATAAAATAACGTTTATGATTGATTTATTGTGCTATTTCCAAAAAAAAGTACAAACAATTCAGAGGAAGTCATATTTCTGTATATGTTGTGTGTATTTGCCATCTAGCTGGGAGTCAGATGAGAAACTTGAGAAGATAATGTCATTACAGTAAACATCAAGCAACAGCCAGCAGAAGATTAGCTTAGCTTAGCCGAAAAACTGGAAACAGCAGGAAGCGGCTAGGCCGGTGTCTTTGCTTAAATTAAAGAAACTGTCCACCAGCATCTCCAGCATCTCTCTATACATCTAATAAGTCTGTCTATCTTTAAGTTGTTAAAAGAAAAAAAAAGCCTTTGATTTTTTGGCATGAGATGAACATGAGCAGCAAGTAGAACTATACTTGTCCTACAGTCGTGATCTTTAACTGTCTGTTAACAATGATAGCTACTTTCTAATGTATTTAAGTTTGTTCAAAAATTGTGCGGGAGTGATGTTGTGCATTCTCTCAACCCACCTGTGCAAGATTTCAACTGATTCAACCGTATTTCTCAAGGATTTTATGTAACAACATTTTACAATCAACTGTGATTGCAGTCTAATACTCTTTACAAATGGTTTTTTCCCCCATACAAGCCTGCCAAGAAGACTTTGAGTGGGTGAGAAAGTGAGCGTTGTTAGTAAAGCTGAGGCTTAGAGTGAGTCAGACAGAGAAGCCAGCAGCATATGTGATGGAGATTTGAGTAGATAGAACTGAAACCTTGGGAGATTTTGACAGATACTCCACTCTTGAGTTGAGTTAATTAGCAGGTGTGTTAAATAATTGAGAAGATCTTTTTTAATAGGATTGATAACTTGCTGTCCTGACACAATTTACTGTATGATTTTTAATCTGGCTCCACTGACACCTGTTTATTGATACATAGCAGTGAATCTGTGGAAGAGATTGTCAGCAAATATTAAAATTATAACCATCTTGGGAGGTTTCAAGCTAGCGCTTAAGAATTGGCCCTGAGGTTAATCATAGTAGGATATTATATCTGATAATAGGGTGTCTTTCTTTTATTTTCTTGGTTTTATATTGATGTAGTATATTTAACTACACAAAACTCAATATGCAGTGATGGAGACGGAGTTGGTGTAGCAGGTCGAAAACCCTGCTCCGCCCTGTCTACGTGACAAGCTGCGCCCGTGCCTGGTTTATTATCCTGACTTTTTCTTTTATGTAAGCACTCAATGCCCAGGAAGAGCTTATGTTTTTAAATAAAATTGTCAAATAAAGTCAACAAATCAATCAATCCAACGGGGATGGGAAATATGTATCTAAATTTGTACTATCAAGATGCACAGCTGGTGAGTCAACCAGTGCAGGATAGATTCTTACACATCCACAGGTGCAAACAAAAAAACATTACACCACTCACTGTAAAGCCGGTACATTTAAACAGAAATCTGTTAAACTGATGCACGTGTGGCTCGTACGCACACACACACACACACACACACACACACACACAGACAGATTCAAGTCTCTCACTGGTGACGAGATTAACTTTTTTTTACCCTAGTAGTTGCAACATCTGCCCGCTACATCTGTCAGGACAACCAGGCTTCCCACTCACTGCACAACAAATCCATTGACACAGCTCAACCATTTACAGATTAACCGCTGCAATAATGCCCTCCTAAAGTACATTGGAATCACATTGCGCTGCAATCCATCATCTCATTGACATTTCAGTGTGGAAAGAATGTATATTTAACTTTTGCTTGAAATTACCTGCACCATCTATTCTTCAGTCTTGATGTATTGATACGCACTTATTAGACATAATTGTTTGTTGTTGGACAAAGTGGAGAAACCATGGATCAGATGTGGCTTCTGTCTCTTTAAGCTTTGCCATGGTGACCCAGTTTCTGGCCTAGACCCACAGCTGAGTGTAATTCAGTGGAGCTGTGAAGGATTCTGTCTACTGTCTCATGTAATCATGTCAGAGGAGACAGGAATGGGAATTAAGATGCTTTTAACAAGGTTTTAGCAGAGTGGCCGTCTTCTTTACTCTCACTGTTTCCAGGTTTAAATCACTGCCCACACAAAGTCTCATGCTGTAAAGTTTTCAAGGCTCTAATATTAAATCTTTTTATGTAGTGTCACCTGGAAATTTGCTCCGGTATTGTACTATTGCTCACAGGCTGTAGAATCACACAAATTCAATTACACCCCCCTTTGCTCTCAGAGTTGGAAATTTATCAACTATTTTGCCCAGAAACCAAATTGTTGCCTTGCATTCAGTTTCAGACTGGTGTTATTCAAGGTGAACTGTAACAGTGCACTAGCAGAGTGACTCCGATTATCTTGGAAATGGTCTGTCAAATCATTCTGCTCTTGAAGCTACTGGGGTATCGAGTGATTGAGTGGATGAGTATTTCTGAAAAACCAATTATAACCAGACTGAGTGCTGGCTGAGAAATTGAAGAATGTGAAAAAGCGCTACCAATTGAAACTAGGAGGCACTTTTCAGTTTTCACAAAAAAAATTATGTATGTACAAAAATTACATTGCACAGTAAATTTTGGATTAACTTTTTCACCTGGAAGCAAGAGTCACATAACTAGAAGTGAAAAGTTCATTCCTTTGGAGTTACTTTTCTTCCATGTTTCTATTTCAGAACATTCGCTGAATGCCCGTCGTATAAGCAACAACCTGTGCCCTCCCCCTTCTGATTTGGATGCTCTGTTTGACGGGGCAATGCAGAGAGTGCGTCAGACTGCCCATGGTGCCGTAGCACCAGTTGCGTGTGTCCAGGCGGTGCGGGCAGCTGCTACCATGCCCTACACACAGGGCATGGAGCGGGAGAAAGAGCTGATGGCCACTCTCTTCACCTCAGGCCAGGCGCGTGCTCTGCAGTACTGTTTCTTTGCTCAAAGAGCTGTTGGCAGGTGGAGCATGCCCAGTGGAGCCCGCTGGGACACAAGCAAACCCAGGCCCATCCATAAAGCAGCTGTCATTGGTAAGAGCTTTGGGCTTTTAACCTTTTTTGAACACAAGTACATTGATTCATCAGACTATCTGTGTAGCATCTCCATATTCACGTTGCCTGTGGAAACCAAGCCCTCATTTACAGTTCAGCCGAGTTTAAGTGGATGAACTCGCTCCTCCCTGCAGGGAGGATTGGATGTATGACAATCTGGATATGTGAAGCTCAGCAGCTTGTACATTAAAATTGCAAGCATTGGAGAAACCTTATGCTGCCAGGAAAAAAAACTATTTAGTGTCTAGCAGTGTGCATGTTGCACAAAGAAGTACTTTATTCTTAAATTTGAAGTAATTTTTGTTGGTCAGAAATGTCTTTGATCTTAGTTTGAACTTTGTTCTGTTTGTTTCCTCCAAGGTCTTGGCACAATGGGGAGAGGTATAACAGTAGCCCTTGCTCAGACAGGGTTGTCTGTGGTCGCCGTGGAAACTCAGGAGAAGCAGCTGATGGAGGCAAAGCAGGCAGTATCAGGGATGTTGGAGCGGGGGGCTAAGAGACGTGGGGTGGCTCCTGTGCTCGACCTTGTCTCTTACAACTGTAACCTCCAGGCTGTAGCAGATGCTGACCTGGTCATTGAGGCTGTGTTTGAGGACATGGCCCTGAAGAAGAAGCTCTTCCAGCAGCTGTCTGCTGTTTGTAAACCAGGCACTTTGCTGTGCACCAACACATCTGCACTAGACATAGACCACCTGGCTTCTCAAACCCGCAATCCAGAGCTGGTGGTTGGGATGCACTTCTTTGCCCCGGCCCATGTCATGAAGCTGCTGGAAGTGGTGTATGGATCATGCTCCTCTCCTCAAGCTGTAGCCACAGCCATGCAGCTGGGAAAGAAAATGGGCAAGGTCAGTGTGGCTGTTGGCAACTGCCGGGGGTTCGTGGGTAATCGCATGCTCAAGCCATACATGGAACACGCTTTCTTCCTGCTAGAGGATGGCGCCACACCTGAGTTGGTAGATCAAGTGCTAGAGGAGTTTGGTTTTGCCATGGGTATGTTCAGAATGTCTGATCTCTCTGGGCTTGACGTGGGCTGGAGAATCAGGAAAGAAGATGGTCTTGCTCAGCCTGGCATGGCATTAGGGCAGGCAGCCAGAGTCCGACAAGGCCGTCGATACAGCCCCCTGGCAGACCTGCTCTGTGAGCAGGGACGGTTTGGCCAGAAAACAGGCATGGGATGGTACCAGTATGACAAACCCGGCGGTCGGGCATCCAGGCCTGACCCATGGCTGCACAGCTTTCTGGAGGAGTACAGAGCCAGGCATGGCCTGGTGGCTCGGCGCATAGACCACCAGGAGGTGCTGGAGCGCTGCCTTTACACCCTGATCAACGAAGGCTTCCGCATCCTGGAGGACGGAATAGCTGCAGGACCTGAAGACATCGATATCATCTATGTCTTCGGCTATGGCTGGCCCAGGCACAGGGGAGGTCCCATGTTCTACGCTGGCATGGTTGGGCTGGAGAGGGTCCTGGAGAGGCTGGAGCACTACCACCAGGCTCATCCTGACGTGCCCTATCTGCAGCCCTGCAACCTGCTCAGGAGGCTGGTGGCCAGTGGGAGCCCACCTATCCACAGGTGGAGGGAAGTCATCAAGAAAGTCCACAGCCAGCTTTAAAACATTTCAGCTTTAATCTCTTAATACACTTCGATAACGATGATCTCATTCTGGGATAAACAGTAAATAGATGGCACTTAAATTGAGCTTTTCAACCTATTTATTGTGATTATTGGTGATACTAAAGAAGGCTGCTGTGCTCCTGTGATTAACAATCCTAATATCTTGCCATATGCCACATGTGCCTACACTGAGTTGTCTGTTTATCAGGTGCAGCTGAACAATCTTGTGTAATCCAAAACAGCAGCCCTGCAATAAATCACATGTTTGTGAAGCTTATAAAGTTGATTCCCTTGTATATGTGAACATGGTGAAGAAAATGCTGGAAACACATATTAATAAACTGCAGTTCAGTATAACACAAACCACTAAAAACTCTGTCCTCAAAAATGACCAAGCCAAATAAACAATAAACACCTCTCTGACTGTCTCAATAAAACTAAACATATACACTACCGGTCAAAAGTATTAGAACACCCCAATTTTTCCAGTTTTTTATTGAAAAAATGTTTTCAAGCATAACAACTTGGTATTCTACAGCATTATCTTGCTGTAGGATGAACCCCTGACCAACTACGTGCATACCAGAGGGTACTGCATGGCGCTGCAGAATGCTGTGGTAGCCGACCCTGGATCCAGAAAAACAGCCCCAGACCATCATGCTTCCTCCTCCATATTTGACAGTTAATGTCACACACTGAGGAACCATCCTTTCACCTGCTCGACGGGAAACAAAACTCCTGCGTGATGAACAGAATATTTTAAATTTTGATTAATTGGTCCATAACACCTTCCAGTCTTCAGTAGTCCATTGGTGGTGTTTCATGGCCCAGGCAAGCCTCTTCTTATTCTGACGTTTAGAAATGGCTTTCTTGCTGCAACTCGAAGTCTTCTCTTCACAGTTGAAACTGAGACTTGCTTACTACGACCACTATTAAGCTGTGCAGAGTTTCCTCCAGTTTCTGAGTGCTTTTCGATGGTGAAGGAAACTGTACTCACTGACACCTTGACTTTCTTCGCAATGTCTCTGTAGGAAAGACCTACATTTTTTATGTTTTTGTATAATTTTCGGTTTTGGGTAACCTTACCTTTTTTTTAACCTCTGGCAGTTCACCACTTACCTTTGTACCATTTCAAGCTATTCATTGGACTTGAACTGCTTGAATTTCAATAAAAACATTGACAAATTGGGGTGTTCTAAAACTTTTGCCCAGTAGTGTATGATCCACAAAAAAAAACCCAAAAAACATTCTAGCAAAAATGATGACCGTTCATCAATTCCAGCTCTTTCTGCTTTTCTGTGTTTTATATAATTGTAAATGAAATGTTTTTGGGTTTTGGTTTGTTGATTGGACAAAACAAGGCATTCGAAGATGTCATCTTGCACTTTGGAAAAGTGTAACAAATATTCTTCACAGTTTTCTGATTTATAGACCAAACAAGAAATTGATTGACTTGTTAGTTGCAGCCCTAATTGCAGAGCTGTTATATTGGATTGCATTCAAAGGTAAAGATGTACCTCATACATATTAACACTTTGTAAAATAGAAAAAATAAAATCTGTTTGGGTGTATGACTGAAAAACACTGATGGGGCGAATTTAATCTCGTGTAGTAGACTTCTATAAACATGTCTGACCACAATTGCCTGCATGTCGAAGACGTCTGATCCCCTAATAAGCTCATTAAAGTTGAAATAAATACTTCATAATGAATTTGAATATACTTTTGTATATCATGTAATATCATATCTTTCATTCACTGCTTCAATAAAGCTGTTATATACTCATTTCCTTTTTTTGTGATTTATTTGTGTGAAGCTCATAACAGTGTTGAGTTGGACTATTTTTTGGGCTTGTTATTTTTAAACCTCAGTACATTGAAGTAGCTGGCAGCTGCATTTTGATTTGCTCCATCAGGGAAATGTGCTTCTCTGAAAGACAAAAAAGAAAAGAAAAAGAAAACTGCTTCAAGCAATGCCTATCTCGGGTTTCTGTGTGTTTTGCTGCGTCAGCTGCAGCGGTGACGGAGGAGAGCTGAGGGAGACACAGCTCAAAACTGCTTTTATATCAGCTGCTCATTCCCAAGTAAATCTCACACCCACCAATGAGCAGATGTTGGGGCTGCCACCTAGCGGCTGAAGGCTCCAGACCGAGCATCTGGATTATGACTACATTATATTAAACTCCATTTTGTCTGCAACTAAGATTTTTCCAAAACATTTATTGACTAACCGTATATAACTGCATGGTAATAATGGAAAAACATGTTTTAAAGAATCTGACTAAAGTATAACCAATATAATTAGCAGATATTCAGATTAAAGCCCTGGCGTGATTATTTTTAGGTGTAATGGAGAATGTGTTCATTTCTGATGCAGACCCTGGTGTTTTGAAGTTTTTAGAGAGGCTGATGAAAGCCTGGGTGTGTGATTGAAGTGCGCAGAGCAGCTGGCTTTGTGTTTTGTGGACTCCTCCCGTGCTGTGATGAAGTTCAGATGCGCGCCGTTGTTCCGTACGCGCGTCACCAGCGGACAGAGGAGCTTCCCGACGCCAGGGGAGAGGATGGAGAGATGCGTGGATCACGATCACGGGAGGCTTTGAATATGACATTACACCTTGCTTAATTGATACTCTCCTACTTTTACAGGATATTCTGCTACAATATATAGGAGCTGCTTTGAGTTCAGCACCGTCGTACGCGTCTGTCTCCCAGTTGAACAGCTTCTTGGGCTTCGTGGACCGTAAACCTCGCCTCGGTCCTTCGCTGTCATATTATAGTTTTACACGGACGAATTTTATTTATTTATTGAATCCAGGAAATGTTGGAATGGCCGCCTCAGGAGCACATAGGTGTCCGAAGAGTGAGAAGTTGGACGAGGCACAGGCTTTGGCCAAGAGCTGCGCGGGGAGACCAGACTTCCTGCCTTGTGATGGACTCTCCATCTGCGCTACGCACAGCCATGGGAAGTGCTTTAAGCTGCACTGGTGCTGCCACTTGGGCTGGTGTCACTGTAAGTTTGTTTTACATGATTTAACCTCTCTCTATGCTACTAGAAGTAGATCTCACTGTCAGTATAATGACAAGATGTCATGGGTAGGCTATTTGTAAGTCATGACCATGAATGCAGAAACACCATGTAAGATAAGAGACAAAACGTGACAAAATGTGGCAGGTTCTCGACATTGATATGATTTTTAAATGAGGTATGATGTGTCACACTGGTAGAGATTAAAAGCCATCAAACTGACTTCAGACGCTCAGATGGATCAGATATGCTCAGATTTCATTTTTGATCAAACTTCCACATTGATTTCAGAGTCTTGTCAAGGTCAAAGCTGGAATCACATTTATCCTTAATCAAACCTTCCAATGGGCGCCCAAGTATGAATAGTTTATGTTGTCTAAATAGGGGAGGCTGAAACATTCAGAAGCAGAGAGATGAATGTCTCAGAGTCATCACTTCCGTTTTACCAGTAATCTACTTTGGTTTGGTTCTTGATTTTGTATACTGTTTAATGTTAATATCCAGCCCACACTGACACTACAGTGTGCTGTAGTTGAGGCCTTGAAAATCTGAACAGATACTCTAAACAATCCTCCAGTGTCCATATTTTCCACATCATTGTCTGTCAGTCTTACTGTTATGTTTAAAAGCATTGATTACTATTATTTTAATCATGTAAAATTAGTTTTACTGTAAATCAATTGGCCAACATGTCAACTAATGTAAGATGAGCACTATGTGAGACATTAGGATAGTGAAAATGATCTTGTTTTGTTTTTTTGTTACAGCAGTGTCCAAGTCACTTTGTATTCAGACCCAACTAGACCTGGGATTAATTGCTGATGTATGCATGTATGGTTGTGAACCATTTGTGTTACATCTTACAGAGAATATAAAAGTCTGCTATTGAAACCAACCTGAGTTTACCATCAAACTTTCCTATACTGAACTATAAACAGCATGTTAATGTCGCACATGTGAGTCATTGCTTTCATTTCTGCTTTAAAGGAGATCTTGTGATTGGGGCTGCGACTAACAGTTATTTTCATACTGGTTAACGGTAAATGGGCTGCATTCATATAGTGCCTTTCTAGCCTTCCAACCATTCAAAGCGCTTTACGCTACAAGCCAACCTTCACCCATTGATAGACTGATGGCAGAGGCTGCCATGCAAGGTGCCAACCTGCTCATCAGGAGGAGTTTCTAATGCACATTCACAGACTCACATTCACACACTGATGGCACAGTCTTCTGGAGCAATTTGGGGTTCGGTGTCTTTCCCAAGGACACTTCGACATGCAAACTGGAGGAGCTGAGGGCAGACCCACCGGCCTTTTGATTATTGTATGACCTGCTCTATATCCTGCCACAGCTGCACTAATCTGTCGACTATTTTCTGGATTTTTAATCAATGAATTGTTAAAAAAAATAGCCCACAATGAAACCTTAGATTTGTTTGTTTTGTCTGAGTATCAGTCCAAAACCTTAACTCATTAAATTACCATCACAATTCAGAAGGTAGAACCATCAAATATTTGGCATTTTCACTTGAAAATTGACAGAAATGATTACTTGATTATAAAAACCGTTGCCTATTCATTTTCATTCAATTGATTAATCAATAATCGTTGCAGCTGTACTTGAGATAGTCTTTATTTCAGAAATCAGACACAGGTTTATTGCCAATTAGGCTTATAAAATAAATATTTAAATATACATTTTTCTTTGATGTTGTGGTGCACAACAATCAAAATAGAAACAGAAATCAATTAATCATAAATAATATAAAGTAGAAAAGTTTTTTTGTTTGTTTTTTTATGATTGTCAACAAATCACACGAAAAGACCAAAACCAAAAATGAATTTAACCAACCTAGTTGGATGCAGCTTATTCCTCCGTACCATAGACCTCCATCTTTGTCTGAATTATTTAAATACATGTATAAGCTGCTCTGGGTGACATGTCTCGGCATTAGCATGAACATGGGCACTGTAGTCTGAGTCAATCACCGCCCTGCTTCTGTAAACACTCACCACAGCAACAAATCTATGTTATTACGCAACTGAAAATAGTCCTTGACAAATACAGTAATTACTTCTGTTTTATTGTAAATCTGCCAAAAACGACCAGATGTTTTAGGACATTCAAGAGCCTTTTAAAATTATACAACTATATACTTGTGACCTTTAAAAAAAAGAAAAAGCTTAACACCTTTAAATCTTTAAAAACATTTCTGGCTGAGTGCCCAAACAGGGTAGGGAAGTTGGAAAGTACTGCGAGACAAACACATTGTTTCTATCTTTGGCCTCAGTATCATCACATTTTTAGACTATTGCAACAAGAAATTGTCTTTCTCGACAAGCAGTCATTCACAGTCCATTTTGTTAATTGAGTTCACTCAATATTATCTTACCTACTATATTTACTATTGAAGTGTTCATGGTGATAGACGTCAGCTCCATTTAAACATAGGCGTTTTTCTCTTCACTTTGAGAAGTGTCACAGGCATTTTCACCACCCATGTCCCAGACACTTTCTCTCCGTTTGATCTTTTATCGACTTGACACTTCGACACCACCACAGAATCACAATAGCTGTGCCAGAATCTGACAGGATGTCCGTCTCTTTGTGCTGCCCTAATTTATCCCATCTCTGGCTGCCCTGAAAATCCTCAGATCAGTGTAGAACACAATCACCATCCACTCTGCACCAGTCAGTCGGGGCTTATAGTGTGCAACTGCAGAAGTCACATTGTAATCTTTGCCATGTAATCATTGGATTTAGATGCCGGCCTTGGTCCAGAATGAGCCAAGTGATTTGAAATATCTGATGTGGCAGAAAAATGAAGGATTCTTTCCAGTGTTTATTATGAGCCACCTCTAAGATTTATTTTTCTCACTGAAGCCTGCTCAGTGTTACATCATTTGTAAACATTTAGACTTCCTCCTTTCTACGTTGAAATATTCATCACAGTAGCTGAATATGTGCTGCTCAATCTGCACAGTGAACTTGGGTGTGTCCATCATTTCATTTGGGCTTATTACGCTATAGAAGAAAGAGACAGCCACATCATAATGGATCTTCTCACCTTCACATTTCTCTCCACTGTAATTCACAGGTTCCTCTCGCAGGACAGTCATGCACCACAGTGAGAATAAACCAGTTTAGACTGCAGAATCAGGCAGAACCAGGACACCCAGTGAGAAAAAGTGCCTCTGCATGCGATGCCTTCCTGCTCTGCTACGCTCTCGCCCTTGTTTCTAGTGATGCATAATAACACTGAATAGAAATAAGTGAAATGTAGTGTAGTGTTATCTCCTCAGGTTTTCATTAGGAACGTACCTATGACTGTATCCTGGAGTATAAATTTGTTCTGTTGCTGATAATTGTGTATTCACCACAGGGAGCCTTGCTAGGCTGCTTTGTTAATTACATTTTTAATAGGTTTCCAGGCAAACAAACACAAAAGGTCAATGTGCATTCAAGACTTGGCTCAGCATTCAAATGATCTAACACTTATTATTTCCATTTTCTTACCTATGGAGCAGTGGGAGGTTAAATAGAATCAAAACAAATGTATTTTCCACCTTTGTTGGGCAAAAGTTTAAGTTCATCTTCAGCTTGCACAACATCAATATCACATTATTCACTTCATAGGTTACAAAAACAGAAAATCAATAAACATTTTACATTTTATTAGATGCAACTTCATAAAAAAAGAAAGGAATAAATTACCAGATTTAAAATAATTTAGGACCAATTCAAGAAGTAAAGTGTCAGGTACATTGTATTCAAAACAATATGGGCATGTCTATTATTTACTGGTTGAAATTATTATTATTTTTTATAGGTTTTTCTTTGCACAGGGGACTCCATCTCTTTGAAGGCAGGAGCTGAATGTAATGATTCAGGGTATGGCATGAATCCTCCAAGATTTTGTATGTAATTTGTTCCACTTTGTCATAGCGATCAGCAAACGAGTGTTGTTTAAAGCCTGTTGTTGCAATGCCAAGGTTGACTATTCTGCAGAGTTTGGCTTTGTTTTTGACAGTCAGGTTTGATAGACAGGTCTTCAAAGAAGGACACAATGCTGAATGCAAGAACAAGAATGTAAGATATGTGTTGGCTAACCTCAAAACTCCTCAGGTTGTGCAAAAGAAAGAGTTTTTGTTGTGATGTTTTTGTAAATGTAATCATGCTCAGAAAAAGTGAAGGCTTGACAAAACAGTCCCAAGATATTTAAAGGAGCTCCCTTGCTCCACGTCCTCTGCTGTCACAGGTTTAAGTAAAGGGTTTGGCGAGGTGTTGATGTTTATGCACAGCTTTGGTTATTTCCTGTTTGGAGTCTTCTTTTTCCCATTTGTACCATCCTCAAAATGTCTCTGCAAAGATCTTCTGCTCTTTGACCACCACAATCACGTTTCTACTTGGTTGTAGTTTTTTTTTAATCTCTGGCTGAGAAAATGGGGGAAATTGGAATTGTGTGTAGGTAGAGGCAGCGTTCCCAGCTGGTGACAACATCAGTCCAAGCTTCTCATTAGTGATAATTAGCTGTGTTTAGTGTCACTGCCAATATGTCATGTCTGATGAGAGCTTTTGCTCACAGCAGCACTGGAACCACCTGGTCTGAATGTTTTTTTTCTCTCTTTATGCTCTGCTAACAGATTACAATTACCAGGCAGAGCAATGAATTACTGATTAAGAACAAAATCTAGCAATGTTTAATGAATCCTGAATAGTCTTGTCAGTCACTTCTCTCTGTCATCTCCAATTCTTCTACTTTAGCACTACTTATATGTTTGTTGTAGACACAAGAAAGTGGAATCGTTTCTGTCAGACTTTCTCAACAGTGTCATCTGTCACAGCACTGCTTTGTTGCAGCTATTTCTAAAGGGAAATATAGAGGCTTATTGGATAAAGCTCTGTCCTGTGCTGATTGATCTGGTGACCAATTCAAAATTTACCACAGTGCTGAATCATAGAAAAGCTTTACCTATTATTAAAGGATCAATATGTTGTCAGCACTGGCCAGAGGGGAAGTTTTTTGGATTGATTGCACATGTTGGGAAACACAGCGCTTTCGATCTCTTTAACTGCAGGTCTCTCAGTGTGGGAATCAGGGCAGCATTAACATTAAAGTTTGACAAGTTTGCTATTATATTTCAAAGGAAGTGACTGACAAGACTATTCAGGATTCATTAAACATTGCTAGATTTTGTTCCAAGTCTGTCTTAATATGATACCAAATTCCTTTTATGTATCTTTTGATCAAAATTCAGCAAGCAGACACTGTCCGGTAACAAACAAGAACAGCATTTTCTTCTGTGCTTTTTAAGATGCCCACTTTTTGCATTTCATGGAGCGTGATAGGATTATTGCTTTTAAAAAAAAAAAAAGGTTAGGACAAGTGAGAACAATGTAATTTGTTCAGATGGATTGGATTGTAAAATACATTGGAGTGGTGTTGTTTATTCACTGTGCCTCTGTTGCCTTACTGAGCAACAAGCTAACAAGTTAAGTTGTTGCAGTAATTTGCTTTCAGACGGCAGCAGAGAGACTCTATCCACAGTTTTTTCATGTATAGTTCTAAAAGCAAAATGCTTCTACTTCTCAGATGGTTCGGTGTCATGATTATATGTTCATCATGCCTCACTAATTTCCTCAGTTTTGCATTAACAAAGAACAATTAGCTTTTTTCACAGAAGACATGTTGACGCGGATAAACAGTTGGACAATTAATTTGAATGATTGCTGAATTCTATTTAGCTGCTTCAGTTTCAGGGTCTTGCTATTGTGCAAGCTGGCTCACTGTCATGGCTTACTGGGACAATTTATTAGAACGGAGCCATCGTTAATGACTCCCTACGGTGAAAATCAAGTTTTTAATCTTGTTAACATGTCCATGTGGTGTTTTTCTATTGTTACAAGACACATTAGGAGCAAAATAAGCAAGCAATGCCACAACTGAGCATTTCCACATTGACACTGCAGTGTATCAAGGACAGTCTCAAAAAACGGATCCAGTCAGGCAGGATTTCCTATGTCACAAATCTAAGGAGCCAATCATTTATAATTAAAGATAATTATATGCAGGTTTTCCCACACAGCTGATTCTGTTCACAGAATGGTAGCAACCTGTCGAGTTGAAAAGCTGAGTCCAGCATATTGCTGTTTAGCCAAGTTTCCATCAGGAGAAAATCATAACAGTTCCTCATCTCCCAATGAACGGTCAGTCTCACTTGGATTCATTTCGTTATCAAATGAGCAAACATTGACCAGAAAGAGCGACATAATAGCTCTCCAGGTCGTGTTTTTTAGCATGGCTAACAGACCTGCCCGCTTATCCCGTTTCTGCTTCCGTGGACAGTGCTTCCTGTCACCTCTGAGCTGCAGTAGTCTATTACACCAGTCAGCTGCTGCAGGGCATTGTGTCCTCAGGAGCTTCAGTGCCGCTCTAAGCTTTGTTGGAAGTGAGGCGGGTGAGTTGTTGATAATATTCACAAGTTCAGTTGGCTGTACCTTCTTGGCATAGTTGCACTGATTGTGCTATCTGCACACTTATTCACGTTAAGGGACCAGCATGTAGGATTTAGTGGCATCTATCAGTGGTGTTGCAGATTGCAACCAACTAAATACCTCACCCTAAGAAAAATCCACTGCCTATGTAAATATATAAGGCTCATTCTAAGGAAACATAGCAATTCTCATTTTCAGGTGATTATGTACTAATGAAAGCAAACATATGAATATTATATTCTATTTCTGCCAAATCAATTTCTCCTCGATGCCACTAAATTCTACACATTGCACCTTTAAGTCCCCAACACTATTTACACAATAACCGGGAGCCAGAGAAGCCACTGCACTGCTGCCAGCCACTATGAATGCATTTGCATATTCATAGATTCTGGATTTTTAATGAGAAAGAAAGAGTAGATGACATTTTAAGGATTTTAGTGATAATCATATTTTTTTGCAGAAAACCAATATCAGACACACATTATTGTTCCAAGCAGCAGCTTAAAGCTTCTGGAGATTTGGGCTGAAAATGCAAAAATGCATATGTTATCACATTTTAGTATATCATTAAGCATTCACACACAAAAAATACCTACTAGAAAACCTAGTTAAAAAAACAGCTAATTTGGCTGTTTAGACCATTTTCTCAACACTGCGTAGACATGGCAGATCACATTTTGATTGACACCTGCACTGGGCCCCTGGGAGCTGGCTAATTAATTACTGGGTTTCAACAGTGCGGAGCCATGCTTCTCACTTACTGAAACTCACCTCCAACACTGTAAATATTCTAACTACATTTATTACATGTACCGTTATCACTAAAGGAGGCAGGGGAATAGTTAGCAGGAGAGTGAGAGGAACTGCTAAGCTAAACCAACTAGCAGATCTGAAGGCATGTAAATAACTGTGCGGCCTGTGAGAATGTCGCTAAAAGGAGAAAGCTAAGAGCTTGAGCAGAACTAATGTAAGTCTACATGCACAGGTTATTTGCAGCAGTAATGAAGAATATAGCAAAATTAACTGGGTTGAGATGAAGAAACGCTACAATATGCTTATTACAACACATCACGTCGTTTATGATTGGTTTGTGGAATTTGTTGCAGAACTTTCATAATTAATGTCCGAACATAAATACGCCCAATTCAAACCCAATATCAGGAACGTTTACAAAAATCTAAATAAAAATGTTTCGAATTTTGATTGAAACCAATTTCTAATACTAATAAGATGCTTGCTATTATGTACATAAGACCCTAAAATAGAAGGCTGTTGTGGATTTTGGTTTCCAGGGGCTTTAATACATGTTTGGAGAGCATCTTTAATGTGATTAGTGACAGTTGTGCTTTATCTTCAACCATCAGTCAAAATTTCTGCTGTGAAAAAGCTTTTTTATTTTGTTTACTGAGAGATGAATGGAGCTTCAATAGATAACTGTGACAATGCATTTTATAAAAATATAACTCTAATGGAGTACTCAGCACTGCCTGGTGTGTTTATTTTGAATTTGTTATGATAACTACTGATTGAATTTTTCAGTATTCAATCAGTTCTGAATAAAAAATGACAACCCTAGAACAAGTCAGTGTAATTGTTTTAAGATAGACTCGAAGGCCATGACAAGAGTTGTGATCATCGACTCTGGTTAAAAATAGCTACAGAGGACTGTATTTTTTCACTTTTTGGATAGACTAAACAGTGTATTTCAAACTGGCTGTAAATCAGGAACAGCTTTTGCCTCTGGAGGCATTAAACAGGAAACAGGAAAGGAGTTTCACATGATGCCGGGTCAGTCCGTCCCCTCTGCTGAAACCTGAAACTTATGTTGTTGCCACGGCTGCAGCCTCTTTGTCGGACAGATTTAAACACAAAGAGCAGCGGATGTGTGAGCGGACCGTATCCACTGGCCAAAAGGGTGTAGCAGCTGTCATGAAACATGATAACAATCTGCTAAAATAATTGTTTTTGCTCAGCGGGTTGTGCCAACATGATGCTTTGAACAGTTGTGTTGTATTTAGAGTATCTGCTGCTCAGTCTGCACATAAAGACTACTGGCTTTGACTCAAACATACAAAAAAAATCAAATCGAGGGGGTTGTTGATGAGTCATTCTCCACCGAGGCTTTGACATGTGCCAAAATTAAAGTAACATAATCTATATGAGACTGTCGTGCTCATTCATCTTCACTACAGTACATGTTGAACTTGTGGACTTCTGTAAAGTATTTTCCTCCAGCTACAGTCTGTAGGGTGATGGTAGAGCTGAAATATGGACAGAGTTATGCAGAAGCTATGTGAAGAGAGATGCATGGGCTTCATGATGCATTATTTAGATCTCCTGGATTAGACCAGACTGTGTAGCTGTCGGCCAGGCAGTGCCCAGGAGAGAGCAGAGGAGGCATTCAAGATGGAGATGGGTGGGAGTAGAGGAGTTGGAGCTCCTCCTCATTCCTCCTCCACTCTACTCCCCCCTTTGAAGAGCTAACTTGCCAAGAATGTGCTGCTTGTTCTTCCACTTTCCCATTAACCTCTTGAACTCTTGAATTTTATCATAAATGTCTATTAACAAGACTATAGCTGCAGTCTGCCACAATTTACTCATGAGGCATGAAAAAAGGTCAATCCCACCACCTCTCTTAAACTGAGTGGACATTGGAGAGCCTTGCGATTTAGCATGTCAAAGTTAATCTTGTTAAATTAATTAAGTTAAATAAATTTGCACTCAAAAGTGTCTGACATAAAGGGGACATGAATATGTCTATTATTTTGTATGGGAATCTATCCAATAGTTCTTGAGAGATGTCAGCAAGTTTTACAAAAATGAACTTCATGATGGTGTTAGAGAAAAAGTTAAGGGATCACCAAAGTCAGTGGGATTCATTCTCCAGAAACCATGAATGTCTATAGAGTTTCATGACAATCCATCAAATAATCTGTTGAGACATTTCATTAAAACCCACAAATATCAACCTCAGTGGCACTAATGAGAAGTCACAGGATCACCTAAGTCAGTAGTTTTCACCCTCTGGGAACCATTAATGAAACAATAATTTAAGTATTGCAGTCTGGAACCTATGTGACAGACAGACTGACTGACAAACCTAACATTAGACATGATCAGCTTCTACTAGTATGGCTAAAAACGTTTTAATTCAACATTCTCTATGTGCTAAATTAAGGTGAATTGGATTTCACACCTACACTTTTTAGTCTGATTAAATGTAACTAATTTGTGTCAACATAGTAATTGCACTCAGGTGTAGACCAAAACAATTGTACCGATACCCTTAATAGGAGGTGGTCTTGGTCCCACATGAACTCTGGAGCGATTTGTTTGTGTTGGGAATTTGATCAAACCAGATCCAACCTGTATGCAAGCTTTGCGTACTTGGATATGGATGAGCAAATTTACCAGTTGCTAACAACTAACTGGAGTTTGAATCGTGGCTGGTCTGGATTAGCGTAGCCAAATAGTAGCACGTTGTATTTGGCCAATGGACCTCCTTCTGGACCTTCTTCTTGTGTTTATGTTCTTGATCCAGTCCCAGACACATCTGACCAATGATAACTTTCTTACCTGGCTTGTAGTGATGCAATTTGGTTCACTTGGATTTTTCTCTGTGTGAAAAGAAACCACAAACTCATCAACTGATTCAGAGCAGAGTACACAAGCCAAGATGTGAAAATGCTCTAAATTTATTCATATACTGACTAAAAAAAGTTCATTCTCAGGAGTGTAAGGGTTAGTTAGAATCACCTCCACTGCTTTTAAACTTCAGACGTCATGCATTCACAGGCACATAATTGTAATGAAGAGCTGTAATTTCCTTTTTTGATGTGCCCAACTGCCTCGTTTACATCCTACATGTCCAACAATGCCTTTCATCAGTTCCTTGTGAATTTGTTGCCCTCAGCGACATTTAATGATAACTTGATGAAAGGCTTTTCAGTCAAAGAAAAGTCACTCTCCTTTAACTCAAAGTGCAACATGTCCTATAGCTACATATTATTCTGGTCTATTGAGGTTGCTGACGGTGGAAAACGTGTCTGGGTTTCCTCTGCAGTTTATTTTTCAAGGTATGATAGTAGGGTTATGTCTGCAGAGAAACTAATAATATTCGATTCTCCAGCAGTGTCAAAAGCTTGAAATTTACTGATGTTTCTACTAATGCTTCTTTGATTCTTTCAGCCTTGGAAAACAGGGCTTGTAATGTCTTGTGTTATCCTATGGAAGAGTAACAATATCACAGATTTGTAAGATATGTAACCAGAAGCATTTTTTTAAACCACTTATTCAATACCATTTTAAATATATCTGTCAAAATCACAATTTCTTCATCAAGATGAATATTGCAATTCATTTTGACTCTATCCAACAAACTGTATACCATCTTGCTACCTGCTACGATAAATACTCAAACCAAACCAAATGTGTATTCACCCACAGCTGAAAATAGTTCCTATCAAAACACATTTTAAAATAAAAAACTGCAGTAAACACCTGTTTTAGGGAAATATTTCACCCTTAGGAAAAAACAAACAAACAAACAAACCAACAGCTATATATTCTGAATCGGGTGCCACAGGCAGGATAGCCAGTACAGAAAATATTGAGAGATGTTATGTTAACAATCACATTTAATGTTAACAAAGATGAGACGGAGGACAAGCCAGTACGTTGCAAGCATGTTTACTTCCGAAACAGGAAGTGTGTTACATACAATCAGGTCGGGAGGAAACCCACAATAGTGCTTGGCTATATTACATTTTATAGAACAAGAGATAAACTAGCACATTGCGGGTTTTAGTCTTTTTGCAATTTGTTGACTGTAATAAAAATATAGTGGTGAGGTGAAGGCTGGAAAGATATACTCATTAAGGAGCATTTAGCTATTTTTGCTGTCTTTGTGAGGACATCTTGTCTTTATTGGTATGGAAACACACACACAGACACATGATCAGAGGGTGAGGGAGTTGAGGCCGCCACCGCTGACATTGTCATGCAAGGCTTCAGCCCTGGGCGACACAGAAGGTTAGAGTACAACTGAATATCAATATAGTTGCAAAGGCAGCGTTCACTGGCTGTCAGTTACAGTTTGTGCGTTTCTCAGTGCACAGTGTAGGTACATGGAAATCACACCCATACATTGTTATTCATTGTTGAGAAACACATTGTGTGTATATCTGAGGCCTGACACATCTGTTTGGTGTATTTCCTTCCTCATAAAACAGTTGCAGATGTTAAATATTTTAAATGGTGCATTGTTTACATCCCTGTTTGCTAGCTTGCATTCTTCTTCTTCCTTTTGTCGATGCATTTCTGATGTCCTTTGTACATTACTGGCACCCACTGTTTATCAGTGCAATAACAAACGCTCCAATACAAACACTGCTCCATAACACTACTATTGGTCAAAAACTCCATAGGGTACCTCTAAATAATCATTGGCAAAATATGTGAAAGCAAATCATGCTATTGAAAAAGTTGATGCAACAAAACAGTCCAAACCTTTCAAGAAGCGGTAATCCATATTTTTTGTAACAAAAATGTATCAAATGAAAATGTCAGAGGTGTGCATTGATGATCCTTCAGAAATGTATTATCCAACACTGCAGCTTGTCATGACTTTACAGAGCTTTGTAGCGAGCTTTAACTCATTGTCTATGTGTCCAGCTGCATTTTCAGCTAGCAGAAAACAGGCTTAAAACCATTCAAATATAATGTATTCAAATGAAAACTGAACTTTCAACACTAGAGGGTATTTAAGTACGACCAAACACTAAACAAGACTTGTTAAGCAACCAACAATTTTTGTGATTCGAAAACACAGTGACATAGTGACAGCTATGGCTATACCTATACGTTATAAATTTGGGGTTACGTTACCTAACCAACAAAACCTAACCTCAAAATGGCCACACTTTTAATTAGAACTTTAAGCCTTCATAAAATTTTAACAGGTGAGTTCTATATAACTTCATCGTGATGAATGGGGAAAATAAGCTATAGAGATCAAAACTGTTTGATCATGGGGGTCTGTGGGGACTGCCTTGCTTTTATGGCCAGCCTCAAGTATCCATTCAAAGAACTGCAGTTTTTAACACTTGCACGTTGGCTTTATTTTTGAGCCCTAGAGGTTGCCCCTTAGTTATGACATGTCTTAAATTTACAAATTGTCTCCATTGCCCCAAAATGGCCAAAAAAATCTGTTAATGCAGGTTTAAGGAATTACCACCACCTACAGAAATTGTAATAATCTAAGTAGAGCGGGTCTAAGTATTAGAAAACAGAGTGATGTTTTGCTAATGTGAAGATTTTCTACTCTTCCTTTTTGCCAGACTAAGTGAGATTAATCTCACATATAACCTGCTGTCCTCAGGGGCTGACGGAGACAGAGATATTTCTAACTTCATGCATTCTGCAGCATTCCCTGTAGATCTACAACCAGACAGCCTGTGTTCCTTCTACAAAACTGTTGAGGATGACTAGTGTTGGTATAGCATTGGCTCCATACAGTATGTCTGCTTTGTTATGTGCCCATGCATCCCCCATACTGCTTTTGGTATCAAAAGCTCCAGATGGATGAATACAATTAGATGTAAAATGTTAAATAAAAACTAAATGTCAAAACATTGCACACCGCTTTAGCTCTCATTTGTTGCTGCTATCTTGTCTGCCTGAATAGGCACATCTCACTTTGACCATGGACCATTGGGTTTCTCTCATTAAACAGAGGACAGCTACTATTCCTCCTTTTTGTCTGTATCAAAATTAGCTTCTGTGTTTTGTGTTAACAATGCTCATAAAGTATGCAGACATCAAGCTTCAGTTGCTACCTCTTTTAATCACTTCACATGGGTGCATAATGCAGCTTTGCGGCTTTAATAATGAGGCAGTCATGCAAATTTAGTTAAAACTGTTCTTGGGGGTAGAAAATTAATTCAAACACGACTGCTCAGCTGATTTAGTTAAACTAAATGTCTTGTGTGTTGCAAAAATGAGTTTTCAGAGTTACAATCTCACTTTGTCCATTCAGCAATGAAAAACAAAGCCACTTTTGTACTTTGAAGTAGTTTGATGTTTCATTGTAACCTGGGAAAAGATTTTGATTGAATGGATCCCCCAGCCAGTAAAACAATAGACAAGGACACAGAGTAAGAGGAAGTGATGCGTAGGCTTGTCAGCTTCTGTAGTTTTTCTCTCTCCGGGGAGCCAGTTAAACACACAACTGAGCCACACTCTTCAGGCAGCATGGCTCAGAGTTGGAGGCAGTGGGCTGCAAACTATGAGTAACATTTGAAAGAAGTCATTTTGCACAATCACCACCTCTTCACGAGTTGCTGAAATGGGAGGCATAACTCACACAGAAGGCATCAGAAAATGTATATATGAAGACGGTCACTTTCCACAACATATTTATGATTTACTGTATCACATTGAAGATTTATATGACACCATCCTGAATAATTTTAGTGCTGTAAATGTTGCTTGGCCTTAATCCCATCTGCCATTTCATCATTCCTGCACTAAATCTTGCATCAGCTTCTAAGGGTCAAAAATGAATGTTGCACTGCTCAGTGGGCTGAAATTTTAAACTATATTACACTCAGGCTCCAGCTCCACCTCAGATGGTGGTGTCAAAGCAGGTGTTTTTGCCTCTGGCATCATCAGAAGCTTTGTGATGTGAAAATTGTTACTGTTCCCAAGACAGGACACATTATTTACTTAAAACATGCTCCCTGCCCACTTTTTGGCATTTTCAAAAATTGTGTCCCTGGCTTAGGTTAACTGGAAATACATGTTTGTACACTCCGACTATTACTAATACAGTATTTCACTTCAAATCAGTGTTGAAAGGATACATTTATTTATATGTCCTGGGATGTGTCATCAAAAACATTTTACTGGAGGGGAGAAGAAAGGGATTTTAATATGTGAGTTTTCCAAAATGCTTGTCTTTGATATGCTGTGTATTTTGGCACATAACACAACAATTAACACAGGATTAGGACTTAAAAAATTAAGTATTTTTATTTCATTGTGCCTTTAAAGTCAGCACTTATTAATGCATTTTATTTAAAGGCACCTTTCAAAGCACTCAGGGTCACCTTACAAGGCACATATAACACAACAACAGTACATAAAACAATATAAATCAGGTGACATTTAGTGCAAAGATAAAGAATAAATATTAATGTGACTACAAAGTGCATTAGTACAATAAATAAACAAGAATGAAGATTGCATAGTTAGTGAGAGACAGAGTATGCCATGAATAACATATTTCAGATTGTATAGAGGCTGTATGTTGCTACACGTGAACTATGTATTTATTTACCATTTCAAAAATATTTTTCCTAATTCTTTACATTTTCTCATGAAGTTATGTCTGAAAAGGAGTATGTTTTTTTTCTTGACTATTCCAAAAAAATGACTGATCTTTGGTTTGTTTGTTTGTTTGTTGTTTGCTCCCTATAGGCAAGTACGTGTACCAACCCATGACTAATGTGTGCCACCTGCCTAGCACAGCCGTGCCGCCTGTCGGGTCAGAGTACAGTAACACCATTGACCTGTCTGTCTCTCTGGCTGAGCGCTTCCTCAAGCTCGCCCCCTGTTTTAAGTCCCCGCCTCAC
This sequence comes from Scomber japonicus, assembly GCF_027409825.1. Lineage (NCBI taxonomy): Eukaryota > Metazoa > Chordata > Actinopteri > Scombriformes > Scombridae > Scomber > Scomber japonicus. Next base: position 18,031,501 of record NC_070588.1, read on the forward strand.
CTGGAGTCGCCCAAATACTGCGTCATCGCAGACCTGTTTGTGGACGACTACATCGTCAAACGCATCAACGGAAAGATGTGCTATGTGCAGCGTCCCCTTCCTGCATTGCCCGAACCACCTCATGCACCCACCCCTCCCCCATCTGCTCCCACTACACCTCAGATGCCCCAGAATCCCCCTCAGCCTCGGCAAACAGTCAAGCCCACACCACCAAACCAACACACACCTGCGCCACCACCAGTCCAGCAGGTGTACATTGAGCACAAACACCCATCTCCTGTGGACAAGATAAAGGGCACCAAAATGGACCACTGCTCCTCTCCGTCCAGCTCCGAGGACTCCGGCATCAACGCGCTGGGTCTGCACTACCTGGAATCCTGTGAGGAGGAGAGCGAGGAGGAGGAGGAGGACGAGTTGAGCACAGATGGAAACTCTAGCCCCGGCAGCCTCTGGGACCAGGACGACTGTTCTCTGCTCTCCCCATCCAAGTCAATGATAGAAATCATCGAAAAGATTGAAACAACTGTGTAGCTGACATGGTGTTGTCATTGACAGTGACTATGTGGGCGTGTGATACACGGAGCAACATCATATTTTTGAGAACAACCCTCCAAGATGTATTTTAGATGGACCAATACAAAACAAACCCCCTTCAAACACTTCGGCAGGGCTTTGTCGGGTTGTCGAATTTGTTTTCCTGCAGGTGACCAAGGACTGTACACCTGCACTCACACACAGCCTTTCCTCTGTTCACATCCCCTGCATGCAGTGAATTTCTGCAACTTTTTACAACAAAGGAGAAAAGGAGGAAGCACAAGAATATCAAGCACATGCACAATGGACCAAATGATACATGCTAAATATATCATGAAGAATTTAAAATACTCAATCAATAGTAGGTGCACTTCTGCAGGAGGAAGGTGAGAGAAAACATGAGACATTTTGTGTGAGGTGTGGTTTATATTACTGGAGCTAAATAACATGTGAACAAAGGTGATATAAGTAGGTTTCCTGATGATAATAAGCAGTTAGATATTTCTCAGTGTTCTCCAGTTGTCGATCTGGCAGCAAGACTTTACTCTAATTCGACATTCAAGTGGCAGATAAGCACGCCATTTCTTGTTCTCTGGTCAGTGGCTCCACCCACACATATAACTAATTCTGACATTTCAGTATAATAACTACGAGGCCAGCTACCTCTCATGGCTCTAAAGCACAGCAACCTTTAAACCTGTTAATTACTCAGCTCTGAGCTGTTGAACACATGCATTTATCACGTTAAAAAGATGTTTGGCTGTACTTGTCTGCACTTTATTGACACTGACACAAAGGGTAGGTAGGTATGTTGGTAGGTCAGTTTTTGACAATCAAGGATTACACAGAAGCACATTCCTATGCTGAACCTGCCACTGAGGACCAAGGATACTCTTAATAAAAACATTAATCAGACATAAACACATAGTGCGAAACACCTTTTCTGGGGAAGCTGAACTGAATCACAGTGCTGTTCAGGGTTGAATGAGGCATTAAGCAAAACATGACTTGCATTTGCCTCTATTAGCAACCAAGAAATGAAATAGCATTGATTTGTCTCTGGCACAGCTACAGTGGCCTGAAACTTACATAAGTTAGAGTCGCAATGTCACAACTGAGACTAGTAAGACACCCGGTGAAGGGGGACTATATCTAATATTTACGTATAAACCTATATTATAATAAAACTGCATTATTATTTGCTTTTTGGGCTTCAGAGTGAAACGTCTTGTGATGCCAGCTGAAAGTGGAGTATTGGAAAGGTGTGCAGGCTAGGCTAGACTTGTGTGTCACAGTTATTTTGTGCCACAAAGGGAGTCAAATTTTCCATAAATACACCTTTAAAGAGCGATTACAGTACGTGTTGTGATGTTATGATGGACATAATGTTATAAGAAATGCACTGAAATGAATAGGACAGCCCCTTATTAGTCAGTTAGTAAAATGAAACTGGGCTAGGTAAAATATCTTTTTAATTTTAATTTTCCTTTTCAATGTTTAAAGAGTTATTTCCTGGAGAGTTATGAGCAAAATTCACTCAATTGTTCACAAATGTGTATTGCTACAATGCTACAAACACTAGGTGTAGAAAAGGGGAAAAAAAGAAGAAAAAGTAATTTTGCATGAAGTCCCTCATGTCAAAATAATGATTTAGTAACTAATTTATGATTCCGAGTGTTCAAAGAGCAGATAAATCCTGTATCTGTTATTCAGTAAAATGTTTTTATTCAGGGATAGCCCTTGAAGTTACACTGAACACAGTCCCTCTTAATAAAGGTTAAACCATGTCTTATGTTCTTATTATTGTTATATTATTTTCATATGAATAAATCTTAATGAAACTCACTTTTCCCCCCTCATTGTTGTCTTTTGTAGGCAGTGCTTTATAACATTTGGATGATTTCTGTACAAAGAAAGTTAAATCTTCTTTTAATGTACTCTTTCATCTGACACACAGATGACTAATGTTCTCCAGAGTTGGGGGAGGGTGGGGGTGGGTAGTAAAGCAAAGCGACAGATACAGTAGAATTGAGTCATTACCTTATCTGTTTGTCTCTGAAATGTCTTAAGGGATATTTTTGTTTACATCACTTACTTTGTAACCTTTACCTCCTGTCACTGCACTGGCATAGAAAAACTACATTGAAGATCAAAATAAAACTGGAGTGAGTGGAGTGGAAGAGTTTTGACAGGACACCATTAAAAGATTACCCCTGCCTCGGTTTTAAATTCATACAATTATGACCTAAGACATACAATACAGGTCAGAATGAAGCCCCTGCAACCTCAGCTCTCTACATCTACCTTTATTGATCCACACTAACTATAAAGACAATGTCCTGCCATGTCCTCTGGGTGTCTGTCCCAGACAGTCTTCTCTGCACTTCATCTAGCAGCTGATTTTATGAGAGACATGCGAGAACCTTTCTCACCTTGACTTGGAGCCCAGATTGATTTCTCCATGCTTCTCTTTTCCCTGCATTGTGTCTATCGATTCTTTGTTCTCCACTAGTGCGGAGAGAAAACCACAGCTAGAATGAAATGCTAGTCAGTTTATATAAATGTACATTCTCTATTCTGCTCTGTGATGAAGAGCAGGACTATGTAACTGGATGACTGCGAGATGAGGAGAGGAGAGGCGAGGAGAGGCGAGGCAAGGAGAGGAGAGGAGAGGAGAGGAGAGGAGAGGAGAGGAGAGGAGAGGAGAGGAGAGGAGAGGAGAGGAGAGGAGAAAGTGGGAGAGATGGTGGGAGTGCAGCAGCAGGCAGATGAGAGGAACTTCAATTAGAAGCATGATGATGCAAGCTAATGTAAAGTCTTAGGATGGACTGTATGTGTGTGTGTATGTGTGTGTGTGTGTGTGTGTGTGGGGCGGTATTTCTCATGTTGTGGGGACATAAATCTGTTTACACAGTCATGTTGTGGGCATTTGCCTTACTTATGGGGACAAAAAGCCATAAGTCCATAAATGATTCATTTTGGGGTGAAGACTTCAGTAAGTAAAGATAAAGTAAGGCAGTAAGGTTAAGGTTAGGGTTCGGATAAGTGTCCAGGAAATGAATGAGAGTCAGTGTAATGTAAAGTGATGGAAACACAAATGTGTTTGTGTGTGTGTGTGTGTGTGTGTGTGTGTGTGTGTGTGTGTGTGTGTGTGTGTGTGTGTGTGTGTGTGTGTGTGTGTGTGTGTGTGGGCTCATGTGTCCATGCAGTGCAGGCTGGTTAGTTGTAGAACATTTTGAAATCATTTCAATTTTCAAAAGCTACTGACTGATCTACTGATGCGATAGATTGCTGTTATCGTTAATCCCTCGTAGCAAAGTCATTCAATTGGCAGGCACCTTGAGCATCTGAGAGCTCACGAACACACAAAGGATGATACACACCAAATCAAAAAATGCCCTTGTTCAAGGACTGCTACGGGAGCAGGCTTGCCACAGATGTTGTCAGCTCCACCTTTATTTTTCCTTTTAATGTGCATTTACCCTCCTAGAGAGGTTTGCTTTTAATTTCATACAATTGCACTTTCTATCCAGAGGTCAGTTATTAGAGGAAAAAAACCCAAATACTCACATTTTATGTGACAAAATAAAATAAAATGGAGAACTGACAATGCCTCGCCTTTGAGAGGAGAAGCATTAGGAGGAATCACTTTTACATGCATTTGCTCTGATGGGGAATTGTTATGAATTTGATGAAAATGCATTACAGGTAGAAGTTAAATGGCGGGTTTTACCATTTTTCATTTTTTCTTTCTTAAAACAACAATCAGGTGCCCAAATGAACACTGAAACAGTTTTTTCTTTCTTTTATGGGTCCTTCATAATGCACTTACAGTACACTGTGGGTGATGGGGGACACAATCCACAGTCCTCCTTCTGTGCAAAAATGTGTTTAAAAGATCATCTGAAACTAATATGAAGCTTCAGTTGTCCAAATGAGTCAAATCAAGCAGATATTTTTACAGTCTTTTTAGTGTCAAGTATAGTAACAAAAAGCTCAACAGGAAACACTGTCTAAGGAATTTGATGCTAAAAAGACATGAAATGTGGCAGATATCTACTTGATATACTACTCTAGCCTTATATAAGCTTTAGCTTTAAATACATTTTTGCACAAAATGACTGTGTGGACACGCTATAGATTTTGGCCCCCTCACTAACATTGAAAGCACATTTGAAGGGGATCTTTTAATAGCCAGTATGAACAGGAGGAATGATTACAGGGAGAAAAACCTCTCAGCACTGGGATTAGGGTCATTTACAGACTGACAGCCCAAATACACTTTATGTCCTCGACCCTTAAACCCTTAAAAGGGGCATATTGCTTATATATGTAGCATACATGCTTTTCTGTTATTTATATACTGTTACGATGTCATACATATATATGTTAAACATGGTCAAAGGTCCAAAACTTGAGGTGAGGAGAAATTCTACCTGCAAGTCAAAAGTCGAGCAGCTTCAACCTGCTCTGAGTGCTTCCTTTGCAACATTTTTTTTCTTCCTTTTCAACAAGCTGAAGTTGGCTGTTCGATAGCCTTTGTTGCTAAGGTTACTGTTTAGGTTTTTCCATGTGTTGTTTGAATTTCCCATTCTCATATCTTGGCTCAAACATGTACAGATGTAATTGAGAAGTTGACATTTCGAGTAAAGAGTGAGAAAAAGTACACTTACGTAAGCCCATATGTCTCTTAAGTCTCCTGTTCCTAAATCAACAACAAACATATTATATGTGCAACAGTTTAATGGGATCCCTCAATGATTTACCACTCGGCCTTGTGGCTGTACCAGCTACTAACAGCCCACAATGTGCACTGCAGTGTCCCCCCCAGTGTTGATTGATTGACTAGGTGCTACTGTATATGAGCTGGGCCCAGTTCCTTCGTGCACTGCCAAACATGCACTGAGCTTGGTGCTGGTTTCAGTTAATTTAGGTTGACACAGACAGAAACTAATCCAAAAAATGAGGGTTATTTTTCATTGTCCATCATGGGCTTAACAAGAGTCCCTCGCAATTTGCAGCACGTGAGATTTCATACATTCATATGTCCTTCATCCTCCTTCCCTTCTCTGTTTTTGGCATCCAACCCCTGACAGGCTCACATATTTGGCATCCAAACAAGTCATAATTTTTCTTGTAAATTCTAATGAAGATCCAAATATTTTGGAGGAATGTGTATAAAGTAATACACCATGCATCTAGAATATTTTCATTTGATGGAATTATGCAGCCATTAAAATAAGGGAAACGTGACACAGTAGTAATTTACAATCTGCATTCATCCATGAAAATTGGTAGCAACAAATAAAGAATGCAAAGCACAGTATGTAAGGGGAAATTAAAGGGCAATGCTGGAAGTTAAGGAGTTAATACAATTTATACAATTTGACACACATTGTAGAAAACCATATCAGTTCCCCACAGGGAGCCAGAACAATATTGCAAACATACAGCTTCCTCATATAGTCCATCTCTAATCTGACACATTCAGAGTTAAACTTCAACTACAGCACTCCATTTCAAAAGGGCCATTTATACGTCCAATTCACAGCATAATGTCCTTGTGATAGGCCTGAGGTAACAGGGGAACCCACCCTGCAGGTAACAGGGGAACACACCAGCAAGCAGCTGATAAACAATCAGACACATGGATTTACCGTGGCCGTGCTTGATGGGTGATGGGTCTCTGATAAGCTCTATAAACGCAAGAGTGTCACCTGGAGTGCAGCTCAGCGCTCACCGCCTCTAAAATATTCATTACTTTTTCCCGTCAGTGTCTGCTCTCGACTTTGAAATGGTTTTAGAGGACTTTTTCCTTTTAGACACAGAGCATGACTTTCTCCCTGCAAACTCCAGACACCAGCTTCAAACATAAGCGTTCAATAGTCGGGGCTGTGTTTGAAAGTATTCTCTCTTTGTTGCTGGAAGCTACATGGTGATTCATCCTGTCACTACATCTGGTGGGTGAATACCCTATGAATATTTTTTTGTTTTGTTTTGGCTTTTTGCGATGGCCGAATGGCTCACAGTGGTATATCTTAATGTGATTAGTTGCCTTTGTTGCTGTGGATTACTCTGTATTAGCTGGTGATTCTGTTGTCGGAAAGTGCACTGGACATTTGCATATTACATATAATTCGTAATACATTCTGGTATGTTTAAAAGATTGGACTTTCCCTTCCTCAATAAAGAAAGGTTTCTTCACTGAGTAGCAATATTGTTCATAATTAATCTGAATTGAATTAGTCAATGATTACACTATATCTCTACTTTGAAACAAAGATACTGTTTTGTACTCTAAAGTTTCTAGTGATTTGAAAGTGACCATTAGCTAAGTAGTGAGTCATTCAGACCAACACAGTTATACTGGTCAAGAGGGTCTATCTGAACAGGTCAACATGCATCAGCCAACACTTCTTCACCAAATACCTCCTTATCAGTAATTGCATCCAGTAGGTGATTTGAAGGGGGATGACAGGGTTGCCATAGACCATAGATATTAAGCAAAATGCATAATGCCCAACTACTGTATGAGTCTGAAATATCAGTAGTTTTACCATGGATCTATGATATTCTCAAAACATATACAATAAATAGACAATTCTATACTACATTGTAGCTTATATACTCAATGGAGCAGTGTCACCTTCGTGATCAAAGTGACAAATAACAACATGTATTTATAGAAGAACGACAGGATCATAGAGACACACTGCTGCCTGCACTATTCCTAAAATATTCCTATAATATCTCTCTGATCATTCAGTGTCTGTGCTGCTGAAAATTTCCGCCCAGATCAAGCCACCACTTTACAACATAATTTAGGGGAGATATGACTACAGGTGTAATTTTTACCACAGATGTTTGGTGTAACCTGGGAGTCGGGCAGATAATGAGACTGAGGAAATTAACCTACACCAACTGCACTGTGCTCAGTTGTTACAATTATATAATTTTGAGGTAAAGTTTATAGTATCAAAACAATTGTGTGTTTTGGAAATAAGTATTGTTAAAATGCTTAATGCCCACATCTAGTAAAAGAATATAGTGTATGTAGTGTAGCTCAAGTGACAAAGAAGGTGGTAGGCAGGCAGATTAAGGCTGTTGTTTGAATGAGTAAAAACTGATTTATTCAGTCCGGTGTAACAACAAAAAGAATACAAACAATGGCTTAACGCAAGATACTAAGTGCACACGGCTACATCCTCATCCTCAGACCCCCTCTAAACCTACATCTCTCCCCTTAAATAGGCCCTCCACTCAATTAAGCAGAACCATTACTGCAAGGATGTTCTCTCCCCCTTACCAATTGGCGCTCAACAATGCTACTTGTATCAGTCAACACTGTTTACCACCCATCATTCCCATAAGCCAAAACAAGAATAAATCAAAGATATGAAGTCAGCCCTTTAACTGAGTAAAATAAATCCCCCATGCTTTGTCCAACCCACTGACATCACCGGTGTATAAATACAGGAAGTAGTTGGGCAGTTCTTCCTTTGGTTTGGTAAGCACATGGTGGGTATGATAAATAACAAACAAAGACAATGCATAACTTATGAACTCAGAACTAAACCCAATAAAGATTAACCTTAATACATGTCTGTGTTTTACTTTGACCAAACGTTTAATGAATGTAAATTTTAACTAAATATAATGCAAAACAGACAAACCCGGGATAGTATGCATCTGCATATGATGACTGGTAAACTAATGGTTGAAACTGGTGTTGATGGTGAAAGGGAAAGGTGACAAATAATGATTTCTGCAGTAGTAGTAAAGTGGGGTGACTTTAGCTGTGGCCACTGCTATAGCTCTGCGTGGTTAAGGCTTTGTTTGTTATAATGGCAGCTGTGACACATAGTTTTTAATGAGTGTAACTAACTACATGTTGGGGTTGTGTGTGAGCGCAGTGAAGTGACAGGCAGTGCTTGCTGAGCTGAAGTTATTCTTGCACTCCTTTGATAAAACATCATATCTGATAGAAGCACCGGATTTAAATCCTAATGTTGGGTATCATGATGAGGCTTATGTTAATAGAAACAGTAAAGAATTTAGTCAACACAATTGCAGCTGAAGCTCCAGCAATAATCATGCCAATAGTTCATAGTGACAGCTACAGCAGTCACAGCCAGTGGTTGTTTAAGTCTGAGCTTGCCCTTTCAAACAGAGTAATAAGCAATAAATGCATATTTCTAGGTGTCAGATTATCTACCTTTCTGTATTATGTGCAGCATGTTACCCTAAACTGGCAGTGTAACTTTCTAAAGGACTGGACTGAAACACAGATACAGTTTGATATAATAACTGACACAAAAATAGTCAAGAAAAATTAATCCTACCCTGACCTTTCAGGGTAGGATTAATTTGCCCATAACTGTTATTCTTTTCTCATTTTTTATTTTTTGTAACAGGACACATACTGTACAACTGTTAAAAGTGGGCAAATGATTTATGGAAAAACAAGATGAATTTGTGCTCTCTTTTACCTGAAATTATTTCTGGAGATTTGTTTTTTCAGGAGCTGGGCTGGGAGATGTCAGGACATGTGTGTTGACACAGAAACCAAAAGCACTTTCTAATAGGGAACTCTTTATAAGGGTTTTTAGGTTGTAACTAATGACTTAATGGATGACAAACTATTCAGTAATACGTAATGATCAGTTATAAGCCACAATGAGGACAACTTTTGGGTTTCCAGGTTGTGGCTGGTGTTTCAAGAAAGTTCCTCCAATGGATTATCTGAAAAATGCTACTGCTACACTGACTTACTTGACATTTATAATTACGGATGACTTACTAACTTTTTTCTTTTGGCTTATTAGAAGTGATAAACCTTCTAATCTCATCCCTTTATTAATGACTTATTGACATTTTCAGCTGCAGACTTGTTGTTTATTACCTCTTATTAATCACTCATTAATATATAATTGCATACCTAATTGTATATTGACATTCATTAATGACTATTAAGAACTTTGTTAACATTGTTTGTAACGTTGTAACCCAAAAGTTGTTCTTCCTGATCACTGTCACTTACTAAAAAATGGTACCGAAACTTTTATTAGAATTTTAAATATGATCAAATTTTTGCTCTTTTCATCCTCACATGGCTCTGAAATAAACCACAAAGTACCTGTGGGCAGACCGTGTCCCCAATTCAAAGGTCAAACACTTGAGGAATTCATCAAAAGCAGGTGACCTGAGTGTGCAATGGGTATTCACAACCTGTGAGGACACACACAGACACACACAAGATGCAGTTCTACAACACATTTTAAGATACCCAATCTCCACAAACACACGCACACAAATTTACAAGCAGGAAATTATGTTATTGAATAGAAATTACAAATGTGATATTAAAAGCCTGCAACCAACTCTATTTCCTGTCTGTCTGCACCAGTTGAGGGCTGATTAGTGTCACAGTCTACAGTCACGTGACCAATGTCTGCCCAACACTTTTTTGGACAGATGTGGCTCTCATCTGCGAGAGTATTTCATGTTATTCAAACATTGCATTGTTCTCTTCTGTTTAATACTTTCTAAAGGGTTGCCCGAAATAGATGGACATAACTAGGCCAGTGCTGGACTCAGATTGCTTCCAGCAGATATGACTGAAAATATATGGGGCGCAAGCTTTCTAAATCTTGCCTGTCAACCATGAAAAACATTGGTTTCAGGGCAATCATTGCATTATGGGATCTAAACTATAATGGCCCCCCCGGATGAGCTTTGTGATTCCATTAACGTGTGTGGAGATCTTAAAGGAAAATGTTGCCCTCAAAACCACGTCATGCTTTAATTCAAGTATGACAAGCAATAGTAAAACTTTCAGAAACCTACTGGACTTCTTCTTATTTTTCTCTGGTGGACTAAAGTTGTTTTACACCCACACCAACCTTTGAATTGCATCCAAACAGAGGACATAACACCTACACCACAGTAAGAGTGGAGGGAGAAAAATACAGGTATGTTTTGGTCTTGAATTCTGCTCTTAGGAACACAACATGTTAATAAAGACCAAAATACATTGTAATCTGCCCGCACAACACAGAATACATGAACATTTCAACTCAAAACACACATAGATGTCCACAAACAATAGCTGCAAAAATGCTCAATCTAATTCTGACAATGGAAAGAGAGAAGCAGAACCTCCAAATGGTCAAACATTTAATGGCACCCAAAGCCAGGTGCACAACAACACCAGCTCAGCAGTTGGAAATAAGACAGACTCATTTGTGTTTGAAAAGAGGTCTGGCAATGTGTATGTGTGTGTGTGTGTGTGTGTGTGTGCCACAGAGGAGGCGTCCAACAGACACGTCTGATTAAGCAATGTGTAGCTAAATGGACCTGCTGGCTGGACCAGATGAGGACCAGCAAATGGTTTTCCACACTGCAGGGCTATATGTGCAGCACTGTGTTGCGGCGTCCTGTGGCCCCCAAAACCTCCTCCATTCGCCCCCCTGCCCCGGCCCCTTTCGCAACGCCTCCACTAACACCATTAGCATGTAAATGACAGTTGAGCCCCTTTTGCCTGTGGGTGCTGATAGGCTGCATGAGACCTGCAGCTTCTCGGTGCATTAATATCATTTTCTTCATTGTTGTGGGATTATGTGGGGGCGTGTGCTGGCTATGAAGAGGTTGGCTTGGCTTGATTCTTGGTGTGAATAACAAAGGTTGTCGTGTTGTTGAGATTCACCTCTAATGGATGTAGGGGCTGCAGTGAGGAGGAGCTGCCACCTCATTTAGTGGACAATGTTTCTGTGTTGTGGAGGCTATTTCTGCAAAGAGTGCTACAGAGGAACATATGGCAGCATGTGTGATTAGGAAGAACAAGAGATACCATTATTGCATGACACTGAAATACACAGTTAATATAGATCCATATACTGTATAAGCCATATGTACAGTCCCTATTATGCTTCCTTTGGAGCTAATCTTTCTTTTTCCATACTTAGTCAAGGTCTTCGATGACTGTGGTGCACATTTCATACATCTACAGGAAATTGAGAGGCCTTAGCCCATATGTGCGTTTACTGTGGAAAGATATTCTCATGGTGACAGGAACAACACGTTCATATGGTAAAATAATCACAAACCCCAGGGCCCATTTTTATCTTGTACTTTTATGAAGTATACAAAAACCCACAACCAATAAATAGCAACCAGACTTCTCAACCTGCTGACATAGTTGGACAAGCAGTAATGTAAACGTCCAAAAAGACTGAAATTGTTTGTCCCTGAAAAGAAAAGGGAATTGAGACAATAGTGGCGAGAGTTAGATGAACAGATTGACATCACCCTCATGTCTGTCTATTAGATATGAAGCTGCAACCAGCAGCTAGTTAGCCTTGCTTAGCACATAACTGGATAATAACTGGAAGCGGGGGAAATAGCTAGCCTGGCTCCATCCAAAGTCAGGTAACAAAATCCACCCACCAGCATCTATAAAGCTCACTAATTAACACTTCATGTCTTGTTTGTTTAATCCGTACACAAACAACAATTCAAATTAACAGTACATTGAGCTCAGCTCGGGGGGAGGGGAGCATAAATCAACATGCACTGATGCAGCTAAGCCCATTGCTCCCTGATACAATCTGTTAAGGGACACAAAATTGTTATCGATTTGTTTTATATAAACATTGTACATGTGAGCCTCATTAAGAAGTATCCTGTGAACACACCTCATATCCATCTGTATTCAAACATCTTCACCTGCAAAAACAGCATGCTGTTCTGCATGCAGCTATTTTTGATTTGTCCATGTTCAATGCTGCTAGTTTGTCTTTATTTCCTACTCCATTTGCTGGCTCTGTTTCTCTTTGTTCACTCCTCATTTTTTTGCAGCATATTAAGCCTTGTGACCACAATAGAATAGAATTTGATTTATTACTAACTGTTAGGCCGGCAATTTTTAGACACAGGCTGCTCTCTTAAACAAAATAACAGGCATGGGGCCACTGAGGCATATGCAAATACAAATAGATGGCACACAGAAAAATTTGATGAATATCACATTATGCACCCAAAACAAACAATCACAAACAAGCATTCAGAGCTGCTGGAGACAAGGTAAAATAGTGTATTAGCTATTTTTGGTATAAAAGCCAAACATTTTCTGGCTTTTTTTCACAGTTTACATCTTAGTTCAGCTTCCTTTGATCAAGCTCCTCTTTTATTCACTCGTCCTGTCGGTTGCAGCAGATGCTCTGTGACTGTGTCCACCCAGCTGCCTGCCTTCATTTAAATTTCCTGCATGTGAAATAGTCAAATACTCAAAGACCAGTTTTGTACAATTCAGATCATGCAAAAGAAAGATTTCAAAATGTTATTTTCTGTGATTGTGACTTATTTGGTCTGTGTTTACATCAAGTCAATTCAAACCAGTGTTTGTTGTTTTTTTTTAATAATCAATCGAAACAAACACTTCTTCTTTGCAATAATCACACAGAAACAAAAGGTCAGTAGGTTTAGACAGCTAGTAGATACAGTACTGTGTTTTGCTAAGTAAGTGCCTCTGTCCTTCACTATTCTGAGCTTTCTGTGGATTCACTAAATTATTTAAGAGAGTCATCGCTGAGGAAACCTAGCAGACTTTCTTCTGTGTCCCATGAGGCCCAGCTGGGGCACTGCCACCAGAAATCACATGGCAGGGAAATCTGTCGGTCGTGGCTTGAGCACAAGACTGATATCTAGTTCAGAGACCCCTTCTGCAGTTGAAGAAAGGTTTCCAACAGGTGTGCTTGATGCCAAGCAGGAATACTCAGATAACCTCTTCTCTGACACGGTGCAGGATCACAGTGGAGAGAAGGTGTTGCAAGAGCATTTCAGAATGGTGGATGTTGCTATAGACAAACCAAAGAGGCGCAGTCCTCATCTCAACCTCCTCTGCCTTATGGCTCATGGCCACCTTTCTGCACAGAGACAACTCTTCATCAACAGTTCATCTTGCTTAATTCGCAGGCATGACCAATCAACCCTGAGAAGAGTGATGGATGGTCACTGAGTCCTTTCATTCCTGCTCCCAGCATGTCGACATTTCAATCTTTTTTTATTGGCCAAAATAAAACATGTGGGCAGAGCTTTACAGTCTGTTTTTATCTCCTGCACTTACCTGAGGAAACATCACAGCACATACAGTACATTTGCACATTATTACTGCTCAATAGTTAGAATATTTTCCACTTGCTAAAACTAATTACATTTCAGTCTGGGCACTTTGTTGAATTTCCATTCATGCTTCAACTAGCAAACGCCAGCTTCTAGCTTCAGTGGAAAAAGGTCTAGAGAGGTAGATCTTGTCCAAGTGCAAAATCTGCATGGTGCTCTGTATTTATCAGCATGTCTGACACACACACACACACACACACACACACACACACACACACACACACACACACACACACACACACACACACACACACACAGGAGTTGGCACAACGTGTCCTTTCAAACTGACAAAACACCAAGTCATGAGATGACCGTGTGGGACCTGTCGTCATCCTTTTCACTCCAGATAATCATCACCCATCATCTCTCTCTCTGTTGAATCCATCTTGTCAAACCATCCATCTGTTTTTATCCCTACTAATGTAGCAGATATCATCTTTGGATTTTCTCTGGCTAATAAAAGGCCACATTTGTTGACAACTAAAAAGTTTAAAGTGTGTATTGGATGTTTTCAGGATGTAGAGAGAGTTGTCTTATCCCTCTCTGCTTCCTCACACATGATACAGCTCCACTGAGAACAAAACCTGTCAAATAAGAAAAAAACCTGCCTCCTGTCAGTCTGCTTAATTTGACTACTTTAATTAAAACCACAGTGAATTATTGTAGTGCAGTCTGGTGCATTACGTAATTTCTTGATTAGGGTCTGGAGATTTGCTCCAAGTGATCCCATCTCCTAGCAGTAAGGCTATTCTTTCTTCTGGGATGTCAGGCTCATGTTGTTATGTGAATGACATCTTACATTGCCTGCCTGCCTGCCTGCCTGCCTGCCTGCCTGCCCCCCTTCCTTCCCTCCCCTCTCTCGTGTGTCTGGAGAACAAACACATGGTAGTATTGTTAGGGTGTCTCATTTTGTCTCTGAATCCTGCAATAAATAAAACAAGCAGGAGGCCATGAGTGTTAAAGGGGGCATTTCATGAAAATTTCCAGGTCTATATTTTTTTTTATTATGGGGCTCTACTAGAATATATTTGCATGACTTACAGTTCAGAACTTATTTATCTTATACTGGCTCTTTACATAGCCCCTCAGTTCAGGCTATTTAGCTCCTGTCTCTTTAAAGCCCCCCTACATAAACAAATAATAGCTTCTCAAATACATGTGCATGTTCAATCCTGAGTCATATTCGAAATAAACAAATGGACAACCCACGAAACCTTAGCAACAAAGAGTACAGAGTGGGCACGTGCAAGCAATGTGACATCATCACGAAGAGGAAGTAGAGGTAACTTTGCAAAGGAAAAAATAAGAGCAGGCTGAAGTCTGAGTTTTTGAATGATTTTTTTTCTTTTGAACATGGAGCATTTTTACATACTGTATGTTACACCTCAAGTTTGACCATGTTTAATATAGACATGGCATTATAATATAAAAATGACAAAATCATAAAAAGCAGGTTATGTCTCCTTTAAATGTGTAACACAGAGATATAAAATATAAGCATCTTCATCTTATTTGACAAGTAAGACATTTTTCTCGTGACGGAATATTTGAAGAGAAAGCAAGTCACAAATCTCTTGAACTCGTGATACTATAATCAGACAAAGTGATTCATATTATAGCCTTTAAACTGATGCCCATCCCTTTTTAATCAAAAGATGAGGAAGAATACTTAGAGTGGAACATTTAAGCCCCACAGCATGACTTCTGTTGTTATTGTCAATAGTTTTGCCTGCACGGTGAAATTTAATGCAAGCTTTCCTCAGTTTGCTCCCACACTCCATTACCCAATTTAATTTCCCATTGTCTATAACTGCATGTCTCTTTGATTTATGCTCCATTCTGCACTATCATGGATCATTACAGATGTTGTAATAGACCTCCCAGCATCTCTCTGGCTTTCATTTACTTTCTCACCCGTAGCTTGTAAAAATAGGTGTTCTTTTGGGCAACACTAGACACATTACTTTAAAAAAAAAAAAAAAAAAAAAACTGATTAGGCTCCAGCTGTTTTTTTCCACTCTCATCTGCCATCAAAAACATGCAAAAAGTGCTCTCTAATGAGAAAAAAAAAGAGTCAGATGTCAGCAGATGAGGAGAGATTTTGGAGAGTGTGTCTGGGTTACTTTGTTTTTCAGCCTCTATAATCTACAATATTGACATTTGTTCATGTGTCCTACATCGCCTTCACTGTATGATCCAACAATGAAAGACATGTGCCTATGATTATGTTATTGTATATCGTGCTATGTGACAAGATTAAAGGATAATACCAGTTACCACCACTTAATGTTTTTTTCCCCATTTCAGCCATCAGTTATGATAATATTGTACTTATAAAGTTAATTGAGTTGTAGACATACTGTCATATCACCACAACCAAGTCTGATGGAGCAAGATACAATTGAGATGATCAGACAGCTACTCACCAGGCCAACAATTTGTCCAGATTATGTAAGAGTTATTTTACCAGTGGACCCAAGAGCAGAAAGGAGACCTAGAGGTGGATGACGTTTAACAGATTTATTGTACTTCAAAAGATGATGAGATGACTGGGGATGTCTGAAGGAGATAAAAGGAATGGTGACAGCAAGGCGGCTTGTCTGAAGGAGGTAGCGAGGGAGAATGAACATGCAGACAGTCTGGCAGGGATCCTGAAGCACAGGAGATAAACAGGCTTTAATCCAGTTGCAAAACACGAGGAACTTAACTCAGAAAATATTAAAATGTCGAGAGAGCTGTGTGTAGCTACCACATTGGCACAAACAACAATCTGGTGATGAATGGGAGAAACACTAGCATAGATATCCTGGAGAGGTGATTAGCTGATGCATGACAGGTGTGTTGGCCAAGGAAGTGATGAGCTGATTGCAGGCAGGTGTGTGGAAACCAGGTCTGCAGCAGGAATACACACAAACAGACACATATACTGAGAGAGAAAGACAAAAAGGAGAAACAGGGGCACAGCTGTGACAGATTATCTAAACCATTGTATTTGGAGGCAAAAATAAAAGTGAGCAGACCTGAAATATCATTACTAATCCATCATTGCACGGGAAAACTATGTCAGCACCAGTGTTGGGCAGTGTGAGTTACAGTCATGTGTAAGGGGATTACAATGTGAAATTCAGTGATTACATTAAAATGACTAATCCCAGTTATGCTTTGTTTTTTGACACTTTCAGGGTCAACATGTTTGCCCTCTGACTGGTAGTTTGGTGGCAGTTTGATTTGATATCAGTGTGACATCAGTGGACAGTCTGGTCCGGTTTGAAATATTTTTTTCCCAGGATGGCAAAATCATGAGCCGCCCTACTGTGCCTCTGATTGGCTTACCCTGATATTCTTACCCTAACCCTAACCAGGCTCACTCCTCATGCCTTAACCTAACCAAACCAACCAACAAAGGCAACAAGCAGGGTGCAAGCTACATGAGAGCTAGCGCATGGGGGTGATTCATCATGAATTCACTTTAATAAAGATACTGTTGTGCATGCTATTCTTGCCATCACAAATTAAACATGGAGATGCAGTAGGACAAACTCAATTCATGTTATCACAAAAAAATCAGAAAACCCCCAGCACAAAGAAAGTGGGCTCCCTTGAAAGCCATAGCATAGTTAGCAACCTGGCAACAAGTACTAGCCAGTCAGAGGCAGAACAGGGTAGCTAGCCTGGCAAAAAAGATAATTGGTATGCGGTATGTGCTAGTTTTGCTTGGAGCTGGAGGTGTGGGGACGTGGTTAGCCACCACCAAAAGAAGAGAAATCTAACATTAGCTACTGGTGAGGCCTGAGTGCAGCTAACAAAATTCTTATTGTATGAATCAATCAGCAAGTGGTTGGTCAAGAATTAAAATGTTTGTTTTCTGGTGTTAACAGAGGACTCTCTCCTCACAGGGACTTGACTCTTCTTTTGATACTCAGAGGGCTCATTAACTCTCCCTTCACACACAAACAGCTCTGTTGATGAGCATGGTGCTACCTATAAGAAAGGTATTCTCAACAGACACTAACTCCATGGTGCTTCAGAAATTTGTTGCATGAACTTGTTTTGGTTATCCTCATGGAGAAACTGTAATTTAATAACTTTAAATGTCAACAGAAATGGGAAGAATCTCTGGGTCATTTTTTGCAATATGTGGACTCGATTTTTCAACGCAGATCTTACTATTGATGGGAACATGTAATTGATATGTACTGTTAAAGTTTAAGTTGAGTTTTGAACATTAGTTTTTGTATGGTTTATTTGTCTGTATGAAAAGCTGCAATAACACACACAAAAAAGAAATGTCTATCATCATAAACACACTTGAGGAGGAGTGTTGCTACCAAGACATCTGTTGATTTAATTCAATCCAACATGTGACACATGTGAATCAATTGAGTTGATTCTACATTTAAAATGTATTTCAAAGATAAGCTGTCAGCGTGTACGCTGTCAACTGTCAACTTTTAATGAATTGCAATGTGGCAAGTGGGTTGAGTTGTGTGGGTGTTTGAAGGAATTTTCTTTTCTTTTTTTTCTTGTATTTCTATGTATTTTTTCTTCTGCAACTATGTCAATCCATTGTATTTAAGTATGTTTGTTTCATTCTGTATGAACAGTGCAAAACAAACAAAATAAAAATAATAAAAATTTGGTCATAGAAATAAGGAATGATAATTACAGAGATCATACAAAATAAATAAAAATGTTAATAAATTATAATTATCATTTAATAAATAGTCATTGGTTTATATTCAATGGTACACTCAGATATATTCTGATGCTGTTATGTCCAAAATGGATGCATAAGTTTAAAGGGATATGACACTCTATCTATCACTCTATCTTCTAACTATAGATTTCAAGCATTATTTCAAATCCAGTTGGAGTTCATCCAAAATGCTTTTGAGCTCTTACTGTAAATTGACAATAAGTCAAATGAGGTTTCTTAACCTGAGTGTTTTAGTCACATAACCCTAAATGCACCTTAAACATAGTTGTTTTCCCCCCATAACCACAGTCTCACTATAGCCTCAGCTGTTCAGCAGTGGATGTTAAAATAAAAAAAACTATGACTGAATGTAATCCGGGGTTTTGCTGAATCCTCAAATATCCAGCCATTAGGGTTTAACAAAGTTATGCTACTGTAAAAAAGTTTTCAACCTTTCATGTATCCATATCCCTGCTTTAAAGATGCTCAGCACTGTCACAGTTACAGTTTGCATGCTGTAACCCTCCTAATTCCTCTCTTGGGGAGTTGTAAATTGGCGTGTCATTATAGCTTAGGTGTCAGGACTGGAGTTTCTCTCTCTTGCTATAGGGGATCCAGGTGTAAAAGGTTATACACAAAGGTAAAGTGAGCTGTCCTTGGGCAAAGGAATTACTTTTTTTTTATTTTGCTGAGGCTCTGCACCCCTGCCTCTTTTAAAAGTTGCAAGTGACTAATCTTCACGTGTCAAACAGACAGGCTGTCTTTTTTCTTCGTCTTCTCAAAAGTGGCGCTTTGAAGGTTTCAACTGATTCCCCCTGACTTTTTCTCCTGTAGAGTTCAGATGTTGCTGATTCATCCTGTCCCTTAGTAGAGAAAATAACAGTATGATATTTCTGCTTGCAAAGCAGCACTGTACCTTCAGCACTGCCTGAAGGTACAGTGTCTGAGTCATGGCTGGGTTGAAGCCTTTGAAGGAAATCATTAGCTGCTGCTGCAAATGCCAGGTGAAAAATGACGTTGCAAGAAAAGACAGGGGAGGTAGTTGCATCACTTATATATACCATCATGCTCTGTAAATACTAATTAGAGTATAAATGACTGTATGTTACTGAATAACTGAATTCTTATCAGTGAACCTTCTGGTAGCTCACTTCAGCTCAAGTTACTTAAACCACATTAAAATCATGCCCTCACTACCCCACTACCCCACTAACCTCCTCACCTTCTCACCTTTCCTTTATCCTTCATTATAACAGCAAGCAGTACAAACACACAGCTGACACTTTGGGGTGAAAGAGGAAGGAGTGCAGGGAAGAGAACTGAGGAATGCAGATGATTTGGCAACAGAACTAAAGGCACAGAGGAACAGCAGGTCCCACGCGCCCCGCCCCCCTCAGCTGGCTTTCTTCCTGCATCTTCTTTGCAACAATTCAAAAGCAGCTTGCACAAATTAGACCCATGGGGAGCGAGAACAGACCAACACACAGCAAACTACTGTCACTCAGCTGCTGAGGAAAGAGAGGACGGGGATGGGATACTGGATACGCAAGGTGCTCAAGCAGACGAATTGGCCACGAGGGACCAGATGTTCCTCTGCCTCCTCTCACTGATAAATGCTCTTGGCATTGCATTGCAGCATATACTCTCTCCTCTTTGCCTGCATCTTTATTAATTTCAGGGCTTGGTGCTATTTTTTAATGTGGAACAGAGGAAGGATTTATTTGTATAGAAGAGGCACATTGTTTTGAGCTCCCTACAGCCATTTAAGACACGTGATAGTTGCTCTGTGTATGACACTGGGTACAAATGGTGATGAGAGGCGACTAATAAAAAGAGCCAGAATGAAAGAGAGAGAGAGGGAGAGAGGGTTGCATCATGGGAGGAACTTGGCAGCTTCCTCAACTTTGTAGATCACAGGTGTTGTGTCCTTGATTGTGAGTTAGTAATGCCACACATCAGTGCAAGCAGGCAGGCAGGAAAAGCTGGCAGGTGTTGTCTATGGAGACGCGCTGGCAAGCATGAGGTGTCATATGCGAAGTGGATTGGAGAAACAGAACAAACCCTTATTCTGTCACAGTCCCCACCCTTGTGATATTCAACTGCTTAACTCTGCATGTACAGTAGCTGTGCAGCGCAGCGCCTCAGCATGTCACTGCTTAAACTGGATTCTCCACACTTATTAGTTCCACATTGTATTTTATCCAATAGAGGGAATTAAACATACTTAATACTTGAGCAGTAATGCTCAACATTATGTGAATCATCAAAATTAAAAAAACAAAACAATTCAGCTGCCAATATTTTAAATGAACTTGTTTCCAGCACAGCAAAGCTCGATGAAGGTTATTACAGACTAACATAGATGTTGCATTCGTTGCAAAATGTACACGTGTGTCTCAATCAGACAACAATTAATTTGTTCTTTTGCTCTTTGACAGACAATAGATTTTCAAAAGATGGAGCCAAGAATATTCTTTCTTTTCAGTACCATTGTTAAGGATGGGGAACAGTTTGTAATGGCAGCCAATTACAGAGGTTTTTTATCCAGGAGACAGCATCAAACGGGTCGACTGTCAGCTTTTGTTGCTGGGGGCAGACAGGCAGACCAGTCTGTTAAGAGACCGATGCACACTGCAACACTTCACTCTTCCCTGAATGCTCTTCTCTATGTGATAAACGGCCCTCAGAGTGATCGTCAAAGGCCGCTGCTACACAGCAATGACCTCGCGCAGGTGAACGAGACAAGGCCACTGTGCTAAATAAGACAAATAAGCACACGCTGCGTGTAAACCATGCAGGCATGAGTGTTTGTCGATTCGAGAGGACCTTACTTAACCTAACCTGTTTGTTGGTCTGCTGTATCACCCGGTTGCCACCTGGGGGGTTTTCTGAGCACTATAGCTGGCCTTCCCCTGGGATTTAACAGATGTAACAAATGCAGCATCAAAGGAATGAAAAAGCCCTCAGCTCATGCACACACACACACACACACACACACACACACACACACACACACACACACACACACACACACACACACACACAGTACAGACGTAAAGGCAGCGAGGGACAAATGGTTCCTGCATGGGAGGGGGTATATTTAGAGTCTTGCGTAATGTGCTTTTAACACAACACAGAGTGGATGAATTTTTAATGCCAGGCAGGAGAGAGGGTGGGAGAGAGAGAAAAAAATTGAATAAAGTTAAGTATTTAATCTGTGCTGTTGCTTAGGGGAGAGACAGAGATCTGAAAGCAGCCTATGAGCATCAGGCAGGGCGCACAGGATAGCCACCAGTGTACCAGCTACGGATGAATGGTTGGCAAGAGTGGGTATGGAAAGAAGGAGAGAGACAGAGTAAGGGAAGGAAGCAGAGACAGGAATATTGGGAGATATGTAAGGCAAGAGAGTGAGGAGGGAGAGGAGGGAGAGGAGGAGAAGGAGGGGTTTGCATGAATGAGTGAGCAGGAATAACTACGAGCCATGTCAACGCTGTGCTGGGTAACCCGGGGGAAACAAAGAAGCACACATTACCACAGTTTCTCTGGCAAACCGTTACACTCTGATGTGAATGTTTACAATGCAGAGACATATACAGACATGTCTACCACACTGTTTGGCTAGGACGAATACACCTCAGCATGATCAAAAATTAGAAAAAACAAAGCTAATTTAGCATTGATAGCACAAACCGTATTTCCTCTGCTCTTTTGTGCTTTATATAATAATAACAAAGCAGCTTCCACTGTAGGAAAGGCTGTATAGATAGCAGTGGTGAAATAAAAAGGAAACAGAATGAGAGACTGGAGGTGACATTTTTTGGCTTTTTACTATTTGGCATCTGTTAAAGGGCAGTGATAAGGTGATCTGCACAATGCAATTCACTCCTCCACTGAGAAAAGGTTTCACATCCTGTGTGCAAAATAATTGAAATCAGATTTATTGCTTGTGGATTTTTATGTGCATATTTAGTTGTTTTCACTCCAACAGTGTAAGAGTGTTTCCCAAAGCACATGCAATATTCAGGAGACATAAGCCCAGGACACACAAGTATCAGATCTACCACCAAACCTTTAAAAATGTCACACACAAGTTAAGTTTTATTCATGGGTTTCACAAATAAAGAATAATCCTCAGTAGTGAAACATAGTTTTCATTTCTACCATTGTCAGCCAGACAACACATTTTCTCAAACAGGGTTTTGCAATCAGTCTTTCTTTAAGTAAAGGCTGATGTTATTCTGCCTTGTCAAAAAATCATTGTGGCCTTTTTTATGCTTGTTTTGTTCTGATGTCGTTATGATGTTAACTGTGGGGTGCATCTCAAGGGGTTTATCCAAATAAATACATTTCAAAAAATCAACCCCAAGCCTGTTTGTTCCTACTGATAAAACATTTTAAATGGCTGACAAATAGATTTTTATTTTTTATTTTTTTTAAGTAATGTCCTAAAACAGCAGGGTACTCATTTAACAACCATTACACAGACAGTAAAGTGTGTTTGTGGGGGTCTATTTTCAGCCATGGATCAATACATATGGTGCTTTAGTGATATTTTACAGCAGCAGGATGGTGGATGTCACTCAAGGTAACAGCTCCCATGTTCACGAAGGAATGTCATCTGATGCACTGTGCGGCTCATTGTTGTGTTTCTAGTCATGGCTGTATTTTTATAACATTTTTCATACAAATACAACATAATGCAAAGTACTTAACACAACAAAAACAACCCCCTCGCACCACACCTCAACCCCGACCCCCATCCACGCACAACACAATAAATCACTAGGTTATAAATAAAACACTCAATAAATACAGTGGAACAAAGGAAAACAAAAAACAAGCAAAAAAAAAACAACAAAAAAACAGGAGGAAACTCTATCATAACTCATGAATTTGCAATGAGAAACACCAGAGGTATATAACAGTTAAAAAAATTCAGAATAGAAAAATATAACAATAATATAGAAGTGAAGTGTGAAGAAAGATAATAAAATACTAAAAATGAGGAGATGTATTAAAGTGAGTATAACCAGAAATGAAAGGTAAGTTATTAAAAGAGAAACAAAGATAAAGATAAAATAAGAAAATATTAACACAGGTGGTTGAGTCAACATTTTGGTCCAAACTAAAATATCTCTACAACTATCAGGTGGATGTTCATGAAATTTCGAAGAAATGTTCATGATCTCCAGAGGATTATTCATACTAACTCTGGTTTTCCTCAGATTTTTTCTTTTAACACCACAGTGAAGTTCACATTTGTGGGTTTCAGTGGAATGTCTCAACCATCCAGTTTGGTAAACTCATTCAGCACTTTTCATAGACATTAATCGCAAAGTGGTTTACAAGCGCATGATGCAACATACAAAAAAGAAAGAAATCATAATGGATGAGGTGGCCTGAATTAAGAATACACAAATAAAAACATAACATTTCGCCCCAGGATGATGTTGTATTAATGCTGGTGATGCCTTTAAACGAGCTCCATCATCTTGTCAAAATTTCAGGTCGAATACTTTGGTTTGAAAATTTTGAAAAATAAATGAACAATCCCATCCATCTCAGCTGTATTTTGTGTTTTGTACTAATGAGCAAATATTAGCATGCTAGCATGTTGAGCTAAGACGATAATCATGCTAAAAATGACACCAAAATAATCAAGTCTTACTTACAGTAATAGAGTAGATTACATTTAATTTTTATGGACAGAAAGTAAGATTAAAATGAATTGATACATTTTACTTTCTGTTTGAAAATAGGCCTACATGAAAATCAAAAGTGGAACACAACCCAGAAACAGGACGTGATGTTATCTGTTTTTAGTGCAGTTTGTAATGTTTTTTTTTTGTTGTTTTTTTTGCCAAAGTAAACCAATACACAGTCTTGACCTACAATGACAGGCTTTTAAAAATGTGTCAAAAAACTTGTGCAACCAGCTCCAAGGAAAACCACTGGAGAGTTCTATCACATGATGGTATGCCAGCCAAGAGTGTAGGCAACAACACTTTATCAGGGTTATAAAATGGACTCACTGACTCACAGACATACAACATTTCGCTCCCTGATACTTGTGCCAAGATCAAAATAGACCAAAATATAACATGTAAATAGGCAACACATCTCCCGGCTGCTGACTAGAAAAGAAAAACATAAAAGTAAATAAAGCTTACATGAAACGTCTTAAGATGTCTCAGAAACACCTGGCTTGAAAACCAGCTGCCCGGGTAAATCCCAGTGGGTGTTTTCTGTGCCTACTGTGTGACTCACTACATGGTTTTCCTCTCAGCCGTTTGCTGCTTTCTTCACCAGAACAATATGTGAGAAAGTACAAGATGACAGAAAATATAGCGCAAAGGCTGTTTGACCTTTCTTAGTGTTTGCCTAAAACATTATGGCTCTCAGTGTCAGAGAAATTCATGTGAAACAGCTTCCTAGTCACTGTAAGTCCAGATTGTTTAGTGCTGATGACAGCCGGAAGTGACAGATGGACGATCAGGAACTGACTATCTATCTTCTTACATGGCTTTATTGTTACAGGGGAACCTTGTGGGATAGAGGATTGAAAAACAACTAGGATCACTGATCAGCAGATGTATAGGCTCACTGCTGCTAATCCTACACATATGCTCAAATCTCCCAGAAGAGGAACAACAGTGACATGACAGTGAGTGATGGATTTAGCTGGTTGTGGGTGACAATGAAATAAACTATAATTCATCTATGTAATGAATTGCTTCCGTTAGACAAGAAGTTTGTAGTGCTACGAAACATTGCAAATTTGAATACAAAATCCATGACAACTGAACAAATTCTATTGACAGATGAAACTAATGTGATATGATCGAAAGCCCAAAAAAAAGCTACTCAATGGACCTTCTGGTAAAACTCTTTTCTCAGCTGATGTTCCTAAGGTCGAGAATAAACTTAGGAACTCAGCCTTCAGGCCACAATAGATGAGAGGTCTTCAAAGTGCCCCCTGCCTCCAGGAAAAAAAAAACAATTGAATGACAACTGGGCGAATTTGATCTGTTGATGAAGACGATGTGATATGATCGAAGGCTCCCAAACAGCAACTGGATACTGAGAAATTGTTTTCTTCACTATATCTCTCCCTTATAAGAACCACGTGTGATTTCATCATATTTTGTGATTAATTTACAAACACTTCATTTCACATTTGACAGGCAAACGTGATTCTCTTATTTTCACTTTTCCAGATATAAAATCACATGAAAGTGTGATAAATGCAAATAACCATCTAAATTGAATCTACTTTTAATTAATTTGTGTTCATTTTCATTATCAATTAATCTTAATGGTTCAGTCTATAAAAGAAAATTATTAAATTGTGGCAGTCACAACTACGATGACTCTCCAAGAGTCTTGTAGTCAAAACTCAAATATACAGTGATTTAAAAGAGCAGAAATTAATTTTCACATCTGTAAAAACACATCAATAAACAACTGAAAAGATTAATCAGTTATCAAAATTGTTGATGACTTTTAATTAATAATTTTGTTGATCAGCTTATCAGTCTTAGAGCATTTAAGCCCTAGTCTTTAAAAATGTCTACACTACTGTCTTATTGTTTTATTGCTTGTCACTTGTCTCCTGCCCTCATATTCAGCTGAAGAGTGTCAGCGTTATCCTGGAGCTTTAAACATGTTTGTATATTCACTCAGGGGACATCTCCTTCCGTGCTGACTTTGCTGATAGCAGAAATAAACTCAGAGGCCCATCAGTCAGAAATCGGAGTGATCGCTCCTCCTCTACAGTTTCACACTGAGGCTATAAACTTATCTGTCACAGTGGGGACAAAGCAGTCTTAGCAGACAGTACACATGCAGCTGCAGCACACAGGAGCAGGATTATTACCATAGTGGAGCTTGCTATTTGAGTATTATACTGTCTGTACTTGAAGCTGAAGCACCAGATGTGCTGGTATGATTTCCTGTTGGGTTTTGAATCCATGTGATGCTACATAAGACAGAGAAGGAGAGAAGAAAGGGGCTTTTGATGTGAGCGCTCTATTTTTCTGTCACATTTAAACTGACCTACCACACTGATAAGAAAAAAATGAAAAACATCCACAAATACCGGCAACACCTTAACTTTGCACCCTTTCTCTCTCTAGTAGATATGCTGTGACTGATGGAGCCCAGAGGTGTGGGAGCTGCCGTCCAGGGCTCATCTGGCCCATGACGGCCCGAGGCGGTGGCTGTCACCAGCAGAGCACACCTCCTGCTCCCGGCTGTGGTTTCCGTTAGGCTGAGGTCGGATAATGAGGACATTATCAGATCAGTGTCTTCTACCCGACACAAACCTAGCCGCCAGCACAACTGATTCAACCTTTCAACACCTGCTCTCAAGATGAACGACCAGCAGATTCACACAATATAGTCTCAGAAAAAAGGAGGTCATGGATATTGTATATTATTTCCAGGAAGTGAATAACTTCAGGGATGAATAAGAGATGGGAATATGATTTATGTGATACCTTCCAGCGTTAGTTGACTTAAATGCTGAGTTTTGAATGATTGTAAGAGAGAACTGGGACGAAGGTAACACTTTTCAGGTCATTTTAAAAGATAATATTACAGACTACTTACTTTTTCATTGTGATCGACAACTCACATGTATGTTTTGTATAAATTCATGTGGAATGACTTTGGTATAATTCAACTTTGAATGGAAGTTGTGCATTGTTACATTTGACCTTTTGTCAGTCGGGACAAAAGTAAAACACGAGTTGGTCAAAAGTAACCTACAGTACAAACTTTAATCATTTACATTATTCTTGTTTTTATTAAACATGTTTTGACAATGTCCTTTTTAATATGTAATTGTAAACATATTATGTCCTTTATCTTAATTTTAAAAATATCACAATTCAGTTTTTAGAATACAATCAATGATGCACATTTGGCTTTTCTTTTTGAGACCTATGTACTTTATGTTGATCAGTCCATCAACACACTGAATTTCCTTAAAATCCTGCTTTGAATCATATTGATGAAATTCTAGTTAAATATACTTTATTTTGAGATGAGGGCAAATGAAATGCTTGCTGTTACCATAGAGTGACGAAAGAAATTGCTGTTACAATCATCCTGACTGCTGACAGCTAAACTCTGACATGGCAAACTTCAAGATGTGTTAAAGTACTAAATAATCAGTCAATGATCATAACTATGATACATGAAACAATAAACACAACTCCTCATTAAAGAACATTTACTGCTTGAGTGACTTTACTAGCTATGATTGAAAACAGCCTTTCAGTTAAAACTCTGAAGGTATGACGTATCTACACCCTTAACCACAGTTCTGGTGTTGCATGCCATACGTGGTGATGGAGTTAGATGTATCAGACTTCTATGGGCTCTGAGAAAATCAGCACTTACTTTCATCCCATGTTACCTTCAACCTGTTCTCTCCTTTTTAAAAGCTAAGTTTGCCTTTATTGATACAGTTTTATTTTCATATTACATTTAAGTATTTCATGAGAAAGCAGGCACAGTTTTCTAAATATTTAAACAATCTTTAAAATTTGAACATTTACATTTGCTACTCCATTTGTTAATGAATACCATGATCTAAAGCTCTAGGCTATAGCTAGTAAATGGACCTTGTGGTGAGATAGTTTTGTTAATCACTGTTTCCAAGGTCAAGGATGAACTTTGAAACTCACATTTTTTAAACAAGACACAGCCAAGCACAGTGTGTTTTGAGATTAATCCTAACATTAGCATGCTAACATGCTCATGATGAAAATGCTGACATACTGATGTTTAGCAGGTATAATGGTTACCTTGTTTACCATTTCAGTGTAACATTTTGGCATGTTAACCCTTGCTAATAATTATATTTTTATTGTAATTCATCCAATAGTTGTTGCACTTTTGGACTTGGTTCGAAAAAATATTTAAACATATATATATATATATATATATATATATTGTGCTTGTGGTGAAGGTTTTAACATGTATGAACACTTTTTAAATTCGAAAATGCTAATATCATATGACAAAGATTGTGAAGTGATTTAACAAGTGCTGTTTTTTTTTTAAATAAAAAAGGCTTTCAATCAGTGACAGAGCCACTTCCCACTGCCCTCAGCATGCCTCCTTAGTGATGGGTAATTGGTGTGTTTACTATGTGCGTGGCTCCATCACAGCTGAATGGTGTCATTAGCAAAAGCATGCACCAGCTGCAGAGAAAAAGGCAACTTTCACACTGTACTACACTCATTTTCACTCAGTACTTTAAAACAGAAAACTGTGCTGGTGCTGCCTTTCAGAAGTCTGTGAACTTCAGTGGGGGCACAAACCAAGTGTGAAACCTAGCTGTGATTGCTGTGCATGCACTACTGAACATTTGCTTAACAGGGCAAAGTTACAACAGACGACGGCTGAGCAACAGCAGAGAGCCATCTGTTTTACCTTTAGTCCTGACACGAAGGTAAACATCTCAGTGCCACTCACTGTGATTCACATTACGAGGAATGAAATGAAATGGCAGCATTTTTTTCCCCAGCTGTTTCAAATCAAAACCTTTGCGGTTAAACATAAACAAGCCAAAAATAACAGCTCTGCAGCCAGAAAAGCTTCATTCTCTCACACCGTTGAGACCTGAGAGAAAATGAGCTTTGTTTACTGTTTTGCACTAATAGATCAACATAATTATCACCACCATGATGGAAGAGAGGTGTCTATAAGCTGAAACCAATTTTAATTTCCAATTGTCATCTCCAAAACACGGCCGCTCTATCATTCTGAAAGACTTATGTGAGCCATTAGTATGCACAATGAGGTGCACTTCATCTTCACACACAGCGAGCAAATTAACGTCAAGCACTGGCACTGTACTGTAGTGGTATTGTGTAATGGTTGTTTTTTCGTTTTGATTGCACAGTCAGCTATGGGGACAGTAGACCTGCAAACATCATATGACATGTTATTTATGGATGCAAATAGTTCTTTGGCCAGAGAGGTTCCATATTATCCTTTGTACATTTATTCACAAAATGGCAACCTGGGCAGCGACATTCACCGAGCATCTATATGCTGGAAACATGTTTGAGAGGAACCTCAGAAGATGACAGCTTAATGTCCTCAGTGACAGCTAATTTGGCTGTGTGGGAGTGAGAGGGATCTGCCAGAGTGTTTATTTCCCTCAGAAAAATCAACATATCTGATCTCGTGTGGGAGGGAGAGTCATTTTCCAGAGTGAATTTTCTTCCTCTGTGAGAGTAACGGCTGTTAGAGGCTGCACAAGATCACTGCCTCCTATTTTCAGAGGATGCCTTTCTAAATTGAGATTAGTCACAGGGGTCTGGCTGTCACTAAATGCATGCATTCCACAGATTTTTGCAGGCAACTTAATGAATATATCCGCTGTAGGATGAATATGTATTCAAGACACACAGTCAGTATGAAATACACAGGAACACGCAGAGCAGGGGCAGAATAGGTCCACCAACAATGAAGCTGCCAGCTTCCACTGTGTGACCTGTCATTTAAAGTTGATAACAGTAATTATTACTCCTCATTTGTGTGTCAAATATAATGTTCACACATTATTAAACTTGCAACTTAACAGCTTTAGGTGCACAAATGGCAGTACAAAACCACATTTTTGCCTCTGTAATTTTACAAGACAACTTTCTCTATTATTCAGCTAAATTATTCAGTCAGTTGAGGTTAGATTTATTCAAGAGAACATTATAGCTTGCTGCTCCAGTAAAATGAACACTTGCATTGGTGAATTTTATAATAAAGGCTGGTTTAAGGATGTAATAATTGCATTTTTGTCTGAAGAGTTCATTCAAAACGTCAAAGATATTTTGTTATATATGATATCTTTTTCTTTTTCTATCACAGGAAAAAATGTATATCTGAAAGGGCGTTTAAATTGTTCTATACTAAACAAACCATTGTGTCTTAGTTTTAGTAAAACATATTTTATGGTATCATTTAGAGCAGACTTAGTGAGATCAAGTAAATTAAGAGAAGCTGAGAGCATATGTTTGCAAAATGTGAAGGTGTTTAAATACAAGGGTGTACAGCGCAGTGCTTTATGAGACTGATTCTCTCAAAACTAAGACAGCTGGGCCCACCTTAAATGTTTTTTTTCCTCTTGATTCTAAATTTACATTTCCTGTGTATGTTTGATAAGCTGAACAGCTCAACAGATTTCAATTAAAGTCCAATAATATTAAAATATAACAGCATCACAGCATCTTTCGACATGAGCCTGTCCCTTTGCCCAGAGGTAATAAAAAGGTGAACAGCCACAATATTGTACATGTTTGAATCACTGTATGTCCCTGTACAGTTTGAATGGCTGTCATATTTATCAACAACTCACACAAAGCCCGGTGTCGTCAGTGTTTCAGGTTGGAGTGACTGGCCATATAAAATATAATGAAAGCTTGAGGGACAATCTGAAATATGACCAGACATGAAGGTGACAGACAGAGCCAAGAAAAGACATTTCTCATCTCTGTCCAAGATTGACGTTCCAGTTTAATATCGTCTTCTGTGAAAGAAGTGATTGATCAATTTCTTTGTTAGATGTGAGAAAGCATGCATCACATACTAGACGTAATACCAGGTATGTTTAAAGCAGCGCTAATCAATATTTCTGTTTTATTAATGGGTCAAAGCAGAGGAGTTGATCACATATTGTTGGTTATTGTCACCCGATCCTGCAGCTCTACAGAGTTTCTAGCTTAAGTGTCTTTCTTATTATTGTTTTGGTTTTACAACCTGCAATTTCACTGTTTTGATTCACTCTGACAGCTCTCATCAGGGTCTTTTTCCAGCTGCTTTCAGTGAAAAAGCTCTAAAAACTTTATATAACACCACCTACCCAGCACCAAACAGACAGACAATAGGCCGAAAATAGTGCAGGATCAGGAGAGCAGCAGGTTAACGAACTGTCAGTCAACATCTACACAGCAGACATCAAAGCTATATGTTTTCAAATGGAGCAATAATTTCCAAAGTGACCACCTGCACACTTCTTTTGCACTTGGTGCCAGTCCTACTAAGGTATTTAAAAATGACTAAAATATTGTTATGTATGTTCAAATATTTAGCATAATAAATTTATACGGTCATAATTTGTCAGCGTTGTGGCCAAAAATATAATATACAGTTAACAGAAAAAAAGATATATGAAGAGAGCTGGTAAGTTCCTCCCATCACTACTGACACCTCTTAATTCACTATCATCGACTAAAACTGATGAAAGTCAAAGATAACCACCTCTGCTGCAGCACTGACCATCACAGCTGACACGCCACACCTCTTCACCTGCAGACAGGAAGAGGGGAAGGACATTGTGAAGGTGATGAGACAAGAGCGTCTGATTCACCAGGCAGACCTTTCCTTTTCGTCTCTGTGAGCAGATGGTGAGTTGGATCACTGCCTTTAGACTGGCTGCTATCTTCTCATCTGTGGCCCCATCTCTGCCCATCAACAGCTGCCCCAGGAGCTGTAAAAGTATTGATTACAGGTGGCACTGATCTCTAAACGGCAAAGCTGAGGCATCTGGGGCTCAATAGTAGAAAGCAAGAACAGAAGGAGGAGCACACTTTTGTTCAGGATATCAAGATTTATCACACATAATGTGATTCTTTAGCAACACTAACAAAGTTAATTACAGTAAAACTTCTGCCTTTGCCTTTATTGAAGTCAACGCATGAGGGTGATATCAAGGCTTGCTAAATACAGAATACTAATTGTGTTGAAACCAGGTAACAAGTTTAATTAATGTCAGCGTACACACATGCTCCCTCATCCACCCACCAACACACACACACGCTAATTAGACACAGTGTATTTCCTGATGGATAAATGATTCTGGGAGTTGAGTCAGTCCTCTCTATATGAGAGATTGAATCTACAGGTATTCTGTTTCCAACTGTCTTGAGCCACACGTTGGAGGCTTTCCTCTTTAACTCTCATTAAAACTCTGATGTCGGTGGGTGGCCTCATTAGTTTGTCTCATAGTGTCGACCAAGATTTACATTACCTTTCATTCTGGGGAATAATTAACAGAGGTGTGGTCCACAGTGCTTCTTTTATTTTTTTTTATAATTACATCTAGAATATGCATTTGGCGAGGTTGACTAATCAATCGAAAAATCAAAGCATTCAAGTTGATCAGATTGTACCCTAATTTTAAAAAAAAGCACTGACTACTGAAAATGCTCCACATACATACAGAACATGCAGGCCTCACATATCTGAACTGATATCTGACTTACAAAATATATAGAATTGCACCATATATATAGTTTTGTACATTACGAAAGACATTTTTACTAGAAATTGTAGAAAATCTTACTGTTTCAGAAACCATGAGATTTTTGTTGAACCGTCAGATATCTTCATTGGAGAAAGTCTATCAGTGATTAAAATCAAGGCAGCAGGAAACTACCCAGGATGCATCTTTTATTTAATCTTTATCAATACCAATTCCTAAACTTGTCACATTTGTAATCTGTGGCTCTTGAGCACCAATCTGATAACTGACACACAAATAATCATTCATCTGTGTTCAGGAATGTCACTGACATTTGTAATGGCGTTGAAGCAGAAACTGCATAACTGTGTTTATAACTGTGTTAAATGCGGATCAATCACATTTGACCGAAATCTGATCCAATTAAAGGAAGTAGTTTGGTATTTAGGGAAATTCATTTGCTTTCTTACCTTAAAGAATGCTGTTATTGTGGCAGACTATTTCTTGACTCGATGCAATGATTTTCCCGGGTACTCCTCTGGTTGCCTGGCAACCTCACAGAGACAACAACTGAAAGATGCTCCTGCACCCGACACATAACCCCCTTTACACCACAGTGTGTTATTTTTACACTTTGGTTTTAGTATTGATTAAACAAACAAGATACAACATGTTAACTAATGAGCTTTGCTGGTAAGTGGGTTTCCTTATGTTTGGAAAGAGACAGGCAAGCTTTTTTTTCTGACCTCTGTGCTAAGATAAGCTAAAATCTCCTTTGACCCTTAGATTTTATCTAGCAAGTAATGCTATGATGAAATCATAGCATTACTAGGCACTATAACATCCACATCTCCAACACTGAGTCTTGACTGAGGATAACAAATACAGCTCTGTATAATTTACATATTAATCATCCCTGATTGAAAAAAAAACCTTTTAGTGTGGGTGTGACAGGGCAAACCACTAGCCACCTTCTTTATTCCACAAATATGTGATGCATTGTGTCCATGTTGCAGTGTATTAATGATTTCTTAATCATAAAAGGAAAGTCTTTCCATCTCATGAATTTCATTGATAATTTCAAGACGATTATCTGCTGTAGGTGGGTCAAGTCTGTAATCATTTATGTATGATTGCCTTTTTTACTGCTGTAATGATTATTTTAAAAAAGAAGGTATCCTCTTCTGGTAGATCACCTGAGCAGAGTAACATGCATGTCAGTCAGATCTGCAGCCCAAGAATATCCTGCATGATTCTCCGGATATTTTCCCAAAATATTGACTTTAGACAGGATCAAAAACTGTGGTACTGATTTGCCTCCCCATCTCCACAGTTTTCCCTGCATGTTCTGTCCATAGCTTCATATTAGACAGATTAAGATGGTACAGATCTCCTCATCTAAGTGTCGGCAAGAAAGCAAATATGTGTATTTCCTAAAATGTCAAGCTATTGTAAAGTCAGTTTAGCTGTTGATAATAATTCAGTGGATCTCTAAACACTACAAAACCTACATTGCCCTTTTTCAGGAACAGATGATGCTACATTCATCTTGATACAAACATGAAGATGATTTAAGACCACCTGATGGTTAAGAGACTAGTGGAAATTACCGCTAAGTTCGTTTAATGA
This sequence comes from Scomber japonicus, assembly GCF_027409825.1. Classification (NCBI taxonomy): domain Eukaryota; kingdom Metazoa; phylum Chordata; class Actinopteri; order Scombriformes; family Scombridae; genus Scomber; species Scomber japonicus. The sequence continues at coordinate 18,065,793 of NC_070588.1, forward strand.
GTCACAATGCACTTCAAACCTTGAGAAATAAGGCTTCAGAGTGTACTAATCTGTGAATATGCTGATATATTAATGTTGAAACCCAGGACTACAGTGCATGGGTTTGCTGTAGCCTCATCCCTGGATAGCACAGCCAACATGTTAAGTATAATAATTATAACAGCATCACTGAGTGCAGGTCAACATGAACACATACTGCCTCTTGGAGCTCAAGCTGCCGTAGACGATGCAAAGCAAAGCTACTCCTAATAAGAATGACATTTAGTTTTCCTTTGAAAATTAGCTTTCTTACCAAAGGCCCATCGAGGAGTGCTTAGGAACATCTGAAGTTACTTCTCCAAGGCTGTAATAATAAGGTTAGGGCCTGGTGGAGCACTTTTTAATTACTTAGTCATGGCCAGAGTCCTGCGAGAAGCGTGTTACCTTGCTCCCAAACTTCCCTGCAGAAGCAGCAAGGTCGAACACTTAAAGAAATGAACAGACTTAAAACACCCAAATCAAAGAGTCCCTCCAGGTACTTGTCTTAATTAGCAAAGTTTCACCTAATGTGTTCCACTTTGAAATTGTTGTGGAGGATGCAGAGCACAGGTAAATATGAATATCTAAATAAGAATAACACTGTGTAATCCTCTGCAGCACCTTAAACTCATTAAAACAGCGTGTTACAGCATCCTCATGAGGTCAGTATTGTTGTTAAATGTCATGGTAACAACCTTGCCAATCAGGGTGCAATCTCCCTCCTTCCTGACTTTCATCATTAAACTGCACACATGGGCAAGAGGCTTTGAAAAGCCTGCCACTATTGAGCACTCTTGAAAGGAAGGCTCTTTTCATTTAGTGGTCTGCTGAAGATGATTTGCATTCATGGGTTTTAATTGTGCTGTGTGATGTTCAACAGGCTAAGCTGCTCAGAGAGCTTGCTCTTCTCATCTGCATTACTGATTGATGGTGGTTGATTTTCCCTTGAATTTTCAGCACTGCAGAGTTCAGAGCGCTGGGGGCGGCTGTGATGGGAGCGGAGGAGGAGAGGAGGGAGGGCAGGAAACAGGGTAGGCTGAAGGAGGACAAGCTCTTTCGTCAGTCCATATTCATAGATAATCAGACAATCAGTCAGAGATATCTTTTGAAAAAGGCCTGATTGTGGTTCTCCATTATAGTAAATACTAATCATGCAGCAAATCACTCTGAGTGCACAAAACAGATAAATTAACATTAAATCCACAGTTAAGCTGTCGTTTTAGCGTATCTCGCTTATATAATTTGACATTTTTTGTTGAAGGATGTGAAGTGACACACAGAGATCACTCTTGTATGAGGGTATATTGCTTGAAGGAGAAAGGCGATATTAAAAAGAGAGGCAACCCTGTGTCCTAGAAATTACATTTGTATACTACAAATTTGCAGCAGCCAATATATTTTGAATCAAGATGTTTTCTATCAACATAATGTTACTCAAGGCACCCTGTGCAGTTTTTACTACTAGCAGTGCTATGGACCAATGTTTACAGTATATCACAAGAAAAATAAACATGGCACCTTTAATTAAATGTTGCAAAATTCTACATACTGAATGCATCAGCAAAATGTTCACATGGCAACTTATTTCCTTTTTCTTCTTATTGTCATGTTTAAGCTTTTGGTGTGGTTAAATCTTTTTAATGTCAAGAAAATTATTATAGCCTTGATGAACGAGACACTAAATGTTTACTTCATTAACATTTAACTGAAACCACAGTCTTCTCGTACATAAGGCTTTCAATGTTCTATATTTCTTTGTCATTGTCAACAAATCTCATGTGCAGAGCCAAACCAGCAATGAACTCGTCCTACTCAAAAGTATTGTGTGTATCCAAAGCCTGACATATCTTATCCCTCTGTGCTGTCAACCTTAAGTATTGTACTAAAACATGTCTCCCACTGCTACGGTGCAGCTCATTGGCATGTTTTTAATCATTTTTTGACAACAATGGAGGTCTGCAACATAGAGGAATACAATAGGCTTTGATAAGGAGCCACATCTGAGAAATGTAGAGGCTTTGGATACACACACAATACTTGTAAGTGGGATGAGTTCATTATTGGTTTGGCTCTGCACATGAAATTTGTTGACAATAAGAAAGATATGCAAAATCACCAGCCTCATCCTTCAACCAAAGTGCTTTGCTTTGTTGCCTAAACCTAACCAGAGCTGCAGCGGTACATAAATGTAGCACTTCCTACTCTACAAAATATGTTGTCATGGAACATTATCATGGCAGCTGTTACATTTCCTCTCAAAATGTACTTGAAACCAAATAGGAAGAGTAGAATATGATCATAATTTCAAGGAGACAGGGTTGAACACACTACAGAACAGAAAACCCTGTCAAACAATATGCTTTTAACTGTCAGAAGGACAACTATTTTTGTTCATTTCTTAGAACACAGTTTTTGGATTCATTAGATAAAAAATGTTGTCAGATATATATAATATTTGAATACATCAGTTTATTTTGTGGTTTTGAGTTGAGTTGTGTACAGCTTTCTGTCCACTGAAATCTGTCCACTCTTTAATCTCTGTTTTAACGTTACATCCCATTTTGTGACTTTTGTGAACAGCACACTGCTCTTTAATTTTAACAGTTTAATAGAATTGTTGTAGAATAAATTAACTCTACATTTTATTGTCATTCTAACCTGAGGAATCCTAAATTGTCCATTAGATGGTACAAAGGCAGGTAATGTAAAAGTCCTTCCTTAATGTCCAGCTTGATTCAGATTTGTGTAGTGTCTGCTCTACTCTACTCTACTCTACTCTAATACTCCAAAACTGGTGGACTACTGTGCAACCTTAAAGATCGTGTAAAGTGAATTCAGACATTTTCTTCTAAACACATTAAATAGGTCATAAATATATTTCTAAAAAAGGTGTAAAAAACATTTCAGCCATTTAGATTTGAATTGTGGAGCTAGGCTTCACAAACTGTGTTTCAAGATTTCTGTGTTCAGGGGATTTAGTGGGCGGTGATTAGCATAAACCCGCCCCTGCTGCTGTAAAGGTATAAATACATTCAGCGCACACTACTACTACTACAGTCTACAGTTAGCTGAGTTAGCCGTCGAGCTAGCCACCGAGTTAGCCAACGAGCTAGCCACTGAGCATAGACGCCGAGTTAGCAGCAGAAAGCTCTTAGATGTAGCGTCCATGTTTCTGGTAGAGGTGGTGACTTTGATTGACAGGTGAAACTTGGTAGCGGGCGGGGTTTCAGCAGACTCAGCGGGCACTCTCGCAGCGTCTGGGAGCAGAGAAAGTGGCTGCTTTTTACACAACTTTGAAGCCTAATTTCATACATTTGGCGATTTTTCAAATTTGGCAGGGTGGTTAACAACACACTTTTCTGTGGTATGTCAAACTCAGAACACATATTTATTCTGACTTTACACTGACTTTAAAGCTGCTCTGTTCAATAATTTAGATTAATGACAGACCTGCAAAGAATTATCTCCTGACTCCACAGTTCACCTCAGCGCTACAGTATAGAAATGTATGGCTTGCAACTTTTCTGTTTTCTATGTTTTTCTGTGTAATTTCCCTTTACACCTCCTGTCCAACAAAATGCAAGCAACTGGCTGGTGAAGAAAATGTGATGACCCCTTTTGTCATCTGGGAGTATGTATTTGTTTTTAATTGTCTGTGTCTCTCCCTTGCATGTGACTAATTGCAACTCAGTGCACCTGGGCCCGTTGTCGTGACGTTACCATAGCTGCAGTCTCTCTCACTCTCTCTGGCTGCTAGCTGCTGTTGTTGCTCCCTGTACCTCCCTGCAGGCACCCGTTAGTTTATGTTTTAATTTCTTGCACCAACAAACACACACACACATCTTATACTCATGCACACCATACACCACTGATGCTACTGAGTCAGGTCGTAACATGTACTTAAATTCACCAGGAGGACAGAAGCATGACTCTGACAAATGCAAATGTTGCCTTGTGCCTGCTTCATATCAACTAAATACGGAAAATGAACGGGGAAATAAGTCATAGTCGTGTTTATTCTGCTCCCCCCAAGGTTGCCAAAAAAAATCAATGAATGCAAATATTGAATCAATACGTGAATTATATCAAGTATTGTCACTATGTCACTAAAATTCACACACAGCTTTTCTAAGGTCACATTTAGGGCATGGCCATTATATTAAATTGTATTATATTATTTAAGCATGTGCTGTTTCATCCCCATCTTGCATTTGATGAGACAGGCTGGGGTATCCCAAAGCCACAGTGACAGAAAAAAATCAGTGCAGTGATAGTGGCAGCACAGTGGAACATCTGATGCAGTGCACATTTTAACACAGAACCCAAAAGGCCATCTAAACTATTTATTATTTACAATCAATGATGAATGAACGATCGCATGAATGATGGATGATGGATGTTTTCGTTTTTTTTTCTATACAAAGGAAATATTACAAATCAGAACACTGTGGGTAAATAAAGAAATGGATAAATAAGGTTGTCATTCAAACTTACATCATCAAAGGAAACATATTATGCCTTTATGGTTATTTGTTATACATGTTATGTTGTGATGTTTGATATCTATAATAAATATGTCTCCAAAAGTTCCCAAACCTGAGTTTAACATATATAGAAATGCACCCTGGAAGTAGCCGTCTGCTATGTGGTCTTGGTAACTAAGGCTTTAAAGAGACAGGAGCTAAAACGTCTTTCAGACAGAGGCTGAACGGAGCAGCTGCATAAACAAACAGTAAAAGATAAACAAATATTTTTTCAGCTCTAAATGATGTAAAGATATTCCAGCAGAGCCCTAGAAATTAAATATAGACCTGGAAATGTGCATGATATCTCTCCTTTAATGCTTCCACAATCCTGACATATCAGTTATCCTCAGGCTTTACTATACAGAGGAATCTAATATAATGCAAAACAATACAATTAGCAAAACATTTAAAACATATCCATGGATTATTTACCGCATAGAAAAACATCATAAGGGGGGGGGGGGGAATCTATATTTAAAGGAAAGAGACTCACTGGCTTAGAGGACAGAGTTTTTAACCTCTGGGAGCAGCAGTCCATGCATTGATGTAGGAGGTTTGAGGTTAAACTAGGCCTGGGCTTGTGTTTTAATAGTGACCATTTTCTCATTTAGAGCTCTTAATGGAAGTACATATGACTGCTGATAGGTGGCTTTGACAGTATATCAGTTTCCCGTTTCCATGCCAACTGTATGCAAGGATATTTCAGACCAAATAGTACCCAGCAAACATCAGATTAGTGATTTGGAGGTAAAATTACATCAGGGTATCCAAGTTAAAACTGGGTTAAATCAGGTTTAAAAGTGAAAGCACCTTAAATGTCCACTTCGACGTGTAGTCAGGACCTGCTTCACAATCAGATATAGTCATTTAAATCCTGTTAATGTGATTATATGTTACTGAGACTGTGATGTTCAACCACATATACCTCAGTTTTCACATCAAATCATCTGACTTACAAATCATTAATCGCTGTTTACTGATTGCTACGTTTCATCTCTCCATCAGCAGGTACAGAATATGAAGCAACTTTCAGGCAGCCTTGCAGACACTTGATACATTTTGTTTTTACGATTAGCAGCACCTGTCAGGCAGCTTGTTTATGTTAAGCATGAATGGCTTCAAAGTATCAAGCATATGAATCACTTTAGATTAATTCTGCAGTTAGTCGGTCTCCAACAGAAGCTGTTTGTAGCCAGTTTCTTTAAAGGCGAATCAGAGAGCAATGAGGGGCCTTAAATGGATCCAGACATTTTTTATATGGCAAGCCAATTCCTCAATTTTGGGCTGTCACCATTTAAATGAGCACACATTGTGAGTGTAATACTACAGAATAGAGCATACCTGACAGTGCAGAAGCAAAGAAGATTAGCGCAGCCTAAAGACGCTCGGTGTGCTTCTAACACTATTTGGTGATGAAAGCACACCCAGCAGAATGAAAGTGAATGCAGCAATCAATTCCAATTCACTTTTCAGACTAGGCTAATTCAATCAGCCTTCATTTTCCACATATACACCCTATAGTAAATGGTACCTGACATCTCCTGCTGACAGTGTGAAAAGATCCTCTCTGTTCTATTATCCATAGCAGGAAATTATAGTTCACAAAGTTTTGTTGCATGCTTGTGGGCCTGAAAGCCCTTTGTTGATAAAATTATGAATATTATATTTTGGCAGAGAATAGGATGTTAAAGGTGTGACTTAGTTAGATTAACATTACTAATGCCTCAAGTGGAAGCTTTCCTTTTGCTGATAAGGGGAAGAGAAATGTTGAGGGGAAACAGCTGACTATAAGAGCTTGTGGTTGCAGTCCATCCTTAAGTGTGAGTCAGGCACATCATCTTTACTGCATTCAGGCTTTGAATAATGCATGCTAGCTAGCCGCATGCATCAGCAGCTGATGCACAAGCCTCTATGACATTTCTTCTCCTCACAGCCAGACTGCAGGCACCCCACCTGCACCTGTCATCACTGGAAAAAAAGCAACCACCAGCAGCATGAGCATGCCCCAAAAAAAGTTGAGACTTGAATAGCCCACTTCCATAAAGTGAACCTACCAAAAATTTCTGCTTTTGAAGGATGTCAGAAATGGATGTCATGGCAGGACAAAGATTTAATTTCTTCTGCCACTGTACTCCCTCACTGTTACAGCATGAGCAGATATGTGTTTATGTGAGAGATAAAAGACTAAGAGAGAGCTGGCAGTTGAGCACCTCGGCTCTCTCTGCATTTGGATCATAAAGATCACAGCTCCATGCTCCATTTTCGCAGCTCATTTTGTGCCATCTGCAGTTCTCTGTGGACACACAGCTCATACCATGAGGTAACCCGACCTCTGAAAAATCCCTCAGGCTCTCTTTACGTGTCTCCAGCAGAGTGCCGTCAGTCATTATCAAAAGGTTCAGGGAGCTGTGGTTTGACAATGTGAGATGTAGTCAGAGAAACTATGATGGCTCCAGATGTTTTGTTTGTTTCACAACTAGCAATTGCTTTGTTTTTTTGGGTTTTAGAAAAAGGCATTTTTCATCTTTTATTCTTTTGCTCTACTCATGGCCAAATAGGTCTGGCAGTTGTAAATCAGCTGCTGCCATGCAAAACCTGTGTGCCAAAAATCAAAGGACTTGGCAGCCATATTACAGTGTCTGGTTTTTCCAAACCATATAGTTGTGTTGAGACACCTTTCAGAAATAGAACAAGTGAAATGAAGATTTTTTGCTTTCAAAAATCCCCACAAAGTAGACTAGAAACACTGCAGCGTTTGCTTGTTTTGCTTCATGACTCACAGTGGCCTCAGACAGATTGCTTTTGTCAAGTACATAAGAACGGCACTATAGTGAGAGCCCTGCAGGGCAATAAAAAATACTGAAGAGTACGATACTACAAATAAAATCTTTACTTCAGAATGAAACACATTATTACCACCACACTGATTTCTATTCTCATAAGACTTGCAGGCAAAGGAGAATGATATCAGCAGAAAAAAGTGGCAGGGGAACCACATCTGAGAGCACTGTAAGCTTTAGTTGAAGCTGTCCATAATCTATAATCATTTGGGAGGCTATCCGAAACAAGACCTTTGAACCACAACCCAACCCTCCACAGACAGTCTACCCACTAACAAACTGTCTTTTCAATTAGTACCTATCTGACATTACAACGATAACACAAAACCAATTACACGCTGTGCTGAAGATAACTCGTAATCCACTTAATAGGTCTGATTTGACTTCTTTTTTTCTTCTCCCCTTCCACCGTTGCTGCCCCCAGGCTTTTTGTTCTCAGACCATGATAAGGTATCACTTTGAATTATCAGTATTGATGGCACGTCTGCAATAGCGGGAGCTGGAGGTCCTGATACTGTTTTAATGTCTGTGTACGGCAGGGGGTGTTGATGACAGCTTTGGAGGTGAGATGTGCAAGCAAAGTTTTCCTCTGTGGCCTCAGGTGATAACGCTTGGATTCACAGTTCAGCATCAAGCAGTCAGTAGTTAATGTTGTTAATTAGTTGTAACTTTTAGTCTACATTAATAACACTCTGTTCACTTCTATATCTTGCAATCAATATTCTCTTCTATGTTTTGGGCAGAGGGAGGTGACCCTTACAAAACACAGATGGATGTAAAGGATTGTTGTTTCTGCTTGATACCTAAGCTGGAGGAGAGTAAGTGAGCTTCAGATCTGGGAAATGAGGAAGTAGCAGAGCTGAATAAGTAGACTGACTGAGTAACTGCAGCAATTAACTCGGAGCTGTTTCACAGTTGACAGATAACAGAAAACTGCCTCTAATGATGCCACACGACAGTCTAGTGCCTTAATTGAAGAAAAACCCCCAGCAAAAATAAGCTGCCTCGTTTAAATGAGACCAACAGTCAAACTACAGTGTGGAGCGATCAACTGTAACTTTACTGCTTGTGCAAACTAACAAACAAACAAACAAACAATTAAATGAATTAATAATAGTCTTTTTTGTGTCCATGCTAAAGTAAACATGAATTTCCACATTTTTAATCAAAACAGCCCAGAGTGTTTTTCCTTCATTGTACACCTGACATGAGGCAACCCATTTCACTGCATACTACAATGCACAAATCAATCAAGATTTGCATCAAAATGATATTTCAATGGAATCTTTTTTCACGTCTGACTGCATGCTTCTTCCTGTTTAGGAAAGCGAACAAAAGCCATTTTTGCTTCAGGCTGATTTCTACGAATGGGTGGGGAAAAAAAGATACAGTAGGTGCATTTATCAAATATGGCAATTTGCTTAATGGACTCTGACAAAGCCATTGGCGGTCTTTATTTAGATGCAGATGACTTCCTGCATGCTGCCTTCCTCTGTCACTGGTGCAGCTGCCTGTCAGGGAAAAGAGAAGAAAGCTCCCTCCTGTTCCTACAGACTGACAGTCAATCACTATCGCAGTCTGTCTGTATATAGGACTAACTGCCTGTCTACACTCACACTCAACCCCCTCTGGCTCACTCTATTTCTCCTTCACCCTGTATAAATTCTCCATTAATGCAGCAAAAAGGGAACAAACCATCTCTCTACTCTGTTAGTATAAATGCAGAGAGTCTCACATGGTCATGCTTGTCATCATTATGGCAAAGAAAAATGTGAAGTTGGGTGCGAGAAACAGTGACAGGTCTACAACTGTGTCTGTCTTTCACTACGTCCAGCAGCATATTACTCAAAAGCATAACTGCCACTCCTATACATGGCCTGTCGAATAGTAAAATGAAATAGTGTTTCTAATTCTTTCACTTTGACAGTATTCGACATTATACGCCATGACTTTTAACAAATACACCAGCAAAAATTAAGCTATTCTGTATTCAATTGCTGTATTGCTTACGGGATAAGTTTTAGGCCTGCGAGAGCTGATAAGCATGCAACCAGCATACTGAAAGCACAGGGATCTCCTGCTATTAGAAAAGCTCATAGAGCAGTGTGTGTGTATATGTGTGTGTGTTTTTGTGTGCGTTGGGAGTGAAGTGAGGAGGGGAGTTTGGTTCAATGTTGAGGCAACAGTGCCCTCTTAAAAAGAAGGATCACTGTCTGCTATCATATTAAACGCAATTCTGTTGTTTGATTCATTGAAAATATTTACAAAGGATCAATGTGTAGAATTTAGTGGTATTAAGTGCTGAGGTTATAGTTTGCATCTGAATGAATATCCCTTCCATCATGTAGGAGAACCTTTGGTGGCCTATAGTGGCTGTGAAACTTATAAATGACATGAAAGGCCCTTTCTAGAGCCAGCATTATAAAGATATAAAGGGCTCATTCTAAGGACGGGATACACCCTGTAGCTATACAGTAGGTTGCCAGTTCATCACAGGGCTAGCATATCGTACACAAACAACCATTCACATTCACATCTACATGGGCAATTTAAAGCAACCAATTAACCTAACCAGCTTGTTTTTAGTCTGTGGGAGGAAGCTGGAGAACCCATGCAGGCACAGGTTCAACATGCAAACTCCACACAGAAAGACTTCAGTTAGCTGGTGGGTTCAAATCAATGGCGGCTAGTGACAAAAGTGTTTGGGGGGGGGGGGCGCAGTTTGATGGTTTGTGGTCCTAGGATTAGTGTCAAACAAACTATAGCACCACTTCATACAAGAAAGGAAAACCAATCTAAAAACAACACTATAATGTTCCCTGTTTTGTCCCAGTATAGTATCCCAGACCCACAGAGAGAGGAATAAAAGATTAACATTTCAAATTAACAAATCAAACATTTTCAGTGTTATTAACACAACTGTATTTTCTTAACTCTTGCTTTCAGTGTGGCACTATTTAACATGGCACAATAACAGTTAAGTTTCAACAGTCCTGTAAACGTGTAAATAAACTGTACTAACATTAATCAGTTTCCCACATCTCCCTAAGTCATATGAAAACATTATAACTGAACATATTTGACTTAATGCACACTTCTTCTATTTACTATGTTTACGTAGATTTTCTCTAGATATTTGGAGGGAGCTGTGCCCCAGCGCCCAACATTAACCAACCACCACTGGTTCAAATCCAGAACCCATTTGCTGTGAGGCGACATTGCTAACCACTACACCAGCCTGCCACCCCCAATTTCACACCAGCCTTGTTTAATTTGATTAAATCAAACTCTGGTACACTTCGTTTTTAATATGAATGTAATCCAACTTTGATCCAACCCAACTGCAGGAAACATTGTGCATTTTAGACTAGACCAGCTCCCATAGCCAGCTATGCTGTGCATTGTGTCGGGCTGAGGAAGAGCTTTGTGTGATAAACATGCCTTGAAGGTTGACCTGTAGCGGTGAAATACTCATCAGTGTCTTTGCATAACGTGAAGTAGCTCATTGTTTGCAAGATGTCGCCTTGAAGCAAATGTGTAATTTTGTTCACATATTGTGGCTTTATAGCCCAAATGATGACTGCAATGACACAAAGATGGCAATTCTGCCAATCCATTTGGGAACAACAATTGTATGGGTTAAAACATTCCAAGGAGACTATTCTTAATGACACTAATGAAAACATACTTATGAATATTATACTCGATTTCTGCCAATGAATCCCACTAAATCTTACATACTGGTCCTTTAATATACCAGTTTTACAAGACAATATCAGTGTTTGTAATTGTGCTAATTTTCACTCATATTTAATATTTTCTGTAAATATATGTAATACATAAAAAAATTAGCATCACTGGTGTCATCAGTGAAAGGATATATCTTTCTATTTTTTATGGCATCACAAATATGTGGACAACCAGCCAATTTCCTCTTCAGTTAAAAAAACATGTAATCAAGTTACATTTAATACATTTAGACATCCCTTATTAGTATTTTGCTTCACACTGTAGCTTTGCCTTTAATCCATCGTTTGTAAAATACTGTACAGTATCTCACTGTAGAATAGAAAAAGAGAGTCAATGAGAAGAGAGCAAATTGAGATATGTTGTTTGTTTTGAACAATTCATTAAAGGCACAAAGCTTCAGACCAACTGGGGTTTCTACAAGATTTGTTTCTGAACAATTAAACTGAAGTCCTTTGGGCTTTAGCTATGAGGGTGATGGGATGAAGCCTCTTATAAAAATAAACACAACAAATGGAGTTGCTCTTTAATGAGGCTTAAATATGACTTCTGTGCTTAAGATGCGCTAATGGAGACTAATCTTCGGCACTGCTGTAGCCTCAAATCCTCCGCATCTCCCACCACGGAGGAGAGATTAACAACGATCCATGGGGAAAGATGATAAGTGGTGTCTTCAAGTCCACATAGGGACTGAAGGCCTACTGAGAAACTGGAGGATGACCTGCATTGTACCAAAAAAACGTGTATGGTAACCAGCTTCATGCAAAGAACTTCAAAGTGTGTCCAATAAAAGGCCCGTAGCAAAAAAAAAAACCCTCTGACATCCTGCAGAATGAGTTTCTCTGGATTCAGTTGAGGGTCAGCGCTGAAGCACTTTTGGATTTACATGTCTTTTCTTTTGAAGCACTTTGATGTTTATGAAATACATTGTTTTGAGGCCAAAAATAAAAAGACAACTTTGCTTTGAGATATAATTTAAACTGACAAGTACACAGAAGTTTGTCAGTAACTGCACAAGGGACCTAAATGAGTCAGATGATATTCTGCAAGCCCAATTTTCTTCGCAATTCGCTTGATGCATCCAGATTTAGAATAATATTTGAAACATAAAAGCAGACTCTCAGAGCACGATTACTCACCACCTACAACGTGTTAATTTGCGTACATCCATTCCTCGCAGGAACATATGCTGTATTGACTTCATGATCAATTCAGCTTCACAATTTTGAATGAGATCTCGTCTAAAGACCCTCCAGCGATCTTCTTCTCCCAGTGCATTCCTGTGGGACAGAACAATCACGTCTCAGTTTGCAGGAGCCTGCATGTTCAGCATACAGTCAAGCAGCAGTCATTACTGATGGTATTCAATGACACAAAGGCCAGCACTTGAGTTGGGCCTGTGGGACCAAAGCATCAAATTTATGTTTCTCATTGACTTGATAGAACAAAGGGAATTGTTTCCTTGATGAGAAGCAGCGCAAAAACACACACCTGCATATTACAGTTTATGAATCTTATTTCTGCAGGCAAGCGTAATATCAGGAAGGCCTTGTCACGGCCGCCATGACGGAGGAGAGGTGATTGTTGTTCCCATCTGGCTGCATAATGAGCTCAGAGTGAGACACGTGGTCACTAATAGAAAGATGTCATACAGTACTGTGAGTGCAATGCGGCTGTTGTCGATGGCAGAAAGGACTCTGCCATTTCTTTTTGAGTGTCTCATTTTATAATTTTCTTTTTCACTTACTGTCACAGCACTCTGCGATTTGTCCTTTTACAAAATGACTCTAATTTGCACACCTTGTTTTTCTGGTCCCCCCTGTGTGAGGGAAGAGGCTATGAAGCTGACCCACTAAATTGCTGCAGTTCATTGAAATTCATGGGAAACACACACAAAAGTGGTCTGATCGCTTTAGAGGACCCATTTTTACTATTAAATGAAATGTTTCAGTTGGAGGGAATCTTCACTGAGTATTAGTAAAATTCTGAGTTTCACTACCTAACAGAAAACAAATAAGCTACTAGTTTTATTGCAATGAGGTATTTGTGAACGGACTCAAATTACTGCTAATTCATTAAAACACACATATTTAGTGGTTTCTCGAGTGGGTCAAGAAGTGTAATACTGTACTTTAATGTGACATTGTTGCTCTGGTCTTTAGATCCTCACAAACATGTAAGAGTTAGCACTTCCATTCTTTGTCAAAACTATGTAGAGATTAGAGCAAAGAGTAGGCAACATTTTAGATTGCTGCTTTCAAATTACAATTTAATTGAAATAATTTAATTGTTGATATGAGGACAAAGGTAAGATCTGGTCTTTGCAGAGAGTGTTTGTGTCAAAAGATCATCTTAATCTGTGTTATTTCAGTTGTATATTGAGCCTATGAGTTGCATCTTTCCCACATAAGTGTTTGTTTTTTATTCAAATGACCACAAACTCACATGAGAAGATTACCATAGCAGTTGATTGGCTTCGAGCCAAAATGTAAATGTACAGTGTGCACTGTATTTGATGTGTGCTCTGAGGTGACAGGGTCTAAAGAAAACTCACACAGAGTGTGATGAAGGGGCTCATTTTTGCCCCTGCACAATGATGCTCTCTGTAACACATGAGGGATTTAAAAGAGAGGAGAGTGCTTTCTTACATCACAGGGTGTATTTGCAGAGTCTAGACTCTATTGTATGTTCATTTGATTTATGAACACAATTTTCTGCCAAAGTTAGAGCAGTGTAGTGATTTCACATGAGAAACGTCTGTATTTGTGATTTTGTCTTTGCTACTCACGTTTGAAATTAGCACAGCTGCATTGGAAAACAGGTAACGTCACATAGATTAATGCAAAATAAATAAATAAATCAAAAATATTTGAATCAAATTCTAATGTCTGTCCATCAAATCTGATGAGAGCACACCTGAAGCAGAATAAATTCAAATTTAAGCACTGAAAAATGTTTCCTCTTCAGCAGCTAAACATGAAAACAACTTTCTGATGTCAAACTGTGCACACACATCATTCTGCACAGTGAAGCACAATAAGCATATTTTTGAGTTTAGGGGGACTATAAGTAAAAGTAGTTCAAACGAGCTCCACTTCCAGCAGCTACAACAGTAACATGCTGCTTACACATTGATACTTCAGCATTAATCTAATGATGTCATATATAATAATTATCAGTCAGAGGGATGAAATGAGTACTTCTTATTGTAGGCTATTTTAACTAAATTTTGCTCCTAATGCTGAGGCTATGTACTTTTATTTAAGTAGGACTTGCATGCATGAAGTAGTCTTCTTTCTTTTTTTTCTTTTTTTCTTTAACTTATAATGGATGTCGTAGCTTATTGGTAACTTTTACGTCAGTAGGAAGGATCTGAGTACTTTTCCCATCACTGAGCTAAGTTTGAGTAACAATAACAACATACGACCTGTCATGGCAGTAATTCACAGAAACAACGCAACTATTGAACTTACATCACATGATGGATCAACACAAGTATTGTACTTATATCAAAGGATGGATCAACACGTATTGAAATAGATCACGTGGTGGATCACTAGAGTGGTTCCGGAAAGCGGAAGCGCCGTTGCTTAGCAACAATGAAGCCAAACAAGCGCAAGAGGAGCCTGAGCATTTCAGCCCGCTAATTGAACCTGTATTTGTGTATTTGTCTTCTTTGCCCCTTCTTTAGATATAACTAGTTACTTTGGCGCATTAATCAAATGGCAGGCAAGAAGAAAGAAGCGAGTCTGCAGGTTGGACACAGCATGGGTTTCTGTAACTAATTAATGTTTTCAGTCGCAGCCTGGCAACATACTGCCTTCATGTTTGCTACTCTTATTTTTCTTTTTTTTTTTTCTTTTTTTTCTTTTTTTTTTTACTAAACTCTCATCTGAATTCCGCTCTTCTTGTGCAGGCGTCTGTCACAAACCAAGAGCAATGGGAGGAGATGCTTGCAACTAAAGGTTTAACAGGTAAGAATTTCAGAAGCTGAGAGTTTATGTCCCATTAAAAAGAAAAAAAAAAAAAAAAAAAAAAGGTTATACCCTTACAACTTAATACCACACATTCATCATCTGTCGGTCCACTAAGTGTTAACACCTGGAACAAAACTGTGGTTGTGAAAGGGCTCTGTTGCTGTAATTGTAGGCAAATTTATTGTATGCTGCTGCCCCTCTGTGTTCACTGGGATAACTGCAAAATGACTGCTCACATAAATCCTCACTCAAAAACACACACACACACACACACACACACACTCACATATTAGATTGTGGTCACTTTTGGGGACATTATGTAGACTTAAATTTATTTCTTGGAGACTAACCCTCACCCCAACCATCACCATTACATGCCTAAACCTAACCTGTATACCCTAACCTTAACTATTGACCAAAAAATAATAATCTTTTTCCCAATTGGGGGCATGACTTTTGTCCTAAGTCTAAAATTTGTCCCCAAAAGATGTAGGCTATAACAGACTACACATATCTACTCTTTCTTCTCTCTTTCTCCTCAGTTGTGGATGTGTACCAACAGTGGTGTGGTCCCTGTCGAGCTGTTGTCAGTCTCCTGCGAAAAATAAAGAACGAACTGGGTGATGACCTGTTACATTTCGCCACTGTAAGCCCCAAGGAAATTTTAAAATATAAGGAATTGAATTCAAAACCAAAATGTGTGAGGTGTCACCAAAATCTATGTTTGTGTGGTTCAGGCCGAGGCAGACAGCATTGATGCTCTGGAGAAGTATCGAGGGAAATGTGAGCCCACCTTCCTGTTCTTTGGGGTGAGTGTGTGCATGTTTATATACTCAGTACGTGTGTGTTCAGTAATATCTGAGCTATCACATCCATATCTTTTTGTCTTTCATCTCTTGCCTCCAATTTTTGTCTTAATACTGTCTGCCTATATTTATTTCTATATTCATCTGTTCTTTCTAACTCTCTTTTTCCTTTTCATCCTGACTCTGTAAAACTCAGAGGCGCTAATGATGTAGGACGGGAAACAGGGCCACGTCCTGTATTTTATTAAGATTGTTCTTATGCCTGTGCCTCTTCTCCCTTTTTTTCAACCAATTAATCTTTACAACTTTAATTTTATTGCTCCATTCATACAGATTAGTGCAATACTACTTTACAGATGACTGACAAGCTGATAACAAGACAGGACAAATTTAAACAGTAGAAACAATTTGAGGCTAATAAACATAAAAATAAAATGGATAAGAAGTAATACAACATTTAAAATATTAATAAAATAAATAATATTAGAATGAGGCGACAGACTAAAGAGGTAAGTTTTAATTTTACATTATATCAACACTTTTTGTTGTTGTTGACTTTTTTGCATCTTTTGTGGTTTCATTACAAAGGCCTCCGCAGCCAAGGAGTTCCTGTATGTTACTACTTGTTAAAATTGATTTGATATTGGCCAAAAATATATATATTTAAAAGGATATCTCTGTTGAATGGACAGGGCGGAGAGTTGGTGGCTGTGTTGCGAGGGGCCAATGCGCCTCTACTTCAGAGGATGATCGTAGAGGAACTGGCCAAGGAGAAACTGGTCCTGGAGCAAGGTGGTGAACGCAAAGCGGTGAGCAGTGAGATTCACACATGATGAATGAAATGATTAGTCAATTAAACAACCAGCAGATCAACAGAAAATTTGTGAACTATTTTGACAAGTGATTTGCAGAAGTCATTTGGGGTTTATGGCCTGTTGTGATAGGTATTTTTCACAATTTTCTGACATTTTATAAACCATTCAATTTATTGATTAATCAATAAGAAAATGAATCATTGGTTGCAGCCTTGTTCATGTCTACACAAGGGTATTATGAAAGTGTGCATACATACTGTAGAAAAACACCTTGAGGGATTCAGCATTTGGGTTTTGTGACTCCCAGGTTAAGGATGAAGGTCTGGTGGATGATGAGAAGAGAGAAGAGGAGGAGGCGCCTCAGCAGTCCCCAAATGAAGAAAGCGTAATTGGTGCTGTGGAAACAATAGAATCATATTAGTGGTCATTATTTTACTGTCACTAACATTATCTTTGGTGCTGTTGTTACTATCATTGCTATTATTGTTTACTAGTGTCCTTATGATTTTAGTTTTATCAGTATCTACTAATCACCAAGCTGTTCTCTTCTCCTCTAGTCCCTGCCAGTAAATCGTACACAGTTGCCATCATCAAACCAGATGCTGTCGCTCACGGCAAAGCAAATGAGATCATTATGAAGGTACATGGAGTTTAACTAACTCACTAACACTGCTCACAGTCTGAGATGACACGACTGTCTCAAGCCATCCTGCTGACATTAATTCATCATGCTGACATTTACTTCCCTGGCTAAGATTCAAGACGCTGGGTTTGAGATCCTGGCCCAAGAGGAGCGCACGTTGACTGAGGTTGAGGCTCGAGATTTTTACCAGCACAAATCAGCAGAGGTATGGCACAGTGGATAGAGTGAGATTGATTACAAAAGTATAGAATAATAGCAAAAAAGCACATTTAACACAAACGTAATGCAAGACAATCCATATAGACACTCACATTGTAACCCATTCCAGGGTTTTGAATACTAGTCAAACTACTGAGGGGCTCCTTTGATGTTTCTGAGGTTAGTTGGGGATTTTTGAATCCTAAGTAAACATCTTTTTGGCAGAGCAGTTACAACCAGTGCAAAAATACATCACACATCCATCTGCAACTTCTGCACAAGGCTCAAAATAGAGCTGCTGTGTAAGCAGTTATTTTTTGCTTATCGTGCTGTTTGTGATGAAAGTAAATGATTACAGATTCAGAAATACAAAATACGTGAGTAAAGGTAACCCAATAATGTTCATGACATAATGGAAAGGTACACAGCTCTATTTCTATTGCATCTGCCTTTTAAAAATGAATTTAGTTTTGAATCCCTGGCCCATGAAGGAGCTGTACTGAGTTATCTCTCTGATATCTGGAGCATTCCTGGTGTAAAAAAACCTCTAGGTTTTATGTGTTCAAATTACATTCATACATTTATGTCTGTATGTGTGTGATTTCTAGGCTTGCTTTGAGGACTTGGTGCAATTTATGTCAAGCGGGCCCTCCCATATTCTGGTGCTCTCTCAGGTTGAGGGCTCAGCCAATGTTGTACCAGCATGGCGTGAGTTCATTGGCCCAGCAGACACAGAAGAAGCCAGGAGAGAAAATCCAGAAAGGTTAGTCACTGGAAATTATGCATATACTCTATTCAGAAAAAGAGCATACAATTGTGCATATCCTGGTGAAACATCACCAATTTAATTCAACATTACAGTGTGATAAAATTACTGTATCTGACATTTATTTATGCACTGTTGATTGCAACAGTGGGAAACAATCCTAGTCTAAAGTCTGGAAAAGCGAATGAACAGCACATACCCGCCTGCTCGGTCAGACACACCCAAATATTATGCCTCTCTCTGCTAGAGCACCAGCCGAGCAGCCATCTGCTCTTCTCTTATTTCTCCCCTATGGGTTCCTGCAGCTTGCGGGCACAATACGGCACACAGACACTGTTCAACGCAGTGCACGGTAGTGAGGACAGTGACCAGGCCAGCAGGGAGCTCGCCTTCTTCTTCCCCAACTTCAGGACAGCCTCAGTAACGGAGCAGGATGGGGAGGAAGAGCGTGTGGAGAGGACACTGGCTCTTATCCGGCCCGACGTTGCCAGAGAGAACAGAGGTGGGGCCTGTGCCAAATACACAAACACAAATACACACACAAAGGTTCTTCATATGAATATACGTGTGCAGTTGCAGTGACATTGATCCCACTTTAAAAATGCAACTATCTATTCTATGTTGGTACTGTTAATTATATATTTCATATCTGTGGTCCCACAGAGGAGATATTGGCCCAAATCCACAAATCAGGTTTCACAGTGGCTCTCCAAAAAGAGGTGACGTTGACAGAGGAGCAGGTCAGACAGTTTTACTTCCAACATGTTGAGGAGGACTACTTCCCCGCACTGCTCCGATGCATGACCAGGTAACTTACACATGCTGTAAAAAAAAGTAAAGAGTAGTATGTTGCTGCATAAGTGTATTCAGCATGTGTATGTTAACAGTGGGCCGGTGCTGGCTTTGGCTCTAGCCAGAATGGGAGCTGTCCATCACTGGAGGAACATCCTTGGTCCCTCTGATGTTAAAAAAGCCAAAGAGGAGAGTCCTGAATGGTGAGTGGTGTCTGGTTCTTTTCATTCACTCACTGAAATGACTCCAGAGGAGTCAATGTGGTCTGATTAGTCATGGAAAAGCAACGGTTTTGCAATTTTCACATCACCATACTGTTGATCTGTGTGACGAGTTGTTAAAAAGGTCTCCTCTTTTGACCTCTCTATTTAACCGTGTTCGGTCTGTACATTATTAAACACAAATCTGTGATTGAAGACTACTGTAGAGTTGTCTTTTTTGCAGATATTTTACAGTCACGCTAGAGGGAAAGAAAGACAAAAGTTTACTTTCTGAGAGTCTTGCAGCAACAAGGCAACATCGAATATTAGTGATGTATCATAGACTCTCTTCACCAGCCTTGTGCTATGATCTCACCAGTTTCTTCAAAGGCAATCTTGAAAATGTGGAACATATTTGAAGTAGAGAGGGCAGAGTGAGCAAAAGTGAAGAAAAGAGCAGTAAATGACCCCACTTCTTCCAGGAAAATGTTAGATATAGATGGTACCTAACAGTTGGACATTGCCTGTAATGCTGATGTGTCCTTCTTCACACAGTCTCAGGTCTCAGTTTGCAGTGGAAGATGAGGCCATCAACCAGCTGCATGGGAGTGCAAGTCATGAAGAGGCAGAACGAGAGATCAACTTCTTCTTCCCAAAACAGCAGACCCTGGCAGTGATCAAACCTGATGCCTTAGAGAAACATAAAGGTTCTTTCTGGTCATTTGGAACAATGTAGAAATGTATTTTACCTGTCATGGTGACAGCTGTGTAATATTTATTTCCCTTTTTACTCTGACAGAGATGATTTTGGAGGAGATTCATGGCCGCGGTTTCTCTGTCACACGCCTGAAGGAGACCGTTCTGTCAAGGGAGATGGCTGAGGAGTTTTACAAAGAGCACAGGGACAAGCCTTTCTTCAGCCAGCTGGTGGAGTTCATGAGTCGGTTAGTTTATACCCGCAAGCAGCCAGAGGAGCAAGGCCAAGTGACCACCCTGACCTGCCCCAATTCCCGATGCCACTACAAGTTTCAACAGCACTTCTAACTGTAATCTTAGCAGCTTAGAATCAAGGCTGCCAGCCTCGGGCAAGTGGCTACGAAGTCCATCTCAATTTCATTCTCTCTTTTTTTCCCACAGCACTTCTAGGTTTTAGAATTATCTTCCGCTCCGATTAGCCCCTTCACTTAGTTATTACAAAACTGCTCAGTTATAAAAGGCAGAGAGATGGGTGCAGCTGGGCACATTAGCCTGGGAACCTATCTTGGTTGACAGTATCCCTCAATATCAGGTCAGGTTTAGCGTTAATTGTAGATGTATATTCTTACCATTGTGGAAAGTATTTTGATATCATCCAGAAAGCATTGAGTTGACAATTTGCAGGCCATAAAAACAATATCTCAATGACTTTAAAATACATGATAAACTATAGTAATGGAAATGCTGTTGTAACAGTTTTATGTAACCTAGACATCTCAAATATGTTATGAGTTCTGTTCTATTTAAATCGAACTTAGTCTGTTTTTTAATGAAGTTTAGACATCTTTTGACCTGCAAATCACCAGATTACTGGGAAAGTTTAGTCATAGGATGCTTATTGCAGATGTTGTCATGTTCTTACCAATTTAATTGCATTATTCTGCTAGTTCATTGTATATATTTTTTGTCATGTTTGTTATGTTGAATTTAAATTAGCAACAAAGGAGACCACATACTGCAGTGGTGCAAAGCTGAAAATTGATTGTATCAGTCAAAATTAACTACAAACACAAACCACATAAAGGTGGACAGGTGCTTGTGTGTAAACAGTGATGCCTACATTGCCATTATTTAGATTTACACTAAATGCTGTTAGGATAGACATAACATCCTGTCTTCTATTTCAGGGGGCCCTGTATGATGCTTGTCCTAACCAAGGAGAATGCAGTGGAGGAGTGGAGGGCCATGATGGGCCCCACAGACCCTGACCAGGCTATGGTGACATCTCCAAACTCTGTGAGAGCCCGCTTTGCCTCCAATATCCTCCACAACTCAGTCCACGGCTCCTCCAGTGAGCAGCACGCAGAGGAGAAGATCAGTTTAATCTTCGGTGACATCTGCACAGACTCAGAGCTCACTGGTGATGGAGAGACTGACACATCCATTCCAGGTAATCATATGATGTGTATGACAGCTAATTTTATCTGTCACCCCAACAGTTTTCAACTAAATGATTCATGTTGTGATGTTCGTTTCATGTTTTATTGTTTTTTAATATCCTATTCCTGAGAGACACAATATTTTATTGTTAAAGGTCAAATAAAGCAAGATAAATTCTAAATATGTGAGCTTTGAAATTAAATTGTAGTATTTTTTGCATAGATTGGCCTCTTACTTTGATTGCCCAGATTTGTAGGCCTAGGATCCCATTTTCTTGACTTACAACTTGGGAGAAAAAATGTCTAAAAAAAAGTTCAAGTTCAAGGAAAGTTATGAAAAAAAGACCAATTATAATCTGAATATGTCAGCACCACCATATAGAGACTGATTGATCGTGTCATTGAGTTGAGTTTACCTAATCTTTTTCCTTTTCTTTACAGGTGAATCACATAATTCAACTCCCTGCAGTCCACAGACAGGAGAGACTGACGATCCAGAGGCTTTACACTGAATCAGAACACTTAATAGTTTCTTTTGTATTGTAGCCTTACATACTCTTTAGCATTATGAGAACAACACAATCCACGAATCATGAAATAAATTAGACAAATATAGGGTCAATAGCACCAAATATTATTCCCTTTCTCTCCAACCGGTCAAGGCAGATGACCGCACACCTAGAACCCATTTCTGCTTGAGATTTCTTCTAAGTAAAGGGGAGTGCTTGTTCATGGGTGAATATTGGTGTATCTGTAAAATAAAGAGTATGGTCTAGACCTGCTCTATGTGAAAATTTCCCTGAGATAACTTCTGTTGGGATTTGGCTCTATATGAATAAATTGAATATATTACCCAGTCAGTGCGAAGGAGAGAGGGACTCTGGACTATTTATACTGCTGACTACAGTTATCAGTTTTAAGGCTGGGATCACCAAAAAGCTCCTGATCATTTCTGGGTTCATAGAAACCTGAAACTGAATGCTGAGAACAGCATGTCACTGTCTGTTCTGTTCAACCTGGACCGTCTATAACAGTCTGTTGATATCGATTTTAGCTACCGTCACTGTGTTAAAATATAAATACTTTTTGGAAATAAGTGTTCACAGTGACCAGCTGTGAACACATAGAAGCTAAATAATGGCAAGATACCTTCACATTTGAAAGTAACACTCTCAATTGGTTGTGTGAAAATCTGGCTTGGCTTGATTAAAAGCACTTCCATGACCCTTTTGCTTTGTTGTTTTTTAAGGTTTATGAATTTACCTGAAAAATGTTTTTTTCAGGTAAAACTGAAGAAGATGTTTTGGGAAAGTTGAAGATAAAAACTAGTCACCATTAAATCCAAAACAATAATTAATTAACATATTTATTTATTTTCTCTGGTTAGCAAAAATAAAGGTTTATTAGAGTATTATTTTACTTTAATTAAAATAGCTGATATAACTGAAGCATTTCTTATCTTTTGCAAAAACAAAACTCGCTCATATATGTCATGATGGCTAAAATCTAGCATCTTAAGTGATTTTCACATAATCTGTCAACACTGAACACTCCTGAGTCATCTGCTGAAAAAGTCTTTGATGCTCTTTTTTCTGGGGCTTTGTGCGACCGAGCCATGGTGTTGTTCGTAAGTGTTTTCTGGCGGCGTGTCCTCCCAGTCATTTGCAGCCTCCATTAAGACAGCTTCATCAATGTTGTCATCCGCAGTGAAAGACCTCTGAAACATCTCCATGATGCTCCTCTGATTTGGGTCCTGGAAAAACCCAAATAAGTGTAAGATAACAGAAACATTTTAGGTATGGAGATTCTATAAGCTGTGCTGGTACCGAGTAGTGTTTCGTGTACGTGTGTATAGTTTACCTTAGAGTGGAAGCTGGTGTTCACAGCATTGTCTGAGAGGTTTGACTCAGACAGACCAACCTGCTCCAACACATTCATTTTTTCCTGAATCATTGGCCTGGATGAACACATAGATACTGAACATTATAACTGAGCAGACACTTTTCATTTCACTGCTTGTCACAATATAGACAGGACCAGACAGACAACCCACATTACCCTGACCAAACATGCAGATTGAATAGCATACACTGACTGACACATACCACAGGTGATCATCAGCAGTTCCCTTGGCAACCAGGTAGTGAATGTTCACATTGCTGGTCTGTCCAATGCGGTGTACCCGATCCTCTGCCTGAATGAGAACCTGCAACAAAAAAATAATTCAACTTTAGAGCAATGGAAAAGAAAAAAGAGCATTTGAGGTTTTGTTTCCTGCTTTCATTCAGCTGCAGTGACCCCTTGAGGTCCGTGATTGCTTAAGAAAAATGTTAATATGTTATTATTCAGGCTTATAATTTAGCTGTCAGCAGTTGAAATTACAGAGCTATGAATATTTCTCCTTGAACCGAGGGAAACCACTTAACAAGACCTGTTAAGTTGAGTACTGTATTCTGTTTTTTCCCCCATTTACCAGTCTTGAAATGCCCAATTTGCCTGTATTGCATTCAGTATCACTTCTTCATCATTGCTAACTCCACTGTTGGCATTTAGAGGGAGGTTCCTTGTAAAATGTTTGTTTCTGGATTCAAAAGTGAAGTTATTCTCAAATGAACATATATGAAATAAGGGCAAGTACTATCCTCCCTTATTCCCTCACTACATCAAAAATGCTGCCATAATGTTGATTTTTAAAGCCACATTAATCTATTTTGTCCACACAGGACTATAAAAAACATTATCTCAAACACATTGAGAGAGAGAGCCACTATTACATATATATCACTGGCTTAAACTGTTGTTTCCCCATGTAATGAATCCAGCAGACACCACCAACATAAGCATGATTTTGCAGTTATGTTTTAGGCCACCTGAGGAATGTTAAGTCTCCATCACTTAAAGCCCAGAATAAGTCTCCTCCAACTCCAGAGAAAAATACATGGCTGCTAAATGTTGCACTTTCCATAAGCCATAAGTAGATTTTGTCATTTGATGTTGGCAGGTAATTTAAAGTGAAATTGTTAAGAACATTTTTTTTACTGCCTACAAGGTTCAACTGACTGAAGGGTGTCAGACTCTAAAAATCAGAGCAGCAGGATAAACGAGCTGGGTTGGACTGGAACCACAATCTAAAAAGGAGGACTACAGATGTGTTCCTAACAAAGTAGGAACGTGAACGTGCAGAATGTTGTAGACATGCCTTACCCCTGGGTTCCAGAACAGCTCGGCGAAAATCACCAGATCAGCGGAGTGCAGGGTGAGGCCCATGTTGGCTGCAGTGATGGACAGAACAGCCACGCAGCTCTTGGTCGAGTACTGAAACCTCTCACAGAGCTGCTGTCGATCAGATGACGGAGTGGTCCCGTCAATACGGATGTAAGTGACATTCTGTAGAGGGAATGAAAGGAAGCTCATGTTAATTGATGTGCCTTATTTCAACACAGCTATGAAATCAAATATTATTTTAAGGGAGCATATGATGTTTTTTGTGGTTTTCTGTCATTTATATACTGCTATGATGTTGGATGTCTATGGTAAAAGTCCAAAAACTGAAGGTGAATGTACGTAAAATGCTCTCCACAAGTCGTAAGCCCAGACTTCAGCCTGCTTGAAACGGTTCGTTTGCAAAGTTACATCTACTTCCTCATCAAACTGACATCAGATCGTTCACACATGCACACAAACGGCTGGCCATAGCTTTTGCTGCAGAAGTTGTTGCTAACATTTTTGGTCATGTTGTTTGCATTGTTCATTCACATAATTTGAATCTGGCTGAGGCTTGAACATGTGCAGATGTTTTTGAGAAGTTGACATCTGGAGTAAAGAACGCGAAAAAGAAGTGGTAAAATGGTCCGTTTCAGACAGAGGCTGAACTGATGGGCTACATAAAAGGCCAGGATATGAAAAATAGCAAGTTTTTAACTGTAAACAATGCCAGGCATCCCAGTAGAGCCCAAGAACAAAAACTATTTAACTGGAAATGTGTATGTTATGTCCTATTTAAAGGCAAAGGGAGCTGATAACAATGACTAACAAATATCAAATAGAAAGAGCTCTAGTAGCGGAGCAAAGTGAGCAATTCCCCAGATATAAAAAATAAAAATGTATTAAACCAGTTCCAAAAATAGTAAATAACTGAGTTCAAATGTGTCCAACCCTCCCCAAACTTGTTCCCTGCAGGTGTTGACCTAGGAGCTAGTCTGAGTTCATGTAATGGTTAAAAAATAGAAACAATTGTACTGTTTCTTTTAATAATCTTGTGCAGCAGTATCTGTGCATCTTACTCACCTTTTTTCCTAGTTCGGTGGTGATATGATCCAGGACTAACTTGTGATGGGCGAACACTAGAAACTTCTCTCTCCCACACTCCAACATGTCTGTGATGTACTCCCTGTCAGAGACATAGAAACATAGCACTCAACATGAAAATATTCCGTTTTTATGTGTACTTGCTAAAACTCGCTGATCTCAAAAGCCTGTACAACAGCACATTCTGATTCATTTTACAGTTTAATCTAAGTACTCATCAAATCTAAGCTGATCTGACTTACTGATGCCCACCGTTAGAACGACTTTACGTACATAATGGCTTGCAGCTTGGCTTCAGCTGTGTGGTTATAAAAGACGAGGAGGGCTGCCTTCTCTTCCATTTTCTGAAAGAGAGATAAGGGACAACACAAGATAAGAACTGACAGCAGATTCTGTTTGATGATTCGATAAGAGAGCCATTCCTCTGAGAAGCAGTGTGATTATGCACAATCAGGCTCAGCAACTCAGTCCCATCGGAGTGTATAAACACTTAAAATAATGCTCACTGGAGGATCTGGGGTGTTTAAGGCATGAAAGACTCATATGAAGAATAAGAGGAAAGAGGGAACACAAAAGTTTCTTAACATCTTCTTAACTTTAAGTCCTTTTTCATCCCAGAGACTTGATTTTAAAGAGGGTGTGCTCTGTTTCTTGGAAATGGGAGAACTTGCTGAATATGGAGAGGTACACAGAACTTATATTTTATATATCAGTCTTCATATGTGGTTCCAGCCCCCAAACCCCTTTTACGAAGTATCTGTATGTACAATAAATATGCACAATTTTCATGTTTTTATGGTCTACTTCTCCTTAATTAGGAGTTTAATTTGGGTTTTTATTTTTTTACATTTCCAGCAACATTTTTTTTGCAATTATTGCATCATCTGAAAACTTGTGTTGCAATTAACTAACTGTAATTTTATTTCCATTCTTTAGGAGAAATCTGTAGGTGATGTGGTGACTGGTTGAAAATTTAATTAATTGTGAAAACTGGAAAAATCACACATTTCTGTATTTATTTATTTGAGGTTTTTGTGAATACTTAAGTTTACATAACTTCAAAATGATATGACTTTCAATGGCTAATGTAAAGATTTGTAACTTACACTGCGATGTCCCTTGGACAGCTCCTTGGCTGCAGCTGACAGAGCAGCTTTTGTGCGGGTGTTGATCCCATCTATAGTCACTACCACAACCTTTCGCTGTTTAGCAGGAAGCTGGGAGAGAACGTCCGACTTAAGACGGCGCAACATGAGACTCTCCTCCAGCAGCAGCTTCAACTCCCCAAGATTAGAGGAGCCTGAGTAGTCCCAGCCCCAAGTATTCTAGAGGAGGGGATGAGCAAGGACGCAGAAGAGAGAAATTAAGAAAAGAGCAAAGCAGGTAGAGCTGAAGAACTGAGAACAGGTGGCTAGACCCTTGGAGATAGAAGTGCTCAATATCAAAGTTATTCTCAATCACACACCAGGATCAGTAAGAGATTAACTAGAAGTCTTAAAAGCTAAGATATCAGTGAATTTAATCAGGAGGTAAAAAGCTATCTAATTATGACTTCCATGGCGATGGCCATGGCGATCGAATTCACAAAGCAAAATCTCCATGGTCGTCAAAATTGGCCATTAAGACCAACTTAGGCTATTACTGGTTTAAATCATGCAGACTGTTTTCCACTTGAGTCCACTAAAAGTAGGTACATGTAAGTGCAAAGAGTAGAGAATCAAATGGAGAAGAAATAAATGGAAAAAATACCAGTAAAGGTAACTTTTGGCACTTAAAAACCCATCTGGTTTTAAGGAGGAACTACTGATTTTACAGGCCTTGGGGAGGACTACTGCATCTTCTAGTGTTGTCACTTAATGCAGCGTCAGTTGGAGCTGAATACTACAAGTTGGAAAAGGTGAAGCCCTCTGTAGTCCACTCATCTTCTCTGCTTGAGACTAGCAGCTCAAGGCCACATTAGCAACAACTACCATAACAAATCTGAATCTCTGAGCATTAGCAGTTCAGTTCTGCATTGTGGGTAATGTAGTTGCCAGATTTTGACAAAGACGTTATCTCTGGTTCTGCTGAATAGATTTTGATTTTTTTGACACTAGTGCACATACTGAACATCTCCTTCAGGAAAGTGCAGATTATAAAAAGGAAGTGAAGCAGATAAATCAATACATGCAAATTCCACAACTAAAGTCTAAAATCTATGTTTTCTTTGTTTCCTGGAATGAATAAATCTCACCAGTAGGAAGCATCACACATTAGGCAGACAAGGATTCCTCAGACTGAATCTACCTGTTTGGCATCACAGTAGCGAATCCCAAAATCATGAAACCGTGGGAAGAGTGTAGGTCTGACAGCCAGAATCTGTGTGTAGAGCTCAGATGGTCTGGACATGGCAGGGGTCCCAGACAGAAGAATCACTCTCTTTGCCGCCTGAGGACAGAAAAAGCAACTCTGATTAGAAACACTGCTGAGAGTCAAGGTGACAGAGCAAGAAATCCAATCCATGAGCCAAAAAATGCAACCATGAGCTGAGTGTAGCAGCTTTGGCTGGTTTGTAGACAATCATCTCTCTAATATAGTGACACACAGACAACTGCAATTGTACAGGGATCCTATCAGCACCTGTAGCAGATGTACAAATAAAAAAGGTCTAAGAAATATGAAACTGTTTTGGAAACTTTTTTTCCCCAAGTTTCTTAAAATAGTAGACATTCAGAGAGTGAGCCACTCTGACAAATTATGCCTTTTATTACTCATAGGCCCAATCAGTAATTTTGACCATGTATGTTACATGTGTATTTACACATGCTGAAAAATAAGCATTCTGTTGATCCAATGACAACTTGTATGTACTTTGTCTCATGTTAGTTAGTGTGTAAAAAGCACACACAGCTGCAAGACTCAGCCTTTGTTAGTTAGGGGTAAAACACATTTTAAATAACTGATGGCAAAAATCCCAGATCTGACCATGAAAATCAATTGTTCAGAGGCCCAATATTATGTAAACCAAAGCTTGTTTTAATGAATTATCAGGATCATTTTGCTAATTTTGCAAAAAGCTGGAGCTCCCTCGGTGCTATGCATGACCTTGGACTAATATAAAAGGAAAACTTTGCTGGATTTTACTCAGCAAAGTTTTCCTTCAGTTTGCTTCCTTGAACAAGATTTTGAGATATCCCACTGAGAATCAGGCAACATCACTATCAAATAAGAACATAATATATTTGCCATAGATAATAATATTCTGAATTCAAAAGCAAAATTTGGTAAAAAAGAAGGGAGAGAAAAGCACCTTTAGCAGAGGCAAAGCTGATTTACAACGAGCAGTCTTCATGTTCTTCAGAAAGTGAGACTCATCCTGCAAAGAATGACAAAAACTTTTTACAACATAATTGTCTGTAACAGAAAACGTGTTTCTAATATCAATCAATTAATCAACTGACTGAAGTAAAAAAGGATCTGAAGTAAGAAAACACACAAGTCAAAACCTGAGCATAACATGTTAGCTGCAGTCATGTCTAAATACAACACAGTTCAACCTTACAACTGACCATGATGAGAACGTTGAATGGACTTCCCTGCTGTTGCTGCTTCTCCATCCTGCTCAGGAGGTCGTAGCTGATGATGTTGACCAAACCAGATCGTAGGTTCTCTTTGGCTTTCACCACCACATTGATGCTGTCAGGAGTCAAGGAGGGGAGCCAGCGTCTGAAGGCCTGCACACAGAGACACTGACTCAGGACATTCAAACAAAGACTGCAAGATAACAATATTAGTTTTCAGGATTTACTTTTCCACCACCACTGGGAATATATTAATCTCTGTCTGAACACACAGTCAATAACAATAACTCTGTGAGTAAGTGGGTTAAAATGACTAAATCACAAATAATTCATCCTAATTTCTGTCACAGTTCCATTTTGAAAACAACCAATCATGAGGCTTTTGCGGACTGTCCACTAGCCCAAATGTTTCTGACAGTTCCCTCACTGACTGTCCATTCACCTGTCAGTGGAGCTGAATTATAGCTCCCACGCTCTGCAGTAGATTTGGCCAAATGCACAAGTCTAACGGTGCAGATAAGAGCCGAGCCAGACAGAGTAAGTGTCCTTTAATGGGACAAGATCCTGTGACTAAACTCTCCACCAACTCCTGATTGAGGGACCGGATTTGATCCAAGATATCCATCTATTAGACTGTCTTGTCAGTACAACACAAGGCCAAGAACGCTCGTCTGAAAATGAACTGCTGGTGTAGCCCATTAATGCTGCTGTGAGTTAAGCAGAGAACAGATAATAAAAGACACAAAGAAAAGAAAGTGACACCTGAGATGAACTCTGAAACTAGAAAGTGTGGAAATGAAACTAGGTCATGAACATTTCTATGATGCCAAGCGGGGGGGGGGGGCACGTGACGATGGCTTTGTGGTCTGAGAAGTGTACCTGTTAGCTGTGTGCTTTCCAGTAAAGGAAAATAAAGACATGAAGAAAATGAGTAAAAGTGTAAACCGTATATTTCAAGCTTTTGTAACAGGGACATGAGATCTGTTTGCTAGACAGAATTCACCAATGTAGCCAAAAAAGTAAACTGTACTGTATAAACATTTATGTGAACCTGTGGGACAAAGACACAGAAGCATGAAATTCAATACTGCCATCTTTCTTACTGGGGATAAAGTGTCTAACAAAGTCCTAGCAGGCCTTAGGGAACAATGTTAACATTCCTTTAATGTAGAGGTGTTTAAGCAGGCACCAGCATTATAATGTGTGGGCCAGAGCTTTGTCAAAGGAGTCTTAAGAATTTAAGACAGTATCTGCTTAATGCAAACCAATAATTATGCCATTAAATGGAAAGAAACCGATAAACTTTTAACACCAGCTATTCCAGGCACATAACATTGATTAAGTTTTGCTGAATGTTTTTACCTCAGCCCAGGTGAATCGCACAGAGGAAGGAGCCACAACCAGCAGGGGCCACTCACTCCTGTAATAGGCCGCTATACAGATGGCCTGCACCGTCTTCCCCAGGCCCATGTCGTCAGCCAAGAGTAGGCGGCCTTGTTTAGATACTGCAACACTACACAAAGGACACAAAGTCATATTAAAAAAAACACAGCTGGAAAATGAGTAGACTCACAGTGATCCAACCCTTTACATCTCCAAAAACTTAACATCACAGAGAAATGGCAAACAAACAGTGACTTGTTAAGTATCTTCTTATGTGCACAAGACTGAGCACATTATAGCACATGAATAGCTGCCTCTGCTATTGACAGAGTTGTTGCACTAATGGCTGTCCAAAGGCACCTACTTGACCCCCTCCCTCTGGAAGGGCATGAGACTGCTGGTGAGCGTGGGCTCGATGCTGGAGAGGTCTGCCTCAGGGACGTCTAAAGACCTGGCTCGGGGCCCATCCAAACTGGCAAAGAAAGTCTGGATTATTGCCCTGGGCAGAGGCTCCACCTCCACTGCTGCTATCCCACCGAGGAGATCCACTGGGTATGGAACACAGCACAGTTACACAAGATAGCAAACAACAGAGACAAACGGGAACACAAAAGATGAAACTGCAAAAGAAAGCAAATAATACTCACTGAGTCTCTTGTAATCCTCAAGTGAAAAGCTCCACTTTCTTGTTTTCATGTCTGCCAAAACAACCAACAAATGTTTATCAGAAGTTGTAAAATGCAAATGAACACGATGAATGATAATGATATTAATTGCATAATTTGACTATTACCATAGTTCTTTGTTGGCATTTGCTTGAATGCTCCAATGACATCGACATGGAACCCGATGTCAACCTCAAACTTTGTCCTAGACACCAGGAGGCATTGGCCCTGCAGAGATACCCCAGGTTTCTGCCAGCCGTTACATAGCTTCAGCAGAGCCCCCAGTGCTGCTCCGTCACGAGCTAGGCTGGTGGCTGCTGCCATGTCCACTGCATCCATTCCCTCCAGAGGCTTCAAAGATACAGAAGGAATAGATGCTGCTTCTTCCACTGCGACACAGAATCAAGAAGCACACAGCAGGTCAAGATGGAGCAGATGCAGCATTACATTTAGGAAAAGAGTGCATGCTTGAGTCAAACAATTTCATCTGGCAATTTCCTTAATGTACATACTTAGCTGTTGGTAGTCCTCCAGACTGAAGCTCCACGTCTTTGTGGCAGGGTCTAAGACAGAAAGAACATATTACCCCAGAAGACAGAAGTGCAGATATAGAGAGAATATACAAAACCAGACATGAGGAGCAAAATAACAATATGTTTAATTTTGTATTGCTGTTTAGGAAAACCAACAGCTTTGCTTTAATTGCAGTGACTTCAGACATTCAATATTAGTTTAGCCTAGCAGGTTGTTCCTGTACGTGGACATATGCATTATTTTAAAGTTGCAATCCCTGCTGCTGCAGAACAAAATGCAAAACTATTCTGAACAACTACTGAGGTTCAAACCACACACTAATTTGGGATACAGTGCTGCAGATTCTACACCTATTGTGTGTATTTGGGCTGAGTTGGACATATGAAGAAAACCAGGCATAAAAAAGGAGGATGCCATGTTTTTGTTGCCCTTTCTTGAATACTGTGTTTGAATTCTGGTTTGTAAAGGACGATGCTGTCCATCTATTTGCATTCCTGTACAACTTTTAAAAATGTTGTCATACTGACCAAGCTTATTAAACTTTAAATAAATATAATATAAAATCTTATATTTGTGTTTCCCACATGTTGAATATGTATTTGTGGTGTTCTTCTCCAACAGTGTTGAGAGGAGCAGTGCTGCACTGGCAGATACTTACCATAGTTCTTGGAGGGGATGGATTTGAAAACAGCAATAAGCTCTGCATGGTAGCTGACTTCTACTCTGAAACGATCCTCTGTGTGAGGTACACACTTTCCTCTCACAGAAATGGCAGGTTTTTTTGAGGGTACAGGATTCAAAGTTGCAGAGTTTGTGGGGAGCCGTGCTACAGGACTTTGGGCAAGTTTATTTGGTTGTTTGTAGAATGAGCCATCTGCACCACCAGAGCTATTGGAAGCAGGGTTTGGTTTGGTCTGAGATGTCTTCACACCAAAGCTTCCTCCACTGGGCAAGACAGGGCTGTTCACATGTTGGCCTTTTGGCAGAGGAAGTGGGTCAATAACTTGTGTCTACAAGGAAAGACAATGAAAGGCATCAAGAAAAGACTTATTATTCCACCCAACAATAACGTATTTAAAGTCCTCATCCTCAAAATTATGTTTTTTGTCTTACAGTTGAAAGTTTGAGTTTCAACTGTGCAGAATAATGTACTGAACTTAACATATTTGCATATTTATGGATTCTCACCTGTCTCGAAGAAGCAGAATTGTGCGGGGTACTCGGACTGATTCGTTTCCCATTGCCAGATAACTTTGTGTTTTCATTATTGAAGCTTTGTAGGTCTTTTTTGAAAGGTGGAACAAACCGTTTTGGTGCATTGGTTTCTCTGTGATGACTAATGGTTACAGGACCTGTAGGAGCGCTCGGTTTAGGGGGCTGAAATACATTTACTGATGTGCTGTTGTAGCCTGGTGAGCTCTGCTTCTTGGTGTTGACAGTCTGTCCAAGTCTCTCGGCTCTTCTCTCCAAAGCCTTCCTTCTGTTCTCTTCAATCTTTCGCTGCTGCTCTGCGGTTAGCTGATAAGACATCACGGTAACCGTTGCAGCAGCTGACACTAACTCGCTGCTTCACAGTCCAGATGACTAGTCACACTACGAGCTAGTGAAAACATTTAGGCATTGTGCTATCAGTGCAATTTATGACCTAGAGTAAAAAGTTTGCACTGCTAACGGTAGCAGCTAAAACGTTACTAGCTTGGTTGGCAACAGTAAAATGTAGCAATCACATGTATCGTAAGCGTCACAGTGATGTTGGACTTTACTGAGCTTTCATTCGTGGAGGGTGACAATCACAAGCCGTGTGATCTAAAGACGATAAAGACAGTTACGCTTGACTAGCGGCTAGTTGTCAACATGCTAACTGCTTCAGTTTCCTGCCGCGCAGGAAGTGACGTACGAAAACAAGCGGGCACGTGGAGGGGACGGTTGCTCGGTTACGTGTTGTGACATTCCAAAAAAGACTACCGACAGTTAAAACGTAGCAGTTTTTTTCTAATTCATGTTTTAATTAGTATTTTACTATGTTGAAAACAAACATGTTCATGTAACTATGGTAACTATGACAACCATATTAACCTGGAAGAAAAACGTGGCCACATTAGTTTTTCAACACACAAGGTATGTTCAGCTAGTTTTCTTTGGGGTTTTTTAGTAGCTTTATTGTCATTATATTGAGGGTCAGACAGCAATATAACGAAATTTACATAGCACTCCCTGAGGCATAACATTTAAGACAATTAAAAACAACTTAAGACATAAATACAACATTAACAATCTATAAGAGCAACAAAGTGCAATATGCAATAGGCTATAAAAAGGTTTAAACAGTAGCAATTCTAATTGTAACGGAAGGCCACAATCAGTGAGTGTGTGTGGGATGAGGGGATCAGACCGTGTTGATTAGCTTAACAGCTTGGAGGAAGAAGCTGTTTTTCAGTATTGTAGTGTGTGATTGAATTGTCCTGTATCGCCTGCCAGGGAAGTAGTTGGAAGTAGTGGTGGCCTGGATGTGTTGGGTCACGAATTATATTTAAGGCCCTGCCCTGACAGCGGGCTTGGTAAATGTCCCCAATTGTAGGAAGCTACGTCCCAGTGATGTATTGTGCCGTCTTGATGAGTCGTTGCAGAGCCCTCTGGTCCTCCTTCTTGGTGCAGCTGGTAAACCACGATGTGATGCAGTACGTGATGATACTCTCCACAGTGCACCGGTAGAAGTTAACCAGCAGGTTCTGTGGCACCCCGGCTCTCCTCAGCTTCCACAGGAAGAACAGATGCTGTTGTGCCTTCCCAATGATGGTGGATATATGTGCAGCCCAGGAGAGGTCCTCAGTGATGGTTACCCCCAGAAATTTAAAACTGGGGACACTCTCTACTGCTTCACCATTAATGAACACTGGCTTGTGATTTGTTCTCGTCTCTTTCCTGAAATCCACTACAATCTCCTTTGTCTTCTTATTATTCAGGATGAGATTATTAGTGGAACACCTGTCAGGTTTTGCACCTCATCCCTGTATGCTGATTCATCGTGTTGGAGATCAGGCCCATGACTGTCGTGTCATCTGCAAACTTTATGATGATGTTTGTTGCATGGGCATGCTGACAGTCATGGGTGAAGAGGGAATACAGGATAGGGCTCAGGACACACCCCTGAGGAACACCAGTGTTCAGGATGAGAGTGGACAATCTGAGGACGGTTGGTCAGGAACTCCAGGACCCAGTTGCAGATGGTTGTGTACAGGCCCAATCCATGAAATTTAGACATTAGGGTGTTAGGAATGACAGTGTTAAAGGCTGAACTTAAGTCCAAGAAGAGCATCCTGACTTTTGTGTCAGGACATTCCAGGTGCTCCATTGTAGTGTGGAGGGCAACACAGATTGTGTCTTCTGTTGATCTGTTTGCCCAGTAGGCAAACTGGTGTTGGTCTAGTGTGGCAGGGATGGAACGTTTAATCTGGGCCAGAATTAATCTCTTAAAGCATTTGGCTATGACTGGGGTCAGTGCAGTTGGTCGATAGTCATTTAAACAACTAATTATTTTTTGCTTGGGAATAGGCACGATGGTTGTTGCTTTGAGACAAGTTGGGTTCAGGGAAAGGTTGAAGATGTTAGTGAAGACCTCTGCCAACTGATCTGCACATGCCTGAAGTACCCGCCCCGGAACGCCGTCTGGTCCAGCTGCCTTCCTCGTGTTGATGTTGCCCAGTGCCCCCCTGACCTCATTTGAGTCCAGAATGAGTGCCTGAGGATCTGGTGGCAGCCTGTCCATTACCCTGGTGTTGTTATCTGCATCAAAGCGGGCAAAGAACATGTTAATGTCCTCTGCTAATGAAGGACTGCTGCTTTCAGTATGATTGTCATTCTTTTTGTAGTCTGTCATGACCCGAACACCCTGCCACATATGTCTGGAATAGTTATTGGTGAAATTTTCCTCAATTCTGAGTCTGTAGCTGTTTTCCTTAAAGTGATGGTTCGGCGTAATTTCGACCTAGCGTCATATGCACCATGAGGTCTATCTAAACACCACCTCAGCCGTTCATTTTCATTTGGTCAGAAAATAGTGGAGTTACAGCCATCAGCAGAATGGCTTAGTACAGGGGCTAACGGGACCACCAGTGTATCTCGTAAATTACCCCACTAATAATGCCTGGATTGTTATCAAACTTCTACAGTAGTACAAATAGGGTCTTTACTCACAAATTGGTGCATTGGAAAGTTTGTAAGTACACCAGGAGTTAATTAAAATAAACACTTACCTGATGGCTTTTACTCTGCGGCTACTGCTAAAGCTGTAAACATCGTCAAAATATCGCGCGATCACGCACAGATCTTTAGATGTGCTGTGCGGGTGTCTGGTGAGACCACACGGTATGTCAGTAATCGCTCGATATTTAGATTTAGATAGACCTCATGGTGCATGACACTAGGTCGAAATTACGCCGAAACATTGCTTTAATGCCATGTTTAAGATTTCTCCTTGCTAGGCTATAGGCTGTAGTGTCATTGGCTCTGTAAGCAGCATCTCTAAGCCTTAGCAGGCTCCTAACTTTGTTGTTCAGCCAGGGTTTCTGATGAGTGGTTTGTAAGCTGGCAACATTAACAGAGAAAGGTGATCAGACTGTCCAAAGTGAGGGCATGACACAGTCTTGTATTATCGTCCCTGCTTTCAAATGTAAATTACACTGTTAGCCACAAAGTGAGGACATTTATCTGCTACTCTTACTTTCTTAATGCTAAATACAGTTTTGCTTTACTTAAAGTAAGGTTAGCTTTATGCCTTATGTTAATTCTCCACTACATTTATTGCATTTATTTGGCAGCCACAGTTACTTCAAGAGATAAAAGGACGGGTTCACAATTGTTCAGGTCTATCTTAAAACAACAGTCAAGTGCCCAAATTAACTTTTAAACAGTTTTTCTTGCCTGTCCAAACTGGCTATTAGAAGATCCCTTCATAATGCACTTACAATGTTGGGATGGGGGACATCATTTATAAACCTACTACTGTACAAAAGTTTATTTAATTGTTTATCTGTGGCTAATATGAAGCTTCAGCCGCCCATATGAGTCAGATCAAATCAAGCAGATATCTTTGAACGTTTTTGGTGCCAAAATCCCTCTTTTTGTTACTTCCATTGCAGTGCAACGGGAAAACACAGAGGGTATTTGATGCTAAAAAGACTGTAAATGTGGCAGATAACACCTTGATATGACTAACTCAGACTGATGAAGCCTCATATAAGCTTATAAGCATCACATGCATATAAAGTGCATTTGAAGGGGATCTTTTAATAGCCAGTATGAACAGGAGGAATGACCTCTTTCACCTTTTTCATTGTTCATATGGACACCTGACTGATGTTGTAAAGAGTTGAAAAACTGAATCTATCTAATCTGCTTATTTTTACTACTGAACCAATTAGTCAACTTAATTAAAACTGACACGATTTTAACCTACAACAATTTTAAATAATCCAGTTATAGTTTTTTAAGTTTTTTTTTAAGCTTAACTGTCAAAACATGCTCCAGCTTCTCAGTTGTGAACATTAGCTGGTTGTTTTAAGCCTTTCCTGATCCTAAACTATAAGTCTATTTGGTCAGAATAACATAAGTAGTTCAGTGAGAAAATTGGGAAATTGCCATGGGTACTATTTTCTGATAAACCAAATTATTAATTAGTTGGGAAAGCGACCATTTGTAAGCATTAATCCACTTTCTAGACTAATTGAAATCTGTGCCGAGCAAAGTGACGCTATTTACATGAATTAGGCTACTGTGAAAATTTTGTGTTGTGCCTCGGTGTTGTCTGACAATTTAATTATTTAATTATTGATAATGAGCGGCTACAATTAAATAAAAAAAAATCTCCTGTTTTGCACGCTGAGAGGCAGAAAACGGAGGCGATGGACTCCTGTCATGATACCTTGGCTTTTAAAAAAAAAAAGCCCATTAATTGACTCTGGTTGTAGTAATGAGCTGGCTGCTTGCATCACGGTGAGGTGCTGACGTGTGGCGTCTGGGAGCTGTCCCAGGATTCATGGTGCTGAAGCTGCACCAACAAACCAGCACAGCCAATTATCACAGGATGATCCGGGGCTATACGGACGCTTTCACGCGCAGAAGGACGGTCCGAGTATATCCTGCTGGATTTTAGCCTCTACCAGGCGGATTTAATCATTTAAAAAACACCCCCTCGGCTTGTTCCTCGGACGTGGCATTTCGATCATTTGGGATGTAAAGCTTCACGGAGAGTTGCTGCCAGCGACCTGCAGTCTGGCTGGAGATATATGAACGAAGGATAAGAGAGAGAGAGAGAGAGAGAGAGAGAGAGAGAGAGAGAGAGAGAAACCCTGAAACTGTGGGTCGTATAGAAATCGTTGTAACTCGCCAGGTAAGACAGATTTCGCTTCTTAACATGGCACCTCGTTTAGACTTTGATTTGCTTTGAAACCTTAAAAGACGTCGACAGTAATGTTGAGCTCTGTTGGTTTAAAATGTCTGAATATTGTGGATTTTTTATTTATTTTTTTTATTTGATTTTTTTTTTAAGATTGGGCGCTGACATTTTGTTTTGTAGTCTGTGTCAGTCCATTGTACCAAAAGGCTGATTTGATTCTCGGTTTCTGCCCTCGACGTGGATCTGGGGGGAGAAGCCAGTC
Organism: Scomber japonicus; assembly: GCF_027409825.1. NCBI lineage: Eukaryota > Metazoa > Chordata > Actinopteri > Scombriformes > Scombridae > Scomber > Scomber japonicus. The sequence goes on from NC_070588.1 coordinate 18,104,362, forward strand.
TAGAGAGGCTAGTTTATGTTGCACAGACCAGGCAGACTATTAAGGCCATGAAATGACAGTGGACACTGAGTGAGAGGGCCAGAGCCTTATTACTTGAATGCATATTCCTATCAATCTAACATCTGACTTTCCTCTTTTAGCCGGTCCATTTATTGAACTTAATGGCTTCAGACACTTGTTTGCATCCGTGGGATTTAACTGCTTTGTGGATTTACAATCTCATGTGGAGCCGATAAAAGACCCTCAATTGGAATAAATGAATATCTCTGTATAGAAAACTAAACCGCTGCTGTAAAATCCTAACAAAACACTTGAAAACGCCCCCTTACCCCCCTCTCTATCCCATCTCACGACATATGAAGCAGTGTTGGCTCATGACGGGGGCACATACAGTACATGCTGGTCTCTTCCTGCACCTTTTCTCGGTGCTGTGAGTTTGTGGCCGGAGACAGGGTGATGCTGCGCGGCCAGGGCATGCTGAAGAGCCGCTGTTGCGTCCTGCTAGGTGACCTGAGGGTGCTCCTGCTCGGGCCACCGGCGCCGCCGACGCCGCTGCCTTCGCTGACCCCCATGAGCAGTCAAGCCACGGAGAGCCATGATCCAGGTGTCGCCGCTGCCGACAACAACAACACGCTAACGAGGAGCCACCAGCACGCGGTGGACCGGACTACCCCACCTGCAGCAGGAGCCACCGGGCCAACCGAGCGGCCGGTGGCGGGCTGGGTGGATGCTGCAGAGCTGTCGGCGGCGCTGCGCGGCTGCAGTAGCTCCTCTGATGACTGCTCAAAGGGCAAACTGGAGGAGAGGTTCTCCCTCACCAGCTACTCGGAAAGTGGCTTCAGGACGCCTGTGTGCAGGATCTGCTTCCAGGGACCAGAGCACGTAAGTCAAGGTTGAAAATGTTAAATGTTAAAGTAAGATGTGTGTGAAATGTTGGAAGTATCAGTCCAGTCCATTGATTAATTTCTCTGACACATGTTTTTGTCTAAAAAAAAAAGTGGAATCTATATTGTATTGTGTTTTATTTGGTGGGGATCAAATCTGCCCCCTCTTTGCCCTCTGAGGCTCATTTCCTGTGATGATCCTTTTCCAGCAGAGTCTCTATTACACATGGGGTCCCTGGTCAAGCCTGTTATCTTGTGAGAAACCCCCCACCAGTGTCTAGTTAGGCCAGCCACACAGCTGGAGAGCTCTCTGAGCAGGGATGCTCCTCACTTTAGATGGCTTGAGAAAAAAAAAGCAGCAGTGGGAGGATAATGAAAAACCCAGTGCCCATGGTTGACAAGTGTGGAGGATACACTGAGACACAGTAACAACTCATTATAGCCAAACGCTGTGAATTCATATCGAGGCAGTGCATGCATGAAAAAATCAAATAATGGCTCTCACTCTGCTGCTCACACGCACCACCTGGAAACAGCAGAAAAAAGAAAAGAAAATGTGTACAGAACAAATGAGAATCACACTGTGTGCATTTAGAGCCATATTGATGATAATGTCACAGTAGATCAATCAGCAGAGGGAAAAATCAGAGAGGAGACTGTTGAGGGGCAATAAATAATATTGAATTATAACAGAGAAGCAGGTACATCAGTTACACCGTTTGACGGAGCCTTTGAGACCACCTTGACGAATATGTCACACCTCACCAATTGGTAATGGAGGTACGGAGGTTATAAAGAAATGTGAAGCAAGAAAAGCGATGTGTAGAACATAACTTCTTTATCCTGCGGTCTGCACTCATAGTCGCTTTTTTTTACACAAGCAGCAGATTTACTGTATAATTTCACGGTCATTGCTCAGTGTATAGCCTATAATTTCTCAATGTTTCATCAACTAATTACTCCAACATCAATTTTGTGCACCATTTCACCTCTGAGCTCAGTCTCTCTAATTATTACTGACATGGGGTGTAGTTATGAGATTGGAAGACAAGGCCTCAACCTTTTTTTTGTTTTGTTTTGTTTCTTTCTAAAACTCTATGGATAGTCAGCATACTCTGCTGTGCATGCAAAGCACTGCCTTCTAAATTCTCAGTTTCCCATGGCCCCCTCTTCCTAAGACTCATCTAATCGATGCCTCCTCCCTCAGCCGTTGCAGCTCGTCAATACCACTTGATTTCGTGCCGTCCTATCAGTATGCAAGTTCTTATCTATCACTGGCCTTCCTTTTCCTGTCATCTCTGCTACCGGTTTTGGGCGAAGTCCAGATATGGATCTGCTGAGGTGTAAACGAGTACAAGGAGAATGAGGCTCGGTTTGAAAAGAAAGATGAATGGACTGCCCACATGACACCGTGTGATACAGGCAGCGGGGACATTAGTTTTACTCTGTTCTCCCTTTAGCCTCCAGGATGTCACATAGACCACGGCAGCGTGTATCTGATCTGACAGTCCACCTCCAGAGTACCTCCGTCCCCAAGGCTGCGATACTCACGACAGAGTAAAGAAGGGAGTGAGAGATGTGGCTTTCCTTAAGCACCCCGCTAGTAGAAAGCCTTGAGTGTCTGACAGAATAAGCCACTGAAAAACGACGGCGCTCTAATTTAATATGACACCATACGATGTAATAAGTCCGTGTTGTGACGCCTTTTTTGTTTGAGGTGCCGGCACTGATTCACAGTCTAAGTCTTCTGTTGTTTTAAAAGATAAGTTCACACGTTTGTCTCCAAATCTGTCTTTAACGCAACACTCACAAGCCCATATATATAGAGCAATTCATTTGTTGTTGTGATTGTTCCTCTTCTCCGTATCGGCTGTGAGGTGATTAATCCTTTTGTAAGAGAGAGGTGACAAAATCCACAGAGTTCTCTTAACATGTAAAAATGCAAAAAGCTGATGTGAGGCTTCGGCAATCCTGTGTGGAAAATATCTGCTGTAAGTTATGATTTACCCTCCCGTAAGATTTCAACAAGAAAACTCAAACAGACACTTTCATACTAAAAAGATTGTGGATTATGTCTCCTCCATGAGATCTCCTCACAGCCAGTAAAGACAGGAGGGATGATTACAGTGACCAGTAACCCTTTCTCTGGATATCCAGAAAGCGTTGATAGAGTCCTATTACAGTACTTCCCCAGACACACAGATTATATTCATGAACAGTGAATGCAACCTCAGATGATATCACATAAACTCATATCTTTTTATCTCTGTAGCGCAAGTCTGTGTTTTTATAAACAGCCCGTTCTCAGTTCTCCTCAGCTAAAGGTCGAAAAGAAGCTTTACAGAGAGCCTCTGGATTTCTTACAAAAAGCACTTTCTTTATTCAAGCTTTTGCTTTCAGACTTTCTCAACCTCATCACTCAAAGAACCATTGTTAGAAATTTCTCTGCTGTATTCCCACAGAATTTTGAGAGACAATGGTGGTTGGACCTCAGTAGACCATGTGTCCGGGGGCACATTTTTACGTCAAATGCATCATTCTGGTGCACTCTGAGAGCAAAATGAAGAGGTTATATCTATACAAAATAAAATATCTGTGCTCTAAACTATTTATTGCTTTAGTAATTTAACTACTGGTTGTATAGATATGAATGGTGATGACACATCCACAAAGCATGTGAAAGAAATTTTGCCATTTCATAAATGTTCCAAACACACCATCAAAAAAAGACTAATGTCCATATTTCAGCTCTGACACAAAGAGAGCAGAAGTGATTATCCAAGTTTGACTAGTTCAGTAGGGCAGAGGAGCTCTGGTGCAGGGCGAGATGCTTTGCTGAACATTTTGAAGAGGTTACAGACATGTTTGGCTCACTATGAAACTGTGGTGGCACAAAGTAGACTATGGTGGGCCGCCACATTCTATATAATTAATGGGAAACACTGAAATAAGCAAACGATTACCATACAAAGCGGATATTTTAAAATAAGAGCACACAGAAGAACCCAGTGTGATATTTCCTGAATTGTCACGCACTGTTATGTTGCAGCGCCCTTTGGGGCTGATGTGTCCACTGTCCTGTCTTCACTCCAGCTCCATGTTGGGAATATCTGAGTCCCTGCTGCTTAGAGAGAGAGGGGGAAAAAATGTTGTCTCTCCCTCCTAAATCACCACACAGTTAATGCACTCGCCCGGCGTGTTTGTCTGAGGCACAATGAGAAGCCTCGAGGGGTCAAGATAGCATCGTTCTTTATGGCTGTGCTGGAGCATTATGCCATCTGCGCTCCGTCACATGGAGGCAGCTTCTCTGCCATTTGTTGAGAACAGGATATAAACACCTTACATAAGCAGTTTTTGGTGTTTCTGAAGTCTAGAAGTTAGTTCATAGACTAAAGTTAAAAATCCTAGTCCTTTTATTCATATTCATTACAGTCACTGTGGGTCTAATGGTTCCTTAAATATATGTTTTACAAGGAGTCATTACAGGTAAGTACATTTGAAATTGTACGACCATCAGTTTCATTATTCAGTGATTTCACTCCAACTTGTTGAGTGTAGTTAAAATATGAATGCAAAGCTGTTTTTTGGAGAGCCGCAGTATTGTACGTTTTCATAAAAAGAAATGCTTGTGGCCCGAATGGCACCAGTTGTTGTAAAAATCGCCCTCCTTCGCAGTCTGTGCGAGCAACTTTATAACGCCACAAATTTCCCCTCGCCTCGGGTTAATGGAATTCACTCGCATTGATTCCAGACCTCGAAGAAATGTGAACAGCCATCGCTAATTTAGTTTCATGTCATTATATACGTCGGGAGTGGATCCAATTTCATAAGGATTTCTCCTAAGGTGCACCAAGGTTTTTTTCCAGATAATGCAGCACAGAGAGAAATTGAGTAACGCAGCCGAAGCAATCAAGTGTATTATCTTTTTAATAAAGTTGATTTTTTCAGTGATGATGGCTGTTTGAACAACAAAAGGACATTTAGTTATCACTTGTGTTACACACTGTGTGTGTGGGGGGAGGGGGGGGGTGTAATGTCACATTTCAGGCGGTCTCTCTGTTGCTGTAGTTGTACTGGAGTGGTCCAGGTTTCAGCTCTTGGCTGCGATTAGGCCGATCACAGCGAGCGGTGTGAGTCCCACTGGACTCGGCAGAAGTGTTCTGGTGCTCCTGCCAATACACTCCTACCCCGGCCATCTGCGGACGGGCCTTTTCTCCTCCATCTCCTCGTTTCTCCCTCCCTCCTCCTCCTCGACTGAGGCGCTGCTCCGCCTTTCAGAGATGTCAGCACAGTTTTGTGTTTCTCCCCATAGTCTCCGTGTCGTGTTGACAATTAACTTAGAGACCGAACGCTCCCGCTCGGAGGGGTCGAGAGTGCTCCTGCAGCAGAAGGGTTTGGGCTAATTCATTTTTTCATTCTCTGCAGTCTTCTTCAGTGGCATTAAGATTAATTTATAAAAGAAGTCCTGCTTTGAATGTGAACTGCACTAAGGTGGCAGGCCTACATTTTTTGGGTCATCATCTACATCTCATATGACAAAACCAATATATTTTAATGAGATAGGAGCTCAAGGTGAGAGACTCAGTCTGAATATATTTTAAGAGTAGCTGGTTAACAATGTGGCAGGGCACAGATCTGATGCCAAATCAAGTGAATTTCATGATTTCATTTTAAGTTGAAGGATCTAGGAGACCTCTGCAGGCACAAAGAAATCCACAATGATCCGGTCTAAGACCACACGCTGGTCAATCTCACCTCTTTTACCCCTTTTCAGCAGTGCTTTGCTGAATATGCAAAATTTACTACTGTTGACCACGGAGCAGCTCCTCATGAGCAAATTCAGGATAATGCTCTGCTCAAAAACAGGCAACTTTTGGGCTTCTGAACATCAAGGCCAGGGCCATCCAGAGGTTAAACACAGAATGGAGCATCACTGTTAAACTTTTTCAGTGAAATCTATCATAATTAGCAGGAAGAGCAAGGGGAGTAAAATCCTGGATGACTGAGCTTCACCCCAAAATGACCAGTATGTCAAGTAAACACCTCTTCAATAAATAACAAGCTTTGGATTTTGTTTGTGTGTGTTTCTGTGAAATATCAGAGAAATGAAGAATAGACAGGGCACTCACTGTTTTAGGTTTTAGGATTTATCTTTAATAAAGATCAGGTGCAAGCTGAGAAGGAGGCATGGAGAGTAGAGAGAAGAGTAAATTAAGCGTTTCATCTGCATTTACATTTGGTCTGATTTAGTCTCACTACATTTGAGTGTTTGTGTGAGTGTGAATGCTCTACAGTGAATCTTTAGCGCCGTGTTTAGCAGCTTTGTTGTTTGACAGAAGCTTCAGTAACTAATCCTCCACCTCTCAGCAGTGCTACTAATCAAGCAGTTTGCCTGTCAACTAGATGTAAAGCAAAGCCCTCATTTCACACCTGTGTGTGTGTGTGTGTTCGTGTGTGTGTGTGTGTGTGTGTGTGTGTGTGTGTGTGTGTGTGTGTGTGTGTGTGTGTGTGTGTGTGTTCAAAGCTCTAAAAAAAGAAAGAGAAAAAGCACAAACAACTGCAAAGAAATATCAATATCAATATATGTATATGTAGTGTAATGTGCTGTGTGTTGTTGTAAGAAGTTTTCCTGCGGGGGGTAAATAAGATAAGAAAACTTTATGTAGCAGGTTGATGATAATAATAACTACTCCTCCGGCCCTTAGGCTTCAGTCCAGAAAATATGAAGCAGAAAATTTGAGCAATTTTTGTTTTTCCTTGTAGTTTGCAGCATATTTTTTATGCTTTCATGTTTTCTACTGAAAAATATAACACAGTGTGTATCAATGCTTAACATGTGTGTTTCCGTAGCAGCAGCAGCACAGATTGTAGGATCCAAAGTAAACATCTGAAACAAAAAAAAAACACATTATTTATTTAAAGTGAGATGAACTATGATGACCGTTTTGTCCTGAGCTGACAGCTGCTGTTAGCTGATACTCACTGAGACTGTGTCTCTCCTACAGGGGGAGCTCCTGAGCCCATGTCGCTGCAGCGGGTCGGTACGCTGCACCCACCAGCCCTGCCTCATCAAATGGATCAGCGAGAGAGGATCCTGGGCCTGCGAGCTCTGCTACTACAAATATCAGGTCATTGCCATCAGCACCAAGAACCCTCTACAGGTGAGCCGTGGATGTAAAGGGCAACGCTGTTGTCATTTGAAAAAGTTTCTATTTGGGGAAAGAAGCAGCCATTTTATCAGTTGAAATATTCACCAGTTTGGGATTAATGGCCAATTTATTTAAGTTCTTGGAAGACCTGTTCTGCCATCTCAGTGAGAGAGCTGTTGTGGTATATAGGACCCCCTCAAAAACGAGATGGTTCATCTCAAGGGGTTTATTCTAATAAATAAATTTAACATAAAGTGCTATATTGGCCCTTCTTCTCTTGGACTCATTTAGAAGCATGTTTGCCTCTCATATCAAAGATTTTTTTTTAATATTAAAAAACAAAAACATAATTTTCAGAAATCATACAATCTTTACTGAATTCAACTTAACTTTTTGAATGAAACAATTCAAAAAGTTCCCCCCCTCCTTTCTATTCAAGAGACCAGACAGATTGTAGAAGGAACTTTCCTCTCTTCCATCACTTTGGTGATATGATGGGGTTGTCGAGTGAACAAGGATTTCTTTTAGGTTTTTCAAAGCAGCACTGATGTGTGAAACACTGCTTTTTGATGCTTACAACTGTAACATTCCCAGAAGTTTGACACTTTCATTTTTGGTGGAAGCATTTAAGAATCTGTTTTGTGAGAAAAGCAATGAAACCCAAAGTTTCTACCATTTAAGCACCTCCATGGTTGCTTGCTGCCATTTGTGGGCAGAATATGACATGTTCTAGATAAACAAGATTTACATTTATTACTTTATTCATGTGGCTGGCGCTTTTGTCCAAGGAAATGTAGAACTGAGATACAATCCAGGGCACAGTAGATCAACGAGAGGCCAGTCCGTTAATGCTTTTTCATCGATGATGGTTCCTCCTGACTGTGACTTTATCTTGTGTACACTTCTCATTATGTGTGTGTTCTTCTGGTCGCTCCCTACAGAGCGCTCTCAACTGTTTAGTAAAGATAAAAGAGAAACACGAAGAACTAACTGTGGTCTGGATTTTCATACAGTGGCAGGCCATCTCCCTGACAGTGATAGAGAAAGTGCAGATAGCGGCAGCCATCTTGGGCTCCCTGTTCCTGATGGCCAGCATCTCCTGGCTGGTGTGGTCGTCTTTCAGCCCGTCGGCTCGCTGGCAACGCCAAGACCTGCTTTTCCAGATCTGCTACGGCATGTACGGCTTCATGGATGTAGTCTGCATCGGTGAGGTGCTAAACTTAACGCTGGCTTATTGTACTGTGTGACTGAACTTAATGCTTACAGTTCTTGGAGTGGGTTTGTACATGAGATTAATATTGAGTGTGTAATATCCTACGTTCAAAACAAACAGTAAACATAACGTTGTAGGCGCTCAGAAGAATCAACAATCAAACCCGCAGACAACACAAATGATGAACGATTCACATTGTGGACAATATATACAGTAAATCTGCAGCACATTGTAAACTACTTCAAATAAATATTGAGTGTTTGGTTTCTTAAAACATATGAGCTCAGAATTTATATTGCACATGTTTTTGTAACATTCACTATGAAATAGTTACTATATTAAAAGATGATGAAATGCTGGGTTAAAGCTTGTTTGATAAATTAAACATGAGGGCTGAATGTTCCCAACATCGTCTTTGCAGCAGCTGAAGTGGTTTTCATTGCATACATTAAAATGCTTTTGAATCAATAATAAAAGCTGCAGTGCCAAAATTCAAGCAAACTTTATTCATGCTGCGCTCATATAAGTGAGCACAAATGCCACAACAAGTGAAGGCTGCAGTGAAACATTTTTTACCATCTTCTGAACTTGTGTGGGTGTCCAAATTAAAACTTGTAGCATCCGCTTTAAGGCTGCTGTCCTCTGAAGCCTGCGGTGTGTTTTTCCAATGACTGTGCAATGGCATCTCCACATTATGAAACCTCTAAGTGCCACTGCAGACGACAGCAGGATGAGAGGAAGAGGAGACGGATTGTCTCCGGTTTGGTGGCGAAGAGTATGGAGTCATTAACTCTGCACTTTAACTTGTCACCTGGCAAACATTAAAGAGCAAAGGCTCAACTTTCACTTATCCGCACACAAAGTTAGAGAGAGAGAGAGAGAGAGAGAGAGAAACTGAGCTGAGGAAGACAGATGGGATTTGTTTTTATCCAATAACTCTGTAATATAGAAACGGTTGGGAATTATTAAATGTCCATATTTTCCGAACTTGGATCACTGTGGTTGCTGCAATGTTTAAGCTCATTTCAATTTCAATTGCAATTTCTCATATCAGAGGACAATATTATATTATAACTGCACTGTAATAAGAAACATTACCACTCTTAGTTAGCTGCAGTACTGTTTGCTGGCTTCAGGAAATGATTTAAAACCATGTATGAAGTATTTCTCTTTACATGACTTTAATATGATATAAACATTAATATCTCGGTGTCCAAGCTCCTCTCGTGACAGATTTAATCCAATTTCCCAGATACTGAATTCAATGAACACAAATCAATAAGCAATTTTAAACAGCGATAAGATGTTATCGAACAATCCCAGAGAGCAAGTGCATCATTTGTGAGTATTGCTGTGTCATAAATTGTGCTGTGTCTACGATCTTTCTAAGAAATAGAGATCTTATCTCGGGGGTTATGGAGCTAGACTTGAAAGATGAGTTGTTTTGTTCTGCAGCTTTAAAACAAGTGAATCTCCCGCTGCATAGATGACCTGTATATCACTTTGCAGTGTCATTAAAGTGATGGTTCGGTGTAATTTCAACCTAGCCTCATATGCACCATGAGGTCTATCTAATCAGCGCCTCAGCCTTTTTTTTTCATTTGGTCACAAAATAGTGGAGTTAGAGCCATCAGCCGAATGTCTTAGTACAGGCACTAACAGGACCACCAGTGTATGTTGTAAATTACCCCACTAATAATGCCTGGATTGTTATCAAACTTCTACAGTAGTACAAATAGTGTCTTTACTCATAAATCGATGCATTGAGTTTGTAAGTACACCAGGAGTTTATTAAAATAAACACTTACCTGATGGCTTTTACTCTGCGGCTACTGCTAAAGCTGTAAACATCGTTGAAATATCATGCGATCACTGAAATACCGTGTGGTCTCGCGAGACACCCGCACAGCACATCTAGAGATCTGTGCATGATTGCGCGATATTTCGATGATGACCCTATTTGTACTACTGTAGAAGTTTGATAACAATCCAGGCATTATTTGTGGGGTAATTTACGAGATACACTGGTGGTCCCGTTAGCGCCTGTACTAAGCTATTCGGCTGATGGCTCTAACTCCACTATTTTGCGACCAAATGAACATGAATGGCTGAGGCGCTGATTAGATAGACCTCATGGTGCATATGACGCTAGGTCGAAATTACGCCGAACCATCGCTTTAAGACTGCTGCCAGACAGTGACATTGTCTAATTGATGCTCCCATCTCCACAGCACTAATTGTCCACGAGGGACCTTCTGTGTTTCGCATATTCCACCGCTGGCAGGCCGTGAACCAGCAGTGGAAAGTCCTGAACTATGATAAGTCTATGGACAGCGTTGACCTGAAGGACACCACTGTGGACAGGACTCTGTCTCAGCCCACCCAGGGCTATCAGACTGGGGTAGGAGTGTCCACCTCCACCTCCTCGCTGATGGTGGTAGCCTCCACAGCCGACGGCTCCACTTCTACAACTGTGGTGACGGCCTCAGAAGGACTGGGAGCACACATTGACCCCAACAACGGGAATGTTGTGCCCGACCAACACTGTCCCTACAACATCCTCCACCTCCTCAACCAACTGAGGCAGCCAGAGCCTCGCAGCCAACCCAGCAATAGCACACGAGAGCTGGTCATGAGAGTCACAACAGTCTGAGGAGTCCGTTGAGGCCTTATCTCACATGGAGGTGAAAGATTTATGAAACAGCTAACAGTTGAAAAAAAAATTGAACTGCACTGGATTAATACCATGTTCTTGTTTGTTTCAAAATGCATCTCTGGTGTCCTCACATGGATTGAATAAAAGTCAAAGTTGTTTGATTTGCAGAGCTGGTTGGAAAATAATTATTTGGGGGATTCGGGGATGAAGAAAGATTTCTATAATATGTGCACGGATGTTTATTCTCAACCTTTGTGAACGATATGCTGTATGATGAAAAGAATCTAAGTTCAATGGTCCATTTATTAATAATGTTAACCTGTCAACCACATTATTAGTAAGTGAGAGTTTGAGTGAACTGCAGATTATCTTCACCATAAGTAGTTGACATTACCAGCACATCTGACTGTGAGGGAAAAAAGAGAACGTTTACCAAAGTTGCACAAACCTCTAAATTAACTTGTAAAATGGTAACGGTTTAGATTTTTTAATCTGCATCAAAGTATAGATTGACAAACATGGGATACATTGAACATTTTTTCTTTTAAATAAATGCAGTAGTTCATAAGAAAACGGTGTAGAAAATGCCTTAATGATTTACTGCATGTTTCTGTTTATATGTTCAGATATGACATCACTGTGAGCAGTGATGTACAGATTTATGTATTCAGTTAACATTTGATTCTGTGATTCACAGTTTTACATTCTTTTCACCCCATTATCACTTTCAAAATGTTTCCTGTTGTGTTTGCTCAATCCCTGTGTGAAAATATGCAACTCTGTAATCAGTTTAAAGTCACATGTAAAGGGATAAACTAGGTTGTAGACAGGCTACAGTATATGTTTTTTAAAAAATGCAGCAAAGCAGGAAGGAGATGGTTGAATTTGTCATACAAAGAATTTCTATCTAAAATGTCAGATCACAGAGAATGGGTCTCGTGCAAAATCATTCTCGTATATTTCTCTTTTATTTTCTCCTATGGTTGATTGTGATTTAATAAGTGCAAGTGTTGTGCACATGTCCGAGAATCAGAAAGATGCCACCAAAAAAAGGGCAGCAATAAGAAGATGAACTGTGGCAATAATGAAACTGACATACTGGTAGATAAACTTAAATGATATTATAGTATTATTAATCAATCAACCAATAGTATTTCTTTAGCCCACAAATTTAATAATCCAATCATTATGGTTACTTTGAAACAGAATCTAACTTTGATTATATGATCTGTTCCTCAAATTTTATGTTTCCTCACATTAGACTTACAATTTTTCATGGAATAGCTTATGGCAGTTCAGGGTTGTTGGGGTTTTTTTTAGAGTAAGATAGAGGAGTCATGTGCACATCCACAAACCTCAGTGGGACGGATGCTGGATACAGAAAGATAACAAGGAGCACACTGGAATCACAGCTCTCTGTAATTTTATTAGTGATGTTTCACCAAGTCTTCTCTCTCTGATTTAGCCTGAGGAATAAAGTTAAAGGGAGCTGTGATGCCAGTGTGCGTGTACTTCGTGTTCTCTTTTTCTTACCATCACTAGTAGAGGTTTTTAAAAAAGGACAGCATTTTCTTTATTAGACACTCATGATTTATGTGATTATGTTGATTGCATGAATACATTTAAGCAGTTTTGAGCACATGTTTGCTGTTTCTGATGTTGTGTTACCTGCCCTCAAAACAGGACAATCTACTGGACGGTGCATCTGAACAATGGAGGAAAGCTGTTGGAAGGACAGTCATCGGCTATTTTGCTTAATTGGTCCTCAGTGCATGAAAACATGTTCCTGCTCCAAAGCGTTGGTGTCCCTTGCAGTCCATTAGGCACATATTCCTGCACACATTTGGCTCCCAAAGCCAGTGATTTCCCTGTCTCTTGGCTCTCAGATTCAGATATGCTCTTTGAAATTTCTCCACGGCTTGTGTTTCATGTCCATGAAAGATCAGTGTTATCTCAGGGGACACCAGATCTCAAAAGCACGATGTGAAAGGGGCGAAACACTGTTAAAAACATGCTCATAGCAGGGCGGGGAGGTGTTTGCTGCAGGGGGATGGGGGGAAGGGATGGGGGGTGGGGTGGGTTATTGATGTCACCCATTTTTCTTAACAACTTTAACACACTGACACTGTGAGTCAGTGCATCTAGACACTAAATACTCTAGACGCTCAGTTACTCATTAGGGTGCATGTCTCGTGAAAAACATTTTGATGCTAATATTATCCATTACAAGCAAAAAGCCAAAACCACAAGTGTGAAAACATTTTGCCTCAGATGCCTTTGAGCCAACGTGCATCATATTAAAACACATCATTAGCTTAAAAATACATCTGATGTGAACAATTTGCATTATTTAAAGTGTACTGGAGCTTAATGTCATCTTTTTTTTTCCAGCCTTGAAGATTTTGCAATGCACTTCCAGAGAAACATGGCATAACCTTATCTGGAGTATCAAATGATAACTACCTCCAGGTATGTAGCTGAATGTGCCAAAACAGCATATTTGTGTTTTTTTTGTGCATTCTGTTTAGACAAGTATTATTTCTAATTACCTGGTGGACGTGCTTTTTTTTTGCAACTCTGCTATTCCTCATCATAATCAAATAACTGGATTACAGTACAGTATCTGCAGAGAGAATCAGGTAGTGCCGTTATTTTCTGCTGAATTATTTAAGTGCTTATTGAAGTGCTGATATCAATGGGTGCAGAGCTGCTTTATAGAACTAACTTGCAAGGAGCTGGAAGGTTGCTGAGAGTTCACCACGAAGCTGCTTGCCTCACTTCTCTTCACACCTTGTCTGTTTGAATTCACAGGCGCACACACCTAGCTTTGATGAACCCCCTTCTCCAAAAGATACAACGCAAAGGAATTTATTACCTGAGTGTCTTATTGCAGGATTAAAATGAGCCTCGTGTCTTCAGCATTTGCAATATTAAACTGTGCTCTGCTGCATATGTTGAGATCATATCTATTTCATACTTAGGAAGTACTGAATGTTAAAATTTAGTTCCTGTAAGATGTTTCAGGGGCTGGAAGTATGAAGTTGCACTGTAATTTTAATGCAGTATTAACCATTTAGATTTATCCTTTTAACAACCCCGACAGGGTGGGGTTTGGCACCATTTCAGTTCATAGTTTCAGGATTTCCTAGTTTTGTTTAATTACTAACAACATCCACACCACTCATCTTTAGAAAAATATGAATAATAATATTTTTAAAATCATAAAAGCAGTTGTAATTGAAACAAGGGCCCCGTGGCAATTTTGTAATTTTTAGCTTTAAATAACTATGACAAGAACAAAAAATAAAAAAACAAAGCCCTGAAATTTTGAAGCTTTTAACATTTCTAACATTTCTCCTAAAGCGAATCAGCACTATGCAAATCCTGAACGTGTGAAGTTCATACAAACCAGTGATTTCAGAGGGATTGCCACTCTCCTTGTTGCTGTACAGTGTAATAAAACCTTTGTGAGCAATGCTTTCATCTGCAGAAAACTGACCCAAAAAGGATTTTTTGCAGAGTATATAGAAGGCTGAACTTTTGAAACTGGGTAAATTGCATAAAGCTAATGTGCTATGAAGATTGAATCACTCTGGGAAAAAGCGCTGCACTCAGTACCTGCCACTTCTCTTATGTCTGAAATTGAAAAGGAGCATTTTGATGAGCTGCTCATCATTGTTAAGGTGAGAGGAAATGACAGGTATTATCCAAGAAGCCTCAATAGTAAGTGACAATTTTAAGAAAAAAGTTGCTGGATTTCCAGTCAGATTCTTCTTTTTGAATCCAGTAAAGTGCTTCTACCTTTTTTCATTGCCCATTTGAACCTGGTCGAGCTGCTGAACCCTATAGCAGTGTTCACTGGATGAATCATCACTGAAAAAGCGTTTCAGTTCAATTAATCTGCATGATTTAGACTGTGGGAGGAAATCTGATATCAGAACAGCTGGAAGAAGCCTAAACAAGAAATTCACGGGAACTCATTACTTCTCGGCCTACTGGCATCTTTCCACATCTGGAGACTGACTTTTACACGAGAGCCAGCCATAGATGACATGAGGAGCTTTCTGTTCTTCCAGTGTCAGAAATGACTTCAGTGATGGGATTAATTTTCTGCAACATGTTTCTGTAGCTTTTGTTCTCCCCCTGGTGGTTCGTGGATGTACTGCTCTTGATGACAGCCACTCCTCAATGAAAGGCCAGCTTGATATTCACATGAAAGTGGCAAAAGTGTGCAGCGATGTCTGAAATGAGGCACCGATCTGACCGTATACACTTTCAGTAATTGTTTTATATTCAGGTGTACAGTTGCAATAATGTATTTACAACCACCAGCAGGAGTTTAATGTATTTCCCAAGGGCATGTAGTGACACATGGCAGCAACGAATGTGACCAGGATATGATGGTATCTATATATAGTAGAGTAAAGATCATCTGATATCTGTAATAGACTTTGCTTGTTTGTGTGAAACCATCATGAAATACAATAAAGATGTACTGCATTTTTCCATTTGAGGAACATTTTTAAGGTTTTATACTTTCCTTAATTATTTCTGAAACACAAGAAATGTACGCTTCACATAAACATTTCAACATTTCGGGAAAACATTGTTCCTTTAAATTTACTGAGTTCACTTGGCAGCTTTTGCAATTTGCTACTCTGCAGACTTTACATACAAAACATATGATGATGTAATTGATTAATCTAATTACATTATAATATGTACATGTCATAATGTAACCAGTGTTATGCAAACAGTATGCATAATGAGGGTTGTTTTTTTCTCTTTGATCCTTGAGTACATTTTTTTTTACTTATTCACAAGCATTTCTACTTAAAGCTTCAATGTGAGGCCTGGTGCATCCACCTCACCTGCACTGGGATTGTTTTATTTTTCTACAAACAAAACTACATGTCATCAGAGTTGTTTGAAATATGCAATAAAAGTATAAAAATTGTTGTTTTAGATGCAGCATTTGAATAATGGAGTGTATTTAAATCATAGTAGTGATGCTTTTGCTTAAGTAAAGGATTCACACCACCATGCATCTCCTCTTCTAGCAGGAACAATGGATTGAATGCCTCCATACATACTGATGATGGTACCTGTATCCAAGCACATACACAAACCCAGACAGTTAACAGTATCTTCATTGTCTAGGACTCTTGTGTGACCTGGTCTGGTCTGTTGGGGTCTCTATAATCTTTGATCTTTGTTTCTGTTTAAATGTTGCACAGCCTCCCTACCTGCATATGTTCATCTGGATGCAGCAGGCATTTAAACAGAAAACTACCCAGGAGAGAAAGTCTCAGGTTGCCTTCCTCTCTCTTAATCGCTCACTTGCTCACTCAGCATTTCTTCAGAAATCACACACACACACACACACACACACACAAACACACACACACAAACACATACACACACACACAAACACACACACACACACATTCTTGGGTGCTCCCAGCAGTGCCTGCACTCTGAGAGCGGGTCAGTGGCAGTATCACTAGATTTCTCTAATTGAGCTGCTGATGGGGGACTTGGTGAGCTCGCTGCCTTTGAACGTTGATAAACAGACGGCGCTGTAATGTATTCCTGCTGATAGTGACGCAGTGTCAAAACACACAGTGTGAGATCTGATTAGAATAATTCCCCTAAGATAGAAAGTCACACGACTAAATGTTGTTGTTTTTTTTTAACATGGCTGCCCTGTTTTGTTTGCACAGTGAAGGACTGTCTCAAACATTATTTTACTGAGTGATATATGACTGACACATCTTTTTACATTTGAGTGGATACTAGGTTTACTCTAGGAAATACAACCCAACTTATTGACTCAACTCAGTCATCATGCCCTTTGGATTATGTTTATTATTAAACCATTGTTTGAACTTTTTGAACATGTTTGTTGTTGTCCACTTGAGGATCAAACCACTGAAGGATCTGGTGTTTACAAGAGTATGTGTAGCAAACAGTATTCCCAAAGTGACCGAAGAACTAGATAAAAACAACAAATGGCTTACATCACATCCTCTCATCTGTTGTCCACTATCCCTGCATCCCTCTATCTCCAAGCTTGCAGCTGTCTTGCTTTCGCTTTTAGTTGCTCTCTGCTCATGTGTGGTTCTTTAGTTGTTTTAGCTTTTCCTATTTTGCATTCATGTGCCAGTGGGAACATCTTCCAAATAAACACAATGACCATTGAATATGACAGCATGAAATACATATATAATCCAAATAAATACATGATGAATAATTCTTATAAAGACAGACCTTAGCTGAGAGTGCTATAAATGGCTTAGAATAAACTTCATTCCTCAACCACATGAGCAAATACAAACAGCAGGGTGGTCACAAACTATGATTATAAGCCTCGTTAGCAAAACACTGGGTAGATTAACAAACTGTCTCTTCTGATGAATCCCCCTGGACTGGACTTAATGCTTTCCTTCGTGGAAACATACTGTAATTGACTCATCTTAATGCCGGAGTCCTTTGTCAGCTATAGGAGAAGTTACAGTGATGTTACACACTTCAGACTCTGCTAAGTGTCTCACATAACATTTCACCAAAGCATTTCTGTACTTGCTTTTAAATACTTAAGTTCAACGAAGCATAAAGTTTCAATCACCAGGAGCAGTGAGTGACCTCGCCACAGTTACTGCAGAGAGGATATGACTCTGCCCTTGATTTATTAAAAATGAATAAAACCACAGAGGCATGAAAAGACAGGCATCTGTAATAATCTATCTACAGTGTCTGAGAGGAACAAAGTCCTTCAGCAGCCACGTGAGTCAGGGTCATGGCCCTTGTTGATGCAGTGGGGATGAAACGGTATTTTGGCGTGAGGTATTGGTCTTAATAGATCTCAAGCCTCTGACAGGAAGGGAGTGGACATAGGCCTCCTTGCACAGAGGGGGAGATTGTGTATTTTGGCCACCATCACTTACATTGAAAGCACATTTGAACGTTTTTTTTTGTTTTTTTTTAACAGCCAGTATGAACAGGATAGGTCGAATGATTACAGCTAGAAAAACCTGCTTCAGTGTTTTTTAAAGACAGATTTGAAAAACTGGGAACTCGTCCTTTAAAATATTAAAACTACATTGTGCCTTTGGGACATTTCGAGCAGTCAAATACCACCATGACATTTCTCATGCTGCATAGTCTTGAAGTGTAAACAGACTGTGAGAGTGCGAGGCTCTCTCCATGTAAGGATAAGCAGCAGTGCAGCTGAGTGTCTGTAACACTCCTGTTTGGAGATGATCAATCTGTTAAATCTGATAGATTAATAGAATATTTTAGCTTGCTGTATGTAATTAAATCCACTTTATTCTTTCTCTTTCTCTCTCTCTCTCTCTCTCTCTCTCTGTCTCTGTCTCTCTCTCTCTCTCTCTTTTTAATTTGGGACACTGATCTGAGTCCAACTGTTGTTTGAAATGCTCTAGCCAAACCCCTCGTGCGTGGGTGCAGTTGAGAATAAAACGAGCAGCCCCCTCCACCATGCACTGACCCACCGAGATTCCTCTGATGTGGAAATTCCGATTGAGATGATTATCTTAAGTTTGGAAATTGCTCGAGTTTCCAGAAAGCCTTAAATCGCAACTTAGATTTAAAGTCTCAACTAGGTCGCCGCGGTGAGTAATTTATTGAATTTTCCTAAACGTTTAGTGACAGACAGTCAGGCAGCTAATGTAAATGATCAAATGTGTTTAACTCTTGACTTAACATATACGCGTAAATTACTCAATTACTGTGCGCAAGTGTAACTTTGAGGTACTGGTACTTTACTTGAGTAGATTATTTATTGTATTACTTGATACTGCCACTCCACTACATTTCAGAGGGATATAGGCTAGGCTATTGTACTTTCTACACCACCACATTTATTTGACAGTCTTTTAAAATACAACACATGTTATGAAACCAGTGGTTTCCAAACTTTTTGGCTTTTGACATCTTTAAAAAAAAATCAGTGTGTGGTCATGTCCACATTTCAGATATCTGGCTCCACCAAATAGTGATTTCTCCCTGTAAACTTCTCACATGGTTTAATTTCAATACATGTTCAAACTATCCAAAGATTACAGGAAAAAGTCCAAAGACTGCAAACAGATTTTTGTATCAGAATCTTATTTCCTCTCCCATTAATCATCTCACAGCCCCTCAGATTAGTCTGCTGACCCTCTGGAGGTGCCTGACCCCTAGGTTGTTTACCACTGAACTAACTGTATATTAAACATTTCAAATACTTTAAGTACATTGTGCTGATACAGTAATACTTATGAAGGAAAGGACAATTTTCCAGAGCACAAATAAGCTAACAGTTGGGACAGAGTTACAAGTAAAACACCTGAATTTTAAATTGTAACACAGCTAAGTATTAACTATGTAGCAGCGCACAAGTACTCATTTGTTATATTATTAAATATTTTACTATTGAACTACAATTGCTTTTTTATCTGTTTTATTTTAGCTTATTTACAAATAAAGATTGATTGATTGATTGATTATTTTTATTTTACATTTAACTCTTTTAAAGGACGGGTTCAGAGTCTTAAAACTACTGTCAGGTGCCAAAATGAAAACTGAAAGAGTTTTTTCTTTCTGTAATCATTCCTCCTGCTCATACTGACCATTCGAAGATCCCTTCATAATGTTCTTACGATGCAAGTGAAGTGATGGAAACCAAGATCCACAGTATATCTCCTGTGAAAAAATGTATTTATAAAGATTATCTTAAGCTAATATTAAGCTTTAGCCATCCAAATGAGTCAAATCAAGCAATCTTTAAACATTACAGTCTTTCTAGTGTCAAAGCCCCTCTTTTTGTTATTTCCACCACAGCTCAACAGGGAAATACAAAGAGGGGATTTGATGCTAAAAAAGAGTAAATGTGGCACATCAACTTTATGATATATTTTGCACAAAATTACTGTGTGAGCACACTATGGATTTTGGCCCCCATCACTTACATATTAAGTGCATTTGCAGGGGATATTATAATGGCCAGTATGAACAGAAGGAATGATTAAAGCAATTCAGTGTCCATATGGAAATCTGACTGTGAATCTATTCTTTATATTCTATATGAAAGACCAGTGTATGGACTTTAGTACCATCTTTCTGGCAAAAATGGAAAATATTCCTGACTTTGATTTAATTTATTAATAATCAGCTGAAAATATGAATCATTTCACCATCACCATATTATCTCACAATGTTTCTACAGTATAAATGTTTTTAAATGTGTTACAACTTAAATTACCTATGTAAAATAAATATTTTAATGTTGCAGCTGCAGAGGATTTGGATGTAAAATATTTATCTTCAGTTAAATTAATGTTATGGAGTAAAAATGTACAATATTTCCCTCTGAAATGTAAAAGGGTAAAAGTAGGCTATAAAGTAAAATCTAAATACTCAAGTTTAAGTACCTCAAAATAGTACTAAAGTGCAGGTAAATGTATTTACTTTCCACTGCTGTCTTATCAGCATAACAACACAACTCATCAGTCTACTATCTTGTGTATGTTTTGGGTTTCTGGACATGAGATAGTCCAGGAAGCCTAAACAGGTAGGACGCAACAACTAAAATGTCTATTCAAATGTCGTCTTCTTTTTCACAGACAGTGTGGTCATTCTCTGACATTGTTTAAAACAACGCTAAACATTTCTAGGCGCTGTGGAGATGCCTTCTGTGAAGACTCACTGCTTTGACAGCTATTTCCTGCATTTAAAGGGAGCCTCAGCTTTTCTAATGAAAGCTTTTTAAAACCTTACTATGGTGTACTTCTCTCCATTTTCTTCAGTGGCTGCAGGAAAATGGCTGTCATTTCAGGATTCATCTTTCTGTGCATGCTCCATGCTGCAATCCCTCAAGGTCTCACGCCTCGTGGACCCCGGCCAATACCTGGCCGAGGTGATGGGCCAGCTGACATTGAGCCAGGTGACATTGGACCTCCCTCACACCCAGGTTGTCGCAGTGAGTTCTGTGGATTTCTTTCCAGCTGGATAAAATTATTATTGTTGGAGTTGCCTCAGAAGAATTGAGGCCTTTTCATGTAATTTCTGTAGAATTTCAGGTTTCAATATTTACTTTTGTCAATGTTCTGTCCTGCAGAAGACATCAAGTGCCCCATCAAGGTGTATTTCACCATCGACACCTCGGAGACCATTGCCTTGCAGGAGTCCCCGATTCCAGCAATGGTGAATAAGGTCAAGGAGTTCACCAGAATCTTTGCTGAGAGGCTGGATGATGAGGTGTACAACGGCATAACGCTCACATGGTCCATTGGAGGCCTGCACTTCTCCCAGAAGCAGGAGGTCTTCAGCAATTTTACAAGGAAGGAGGAGTTCATCAGGAAACTTGGTGGGATTAAATATCTGGGCAAAGGCACCTACATCGACTGTGCCCTCAAACGGATGGCACATGAAATGACCCGCCACAATGTCGAGCCGGATTCCGTCCTCTTTGCTATTGTAATCACTGATGGTCACGTGACAGGAGACCCATGTGGGGGGGTCAAGTTGATGGCAGAAAAGGCCCGGGAACAGGAAATCAATGTGTTCTCAGTGGCAGCGTCCAGTAGAATGGACGAATTTGGTTTGGGGGAGATAGCCAGCTTTCCCACTGTATTGTACCGTGATAACTACACAGCGGTGGACAATTCGGCCAGACTCCCAAGAATACAGGATGAAACAATAGCAAGAATCATAAAAGCCATGGTGATCAAAAACATTTTCTCACTTTGAATGCTTTTATTGTTATATTTTGGTGTTTGTGTAGATTTTTACTTTTCACTTCACTCTTTTCTTCACAGAAATATCAAGCCTATTTAAAGGTAAGAAAAACCTTAAACAATGACAATACGTACAGGTTTGAATCATTGCACCAGATCTCTCTTGCTTCCTTTGTTTTCATGTATCACTTTTTTAATTGCTTTGTTTTCATAGTGTTATGATGAACAATGCATTCAAATTCCTGGGAATCTTGGACCGAAAGGGTATAAGGGTCAAAAAGTAAGTATTAAAAAACAAAACAAAATAAATAAAAAATGTATATTTCTGCTTGTACCAAAAAATATTTTGTTGAAATATGAATTTCTGCTTATTTATAGGGTTTTAAAGGAGACAGAGGTGACCCTGGGCGAAGAGGTGAAAAGGGGAAAGAGGTTGGTAGATTATGTCCACAGGAACATAACAGTAAAACATAATTATTACACTTGGAAATTATTACACCCAAAATACTATGTTGTCACTTTAAATGTTGTATATCATTGTTTGTCTTACAGGGTGACTCTGGCATTGAAGGTCCAATCGGACCACCCGGTCCAAAGGTTTGCTGAGGACTTTTTACTGATGATTGTGTGTGCTACATGACTATCCATGTTTTCATTTGTCATTTCAGTAACATATCCTTTTGTGCCGTGATATAGGGAAAAGCCGGTTTGAAAGGTGACAAGGTGAGGGTGAACTCTTTATATTCCTACTGCTATGTTGATCTGTCAGATTGAATGAAGCATTTGGATTCATGAATCTGTTTTACTTTGACAGGGTGATATTGGACAAACTGGAGCAAAGGTAGTGTCATGGTTACTGTACATGTTTTCTTTTTATATCATACAACATCTAACACATATAATCAAGGTTTTTTATACTGTAGTTAATTTTCTGTCTTCACTGACCTTCAAACATTCAGGGTGCAAGCGGAGTATCTGGATTTAATGGAACTGATGGACAAAAGGTGAGTCTTCATTAGAGCCCATTTATATATTGGTCAGCTACTATTTTAAGCCGATATCAGCCCATCATAGATATCCGTATCAGCATATATGTTGTCCGATATGTGCCAATTTTTTTATATTTTAGCCTTTTTCTTAATTCAAATTTAATATACGTACATGTTTTTTAAATGTTATTTATACTAATTTATAATTATTAAATTCCCAGTGAAATTTAAAGTTTCAGTGCATTCTATAGAATAAAGTTTATTGTAAAGTGTTTGATAACCACAAGTGTTATTGTGAAATATCTGCACTTGTATGTATATATTCTGTATACATAAGATTATTGACCAATATATTGATATCAGAATTGTTTTACTCCCTAATATCGCTATGGGCATCAGCCCCAAAAATCCCCTATCAGTAAGGCTGTAGTCTTCATACAACAAAGTAGAAGGTAAACCATGACTCATGTATGTTATGTATGCTGATATGACATCCTCTGTGAAATCTTCAGGGTAAAATTGGCCGAATCGGAACTCCTGGTTGCAAAGGTGAGCCAGGTGACAAGGTACGTCAAGTCCTTATACTATTTGGTTACTATTATTCTCGCTGTGAATTTTAAAATTCATCATCCAGTTTGTTGTAAAAAGTAACTGAACTATCGACATTTGATTTTTTTCTTTAAAAGGGACCAGATGGCTACCCTGGAAACGCTGGTGAACCTGGGGGAAAGGGCAATAATGGTGAACAGGTCTGTATCAAATCAAGCCAAGGATCTTCTCTCTCTCTTTTAAAAAAGAGTAGTGCAGTATTTGTGATTTTAAACAGTATAATTTAATCTGTTATTCGCATTTTGCTGTAAAAAGAATGAATAAAAAAATATAAAAAAATTAATGTTCAGTCATCCGGGGGGAGCTCGGAGTAGACCCACTGCTCCTCCACGTTGAGAGGAGCCAGATGAGTTGGCTCAGGCATCTAGTTAGGATGCCTCCCGGACGCCTCCTTGGTGAGGTCTTCAGGGCACGTCCCACCGGTAGGAGACCCGGAGGAAGACCCAGGACACGCTGGAGAGACAATGTCTCTCGGCTGGCCTGGGAACGCCTCGGGATCCCCCGGGAAGAGCTGGACAAAGTGGCTGGGTAGAGGGAAGTCTGGGCTTCCCTGCTTAGGCTGCTGCCCCCGCGACCCGACCCTGGATAAGCGGCAAGCAGACGGATGGACGGTTCTTTGTGGAAGATACAAGTCAACTGTCAACCAAATATACCTGACTCAGATTTTCTGGCAATGAATGTACACAGACACAAAGCTTTCTTTGCCACCAGTGGCCACATGACCTGCTGTTTAAAAAAAAGCAATGTTCTCTACACTAAAATTGTGATTTAAAAATCCTTTTGATGTTGGCCTTTTCCCAGAAGCTCAGCACCATGAGGTCAGACTTTTCTGTCCACTAATGGTGAGAGTCTAAGAATATCAAACAGTCTATTTTTTCAAAATCCATTGAAGTTTATTTTCTTGTGTGTACTGAGCCTCATGTAGCCACTAGCGATGACTTTATTCAAGTTAAATTTACATTAACTGATGTCTTCTGTGGTTTGAGGGTTTGTTTTGTTTGTTTGTATGCTGTTTAGGGTCACCCTGGCCGCCCTGGGAGAGATGGTCCCCCTGGCCCTATTGGTGAAAGAGGACCAAAGGTAACCATATAATAAATGTGCAACAGAAAACATCTAATTTAAAATGTCTTTACTGAAAAAACAGAATCCATGATCTGAATCTCTGTTCCTTAGGGTGATAGAGGAAATCATGGAATGCCAGGACAGCCAGGAAATAAGGGAGCACCGGTACAAATTATACTTATTGATCCTTATTTTCTTTTTAATATTTTACGGTCCATTAATGATATAAAGGTGACTCTGAAATTCTCTTTCAGGGGAGGGAAGGCTTACCTGGACCAAAGGGCGACAAGGTATTTCAAACACTTGTATTTTATCAAATTAAATACTTTCTTTTTGAGAATTTACCAGAGTGTGTCAATTTTGAACTGAAATATCTGTAAATACTAACAGGGAAGAATAGGGGAGTATGGACAAAAAGGAGGACAAGGACCTGATGGTAGAAAAGGAGAGAAGGTAAGTTCAGCACTCAGATAAATGATCTTTGATCACTTTCTTGATCTTTAATGAAAATTAATTGTTACAAGTTTGTGGCAATGAGAACATCTGCTGGCAAGCTACAGAAAATACAATACCACAGAATTCCATCTTAATTATGACTCAACAAAAACAAAAGTTTGTTTGCATTTGTGTGATCTGAAAGCTAAACAACTTTTGACACATTCATAGATCACATTGGTTTCGCTTGACCAAACATTGGATTTAACAGTGGGAGAGAGACAGGTCCCATGTGTATTACATCTCTAAGTAGGGCTTTAATCCCAGAGATATTGATCATAAACACTCCTTTATAGAATTTGGTTCTGTGTTGCCCGCTGTATTTTCTTCTCAGGAAATTTACTCACATAGCTTCAAAGACTGTAAGCCATCTATAAACTCAAATGTTGGCTCCCATCTCCTCCTACTGTTGTATCAAATAGTTGCTCAACCCATACTCCTTTACTGCTCCACCTGTTTCTTTAACATCCTCTCTGTCACAAACCAATTGAAACACACACATAACACTAATGCCACGTTAACAGGTGTCCCCACACCACACTTCTCAGAGCTCAATTTTAAGGCTGTGACACGCATTGCAAATACAATATCACAAACCATCACTCATCCACTCAATCGCTACTTTACTGTACTGCCCACTGGGTGCAGGAACAGGTCCCTGAGGTGCTGAAGGCCAAAAGCCTGGTACCCACAGCCATAGCAGCCCTAAACAGGGTGACTCAGAGGGGACTACAAGTCTTGTTTTCATATTGTCCTGTTGTAATTGTGTTTTGTGGGGTTGTACTTCATGTATTTCTGCCTTTTATTACTGTGTGACGATGTGTCTAAAGTGTAACGCTGATTTTGGATGATTTACCGTGCTATGAAAAAGAGTTTCCCCTACAGAGACAATCTAACACATTGGCCTCTGATACACCTCTAACATATTTCCCTTGAACCGAATGATCACTTCTCAGTTACTCTTGTGTTCTGCGACATTGGGTGATGATTAATGGTCTGGGGGAAATCCTGATATCTTCATTTATTTTAAGGGAGATCGAGGGCCACTGGGAATCAGAGGCCAACCCGGGGAAGATGGATTCAAGGGCTCGAAGGTGAGGGGAACGGGTTGTGGGAGGATTTTGGCAGGATGACTCAGCAGCTTCCTAAGAATTCAGACCTCCAATACTGCACTCATGTACTATGTCCTGCCAAAATAATTTGGAATAGGATTCCAAGTTATTTTTCTAGAGAAACTGCACTACACAATAAAAACCACAACTTCTCCTGTTTTCAACCATGCTTTGCCAAATTCACATCATTGAGTAACACTATGTAAGTGGGCTGGAGTGAAAGTAAGAATCACTACTTTATCTCTCTTACAGGGTAACCCAGGATTACCAGGACCGAGGGGTCAGGCTGGAGAACCAGGAGGCCCTGGAGGAAATGTGTGTTAATTATAACATTCAGTTACAGTTTATTTATTGTTCAATGTTCTTTTGTGAAGCATCATAAAGGAGCTCTTGTTTTGCTTAAAGTAATTACTAATACGCAGTAGATGATACTATTGTCATTCAAAGTCCTCTTCTGTGGTCACAGGGCACCGTGGGAAATATAGGAGATCCTGGACCAAGGGGAGATCCAGGGCCTAATGGACTAAAAGTGAGCCAAGGGTCGAACTTTTAAGATGGTATCATGTAAAATATTGCAACATTTAATAATTGTAATTTTTTTCTTCTAAAGGGTGACAAAGGCAGGCAAGGATTCAGCTATCCTGGACCGAGAGGACCCACTGTATGGTTTTCTGTTTACCTCACAAAATTCTTGCATGTCTTTAATATCACTTTAGTCCGAAGTAATTCTGCTTTTCCCAGGGAGATAAAGGCCTTACGGGCAAAAAAGGAGTCAGGGGGGGCAGAGGTGAATGTGGCGCCAAAGGAGAACCTGGAACACCAGGACCAAAAGGAGATAAAGTAAGATGAATTAATTAAAGTTTTTCTGCCTAAGAGCTGCCTAATCTATTAGGCATCTATTATTGTTTTTTTTAACAAGAATAGATGCGCTTGTGGTTGAAGTGTTGAACAACAAGGTTGTGAAGTACCATGTGCGATTTCTCATTTTAACATACAGCAAATGATCAGACTCCAAGTCTACAGGATTGTGTGACATGAGCTGGACTGATGAGGTGTCAGATATGTCACCCATCATTAACTCTTGGATTTAATGGCCCAGTTTAAGAGTTTCTTGTTTTTTTTTCTCAATGGTGCTTAGTTCTTTAAAAAAAACAACAGTAAAAGTTAACACACACAAAGTTTATAAGTAAGGTTTATAAGTAACTTCTAGAAAATTCAACATTAGTCAGAAAAATGCAACTTTCTTTCTTCAATGCACTTCCACTGAAAATTGGTTTCTCTGCAGGGGGGTCCAGGTCCTTTCGGTGAGCCAGGACCGAGAGGACCAAACGGGGATACAGGACCTGATGTAAGCAACAGCTCAACTACTCAAATTATGATTTTACCATGCTTGCAAATTTTAGATCCAATTACATCACTCTGTCCTTGTGCTGTGTGCAGGGAGGCCCCGGAGGCCCAGGCGATCCTGGACTTAATGTAAGTAACATTTTACAAATCTTTTGATTAACAAACACAACAAAATTATTGAATTGGTTGTAGTACCACTAACCTGCATAAATGTCACTGCAGGACTGTGATGTCATGAGTTACATCAGGGAGACGTGCGGTTGCTGTGGTAAGATAATACTGTATAGGTTAAAGCTAACACAGCTTTATTGTTGGCATCTTTCAACATGCTGATCCTTTTGCTGTCTTTTGTCTTAGACTGTGAGAAGCACTGTGGAGCTCTGGATATCATATTTATAATTGATAGCTCAGAGAGCATTGGGCTGACAAACTTCACCCTGGAAAAGAACTTTGTTATCAACACCATCAACAGACTGGGATCTATGGCCAGTGACCCCATGTCAACAACCGGTACGGTCGGGCACAAGCACAGCACATAGCTCTCTGTAAATCCTTTTGCAGACACAGCTCCCAGTGACAAGAAGTAGAAGTTGCCATAAAAGCGTAAACATTTATCCGCCACCCAACATACTGTTAGATCCAAAAATATTTGGAAAGGACCTTGTTCATCTCGTGCTCTTAATTACTACAGTACAGTTATGACAAAGTATGAACATGTATTTTCAATCAGACAAGTTAATATTTTAAATCACTACTGCAAACTGAGGTTAACACAAAATCACAACATCAGAAAAGCCTTTCGAAATAGTTTGTTAGTATCTATTAATCCCATGAATACCCTAAAATCTGCAATAAACACCTCCTAACAAGTGGTGTTTGTTTTGTGAAAGACTGATAGCCTGAAGTAAACATACATTTTTCCCACTGTGTACTTGACATGCTCCTTCATTACAAAGAAAAGTAAAATACACACTTAAGCTCCCAAGTGTTTTAGCAGTTTCAATTAGAGAAAATGCTTTGTTGGGTTTTGTCTTGTTTTGGGGTTTGTTGACAAGAATATAGCCAGCCTTTTATTATTGAACTCACACATATGTAAATGCACTGCCTAACATGTTTGTCTCTTCCAGGCACAAGAGTTGGAGTTGTGCAGTACAGTCACCTTGGGACTTTTGAGACCATACATATTGACGATCCCAACATAGACTCCTTATCTTCCTTTAAAAACGCTGTGAAGAACCTGGAGTGGATTGCTGGGGGCACTTACACACCCTCAGCTCTCAAGTTCGCCTATGACAACCTCTTTAAGAAAAGCAGGACTAGAGCCAAAGTGTCCGTGGTGGTGGTTACAGATGGCCGCTATGATCCAAACGACTCTAATACTGATCTGCTCAAGTCCTTTTGCTTCGATAACAATGTGGTGGTGAATGCCATTGGGGTCGGCGATATGTTTGACCACAAAGAGGATGATGAGACCCTGAACTCGATAGCGTGCGACGATAAGAGCCGTGTCAATCGGATGTCGAAGTACAGTGACTTGGTGGCAGACAGTTTTCTACAAAAAATTGAGAATCAGCTCTGTCCAAGTAAGCCTCTAACAGTACACCCAGCAAGATGATCATACTGGTCCTTTCATCCACTTTTCTAATTTATGTACAATCAATTTCCCTTCCAGATCCAGAGACTGTGTGCCCTGAA
This sequence comes from Scomber japonicus, assembly GCF_027409825.1. Lineage (NCBI taxonomy): Eukaryota > Metazoa > Chordata > Actinopteri > Scombriformes > Scombridae > Scomber > Scomber japonicus. The sequence continues at coordinate 18,133,312 of NC_070588.1, forward strand.
CTTCCCTGTAAAACCGGTAGGTGATATTCATGACTAGATTACTAGTTCAGTATTGTAATGGATGGGGTGCCAATTGGAGAATTTCGATTACAGTTTTATAGCTGATCTATTTGGAATATTTAGCACACTTTTCTCACATTTACTTAATTTTTCTTTCATTTGAGAGAGAAATTAATTTTTATTCATATATTCATCATTTAGATTTAAAATTTCGATTTCGATTTAATATTTAGATTTAACACTTATATTTATATCCACATTAATATTTATTTTTTACGTATACACATTTTTAACATGTTTTACATGAATTTCTGTCTCAAAATGAAAGAAAAATTTGCTAAATGTGAGAAAAGTGAGCCAAAAATCCAAAATATATCAGCTATAAAACTGTAACTGAAATGTTACAATCGGCACCCCATAATAATAAAAGTGGTTGTTGCTTCTTATTTCAGAACCCTATGTGGCCCCTTGTGTGCATCGGCCAGTGGAGTTGGTATTTCTACTAGATGGCTCGGAGCGCCTTGGGCTGCGTAACTTTGGTCATGTCCTCGGCTTTGTGCAGAAGGTGGCAGACGAACTTGGCCTGGCCCGCACCAAGAGTGATCGTATGCGAGCCCGCGTGGCTCTGATGGAGTACGGCAAGGAAAACGAACAACTTGAGGCCTTCCCTCTCACACATGACCCTGTGGCCATTGCTAATGGTATATCTCGCTTGAATTATCTGGATTCTTCCTCAAGCGTGGGACCGGCCATCATCCACACCGTCAATAACATCCTGGGTCTAGGAAGTGCTCGAAAGACGAGACGCAATGCAGAGATTTCGTTTGTGTTCATCACGGACGGTGTCACAGACAGCAGAAACTTGGATGAATCGCTTAGTCTCATGCGCAGGGCACAAGTGGTCCCCACGGTGATAGCCCTAGGAAATGATTTTGACCTAGAAGTTTTAAAGAAGCTGGCCATGAATGACCAAGATGCCATCTTCAAAGGAAAAGACTTCACTGAATTGTCTCAGTCCAGGTTTTTCGACCGTTTCATCAAGTGGATATGTTAAAGAGAGCCCACGCTCATGTGGACATGGAGATCATGCTGGTGCTAATGCTGTTAAACATTTAAAAACTATGATTCTAATGTAAAATTTGCAAATGATATCACTGCCAGCTGTATTCATCTTCTGTATATGTCACACAAACACACGCAAGAGTTGAGCATTCTGAAGCTTTATTGATTAAAGATAATAAATCTGCACTTTATTGGACACTGCGGTGCTGTGTTCTGTTGAGTCATATATCTGGTGCACATAAATCTTGACATTTAAAGCACTCATTGTATCCAACATCATTACAAATTACTTTAGAGATAACAGGAGATTCATAAAAATTACATTTTGACATTTACGACATTTCAGACAAAACACACCTGCAGCCTTTGACTTTAGTACTTGCAACAGTTTTTTTTTTTTTTAAGAAAATAAGTTTTATATGGTACTGGTCCCGTTCTGTGCAGTACACATGCAGTTACTCAATATCAACAATTGTCTCAGATTACAATGATGTGACAACGTATCAGGGGTCTCCAAGTGGGAAGCAGAACAACGGACGGCTGAACTGGTTTGCTCTGGCCGGACTGATTAATTGGATTCTTAGCATACACTGACACTCCCATTGCTTCCCTTCTTACATCATGTCCAGCTGCACAGGAAGACAAAAAAAGAAAAAAAAATGCATAAGACTGGAGAGTTTATATCAGAAGTTTCAATAACCCCCCCCCCCCCTTTTCAGTGAGTTTGGGGCACAACAGTCAAATATTTAAAACCTGAAACAGAAACAAAAATCACTCAAACACTTACCAAGTCATCAACATCCCCAGTATCATTAACTGTTTGTGCAGTCGCCTCCTCTTGCTTTTCCTCAGCCAGCAGAAACTAAAAAACAAAGTATGCTTCAGTCAGTAATCAAGACAGTTTTCAGTTCATGTGGCTGTGCTTATTTCCTTTAAGAGACAACAGCCAAGTGCGCAATCAGGTTTTTCTGGCTGTAATCATACATCCCGTCCATACTGACCATTAGAAGATCACTTTATAATGCACTTACGATGAGGGCCAAAATCCACAAACGTCCTTCAGTACAGAAATATCTTGAAAAGGTTATGTGAAACTGATATGAAGCTTCAGCCGTCCAAATTATTCAAATCAATTAAGTATCTATCAAAGTTAGTCTTTTTAGTGCCAAAGTCTCTGTTTTTGTTACTATACCAACAGAGAAGTTCAACAAGGAAAAACAAAGAGAGAATCTGAAGCTAAAAAGACTTAAAGTTGAGGTATGTAACTCTGACACCAAGCGTTTAGAAATGGTACTGTGGCTCACGTTCAAAACACTGGAGAGAGCTGTTACTCCTCGCCCCCTCCCTGCCAGAGTCTACTTCACGCGGGTTGCCAGTTGTTGGACGTGATCCTGCATATCCTCCTCCGTATCAGCGGGGTCAGCTTAGTGCTGTATGACGCTGTAACCGTCTCCATGTTTCAAAGACATCTCCTATACATACCCTTGTTTTGTTTCTCAAATTGTCACGACGTATTTGAGAGTCATAATGAGGTTTTTTTGGTTTTGTAACATCAGACATTATCTGCAGTGTTCCTAGCTGCAGCTCAGTGGCAACTGGCAACCGGGATGCTGAAACGCTACTGACTTGGTGATAGGTAGCTAGGTGGTGGGTGGAGCATCAGTACTGACTTGGTGATTGGTAGCTAGGTGGTGGGTGGAGCATCAGGCCAAAACACAGAATGACAACAGAAACATTACTTGAGGGCTGCAACTGAGCTTTTCAAATGTGAATATTCTGGCTGGACTACTACTGTCAGTGATATCAGTGTTTGAAATTAACATGATTCCTTAATGTCTGGTGATATTTAGGGCAATTTTATGATTACTTGGAATATATTTGTTACATACAGCTACTTTAATATGTCTAACGCAGACTGCTGAAGCCTCATACCAGCTTCATATAAACCTTTAAATGCATCTTTGCACAAAATGAACACTGTTGATTTTGGCTTTGACCCACTCAACAATGAGGATCTGCTCAAGTGCCTCTGCAGCAATGACAATATGTTGGAGAATGCTAATGAGATTGATGATGTGTTTAAAAACAAGCCGGATTACAACATCCTGGAGTTGATGTGTTGGACAAGAAGGCTTGTGTCACAGGGATGGAGATTTTCATCGCCTATAACAGTACACCCAGCAGGAAGACAGTGAGGAAACATTTTTTTTTGGTGTTCACCTGTCAGTGCACCTGACAGGTTGTTTTAAGGCAGACTTGAAAAACTGTGAACTCATCCTTTAAGTCACCTGATTAGCTTCGTTTTTGGATACAGTGCTTCCTTCAACCTCGTCCTTGCTGATCAGAGATACGGCATCTGTCAAATAAACAGCAAAGGGTAAGCTCAGAAAGTCTTTCAGCTGAGACTTGCGCTGTGATTCAAGCCACAGTTGGTTTTCAAGCATCAGCTCCCGTTTGTGCCTTATTTACTTATTTTGCGCTCAAAAAACATTGTTTCAAGTCTCATCTCATCTCAAGGGAGGAAATGAGGCAGGAGACACTCTGCTGCCCTGCAGTAAAGAGGCTTATCATACCTTGAACAAGCAGGTCCCAGAAGACTTCTAGCCCTCTGTTTGGGATGCTTCTTTTCAGGGACTGGAGGTAGCTGTTGTACAGCTCAGCATTCCCCAGCTGAATTACGAAAAATATAAAACAGTCAAAATCCACTTATACATCGACCAAAAGCTCACATCGACATGCAGGCACAAAAGCACACACTGGCCTTCGTTAAAGTCACGAGAAAAAGAAACGCACTCACTGTAATCTTCTCAAGTTGACTCATAATCTCCATAGCACAGCAAAAACTCTGCACTCGGATATCTCAAGGTTATTTCACAGACTCCCATTTCCCAAATGTTGATTTACCTTCACAGACTGCTCTCTGAAAGCCTGGATACAGGTGATGCTTTTCATGAAGTAAGGTGTGTTCTTGTTGCTAAGCAACTGCTCTATCCTGTGAGTCAGTTGCTGACAGACTGCGGGAGAACATCGGGGTCACCACAACCAAACAAAAGAAAAAGGCACAATTACTCGGGCTGAACATGAGTCACCATGGTTTATAACACAAACAAAAGAAATGTTTATCAAGCCAGGACCTCACCGTCTCCGAATGGAAGATTCTTTTGTTTGACCAGAGTACGGAAATCTCGGGCTGGATCCACGCTTCCCACCTAGAGAAGTGTTTAAAATGAGAAGATTTCAAGTATGCAGAGTATTTATGTTATGATTTTTTTTCAAAACGCAATTTTTGGTTTGTTGTACTCATAAGCTCTGCTGAGAAGCAGGATGAAGTGGATAACATATACAGCAGTAGTGATGAGCTGCTTTATTTGAAGTACTTTATCTGTCTAGGATTATGTCATCCCGCCTCCCCCAGCTTCTCACCGAAGTTACAGAGCCTTCAGCAATGTCAGCCAGGTTATACTCCTCCTCTTCTTCGTCTCCTTTTGCTTTCTTGGCATCTGGCTCCTCTGAGCTGTAAATGGAAAAAGGGGTCAGGTAGAATACAGAAAAATGTATTTAAACTTTATTTCTGTAACATCTCAGTCACACACATACATTACAAACACTACTCAGAAAACAAAAGTTTATGTACAGTGTACACAGTCTTCTACAAATATTTTATTTTGGACGACATTTTAGCACATGACTCACAACTCTTGTCCATACTAGATCAAAACTTACTCTTTGCCAAAAATCTGAGCACTTGTCTTCAGCTTCTTTTTCTTTTCCACTTGTGTGAGAGGAAACTTCTTCTTCATCTCATCTAGTAGAGCTTGGCAACGCTCACTAATTACCTCAGGGCGCTCGAGGGCCGCCTTTACCCAATCTTCCATGGGGGGAAGAGGGGTGCTGGGGTTCACTGCCCGATGGTGCAGGCACTGAAAGAGAGGAGGGATAGAGGAGGTGAAAGAGAGAGTGACTGAGGAAGGAGTAATCCTAGTTGAATATCAACAGCCTCTAGCTGATGAAGTGCTATTCAAGTCTAGAAAGATAAGAGCTTTTGCTTTTGATGTTAAATACCACCGCCCACTCTCCTCCAAAACTTTTCTTACTGCCACAGCTGACATCTAATTAGGTGTGCAGTACCTGGAAGTGCCTCTGAAAAGCAGGGTTGGGAAGTTTGTGGACCTTAAACATGTCCTTTTGTTGTCCATCCTCATCTTCTTCTACCAACATCATGGAGTCAATGAGAGTGTCGACAGCAGACAGTTGAGTGTCTAGAAGAGTCACATGACAAAAGAAATCAATAGATCATAAGCATCCCTGTACAGTAAATATGTAGTGAGCTTAGTGCAAAGACTGGAAATGGGGAAACAGTTAGTCCAGCTCTGCCCAAGAACCAGTCTGACACAGAATTCAATGTAATGATCATTTTTACACCTTGGTTTGAACAGATCAAACCAACAAGATATAACATGTTAATCAGTGAGATTTAAAAACATGCTGGTATGCAGATTTGATTACCTTTGGACAGAGCCGGGCTACCTGCTCCCCCCCCCCCCCGTTTGCAGTAAATGTGTGCTACGTGTAAACCAGTAAAGTAAAGATGCTGCTGTTGTGCTCCTTTCCAATAAGTAAAGCAGTTTGTCATGTATATCATGAGTGTTACTGCTTTGAACAAATGCAACACGCAGACACAGTACCTGAGGGGATGAACTTCTTATTGTTTTCAAGAGAAGGAAATGTAAACTGTCTGAGGTCTTCCATGAATGGCAGCTGGACGTACATGAGACACTATGAAGAGCAGGAAGACGGATCATTAGCTACTGCCATTTGATACAGATTGAGTGAATATACTTCAGAAAAGCGTCCATATGAACCCACCTCATAGTTCTGCTTGATGCAAGGGAAAGCTGCTCCAACTTGAGGATTGCTGCGCCGGTCGTAGGCGTAACGTACAATGGCCACCATTTTCAGTTCATCCAGCGCCCGAATGACAGCAGACAGCGCCACTCCTGCATGCTGCTCGGACACACCGGTAGAAACAGAAACAGGTCAGCATCAACATACAGTCACCAGGTTTGTTGTGGGCCTTTACATTCTCACCTCATCATCCTTTGGAGCAAACATCTTGACGACCTGATTTCCCATAAACTGATGGCGATGAATCTGCATTCAGGCAGTAGAAAGAACATAAGAATTGACAGAAAGTGTTTTTTACAACAAGGAAAGAAAACCAGCTCGGTTACATATGGTAATTATTTATGCGTTTTACTTGAATGCTTTTTAGATAACATGCACAATTACACTGCCATAATAAGCACAATACCATGTTCTGTTTGGCAAAGCCCAAAACAGCAAAGCATTTCCCATCATGCTTGTATTTCATCTGCTCTTGATCCACTTTGGAGAATGGAACAATGTCACTTCCATAGCGAAAACCTGTGGGCAGAAAAGAATCAAACTTTAACCTTCCTGTCACCCTCCGGGGTCAAATTGACCCCGTCTGTTTTGACTGTTCCTTCTCTCCTCCCTTCCTTCCTTCCGTCTGTCCTTCCTTCCTTCCTCCTTCCTTCCTTTTTTCCTTCCTTCCTCTTTTCCTCCATCCTTCCTTCCTTTCCTTTCTCCCTTACTTCTTTCCTTTCCTCCATTCCTTCCTCCCTCCTTTCCTTCCTTATTTCCTCCGTCCTTCCTTCATTCCTTCCTTTCTCCATCCTTTTTTCCTTTCTCCCTCCCTCCCTCCTTCCTTCTTTCCTCCCTCCCTCCTACCTTCCTTCCTTATTTCCTCCATCCTCCCTTCCTTCCTTCCTTTCCTTTCCTCCATTCCTTCCTCCCTCCCTCCTTCCTTCTTCCTCCCTTCCTCTTTTCCTTTCTCCCTCTCTCCTATCTTCCTTCCTTATTTCCTCCGTCCTTTCTTCCTTTCCTTTCTCCCTTCCTTCTTCATTTCCTCCCTTCCTTCCTTCTTCCTCTTTTCCTTCCTTCTACCTCCCTCCCTCCCTTAACTCGAGGACAACAGGAGGGTTAATAATGTTAAATTAAATCTGAAGTCCTGTTTTCTTGGTATGCTATTTCTGTATTTTTGTTATTTATATATTGTTGTGATAACAGTAGTTTATCTTAAACATGGTCAAAGATCCAAAACTTCAACTCTGAACACTCTATTTGCAACATTTTTTTACTGTGCTGATTAGCAGACATCAGCTCGTCCTGGATTCCCACAAAAAGCCTTGGTTGCTAAGGTGTTTGCTAGGATGGTTGCTAGGGTTTTCCCATATCTGGCTAACATTGTCCATTTCTCATATTTCAGATAAGATTTTGGCTCAAACACACACGAATGTATGAGGAGGTGACATATCGGAGAAAAAAAGAAAAAGTATTGAAATCCTACGACTGCTGTTGGTTTCATAGTTTGTTGACATTAACTCCACAGCTGGTGGATGTCTGCAGAGGAGCAGCTTCCAAGAGTTGGCAAGTCAGAATATGGTGGGCTTCTTAAATGTGGAGGGGGTGGGGAGGCTTAAAGAGATAGGAACTAAAAATAAAATGCAGCTTGATGACAGCAACTTTTCTCTTTGTAAGTTTGCAGACGAAAAGGCAAAGGTGGGTTTAATGATCCAGTTAATCACTTCAACTGTCTATTAACTTAGTGTCAAGAGAGTGCTTATAATAATTGAGGGCCAAGCCATAGATGTAGTAAGTAGTTTTAAGTAGTTTTAAATGATAGACACTAACTTATATTTCAGTTTACACACAGACTACATTTTTAAAAAAGCAACGTAAAGATTTTTTCTCTGAAGGAAATGAAATAGCTTTGATGTGAGCAAAGAAGTCCTGACGATGGTTTATACCAGTCTAGTGGAAAGTTAAATCTCCTACAACATCATCTGTACCAGTCATGCTGGTACAGAAATGAAGTAGCCAGTAGCAAAAGTAAGCTCACAAAAATAGTATAAACACTGCCGGCGAGATTGTATGACAAGCCCAGAGATACTTGTTGGAGCTGTACACACACCAAGAGAAAAGCAACATTAATATTGAGGACTCTTCACACCGCCTGTATAATTAATTTGCAAAATGATACCCTTTATCTTCGGAAAGGAAGATAAAGGGTACTGACAGCAACAAGGAACATTTTTAAAGAGATCTTTTAATCCTTCTTCTGTCATCTTACTAAACATAGACCTTTAAATAGGTTTCACTGACTTACACTTATTATTACAGGTTTTATTATCTCATGTATTTAAACCTATGGCAGTTGAAGCTCCTATGATACCTCCTATGATAAAAAAGGATTTTTGTAAAACTGTAAATCATGCAAAGATATTCCAATAGAGCCACAGATTAAAAATGTAGATCTGAAAATGTGCACGACATGTCCCCTTTAAGTAAAAAGCTCAACATCTTCAAGACTCCAAATAACTTCCTCACCTTGAATGGTGTCATCTCTCTGAACCTCTGTCTCATTGTCATCGTCCAGACAGTAAACAGTCTCTCTCTTGATGTCTTCCTTATGGTTGGTTTGAGCATCGACTGTAACCCACATTTTCTTCAGCCTCTCTTCAGTCACCTGGAGGAAAACATGAATTGTGCCATTGTCTGTTTTTACACTGCACAACAGCAAGGTGAAGCAAACTGAAGCAATGCAATCACATACAACAACAGTTTATATTCAGCATTAAGTACACTGCAATAACTTCAGGTAAAAAGATTTAATGCTCTGTGTTATAAAATGCACAGTAAGTCAATGAAAGTACTCAGTTTGAGACATTTTATTCTAAGTAAACAAAACAAAAGAAAAAAAACTTCTTTCTGGATACAAACCCAATGACCTTTGACCCCCATCCATTTTCCTGACTGCTCACACCTGGATGGGTCTTAAGCTCTTATCTCTTAAGTCATACATTTTGGGAGAAGCTGCACTCCTTTGAGTTGCTCTCCTATTTTTTCTTTCTTTTATATAAAATAAATGTCTGAACTAGTCTGAAATGACACCAAAAATGTGCATAAATGTGTATTTATCAAACCAATGTTTACTTTGGTACACATACTATTATGGAAATTCAAACTCTGCTTCAAAATTTAGTAAGTATAAGTCATGCATATCATTGCATTTGATATTAAACAGTGTAACTGTGTTTTATTTAGCTATGGTTTGAGTGCTGGGATCATGTTTTTGTTTCTTTTAAAGATTTATTTTGGGCTTTTATGCCTTTATTTAGACAGTAGCTGGCAGAGAGGCTGACAGGAAACGGAGACAGAGAGAGAGAGAGAGAGGGGAATGGCCTGCAGCATAGGCCCCTGGCTGGATTCGAATCAAAGATAACCACTCGACCACCAGGGTGCTCCAGAATAATGCTTCATTAATAGATTTAATTACATATTAGGAAAATAAGGTTTATTGATTTTATTCTGTATTTTATGTGTTTAATGAATATTACAATCTCACTGTTTCATGATGTGTTGATGACACTGACGATAAAACAAATGAGTTCAATTTGCAAGTGTTTAAGTTTCAGATATCTGATAAAATAAAATAATTTCCCTTTAAAGTTGGAGACCAGTTTTCTCTCCACATAAAGGAATTAATTAATAATCAATGTGGTCCCTCAAAAGAGTAAAGAATCCACAGTCAACTTACAGCTTTGTACCCAACGATGCGGATGGAGAGAGCGCTGCCAATGGTCAGCTGACAGGGCCAGGCCATGGGTCTCCTCTCGATGCGCTTGAACATACAAAGCTGCTCAATGGCATTCCTACAAAAAGAGTCAAACACAAAACCAAGTCGTATGATCATCCAATAACAACGTTAACTACTCTTCAATCTAGAAAGAACTCTGTGATTCAGAGAGAAAAGATGCATTAATAAAAACATCCAGTATCTGGCAAAAGTTCTCCTACCTGAAGGTATAAATTTGATCGAGGCCATCCTCTTCATCAAGGCTAAGCATGACATGTTTCACCATGTCCAGGCCACTCTTCTGTTCCTTGGACAGACCTTTGCCCATGCCTGGGTGACTGGGAGAGCCTCTGTCTGCGTCTCCTCCACCCTCCTCTTCATCATCCTCCGCAGGAAAAGGCAAACTAGAAATACAAACGTTTAGATTTAGTCAAAGAAATTGTGGGAGGAAGGATGTATGTGACTAAATGAGATGAAACTACAATCAACAAACTTTATGTTGAATTCATTTAACATAAAACGTATGAACAGAATGCACTTTTAATCCAGAGTGACCTCTGATAAATATTCATTACATGAATCAAGAAAAATGACTCATTCATTCACTACTACTTATATAATGGACACTCGGTAAATTACTCTAGAGTGAGCAGTAAATTGAAAGTGAAGACATTTAATCGTCATTTTGTGTCACTGTCAGCTGTAGAACTGCACAACAATATTTTTTTCATTTATAAAATGCAACAAATTGCAATTTTATACTAAAATGAGATCAAATCATATGTTTGTGACAAGCCATTTCAAAGCTATGAATACTATAATAAATTACTTTCAAAATATAAATTATGAATCAGTTCTCTGGTAGCCTGTTGGTTAAGACAAATACCTCATATTCCACCTGTGGGCTTTGTTGCATGTCATACTCATCTTTCTACCTGTGCTCTGTACTCTGTAACTAAAATGTACTGTAAAATAAAGTACCTCCAACAAATAGCCTTGTTTTGACAGTGCATCATGTTTGAATAAAAACTGCAAATGGTGTCTGAATCTTACAAGAACTGCAATGTGATGTCAGCTTTTTTCAGGTTTTCAATAATGACGTCAAGGTGCTCTGAGCTGGCCTGGGTGCTGAGGTTAGTCAGCAGGACGATGTTCAGACGATCATACTTTTTCCCCCTTAAAAAGAAACAGAAACACAGTGTGAGAAGGAACAGAAATCCATTGAGCACAATGAATATCAATACGCATGAAGAAATTCTTTTTTTTCTTGAGGTGAGCAATAAAAAAATAGAGTGAAAAAGAGAAACTTCTCACTTTGTTTCTGTCTGAAGGAGATCCATGCAGACGACCAGAGCATCCAGCCCTGTTGAACAGCTGTTAAGGAGCTAATAGATTCTCACACATCATCCAGGAGCAGCAGGAGATGGACTTTAACTGACACCTCGCACTGTGTACAGCTCACTCCGGCAGTTAAATGGAGCCTTGTTAATTAATTACATCTGTTCTTTTTCTTGCTTTGACAGGTTCAAATGTGTGCAGTGAAAAAGATCTACTGATTCTTTGTACCCTTAATAACTAAAGTACCTGCAAAAGTTAACAATTCTACAACTGTGCTGCTAAAAGAAACACTGAGTGAATACAGATACAGATGTTCACAATATTTTTGGGGCTAACAGTAATGAAATTAAAATATCTTAAGACTCTGAAAAACATTGACCTATGAACTATATTTTCACCTGTTTTTGATAGTTGCGTTTCTTTCACTGTACATATATTGTCATATCAGCCTTGACTGCGACTAATGATTATTTGAATTATCAATTAGGTCTGTCGATTGTGGTCTCAATGAATTGATTGGTTGTTCGGTCCATAAAATATCAGAAAATAGAAAACAAAAATTGATCACAAGTTTCCACAGCCCCAGATAATGTCCTCAATCTCCCAAATAAAGATCTTCAGTTTATAGGGGACAAAAGAAGAAATTATTCAGATTTAAGAAGCTTGAAATTTTCTTCTTAAAAAATGACTCAAAACTATTCATCAATTATCCAAATAGTTGCCAATTAATTTAATAGATGGCAACTAATCCATTAATTGCAGCTCTAAAGGTTTATCTGGGTGTTCAGTACAGGACATGTTATGTACCTGCTACATTCATGTGTCCACTGTGCTGATATTGATTTTAGAGAAAAGGATACAATCAGCCTGCTGACTCTCTGGATGGATCTGATTCTCAATCTCCTCTAGGAGCTCAAAATCAGCCACCATTAGGTGGCGATGCAGTGTGATGTTCTGGTACTGGCTGTCCTTGTCCAGTGAGTTCCTGGTTGAGTCGGTGCCGAACAGAACCAAAGCCATTTCATCCTTAGTCTCTGCAAAAACCTGTGAGATGATCAACAGAAGGCGTTTTCAGCACAGGTTGAAGGTGAAACACTCTCATTAGGTAGTTTTGTGTGTGCCTTGTTTTGGTTTTGTTTACCTGGCGCTGGACAAACTTCTGAATGACTTTTTTGGCAAGTTCAAATGGAGGTTCTTCCCCTGGGGCAGAGTTGGACATGGAGAAGCCCACGTCCATGCACAGCACCAACGCAGACTACATTAAACAAACATGTCAGGTCATTTTAAACTCAAAGTGAAGCATTTGTTAAAGAGGGATAAATCATGTAGTCACGGGTGATCAGGTTCTTATTATTTCATGCTGCTCTATACTTAATTGTTGAGTTTCAAGTTGTAATGTATGTTTAAGTACTGTTGAGTCTTACACAGTTTCATATGTATTTTACTGTTGAGTTTTATGTATCTTTTTTATTATTCTCTTTACTTAAATATATAACAATCACCTCATTTGCAACTTCTTCTGTAACATATCATATATAAATGTATCATATAACATTCAGTCCAATACGCACTAACCCTAACCCTAACCCAGTTTTATGTATCTAACTTCTCCTGTGTACATTCTAGGTAAGACTTAAAACTCCACCTGTATATATATAAAACTTTACTAGTTTACACTGGGGTTAGATAATAAACTGCATTTTGTTTAATTTGTACGTGTAATATGTACAATGACAAAGTTGAATCTAATCTAATCTAATCATAGAAGCACATCTAGGGATGGGCGCTGCAAACTAGCTCAGACTATAAATACTCTGGTGTGTGGCAGAGATGTGCCGGTGTACCTTTTTGTAATACTACATCACAGTGTGCCAAGGATTTTCATTACTGTCATTATTGTGAGTATCACTGTTTTCAGAGCACAACGTGACCACAGAACACATTCATTTTCAAAACATGAATGGGTGCATATAAGAGAGACTGATACTGAGCTGTATATAAAGTGACTTCCAGACAATTGTCTTGAACTTTGAACATTTTGTTTACAGTCACTTAATAATCACTTAATAATGAACATAAAGCAGAATTTTCACCTTCTTGTCAAAAATATAAGCTTAATAAATGTAGAATTTATGGCAGAGCTGCTGTATTGGATTACATTAGATTGCACAGGTTAAACCAGTGAGTCTATTTTATGTAGTTAATTTATTAAACTGTGCGCTCCTCCTGTCCTACTGCTGACTGTGAGATCTGAGCAAGTAGAAGTTGATAGTTCACTAACTATAACCAGGGAGCACACTGCAACAAGGTTAATGATCCACACAGTGACATTATATATATCATTGATATGACGCGCAAAAGCGACAGAAAACCGATCGTTTTTTGTGCACGCGCTCAGCACTCTCTAGTGCGCGCTGTTGCTTGCTCGCTCCAGATTCCCAACTACTAATGGCTGCGGCCTGCGGGAAGGCGGGTCTGGACATGTCTGGACGTCCAGCCAGCATTTACCATTTCATGCCATTATTTTCATGATTACTTTATGATTACTTTTCAAATTTTCTGACGAATATTTTCAGCTAGTGGGTTAGTGTTAGCGTTACCTATTAAGCACCAAAAAGTTCAGGTGTTTTTCATGGATACTGACATGATGTATAAGGGAGATCATTTATTATAGAATATATATTATGTATTTTTCATTTGAAAATGTATAAATTAGTTCATGTAGATTTTGGAATATAAAACAAAGATATTTAATGAAAAAAGTCAAAACTCTGGCATGGGCTTAATTGGTACTGTGACACCATTTAAACCCATGTGTACTCCAAATAAGCTCACATCATCAACAAATATAGTTTTCAAAGAATTAGCAATATGTATACAATAACATGTTCAATTTTAATGAGGACAAACCCTCCTTCTGAGCAAAATCTTAGTAACTCCCCAAAACTGCAGACCTGAGTATTGATTTCAGCCAGAAAAGGATTATAAAGTCAATCAAAATGCTAGCTAAAAATGTTCAAAACTCAAAATTGTACCTCAGCGTTTCATTGTAAAGTTTTTAAAAGTTGAAGTCGTAGTTAATTTAATCTTTGTCCACATATAGTGACGTTTTCCATTTTATTGATTAGCTTAAAACTGAACAGCAGCCTCAAAACCCGCCTGTCCACAATAACTAACGACAACTAACACAGCAGGACATTATAATAATCTGTTTATTTTAAGAAATGTGAAATAAAGTATCTTACTTTGGATCCTGCCATCTTCCTCCTTTTTCCCTCTATCAAAGGACCTGTGCCACTTTATTATGGGTCCGGGGAGAAACGGATGTGAGTATTAACTTACGGAAATAATTGTTCCGCTCATACGTCTCACCGGAAAAAAGGGCATCTGGAGTTTTTATCGTCAGTGTCTATATAGTTAAAAGTGTAGAAAATAAATAAATAAATAAGTAAAACATAGAAAATAAAAAAAATAAGTGAACAAATACATAAATTATGTATGAAAACCTGGTATAACCATGTGTTTGTACTGCTTTTTAAACTGGGTCATTAGACACTGCTTGAGCTCCACACCCAATCTGTTCCACAACCTCACTCCACAAACAAACAAAGTACAGTAATGATGAATATGGTAAGATCAATGAACAGTAGAGAATGTGGAGTGATTTGTGGTCCAAAATGTGTTTTGCTTTACTTTACTGAAATGCTTCTTGACAGTTTGCTTTGTATGATTCAATTATTAACCCAAGAAACTTGTTTTCGTATAGGCCTACTCTTTCAATGTCCACCCCATCTACCTGTATCTGTACTTGTGTATTTTTATTGCAATTGCTGAATAACATGAATTTGGTTTTACTTAAGTTCAATGATAATTTGTTATCCCCCCCAGAGCAAAAACATCTGCAAATAATACTAATTTTAATGTATTTGAAACCTTGCATATGTTATTAATGCAAAGTTTAAAGAGTTTTGGTCCTAATACTGACCCCTGGGGGACGTCACAAGCAATGTCCAAGCATGATCATGTATATTCCCCCAACTTCACAAATAGTTTTCTATTGCTTAAATAGCTTTTCACCCAGTGCAACACTAACCCTCTGAGACCATACCGTTCAAGTTTATTGATTAATATGTATATGACTGATTGTGTCGAAAGCTTTTTTAATATCTATGAATACTCCAACTGAATGTAGCTTATGATCTATGATGTTTGTGATCTCCTCAATTGATTGAGTTAATGCCAGTGATGTTGAGCTGTTTGTTCTAAATCCATATTGACTGTCTGAAAGTAATTTATGCTTGTTTATGAATCTGTCTAATCTGTTATTTAATAGTTTTTCTAGAATTTTGGAGAATTGTCAGGGTTGCTACACAACACACACTGCTGACCTTGCATTGGGACATATGGATTTTCTTTAGTAATCATCCCAGTGTAACACCAGGGTACCAATAATCAGATCTCAATGTACCCAGAACTACATAAAAAGCCATCTGCATCTGTATGTGACATGCAGAGATGAATACCGACTTGTTTTAAGTGTGTGGAAGCAGGCAGAAAACAGAGACGTGTGGTTCATTGCTGTTTAACACACATATAAAAGACAACCCACACCACTATATAGATTTAAAAATGACCACATAATTGCCATGTAATGGTGTACACTTTATTTCATTTTTATTTGTGTATTTCTTTTCTTTGCCTGTATGGACTGTAGGATCATAACGTGTAATGTGAAATGCAGGAAAAAGTCCCATACAGACTGAATTTACAACCATAGAGCCATGCCTTTGTGAAAATATAACGGATTACTTTACTCAGCCATAAATATTTCAGTCACCAAATATCTAATCTTTAAACCTCATCAACCACATCAGCTATGTATTTCAAGCAGTTAGTAATAGCTGTTTGTAATACATTTACTTCAAAGTGCCGGAGTATAAAACACCTAGCTACAACAATGTCAGACTTAAATATTCAAAATAAATTAAATCAACATTAAACATATGACATAAAAATGTAATAGGAATTCTCAGGTGGAACGTTACTTTATTTCACCCCTGTGTGAACCAAGATTGTGAAGATATGTAGATAATATCAAAGACGTCTTTGTTGATGGTGCCATAAACAAATGAGGACTTGACATTTGTCAGCCTATACTGACTATGGCTTAAATCATGGCTGGATTAACCTGCTCGTGGGGCCATATGGGCAAAAAAATGAGCTGTGGTTCAACCGCCCTTCCTCCCCTGTGTAGCCTCCAGGTACACATCAAGTGCCAGTACCAGTCATTCATGTCAACATTAATTTCACCTTGAGTAAGATTTTAAATTGTAATTCTTTAGTTGTATTGGATGAATGTGCTGGTATTGATGTTCATCTTTAGATTTGTCTTCAATAGTTGGTGTGATTGAAACAATGTAACAGTCTTGTAAGTAAATAAATGTTTTTAATATCTGGTGATTGTTCTGTGTGTACCCGTCCACGGACCACAGAGGGAAATGAGCTAATACCTAAATCTAGCAAAAATCATCTCTTTTGATTTTGAGATGAATGTTTTTAGTCTTGTAGTAAGACTACACAGCATACAGTATCATGCTGTATTTAACATAGAGGCCCAGAAACCAACAAGCACTCTAATGTTTGAGTCTTCCTGGCCCCTAAATCTTCTGTTTGAGTTTGTTTGTTGTAATTTAATGGAATATGAATATATGTAGGGATAAGCACCATGTAAGATCAATATTATGTGGAATAAGAAAGGTATTTAAACCTGATGTTGACACAGAGCCGCTCCACATGACGTGACTTTCCGTTTCAAATGCCCAATAAAACTTGGAATTTATGTACGTAGTTTTCGCAAACTAAATGACTAACAGTTTTTAAAAAAGAGCATTTCTGGGGCACCTGTGTGTCTGGCACTGTAGAGCAGTTATCCACTTTTTGTGGTTGGTAATCCAGCCTAGGCTCAAATACAGTGCCTGTAAAAAGTATTGACCTCTCATTGGAAGCTTTCATGTTTCATTGACTTTTTTTGTTTTTTCAGTTTTTTTGGACACAACAAATCTGTGAAGTGAATTAAAAATACAAAAACGTGTTTGCATCAGCACCTTTCATGGGACACGTATGAGGTGTACCCTTGTGATAACTTCAAACACAAGACAGTGATGCCTTGGAAATGAATGCTACTTTTGATCAGTGATCACATTTAGTTACAGATATTTACAGATGAAGTGAAACTCCAGTAATGTGTATACTTATAGTTTATCCACTCCAGGAATCTAGGCCTGTGTGTATGTTTGAGTGCAGCTCAATGATTACTGGTGGTCATGTATTGGCCTGAGGGGAGCTGTGATGACCGTAATAATCTGTGAGTTACAAAAAAAATGACCCAACTTGACCACTTCCATGCACAGAGGCATAATTTGAATCCCACAATGGTTTATAATGTTTGTAGTAATAGTTCAGTAGTTCAAGATAGTTCAGGCAGTGTTTGACAAGTTGTAATTTTCAGAAAAATGTACAGTGACGCAGCTTTAAAATATTCTCCTGTGACATGACTTGAACTTCCTGGCATTTGTTTGTCATATCACCAAATCAAACCCCCGTGAACTCCTTTAACTTGAGGCCTGCATCAATAGAACTCAGTGTCACCCTGTTTCACACTGATGATGTCTGGGCATGTTCACTGGGGGCTTTGCTCTGCAGAGTGCCAGAAACTGTGTCAGAATCAAGCAGCTCTACAATGCTGTATGGGGAACAGTCCTCCAAACCCAGCTTCCCGCAGGCCCAGCCGCAGAAGCCTTTCTCCAGGTCTCTCACTACCTGCCACCACTCACTGAAGGCCCAGGACACCTGCACCACAGCTGAGTACAGGGCCAAAGACAGCGCCATGGGCATGATGAGCATGGGGTAGAAGATGATGAGGAAGGGGCATATCGTAATCTTATGCCAGAACGTCCGCTCCTCATTGTACACCAGGAAGACATTATACCAGGTGAGTGTGCCGTAGTAGAAGGAGGTGATGAAGGACAGGAGGAAAACCACAGGGAAACAGGAGATGCTCCACAGGACAACATGGGGTCCCTGGCACACGCCGAAGCCGCAGGGACGCTTATAGCCCTCCCCTGCCTCACACTCTGCATCAAGACGCTCCTTTGACCTGGCCAGATCTCTGAGTTCCTTCTCTGTCAAAGTGACGTGTATGTCCACCACCTGACCCTTCTTCTTGCCCCTGGTGATGGTGCCTGTCAGAGTCACGTAGCGGCTGTCTGGAGGAAGGTTCCAGCCTCCGCCTGTTCAGACATAATATGACACAAGACATTTAGGCAGGTGACAGAGTGTTGGAAGAAGTACTCAGATGTATGGGTTTTCATAGTGTCCTGATCAACGCAGGGCTCTTGCTTTTTCCTCTTTATTAATAGCACTGTGGTTGATATTGCTTAACTGGAAGAATGCTGCTCCTCCCACCCACACTCATCTTATCAGGAATATTATGCCTATGCCCTTTTTTTGGCGTGTGTGTGTGTGTGTGTGTGTGTGTATGACTTGTTCTCTGCTCTTTTTTTAGATTTACTTCTTGATTCTCTTTGTTGCTAAATTCAAATTTTTCTTATATTTCAACTCATATCATTTACAGTACATCTTATTTCTCTATTTGCTTGTACTGTGGATGTTTTAGACCAAATTCACCATTGTTCTTTGTTCATTTGATGTTGATGTGCATTCTAGGAAAACTCAATAAAAATTTCTTGAAAGAGAATTTCATTGTGTGTCTGTTATTATCACTTGTGTGTTTCAGTAATAATAACATGTGTCCTCATAACTTTAAAGGGATCTCTCACCTTCGCCTGTGGGTGTGCAGAGGAACTTAGCTCCTTCCTCAGTGCTCCTCTCTGCTCCCTCCTCACCACCCTGGTCCTCTCCCGGTGCCCTCTCTGTCTCAGAGCGGTACACAATAATGGACTCTGGGCGCGGGTCTTTCTTCTTCCTCCTCTTCCTCCTGATGGAAGGTCCCACTTCTCCATCGTCGACATGGTTCCCTGACATGTCTGATCGTAAGGAGGTCATCTGGGGGCTGCCATCTCCTTCAGTTTGAGGCTCCTCTACCTGAGCCATACTTTCACCTAACTGAGTAAACTCTGACACTGCTTCTTTTGATAGGTTATATATCTCCACTCATTGTGTTTTAAGTTCAAGCAAGAGTTCTGGTGATAAAAAAAGCACACACGTATAGAGAAATGTGCATTAGAAAAAGCCACAATGTCACAATAATTAACCAGACATAATAATCCTCTATGCACAGTGATCATGGCCTAGATTCTGCACCAGCAGCCTGTTTATTTATGTACTGGTGTAGACTAATAAAATCTACAAAATGTCACATTATCATGGTATGAAATAGCATGAAGCATCTGGACATAAGAAATCGCCCCAGATAAATCACAAATAAAGCTTGATACGTTTGACTAAATGGTGATGGGTTGGGGGGAGGGGGGGTCTCTGCTTTCCAAGCCAGTGACACTCGGTGGATGAGCTGCTATCTCACTGTTTGAACACAATCAGTCTATTTCTAATGCAAAAACGTCAGAGAAAAACTACACGATTGGATGACGGACTGTGGCCATTTTCCAAAAGAATGCATAGCGTGATAAGAGGAGATGAAGTCGACAATGAAACCCATTCTTCAGACAGCTGATCCCCTCCCATTTAAATCCCACCCATGTCCGCTCTTTTGTCTGGCAGCCAGCGGACAACATAGACTAAAAACTGGGATAGAAAGCTAATCTTACCTTGAACAGGTTGGAAGAGCACCGAGTAGATGGGTTTTATCGTATAACTATCAATAAGCACGTTTGCCTGGTACAGTGCAGCAGTCCCGGTGTTTTGGCCCATACAGATGCGCTACGCATAAAAAAGGTTTCCAGAATAGCACTAAGCCCGCCCCTCGCTGCCGTCATGTCCACAGGCGAGAACAGGATTACGTTTAAAAACAGCGCATCTGCCCCTGATCTGTCCCCATATATGTAGCTATAAAAAGACAGAAAATTATTTAACATAAATTCTAATGACTTATATAATAAAATGTATATACTTTTGTTTTAGATTTGATAAAATATGAATAGGTCTCCGATGATATGAACTCAATTTCCATAATGGTGTACAAATAGGCTATTATACGATATGTATCTTTATTGATCCCCCTCGAGAAAAATTCAAATAGACACGGCAGTAGCCTACAGTGGGAAGGCTGAAAGTGTACTAAAACTATATATATTGCAAATAAATCTTCACGTAGGCTAAATGGAGCACGCGTGGGCTTGGATAGTGTCACGGTACCTCATGCCAGACTTTTGACTTTTTTTCCATACAATCTTTATTTTATATTCCAAAATCTACATGAACTAATGCCCACATTTCCAAATGAGAGCTAAAACTTGGTTTATAAAGAAATGATCTCCATTATACATCATGTCAGTATCCATGAAAAACACTTGAACTTTCTTCAGTTCTAAAGTCTTTACAATGGCTCCCAGTCTGTAACGGGTGGAGGTGTTCTGCAGCACAGAACACCAGTGGGCAGTTTTAAATGGTCTTACAGTCTGCAAGGTAACTGAACAGGTATAGGCAGAATGTGTAGGGTAACAGGCAAGGCTCAGGACATGAAGTTGACCAAGCTGGAAGTTCTGGGTTCTCCTGACATTATCGAATCCGGAGGATGTCACACAGCCACAGGCAAACAGGAACAGGCGATACTCAAGGTCAGGGTCAGAAAGCTAGTGCGTTTACCCGGGGGGAAGACACGAGGAGAGGAGGTCCAAGGCAAGCAGCTGTTATGCTGCACACCACTGGAACAAGCTACCAACAGAACTGAAATCAGCACCAAATGTGAACGTTTCTCTTTTCATGTGCTTATGATTGAGCTCTTTTAAAGAACTTGACATTTCAATATTTCATTTGCACTGTATGTCCTTTTAATGATTTTAATGCAAATCATTATTTTATGCTGCACTTTCATATTGTATGCTCTATTTTAGTCTAGCTACTTTTTTAATTGTATGTTTCAAATATAATTATGCTTACCCTATAACAGTTACATGCATTAGAACATTAGAAAAGTAATCAAATGTAATAAGTTACATTACTTTGATTTAGTTACATGGCTTATTACACTTTAAATAGAGTAACTAATCTTTAACCCATTACATTTCTAAAGTAACCTGGATGTAAACAAGCTGACTCTTAAATTCGGAACCACAGTCAAACCAGCTCCCTTATGTTTCCAATGCGCAATTCATCCAATATTTACGGTAATAATGAAACCACACTGGTGAGTTACATTAATTAATTAATTAATCCTGCCTGGCTTCCTATGAAAGGAACTTTGTAATGAAAAATTACTCCAAAAATATGCAGCAAAAGTACTTGATAATACTTTCATGAATAGCACAGGGGGGTATTTAGTCAAACAGTAAAAGTTTCATTAACTACTTATTGAAGAAAGGGGTTTTTTTTACACATCAAAGTTAGGGAAAAAAGCCTTATCATCGCGTTTGGTGTGAACGCCCCTTTAATGGAGAGACCAGTGTGGTTTCATTATTACCGTAAATCATTGATGAATTGTGCACTCGAAACATAAGGGCGGCTGATTTGACCGCAGTACGGCAGACCGTTGGCAGTGAGAGGACAGAAACAATAAATACAATAAATATTAGGCTGCTGTGAAAATGAACCACCAATTATCACTCAGTAATATTGACAGCCTCCTTTTTCAGACAGGTGAGTTGAATCATGAGCGTTTATTTTAATAGTTGTCGTTTTGTTGCGATTCAACTTGTGTTTGTGTGTAACAATGCTAACCTGGAACTAGCTGCTTTTTGAACAACTGCTTTGATTTGTTTTGTTTTTTTGTATGTTTGTTTGTTGTTGTTGTTGTTGTTGTTTTGATATTTTGCAGTTCTCCAAACTCGTGAGCTTTCCCAACAGAAGAATGAAATCAACCAATGCATTAAAGGTGATTATATCTGAACAGTTATTCTTTTTAACCTAGCTTAGCAGTTAACCGCATACACAGTTAAACAGAGTGGGTTTAAGACTATTAAATGGTTCACATTTTTTGAAGTGTGTCTTAAAAAAGAGTCATATGCCCAAATGAACATTGAAACAGATTGCCATAATCATTCCTCCAGTTCATAGTGACCATTAGAAGATCCCTTCATAATGCATTAATAATACACAACATATGTGGGCCAAAATCTACAAACCTCCTTTTGTGCAACAATGTATTTAAGTTTATATGAAGCTAATATAAAGTTTCAGCCATCCAAATGAGTCAGATCAAGTAGATATTGATCAAGGTTATATTCTTTTTAGTGCCAGTGTCCCTCTTTTTGTTACTATTCTTCCACTACGAAGGGAAACACTGTCAGAGGAAACACAAAGAGGGAATTTGATGCTAAAAAGACTGTAACTGTTTTAATAGCCTGTATGAACAGAAGGAATGATTACAGTGGGGAAAACCTCTTTTAGTGTTCACATAGACTGACTGTTGTTTTAAGACAGACTTGAAATATGTGTTTGTGTGTGTCAACAGTGTACCGAGCTGACATCGCAGAGCGCAGGTCTTCCATTGAAACAGTCCACGGGAGTATCAAGAGACTTGAGGAAGAAATCCGGGCGAAGCAGAGCACTGGGAAGCACAACAAAGCAAATGCAAAGAGGTATGAAAAAAAGATGAGTAGGCAAAAACATTGCATTTAGTGTGGATATTTTCATTCACAGACTTCTGCTTGTCATTCATGTAACTTTAGCATGAAGACGACTAACAGCCTGCTTCTTCAGTATGAGCACACATTGAAAGCAGAACTGGAGAGTGCAAAAGCCAGCTACAACCGTGACATGTGGGTTCAGTTATCTTTGGTGTTAAATTATTGATTGATATTTTATTGTGTGCAAATAATAAACAAACCTGCATTGTTCTTCATTTGTAACCCAACAAGGGAAGTCTACGAAGAGAGGATTTCAAGCTACAGGAATATATTCCAGTCGCATAAAGAGTATTATTGCCAAAATCCTCAAGCTCAAAAACTCCTCATGCTGCAGGCTGAGAAAGAGGAAATCGAGTGTAGGATCAGGTCTTGTGATGGTCAAATAGCATTGAAACAGATGGAGCTTGAAAATCTCACTGGTAATAAACTTTTTATATCATCATAACTTATTTGAAATGTTTTACAGCTTTTTACTTTTAATTGAATTTTTTTGTCTGACCAGATCCACCAGTCAATTCTTCTTCCGCTGAGACGCTCCCAGACAGGTATCGTCAGTGGATCGTGTAGATAAAAAAGAATAATGACACATCGCCTCCAGAAAAGCTCCACTTTTACTCTGATTGAACTCATTTCCACTTCTAGTGTTTCAGGCCAGCAGCCCATAACCGAACCAAAGAAAGACTTAGACCCTCAGACAGAGGACGACTTTGACTCTTCCATTGACATCTCCTCTCTGCAGCTCAGCCAGTCTCAGGTACTTGGGTACAATCAGTGGAAAATTAACAGCTTTTAAAAGAAGATAAAATTGTCAAAATCATGAAATACAGAATGAAAACTACATTGAATATGATTCTGTTATGAACAGCCACCCCTATACATTTGCACAGATTTGGCAGGATGGTGATAAAGAAGCTGCAGAGGCAAATGCTGAAGAGGTTCATGATGAAAACGAGGCCCAGGATGCACCCGCCTGCGGTGTTTCCCAAGAAGAACCAACCAATGAGAAATACATGTGGTCATATCAACAACAGGGTGGTAAGTAGAGGGAAGTCTATTATGTTTGGATTTGGATTGTTTATTTTCCATCAAACCCCATTAGCAAAATATTTATGTCTTTAGAGCAAAGTCGGCCAGATGAGATCCTCGCTGAGGAGCAGGAACAGGGAACTGGACCAGGAAACCAGGTCTTGTCATCTACATTCAGTCTGAACCTAAAAGGCGCCAGTTTGCCAAATTTACCCAAAAACCTCTTCCCTCTTTTTTACTTATGCTGGTATCTAGTTTACAGTATTAGAAATATTTACTTCAGTTTAATTGTGTAAGTTTTGAGACTGATCTTTCATTAGTGGTTGAAAGTTCACAACCACGTCTTTTTCTAGAAATAATTTTAAGTTTCTGAGGATGATCATTCACTGAGAACTACTTCCTACCAAGATAAGACAGCCAATGAAAAAGCTCCAGAGCAACTAATGACAGTGTGTCTGTTTATTAATTTAATAGAACAATCTGGTGTCCCCGATTGTAACAAATAGTGTGCCAGTGTCATTATGGTCTACTGTAAATGCCTTTTTTAGAGGTTACCACATTCCTGTTAGACATGCATTATATACTCAAGCTGTTTTCTGCATAGGAAAAGCATCCCGCTGTATCAGAGGAAAAGGAGACAATAGAGGAAGAGATGGAGGAAAGAGTAGCTGTAAATGAAGAGCAGGTGCCAAGTGAAGAGGACAACGAGGGACATACTGCTTTTTCCCAAGAAATTCAGTCCTCCCCTGCAACAGTGAAAACGGTGCCTTCAACCCCAACATTCCCATTTAAGTAAGGTTTTATCTGAGTTGTCCAACACTGCGAATCATTGTCAAACCTGCTACTAACAACTAATGTATGTTTCAATGCGTTTATGTCAGCATTAGCCCTGGTAGTTCCCCACATCAAGGGACCTCAGATACCAAATCTCCAGCTTTCCTGTTTGCTCTGGACTCTGGTCCGAGCTTCTCTGGGTTTGGGTTCGATATGGGCTCGCCACAGGATGAGGTGAGGAATGAGCAAAATGAAAGTGACTTGAGAGAAATCACTGATTATTGGTTTTGGACTTACCTGAACCTTTGTTTGCAGGACCCACCTTTCCCCTTCACCAGCTCTTTCTTCAGTGAGAAGGTACTGTGTTTTTCCTCTAACATGACTTTTTTTATAAAGTGTGAACAAAACCAGACACACAAACAGACTCTGTTATATCTTTTCAGAAAACGACGGAATCAAAATCAAGCGGTAAATATCAACCCAAACCTATATTTTTATGATTTACATTACCTGCTTTAAACTACAGGTATGTATGTAAATTTGCAGGCCACAACTTCCTGTTTGACCAACCAGAGCAAAGTGAAGACTTTCAGTTTGCGTTTACCTCCAAAAGCCCTCAGACCACCAACAGAAGAAACAGCAGTGATGATTTTCCATTTTCATTCAACTTTTGAAAGTTAAGCAGAACATCTGAAATGGTGAATTACTTAAGTTTATAAGAGCTAGATTCATGATTTAGTTTCTATGGTTCTTCTAAAATATTCAAGTTTAGAGTATGTGGTTAATTATAAAGTGTGTATATATATATACACACACATACATATATATACATATATATAAAAACATCAGCAGTTCTAAAAATCTTTTTTTCAAGATGTGACTTTTCCAAAATACATTTCTTTTAGTTCTGTTAAGTGGTGGCTGTTCATTAATTAATATCATATTTTACTATTTATTCACACTAGAAAGAACACTCTTCTACCAGTATCATTGTTGAATATGTTTTATTGAAGCTATGGCATGAGTCTCAAGATAATATACAACAAATGTTTATATTCCCTTATAGATTTCCCTATTGTAAGTACATGAGATGTAAAGTTTGTTACATAGTGTAAGTAACTGCATATTGATATTTGTGAATAACTGTTTGCATTATTATTGACAGAAGTGGTGTTTCAGTCCTGCAGTCTTTAAAAAAATAGAAAATGCTCAGTCATACTCTGATATGTAGCTAATGAGAAGACTGATATACACAATTTGTTTATTTTAGGTTTGTGTTCAAATAAAGGCAAAAATCTACTTGCATGCCTTTTATGTATGTGATTGTGTATGCAATCCATTAATTTCACACCACATACAATATGATTTATAGAACACATTTTCATTAGTAAATTAATTAAATTATTGCTTCACTGTTCACCTAGTTGTCTTTCCATGGCAGTGATTTGACTCTAAGGTTTGCTTGCACTTTGGCACAAAAAATAGTAAACATTTTGAAAGTGTGTGTGGAAATTAAAAAAAGATGGACAGATAGTGGTTATTTAAAAAGTACAGAGAATAGAGTCAAGAGAAGAGAGCCTAGAACCCAGAGTCGATGCTGAGGGACCGGCGAGTCACATGTTCAATCTCTCCTGGGACGTATTCACAGAAGCTGGTTTGGTACTTGGCCAACATTTTCAGGATCTGGCGCAAGTCAAACCACCACTGGTCCTTGGACATCCGGTGCCTGCAAAAAACAGAATAAATATAGTCACACATTGTTTACACAGAATAAAAAATATGTTACATAAACATTGAGTTGTTATTGTGGCGCAGCTTACTCAAAGTCGGTTACAGCCTTCAGTTCAGTGACAGGCGTGAATGAGACCACCTTCCTGTTGAGGCCAAGCACACATGCTGTATCTGGTGAGTTGGCAAACACCCGACCTGATGGGGGAAAGCAGCGCAATTGTTACATAGTTGTTTTCATGTCATTTCTCAACATCAGCTATAACTTAAAAACTCCACCTTGACGGAAGTTTTCAGTCAGTTTCTCAGAGATCCACTGGACAGCCTTCACACCCAACTTGGTACCGAAATTTCTATCAAAGGGAGAAGGTGCTCCTCCCTAGAGCCAGAAAACACACACTGGATATAGATACCAGCAACACTCAAACATCTCTGTGTTATGTCACTCAATATTGACTGTTCCTAAACTGACTTGACAGAGTGGCTCATGGGTCCATACCTGCTGAAGGTGTCCCAACACGTTGACTCTACAGTCAAAAATGCCCTTTCCCTCAGATGAGTACAGCTTATGGATGAAGTCTGTAGTGTAGTGTTCATGGCATTTTTCATTCCTGTTATGACAAAGAATGCAATCAAGAAAGAAACAAGTTTGCCAGTATTTCACATATACAGCGTCATATGTTCCATATACAGTAACAGTAAAAAGTACCAACTCATTCAATGGTTCTATTTTTTTTACTATTTCCCACATTGTTGAGCATTACTGGAGACATCAAAACTATGAAATAACACATAGTCTAGTGTTAAACCAACCAAAACATCTAACATTTTAGATTCCTCAAAGTAGCCATCTTTTGCCTTGATGAAAGCTATGCACACTTCAGTTCATGACGTTGTCACATCCAACGGTTTTCTCATAAAGCTGGTTAAGATATTGCCAATAGTGTACAAAGCTGTTGTGAAGGCAAACAGTGACTACTTTAAGGAATATAAAATGTGAAAGATATTTAGTTTACTAAACTACTTGATTCTATTTGTGTTATTTGTTCTACAATGTTGAGAATGTGAAAATAAAGAAAAACCCTAGAATGAATTTTGTTTCCTTTGAGTGGTACAGTATATAAAATGATTTAATTTGTTTTGTCGAACTCAAATATTTAGATACACATTTGCACACCGTTTATCATGACAGCAGCAAAATCGGCTGCAACATAGGTGCACAGATGTAACACTTTTCTTTCCAGTGGCTGGCATGTGAAATTCTCTGAATGAATGTACCTCAGCACTAGACCTCGCTGGATGTCCTTCTTCATTTTTTCTTTTAAATGTTCCACATTGGTCTGTGTAAAGAGGTCAGATAATTAAAGATCAACCTGCAGAACATTACAGAGAAAAGATGAGTGACAGCTGGGTTTTCTTGTAAGTGGCCTTACCCTCAGGTCATGGATCTTGAAGGGGTTTTCAAAGATGTAGGCTGCATCAGCACCCACAGCTATACCAGTGCAGGTTGCCAGATAGCCACAATAACCACCCATAGTTTCCACCACAAACACACGTCTCTTGGTACCACTGGCTGACTGTTTAATCTTGTCACAACCCTGAGGAGGAAAATGCAGTGTGAAAAGGGCTGGCTGCCTCCATCATCATCTTCTCAGAGCAAACAGATAAAGTCAAAACACCATAAACACTCTGTCACCTTTGTTTTGAGCAAGCATACAGAGTTCAAAGTCTAGTTCAGTAACACAGCAGCCCATAATGAGATTTAATGTTTTCTGACGTGGTTCAGTCTCTATTTATGTTAATCCTACAACATCAAAGTCGCACTGTAAATTAGCCATCTGCTCAGCGTTACCTCCATGGCAGCATTGACAGCTGTGTCTGCTCCCAGGCTGAAGTCAGTTCCAGGGACGTTGTTGCTGATGGTAGCAGGGATGACACACATAGGGATGCAGAGCTCATCATAGCGATCCCGGGCTTCATACAGTTGCAGCACACCTTCGTACCCCTGTGGAAGTGACGCAGAGCTAAAATGAAGACCACTCTGATGTAAAATTTGACACAATGAATTAATTAATTTAAGGCTCTACCTCAAACCCCCCAACTACAAGGAGAGCTGAGATGTTGAATTTGGTGATGGTGTCTACAATCTTGTCCAATAATTTGTTTGGAAGAGTTCTGAAAAAGAAGATGCAACAGAAAATTAAAAAACATATATGTCAATGTACTCGTCACAGCCAGTCAAAACAGCTTCAGGTCATACAATTTCTTAAACATCCTAAGAGTTACAGACTACATACTGTTAACAGAAGGCCTATGTTTACCATGGCTGTCGGCCAGTGTATTCCGTCAGGTGGTTGAATATTTTCAGAAACTCCCTCCCGCCAACATCTTTCTAATGTCAAAACCAACGAACTTCTTATGCAAGCTTAAGCAATTCTTGACACAAACTGTCTGTTGCTCTTCACTGTGAACAACCACAGACATCACTGTGAAAACCTTCCAAGAGACAGTGACAATATGAGTTATCCCTGTTTTTAAACAATATCATGTCTCCTGCCTCTCTAGGACAGCCGATTTACACATCAGACAAACTGCATTATGTGAAGTCCATTCTTGCTGGTATGTGCAATGGAGGTTTAACAGAACATTTGTATAAATTGCATACTGGACCATTATTGGCTCCAAAATAGTTGACACATATAATATTTGCATATATACACATTTAACTGAGATTTCAGGTGAGCACAGGGAAACTCTTCAGTTTTCTGACATCAAACGTCCAGTTGCTTACCGTTTTGTCCCCAGCAGCGAGCCCCCTTGGCCCGTCCATCCGGCCACAGTGTGCCACTGCATCTCTGACAGCTGCAAAAAAGACAGATGTCAGTTAATTAATGTTTTCATTCAGGTTACCTGTTGCTGAAAAGAAGGCCTCACCGATCCATTGGCGAGCCCTTGAAAGCCATCGTTGACTGCGTAGACCTTGTGTCCGTGAGCCACTGCTAATCTCACAGCAGACCTCACTGCTGAATTCATGCCGGCAGCTGGAGCTCCAACATTCAGGATAGCCAGAGAGAAGTTGCTCTGAGGGAAGAGGAGTCAGACATAACTCAGCACTTTTGAATTTAACCTTTCTATTCTGGTACAAATGTAATATTTTCACACACACATGTGTGCACACGTGTGTGTGTGTGTGTTACTGGAAGACTCACCAGAGACTGAGCGGGCCTTTGCAAGGCAAGAAGCTTGTAGATATTCCAGTTGTTCTCAAAACTCCTGCAAGAAAGTCATTAGCTTTAGTTTAGTATTGTTTTTTTCACTTGCCAGAAAAAACTTTTAAAAATGATTGACAGATTGTACATCAACAATTTTGCATAATTAGATATAAAATATTAATTATAACTATTTAGTATACATGAGTATGTCTTCGCTCTCACCCTCCACGCAGTTTGATAGCCTCTTCAAACCTCTTCTCATTCATGGCCTTCTGCACCAACTTAGTCTGCAAATGATGGTGTGATCAATAAATGGAGCAAACCTCCCGCTGTTGGTGAGTATGTCCGTGAATATTAATCATAGCAGAGACAAGAGTGACTCACCATCTCCACACACTCCATGAGGGGAAGACGGACAGGCTTGTTACCTGACAGGCCGATGACACAGGCCGGGGTGTCCGGAGACGCCTCCATCAGGGCAACCACTGCCTCCACGCCTACCTTACTGCTCTGTTAAGCCCACATAGAAACAATACAAAAATAAAAAAGATTTTAACTACAATAAATCGTTACAGTGGTCTTATTGGTGTATAGTTTGCAGTTGATGTGATTAATTTCTAAAACCACCACATATTTTAAATGACAAAATACAGTTACTGATTATTGCTGAAACAGGTATGACATGATAACACACTCACCAGTATTCTGTCAAATGCTGAAGGAGTTCCTCCTCGCTGTACGTGTCCGAGCACAGTCACTCTGGTATCATAACCTAGCCTCTCTACCACCAGCTTCAGAGACACATGGAGACATTTCAGCATTTTGTAGGTTTGTCACAGATATACACAGCAGACTTGCACAAACAACTGAGACAAAATGTGTCTTTGACATTTTACTAACAAACAATAATCAGTCCTTCATATATACCTCGTAGGGGTATGACAAATAATCAATGAAGCAACATGTACATGATACAAATGATCAATACATTTTCTGTATTCTTCCTCTACCACATTTAAACACTTGACTTTTCAATCTTTTGCAATTTTATGACTGTTACACATTTCAAGATCATCACAAACTACCAATTAGTAGGCTAACAGAAATCATTCCCCGTCCTTCAGTCCTTAAACTTACATCTTTTACATAATTTGAAGTGATCGGCTTTCCATTTGTGTGGATGGCTCCTTCTGCAATAATTATGATGTTGAGTCTGGATCCTGTAGTGCGGCTCTGGAAGTAAACAGAACAAATAAGAGGTAGCACAGAAATATAAGTATCTAAATGCAAGCATAGAAGTGCATTCTTTATATCTGTCCTACTGAGCTGCAAAACAGATGTGTTCCAGTTGTTTAACAACAAATATGTATGCCTGAAGCTAACACTCGGACTAGGTTTTGTGTCCTACCCCCTCCAGACGGGCGCACATACGGTCTTCCCAGCCCTCCTCAGGAGGCGCCTCTGGAATAAAGAGCCACTCTGCCCCAGATGCCAGTGCTGACACCAGTGCCAGATACCTGGAATAATGTCACAATAATTTACGTTTAATTCAGTGGAAGTACAAGGAGACCAAAACAGGCTGGAGTATTACTCACCCACAGTGGCGCCCCATGACTTCCAGAACAAAGGTACGCTGGTGGCTGCAGGAGGAACACCAGTTATATTAAAACAGGCATATAAATCCTTTCAGGAACTATGTCAGCATATTAACAGCAGTAGTTTTCTCTACATTTGTCTGTTGTAGACATGTTGATTCTGCAAAGGAGCAAGTTTAGACAAGATCGCCAGCACTCTTGAATAGATGGATGCGTTCCTTTGTATGCCCTGTATTCCTTTTATACCTCCACACACTCTATAACTCAGAAAGACTTACTGAGCAGACAAATATTACTTTCATCAATGACGTCGTGAAAATCTGCCTCACTGTTCAACATCACATAGTGTCTGACCTTTGTGCAGTGGTCATGATGGCATCAATTATCTCCATGATGCGGTGCAGTGCAGAGTCTGCTCCGATGGTCATGTCAGTGCCACAGAAGTCATTGTCAATGGAGCCCACAAGACCCACGATGTTAAGGTGGTTATGCTGCTTTGCTAGAGAATCTGTGATCCTTCCTGAAAGTGGCACAAGGTTGTAAAAAATACTACAATACACACCAAACAAAGCTAAATAAATGACAATGACAACAGATATTTAGATGATAGACTTCTTTGACTGCTTATATACCCATGTGAATTTAATCACTGTTCGATTCAACTTAATTCAGTGTCTCCGATATCCAGATGTGATAGATTGATTTTATTAAAAAGCTGTTAAGTGTAATAAATTCATGAGGCAGTGCTATAAAAGTCACGTTATGTCATGAATGTCACAAGTATTTATGCTCTTGAACTTTGGAAAATGCTTCATAAACAGTTTTGTGTGTGTTTTATGTACATGTTCGCTGCATTAGCAGCAATGGAAAAATAATTTACATTCACTTTGTTTATTCAAAATGCATTTAACTTTTTTTAAATTAATTTAAAGAACAATTTAATTTACCTTATATGTTATTTTTGTTGTTAGTTTACCTGTTAAAAGGAAAATGTTAAAATGGAAATGCTATACATTACACTTACCTGCTAAATGTTGTTAAAGGAGGAAAATTAGAGTGGAGAACTGACAGTACATATTTCTGTACATCGCTGTATTCACGTTTGAAGAACTGTGTAACTTTACTTTTTGAACAATTATACTCTCAATGAAGCTGCCAGAGAGGAAGCCTTGTGTCCGAGCATCTTTATTGATATTTCTATTTTCAGGCATGACAATCACAGACATGCTTTTATAGATTTTTAGGAGCTGAACAACAAAAATAAACCTGAATGGAGTTTCCTTCCACATTGGGTTTAATAAAAAAATAGCTTAAATCATGTAAAGGGCTGGTTGACGACACTTCCTTGGAAGCAACTTACCTTTCTTTACGAGCTCATCCAGCAGACCGCTCCACTCGCTGCGAAAAATGTTGGCTCCAGTGAGGCTGCCGTCTCCACCGCACACACACAGGTTGGTAATGCCTCTTTTCACCAGGTTGAAGGCGGCAGATAGCCTGCCCTCACGGGTCGTGAAGGCCTTGCATCGAGCACTACCGATCACAGTTCCACCCTGCAGCAGAGACATCATAAACAAGTCAGAATCCAATTCAGGACTAACGGGACACTGTAATGCATTAAAAACCTCTCACAAAATCACGAACACTAATTTTTACGGTGTTGATGTTAATATTAGAAATATTAGATATCTAATTCCACTTTTTGCATGCTGTATGAAATGTCTACACCACATGCACACCTGTCTCCGTCTATTTTGCAGGGAATTTAATGCTTGCATCTTCGAGAAGGACAGACTGAAAATGACTGCACACTGATGTGTGTTAACGAGGCATTATCTCTGGATAGGAAAGTTGAAGTGCCTGCTGGCTAGCGAACACTAGCAGCAGATATCAGGCTGATGTTTTGTCATGGAACACAAACAAAAAAAGCAGCCAATCCATTAGTGAGCTGACTTTTCTGCTCTATCTGATAATTAAATGTGCTCTACTAAACTGAAACCTGTGTGGGTTGATCTGTATTTTATGCATTATGAAAGTGCAAGCACTTTTTTATGTTCCACTGTTTAAAAAACATGTAACAATCCTGCATTTTGCAGGCAAACAAAAATGTATTATAATCTACCCCGAGCTTAATAAAATAATATCATATTTCTGGCCATATCACGCAGCCCTATTGGCAAATAATTAAAAGAAATATGCTTCACAAAATTAGGTCTCTGTAAAGATTATTCAAATGAAACAGTCTGAAAGGGGAAGGTCGCTTTGATTGAACTGCTCAAAATTCATAAACATGAACCCTGCAAGACACACTGCTTTGTACAAAGGGATCATGATCAAAAATATTAAAAAAACAACACTGTGATAAAGGATCCAGACGTCTCTGGATGCAGGATACTACGATGTAAGTGAAACACCACAACAACAAAAACAGTTTACTTTAGAAGGAGAAGCACATGCCCTTCCACAAATTTTCTGCATAATTTCAAGACAAGTAATGCCAAATGTGCAGTGGGATTGTTATACTTTTCTCATGAATAGTGAAACTTGCTACTTCTTCTACACATAACGCTTAATGGTGACTACCAAACCACATGCAGCAAGGCCCCTTACCAGGTCATAACCAGTATTAGACAGACAGGGAGAGAAGAGATGAGAGGAGATGGGTGAAATAATAAAACTCCTATTAAAACCACAGAAAAGAAACAGAGTTAAAGGTTTAAGACCAGATAGAACAAAAACTCTAAAATCATA
Organism: Scomber japonicus; assembly: GCF_027409825.1. Classification (NCBI taxonomy): domain Eukaryota; kingdom Metazoa; phylum Chordata; class Actinopteri; order Scombriformes; family Scombridae; genus Scomber; species Scomber japonicus. Next base: position 18,167,216 of record NC_070588.1, read on the forward strand.
ATACAGTTTTCACAGACCACATTTTGACATAACACATAACAAGTGTAATTATTAACATCAATGATGGCTGAGTTCCATTTAGCTGCTTCAGTTTCAGGGTCCTGGTGTTGTGCACGCTGACTTGCTGTCTTACTGGGACACGTGAATACAGCAGAGCCATCGTTAATGTGAATAGTAAGACCTGTGCTTTTCCTGCCATGACCAGTCAACATATCTGCTGGAAGAAAAAGGCTGTGCTACAATAAGTTTATCTCTGCTATCAGCAGCGAGAAATTACTTCATTTTATAACCTACCAGTTGGATAATGTTGGTCACACTGTGCCAATGTGCTAGTTTGATGTTATCTCCCCCGTCCACCAGGCCCTGGTAGCCCTATAAAGTGAATTACAGATTATGAAAATGTTAAAAGCATGCATGCATCCACATGTCCAACTCGTATTACATGGGCTAATCCCACTCAACCACATAACACTCGGTTTATATGTTCAATGTAAACATGATGAAGCAGTTCTTTACCTCATAAATAAGGTAGACCTTGGCCCCCACATAGATGCCCATTCGAGTCACAGCTCGCACAGCAGCATTCATCCCTGAAGGACAAGCAAACACATAGATTAGATTCTGGCCTGTGTAGCTGCAACCAACGCTTACTTTCATCAGGAAGATTCATTTAGGGTCAGAGGTTCATGGTGATGTCTTCAAATGTCTTGTATTGTCTGACAAACAGTCCCTTATCCAAAAGATATTCTATTCTTATCAAACAGAGAAAAACAGATAATCATCAATTACCGTTACTGATTAATCATTTTGTCTATAAAGACATTAAAGAGATCCAAAGAGATTAAGTTTTCTATCATGTACAACACAGAAAAGCTCCAAATCCTCACATGTGAGGAGATGCAACCAGCAAAGTTGTTATTAATGATTAACTGATTAATAAAATTGTAACATTAATTTTCTGGCAGTCAACTGAACAACTAATCGACTAATTTTTCAGCTCTACAGGTCTGCAGGTCAAATAATTTCACCAAAGTAAGTACTATACTTTAGTACAATTTTGAGGTACTTGATGCAACATATTCCACTCCACTACATTTCAGAGGGAAAAAATGTACTTTCTACTCCACTACATTTATTTGACAGCTTCAGTAACTTTTCAGATGAAGATTTGACACAATGGATATTATAACAAGCTTTTAAAATACAATTCATTGTTGAAGATAAAATCTGTCAATCAGTCTATTGACATCTTACAAAAGGCAGTGTGTAGTAACAGAGTATATTTACATAGCTGTAATGGTACTTTTACTTAGGTAAAAGATCTGAATACGTTTACCACCATTGCATTTGCACTATTGCGCCATCGCCCTGCATTAGGAAATCAATGGTGGCATGGTGGAAGTGACTTAATTACTGGGCAAAGGTGTCATCTGCTGTGTGGAAACTCTTATCACAGTCCAGACTCTTAAACATATTTCAGTGTTTCTGTTTAATTCATGCAGCCCTTACATAAACATTGACGTTTGTGAGATTTGTATGAGTTAGACTAGAACATGCTCATTATATTGGATTACTGTGCAGACAATATGTTATCATCTGAAGGTTAAACAGCTATCTTATCCAACTATCAAACAGCTGACAATCTTCAGTCCAAACAGTTGTGTTTGTGCTAACATTTATGGCAGATACCTATCTTAATATCTATATCTGTACTTGAAGGCTACTAACTATATTATAAAGTCAACTTTTAAGCTGTTTTTGAGTCACCTTGTGCATCTCCACCACTGGTCAGGACTGCTAAGGCTCGACCAGCCCCTGTCATCTTCAGCTTCTCCAGATCCATCGACGACATTTTGACCCCGGTCGTCACCTAGCAACAACGAAACGGGGAGAATATATGAAGTCCGTTAACAAGTTGCAGAAAGTGGCTCGTTTCGTGAATCCAGTTTGACCCAAAGGTCGCTTCCTTGTTGGCAGAGAGGGGTGAACAGCATGTAGACGCCCCCAGTGACACTTCTTCGGGGTTTTTGACTCCTCCCAGTCCGCAGGAGCGCTCCGGGAGAACAAGGAGCGTGTTATTTCCTGTTCCTGCTCAAGAAATATGTAAACACACAAGGGAGGGGGCTTAGGACAATTCTAAAGGCCTGTGACTGACAGGGAACCTGAAAAATATTAGAACAATTGTTTTATTAATCTATCATCATTAATCATAGACAATAATATAGTATTTTATAAAACTTAAACAAACGGTTTATTTTTCTTGTTTTTGGAAAAACATTAACCATCCAAAGCCTCTGTATTGCTCAAACACCCCCCTCCGTTCACATAAAATGGTTCAGTCCTGTCTCCAAACCAGGCGCGGCACTTTTTGGCAGTGAATTGTGCGTGAGGAGGAGTTGCGGCATGATTATTGTAGTAGGCTATGTCAACATGAAATAAAATCAGTTCCAACAACGAAAAAGAAAGACAAGAGATAGAACTGAAAGAATGACAATATATATCCCAATTTTTCATTAAAAAAAAAAAAAAAGCTACTCCATGTGTTGTGAAAATTGACCTCTTAGTTAAGATTTCGTCCATAATGAAACAGCCTGATGTTACTTGCTCCCCTAACATTAGTTACTGATATCTAGAAAAACATCTAGAAAAACAGTGTTTGCATTTCACTCCTCTTTAAGGTGACATTTATTCAATGCAGGTAAACTTTTAGCAAGCTTTTCAAAGTAAATCAATTGTCCCTGCTCCTGGTGCCTGTCCCCCTATAATAAATAATCTGCCCTACTCCCAACTGAAGAAGGAGGAGAGCAGCATTGTGTTGAATGGCATGTCACTAAGCATACCTGAAAAAAGGGTCTGTGGGCATTTTTTGTATTATTATTATGATTTTTTATTTATTTATCTTATTCATTAATGTTAAGAGAACTTTCCCTTTCAAGATTACATTTAGACTGTATAAGACAGTCTAAAGCACATTACTTATAGAGGGTATCATCTTATATCAAATAGTGAATTACACTGCATGCTGAATGTCTGCACAGTATTATATTTTCTGAATGTTTGCTGAATGTCAGCAAATATAATACATTTAATTTTGGACTACACAAGAGTTGCAAGACTGCACAGGTAGAGTATTTTAAAGCTTTTAATGGGTCGGTCGAGTTCTGGAGGTGTAGTTACAGCAATTGTGCCTGGTGGTGGGGCCCAGTGTGATATCTTTTCATGGGGCCAGAAATCCCTGGCAGTGCCGCTGCTCATAGCACTGGAGTTACAGCCAGGTAACTTGTCTGAAACTGTAATTTCACATTAATTTAAAGATATTTTAACATTTTACAGAACCTGTTAAACACTATCAGCCTTTCATTGTTAATGGTTAGCAAATGTATCTTTAATCACACGTTAATCAATGTAGTAAAACAACTAACCTTGTATCTGTGGTAGTTTTTGCTGATTCAGCCTAATATCCTTCCTCAGACATGTTGCCTCTTTTCTATTGTTTGCACACTGACTTAAGAGTCTACTTCTTGTAAATGTAGGATAAATACATAAATTAACACTGCTTGTATTCTTCTGGGAATCTAACAGTGTTACTGTGAAAAATATGACATGAATTGTAGCTTGTAAATAAAGAAATATAACATCATATTAACATCCAGGTTAGCAGTGAGTCAACTGAAGTCAGTGTCTGGATCTACTACCCCCTTCTGATGACGGTTGACTGAATGTTACTGCCAATGCTGCATATTTAAGTCATTTCACACCTAAAGACCTTGATAAACAGATTGCTCCGATTGAAAGCCCCCTTCCATTTGAAAAAAGTGTGTTTCTTCCTTTTCCTTCATTTGGATGTTTGAGTCTCACTGTGTAGAGTTTGACACTAGAAAGCTGTTTTCACATTCATCTGTTAAGAGGGAGTAGATATCATTTTAAAGCTTGTAATTCAACTTATTATTATTATTGTGGAAACCCATATCAGACACAAATGATTATTTAACGTAGAATATATACATCTTAAAACATGTCTGAAGGGGATCTTAAAGGAACAATGCAGGGAGGATAATGACAATCAAAGGCGGTTATTTAATGTGGATACACTACTTAAAAAGAACAGTTTAACAATCCTGATTTATTATATTTGTCTGTAGAATTACAATTTTAAACTCAGAGCCTAAATAGATTTTGAACATGGCCCTAATCCTCCTCCGTAAAAGCCAAAGATATTCATTATGCATTATATTAAGATAATCAATTGACAGTTATGTGAAATAAAGAAATCCTCACACTTGAGGGACTAAAACAGCAAATAGTTGGCATTTCTGCTTAACAAAGAACTTGAATTATTAACCAGTTATCAAAAGTGTTGAAGATTTATTTATCAGTCAATTTATCAATTAATCACTAACACTAGCAACTCATTAAAAGACCTGCATTTTTAACTTTCATGCAAATTTGTGGCATTATGGTCAATTCAGCGTGCTCACACAGAACAGCTACATTGAAGATTCAGCAAGTTATAAATGAATCAACATCAAATTTCACAATGGTGGTTTTTTAAGAGTTTATTGTTTGACAGAAAGTGCTTTTTTTCAACCGTTTCTGTGACAACTGTATAGTTACATTAAATGACAAAAGTAACAATAATGCAATCACATTTGGGGAATATACCCACTATTCTGCTAGAGGTATCAGGACTGTAATAGTACCTGTTCACCATATAGATATAAAAATAGGAGATTTTATAGAAAAAAATAAACTTTAAACTTTTTATCAGACAGATGTTTAATTTACTGCTGGATCAATGTGCACGCCCAGCTCATTCATTACATTCAATTAAAAATCATGATAAAAATGCTCAGTTTTGGTAATGCTGGAGTGGAATTAAGGGATCATGCACCTGCATGATCCCTAATAAAATCATTCTGTGACAAAATCATCTTAAACTCAAGCTCCACTTACAAACTTTTTGTGAATTTTCAACCACATGTCACAGTCTTCATCAGCAAATGGAGCTGGTTTGTAAAACTAATTTGGATACTGCTTTATAACGACACATTTTAAGCAATGAATGTACGATGGCAACATTTCATGTCATTAATGTTCAGGTCAATCAAACCAGTGGCCAGTGATTGTTGTCAAAGCTACAGGATGGGACGAGGGTCTATGGGGATCGGAAAGACCACCTTGTGCCTGAGTGTGAAGGTTGGTTGAGGCATCTGCTTTCTTTGTCCGGTGTGATCAGTCTTCTTGCTGACGTCTGCGTTCACTTTTGTCAGAATAGACACAATATCGGCCCCCCTGGGAAAACATTGTGAGATGGTGAATTAAAAAAACACCAAATATCAGTAAAATTAATTATTCTCTAATCTAAAGTATCATATATAACAGAAGTAACTCAAATTGGTGGGAAAAGTATTTAAATAATTTTGGTTAGTTAATAGTAGCATTTCCATGTGATAAAAAATACTTATTATAGGAAAATGTACCTTAAGTAAAGAAGTATTTCCAAAAAAATGTATGTAAGGTATCAAAAGTGAAAATACTCATTGTAAAGAATGGTCCCTGTCAGTGTTACATTAATGCATTACTGGATCATTAGCAATAATTTGTAATTGTTAAGTAAGCCGTGGCCTATTATAATGTTGTAGTTGGTTGAGTTTGAGCTCATTTTAATTGCTTCATATACTGTTGGGTAGATAAATCTGTAACAATGTGTCATATTTTATAAACTGATCAACAACAGCTGTTAAATAAATGTAGTGCAGAAGACAAGTGTAAGTGGAATGATATGGAAATACCATATAGAGTGCAAAGACCCCAAAACTCTACTGAAGTACAGCACTGGAGTGAATTATTTTTTTCTTTCCACCACTGACTAACATCCACATAATCTTGTAGCTCGTATTTTGTTTACCCTACCTGGGCACCATCTGAACAAGGTTTTGGCACAGTGACTGAATGAACCACGTGCCATTACTCCTCTCTCTGAATGAGACGAAAGAAGGAACGGTGGCCATTCCCATCAGGAAATCTGCATTGGATGGGATGGAACTTTTAGTTGTTGGTTGTTGGTTCGATCCATGGAATGACGGGGTAAATCTGAGACAAAAGAGTAAGACCACAGTGATGTGATAAGAACAGTGACATTTATTTTTAAGTGTGAAAAGGAAGTGATAAAAAATGTGAAAAGTAACAGAGATACATACACTTTAGAGTCTCTGGACACATAGCTTTCTGTCCTGGAATCAGTCTCGATGTAGACCGGCTGTTGCTCACGGTTACCCTGGCAGGCCTGGATGAAAAACATCTTGGGTTTGTTTGCCAAAGAGGAGCACAGAGATCCATTGAAAGGGTCCATCAGGTGCTGGACCTCTACGGTGTGCCCATCCACACCATACACACTTTGCTCTTGACCGTGGCTAAGAATGAAGCACACCAGGCAGTCGTTCTGACTGTGGTTTTGTCTGGCGAGATCCTTCATGATGGACTGCATCTGCCCACTCGTACACTCTCTCCGTATGATTATGTCAAAGCCCAGCCACGTAAACACTATGTGCAGATTCTCTGGAAAATACACAAGTATTAATACATGCAAATATGCCACAGTATGCCACCACATGGAGTAGGTATGGTCGGGGACGGTAGTGATTTCCAGAGTTGATCAAACTTACTTTCATCAACCATGGTCCCCTCCCGCTTTTTGAGACCCCCTTTGAAGTTCTCGTTGTTTACTATCAAGCAGAAGCCTCTCTTTGCTGAAGTCATTGGATACATTCCCAAACCCTACAGAGATCAATCAATGACACAGAGTAAATGAAAAAAGATTGTAATGAGCTTTATGCATCATGTTACACATTTTGCCCGACAGTATATATAATTATTTAAAACTAAGAAATAGTCACGCACCTCTTCGTCTGTGTTTTCAGCAAGAAGAGGTCGGAAGGTTTTTGGTTTAGTTGAAGTCTTGTCTTCTTGAGGCAGCGACATTTCTACAGCATCAGTTCTCTCTGTGGGACAGATGATCACAGGGTGGAAGGTGGAGGGGGAAATTATTTTAGGCAAAGACGAAGACCAAAAGATTGAATAATTACAAAGTTCTGTCATGTCATTTAAGCTGTTGATTACCACAGAAAATACTTATAATGACCTTCTGAGGAGTCATAGTTGCTTGTTCTGGTACTTAATTGTCTCATGCCTTGTGACAGGCCCTCATGTTCATCTCCACCAAGTAATGTATTTGGATAAGCTAGGAAAGCAATAAAAGAGTGTTCAGTATAAATCCATCCACTGCACTATACTTAAAATATGTTCCAGCTGTAAAACAACCAACGAATGTCTCACCTGCAGAGGTGGAGGCCATATTCATTGAAAACTGCGTGAAAGACAAAGGAAATTAAAAATTACCATTAAAGACAAAGGGAAACATTTCACTTTGCTGTAATCATAATACTGATTAAAACCTGATGTACTCTCACCTCAGACGACGGCTGCAATGCTTCAGAAAAGAAAGAAAATGTGTATTAGGATTAGAATTCTTCAAAGAAATGTTTAAAATACAACATTTGTTCAGTGTGATTGTGTTTATATGTGCATCAGCATAGCATTATTTATAGTATTACATTTAAAGATGCTCTAATTATTATGATTTAAAAATGAAGATATCTAAATTCAAATACTGATCATTTGAAAAAATGATTGCTGTCATAAAAGTTCATAAAATTAATTATTATTTATTCTAGATAAATTATACTATGATTTTGTCATTGAAGTTATTAAAAAAAACTCAAGCAGCCATAATACTCACTCATAAACACTCATATTAAGCAGATAGTGATATGAACAGGTATACAGAGTATTCTCTACACTGTAGAGTCTACAGTACCTAGTCTTTCATGTGAAGCACTACTTTCAGCCACTAAAGGGAGAGGGCCCTGAAACAGAACATAAGAGAATAAACAGATATTAGATAAGTTGTAGTAAAAAGAATAAAAAAGTCAGTAACTCAGACGGATTTCACAAAATATCAAAGAACATACCTGGTTTTGTTCAAAAGGATGGGACACAGACATTGGTTGGCTTGTCTCCTGGGCTACATGACCAGAAGACCTCTCTGTAGTTTAAAATGACAATAATAAAACAAAACTTACTTGATTTATAGACAAATTTATCAGAAAATATTAGAATTGCATGAAACTGAAATCTTAATCACAGTCAGCAAGAAAGACAAAAACTGTTACAGCGTTTGCATCCTAAAGCTTCGCCCTTTACACTTGTTCTTGTTTCCCTTCATGTGTGTGTGTGTGTATGTGTGTGTGTACTGTACATCTTGCCCTGTCAGCTGCTCTCCATTTCCTGTCTGTTGTCCATTTCCTGTCTGCTGTCAGTTTTTCATCTCTGTTCTGTCTGTCTGTCTCAACCTGCCTTTCTGCCTTACTTGCACTATACTGCTGTTGGACCATGCTGATGTTTCTGTATCTTACCCTGTGTTGCTTTAAACCGGCTGATCTTTTCTTTCAACACGGGGCAGACTGAGTCCAATATGCTCTCCATTAAACTTAGATCTGTGCTGCTAATGAGGTCCAAGTGCTCCATTTCTAGAAAGACTTCCAGTGTCGTCTGAAAAATGAGGCAAATTACACTTAATGTTACCATAAAGATGCTTACAGATTCCAGCAGATTCAAAATTAGATTATATAATTAACTTCATATTAAAAAGAAAATGTAGACATTGCAAAATTATTACAAAATATAATTTGTATGTATATGTAAGTATAGGATGAAAACTGCTTGCCTTGACACCATCTAACGCTTCTCTAGCTTCAGCTGATTAACCTCTACATCAGAGGAGTCAAACTAATTTTCATTCAACGGCCACATACAGACCAATTTGATCTCATGTGGGCCGGATCATTAAAAAGATGGAGGGAAAGAAGGAAGAAAGGAAGGAAATAAGAAGGGAAGGAAGGAAAGACAGGCAAAAGGAAGGAGGGAAGAAAGGTAGGAAAGACAGATGGAAGGAAAGAAGGAAGGAAGAAAGAGAGGAAGGACACATGGATGGAAGGACAGAATGAAGAAAGGGAGGAAGGACAGATGGAGGGAAGTACAGAAGGAAGAAAGGGAGGAAGGACAGAAGGAAGAAAGGGAGGAAGGACAGATGGAAGAAAGAAAGGAAGGAACGAAGAAAGGATAAAAGGAAGGTAGGAAGGACAGATGGAAGGAAGAAAGGAATGAAGGAATGAGGACAGGAACAAAGAAAGGTAGGAAGGACAGATGAAAGGAAGGAAGGAACAAAGAAAGGATAAAGGAAGGTAGGAAGGAAAAGAACACAGGAAGGAAAGTGGGCCGGATTGGACCCCTCGGCGGGCCGGATCTGGCCCACGGGCCGCATGTTTGACACCCCTGATCTACATGCTTTTCATGACATGTCAACTTCTGATTTCACCACATTTGTGAATATCATAAACAATGACATTTTAAAGACACACTTACAACATTTTCATCCAGTTTTCTTCTCGGGAGTTCTTTGTTTAACAAAAACTTCACTTGTTTTAAGTCATCATCAGTAATGTCTTCAGAAAGGTTGTAAAGCAGCTTCCTGGAATTACAGATAAATCCAAAACAGACTTTCAGTGTTTCTAACATAGAATTATTTAGCCTACCTATAATAGTAAATGGCTCATTTTATATATATATTGTGTGAACTAAACCCTGCTTAATAACATGAAACATTTATATATAGTCAGCCCACCTGTAAGGAGAGATAAGGTTGCTGGTTTGGTTATTGATGCGGAGGTCACGGAGCAGACGGGTGCGTTGGATGGTTTGGAGAAGCTCCGTCAGCAGCTGTGGTTGCTCAGGTGATAGGCAGTCTTGATTCACCAGACGGGAGAAGAGATCACTGGCCAACTCTACTGAGGTCGAGCTCCGGCTCAGGAGGTCAGTGCAAAGAAATACCAAAGCTTTTACCTCGTCCCTACTCAGGGCCTTGCCTACATGTAATAGCAGCTTCTGGAAATCCATTTCCTGTAATAAAAGTGAAATTCAGATATTTAGTTTTTGATTTATGAAAAATGTAAGCTTGACAATATTTCCTCTGGTCTCCCAGCCCTTCATAGGTCATTATATCTACATAATATATCTTCTTTATATCTTCTAAACTGTTGGTGACATTGATCGCAGATAAAAAAATTAATAAAAGTGGATGACATTCAGTAGATGTTTGTGTGGTTTTTATTGATTTACTTATTTTATCCCTTAACTGATTTGTTGCAAATGATCTAATAAAGGTCTCTCTCTCTCTCTCTCTCTCTCTGTCTCTGTCTGTGTGTGTGTGTGTGTGTGCGTGCGTGCGTGTATGCGTGTGTTCATATACAAGGACAAAAATATTTTTTTATTGTCAGAGGCGGACTTTAACATTAAGCAAGGCCCAACTCAAAGGGCCCCAAACAAGATAGATATGAAACAATATTGAATAATGTTACTATTCTAACTCACTGTACCACAAAATAACTTACAAAACGCCCCCAAAGCCCTTAAAATATGCAATCTACTTCATTTCAGAAGAAAACACTGTATCACTACATTTAGCTGACAGATAAATGTTACAGATTCAGATTTTACTCACAAAATATAACAATTAAAATATGACTGATTAAACTATCCAACGTTATATGAGAAAAGAAAAGCTCCAGCTTGAACAGACAGATATTTAAGTACATTACCTATACTAATAATATATCTCTTTCACTTTTAAATATAAATTTGAATGTAGGACTTTAACAGCATTTTTTTGTGTGGTTTTAATAGTTTAGGCCTACTTCTCTTATCGCTGCCAACACCAACATTTGAAAATAAAGTCAGACACAGTTTGTCTGAGGCCTCCAAGGAACAGTAATCACAGCAGCAGGAGATACTGTTTATCATCACATAAACAATTTATCACACAACAGCTGCCTCACAGTCACTACCACACAGCCTCATTTTTTAACATTTCTGCTTAAAACAAACATGTTGTGCAATATTACCTTGTTTGGAGACGATCAGGTTTTCAGCAGGTCCGACTGAAGAATATACTTATTAACTTCAACATACTCGATTTACTGTAAGCTACAGAGTACTGAAATGTGTTGTTTTATATCCTAAATACGAACTTCACAGAGACTTGTCCTAACTAGTCCACAGACCAGGAAGTCGAAATCGAAAGTACAGTAAACTAAGGAAATCAGAGGCGGGACCAATACCTGTGTGACGCAATGCACCAATTTAGATATCATTCAGAGATGAAAAGGTCTAGTCCTCAGACACGTTCATTGGTAACACAAGTTAAAAGCAGCATGCCATACACGAGCAGCTTAATAACTCAAATAGGTGAAATGAGCTTTATTTGAATCACAGTGTTCAAACAGCCTAATGTGTCTGTAGGAGCCAGATGTGAATTTGAGTGTGGTGCTCCTCCCAAACAACAGGGGGTGCATGTTTATGCTGACAGCGCACTGATTTATTTTAAAGGGTCATGCCAATCACCACAGGTGCGCTGATGGTGAGGGCAAAAAGTTTTTTGACTGCGTTCTGGTCGCAGCTATTTTCTGTAGTTTTGGTTTATTATGTTATTTTGTATTAAGAGCAACCAACGAAAACTAAGCGTTGTGTTTAAACGACCAATAAATAATTTATCAACCAGTTAAGTAGTCTGCGTATTGAGTGCACGTCAGGAACATCCGACCATTAGCAGCCAGTAGTGGCTTTCTACAGTGTCCTTGAACTGAAGCTATGGAAGTTCAAGTATGAAAGGTGTTGTTCGTATAGTTACTCAAAATGAAATACCATTTTACATTGAGGTCAAATTTGTTACAGATAAGATTTCCAACTCATGGCCACCAGACAAAATTAAATCTATTTTAACTTTCAAACAGAAGACAGTTCATTCCTCATTAATACTTCATTAAAATGTTAATTAAATATGTTGTATTATCAAATTGATGACTGATGATTGACGACTTGAATGAAATATTGTACTGAATTAGTAAGCCTACATGTAGTGTGGCTTTAAGATCAATATTTTGCATTTAAACTCAAGTAAATAAATACATGTATGTGATTATTCAATTATTTTTGGAACTTAAGTCTTACTAAAAGTTTAACTGTACACTGCCTGCAAACAAATGTAACTTTTTATATATATTTAGCTGATCAGCTGTGATTAAAAGACTTTCCTGACAACACAGCCAGTTATTGGAATCAAATAAGTGAATGAACATTGTCTTTATTTGACCTGTAATTAATACCACATTACAGAGATCGTTCAGGAACATGTTCAGGAAAAGTATTGGGGCATTATTAGACTATTCATTATTAATGTAAGGAATAGTCTGACCTGGTTTTTGGTAATTTCTAATACCCACATTTGGTTTGTGACCCAATGTGCAGTGCAACATATGGGCTGTTCAATCCCAAAACAAGCCATACAAATGTGTACAAAAATATACGCCACAGTCAGACTGCTCATTCACTTTATTCATTTTTTAAAAATCTACCGGCAGATAGTGTATTGAATAGTCAAGGAAATACAATTTACAACCATGATACATTCATTTATTGCACCAAAAGTTAAAAAACAAACAAATAAACAAACACTATAATTTTGACATGAATTATCATCATATATCACAGTAATGTATGATGGCCACAAAAACAGCAGATTTATATCATAATCAAACATAAAATCAAATCAAATATAGTTCAGATGTTAAATCATCAGTCTTCATTTGTGTGCAAGGTATAGTAACACACAAAAGAGCCTAATAACAAACTACTTGAAACTATATGAAATATTAGAAATGTTAATTCGGAGGGGAAATGATTAAACAAAATGGATTTTAATGAAATTTCACCAGCTTTTTTTCTTTGAAAGGTGATGATAAGTGTGAAAATGTGATAATACACTTGTCCTGATATGGAATAAAATAATGCGGTCAGCTGAGGCCTGCACCCTGTACTGTAATATCTTCATTTTTTCAGGACGTCTCATTGTGTATTACAGCTTACATATTATACTAATGACACACTATTGGCAACAACACATATCATCCATGTTCCTGTAGCAATGATTACAGTGAAATTGTCAGTAATAAAGGCTATCAACAAGAGAGTGTCATTGATTATTTATTGTAGTAAGCATTTGATTTAGGTATGGTCTGCAAGGTCTTGATGTGCCCTCTGTGCCTCACTCTGACGCTGAGCCATGCCCACAAATATGCTCCCGAGCTGTTGAACTTGAAGGACTCTGTGGACACACGCACACACACACACACACACACACACACACACACACACACACACACACACACACACACACACACACACACACACACACACACATTAAACCATAAATACACACACACAAGGCTGTTTATTCTGAACTTCTTAATGCACCGCAGTTAAACAATATAGGAACAATACAGTGTGGTACTGTGTCCTCATCTCTCTTTACTGATTCAAAATTAAACTAAAACACAGTTAAAGTATTGATGAAAGCACAGCAAAGACTCAAGTCTAGAGAGGTGTCAGTCCATCCTGCTGTGGGATGATGAGTCATACAATATATAGAATGAATGAGGTGATACTTAATTCCTCAGTGCATTTCCAGAGGGCTCATCTACATCCCAGATTCCTCACCTTTTTCATTTTTGTTTAATCTGGGTCCTCTCTCTAAAGCAGCTTTGGCAGCATTAATGAGGTTAAAGGGGAATTCAGTAAAACGTCACACGCGACCAAAAGAAGCAGAGCTCACCATCATGCAGGGACCACAACTTTAAAACAGGGTTAGCACATGATAGAAGGACTTTTCAGCATTTATATAATAAAGGTGTAAACTATTATCAAAAGTACATTTCTTTATAGATCTTATAAAGTGTGCTATAAAGGCAATAGCAGGTAAACTTCTAAAGAAAGATAGAAACACAGGAGTTAAAGGGTTCGGATTACAAGATCAGTGAATTTAAAACTCAAGACAAAGACCAGATTATCTCTGTGTTTAATAATGATCTAATACATTCAGTTAAAAATGTGGCACACTTGTGGCTTTAGAAGTAAGGTCATTATATCACTTAATTATAATCTTCCAGTTACAACATCTCTGAAGTGTCAGAGTCCTTCACTTTAAAAGCTCCTGGGCCAAAGATGTTTTTGACTGCATTTGCATCCAGCATTTGTATAGTACAAAAATATCTTCTATACTCATCACTCATCTTCTAAACTGTTCAATAAAACAATGCTGGTTCCCCAGTCTCAATCAGTAGTAACAATCCCTATTTTAACACTGGAGAGTCAATTGATATAACTAATTACAGACCTTTCAGTATTATCTGAAAGTAATAATTTGCAGATAGTAATAGTGGAGCACACAATAGAAATGGTCAAGTGTACCTCAAAGTTGTACTTAAAGCAGTTATTGTGTAAAAGTGCTCTACAGAGGTCTGTAGGTATTGTGATAGGCTATGGTATCACAACCAAAAACAGCTGAATTCATTATATCTTTAACTGATGGAAAAGTTAATAAAATATCTTAATTACAAAAAATAAATAAATAAGAAGAAAAACAGACATTTACAGGTGCATTGGACACTTACTGTCAGTGATGAGGGAGTGCACCTCGGTGATGTGTCGTCGCCCCAGACCGTGACTCCTGGATAGCACGCAGTCCAAATAAATGTCCCAGAAGAGCTGGGCCAGGTCCCAGAACAGATCCGTGTTTTTTTTGTTGTCTGACGACCTGAGGGACACCATCAGTTTCCAGAAGGCGGGCACCGTGTCAGCGATCCTCGGGTTACGCATCTCCAACATCAAAGCGGAGGAGGAATCCCAGCACTGTGGGTTTGCCCGGGGGGCCGTCAGTGGGTCAACCTGGACCGGCTTCTGGCCTTGCAGGGGCCACATGCAGCTCAGCACAAACACTGTGACCACAGGTATGTTCAAGTGCAGAGGGACCATCTGCACAGGGCACAACATACAGAAGGTCAGCTGTTTCTGCCATAGATTCGTCAGTAAAGTTCATTTAACACATGAATTAACCTACATTTTATTCGGTCAAAACTAATAAAACACCTATCAAATCATTTTCTTTGCAATTTAACTCTTGTAATGCATTTAAGGCTGCATCTGCAAACTTACATATTGCAGCATGTTAAAGTCTTATTGCTGGCCTAAACTCATCAGGGCAGGCCCATAATTAACCTGACAAACATTATAAAGGCCTAAATGGAAATAATACTAGAAACATAGTCAAAATCAATCATATTTTTCCGATAAAAGACTACTTACCACTAAAGCTGGGCCGACCATCAAGACTATAGTGTTGATTGACGTTTGGTTAGTATATGTTGGGTCTTAATTGACGTCAGTGCCTCCCTCCTTTGCGGGCAGTGTTAGCCACTGTTTGTCAAGTATATCCTATTGATCATGTTGTTGTTTTTTAAGAAAAAAAAATCCAGCTCTTACCATATGAGGGGTTCACTTGATTAAAGGATAGTTTCAGATCTTTTTTTTAAATCAGTTTCAATTAACTTTAAATATGCATGTTGGGTTGCAAATAATAATAATTAATTCAATTATGACTGATGTGACAATGATTTTCTTGATTAATGTTTTGCTCTATTAAATGTTGGAACTTAAAGAGTCCTTAAAGACTAAGTTGACATCCTATAACAGTTCTTTCAGTTCAACCAACAGTCTATAATCCAAGATTATTCAATTTACTATAATAAAAGGCAATTTACATAAACAATGAATCGGTTGCAAACAGTGAATTAATTGTTTCTAACATGTCCCATTGTACTGGTTGGCAGAAGTCAAATAGGTATCAGTCTCTGGCAGTGAATTTATTTGTATGTTCAAAAGGAGACTTTTGAATCCTTTGCGTAAAGAAATCCAGTTTTTTGTGTGTGTGGCACAAATAAAGGGAACAAAGGTTTTTGTGATTATATATACTACATTAACATCTGTTTCTAAAGGATTAAAGAATCTTCATTCGGATCTTTAATGCAATGTATTATATATTGCTTAATGTAGCCAGGACACAAGTTTTTCAGCTCAAGATAAAAAGCCAGCAGAAAACACACCTCAGAAACTGGAGTTTCTGAGGTGTGTAAAACAAGCAGAGCGATGAACAATGTTTCAGAGAGTAGTGCACGAGTTACATCTATGCTTTTACTGAAATGTCACATGCATACCTGATCTCAAATGTAATTACTTTCGCAGTAAGAGGCCAACACTAAATGTACTGGATGGGAGTGTCACTCAGTTATTCATTCTGATGATGCAGACTTCATGACAATTTCCACTGTAAGGCTTAAATTATAAACTTTGAATTAAATGTAATGTTATGGTGCTTCTAGACAGGAAGACAGGCTGGAAAGTACAAATGATTATTATTATATCAGAAATAATTTTTGTTTTGTGCTATGAGGAAAGAACATTTCCAAGACAGGTGTACAGAGATTTTTTCTCCACACACTGATCAACATCACATAGATCAGTGTTTCCCAACCAGGAAGTATATATACTGTATGTATATACAGAATAAGTCAAAAGTTTGGACACGCTTTCTCATTCAAGAGAATGACTAACACCATATGTTGCAACTGAGAGTGAATGAAAACCTGTTAGCAAGAGCAGCAGTTAGCTAAAAGTAATTGATAAACTGTTTAAATATAAAACTAATTAATACACAGTAAAAATAGTTCAAACTTTTAAATGCACAGTGTGTCATTTTCTGCTACTTGGGCTCTCAATCAAAACAGTGACAAAAGACCGAGTTTGATGATGTTGTGAATAGAGTGGGATCATGAGAGTTATCTACATTGTTAAACAACCACAAAAGCAGTCAGTTTCCTTCAGTGTTAATAGTTCATAAGGTTTTTACCAGAGCCAAAATATACGCAGGTCTCCTGCTTTCCAAAACAGACCCGGTGATTAGAAACTATACAAACACTGAATTAAGCAGTTTTCACGTCAGCAATCAGTGTTTATCCCTCATGTGGTGAGAAGATAGTTACAAATGACCATAATCAACACAGACACATGTGCGAAGGAGATATGACACTACTGACAAGCAAGGAAATGAAACAGACCATTACCTTGATTACAATGATTGTAAAATTGTTGGGAGAGATTTCTGTGTTCATTTTTGTCAATACTCTTCCTCCTTTTGGCCCGTGAAAACCTGATGTCACATAGCTCCTTCAACAATCAGGACTTCAATCAAAATGTAATGACAGAAATATTTAATTTGTTAGTTGAAAGATTTTATACTATATTTATACTGTGAACAAATAAAAGGCTTCAACCGAATGACACTGAATAAATACAGGGTCAATTTATGTGAAGTGGACATGCAACAGTGCTCATATATTATACATATTTTGTGTTTATACTAATTAATCAAGTTAAGATGTAGCTTTATACTGTCTTGGCAGAGAAAATGTAAATGTAAAACTAATCAGAAAGTCAGAAAGTCAGAGATTGTCATATAGCTATTATGCATAACAGGTTAAATTCAATTCAGTGAGAATTTGACAGAGAAAGCGACAAAGACGCTCTTATAAAATTTGTCATTAGTTTATTTATCAGTCCAACTGTACATGATGCAGTGAGAGAGGGACACCAGACAATGAGTAACATGGAGGATTACAACGATGCCAGTGCTATGGCAGCACCTGGAACACACCAACTATCAGCTGGACTGGAAATAATAGCCCTGCACAAGGAAACTGTTCAGGCCTTAATATGTACAGGCACCATACAGTGTGTGTATTTGTGTGTGTGTGTGTGTATTTGTGTGCATGTGTGTGATTAAAAATATCAGATTGAATGAAAAAACACACAAAAATGATTTTCAGTTCCACAAATGTAAAAGAAAAGGTGCTCTCTCGCTTTTCATTGTAAATATTAATCCAGTTCTTTTTTTTAAAATAGTTGTCCAGGCGTAGTCTGAGTATGTCGAAGCTAAATGAAATGAGACGTGGGAGTGGCCAAATACAAAAGTTTAGCTGATTAGCGGAAGTTTTTGTAATTCCATGTCTATGTTGTTGATCATTATTACCCATACTTTTGTGCAATATCTCTCTTTGCATAGTAAATAAAAGTTAAATGTTTTGTTATTGACATGCACCTATCTTTTGTAGCATATTTTTCTTGCGGATTTTGGGGGCTCCCATATAGAATTATAAGCCCACTATAGTGATTGCATGCAGCGTTACCAGTAGAGCTGAACTTGATTTCTACTAAGAGTTTATGAGAGCAAAAGGCTAAGCCGGGTATAGTGGGTGTTAATGAGGACTGTTAAGTGACACCTGGCTGGACAGGTGAGTGCCTGCATGGACAGACTTTATGCCCTCAGCAGTAGGAGAGGCACCACTGGCTGCAGACAGAGGGGAAAGTGCTCTGTGTGCAACAACATCCATATGTTCAGGGTGATTGGTTCTTTGGCTTTTGAGTCACTGTTAAAACACTGCAGGGGGGGTAATTTTGTGACGTTGATCTGACCTGATCTCAATCTGAATCCCTCCAGAACTGACATGCTTCTCCTCGACACCACAGCCGCGTGAGTCTAACCTTTGACCTCTGCCGGGACAATCACAGCAGGCTGTGCAGCGTGTGGTTACAGTTTTGGCCCAAAACACTATTGCAGTTTTTTTTTTTTATAACATTGCCAAAAACACCCGCTATACAACATGCTAAGGTAAAAAAGAAGAAAAAGCAATTGATGTCCTTGTAAAATATGCTGTTAATTCAAAACCTGAACTCCTCTTTTTATGTACAATTTTGCAACCTGTGTGTGTGTGCATTCACTATGTGGTCTGCACTGCCCTTATGGGTCCTCACATGCAGCCTTTTTTAATGCTCCTTAATATAGAAACTATAGAAACATTTTCCACAGGATTTGGTTTTTAATGAGGTTATCTCCTGCATTGCATTTTTTTCCCTCTTTGTATGGTTTTTTTTGTTTTGTTTAGTTTTTTTGTTTTTTTTTGCAGTATATTCATAGCTTTCGTAGCCATGCAGAGCCCTGCGGAGAGGGCTCTTCATGCCAGAGGGCCAGCAAGCAGCACGCTTTGTGCGGATAATCATGCCAGGTGAGAGAGTGGTGTGGATTCCGCCTGAACGCCTGTGCACTGGCACTAAAGAATGGAAGAGGAGCTCTGTCATTCTAGAGATCAGGGAGGAGGTGGGAGTTGTTACATGGGTGAAGTGGAGTCGAAAAGGCTGCATTTCTAATGTCACTACAATGGAATTTGTTAAAATGTCCACTATGTCTTTTTCAAGTAAATCTAATGCCAAAGATCAGCAGCAATAAGTGCAGTCCAGCTGTCAGGTAGCCCACTAAGGAAGCCTCGGAGGAGTCCGTCTCTGATTACCATCTCTCCATGGGTTAAATGGCTGAGGCGTTGGGGTCATATCTCCGTTTCTTCACATTTCTTATGAGGAGACAAGAAACATGTGTCAGCGTCAGCTATTATCACATCCATAACACGACTAGTGCAACCTGGACTAGCAACCGCACTCATCTCTCCAGTTGACAATAGTCGACTCATGAGTTCTGGCATATGAAAATTTTCCATTTTTGAGGACTAAAAGATCAAAATGCTGAAGATGTGTGAGTGAGGAAAGGCTGGTCCATGTTGGCCATTACAGCCTGCAAAGAGGCCGACAGTTGTATTTATATTCACAAACCTTCACACCTCAGTATATGATGATACACAGTACAGTAAACCTGTTTTTATTTATTACATGACCATACTGAAGACCAGCGTGGAGAGATCATTTTTAATTCCAGTGAACTGAAGTGACATCACTGAAAACTGTTGCCAGGTTTATTAAATAAAGCAACAAATGTCTACTTTCAAATAAGCTGATGCCAGAATATGAATGTTGAAGGTCTATGAATGTAAATATCCCCTGTTGCCTACTTGCAGACAGCTGCCAACTGGCTTGTGCGTGCAACATCTGCTTACAAGGTGAAGTGTAGGAGACATGTCTCATTACCAGTTTTGATGGGAAAAGACATTAGTTCCACTCAAAACATAATCATCTGGGAGGAGAGAGCTAACATATAATATACTCTAGAGAGGAGGGAAAGAGGAGACAACCACATCAACAACAACCACAGCAGCAGCAGCAACGATAAATACTACCACAACAGTGGGACAACAACAAATACAACAACAGGAGTGATGCATAACCTCCCCGTACTGTGGCTTGCTGTGGGGCTTCTATCACTCTGTCATGCACCTGTTCCAATAGTAGGCCAGTTGAACGTGGCACTATTGCTGTGCGTGGTTCATGCAGTGCAATGCGCCGTGTCTGTACCAGGTCTGTGAAGCAGGCAGCAATGGCAGCTGGTGTGGGCGGGTCCGAGAGTCCTGCTCTGCTCTAGGGCGGAGCCTGGCCATCCAGGTGGGTGTGGCCAGCCATGGCACAAAGGCTGCGGCCAACAAAAACGGTCCTGGCTTCTCTCTCTCTCACCACTCCATTTAAAGTCTCACCCTCAAACAGTAATGGATTGGGAAAAAGGTCATGGAAGTGATGAGAGCACGACAACCCTGGACCAAATCACTCTGGGTTTGGCTCAGCCTTTGTGCAATGAACTGACCTCTCCTCCAAATCAACAAGTCAACATGCAGAAATGTTTTGTGTCTTATTCTTTATCACCTTCTTTATATAATTGTTTGTGACAACCATGATGCTTTGCTATTTGGCATGCTTTGGTGGCTGCAAGATTGTATATCTCATTTACTCCTTAGGCCTATTTAGACTAAGATGTGTAACACCCCTGTTGCTCAAGACAGCAGGCTAATCAGTGGTAGACTGGAACATATATTCAACATAATCTATTGTACAATAAAGTACATTACCTGGCTACAAAGAGGTATGTAAGATGGTCTATCTTTGGATTTCAGAGGGGAAATAAGATTTTAACTAAAAATAATACAAGCGTAAACAAGTTTTTTATAACCATTAAACTGTTAAAAGTATTCTGTTTCCCCTCTGTTTTGTGTGACTGTCATAAGGTCCTTCACTGAACATGCATGTCAAGCATTGAGCTCTGCCCGTCCAATCAGTTTGAGGTTCTACTACAGATCCACAGAAGACCCCCCCTCACCACATGGTGTCTTTCCAAATCACCCTAACACATATAACACACACGTATGCCCCGGAAAATCATCTATACTCTCTTAATGAGATCAACAAATGTACACTGGATAAAGCTGAGTAGATAAGTGTTAGGCATGTGCTTTCCAGTGTTCGTAACAAGACTTTTCCAGAAAGATTACCCAATTTAAAAAGCTTTATATTTGTGTGCTGTCCAGCCTGGGGTTCATATTCTGTAGCAGGAGCTCAAACCCTGGTGTCTAGAAGCAGCAGGGATGCTAGAGTTAGAGCAGGAGAGGCATGCGGCGTGTTGCTTACTTAAAGCCCCATCCAGTCCCCCCCAGCACTATGGCAGCCACAAGGATGGCTCCGGCGATGGAGCCTATTATTAGATTGGTGGCACTAGGACCTGTAAAGGGTTATGGGGAAAAAAACATGAGTTTCTATACTCACTCACTGTATCAATAACATGTAACTATACAGAGACGATTTAACATGGAACAAAAAACATACCATAAGTATACTATTACAGTAAAATGACTGAATCTGAGAACGTATTTTGCATGCTTTTCAGACCCCTTAATGTCCAACGTGAAGATAATGAAGTAAAGGCCCTGGGAATATTTACATTTATCTGGTGTCAGTTGAGGTAGTGATTATCAGTGGTCTTATTTGTATTAAGGTTGTGCAGAGGACTAGACCCTGGATATCCATCACTATATGTATATATGTATATGTGGCCTGCAGTAAGAGTGGTAGAAAATATTTTTAAGGGTCCCAGTCACCACACAGCCTACCACTGACTGGCAAGCCAGGTCACTAACTGGACACTTCTCAGGACTGTTTTTCCATCTATATGCCCCACATGCCCCAGAAAGGAGAGGATCACAGGAGCAACCACATAACGACTAAGAATAAGAGAAAGAAAAGGGACAAGAAGAGGAAGAGGGAGGATGAAGAAAGAGGCTTGTAGTAATGGGGAACAACAGGAAGTGGCAGGAGAGGAGGAGGAGGAATCCATCAATCAATCACACGACACTGAAAACATCCAATCACATGACAATTATATGGTCATCACCAACACACAAGAAAACACAAAGCCACCGGGACGCACACACGGGCTCAGGCCGGCTCACGAGACCGCCCGCACACTGAGGCACCACTATGAGAGGAAGAGCTGTGAAAGGGTTAAAGATGCTTACTCTATTCCCCACCCTGTGCCTCCAAAAATCACCCCCAGGGCCAGAATGGTCCCTGCTACTGCCCCTATCAGCCTGTTAGTGGCCACGCTCACTGTGCAGAAGGAAAAGGAGCATTATTACCACCCTGTCAAAACAAAACAGCAGGCTTCCGCTTCAGAGTCATGGAAGAAGTGATGGTTTTCTCTCTGTGATGCTTCCTTAACCACCTCCCCCGTGCCTTGTGCTCAAAGCATCAGGTGTACGGCTGGACTGTGTGTTCATCTCATCTGCTGAATCAAGCTAAACAAATGTACCACTGGTTTTATGTTCTCCTTCAGTCACCATTTTACATGGAAAATCTTTACGACCCCGGTACACCTGTGCAGCTGAAATGATCTTCCGATGTCTAATAATCTGTGCTGACTCAGAGTACTCAGAGTATATAGACTGTCAGTGCAGTATTGCAGAACAACATATACATTATATACTGTGTGCATGTCAGTGCTGCTGATGTGCATGGTGGCTAAATTAAATAAGTGCAAATTAAACTTGTGTGTTATTCATTCCATCAGATGCCAGAGGTTGAAAGAGGTGGAAACCGACCCTTGGGTACTTCGTCCTGAGTGGTCTCAGGCTCTTTAGGCGGGTCAGGCATGCTACAGTCTGTCCCCGCCCAGGTGGTGTCACAGGTGCATGTGGCTTCATTGTTGCACACCTGTACAGATCAGACAGAAATGGATGAGGTGACGAGGAAAGAGCTGTATATGGAGATGCTGAAACATTAGGGTTATTTTGGGAACCATCCCCACTGGCACTGCTCCCCACAGCCATTTTCACATCGGGTGTTTATAGAAAGTTATTGATCATCCATAAAATCAAGATTTTAACAGAAGATATAGACTTCCACACAGACTCTTAGTACAGTACAAAGATGATCATACTGCATAAATGAAGATAAGGAAAGAAAACTTATTTAGATTGATTCTGCACCAGCTCTACAACTGCATTTTAATTATTCAATCCTGTGTTATAACAGAGCTGCTGTGAATTACAAAATAGTGAATGGAGCCAAAGATCACACAGTTTCACAGTTGGCTACAGTAAGATTGTTATGATGATGACATGTCTGCCAAGCTCCTGACTCTTATGAATGAATAATTAAACAAGGTGTCAAATCAAACGCGTAACCTTTTTTCCCATCTTCTTGCTTTCAACTTTGTAAATCAGAAGCAAGAGTCAGGAGCATTCATCCAATCGAAAGAGTGTCTGTTGATGTTTACATGACGGAAAGAAATGATAATACAGCCAAGTGTAAATACTGTGTTAGTGTACATCACGAGTACTCACCCCATGGGCAGAGCACACCTGTCCATTAGGTCCAGTAGGGCAGGTGCTCATGTTGAGTGACTGGATGGGCAGACACTTGCGGTCAAGGCACATCATTGACGGCCCACAGGGAGTTCCATCGTCCACGTAGCCTAAATCAGTATCATCATCTAAAAGGACATGGCCACCACTGTGAGGAAATGTTGAAGGGTACAAATAGAGAAAGATAAGGACAGAGGACATGTAAGTACTGACTTTAGTACAAGTTTCTGGGACATGAACAGGTGTTATAATATAGGAAACATGTTTACCTGCATTCTACCACCTTGCCTTGATGGTTAAAGGAGGTTGGAGTGATTTCTCCTTTCATTAGTCCAATGCGTGGGTTACGGCCAATGCTGGTACACAACAGGTAACCACAGAACACATCACTGTAAAGAAAACCAGAGAAAAACATGTACAGAGTTCCACTGAATACTCATTTAGATTGTTCCATTTATCACCACTTTAAATTCCTCTTTAAAAGGATGGCTGGCAATTTTCTCTATTTTTCTTATTGTCAACAAATCTCATGCTCCAAGCCAAACCAACAATGAACTCATCCTACTTACAAGCATTGTTTGCAATATGTTTTATTCCTCTGTGCTGTAGACCTCCGTAGCTGTTAATTAACTATTAAAAACACATCAATGAGCCACACTACTGCACTGGATGACACGTTCCTTCCATGTCACAGTAGTTTGTTTAGAGATGGCTTCAAAGAACTTTTTAGCAGCCCAGGCGACTTTTTCTCGAGAACTTTGCATTTTTGACATGATTTGTGTTTTTTAACATTGCCAAATCACATATATTGAGAGGCGGGCCTTCTGTGGTGATGATGACAACAACTGGAGATAACCAGACCAGTCTGAGATAAAGTAATGTTGGCTGTTGCTGGATATCAGGAACTATATGACTTTAACAAGCATAGTTATCGTGACCTGGAAAGAAAACAGCAGGCTAGAAGGAGTTTATTTCACAGCAAAATAATGGTTAGGCTAAGAACATGGCATAAGGGTGGTTGCCTAGCAACAATAAAAAAGAGATGCAGCAAACTGCCCTTTTTTAAATTGTAGGATACAACAAAAAAGGCAGTGTAGTACTGTACGTCTTGTGCATTGAAACCTGCAAAATGCTGATCGCCGCCTAAGGCAGATGCCATTGTGCATCCACAGGAACACAGTTCCATTTTCAGCACTTTGTTCACTTGTTAACAATAAGAAAAATATAGAACAGCCTTATCCTTTAAGACCCATTTATTTACTACAGTATTTGAGTCCTCTTAATTATTGATATCAAATGATTGCTGTAATCAGTTTATAATTTCATTTCTAATTATCTAACTGAATTTAAAATTGAATTTTAGTGTTTTAGTCAACATTTGTTGATTTTATTTCCTGCAATGTCCTCTTTGAAACTCACTGCTTGCTACACTGAAGCCATTTGTCTCCATCCTTTCCACAGTTGCCCTTCTCTGTGCCCTCCGTATTTAGCTTCTCATAGCAGAACTTCTCCGAGCCTCCAGCCTCTGCACAGTGGACAGAAGAGGAACAGAGGAGAGGGAGGTGAACTGCACAGCACTGACTACCAGAGCCACAAATTACAATAGTGAGAGCTAATGTGAATTTGATATGTGAAGGTATATTCATCTTACTTGATCCCCAGATGTATTTACACTGGTTTTCTCTGGTCTTGCACTCTCCATTGTAGCAGCGGCCCTTCAAAAAGTGATGAAAATTTAAAAAAAAAAAGACACTCTGTGTGCTGCTTCTGAAGTTCTATTCTGCTGTAAGGCTGCTACAATTAGGAGCAATAAAAAACTTTCAAATGTCATGCCTACCTGGTTTACCTGGCAGAGGTAACCGTCTTGTTTATGAAGGTTGGGAGGGCACTGTAATCAAACAAGACATCTTCTTAACCATGCACATTTCCTTCAATATGCAAAAAATAGCAGAGATAAACAGTTTCAAACAGAAAAAGACATGTAACAGTGCTACACTAGACCACCTGTCCAGAGTCCCCAGAGCAGGTCTCTGAGATATCACAGTCATTCACAGCATAGCGGCAACTGTAACCTCGTGGATAGAACTGGCAAGAAAAGGAGAGTAGCTTAAATTAGGATTTCAGAAGTACAATAATGTATTATCTAATATTTCAACACAACAGTAAGAATAGACCAAACTCATACCAGACAAGTGTTATTGCAACAGGGGCCATCACTGCAGTGTGCCCCATTGGCAAGGGAGCACTTCTTGCAACATTCCTTGTAGCACTCCTGAAAATAAACCTGAGCTTCACCCATCTGAACAAACATGACGACAACAAACAGACGTGACTTACTGAACCGAAAAGCAACTCACTGCTCGGGGTCCGCAGTCACACTCCTCTCCCGCCTCTACATATCCATTCCCACATTCGGTCGTCTCAAACAGCTGTCAAAAGAAGTCAAGAGAGTGTAAAAGACTATGAGGTATGTGTGATGTGTAACAGCTGTGACAGAGTGCACAGTGGGGCAGATGTGTGGCCTCTAACCTTGTGTGGCCTGTTAAACAGACACGAGCCTCCACCTTTCAAAAGGAACTCCTTGTAGTCCAAGATGCTGCATTTGGAGAATTTCCGTGCATGTTGGACTCTGTGGAGGGACAAAATATATGTGATGCTCAAACAGAAATGCGAGTGCTGACAAACCACAGCGCCATGTGTGTGATTTAGCTGAGCTAATGAGATCTAAAGTCACCGTAAGCTAGAGCATCTTTTGGACATGCACACTATTTAGGCTGTTGTAGCGTGACAATTGACTTTTAAGCTGTTTATTACTGACTACTATCACTGCTGTCTATTAGTGTTGCATATGTCCTCAAATTATCCACATTGATGAGAATACTGAGAGAATATTATGTGAGCAACACAAACATAGGAATCGGACTATGGTAAATTTACACCAAATTAATATCAATATAAGTTAATTTATTTTACACTTCAAGCTGCCAACATGCTTTGAGTCGCAGTGTGGGTTGAATTGCAATATGCAGCCATCAGAGCAAAATAAATACAGTTTTTGTTTAATTTCTGGCATTATAGATGCTGTTTCATCTTGTGTATATTTCTTCTCCTCTCCTCCTCGCAGATTATCTTGGAGCCCACATAGCTACATACAGCACAGAATGTTTTTTGTTTGCTGGCATTTAAGGTTTTTTTGTGCCAGTTTGTGTTTTCTGCATTTTTGGTTGTCTGTTTTGCACTGTTTCCCTCCAGTATGCCTGTGCTCCTCCCCAGCCTGCTTTTTCCACCGCACCTGCCCTGCATCGAGCCTTGTCAGCCCTGCCCTTTTCCCAGTGTTTACCCCTGCCTGTCAGCATCTTTTCCGGTCTCCTGTTTGGTCTCCTCATTCCATTTTTTCTTGGATATCTCCGCCCAACTCCCCACCTGCACCTCATCTCCTCTTTAATTCAGTTAGTATTTCAGTCCTTTGTTTCAATTCAGTCTTGTTGGATGCTTTGTAGCTCCGTTTTGTTCTGTTCTGTCCTGTTCAGTTTTGTTTTGCCTGCACTCCTGAGATGTAATAAAGATAATCCTTCACTTCCTGTGCCTGATGCCTCCTGAATTTGGGTCCACAGCTCCGTTCCCCATAACACTGAGAGCACATAGTTCCCAGTAAATTACTGGGTAATCTTTCAGGCACTGCTGGTCATTTTCACCATTCACACATGCAGTTACATTCAAGATCATTTCCATTCTGGGACTTTCCATCATGGCAGTGTCTGCTGGACTGGGCAAGGCATGGTCCAGCAGATGGCAGTAATGCAACTCAGAAGAACAAGATCAGGATAAGACCAGACATACATGATTTCTCTTATTATTTTCAGGAACATGTTTGGCAACAAGGTATTTTTGTCCACTGCCAATGTTTTTGTAATGTATTTGATATTGAACAAGTTTTCAAGAAAAAATCATCCATGAAAGCATTGGTAAGACAACCATAAACACAGATTCAAAAATGTCAACAGTGGAGTCTTGTCTAGGTATCCAAAATGTTACTAAGTCTTGAAGTGGGAAATTGGCAGTACAGATTTCCCTGAATATCCCATTCACACATGACATTTCAGTGATAGGCTGCATGTGTGTAATGGGCTTTAAAGGCATGGACAATGTGGGGAGCAGCAGTGATGGGTTTATAAGAATTACTGGAGTTCTTTTCAATATCTTATCTTTCTAAACATATTCTCATTATATATTTATTTCATTTTTTTAAATTACATTTTGTAATGGGACATTTATGCATACCCCTCCCTAGTCTGTCTCCTCTATTCTGTCCTCTGTCAAATAAAGGCAAAAATGCATTTCAAAAAACAGGCAGAAAAACATATATCTGCCAGTTCCACAGTTTAACACAGTGATAACCTCACACCCACAGTCCTAGAGTGGTGAAAGCTGCATTATTTAGCACTCATAAAACCAGCATTAGTTATTGCTCCACTATTTCTTTCTTGTCTCTCTCTGTGTGTGTGTGTGTGTGTGTGTGTGTGTGTGTGTGTGTGTGTGTGTGTGTGTGTGTGTGTGTGTGTGTATTACCCAGTCTCCTCCATTATGCAGCCTGACCACACGTCAGCACAACCGCATTCCTCTGAAAACAGGAGGGAGCAGAACAACACAGAGAGAGAGGGAGATTAAATATTTAGAAACTTTTTATTCTTTTTTTGTTTTTGAAGACGTAAAGGTGCTGTGAGAAACTGCCAACAGCATATTTGAAATGTATCGTCACATTTAAATAAACAGAGCAGAGAGAAAATTAAAAAAAACAAATGAAAGTGTTAAATATGATTGTATTACCACTTTATTACCTCGGTCATTAACTAGTGTGATTTTGCTCCTGACTTCCACACTTTCCTGTAAAGCTCAGCCAGTGCTCCCAACCACATAAAGTTACATATATTTTACATTTTTTTGGTCTCCTTTAGAGACACTTTATCCCAAGACAATTATGGTCTGTCCATCTGATGCTCCTTTTCACTGCAGAAAAGACAATTTAATCCAGTCCAACGACACCTTTTTGTTTTACAGGCGCCATCTGCTGTTTTAAATATCTAAAGACATCCATGACCAAAAATGTTATTTATAGTAACATGTAGACCACTATGGTAGTTATGGTAGGTCAGAGGTTGGTTCAAAGAAAACATAAAACAATGCCATGACAGCAGATGTGGTTTATTTGCTGAAGTTTTAAGATATCTGCCATCACCACAGTATAATGGAGGTTAACTGGATTTCTGCTGCTCAAAGCACTGAAAATGACATTTTGAAAAAGTCAAAAGCAATGTGCTTTTTAAACAACAATGATATGAATTAATCAAGTTAGACCACAGACCACTTTATAGGGAACAATAACATAACCATAGAAGCAAAACTTCAGCAAATTACTTTCAGGGGCTTTTGTCCTAAACAACTTAAAGTAAGTGCATTCAGCTTCCATAAAACAAGAGCTACATGTCATCGAGCATTGGATGGACTCCACTAATTTTTTAAAGGATAAGACAGGATCCTCAATAACACTATGGTCAACATTATGACTTGGGTGACCTGATCCTTTAAAGTGATTTTAACTCTGTAGCCCCCCCCCCTCCCGACTCACTTATACTAGCTGTGAAGCAACAATGTGTAAAAAAGCAAATCTATAGAGAAAAAAATGTATTTCATGTATACTTCTCTTGGCTGCCGGGTCCCACTGGATGCCTAGGTTCTGAGCCAGGCTCTGTGATAGAGACCCTGCCTTGGACCAGGTGGTGCCGTACTGTGTGAGCAGAAGAGACCTGAGATTATTCACCTGCAGTCACACTCTCTGATAGATGAACAGTGTGATACAAGATGTTAAAACAGCAAATCTGACCTCACTGACTCCTACACCACGGCTCACAGAACACATGCCCCCGAAGTATGCTGCGCTGCTTCTTCGGTAGTGGAAGGTCGCATTTCTACAAGAGTGTTGAAAGGAAGATTGTCACAAATGTTCCCAAACTTTTTATGTCTCCCTTTAGAAGTTTAGAGATTTAATTTGTATTAACTGGTAAAATAGTCAATCTAGAAACAAAAGGAGTTAATTTCATTATTGAAAACCAATATTAAAGCCCCTACACACCCTTAGTTCAATCACACAGCTGTGCTTACTTATGTTTCCAGACTAGACTTCTCTTCAGTACTGAGTAGGCTTGTACAGACTAAGTTTGTTTAACAGCTCCTGCCCTCGCCTGTGTGGGAGTGTAGTGTCTTTAAAGCAGCTCTAATCAATACTTTTGTATCAACACAGGTCCACCTGACTACCAGGGTACTACCAGTGTACCAGATGAACTAACAAAGAATTTTGACTCTACAGTCTTCCTCAGCTCTATGCATCTACTTTCTGCTCATTTATTTCAGCCTGTTATTTCACTGTTTTGGTTCATCCACCAAATGTTAGACAGTGAAACATTTAGCTGCTGAAGAGCCAGATATTTCCCTCAGATATGGGGTGAGAGCAAAACAACTAAAATGAGAGTTGATATAGACCTATAGTCAGGTGGCCGGAGGCACAGCTCCAAATTAATGCTGCCAATGTGTTTGCCGTGTCAGCTTAAAAGGTGTAATATGTTAGCATTGTGTTTACAACCCCCAGGTAGGCAAGAAATCTAAACTGTATCTCTTTTCACACTTTTTTTGTTTGTTACTGTTTTGCAAGTTGTTGTACTTTTTTATTCTTTGCCCATCTTACACTTTAAATGTCGTCTTACTCTGAATAGTTCTTGCTAAACTGAATCTTGCTAGACTTCTGGCATTAGAACTCTCTTTTTTATAATTGCCAGATGAATCAGATTCACAGACCACATTTTGAAGAGAAAAATGCACTGGTAGAATTAATGGTCTGTTCCAGATATTATTAAGGCAGGTATCATTAATGTTGTTTGGTGAATCAGAATGTTTGCTGTGAAAAACATCTATTTTTACTAAAGTTTTACTTTTTTTCTATCTGGTCATGCAATTTGGACTGGATTATCCTAGTCAATGTTCAACATAACCGTGCTGCTGGTTTACTACTGGATATAATGTTGGTAAGTATACCATTACTACAGTACCAGAAATATACTACATTTACAAACCACATGCCCAATGTTTTCATACCGTTTTTGGATGGCTAACTTACGAGAAAAGGTGCACAGCATCTACACGGTGCTTGATGCTCTGCTGCCGGTACTTGGAGAAATCTCGGAGCATTTCCAGCGGCTTAACACTAATAGGTATCTGATCCTTGTCCGTCCAGATCTCCACAGCAACGAGCACCACACGAGTATGTAGTTGGTCTTTGAAGATCTGCCATTGAAGTGTGCAGTGAATGGAAGGAAGAAAAAAGATAGATAGATAGATAGATAGATAGATAGATAGATAGAGAGAGAGAGAGAGAGAGAGAGAGAGAGAGAGAGAGAGAGAGAGAGAGAGAAAGAGAGCGAGAGAGAGAGAGAGAGAGAAATAGAGAGAGAGGCAGAGGGAGACAGAAGCAACAGCACAGGGACAGGAGAATAACACTGGGTGTGAATTAGAGTTTGAACTGCCTCAGGAAGACAGACGAGGGGATGCAACACACTGGGAGGGAGGAGGAACAAGAGGAGTGTTAATGCATGTGACGAGAACACAGAGCACACACTAGCACAATAAGGGCTAACAGTAAGACAACTATGGGACTGACTGAGGGTTCAAGAGGTGTTATCCAATGTGACACATAAGGAGATGTTCGGCTGTGCCATACTGAGTAAAATATCAACAGATGCACGCTGTAAGAACATATTTTGGAGCTATCACTATCTCAAGTTTGTTCATTTGTTCAAAAACCAGATAATTGAACAAAGTCAAATGTTGATGAGCTTGTGATGCTAGGAGAGAAGTCAGTCATTAGGCTGTCTTGGCAATTTTAAGTCAATCCAATTTATAGCTGCAGAAATATTTTAGGCTATTATTATTTTAAATTATTTTAAACAAACCACCATCTGACATTAGCATCCCTAAGAACCACATCATTAGCAAAGCTACTAAAAAAAACAACAACTAATTGTACACGTGTTAAGCATAAACTCAATATTTCTCAAAGGGTAACTAAAGAGCTTACTCACAGCATCCACAAGATTCACCACTGACTTGGCAAAATTATTTGTGTACTGCTTGGTCTTGTGCCGTTTAAACTGCAGGGACAAAGAAAAGGAAACAAGACAAAGATGAATAAGGTGCAGTGACACCAACACACAGTGCCACACTCACTGTACTAGATTCAGTTGAACAACTCCCTGTTGTGGGAAAAAGTGACAGGGACAAAAAGCAAGAATAGATCTGAAATATTGATGAGTTTTTATAAATATCAGACTACCACTTATGTAGTATGAAAAGTTAAAAGTTCAAGTCAGTCACATGCTTTTAATATTTCTGCTTTGAATAAGAACACATACCATACTGTGGTCACTGACAATCATGATCTCCAAATATTTCATCTCTTCAAATATGCTGCGAGGCATCTGAAAAATAAAGCCACAAACATGACCATGACCATGACCAACTGCATATTTTGGAGTCCTACCTCACCCACGGGACTATGCACACAGTTGTACAATCATTAAACCCACTATATAACAACTCAAGGGCGGATGAACTTACTGCTCGCTTTTTCCTGCGCTTCAGCCAGGACAAGTCATCCAGCTCTGAGAAGAGCTGCTCCTCCTCCACTGCATACACAAGGAGAAATTGTCATATCAACACACGTATTTTCAAGTGGGTATTCTGTAGAATTTCATGGCTTCTGTTCAACAGGAATGTATTTTTCACACACATGAAAGTAGAAGGAAATGTCAGGGGTCAAGAGAGGTGTGGTGTTGAATGATAATGTAAAGTGATTGATGACAGTGATGGAAACCTTTACCCTGTTCGTCTGAATCATTGTTCCAGTGAAGAGAGGCTGTTCTTCGTAGTTTGTGAGGCCTTGCAGCTGTATCCTGTGGGCGAGGAGGACATTAAGTGTTAAAGAATTGGAACAATGGGACAGAAGGTACAGCGTTCACAATGGAAACTATAAGTAAGATCTAGCTTTCACAACATGAAGCAAATGAGTGTATAAAACAAATGTGTGTTTTAAAAGTGATGACAGGAAATAATTTGGGGTGGGCCATTATTCAATATTATTATTTAAAGGAATAGTTTGACATTTTGGGAAATAGACTTATTTGCTTTCATTCTGACTTAGACAAGATTGATACCACTCTAATATATCTTCATTAAATATGACACTATAGCCAGCAGCCAGTTAGCTGCTACAGTTAGTTCTAAAGCTAAATATGACACATATTGACTATTTCTGTAGACTTCTGCAGGTTGCTTGGCAACTTCACAGTGACATCAGGACTCCAGGTGTTCACTGCACACTGCCAAGAACTAGTTTGCGATCTAACATGTTAAACATGAGCTTTACAGGTGCTGTCAGGTAGATTTTTTAGTTCTCGGACAAAGCCATTATTCTGTTTTAAATGTGCTCTTGACACCTTTGCCCTAAATGACTCCCTTAAGATTTAAATAAAGGTATAAAGGCATCAATACTGTCCAGCAATACTACAAATACTGACAGAAAATAATACGAAACATTACCACTTGTTTAACATCACTAAATGAAATGAAATTAAGTTTGAAGTATAAAGAGAAATCAAAATTGTGTGAATAAATATACTGATTTTTTGTCCAGTAAATGTGTAATAGAATTAATTCAGTAAAGCGGAAATCTTTTAAACAATGTCCAAATTGTAAATACTCGAACATAACCATATTTAGCAAGTTGGCATTTACTTGGACAAGACTATATCATTGTCTCATATGACTCATCTCATTCCTTTAAAGACAGAAATGTAGAGAGCATAGAGGCAACATTGTGTGTGTAGCATTCCAGAACATTTGTGTGATCCATATTTCCGTTCTCTGTGACAGAAATAACTTACGATTGAATGAGTCTGTTGTAAAGGCTCAATTAGATACACATAGACTCCATCGTCAAACATCCCACTGTCGAGCAAAGAGAGAAGAAGAAGGGAGAGAAGCCAGTCGATATTGAGTCAATAGGAGCTTGGGAGCAGAGATGAGTGTATCCAGAGATATTCTAAAGACAGCAAGGATTACACAGAATTCTGCTGTTCACTTACTGCAGCCCATTGCAGGTAGATAAAGCCGCGTGGGAGTCATCGTTCCCCCTCACCTGGCCGTGATAGTAACAGTGCTCACCGCCCTGAGGGAAGATAAGGCAGTGCTAATGCAGCATTACAACAAACCTTTAGTGGAACTACAGCAGGACCACAGGCAACACAAC
The DNA here is from genome assembly GCF_027409825.1 of Scomber japonicus. Taxonomy (NCBI): domain Eukaryota; kingdom Metazoa; phylum Chordata; class Actinopteri; order Scombriformes; family Scombridae; genus Scomber; species Scomber japonicus. The sequence continues at coordinate 18,201,260 of NC_070588.1, forward strand.
ATACATGATTGTGTGTACACTGACAGATTGCTCAGATTTAATCAGTTTTTTACTTAACTATCTGAAGTTTGAATTTTCTAAAGATGTAACAGCTTGTCTCACAGATGCCAGTTTGCTATATTTGCAATACATTTCTGCAGGGGGGTCATGCTCGTTATGATGGTGAGTTAATACAGTGCTGTTAATGCACTATCTGTGACTCAGCTGTCAGATGCAGGGTGAGCAGAGGACATTCTCTCTCTCTCACTTCACCCATCCCACGCTGCACTGATACTGCAGAGTGCTTTCTCTCCCCGTCACGTGACCAGAGCTCTAGCAGGAGGCTGCAGGGGAGCAAAACCCTGCTGATTCAGCTACAGTGTGCCCAGCCCAACCCTCTACCTGAATCAGCAGCAACAGCAGCAGCAGCAGCTAGCTCTCATTCCCAGCCAGATTTTTTCCCTCTCTCTCTATCTCCTCCTTTCTTCTGTTGAGAGCCCTATCTCTCTGTCTCTCTCTTATCTATTTATCTATCTATCATTGCCACTCTTACTCCTGTACATTGTGTTCTTTGTCATAGTCTGCAGAGAAGATTTTGTGGATGTGTTAATTTGATTGCCAGCATGTAGAAGGTTTACACTAAACAATAACAAGGAAACACGTTCACAGGAAAATAACACATCATAACATTCTAGCTTACATCTGTCTCTTCCTTAAGTTTCAGTTGAGACAAATGGTCTTTGTTCCTTTTGCTACAATTAGAGGAAACATTACCTTTGATTGAACAGGTTTGCCATCTTCATAGTGGATCTCAACATAATCCGAAGACAGCAAGTCACTGAAAAACAGAGATTTGTGTGTGGTCAGGATGGTAGGATGTGATGCAGTGACAATAAAAAATCAGTTGGTCTGGTCTGTTTTTGCTTTCTCTGACTCACATATTGTGGTTTAAACTAGCGGTGAGTACTGCTTAAGCTGGCTATTTTAACACTCATCGCCTGCACAAACACTCCCAAGGCATCTCAAAAGCAGAGCGGAGATGTTAAATGTGGCCTGCCCTCAGAAAAATTATAACGCATTTACTCCTGAGTATAATTAATTATCACAGGCAGAGGATGCACAAACAAAATTGCATTTGGTAGAATGAATAATCACAAACATGTAAATAAATACTGTCATAACAAGATGCAAAGTAGAGTTATCAAAGTGACACAGATAACCTAAAGTAGTCATCTGAATCTACGTTTTCTATGACTGTCTATGACACATTTCCTCTGGTTGAGAAAGAGTACACATAACAGGAACAGAAACTTTGTCTGCCAAATCAGCTGTCAATGAGAGCTAATTCGATAAATGATTGTGAGGCCTCGGCTTCACCTTGAACACAAAAGTCCTCCCGGCAGTTCCCACTGTCTGAGTCAGCGTCCCTCACCATTACACACACTCAATCTGTTAGCTGACAGTTGACTTCAAGAGACTGCAATTTCTGCCACAATGGCGCTTTTTTTCCTGAGTACCCTTGCAAATCAAAAATGTCCCCGATACACAGTGGCATTGCAGCAGAAAAAAAGCACACACAAAAAACATGATGGATCTTTCTCGTGACACTGGCAACGTGACATTTTTGAGTGATGCTCAGCAGCATGAGAGCAGGAAGTGCACCATTATGAGAGGAGAGTCGAGGCATGAGCGGTGTCTGAGAGATTCCTAAGTGAGGGTCTATTTTTAGCTTGACGGATGAGGCAGAAAGAGGAGAGTGGGCCACACTAGAGCGTGTTGGTCTCTGTATAAGTGTGCATGCATATGGGTGGTGGGCAGCATTGCAGAGCATGGAGGAATAGGTGCTGGAATTTAACTGTCTCAAATTGTGTGTGTGTGTGTGTGTGTGTGTGTGTGTGTGTGGTAGTGTGTGGCAGTGTGTCTGTGTAATTGCATGTCGAGACCATGAGAAGGGAGTCCTGGCCTGAGGTCTCTCAGTCCACAGAAGTACCACAATGCAGCAGCAGCAGAGGAAAGTGAGATACAGGCAAAGCAGAGAGGGAGGACCAAAAAACTGCAGGAGGTTCTTAAGTCTGGCGCCAGATCAAATGCAGCCCTGAATCCTGTAGCGACACACGATGCTGTCATGTCATGCTATACCTCAGACACATGGAAATGATCTGCTTTGAAGCTAAATGAATGGAGATGCTCCAAGACGGGGTCTGCAACACTAAAGGAAACTGAAATCCATTACAGGGAAGTTTCCATTAATGCTTAGCTAAATACGAGTTATTCTCTCAATATATTATTTATATTAACCAGAAAATGTTCAGTTGTAAAAAATTAAAAAAATTAAAAAAAAAAGCAAAGAAAACCTCCCAGGTACAGTAAGAGGTGAGCAGATAAAGTAGCAGCCATTGGCAGGTTGCAGACCTATCTATATATAGACCAGTACTGTCGCAGCTACAACACCAAGCAGAATTCAAACCCCTATTCTCACACAAAAAAAGGGTGTGCACTGAAGCTAGCTCATGTATCTCACAGATAACCTGCAGATAAACAGCTGGGAATCAAGGTCACACTTTCAAACCTCTACTGCTGTCGCTGTATTACATGTTCCCTCCTGAATGTCTGACAATAAACAGAATGACATCTGGTATCTGTCTGACACATTTCATTGTGTCTGCTAATCTCTTGTGAGGTTGTGCAAGACAAAGTGTGTGCCCAAGTGTCCAATTCCTCTTGTGCTTGTCTCTCTTAAGATTGCACATGCACATTTGAGGATGGCAACGGTATCATTGGCCCTCAACCACTATGTAAACATCAGTCATGGTGATCCTAACACTATCTCAATAATGTAGACTCCCCAAATATATAAGTCAATAGCAAATGCAGCATTTCTGGAGAGGTGGCTGCTGACATCCACACTTTATTGGCCTCTGAAGTGGCACTGAAACAATACTCAAACAACAGTAAAGATGGCAGATCATCCGCAGTTGTTAATTGCGTCATCCAGCTGAATGTGAATTCTGAACCAACTTGGTTAAGATTTAAAACTCTAAGGTAACATGGTACAACAGTGACTTTATGCTATAAAGAGTGAGTTCACAGTAACTTGGGTTGATGATGACTCTGTTTTCGAACTGCAGCAGACATTTCACAGCAGCACATAGTCTGCAATGATCTGATACCACTCAGCCATGCAGATAGTATAAAATTACAATATTTTATTACAGACTCCAGCTTTAAATCACATTTAGGGACTTGAGATTCAATTAGCACTTTAAAGTCCTTGTACATGTGCACATTAAGCCTTCACATATGTAGGCTGCCTACTCAGTGATGGGAGTTAATCAATATCATTGAGTGTCCGGAGCCTCATGTCTGTGTCCAGAGGCTCATGGCTCTGACTGGGACAGTGATCACAGGCCACAGATAATTTTAATGCAAACCAATTAAGCCTCATTAAAGATACAGGGTTTAAGTCTTCCAAAATAACTCTGTATAACAGTTTATCTAAAACCTGCCAGCTGAGCTAAGAACTCTGTTAGCACTTTCTGGAAACAAACACGCTGACCCAATCAATTACGGTTTCTCTGATTACATTATCTTCGACCGATGCTGTATTAATCACCACACTGAGACGTAATAGTATATATACCATAAATGTTGTATATATTGTTTCAGATATGGCACAACACAGCTCAGAGGAGTCAGTAGTTTCCTTGAAGACTGAGAAGACTCTCACTCTGTGACCATGTTTTTTTCCACTATGATACTATGTGTATTTTAAGTTTTTAGTTAAATTAAAAAAACTTTTCCTGCATCACCTTACATTGATCCTACATTAACATTAGTGAGCTAAATGGCTCAGCATTAACACATTTAAGCTGCTGCATCAGAGCTTTTCTTCCTCAGTATTCAGTATGAACAGTGTGCTGAAGGGCTTTTGTGTATCAGTAGAGTGGAGTGTCTGTGTGTGTGAATCTGTTGCCTCTCTTTAACCACAGCATGAACACAAAATGGTACATTTCTACTGGTTTTAACCATCTCCACATTGAGCAGCTGATACTGACAGACAACTCACTCTGACTGACAGTTAAACCACAATCTCAAACCTTATGCATAACAACCACAGTGGCTGAGATTTGGTTAGAAAATGTGATGAAAATGATATGAGCGTTCACTTAATGACTGAAATGAGTTGAAGAGGACTTACCTGTTCAGTTTTAGATCCAGAACAAATCTCATGCCAAAGGCCTCCAACTGAAAGCTGGCTTGAGCGAGATGGATTGCCTGCAAGGGAGGAAAAAGAATTTAGATAAAAGTCACTGTTTCTGTAGATGATGGCCAAGTTAATATTGTTGTAGTCTGCAGATCAAAAATCCTCTAGAGTCCACTCTCAGTATCATCCATGGCACAGTGCACAAAAAACAGATGTGGTGGATATGTGGTAACAGATGGTAATGTTCAGTTAGTATACAGAAAGAAACACTTCCTTCAGCACGGTCGCTTTGGCATTTCAGATCTTGAAGACACACATAAAACATGTCTGTTGGGTTGAGCATAGCCCCATGTGTTGAGGCTATAGTCCTCATTGCAGGTGACCCCGGTTCGAATCCCCAGCCCTGCGGTCTTATCCTGCGTGTCATTCCCCCTCTCTCTGCCTCCTGTTTCCTGTCTATCTCCACTGTCCTGTACATTAGCCCTGCGGTCCCCAGCCCTGCGGTCTTATCCTGCGTGTCATTCCCCCTCTCCCTGCCTCCTGTTTCCTGTATATCTCCACTGTCCTGTACATTAAAGGCAAAAAAGCCTGAAAAAATATACTTAAAAAAAAAACATGTATGTTAATGTGCTATACACTGTATGTGCTGTGTGTGTCTGACACTGTGATAAAATTACATTAAAGACAAGTAAGCAAAAACAGGCTGAAAGTAGAACACAAGTTGTGAGATGGATCTAAAGCTGCAAAGCCTTGACCACTCCTGCTATTGATCACAAGAGTATTTCTGAGAAATTATTTCTCACTACACCCCAGTATCAATCCGCCCTCAGCGCTGGCTCACCTGGTCCTCCGTGGCTTGGTTCCTGGCCCGGGTGTCCAGATCATGGTAGGTACTCTCTGAGTCCTCATTTAGGTAGTAGATCAGCCGCGAGGGGTAGGTGATCACATGCTCTACTGCATGGTGTGTTGTGTTGTCTGTAGCAGGTGCTGCAGTTGCCTGTTGCTTCAGCAGTGGTGGCACTGCGTCCCTCTCAACCTTGTCCTCTGCTCCTTGAGAAACTGCAAGAGAAATCCCACCACACAGACATGAAAACCCCTGCCCGGTCCTCACACACTGAACCAGCTGTCATTCTTTGTTCATGAAACGCGTTGATAATACTGAGGCAATTCTTCAGGACACAGTTCAGGGACATTGGTTAAATGCTGTAGTATACTGACAGTCTAATACAAACTAAAGCTAAACTGATTCAGAATACAGAATATAAATTGCTTCATTTCATTGAAAGGTACTTGTGATATTCTTATTGCCAAAGTCAAAAACTCTGCAGCAGATACATGCAGTGTTCATTATGCAATACTAATTCAAACAGCCTCAGACAGCTTAATATCATGCACTTCAGTGAAAAAGGCTCCATTTAATAGGTCTTACTTCAGACGAGGCACTCATACATAATAAACAGCACTATTTTTACAAGCTGAACAAAATATGCTGCGATGTTATAGTCAGCCCTCATGCACCATCACGTTGAAGACGCCGCATACAACATATGACAGTTCCCTATCTTCTTGAGGGCGGGGGAGTCAAACGCGATGATGTGCAAATACAGTAAAACATCTGCTATTATTTTAGCCAAACAACAGTAGAGATATAAGTATTTAATAAGGTGAGAGTTATATAAAAAAGCCAGCAGGCAATTACAATACGTACCGGATGACGCTAGTGATGGATGAAGCCCAACCGAAAGGATGCTGACGAGCAAAGTGGCCAGAAATATCAAATGCATGATTCATATTTCATAACTGAAATATCCCAATATCAACACATCAACGCAGTGAAGAGCTTGCGGCCCATTGTGGCGGGGAGGTGCCGTGCATGGGGGCTTTCTTCATGTATGCGAGAGGCACTGCTATGCTGCTGCAGTAGCTGCTGAGGATGAAGAGGAGGAGGAGAGGGAAGAGGAGGGAGGGGGGAGCAGGAAGAAGGCGTGGGCCGAGCGGCTACTGGAAGTCCTCCAGGAGACTCCTCCTCGATGGATGTGCACAAAGATGTCCTCTCCCGGAAGCCCGTGCAGGTGACCTCAAAGGCATAATAAGCAGGAAGTCAGGAAATGACAAGATAGTATATTGATCATAATGACATGAGGGGTGATGGCGACTCAAAAGGATATATATTTTTTTCCCATTTCATATATTTGATGCATTAACATAGAGTCTGAATTTAAAGGCCCACTCCATCCCAAGAGTCGTTGTAATAGTGAGGTGAGCTGCTGACCCATTAAAAAGTTTAAAGGTTGAATATGTAGAATATTTATTAAAAGCTATATATTTTTTTAAAATAATAATAATAATAATTTAAAATAATACAAAGTATTGCTTTTCCATAAAAAAAAAGTATTTAGTCTGAATTAATATTTTTAAAATTTTTTGACGGGTTCGACAATGACGTTCTGACACGTTCTGTGTACATTGTACCAGCCAATTAACGGCCGAATTGCGGGTTGCCACGGTTGTCTGTTGTTCCGGTGCAGCTACTGTAGGCAGGCACTGGGTGAAATGGAGTTGTAAACAAACACGGCCGTGTTGGACTCACTAAAACCAGCGTTTTTTGCTCTCAAGTACAACTTTTCATCACAAAACTTCGAAGGTAAGACAGAATATCTGTTAGTCACTGTAAATAAGTGGTTGTTTACCTTTGTATTCTTTGGCTGCTGGTTCACTGAGTTTTTAGCGCAATAATAGTGGTACTGTTGAACTCGCCAGGGTCTTAGCTTTCATATGAGATGCTATTTGTTTGTGTACCATGAAGTATCAAAACGGTAGCAATGGAAATGTGGAAAGTGGGTTGACTTTCTGACGCTATTCGGATTTTGATATTTGATCATTAACCTCTTAACGCACGCTGTTCCGTTCACGGGACGGGACGGATGTTAGGAGGTAGCCACACGGTCTTCTGAATGTTTTAAACACCAACCCTTAAACATATATACTCATGCCGTACATTGTTGGAAAGCTTAGATTGTTCTGATTCATTCAAGACCACTCACGACTTATATGGTTGCTCACAGCCGTAATAGTATTACCGATTAGCTCGGCTAGCCACTCAGCTAAGTGAGAAAAGCTATAATGCCTACATACCTTCAAAGTCTTCCCTTTATCCACACCGATCATCTTATGACTCATGACTATCTGTACAGCTCGCCAAGTATCCATTCTTGTGAAATATGAAATCCGTTTTCATAAAACCGGAATATTTTCCTCAATATGTCCATGTATTTAGTCCAACACGTAACGTAATAACACAAATAACAAACCATATACGGTCCGTTTACGTCATTTCCTGACCTGCGCGTCCATCTCAGACTACACGTGACTAGATGTTTACGACCGTGAGCCTCTTCCGCTTCTGACGACACCACACACAAGCCAATCGGTGTTTAGGATTAGGCAGTACATGCAGAGACATTGCTGCTACTCCCACTGGCGTTACAATGTAATGTACCTCGGTGGTTTCAAGTCAGTTACAGCGAGGGTATGTTCGCTTCCTGTTTTCAAAATAAAAGCACCAACTCTATCGTTATGGTTTTCTTAATAATAAAAGGCAACGGGTGTTTTATTTTGTGAAAATGACCGGAAGTGCGTTACTCGCTACGGCTAACTTGAGCGGCTCCGAATTCGCAGGAACAAAACTTTAAGCAGATGTTATTAGGACAAATTAGTGTCACATTGTGGATCTAAAGGGCTACTTTCTTGACATGTGGATAAAGTGGTATATTTACAGAGTTAGAGCTAAAATAAAATCCGGCACCGGATCTGGCAACCCGACTGCTGGAATTACTTTTTGGTTGTTGCGACTACGATCTCGAGACATTAGATGGCGTTGTTCTGCTCATTCTACATATTCTACCTTTAAGTAAGGCCATACAGATGAATCAGGTGGATCGCTAAAATATATTACAGATATTAGGCCTACTTTTCCACTCTGAAAGAATACAGAGTGGGTGTGCAGGTGGTCGAGTGGTTAAGGGCGCATGCCATATACGCAGCGGACCCCGGTTCGAGTTCCGACCGGTGGACCCTTCTGCATGTCACCCCCCCCCCCCCCCCTCTCTCTCTCCCATAATTTCCTGTCTCTCTACTTTCAAATAAAGGTGCCTATGCCAGAGAAAATCTTTAAAAAAAAAAAAAAAAGAATACAGAGTGAAGCAAAACGCAGTAGACCTTTCCCATGGTTCAAGATATTTTGATTGATCAAACACAGCTGTATCCTTAATTGTGATAATGGTTGTATTTCTGGTGTTATTGTTGGAGCTGTCCTCATCACTTGCGCTTGTGCTTTGCCTGTTATTCAAAATGTCTGCTGCGAAATAATATATTTATTCTGTATTGGTATAATGCTCTCTTGGCAACACTATTCTTAAAACACTGGTGTCAGTCGAGGCCCTTAAGAGCTTGATTCAAACTTTAGGGAGGCACGCATGTTTGAACAGCTAATTTTAGTGCCATGGATGAGCAAGCAAATATAAAATGAAGTGAAATGAGAGTAATTCATAAATGTGCTCCTAGTCTGTTGAGTCAGTATGTGAAGAAAGGCATGAATGCTTGTGTTCAAGACATGAAGATTGCACCATTAAGTTAACACTTAATGTACCCTTTCTATATGAGACAGCAGAATGTCTTCAAGAAAGACTGTGTCATAGGCCATGGCTTCAATCAGGGCCTGGGTTGGCTTTGATTGTAAGGCTGCACAGAACACACACACACACACACACACCACAGAACTGTTGGAGGATGTGACAGCTCCCCCCTCAGGGCTGAATGGTCCACAGAGGGGATGAAATGGTCATTTTAGGTCACTGGAGATTGAGACAATTGGGATAAGGCTGTCTGGTTATCTGATGAAATAAGAAGGGATGAGTAAACTGCAGCGTTCCCATGAACAGTCGAAGTATTTGTTTGTTCAGCCTACAGCAGTTTAGAAAAGTTTTAGTTTTAACTTTGAATCATTTAACATGAATTAACATAAATAATTATGACATTTAAACATCATCAATACACTATGACCTTTAAAGTAATTTAGTGTCACACAGCCTGTAATAACTTTTACTTTTTTGTTCAAGATGTAAAAGTTAATTCCACAATTATTCACACAGAGCAGAAAGCTGAACATTTTGATCTCAAAAGATGTTCTGGCCATGCTTCACAGATGTTTTGTGTTTGAAATTACAGATTGTGGCCAAAGGAGCTATTTGTTCATATAGCAGCAGTTTTTTATCAACTGCATATTTTAGTTGTGATGTATGCAGAAGAGTAGCTGTATTTTTTGGATCAACAGCTGCTGAATATCCTATAAAGAACCAGTATTCCTGGCTCATACTAGATGGATTTTCACTGTTTACTTCCAATTCAAGCACTGGATCAGCACTGCGGTATTTTATGTACAGTGTGTTCTGTCAAGTTTGACTTGGGCTCTAGACTTCACATTTGTTCATTTTTAACTGAACTGAACTGTTACAAACTGGAGGCGTGAAGTTTTAAAAATATGAGCCGGGGGTGGGTGTCTAATATGAGAAGCAATATGTGGGATCAGGTGCTTTTGAGCCTCACCAATACTTTAAAAGTCAGGATGTCTCAGCCTCTGCTGCATCGATCTGGACCATTCTTTATTCAGTCTGTCGCCTACAAACCTGATACCTTTATGAAAGCCCACTACTTATTTGCTGGCGCCTCTCTTTAACCATACCTGATGCACTGGCTGTCATTCATGGATAATGTAGAGATAAATAATTCAAAAAGTCACTTCTGTTTAACAAATGATGTTGAGTTTACTCATTGTAAAAACAGTTGAATAATGTCTTCTGTGGCTTAACCAAGTCTGAGAAAACAACCACTGATGATGTCATAGGGGTTTTCTTGGTTCGGGTTTGCAGACTCCAAAATTAACTTAAAGACTGTGTTACATAGAATTTGAAAGACATGGGCCATGTACCAGTATAGCGAACCCCAGCTGGAATGATGGTGAAGCGTACAGATGTGTTGGAAGCCTTTATTTATGTTCGGCCATCATCCTTATTTTTTAACACAAATTTCTCCGCCCTTCTCCTTTCTTCCATTACACCGTAAGAGCTGATGACCATAAAAATAAAAATAACCCATATGCCTTATAACCTTACATATGAGAATTAGTCCAACATTTCACATAACATAACATTAGCAATAAACACATAAAAGGACTCAAAAGGGTCTTATATGTCAACAGCACCATACCATGAGGCCCAATACACATACACAGAGGCTAATGTTAGCATGCTAACACATTTAACAGTACACATTTCTCCACAGTAAATACAAAACAAGGAGGCAAAATAGCTGCACATGCACATTATTTACACACAATATCTTGTTCCCAATTCCAGCTAGTCGCTTAAACATCTGAAGGTATCATTTTGTAGAAGAGCCGTAGTTTCTGACGGTACCGTCTACCACATACTCAGAACTGACATATAGAAAACTTATTTATAAAGACCATAGACTGTATGATAAAGACCGCTACTTCCGCCCGAAGATCGCCAAAATAAAAGCATACAGGACGTGAGCACCTTATTAACAGAAACGGTAACTTAAAGTTACTGCTTACAACCAGGCAAGGAGGAACTAACACACTATTGAGTTGCATAATGGAAAATGTAGTATTTTTATGTAGTCTGTAATAGTAGTAGTGATGTATTTATTATATTTTATGGCCTGCTCTCTCCAAGTCATCCAACTTTATGGATGCACAAGGCTAAATAACCTGAGTATCCCTTCCAATAAAACATAAATGCACATAATTTTGCAATTTTGAAGATTTAGAAAGTTGTTTTATCTAAACTTTTACAGTGCAGTCAAGCTTACTCACTCATGCACATTCAGCCCATAATGAGCCTACCGTCCATGATTAAAATAAGTCTATATAATGCACAGTCTTCTTCATATATACAATGTCATAAATCAAACCGTTTTGGAATGGCAAAAATATACATATTACATGTAATGGCATTATGTAACTTAATTACTTAATAAATGTAATTGTAAACTGTCGGTGGCGGTTTTTGCTATGGGCAAAGTGGGCAACCGCCCAGGGCGCAATCTACTTGGGGGCGCACGACGCTCTCAAAAAAAAAAAAAAAAGATTGTGTCCTCAAAAAAAAACAAATTGCCAGTTTTCTAAACTAATACCGCTCATTTCCACATCAAGTTGGTGCAGTGGGCGATGAGGCGCCCCGACTATCACATCAACTTGCTGCTGAGAGTCATGTAAACAGGTTGTGTGTGTGTCAGAAGATAAGGCAAAGGGGAGGGGTGGGGGATCAACTTGGGTTATGTGAAAATGCAATAAATAAATAAATAAAATGCAAAAAAAAAAAATTTTTACATACTATATTTCATTTATTCACCTTATTTTTGTGTGGTGAAGGATTTGTGCAATTTACATTGGAGTTAACATACTACATGTCATTTATCTATCTTAATTTCTTTCTCTACTCTTGTTAACTTTTGTATTTAATAACATATGTAATAAAATAACATAAATAGTTCAATATTGTGCTTGTGTTGGGGTGGGGGGAGGGGGCGGGGGGGAGGCGATGGTCGGTCCGCCCAGGGCGCAAAACTAGCCAGGACCGCCTCTGTAAACTGTTACAGTTAAGAAAATGTTGATGACCACAAAGGGGGTTACATCTGAATTCAGACCTTTAAGATTTTGCTCAGGAAGAGGGTTTATTCCTCATTTTTTAATATTTAACATGTTACATATGTTAACATATATTGCTGTTTTTAATTCTCATTTTTAAAAATATATAGTGTCACAGTACAAATGAAGGCCATGACAGACTTTTTTCATAAAATATCTTTATTTGATATTCCAAAAATCTAAATGAATGAATGAATACATTTTCAAATGCAAGATGAATCTTGCTTTATAAGAAATTATCTCCCAGTTGAAAAGATTTATTAGGAAATTAGAAAAGTAATCAAAAAGTAATCAAATGTAAGTTACATTGTTTTGATTAAGTAATTGAAACAAATTACTTATTAGATTTCAATTAAGGTAACTAGTAATCTGTAACCTATTACATTTCCAAAATAACCTTCCCAACCCTGATTATAACTTAAAGTACAAAAGTCACTTCAGTCACTTCAGTATTACATTGCCAACCCAGGAATTTGAACCAAAAAAGACTAGAAACATAAATGGCTGTTGACATAAACATGAACAAACAAATTTGCCTGCATATTAAATATTAGAGACATGTGAAGGGCATAAACATGTATGTTAAATGTTATTGTCAATATACTGACATATGTTATGGTTGTCATAGCACCGCCACAAGTATACCCTCTTATTATGAGAACTAAGCAACATGCTGTCAGTGAGTGTCAAAGGAAAGCAAATGAAGAAGTGAGACATAGCAAACAACCCCTGAGTAAATTCCCTCGGACTTGGCCCTTCCCACTGACGCAGTTGGTGCCTTTGGGAAGAAGAAAAAAAAATCTCCTGTATGTCAACAACAGAAAATCAGCAGTATTCAGACCCTTTCAGTTTATTCAGTGAGGGAATGAGCGTGCTTTGAGGGCTGGTTTACCCTGCTTGTTATGAAAAGCAGCCGCAGCTCCTCTGAATGAAAGCATTCTTCTTGTTGAGGGTGAACCAATAACTTCGCCTCATTCTTTGGTCCATGAGTGACGAGTAAGCCAGGCGCGCCCACTGCACATCTCCACTCCTCTGTGCACCCCGTACCTAGAGTTTAGTTTGGATTGACTCACGGAAACACAAGGCTGCACAAGCCGCAGAAAGAGTTTAGGGACTATAGCTAAAGGACTGGCAGTCGATTTCATCCGGGAGCTGCCGCTGTTCTGATTCAGCAAACTGACAAAAGAAGAAGGGCTGCACTTTTGGGGTAAGCAATGCGCTCTCCTTAAAAAAACACTCCCTCTTTATTCACACTGTCAGTACTGTGTATGTGGCACATTTGTACCATGTTTTCTTTTATCTGAAAGGCTGTATGTTTACTGATATGTTAATATAGCCTGTAGTGAGTACTTCTTTATTGCACTGATTTTGCATTCAGCGTTTTTACCATATAGTTGTTTTTGGTTCCAGTACTGTCCAGTCTAATTGTTGTGTTTCCAATAGTTTTAATGGCAACATCAAACATTTTTGCCACTTTAAAAAAAATCATGGGCTTATTTATTTTTTCTCTTTGAGAATGAAGTCAATTCAATTCCAATTCTTCTGGCAGTTCACTTTCCCAAAACACTTCAAAGTTTTCTTTCTTTCTTTCTTTCTTTCTTTCTTTCTTTCTTACTTACTTTTTTGCTACAGTAGATTTCTACAAGTTCGACAAGTTCTCCCACTTTGTATTTTGTCCATTACACTAATAATGCATTCAGCATTTTGTCTCTAAGAGTGACTGTCCAGTGTATTGAAGCCAGATCACATCAGAGTCATAGATTCTTGCCTAATTATTGCACCATGTTTCTTTTTCCCCTGAAAGGTTTCTATTGTTGTTCTGAATGTTTTGAATAGCTTAAACATTCCTACTCTTTATATTGTTTACTTACAATTCTGTTTCCTACAGCATTTACATATTATATATACATTTGTAATCTAATTTAATGAGGACTAAAAACAACAAACAAACAAACAAACAAACAAACAAAAAGTATTTGACTTAAACACGTATTTACTTTTATCAAACTTGAGTAAAAGTGTTAGCCATTCTGGCCTTGATGATACTAAATTGATGATATGCGCAACAATATAACCTTTCTGCTCCATTCTACCTATTTTTCTGCACTTTGTTTTTATTTTTTATTTTTTATATTTTTATTACTATTAGTGGGGCGGGGTGGGCATAATTGTATGTTTTAATGTTTGGGTTTTATTTTTATTTCTCAAATTGCATGTTTTTTGTTTCCAATTCTTACTGTTAAATGCTTGTTTTATGTAAAGCACATTGAGTTGCTATTATGAAATATGCTATATAAATAAAGCTGCCTTGCCTTGCCTTTCTCCAAGGTGCCTTGTTGGTGATGGCCTCAGAAAAGATCAACAAAATGCTTTTTATTTCTGTTCTGACATTGAAATTGAGCCTCCACATGTTCTAACTTGTGTAGCTGTATGTGTCAGTCCTTCCATGGTCTCTAAACAAATAACAAGCAACATGAATCATACTAGGAGAACTCTGTCTGCCCCATCATATCTCAGTCCAAACTGGTGACGCAAAGGGATGTTGATACTATGTTCCAGGGTTTCTTGGGACACAGTTGGAACTGACTGCAACACAGGAACTGAATGATAAGGAAGACACCTGAGGCAATTGTGTCCATTTTGGAGAGCAGCCCAGCAAAGCAACAACAAGTGTGAGGTGAGAATTTGTGGTAGAGGTTGATTATACTGTACTGGAAATTCCTTTAGTCACTGTGTCTATGGATCATCTCAAAGAAACACATCTTATCATCAGATTTCCCTTCCCACAGATACCTTCACGACAATGACTGACTCCAGCGAGGACTATGAAAACTACACTTATGAATATTACCTTGAGTATGGCGACTTGGAAGACATTAAAGTGGACCACAGGCAGAGAGAAACTATGCACATTATCTCAGTGGTCATCTACATTATCTCCTTTGTGCTTGGCCTGATTGGAAACGGCTTCGTCATCTGGGTGACGAGCTGTAAAAGTAAAAAGACTGTCAACAGTGTGTGGTTGCTCAATCTAGCAATCGCAGACTTTGTATTTGTGCTTTTTCTACCTTTCTACATTGATTACATACTGCGGGACTTTCACTGGGACTTTGGTGTGATCATGTGTAAGATTAATTCATTTGTGTCTGTGATGAACATGTATGCCAGTGTACTCTTTCTCACAGTGCTCAGTATAGACCGATATGTCTCCCTGGTCCACCTTAACTGGTCTCAAAGGTATCGCACTGTAGAGAGAGCCTGGGTGGTATGTGGTTGCATATGGGTGCTAGCTGCTGCCATGAGCTGTCCTGCGCTGATCTTTCGTGACACCATGCGCTTACATGACAAGGTGGTGTGCTTCAACAACTTCCATGCACAGGATGGACACACGGCAGCTGTAAGACACATCATAATAGTGGTCATTCGCACCACTGTGGGCTTCCTGCTGCCGTTTACTGCCATATGTGTAACAGGCATACTTCTGACAATCAAAGTGAATCGATCTAAGGGCTCAGTTCGTTTGTCCAGCTTCTCCAAAACAGTCTCTGCAGTGATTCTGGCCTTCTTTTTATGCTGGGCTCCTTTTCATACTTTCAGCTTGATGGAGTTGTCCATACATTCCTCACTATACTTACATAACATACTGAAAACTGGCTTTCCTCTGGCGACCAGTTTAGGTTTTTTTAACAGCTGCATTAACCCCATGCTCTATATGCTGCTGGGCAAAAGGGTTCGTAAGATCCTGAAGCGTGCATGCCTGGACATTACGAAAAGCTCACTGAGAGAGCTCAGCCAGTCCATCTCTGCCACTGAAATTGAGACTGTCCCAGGTGCTCCTCAAGACAGTTCACCAGAGGAGCCAGTGGAGTCATCAACTCTATGATTGCAAGCATCCACGGACTGTTGTCCATGACAAACATGAGGCTGAGACTGGCTGTTATTTGAACGTAAATGTAGAGAGTTCTCATAGCTGTTCTTTCCAGCTGTAGGATTTTTCCTATTTTGTTTCATTTGGACAGTTATGACTATTTCAACTGGCAATTACTCTAAATGGAAAAGTATGCACACATGCTTCATGCACATTGAGTTTGTGTTTGAGTTTCCATTTTATTTTGCTATTATTGCATACACTAAATGATCTGCAGAAAAAGAGGCAAAATCTTAATTAGAGCTGAAACAGTCAATTAGTTGAATCAGTTACAGTTTTGTTAATCATAATTGTTTACGACCTTTTTAAAATAAAAATGTGAAGAATGTTCTGCTTTCAGCTTCTTGTAAGGTTTTGCTGCTTTTGTTGTCTTTATGATAGTAACTGTTGGTTTTATAAGGAGTGGAAAATTCTGATCGAGTTATTTGTTTAAACTTAAAACATAATCAATAAGTTAATCAAAAATATTGTTAGTTGCAGTCCTAGATGAAATGCAATTTACATATTTACATTTTTTTTAAATTGTTGTTCTCTTTTGAACAAAGGGCATCTGCTCATTAATGCACAATAGGCTGCTCTGCTTTTTAAAGACGAGATATGATATGGATATCTAATTGTAGTCGATATTGTTATGTTTTTGTACAGTTTTATACTGGCTGCTAGAGTCACCTATTAATGTATTTTAAGATTTTATAACTAGCTGAGAGTTGTATAAATGTTTTATTATAATATATTCAAATTAAAGAGCATTTAATAAATGTGTTCTTCTGAGCACAGTAGTTTGTAGTTTGTTTGATCATCTTCTTTGCATTGTTTTACTTGATGTCATAAAATACTGTCATGCCAACATCATTAACAAGTAGACACAGACAAGATTTCCAGGAGGAAACACTCAAGGCTGATGTAAATACAGATATGAATTTCCTTCCTTTTCCTGTGGGCCTCTTGACAAATTCAGTCATTTCCTGTTATTTCCTGCTGGTGAACCCTGACCAATCAGTTATCAGTTACTACACACTGCTTTTTGTATGTCAAAAGCCAGAGGTTAAAAACCACTGGTGTCATCTTAAATAATGTGTTGTCTTTAAGAGTGTTTCCATTCATCCATTGTGTCAAATGTTCATTTGAAAAGTAGGCTTGCTAAAGCTGTTATATAAATGTAGAGGAATATAAAGTACAATATTTCAATCTGAAATGTGTAGAAGTGTAAAAAGTACTCAGGTACCTCAATATTGTAATTCAGTACTACTTGAATAAATGTAAACTTTCTATTACTGAGTAACCAACGTGACTTTAGCGTTTGGATAGTGTTGAAAACATGCACCATTAGATCAGCATTTGGAGAAAAGTAGCCTTCCAGTGAGGATTATGGTATGGTCAGGATTACTTAATCCGTGACGCAGCAGAAAAGACGGTGCGCAATCTGCGTACGAGTGTGCAGTCTCATGAGAACACTGACAAGGTAAGTAACCTCAACACAGTTTGGTATGTAACCTTAGATAATTTATAGTATATACCACCATTGAATTAGCGTTTGAAATATGTGGTTAGAATGAAGCAGTAAAGCATTTAGCGTTAGTTAGTCGGATGTCGTAGCGTGTTATGTCAGCTTGTTTGTAAGAAACCATGACAAAAACGGTGGTTTTACATTTAACGTTTCCATGGAAGTTGATATTTATCACCTAGCAACGATGGAATATGATGACAATGACGTTACCGTTATGTTATATATTAACATGCTAGCATCAACGTTAGCTGTGCGCATCATTTGACCAGTTAACTCATGTTTGAGTGTTTATTACATTTCCAACTTGACTCGGGGTGTCAAAAACGTGAAATATTCAGCTATATATCTATAAAGCGTTGTACAGTGCACCCTGAAATGTATAAACACGCTATCTGCCGTGTTAAACATGCCGCAACAGTGTCAGCTCATTAGCGACACTTTTGTTTTTGTTTTGGTACGCCTGTCGTTTGTAGGATGTGCCGTTCATCAAGAACCAGTGTTTACGATCATAGCGCTGTTTTGTTGAAAATGTGTCAATCAGTAGAGATGGACCTTAGAGATAATGTACCTTTCTGCCTCTCTTGAAGCATGTTGCGTTTGCCTGTTGTGAGCCGGAGTCTTTTTCCAGCAGCCATCACAAAAAGAGGCGCCGGTGCAGTCAACAATGGTAACAGTATGCTACTTCATCAGCTGATTAATTGGGGATGTCTTCCTTATTCACAATATGTGTCTTGTATTTCTGTAGAATAACCATCTTGTTTGTTGTGTGCAAGCACTAAATATGTGCCTAGAAGCCTGGTCACTTTGCCCCACTGATGGATTACAGTCAGGATTACAGATTTGCCAGCTACCACATTTGGTGCCAGGCTGTTGCTCGCTCACTTTAGTAAAATGTGTCAGAAACCTGTCATTACTGTGAAACGTCATCAATTCATAGTGATATGGAGTGATTAATGGTGTCACTGACTTCTTTATTAGTCACTATATGAAAGAAAACTACATATTGCATAAAACTACTTTCTGTCTGGTTGTAAGGTCGCACTGCAGCTACAGCAACAGCACCTGCCAGTAACCTCCTGGAGGTGTTTGTGGATGGGACTCCTATCATGGTGGAGCCAGGAACCACAGTGTTACAGGTAACATGGTAAATTTGTAGATTCTGTGTTGAATAATGTGCCTAATTTGATATCTTGAGTCATGATATCTCTTGTCCTAGGCATGTGAGAAAGTAGGCATGCAGATTCCCCGTTTCTGCTACCATGAGCGCCTGTCAGTTGCTGGTAACTGTCGCATGTGTCTTGTGGAGATAGAAAAAGTTCCCAAGGTATGTTTTTTTTGTTTTGTTTTCTAATGTAGGTAGAAATGCAAATGGTTCAGTCTGGTATTTTTTGGTCAATGTTAAATATTTAAAGGCAGGGATATGCCTAATTATTATTATTATTATTGTTTTCAAACTCTTCCAGCCAGTGGCAGCTTGTGCTATGCCTGTCATGAAGGGCTGGAACATCTTAACCAATTCTGACAAAACAAGGAAGGCGAGGTAGGATCACACCTATGACTAAAAATCATTGCAGTCTTTGGTATATGGATGATGATAATGATGATGATCTATTTGGACTGTAAAGCTAAGAGTGTTCTGTAATTTTACCTAATTGTCTATTGGACAGTGTTTAACTGTGGTGATATGATATTTTTGTGGAAGAATGGCTTGCATTACTATTGTGTTAGCTGTCTCCCAAAGAAAAAACAAAGTTCACTGATATGCAATTAACCTGAAACAGTTAAATACAAATGTTGCTTAATTTTACACAGAGAGGGTGTGATGGAGTTCCTACTGGCTAACCACCCATTAGATTGTCCAATCTGTGATCAGGGGGGAGAATGTGATCTACAGGTAAGTCAAGAATAGTAGTGTTTTAAAAATCACCACTCTCACTGTAGATGTGTTCATCATATTTACAGGAGTAAATTAGCTTGATTTCATATATGATAGACATGGTTTTGTTTGTAAGATTAATTAATAAAACTGAAAACCATTCTGTGTAAAGGACCAGTCCATGCAGTTTGGCAGTGACAGGAGCCGCTTCACAGAGAGCAAAAGAGCTGTGGAAGATAAGAACATTGGCCCGCTCATCAAAACCATTATGACTCGCTGTATCCAGTGCACTCGCTGTGTGCGGTGAGTCAGACTTGAAAACTACAGTAGAAAAGGTTGTAAATTTGAAAATGTAACTAACTATAGCATTTGTATTTCACATTTACAGCTTTGCCAGTGAGATTGCAGGTGTGGAGGACCTGGGCACCACAGGCAGAGGCAATGACCTGCAGATTGGGACCTATGTGGAGAAGATGTTCATGTCGGAGTTATCTGGGAATGTTATTGATATATGCCCGGTGGGGGCCCTGACCTCTAAACCATACGCGTTCACTGCTCGCCCTTGGGAGACCAGGTTTTTGTGCTCTACATTTTGATCAGCTTTTTGGGGTCAAAGGTTAGTTTTTACACTCATGTAATACCTTTGGTTTTTCTACAGGAAGACTGAATCCATTGATGTTCTGGACGCTGTGGGTAGTAACATTGTGGTGACCACTCGTGGCGGTGAAGTGATGAGAATCCTTCCTCGTATTCATGAGGATATAAATGAGGAGTGGATCTCAGACAAAACCAGGTTCTTTACCACACAAAGTTACTTCACATATGCGTGTATGATGTTTGAATCACTGCTCAACTCTCATTTGCTTCCTTCCTGACAGGTTTGCTTATGATGGACTTAAGCGGCAGAGGCTTACCCAGCCAATGGTGAAAAATGAGGCAGGACAGTTGGTGCCCACAACCTGGGAAGATGTGCTGACTCGTGTTGCTGGAGCAGTATGTAATTTATGATGATTAGGCTTTTTATAGCAGCATATGTTAAGTTACAACCTGTTATATCAACCCTAGGCTGCCCTGAATAGCATCTGTTTGATTTAACAGCTGCAAGGAGTTGGAGGACATGATGTTGCTGCAGTTGTTGGAGGCCTTGTTGATGCAGAGACTCTCATTTCTCTGAAAGACTTGCTGAACCGTTTGAATAGTGACAACCTGTGCACTGAGGAGGTGTTCCCCATGTCTGGAGCAGGGTAAGAACATACAGATGGAAAAACTGATATTGGTACAAAGCTAATTTTATGTTAGGTTCCTTATTTAGATTTTGGCTGTTTTTTTTTTCTTTTTTTAGAAGTGATCTGCGTTCAAACTATCTTCTTAACACTGGGATTGCTGGCATCGAAGAAGCTGACCTGCTGCTTCTGGTTGGGACTAACCCACGCTATGAGGCTCCTCTTTTTAACGCAAGAATCAGAAAAGGGTAATGAAAATACAGTATCTCTGGCTGTTGAACAATGTTGAAATCTCAGGGATGTGAAGCAAATATGTTAATATGAACATGCATCTCTGCTTTAGTTGGCTTCACAATGAGTTGCAAGTGGCCCTAGTAGGAATGGAAGTGGACCTAAGTTATACCTATGACCATCTTGGGGAGTCTGCAAAGGTTCTTCAAGAAATTGCATCAGGAACTCACCCATTCGCACAGGTAACACTCTGAACACTCAGCTATACAATTAATGTTATGAATCAACTCAAGTGTCTCTTCCTAATTGTGTGTCTTTTTTCTTGTCTTGCAGGTCTTGGCTAAAGCAAAGCATCCTGTTGTTGTGGTTGGCAGCAGCTGCCTGCAGAGAGAAGATGGGGCTGCGATAATGGCTGCTGTGTCAACTATTGCTCAAAATGCTCGCATCAGCAGTGCAGTGGAGGAAAGTTGGAAAGTTCTCAATGTGCTTCACAGGTCATTGTCTTTGTAAATTAGTGGGAAAGCTTCCAGGAGCATTACAGTGTTCTACAGGGATGTTTGCTGTAATGTATGTGCTGTTCTGCTGCATCCTCAGGGTTGCCAGTCAAGTGGCTGCACTTGATCTTGGGTATAAGCCAGGAGTGGAGGCTATCCGGAAGAACCCACCCAAAGTTCTGTTCCTCGTAGGAGCGGATGCTGACTGCATTACTCGCCAAGACCTCCCGAAGGATAGCTTCATAATTTATCAAGGTCAGCTGTTTGACCTCACAGCAGCAGACACTCTGCCATCTCTCAGCTACATACATTTATGTATAGCATCTGAGAAAGGAAGTGTAATTCTTGATAAATAATGTACAGACAGAAAATCTTAATAAGTGAGAGAAGAAACATAACAAATGCAGGTGCTTCCATACAAGGCACGAGGGGACACTGAATGATTTAAAGAGTATTAAAATGATGTGAATCACATACTTTGGGTTTCACAGTGAAAAAATCTTAACCCAGTTGAACACCTATTGGAGATTTTGGACTTGGTGTTAGACTACAAACACCACCACCATCATCAAAACACCACATGAATGAATTCCTTTGAGTTAAGCTCTAGATACTTGAGCGGTCCATTCCACGGAGTATTGAAGTTATTCTGTTGGCACTATATGTTGATTTATCTTTTGTCACCCATCTTTATATTTTGTTAATATTTAATATCAGTGGTCTGTGTTATAATTTCCCAGGTCACCATGGAGATGCTGGTGCGCCAATGGCTGATATTATACTTCCAGGAGCTGCATACACTGAGAAATGTAGCACCTATGTGAACACCGAGGGCCGTGCCCAGCAGACCAAAGTGGCTGTGACTCCTCCGGGCATAGCCAGGGAGGACTGGAGGATCATCAGAGCTATATCTGAGGTGAACTACATTACTAGATAACTATGTTGTAGTAAATAATAAGAAATAAGATTAAATACTGAGTATTTTCTGTCCTCATTTAAGCTTGCTGGAGTGACTCTGCCCTATGACACCCTTGATGAAGTGCGTGGGAGACTTGCAGAGGTTTCTCCAAATCTGGTGCGATATGATGATGTCGAGGAGGCCAACTACTTCAAGCAGGCTAATCAACTGTCTAAGGTATGTTGTTATTTTCCTTCAGCATCTGTTTAGTTTATTATAGATTAACTGTAAAAGTTTTATTTTTAGTTTAGCTTATTGAGTTTGCTCCATGTTGTACTCCATGATGATGGTGATGTTTGGTTTATCTCTTTCAGGCAGTGAACCAGGCTGTCCTTACTGAACCTTTAGTCCCTCCACAGATTACTGTGAAAGATTTCTATATGACAGGTGGGCTACCAGTACTCAATTCAAATGTCCCCCCTTTTACCAAACGTAGTGTAATTGATGATAGTGAAAGCAAAAAAGTACAGAAAACAAAAACATATTTCATAACAACAGTAGATTATTGAAATGATGAGATTACACAAACAAAGGAAAGAAAGCTTGATTGAAGATGGCCAGAAAATATTTGATTGGCCAAGAGCAGATTTCAATGGTGCCTGCAAATATCATATGTAGTCTCAAAGAAGGGACATGCTTGTTGAGGTTGTCTTCATTATATTTAAAACTGAATATTAAATTCTGATTAAGAATTTCTATAATGGGTCCATGACATTAATCATTTACATTGACAAAATACAAATATAAATTTACTTTTTTTCTTGTGTTAGAACATGTAATCGCTTTTACCAATAAACATGACAATATCCTCACATTTACATGAATTAAGATTTTCCTTAGTCTAAAGCATTATACTCCAGTATATTTTAATTTAAAGCCTATAAGCTTCTCTACTGAAGAGGGAAATTTTCTCTGTGTTCATTGAAAATCAGATTTTAAAGGGTGGTCCTACTGGCATGATCACAATTAGTTTGGAGCCGGTCGTGGTCCACCCTGCAATTACACAAGTGTGATATGGAAACTTGAAGCCTCTAGTGCACATACACAAAGAATGGACTTTTACAGTGAAAAAGGAAATATCTTGTGTCAAACAGTTAATCCTTTGAAATTAACCATATGTGCATATACATACATTCTGGATTTTTCAGAGATGAAAAGGGGTTACAGTAGATGTAATTTTAAGACTTTTCAACCAGATAATTAAACTTGAAAATATGCAAATTTTAAATATTCTCTCAACCTTTATCCACAGATCCGATCAGCAGAGCCTCCCAGACGATGGCAAAGTGTGTGAAAGCTGTGAAAGAGGGCGCACAAGCTGTAGACGAGCCAGCCATATGCTAAATAATCTACTGTAACAATCAACGCACAATGGATAGCCAACGAAGTCTTGAAAAAAAAATTATACGCACAATTTCTGTATTTGCACATTCCTAGAAACACATTTATTTGCAGTTGTGTTTTACTATAGCAGCTGTTTTCCTTTAGCTGATGCCTCATAATCTATGCACATTATACACTGTACTAACCTGCTGAATCATGTGACCGTGATACTTAGGTTTTATCAAATCTCCACATATGCACCCTGACAGTTGATGTTTGCACTTGTTAGGACAGTTCATATTTTAGGAGGTGTGACCAAAGCTTTAAAATACTCCAAAGTGAAATATAGTTTATTGTCTTCCTGTTTAAAAAAAAAAAAAATCCCAATATATAAAAAGTGTTTAAAATTATATTTTACTAAAGACTGTGGTATAACTGCAAGTGTAGCTATTTGTAAGAATGATTATTTAATAAACCAGTTTTGTGTAGCAAGCCTAATGAATCTTTGCAAACCCTCTATTTTAAGTGTGTGCTCTACTTAAGAAAATGTTAAAAGTATCACTATCAGTATGTATGTGCTGGTGCTTTGGGTGGATCTATTTTGTTATCGATCCCGCTTGTGCAGTCTTGATCCGGTATCTGATTGGCACGTAGTCCATCATCAGTGAGCAGTGCGGCAGCAGGGCTGATAAGTCATTCATACGGAGGATGAGAGCCGTGGTCCAGGTGGATTTTACAGTCAAACACTTTTGCCGGACTTCTCTGTCAACATGTCTTTAACCGAATTATTTGTAAATGTGGAAAAATGGAAACGATACTGTCGCTTCACATTTAACTACAATGTGTTTCACAAAGAGGTTGACACAACACTTGAAACACTGTAGGGGATTTTTTAACAAAGTTGAATTTCCAATATGGTAGGAGAGGTTGTTGTTGTTGAACGGGTTGTTGTCATGTCCCCGCAGTGCCTGTAGTGGTGCTGTGAGGAGTCTGCTGTGGATCCAACAAAAATCCTGAGCAAGCCTACCTTCAGCTTATAATTTGCTCTGGATAGCCTTTATTTATATGCATCCCTAATTCAAGATATACCGAACTCGATGAAGATCACTATTGCTACTCTATCTCGAATATCGATGCACAAATAGCCTAGCTGATTGTAATAGACATTTCGGCCGTCTATCCGGAGCGAATACCTTACACAGCCCATACCAATTCAAGGTAAGCGAGATCGTACACAGCCTCGGCCTCGATTTCTGAGCGTGCCGCTTCGTATGGGCTTCAATCGGGCAGGTGACCACTACTTGAGGCCGCCGGCTAACGAGGCTAAAAGGCCTCTTTATTAATGACTCGTTTATTTGATAACTTGTGACGTGAGTAAATGACCCAGTGTCTTAAGTAGGTGTGGAGAGTTAAACTATATTGTTAGTTTTAAGTTTTGTGCCTACCTAATGTCACATTATGTAACGATATCGGTTATAATTTATATCGATTATTACGGAGGCCTTCGGGTACAGGCCCTAAGCCTCGTATGTAGACCCTTTGTTTGAAAGTATTTAGCCATAAATATATCATGTTTACATACTGTAAAATTCCACGACTCGGGCCGATCAATTATGCTTTATGTGTTTTAATTGCGTACACATTTTTCTAAATGATCCTAAAGTGAAAATAGACCTTTTATAGTGTTGCCATTTGCTGATGTTTCCGTTTCCTGGTTAGCTACCGCCTACTAATTTGTGTTTTTAGCTTCGATAGCTTGTTAGCTAACTAGCAATTGTGTCTGAGTTTTCATGGCTGATCAGTGTTTATAAAAATGTATTTCTGCCTCAGGATGGGTAATGTTCTATCTTATGAGTTAGGACACGAGTGTGTATTACACTTAGATACGTTTATAATCTGTCAGTATAAAGTTTCACATCTGTCCATCGGCTCCAGGCTAATGATGGCAGGCTAACGTTAGTCACCGTTTGCTGTCTGTCCGGTTCTCCTTCTCTAAACAGCGTAAAGTTGATATTTTTCACCCAGTTAGTTGTAAATGACACCTGGCCGACCCCTCCTTGTGTGTTCAACTCATAATGAAACTGTAGCGTAGCTCTCCGGGAACGTGGTGTAATAAACCCATAGTGAAAGTAAAAGATAGCAAGAGAGCTACTTCTATAGGTGGTTATTGTGATATACATGTAGCACCCTTATGATTAATGAGAAGGGTTACATTGTTACAATAATAAAACACTAAATGTTTACTGTTTCGAGTTGAGTGTTCAGCTCGCCCCGTAATGATGACAAAGTTACACTCGAGTAAGTCTTTGAAGCTTTACTTTTTCCGTGTACAACCAGACCGATGTTTTGCAATATGCAGAGCCTTACTACTGTCAGCTTTAAGGATAGCTGAATGAACTGTTGAATGAAATTACATACTTAACGTTCAACACCTGTCTCTCTATGAGTGATTTAGAGACAGAAAATTAGAGGGTGTGGACGCATCTAGCCAAAGTTTGTCTGGACTGCAAACCTCTCAATTAAGTATTTAAAATCTAGCCACAGTACAATGTTTAATATGCACACTATAGACTTGTATAGTAGTTCAATAGACAAGTTATTTTTTGAAATGATAGAAGTATTAAAGCAGCAATTCATGTTGTAGACTTAAGATAACATTCTGAATATGCAAACTCACTGAATATCTACAATAGCGAAGGACTGAATAAAACACCTGTTGTTAAAGCCCATGCATCGTTACCTACTCAGTATGAAGTGTTAATGATGTAATTCTTGGTTTTTCCCTGACTTTATCCCATCAGCTGATGTTGTCAAGGACAAGAGTCACGTGATGTATGAAGGCAAACACATACACTTCTCAGAGGTGGACAATAAGCCGTTGTGCTCATACAGCCCAAAGCTCTGCAAGCAGCGCAGACTAAATGGCTACGCTTTCTGTATCCGGCACGTTCTGGAGGATAAGACAGCCCCCTTCAAGCAATGTGAATATGTGGCCAAGTATAATAGCCAGCGATGTACCAACCCCATCCCAAAGTCTGAAGACCGCAGGTGTGTATGTTTGTGCACATGTGGCAGATTTTAATATGATCTACAGAAAAGATATCAATCATATGTATGCGTAGTATGATGAGGATGTGCTCCTGTTTTCCAGATACTGCAACAGTCATCTGCAGGTTCTTGGCTTTATCCCCAAGAAAGAGCGGAAAAAGAAACATGATGCTTTGGAGGATATGCGCTCGCGGGCTCACCTGGAGTCAGTGGCTCTCAATATAACTGTGCCCTCTTTAGCTTTGAAAGCTTCCAATGGTCTAGATGAACTTCCCCCATCTCCTCCATGTACACGCCTGTTACCCCTTCCTGATGGGGAACTCCTGGACCCTTTTGCCTTTTATGAGGACGACACAGACGGGGAGGAGGTTGGCACTCCTCGGAAGAGCAACGCCATCAAGAAGAAATTACAGAGTCGGCTGGTGCTTAACCAGAAACTCTGCCATGACACGGACCTCTTCCAGCCACCTCCTGAGCACTTTAACCCCTCCCCTGCCCCCCGTGTCCACCCCTCGTCGCCGCTCAACAGTCATCTCCCACGGCAGCAGTCAGGTCTTCTCCAGCCGCCCCAGCACTCCAGTGGGACTTCCTTCAACTTCCCAGGACAGCAGCAGGGTTTATTATGCAATCCACCACCACCTCAGACAGTCAACTTTCTGCCTCCAGGGGTGCTTGCTAATGCAGCACCCAGTCCAGTGCAACCCTCTGGGCCATCACTCAGCAGGAAAATGCCTTTCACTGCTACACACTTGGTAGTCATGCGTCCCGCTGCCTTTTCACCTTCTGCCAGCTGCCTGGCCAGGTTGCAACATCTGGTGCAGCTCTGTGCCAAGAGACACCGGGAGCATGGAGATCTCTTTCCTCATCTAGGTATCTCATTTTAATGTTTTTACCGCCACTTTTCAAACTCAGTGTGGTTTGCTTTATTTTTTTAATCTTAAGAACTTTGTTAAATATTCTGGATATACAGTAACTACTAAGATATGAGCCTGCTTAGATAGATGAGGTGTTCTAACAAGTTCTCTTGCAGGATTGGACTGGTCAGAGGACAGTGCTGATGACGATGAGGAGGAGGAGGAAGACGACGCAGATAGATTTGTTCCCTGTCAGAACTCTTGGAGACCACAGAACGGGTGCGTGTTTTATACATAACCTTACAGAGTAAACTGTACCTGTCATTTCATCATCATGATCGTTCATCGATTTTGTTTCCTGAACAGGTTGGAAGAAGATGGCGATTCCTCTCGGAGAACGCGGCTACTTAGGCTTTGCTCGTACCTCCAGGAGAAATACAAGCACATGTGCAGGCAGGAGAGGGCAAGTATCCGCCAGAAGAGATATCGCTATGCCTTCCGCAAAGCCTTGCTGCACGCGGCCAGTAAAAACCCTGATTGCGCGGGCCAGCTGATCCAGGAGTTGCGTGGTTCCTCTCGAAGCTCTTCAAGGTATTTTCACAGCTGTCACGCACTGATATGAAAGCAATGTGCCAATAGTTACCAGCTTGATTAACACAGTGACATATCTGCCATCACACACCTTGCATTAATAATGGAAGGTTAATATTCAGTCTTGATGTGATTCAAAATAACACAACATGGTTAGAGTCAATGTTACTGAATTATGACTGACTGCGTTTATGACTGACTTGTTGATATTATTATTATTATTATTATATCATGCAGTGTTCATCATCTTATTTGAAATGTACAAAACACCACACTAGTGGCGTTGCGCAGGAGTATCGTAGTTGTTTTCACTCAGTGCTGTATCTGAATGTCTCTACAGTGTGGCTCCAGCAAAGCAGCAGAACACAGACACAGGGACCTGCACAGGCAGCACAAAGGGCCAGGCTTGCAACAACAGAGCTCTGCCCTTCACTCAGCACTGTTTTCAGCGTATCCTTTGCACAGTTCCAAGGATTGTACCACGGTGTGCGGCACATTAGCTGGGATTCTGTTATTCACTCTGTGGTGTAGTGAAATATGGTTTTGCTGCACATATTTATAAAAACCACTTGTGTGACGTATGCCCTCATGATGGAGTATCATGATCCCACACCCTCTATCGAGCATTTTTTGTTATTTCCTTTACTGTTGACTATAGACATTCTGTTGAATCGTTCCCAGCAGCTCTTTGCTAGTTGCACAGCCAAATTTGCGGACGGTCAGCAGTGCTCGATCCCTGTGTTTGACATCACGCACCAGACACCACTCTGTGAAGAACATGCCAAAAAGATGGTGAGTTCAATGTTTAATGCTCTTTTTATTGATTGATCACTCTGTTTAATTTCACGCGGGATAACCTCATGGTGACTCAAGACTCAAAGCTCTCCCATACATTCCACACAGGATAACTTCCTGCGTGGGGATGGTAACCGACGAGTGCAGCACCAGCAGCAGCAGCAGCGTAAGCCACGTAAAAAGACCAAACCACCGGCGCTCACCAAAAAACACAAGAAGAAGAGGAGGAGAGGGCCGTGGAGGCCTCAGAAACCCATCCCTCCAGCATTGCCACAGGGGAACCTGGGAATGCCTTCTACAAGCCTAGCAATGCCCTCACAGGCCAGCATCAGGTCTGCTACATCTCCTGACTCTGTCAAGCCTTTACGCTGTTGAGTTAATGAATTTAGTGTGTGATGATCCAGTGTCTCACTCAGAGGCTCCCATATCACACGCCCTTCATATGTAACGCACAAAAGCAGCTTGTTGCATTTCTTCTCTAAGCTCTCTCATCTCATCTTTTGTGGCAGGAGCCCTTCAACTCCAGACCTGAGTACAGAGGAGCTTCCTGACGATATCACCAATGAAATGGCAGACATTCCAAATGACCTAGAGCTAAACCAGGAGGATTTCTCTGACGTATTACCCAGACTACCTGACGACTTGCAGGACTTTGACTTGTTTGAAGGTTGTCTTACAGTGCAGCATTCTTGTGCACTATAATACATTTCACGTGCACACTAAAAGTCTCCCAGGTCTGTGGTTTTAGTAATGATGAATATTGTGTGTTTGTCTGCAGGTAAAAATGGGGAGCTACTACCCACCACGGAGGAGGCTGAGGAGCTGGTGCGTGCACTGCAGGCTATGGGGTCCTACCCAGACTCCTTGGTGTGCCTGACCTCCATGGGAGACCTGGCCCCTTCAGAAGGAGTGGACCACCGAGCCATGTCTGTGTTCCCTGGTCCAGTCCAGCCAGGGGGTATGGGGGATCTGCTCAACAGCCGCATCCCAACAGAGAACTTCACCAGCCTCGAGCTGGAGGACAATCTACTGCAGTCCACAGGCGGTCACTTTCCTCCCTCGCCACCATCTCAGCCTGCTAACACGCCCCCAACGTCAGGCTCCAACCTGACCTCATCTTCTTCTACAGTAGCCCCCTCCACCACCTCCCTGCTCACTCAGACCTCCCTGACAGAGCGAACGTTTTCCCGGACGCACACATCCCACGTCCTGGCCAAGTCAGACGCACCCACATCATCTCCCCAAGGCAGCCACTACAGCAGTGAGCATGTGCCATCCCCATACAGTGACCAAATATCTTCGCCCCATGCCAGTTCCTTCCAGACAGACACCCCTCTGCTGCTGGAAGTCCCTCTTAGCGGTGTACCAGGACCCCCACGCTCGTCATGGAACAATATCCCTCTCCCCATCACTGACCCCACACAGTTTGGAAATCTCATCGGATCAGAAAGTCATCTCATATCCACTTCCCTGTCCACTCCCCCCGCCACCACCCACTCTGTGACGCTGCAGCCTATGGCTGCTCTCTCAGCGATGCCTCAGAGTGGCTTGACAGGCTTAACGACATCCCCTGCCCCCTCGTCCTCACTCCCATCCTCTTCACATGATCTCTTGACCTCCACGCAGCCCAAGCAACAGCTCCCTCAGTTCAGCGCGGCCTTCGGCCATCAATTGGCCTCCCACAGTGGCATCCCGAAAGACGTGCAGCCCAGCCACAGCTCTACAGCACCCCCCGCTGGCTTTTCCATAGTTAGTGCCACCGCTGCAAGTGCCAACAGCGCCACACCACCCTTCACGCAAAGTAAATAAGAGCAGGCAGCCTGCAGCAGCTGCATGATGGTCTGTGGACTCACAGTCACTTACAATCCACTCCACTGGCTTCAGATTGACCACCCTTCTTCATCTGCTACATGTGTGCAATGTGGTAATCGTGCACTATTTGATAATCAATTT
The DNA here is from genome assembly GCF_027409825.1 of Scomber japonicus. NCBI lineage: Eukaryota > Metazoa > Chordata > Actinopteri > Scombriformes > Scombridae > Scomber > Scomber japonicus. The sequence continues at coordinate 18,231,953 of NC_070588.1, forward strand.
GCACAACCTCAGATTTTCCTCAATATTTTCTATTGTCGTTCTTTTATTCTGTAACCAGATGGTCTCTGGGATTCTAAGTCAGTGTGAGTCCACTAGTTTGATGCCTTGTGGTTGCGTCAGTTGGGGGTTACAGTCATAGACAGACTTTGTGATGAAATAAACGGGTGAAGATTGGCAGAAGGACCTTTTAGCAGAGATTAGCTGTGTCAGCGCGCTCAGAATATATTGACGTAGAATCCTCAAATCAGTGGTCGGTTTCGTTTGCTTTGCAAGTTCAGTCCTGTCTATAAATGATCAAGTATACCCTGCCTTGCTCAGATGGCCATTGCATTTTTACTTTTTATCTGTTTCATACACTGCTTCTGTCAACCCTCTGAAAAACAAGAGTGCAGATCGTGATATATGTGACCCATTATGTTTCAAGCTATTTAACCGTTATCATGATATAGAATCTTAATGAGTCAGATTTCACAGTCATATAAATTTACCAAAATACTTTTAAACTGTCGTTTTTATATTGTGTATACTGTATATGTGCTCATTTATGGGTTTGCTCAGACGTTAAAATCTCTGACCTCACCATTGGTTGCGGGACGGAGTGGCCCAGTAGACACTTGAAGGTAAATATAGTTTCTTAAAGCAATAAACACATTAACATGAATTTAGCATTGTAAGGTATTTTATTGGTCTCATTACATGTAGCTTCACTTGGTGAATCCAGTCTGACATGGATCAGGAATATATTTTGGTCTCTATAATAATTTCACTTTGAACTATAGAGACCAGTGATCAGGTCAGTCCAACCTCTACGCTCCGGTCACACTGAGTTGATTTGTAAGGCTAATAAATGAGCTTCAGTGTTGAAGGATGATGAAGGTGTAATCCAGGGACTTTTAAGTGTCTACTCTCAAAGGTGCTCTCTAGTCTGCGTATACGAATAGTCTTGCATGTCACATAAAAGGCTAACTCAGTTTCGAGACTCCACTTCTTAGTCAATTTGTATTGAAGATTCATATTTTACTCACCGGACAGGTGTAACATGATGGTATAGATTGGTGTGCTGTGCACATGTGAGGTATAGCACTGTCTGTTTTATTCTACAACTGCATAATAAAATGATTTTAAGGTAAATGATGCAAACCTGGGGTCTGATCTTAATTGTAAGGCCACCTGAGATACAGCAGTACAACCATGGCTTTTGATAGATATTATATTAGACATATGACAGCTTGTCAGACATTGTTGAGTATTAGGTATATAGAGTAGCAATCTCTATCTTGGGGTTTGTTGGTGAATTATTGAGTAGTATTCAGTGGAACCTGTGTCTTGTAGAACAAGTCTGTTGTTTTTAATGGCTATCAAAATGGTTGTACGTTCTCTTTGAAGCTGTGTATGTTGTCATTTTGTATTTAATATTCTGATGGAGAATATTTTTGATAGCTATTAAATACCTGCTAAAAGTCTAAGATTGCATGGGGCAGCAACCTTTTGTGTGAGAGCATATTAATATTGGATTATGGTCAAAGGCTTGATTGTTGGTGGTATAAAACATAGGAATTATATGCATTACCATTTCATTTCCTGGAGGAAAACAGATCAATGGATGTTGTATTTCAACACAAATTTGCACAGAATTGAGTGGATGAGGCCGGTGGTGGTCCACATGTCCCGTGTCTGTCTTGCCTTTTTAAAAATGTTTTAAGTTTTTGCTTGGACGCTCATTGAATGAACAGCGGCCATCATTACCAGCTCTGATCCTGCACCAGACCCTCATTTCCAGCTGTGAGAAGGCCCAGTTCTGTCTCTCCCTTCCAAAGAGAAAACACATTATCACGTGTAAAACCCGTAGCTCCACCTGAGACAACTGGGCTTCTCAGCGACTGCAGCATTATCACTTCAAGTCATGAAGGGTGCCCCCTAAAATAAAAAAAATAAATAAAAATTAAAAAAATCTGGTTGGATGAAATTGTTTGAAATAAGCAAGGCAATACTGCTGTACCCACATAGCATGAGATTAGTTGCACCAGTTTACTCTCCTGACAACCAAGTAGAACAAAATGAACAGGGCTCGTAGGCACATGTAACTGCTTGAATTCAGAGATGGCTGACAAATTCCTATATTCATTGAATGTACTGTATTACTGTTTTTAAAGATAGGATGAGCTAATCTAGTCACCTTTTGTTATTGGTCTTGTTTAATTTGTCTAAGGTATTTTTTGTATACAAAGGTTTACATTTTTATGTATATTTTTCTTGTGTACAAATTATGTAATATGTGTACAAACACTGTATGTAATATCTGTATATAGTGTGAGAAATTTGATCTTCTGTTTTTGGATGTATAAATAAAACTTGCTGTGAGGTATTTGCTGATACAGTCTTCTGGTTTTTATTTATTTTTTACTAGTTTCAATACATATTTTAATATTTTACTTTGAACATAATTTATCTCAATTTATGTGGTTTGGATTTTAGTCTAAAATTTCCATTACAATAAGTCCATCTATCCATTTCCTTTTACTGCAAGAGAGCCACAAGGAAGCTGGAGCCAATCTAAGCTGACATTGGCTGAGATGCTGGAAACATGCTGGAAAGGTCATCAGTCCCGTAGTAGTAATAGAGCAGGCAACCATTTACACCTACAGGCAATTTAGAGTCACCAGTCAACCTAACTAGTATGTTTTTTTTGGTCATTGGGAGAAAGCTGAAGTACCCAGAGAGCACAGGGAGAACATGCAAACTCAGCTGGCTGGTGGGGTTGAACCCAGAACCCTCTTGCGCCACCATGCCGTCCAAAATACCAAAAATGTGGATTTAAAATTAATAAATAATCTTACTACATTTCCACTTAGTAGTTGTTCTGAGGTGTTTGGTTGTATCATATGATCATTTCCCTGCAGATGGATTTCATTTAAAAAATAATTTTAGGGTTCACAAAATGATAGAAGTTCCCTCTCTCTATTCAAGTAACTCCAATTTATTTTGGCCTTATTCAGATGTAAAAAATTAAAAAACTCAAGCAACTCAAATAAGATTAGCGATATAAACTTGCAGCTGGATGAATAATCAAGCCTGAATGGATTTATTAGAACCTATCAGGTTACCCTCTGTTAGTCATGTGATCCAAGAAGAAACTTCACAGGCGATTGGAGGCACTCGAGTTTAAATCTGCATTTTGAATGTTACTAAAAAAACAAAATCAAAAGGAAAACATTAACATGAGGTCCATTTAGTAGCTGTTCTGGAGCTTTTGATAATATATTATCTTCATCCTCCAATTGGAAGTTTACCTTGTCAGTTTTTAACTTTTTCTAAAAAATATGGAAATGTGCACATCTCAAGCAGATGAAACCATGTGATATGAGCAAAAGCCACAGAACAGCTACTAAGCAGAACTTCTGTTTCTAAGGTGAAATTTAAGTTTGAACCCTTTATTTTGTAAAACTTGAAAGTACATAATTTTTAAATTCTAGCATTAAAGGTACCTTGTGAAGTTTTCTTGTACATAAACAAGAGCTACATTTACATTGACTAATTCTAATGTTCAATGCATTTCTACCATCATAAAACATTTGCAAAGCCAATTCATAATGTTTGAAGTCCTGAATAGTTTACATCCATGTTAACTAGCCTACAGACTTCTTCTCTGCTCTTGCTGGTGTATTCCATCTATTTGCAGATCACTGGAACCAGGGACCTCACCAAACTGGGTCTATTGTTAGATCTTTCCTTAAAACTCAAGCGAGAGAGAGAAGTCAGACATTCAAAATAATTTGGAGGCATCTGCATCCATCCATCTGGTGAAGGCTTTTCTCATCAGATGACTCCACCTCACCATTAAAGATTCATTTGTGTATTTTAAAACCCTGGTTAATGTGTACAGGTTTCTTTAAAGTACCACAACATGTACTTTCTGGAAGCATTGTGGGTTGAAAGAGGCACTTCTACTGTTGTAAATCACACATTAAAAAGGCATCACAAGCAAGTCAATTTCAAATGACTTAAGATGACTTAGTGATACAATGGCCAAAAAAAAGTTGATCAAATATGTACTGGATTTTTATTTGTGATCCATAATCATTTGACAACTTCCAATAAAATCCAACAGCACTGTCCTGAATTTGCAAACATGTATACTGGACTATAAACTGCCAGCAATGTCACACAAAATGAAATGTACATTTTAAGTGATTGCTATCCAGTGTTGACTGATACTTTGAACACATCACAGACTCCCTCTATTACATAATACTGCTCTTTTGGGTTATAAAAATAGTTCGATAGAATATATGCCTACTTGTGCTAAGAAATTACTCCTGGCGATCACACTGCTTTATTGCCATACAACACACACAGGGGAGGAAAAAAAAAAAGACAATAAAACTGGAGTAACTGCAACATAACATTGTAGCCTTGTTAAGTACCATGGGTTTTTTTTTTTTTCAAAACAAAAGAAATATACAAAGTGCAACACAAAAAGATGCCTAGTCATTAGACCATGTAAAAAGGTGCAAATTGTATTGAATTTGTCTCAGTTTGGGGTGGAGGGCTTACATGGCACATTGCACGTGAACAAGTCTCAATAGGAGCTGAGCAAATTTTATAGAAGAGCAGAAAAAAAAAAAAGGAAATTAGAAAATGGAAATAGTTGAAGTAGCATTCTGGTACCTTTTCTTGATATTATGCAGTAAGTCATTTTACTAACCCAACTGTGTATTTTACCACAATTAATAAGCAGAGACAAGAAAAATGTCATGTATCTGAAAGAGTGAGCAGGGAATGTTCTGTTTATTTGATACTGTGCGCCGTGTATTGCCCTATAGCAAAAAGAATACATCATCCGACCCCCGTTTGTCTCTGAGACAGGAATACAATGAGTTACTTTGTTCGTGAACTCATGAATTTGGCAAGGAATGAAGAAATAATTTTTGATCTTTTATCTCTTTAAAGTATTGCTGCATTTGCATTTTTAATGCCAGAGGGGGAATAAAATAAAATAAATCACAACAAAAACCTGGGAATTTTTTTAAAGCTGATACTATTCATCCCATTCATCACAAACACTCTAAGGCTGATTCAACTCTGGTCAGGACTCAACAATCCAGTCCTGTAGGAGTATGCTACAACGCATACTGCTCAGGCTGAGTGATAGTAGGCTTTATTGATACTGTTATACTATCATGCACGTTCCTTTTAAACTACAGTCAGAAGTAGTAGCGATGCCGCTGGTCTCTGAACGCCTCCTGGCTTCATGTTAATATGTACATCTGAGAGCAGTGTCTAGGTCTATATGCATTTACTGTTCAACTGCCTGTGTTTGAATCACACGAGTCCCAATGGAAAGATAACAACACAGCAAGACCAGCTGTGAGACCCCAGGTGGGCTTTTCTTTGTCCCAGATAGCACGGTTCCTACCTGCAAATACTGTAAGTCTCATGCTACTGTTTTATGGCTACTTTGTGTATAGTCAAAGGCATTTATACTTGAAGTGCAATTTAAAGCTGTAGGTATGCTGAGGAGATAAGACAGTACCACTGCAGCTCCTAGGAAGACGAACAGAGTCTGCTGATTTTAGAAACTAGATGATGGTACTGCCCCTGTTAATGGAATGAATGGACGAAAACCTCAGTTTGTCTAACCAATCAATCAATCACACACACACAGCAAAAAAAAGAAAAGAAAAAGAAAATTAAAAAAAGGAATGAGGCAAGGTCCAACAAACCAACACGATTCAAGGCCTTGTGGAATCAGAGCGTCCAGTGTTTCAAACTGGTGGGGGGCTTGAGCGATCCAGCCATTTTGTTTTTTTGTTTTTTTTAGTTTTGTTTTTTTTACATTCTCCAACATTATGACAGCCACAGCATAAGAGTGTGAAACTAAATATCAAAGAGATTTAAGAAATATATAATAAATCAATAGTAAAACATGATAAGCCGTTTTCATTCACTGGATGACTACTTAAAAAGTTTTACAACTGGAGAAATCAAAGACCGATATACAAAAGAACAAAGTACAAAGGCAAGGCAATCTCATTTATGGCCATTTTTGTCTCAAAATATTTACCTCACAACTATTATTTACAGTTTTGCATTTGGCCATTTGTACACAGTGGTTCCATTACAATTGCTCCATTTTTTCATTAATCTGTAGAAATTAGCTTATTTACAACTCTGTACAACCACCCTATTGAGCTCTTTCCATCTCCCCGAGGACCCAATCCACTTAAAGCAAGATACCTGAGATTTCAATAGAATGCTTCAACCCACTCGTCACTCTTCATCACACATTTCACAGGATATCACACACACACACACACACACACACAGACACACAGACACACACACACACACACACACACACACACACACACACAGACAGACAGACAGACACACACACAGAGACACACACACACACACACACAATTAATTAAGCAAGGTACTTCCTCCAAAAGGATGGTGAGTGTAAACCTTTGTGATTATGCCACAAACTCGCCAAATAACAAAAAACAAAAAACTTCTTGCAGAAAGACCGCTAACTCCACCCTCGAAATAAAAACAGTTGTGAAGGAGGTATTGAGAAGGGACATCTTACAGCAGGTAGCAGTCAGAGAGGCAGCTCAGTGACAGGCCGGCTGACTGTCCTGAATAGGACCCTCTGGTGGTGTGCAAGCATATTAACAGACATTAAGTAGGCCAGGATTTGCTTCAGGCAAAATGAGTGATGGGGACCTTCCAGGGAGACTTCATCCTGGCTGTGGAGGTCAGATGAAAAGATCTGACTGCTGCCACCAGGGTGGAACATTAGAGCAGAGCTGGATGTCGCTCCTCTTACTGAGTGGCCGCCTGAGGCACAGAAAACCTGACAAACACAGCAGGAAAAAAAACTGGTAAATGTTTACACTATGAAGCGGCCCCGGGTCCAAGCAAGAAACAAAGTGTTGAGTCACTCCAGCAACCCAACATCAGTAATGATACATCTTCTGGAGATCATCAATGTCAGTAATCCATGCAATGCTGTAAAAAGGTATTTCACTTTGGATCACAGTGTAGGACTAACAGACCAACACTGTCATCTCTAGATGTCCTTACAGGCCCCAAGACATCTAAGTGACTAGGAAAACTTTCTATAAAACAGAGCATCTTCAGTTATGATCTCATGCTGCAATTATACATGTAACCAATAAATTAATCACATTTTTGTATGATTGCTTCCTGTTATATTACAATGCCTCCCTCACTGGAAACCCATTAGTTTACACTTAAAATGGATCCCAACTGACTGAAAATACGCCACATTTAAGAAGTAATTGTACAGTTTCAATGCACTGTTACACAATAAATGCAATATAGTGGTAAGCAGCAATATGAACTTCCATTACCTCTGAAATCTCTGCACTAGTTCAGCCACCAGGGAGTCACAGATCCCTGGATGTGTCTCTTCTGCCAGGAAAATGGCCGCCCGCAGCTCCTCTGCAGCCTCTGGCTTGCCATTACTCGTCTCACCCTTGTCTTTCAACTGCAACAATGACACTGCTTTTTAGTCGACAGTTTGATGTGATCTGCCTGAATATTACATTTGTAGAGTGCTACTTATTTACAACACAGTTAGCTTCGAATCATTCATTTAGTGATGTGAGTGTTTCAATCTTGAGTAACACACGAATGTCATTACCTCAGAAAACACTGGAGAGAAGATTGTTGATAAGCTTTGTGACAAAGGCCTCTTTGGACTCTCTGGCTCCTGGAAACAAAACCATGACTTTGAAAAGGTGACAGGGAGAACAGAGACATTTGACACACAAGAGATGTTTAAATACTGATTTACGCTTTCTCCTCCACAATGTTTTACAGTCCTACCTGTTTGCTTTCAAGCTCGGTAGGCTGCATGGCCCCATTCTGAAGTTTTTTCAGGTCCTTCTCCCTGATGGTGTTAAAGATCCAGTCATCGTTACTGGAGTCATTGCCTCCAGATGCCTGACCCTGAGGCTCCCTGCAGTGACACAGGATTTCAGGATCACAGACGTACCCAGAGCTGCTTAATTTAGCATCAGAGTGTAAATCTGAAAAGGCCCCCTCCCTGAAGTGGATGGTGCAGACAACTTACTCATCAGATTCATCAGAGCTGGATTCTTCCCGAGACCTCTCTGATTTCCACCTCTTGTATCTGTCAATCAGCTCTGTCAGATAGGATGTCTTTTTGGCATGCCTTACAATCAACTTGTGTTTTAACAGCTCTTTGGCAGTTGGCCTCTGAGGAAAAACACACAGAACAAACTTAACAGTGAATATTAAAAGTATAGCTTTTGTATGTGTACAGATATGAACAAGAGTCCTTTCAACTTACAAAACTAGGCTCCTTATTTAAACAGGCTTCGACAAATTCTTTAAGTGGTTTGCTGTAGTTTCCTTCCAGTGTGGGTGGATTGTTCTTTGGGATGAGGAATAAAACCTTCATGGGATGGAGCTCTGAGTGAGGCGGCTCTCCTTTTGCCAGTTCTATTGCTGTTATTCCTAATGACCAGATGTCCGCCTATAAAACAAAGACATTGGAACAAAAAAGATCCTGTTATTATAAACAGCAGAATCTCACCAATTTACCACAAATGCACCCTTTGACAGAATACTGACACTGATAATTCAGTGGCTGACTGAAGCAACATGGGTGTATTTGAGGAAGCTTTGCAAACTAAAGACTGTGACACACTGGTCGTGTTGACAAGCCACACTGACTCACATTGTGGGTAATCCAAAAATATATATACGGTCATTTCTACTCTAGAAACCTGTAAAAGAGCTTAGAGTTAAAAATAAAACAAAACAAGCACACCACAGTCGACAGAGCCATAAAGACAAAGACAAAAAGGTAATGTGGGGACAATTTCACACCAAACGTTCTTTTCAACCACCATTTTATTAGTTCGCAAATAGAAGAAACGGCATATTTTTGTTTTACCATGCAGGACGTGTGACAACTGATGCAAGTTCAAACCTCACTGTGCACATACGAGACAGCTGTCACATGTTTTAAACAGGCTGTCAAGTGTTCACACAGGCTGTGGTTTCATACACTTCACAGTTACGGTCACGATACATGACGACAAAGTTAAGTCAAGTTCCATTTTCACATCTTCTCTCTAACATGTTTGCTTGGTTACCTGCTCACATGTGCACTTTCTGTTTGCTTTTTTTCTCTTCTGCGAAAGGAAGTCGGTAAACTGATTTCCCACACATCAGCAATTACATCTCATGTAGAGACATCTGACACTGTCATTCTGAATCGGATAAGATAAAACTGCCAAAAACTATGTCTGGTCTTTTTTTCTCCTCCATCCGACAATTAGCTGTAGCAGTCACTGCTGACTAACAACAACAAAGTACAAAATGTGATAGAAACCCCCCCCCCCCCCCCCCCCCCACTATTCCAGATGTTCAGTCCAGCTCCGCTAATGTGGTAAACCTACTTTATTCTTTTCACAAAGTGATCCAGCTGTCAGCCTCAAAGCTTCCTGCAGTGTGTTGCAACAGCACACATGCACTACACTTTACTGACATGTTTTGGTTAAAAAAAGTTGATGAGTCAGAAAATGAACAGGCAACTATTCTGCTCATTTAAAAACCAAATATTTGATGGTTCCAGCTCAGCAAATGTAATGATGTCAAATATGACAGTATATTGTAAATGTACCTGGTCTCAATATGTTTACATTTTAGGATCTTAGTCAGACATAACAAGCAAATTTAAGACATCACTGTGGCCTTGTGAATCCCTTTTTTTAACACTTCAGACTAAATGTGACTACACATTTAATCAATTAATCAGAAAAATAATCGATAATGAAAAGAAATGTTTGTTCGTAATTTAATGTTGTCAGGAATTTTCTCAAGAAAACTGTGCATTTCTTTGGGATTGTGTGGCATAATAAAATGTGATAACTCTGACCTTTGAATCATAGGCAGATTGCTTTATGACTTCAGGTGCCATCCAGAAAGGAGTACCGACAAATGTGTTTCTTTTTATCTGGGTGTCTGTCAACTGGCCCGCCACTCCGAAGTCTGCCAGCTTCACATCGCCTTGTTCTGCCATCAACACGTTGGCAGCTAAACAGACAAACAAACGATAAGATGCACCATTTTCCACTGTTAGAAAAGGATGCATTGTAAAACATTAAGTATTTAAATGAACATTCAGCATTTAAACGAACCAAAAAATGCAAGGTCTTAACTGCAGTAACCATTTCTGAAATGGTATCTCTGTGTTGACCATGTAATCTATAAATCAGGTTTCTAAAAGCTTTTTAAGTGTGTTCATTTGCGTCACAAAGACCCAGGACAGGAAGGAAGAGTGGAAGGACAGAAGTGGAGGAGCACTCCTCTAAGGAGACCAACAGCAGTATAAAGCTGTTGTTGCAACTCTCCTCACAGCAGCACATACCTGCTGAAGTTTGATCGCAGATACAGACACAACATATACTCAGTTGAGGAATGTGCCTAATTAATGTCATGTGCCTCGTGTTTAGATGTGATTACAGACATTACACTGACAGGACATGTGCGACTGTGGCTTAAATGATTCCATATCCTGGGACGTGTTTAATTTACCGTTTTAAAAAACATTTTCCGCCACAGCTGGTGAACATGGGCGCACATTAAAGCCTTACTTCAGTATTACAAACAAGAACACGTTGTCAAAATGACCATTTACAAGCCTGTTGTTAAAACAAAGTTCAAGGTGATAGCGTGTACCAGTTACCTTTGATATCTCTGTGGATTTTATTTTCTGAGTGCAGATACTCGAGCCCCTTCAGGATTTCTCTCAGAATGGTTGCAATCTGTGTTTCATCGAGGGAGCCTGGTTCCAGCTAGACAAAAACAGCTCAAATGACTCAACTTTAACAGCACAGATTTTACAAAGCATATTCAGATTAGAAAACTGTCACAATGTTGTGCAAATCAATCATCTTTAAATTGGTTATTGACTTAAACAGACTTACCAGATCAAGGGCTGATCCTCCACCCAAATATTCCATAATAATCCATAATTTTGTACCCTGGAAAATAAAGCAATTCAAGTCTTGGTAGTGTTCAAAGTTATTACACACAGGAAAAAAAGTTTATATTCAGTTGGTTCACTGTCATAAAAAAGGAGTCAGACATTTTATGGTAATTTTACCCCACAGAGTAATCAGTTCTCATTCACTTCAATTGTGTAGGAGAGCCTTCAAGCTGCATGAGGTTAAGATCATGACAAATGTTTTCATTTTTGATTTCACTTTTTAAAAATATCTTTTTGACCATAAAAATTATATTATGGTGGCAACTTGACAGAATATTCTTTCTACTGTAAACAGTTGAAACTGAGTAATTTAGGCAGATGAGACACACACCAACATGACACGAGGAGGGAGTTTACAATTAATCTGCTGACTGACATAATTGTCTGCTTATTGACTCCCACTGTTCAGTCTTAAGCATTCCAAGGTTTCATACACTCATTTATTTATTTGTGGCGGCCCGCCACAATAAAACTTTGCTCGCCACAAATTGATGTTCTATTTTAGGAGCTGCACACCCCACTCTCATGCTGTCTTTCCCAAACTGACACTGACGTACCTTCCCTCACCCCCCGCCCCACACAAAAAGCTTCCACTCAGCTTTCACCCTGCAGTCACGTCGTCTACACATAAAAACTTAAACACTTAAACAATGATTGTGCGTATAGATCACTTTGTAAAGCATTGACCAAAGACTGTAAAAACAAGGGTTCATGGTGCATTCAAGTGCACATCATAAACTCAGAAATCTCTCATCAATTGGCTACAAAGGTTGTTTTTGTGCATTTACCCCACCCCAGCTACTGCTACAAAATGTGGGTGGGTGTTTGGTGAACAGCCAGTGTGACTCTGTGGGAAACACTGTCTATTTATTTAATCATAACATTTACAAGAAGTCTGTTTATTTTTTTTTCTAGCTGTTGAAGACTACAGTTTAAGATTAAAAAATAAAGAATATTTATACAGATCACACTATTAATAGACCTGAAAACCTGATAGCATGAATGTCAGTTTTTTCAAGTAGTGTATATTGTACTTGTGAAACACCAAAAATACATCTTAGCTGTCTGTTCCAGTGCTTATAAGCCTAGGCTAGGACTTGCTTCCTGCACAAGTGTAACATTATTCAATGAATGAATAAAACAACTGACAGGCTGCAGACTTGTTGTAAATGTGTCATCTGAGATTATGTGTTACCATTTCCAGATGCACACAATCTACTTAAAATGTCAAACTTCACCTGAACAGTCACTGTTACTGCAGCTGCTGCCAGATGACGCCAATGAAAATCACACCCACCCCGCCCAACAGCCACCCGTGGGCTCCATTTACAGGGTGTAAGTAACCACTCTGTGTAAGTAACCACTTTTTGGATGACATTAAATGTTGTTTTGCTAAGTGGGATATAACAAAAAGCCCAGCCTTGATAACAAAATTCAATCTATACTAATCAATTCTATACATATGTTTGTTGTTTTTTAAATTCATGCTTAAAAAAAAGGGGTTTGTCTATTTTTGGGAAATCAAATATTTGACTAATCAAGGTGCTTCATCACACAATGCAAGAATCTTATAAATGCAAACAGTCAACAACACCCTAAATCAAGAAGATGACTACAATCCAATAAACGCTATAATCAAAACCTGGAACAGCTCATTAATTGTTATCCTCTCTCAGTTACCTTATATTCAAACTACAGCCGACCTACATCATTAAAGTCTTGTATGTTGTCTCAATATGCTATTAGGTAGTTCGTACAGCTTGTTTGTTTCCAGCAGCAGCAACAGCAGTTTTTTTGGGGGGGAATAAATAAAACAATATATCTACAAGAAAAACACAGACACTCAAATTTCTGAACTAAAGGAGCTTAAAAAAAATCCACAGATGTCAGACCACTTAGTGCCTGTGTGGACTAACAACTACCACTTTAAAGTTTTGTAACATGCACATTTATATACAGAAACAGCACAAATACCGTGCCTACGTTCTACACACAAAATAAGCCTTAATTCTCTCCTTCAGCCGGCAGCATAATTGAGCTAATGGACCACCGCCTCTCTCCTTACTAAGCACCAGAGAAAATGCTGTTAGAGGCTCTTTAAGCGCCATCACATGTAATGTGAAAATCCACCAGTTACAAAACATGGTCTGCAACTGAATAATGTGATCTCTTGTTGTCAATACTGCTGTTACAAATGACCAAAACAGGGCCTGAATTTCAGCGCGGGATTGCGGGTATTGCGCACAATTTAATTGATTCCCACAAACCCAACACTTATAATGCAGGAAATTCACGCACACATTTACAGCCATGTATATTAACGTTCAACCAACATCTGCAGTGGTGCTTACTGCAGGACGACTGGCCGGAACCGCTGTGTCCGACTGTCTGACTTCGACCCTGAACACACCTGTAGCTCTCTGTACCTCCTGCTAGCATAACACAGACAAGCTAACAGTGATATTAAGTTTAAGGAAACAAACACAGACCGCTGGTTAAAACATAAATCTACATCATCTGAGGCAGAACCTGCTCAGAAAAAAGACAGCGGAGCCTGAAAAACTAATGAAAACAGAGCCATGTGATGTCAACATTAAGAACGTTAATCCTCAGACAGGTAAGTGTGATGTTACTATAGTAACAAGTTTCAGGCTAACCGGCTCAGAGTATATGAACGGCTCCAAATAAACAGGTGATATAAGCGGCGCAATGTGTAAAATGCTGATAATAAATAAAGTGCTGAGCATTTTATTAGCTGATGTTACAAAACGTCAATTTTATAATAATTTTATAATAATAATACATTTTATTTGATGGCGCCTTTAAAGTCACCCACAGTCACCTTACAGAGAATTAAAAAAATCAAACATTGTTAAAACCAACCTAATGTACCCAAGTACACCACCACCACTTAGTAAAAGCTCAGTAATCAGTAATAAACAAAGTAGAATTATCACTTTTTTGACAATGTCAACAAAAACTGAAAATGTATAAACTTTTTTAAAAAAAAGCAGTATTTATAGCAGAGCTGTTGTATTGGATTGAATTATATTGCACATGTGTTCCTAATGAAGTTGCAGGTGACTGTAGTTATGAGAATAAAACTACTAAAGTATACTAAATAACTAATTACTATATAATATAGTTCAGAGAATACCTTAAATTGAAGGAAAGTGACAATACAATTTGCAGTAAGAATAGGACAAGGTACCGCCTACAGTCCCCCCCAACAAAGTAAAATCCCCCCTATATGAAGCATTTAAGGGTTAGGGTTAGGGGGGAATTTCCGGCCCTGCAAAATACCCCAGACTTTAATTTTCCATCCTACCCCGGCTCATATTGTATACACAGAGCAGTCTTCATGCTGTGTTGTTTTCTCTGTTCAGCACAATGATTCCCAATAGATATTTTTTCTCTCAATGTGCTGATGTGAGCAGATGTTAAATATATGGCAGTTATTTAACGCTATTAATTATATAAAAGTAGACATTGATACAAGTCATAACAATTTTAATACAGATCCTAATCTGTAACAAATATATACTAAATATCAGCCAAACCCCAATAAATAATTCTGTTCGGTGTGTTTAGGTATGTTCCTCCAAAACACAAAGTGTAAAGGGTATGCACTTTTTCCCTTCAAACTAGGTGAGCTACACCGCAATATTTCCAATTATCCCCTTAAACCTGCAGAAGTAGGTCCACACATCTCTGGGAGTCACTAGTTTATTGCACTGAATGTGAAAATGAAACTGTGACCACAATCACACCGAGCTGACTTTCACCATTACTACTGTTTGATGTGTTGATGTCCATATTAGATTATTTAGATGTTACACTACAAAAACTACACAAGGTACATACTACTGCAGTGCTGCCAATTTCTGGTTGTGCCATATAACACAGGCAATACTTGTTCCATTGCCTGCATGCATTATTTATTGACCTACATTGCCTACACTTGCTCGCAGGAACACGCTAACAGTGACGTACAGTATACATTATGTTGAGCATGGATAATTACAAAGTTCAACAAATGATATTCTTCCCAAAGCTTACCTTAAGATAGGATCCAAAATACTTGGTGATAAAGGGACTGTCACACTGGCTGAGAACGGTGATCTCCTGTTGAATGTCTTCGATGTCGTCCTCTGCTTCTTCCAGATCAATAATCTTAATGGCCACAACTTTCTGAGTCCGATTGTCGATGCCTTTAAAAACTTCACCGAAAGAGCCTTTCCCTATCCTCTCCAGCTTGGTGAAAAGCTCCTCAGGATCAGCTCGGAAATTCTGTGTGTCAGACAGACAGACAAAAGGAGAGAGAGAAACAGTTGTGTTTTAAGTCAAGAGAAACCACAAGAAAGAGCACAAATAAAAACCTCACATGTAACATAAATGCAGAGGAGGTAATAATTACAGGTATTTGGCACACTGTATACAACACATATTTACAAGCTCGACATTGTAGCACAAAGAAAAATGTTACTAACTTCTACTAATTACATGACAGACTTTATATTGGTGTCATGACATTTGGTTCTTTACAGTAATAAACTGAGGAAAAGACTGCAGAGAAAACAAGGAGGTGTAGTTTAGGTGTAAAACCAAAACATATAAACATGTGGATGAAGAGAAGATCTGTGGAGAACTCATCAGGTGTTATAGAGTATAATGTAACAATATCTTGGTTAAGATCAGTAGAAGTCATAGCAATCTGGGAATTGTGAGGCTAATCCTCACAACCTTTAACACACACCGCATGAGGTTTAGGTGTTACTACTGATTCAAATTATTGGGAGGTTTACCTTCTGAAGTCATCTCATCACAGACTAACTTTTAGTACGTGTTTTGGTGAGTAGCAGTGCAGGGAGAGTAAGACACAGAGGAAATTTCAAGGTAGAGAGCTTACCCACTTCCTTTGGCTAACTCAGCCCTCTGAGGTCTCATATTAGCTTCAGATGAACAACGTGTTGTATTAATGCATTAAGACTGGAAAATATCTATCCTATCCCCTAAGTGTGTTATCCCTTAACAGTCAACTTTATATATTTATGTAGTTTCCTATGCACTATATGTGGAGAGAATAATGAAATCTATGAAACTGTTGTGGAAGGAAAGTTGGGACAGCCTCTATTCACTCCAGCATGAACACAATACATTAGTGCAGAAGTAGTTTTCACAGTGTCAATGTGGATATTATCATAAAACTGCAAAAGCTCATTTGATTGAGCTACTTCGTGGTTCACTCTCTCAAAAAGATATATGAATAAAAGTGTTTTTACTGAGCACCTATCATCTGCATGACAGCTGGTAAAACCAGCGTTCAGCATGGGATCGATTAAATAAGAAAAACTGAGATATGATGGCTTTAATGAAGCTAATACTGCTGTGAAACAGATCATGAAGACTGATACATCCCTATTTTGCTCTAAACAGCTCAGCTGCTGAGGATGGGTGTTATCTGTCTTCTCTTGTTTCTCTCAAATAATCTAAAAAACCCTAAACCGATAACAATAATTTCATCAATTTATTAAAGCAAAGACAGGATTTCAAAACCAACATTTATAAACAGCCACATACCACATAAATGTCGCACAAAATTTAATCTAATCCAAGAAATGCAGATTTCAACATTTAAATCATGAGATGGCGTAAAACAGACACAATTGAGGTTTAATGACCTCCACCATAAAGGCTAAAGGGAAACTCAAGTACTACACCCCGACTTATTGACTGAACTAAATGGCTTATTTCCCCATGGAGCACCAGGAGGGAGAATAATGGTCTTCAAGTTGGCCGGTTCAATTTCCCTTCATGAACAGCAATCATTAGTCTAAACCTGTCTGAGAAGTGTTTGCTGCTCCAACATTGCCATTACAGAAGTGGCACCAAAGTTGCACTTTAATTAAAGCATTGCACACTGAATATTATAGAGTTAGTATGACAACTTCTACTTTCTCAATACCTTAAATAAGAAATCCAATAATAAGTCCAATACTTAATTTACCAGGTAATCTAGCTCTAAGACGATGATCTGTTGGCTCATAAAGCGTATTGTATTGCTTTCAAGTGTCCCCAGAGAATAGTTTCCTGTAAACCTGCTAATGCATGGTGGTCAAATATATGGAGGGGGGGGGGGGGGGGTGAAGAAGCGGCTGCTCTTTGAAAAATTGTCTAAGAGGGGGCTGCGGCAGTTTGATAGCAATGGCACAAAGAGCGGCGCAGAACAAAGCAGAGTAGAAACAACACAACCAAAATACTATCATAACACTGGTGTGGTCAGTCATCCAGGTGAAAATCATAATGTGGAGTCTGACCTCTGTAAAAACAATGAGAAAAACAACAAGGGCACTGTGAGCACAGACTACACATGATGGGAATGTACTTGCCATATCCACAGTCAGCAGGTTTACTGCGACAACTAAAGCTGCCTGAACCTCCCCTCTAAAAGCATGTGTTTGATGCTCTCCCATCTGCACCACACAACTGTGTAGTCTAGTGTCATCCACGCACCACGCCCTCAGGGTTGAAGGCTTCCTGCCAGCCCTCCAACTCCTAACACTCCTCTGCAAAATAACCTGTGGGCTCGGGTTTGCGTTTCTCCTCCAGTTCTGTTATTTGCCTACGCGTATGCTAATCAAGTGCTCATAATTCAGCAGAAAGAACTGCATTGTGTGCAAACAATTGGAAAATCATGTATCACCTCAGGAGGTTGTCATTCTTACATGCATTTTAGAGTGGCCTACTTCTTACATCTTCAACCAGTGTGCACACTGACTGCCAGCTCAGTGGCTCGTTACACTTGAAAATATGAAAAATGATCCTGCAGGCTATGATGTAACTGACGACCGATACAAGTGTACAACACTACCGAACGGCTGTGATGTCAAAACTGGAGCTTATAAGTTTATCGACTGAAAATTGAATAATGACTATATTGATCATTTCAGTCATTTTAGAAACCAAAAGGCCACAGCTGCTCTACTTCCAGCTACTTCATTGTGAGAATTTGTCCCAGTGTCGTTTGGAGAAAACAAGGGATTTGATTCCATCAGTGCTCACAATTTATTGATAATTCGATTAGTGGATTGACGGAGTATCAAATGACAACTTCAGTAATTGTTAAACTCATTTATCATAAAATAAATTCCAAATATTCACTATCCCACTTCTAAATTCTGAGGACTGACTGCTTTTTGGAGTAAACGAAGAATCTCAAGATTGGAAAATTGTGATCACAAGTTGTTTTTATAAATATCTGACATTTTATAGACCCACAGAATCATCAGATTAATCAATAATAAAAATAAGTATTAATTGTACAGATTTTTAATAAATATACTGCATGAACAGCAGCTGTTCAGGTCTCTGAAATGACACCCTGTCAAAAGTCACTATTATAAATTATAATATTTCACCATGTGTGATAAAAAATGACGCTGTTTTCTTTAGAAATAAGAGCTTGAGTATATTTTGGAGTGTATAAACGCTTACAATGAATGTAGTTCATCCAAGTAAAGATTTTAAGTAAAATAGTACAGCAGATTTGTGATTACCCTAACCCTTTGTCATTTAGTAACATTAGTTTAGAGAATTTAAGGACTAACAAGAAAAGCTTGCCTACAAGTAACTTGCATCACATTTTGCACCTTAAGTATCTGTTCTGTGGACATTACACTGGAGATAAATGAGTTACTTGCAGACAGCTTGTTAATCTTCCGAGTCAGAGAAGGAAACGTTTGATGAAATGTCGGGTGGCTCTGAAACACATGAACCTGCCTCTAACACTTAGCCAACCTATAATAATGTATGTTTTGGTGTCTTTATGTTACCTGAATCCCCGGCAGCCCGCTCTGAATAGGGGAGTGAGCCATGGCGTCAGATCAGCACAGATGACGCCTTTCCTCGTCTTTTTCAGCTTTAGAGGTATAGCTGCTTTAACGTTACCGATCTCACCGGTTTGGGCCGACTTGTTCCGTGCCGCAAACACGACACGGCTGGTTGTTAACAGGATATGTCTCTCTGATTATGTCGGCTTGTACTTGGGCTGCTTGCCTCCCTTCTTCCGCAGTTAGCTAACGTTAGCCGCGCTAGCTACTTTAGCGTCTAGTTAGCAAACAGTTAACCTAGTTAAATATTTATATCTCAGCGGATTGGTGTGTTCAGTCAGCCCGAGCTTGAAATATACCCCGACGATAAGACGATGAGGTATGGTTTGAAACAGTGGCACACGGCCTAAAAATGCACACTGTTATGCAGTTGTGTCGCTTGTTCGTTTCTCTCATCACTTTTCTCTGTCGCCCGGCGCCATCTTGGTTAATGTCATTTTCGTTTTCCGTAGGACCAATCAGACAGAGGAAGAACAGAACGCGCGTATGTCGTCATCAGTACGCAAACACCGCCACAGAGGAGGAAAGAAGTTTATTTTTAAAAATATTATATTATATTATAGCCTATTATATTATATTTATTAATAATTATTTACCGTGGGCACTGACTAACTTTATCAGGCTATCCTTCATTGTTATTGTTTGCATGATGTTTTTGTATATTATTTGATTATTATATGGATTATTTGAATGTAAGTGATTGGAGTAAAGATCCATAGTGTGTCTAAAAATGCAAAAGTTCTGTAGGCTATCTGAAGCATATTTATCTAATGCTTTAGCAGATTAAGTCATAGGCGCCTGAGCAATGGAGTAATCATTTAGGAGAAGTAAAGTTATGGTTTTGCCACCCAGTTAAATTGAACTCATTGCACAGTCCCTGCAATCAATCAATGAGACTGTATTAGTGTAGCACATTACCAAAATATACAATATACAACATACTTTGGTCACATCAGAATTAAGAGTGAAGGGATTTTGAGGGCTCATTGTGGACAAAATCATGATGGTGAAAGTAGGAGGTGGGTTGCACAATGTCTGAAACAGAGAAGAATTACAGTGATATTAGAAATACAGCATCAACAGTCTGATTGGCCATAAGAAAGCAACAAGAGAGAACTTTGTCAGCTGTGGTCACATTAGAATTGAGAATAAAGGGATTTTGAAATTGTTGGACAGTGACAGATATAGAACAGAAGGAAATAGCAATGTTCCCCCATTGTATTTAAAGGCAGAAGGTGATGATAGAGATCTTTCTTAATGAGTTATGCCAATGCTTAATTTCAATAAGATTAATAAGGTTAAAAAAAACATCAGGTGAGTAAGTGGGGTGACAGGCCATGCTTAGGTGTACAGTATCTAGAGGTGCTACCATATACTCACCACAAACTCTACCACTGTACTTGACTAAGCTTCATTAACTGGTCATTTTAATCCATCTTTATTTCTGGTCTTGGGTTAGATTTAAAAATAAAAAATGACACAAGTCAGTATGTTTATTTACTAAGCTTTAATCAGTGTTGCATCAGTGTTTCATATCTATTAGTATCACTGAGTAGTGGCATGGCAGGTAGTTACCAAGCTTGTTTGGATAGAATACTAACCAAATGCAGACTGTGTGCACAGTAAATAGGATTGAGTTGTTAGGCTTTGAGTTGATGCAGAGACTCTGGACATTGGACTTGAGATTGATATGTGAGATAAACCAAGCGAAGGCCACCAACATGCGAGTCTGTGAGCATCAATACAGGTATGGAGCAACAATTCATAAAAAGTTGTTGGTAGACATTTTGATAATTCAGTGCCACACAGACACCAGGGATACAATCCTGGGCCTGAACTGTCAACATAAAACTCTTTCTCCCACTAAGATTTGAGAAAAAAGTAAAAATGTCTGTGTGCAGACTATGTGTGCTGATGCAGACATAACATGTGACTAAAAGTTCAAAAAGTAGGTGCTCAGTGGACCTTGAGTTAAGATTATTTTGTCAAATTACAATCAATGTCAAGAATGAACTTTCACGCTACAATAATGATACAATTTTCTGTTTAGCAAGTTTAGCAAGAGTTGATCTTAATTCCTTGAGGATGTACTGCAGACCTTATTTCAGAATCCACTATTGTTGTAACCTACGTATACATACAGTATTCATACAGTAGCATTCAGTTAATTTTATTACCTTTGCATATAATATATTTCACATTCATACATATTTATACACAGGCTTATAGTAATTACCGTAATCTTGCAATCATTTATGACTTATTTGTGCTTCTGGTTAGATGCCAACTGCATTCCATTGGGAAGTACTTGTACTGTACTTGTTCAACAACAATAAAGTTGAATCTAATCTAATCTAATAGGACATTCAGTACATGCAAAGCACTTTTGGTGCCAAAAACAACACTATTAAGTCTTATGCTGTATGTCTGGAAACTTTAATGGAGACAGAGCTATGAACAAGAATTACAGACTCCCTGGTTCTCAAGACTTAAATTGTAAATGATGTAACACAGTAAGGATTTCTTTTTATTGCTTACTTGAACATCATTTACACATAAATATAAAACAGCAATTACATTACATTATATGTAAGTGGAAAATGATAACATTTATTGGCTGTTTTATAATTCTATAGCCAACAGTATATTTTTGATATACAGAATATAGTTTTAGAGGACTATCTGTCTTTTGCCAATAAAATATAAAATATTTAAAACTCTCTATCTCACACACACACACACACACACACACACACACACACACACACACACACACACACACACTTTAGATTTACTGTACATTATTTTTCATGTTTCAATATTAAAGTTTAGATATAAACCAATTACTGACATATAATCTGTGTTTGACACTTCACATTTTAGTTTGTTTGTCTGGATCATCTTCATCATGAGATTTAATCGAGTCTTTCTTGACCATTTCAATCTCTGTCTTCTTTAACTTGCTTTTATCATCCTCATCATCATCATCATCATCATGAACCTTCTTCGTGAACTGGGCTTCAATTTCAGCAGGGTCCATGTAGGTGTAGGTGTATGCCATAAAGGAGAAGATGATACATACAGCCACCAAGAGGGAGGCAAAGAGAACATACTCTGCCCACTTTGAAAGAGGAGGAGAGAGATACAGAGGGTCAAACATGGTATTAATACATCATCATGTGCCACTGTCACTACATGTCATAGAAACATAGACATGTCTTAAATGTCCACTACATGTTTTTACATTGTTTTAGTCTGTAAGGACTAGTTTTGAGTGTAATTTGTGTGGGTACCTGTTTGGGAAGCTTTGCGAGCTCAGCCACAATCAGAACGATGAAGTTTCCAACTGCAACGGTGAGCAGCCAGCCTGCTTGCAGTACTGCTTTCATGTTACTAGGTGCCTTTAAGACAAGAAGAATGACATAAAATGAACAAAGAATATTTTACAGAACTATTATATAGTTCAAGGACTAGGAAAATGGGATATTCAAATTTAATGTGCCCTACTCCTTCTTCTTCTGTACAGTCATGAAATAAAAGTTTGCCTTTACCTGTGAATAAGAAAACTCCAGACCAGTAACAGAAAACATCACTTCACCAGCAGTTATAAAGAAGTACTGTGGGATCTGGAGGGCCATGTGAACCGAGTTGGGCTTGATGTCTTCTGCCATAGTAATACCTTCCTGACACTAAAATAAAAAACAGAAATTATTATGATTGTTCAGTTTAGGCTACTGTTTCACAACTAGTATGACCCAAAAGACAAGACAGATTTTACCAGAGCATGCAAATGCTGTACACTGTGAATGCTCTTGGTTTTTTTCATACAGAAGTAAACAGTGCATCTGTCGGGGACTATTTTCAGTTGATTAACACATTTTAGTGAGTATTACCAGAAGCATGTGTATGTGGGATTGATTCAAAAATAAACTAGTGCCATTGTTCATTGTAGAATAAATTAGACTCTGGAGAACCAATTACAGAGTGATCTGGCATCATTTTCCTTACATAGTTCAACACATTATTAGATTAGATTCAATTTGACAAAGCTGACCAGGTAAAACCTATGATACTGGAAATCTTATGTGAAACTTACATTGGTAATGGCAGGGATAAAGAAAGTGTATGAACTTCCAAATCCAAAGTCCTTGGTGTACTCACAAGACTGTGAACCACTACTTATGGTGAAGGTGGTCCTGATTGTTAGACAAGAAAATCTGCTTAATGAACTGGATTTTTGTTTGCAAAAATATTGATCAATGTATAAACATATTATATTAGTTAAGATTAAAATATCCTTACTTTCCATATGTTATCTGGGTGTAGTTGGAATAATAAGATGGCCCAATTAATCCTACATCTGTTCCAGCAATGGATACGTCCACATCTGTATCCATACCATTTACAAACCTGAAATGATTGCACATTAAGCAAAAATATTAAAGCCAGAAAATTAACCCTAACCCTAAAAAGTCAATCTTAAAACCAACATATATAATCTCCTCATTTTTATTCATTTCATCTAAAAATGCAGATAAATATAGGGTTGCAACTAACTGATTTTCATTATTTTCACTACCTGACAAATGACTTAAACAATTAACCGATTACTAAAATAGTTATAAATTATTATATATAATTTGTATCAGTGTAATTGTATATATAATTGAATCAACAGTTTAAACATTTGTACTTTAACTTACCGGATTGCATTGTTGCCTTCCTCTGGCTTTTTAATCAAATCTTGAGTCTGAGGAAATAGATGGTTTATGTTTATCAATTTAACCATTAAAAGATCTTGTGTGTCTTTATTATTATTACTTTGTGCTTCTAACTCACCAACACCCATTCCTCACTGATGTTTGAGGGAATGAGAAGTGTTTGTCGCTTTCCACTGACCAAGGGAATGAGTTTAGCCTGTGCAGGACTGCCTGACTTAGTGAGTGAAATGCTGATATTTCCTGCTTTGAATGTGAAGAATTCATCACTGGCCTGCAAAACAAATCCAAAAGTGCAAACACTGAGAATCTGCATACTCAACCAGTATGTTTTGGATCACATGCACCAGATTTTTACAGAGTTTTAAACTTGTAGGTCCCAATCGTGTAGAAAGATTTGTGTTATTTATATGAAGACATACCAGAGCTGCAGAAAGTTCCAGTGGCTCATTGTCAGGCATGTTAACTGTCACTGGTGTACTACCCATGTTGAGTAATTTCAGCTGACTCTGGGAGGCTGATGGGAAGGTGGGCAGTGTAGTCTGGAATTTAGTACAATGTAGAAATCAGCAATTGTTGTTGTCATGAACTCCAAGAGTAGTTTCTTATATTTTTATATATATTTATACTTACATCAACTTGAATCTGAACCAGTGCAGCACAGACAAAAGCTATAGCTGCCAGAAGCATCCCCACTGTCATTCTTTTCAGAGGTCTGTTGAAGGAATATTAAGTGCTGTTACTGCTTTGTCTGACATTTGGGAGAATTACAGCACGTCTTAATTTGAATACAAGAATATGTTTTTAGCATTTTCAACATCAACCTGGTTGTTACAGGCCTGTGTGAGGGTTGTCAAATGTTGAATTTAGATCTACATGTTTGAGGTCTTTCTCTGCAAAATGTTTCTTGTTCATCATCAAGTAATAGTTATATTTTGGGGAAGTATACAGACAGGTTTGCTGCTTGGTAACAAATATGAGAGTGGAATCAATACTCTCATTTAACATTCAGCAAGCAAGGGAAGAGGAGGTTAAGAGTATGGTATATGGTATGGTTTTATTTCAATATGGTGTCCATGTAGAAAATAACACTTTGAAAGTGAGAAATCTCTGCACCTGTCAAAGTAAATATCTTTCAATAACCCCTCAAAATTATTCAATCATTGTATGAATAACTCACAGCTAAGCCCTGCAGCTGGCTCGCTGAGTTCCAGCAGTACTTACGTAAAGTTCAGGCCACACTTTTGGATTAGAGGGTAGATAACGCTGTCCATGATAGGCACCAGAGTCAGGATCAGGATGGGGTTGACAGTCTTTTCAAAACATAAATTGCACAGTGAATATTTTCTCAAATAGAGTTCAGTGAAGAACATCAGTCCAAGTGAACATGATAAAATCATTTCAACTTACCTGCATCTGATCAGGCTGGATAACAAGTAGCCCCTGCAGACATGAAGAGATTAGTAGAACATACATACATTGCTTCAATTAGTAAATGTATTTACTGTTGCTTTAAATCATTAAACTCACAAAGTTCCCATCCAAGTTGGTGGCCTGCAGAGTCCATCGAGAACCCTTAAAGAGAGGTAGAGAATTTAGCACGGTTTACACTCGAAACATGTCAGATGAGTGATCAAGTGTCATACATATGACAAGATACCTTTTGGTCAAATAGGGTCCAGAACATTGGAAGTGGGATGTATAAAAAGAGGACCCTCAGCACCATCTTGATTTGAGCAATGAGGAGTTTCTACAGAATAGAAAGACAGAATATGAATTGCTGTTTGTGAATTAAAAACAGTTGTAGGGAAATTTCAAAGATTTAAATAAAGTAAAAACTTACTTCATATTTTTCTTCTGCCCAGTCCATCCAGTGCTCCCTTTTTGGATGCTCACTGCTTCTGTGCCTGTAGCGGTTTTTGATTGCAAACTGATTGAGAGAAGAGCAAATCGAAAAAGAACATTTGCTTTTAGAAACAACCAGAGCTGCTGTTAGTATACAACGAATACAGAATGTGTTGATGCAAATGGTGTAAACCAGACTTACCCCGATACATTTACACACATCCAGCATGATATTCCCTTGTGGCTCAGCTTTATAGTACATACCACTCCCAACGATGAACACCACTGTTAGGATCATTGTAGATAAAACATTAGTAACGTCACACAGTATATACCAAACCTTTACATTTTTGCTTCATGTGCACAATCAGTCTCCAAATTGCTTAGACATACCGAGTGCAACCACCATTAGTGCTGCAGGGACACCGAAGGCCAGAGGATAACAGCTCTGCTTAGTCTGGATGCCACACTCCTGAGCTGCAGATGAAGGTACAAACAACTGTTCAATAACTTATTTTTTTCAATTATCACATGCATTGTGTGTATGGCACAAACACTGTCCTACTCGTATCTACCTCTGAGGATTGGAGTGATAATAGTTGACAGGAGACTGCCGCCATTGATGCACAGGTAGAATACAGAGAAGAAAGTTCTCCTCTGCTTGTCCTGCACAGAGAAATATGTCAGTGAACATCTGTCATATATTCCATGTGTTTTGTTGTGCAATGCTGAATATGATGTGTAGTGATTAATATTGTGTATATATATTAAATATTGCAACCAATGTTCTTTTTAGTCATGCTAGCAGCATGGCAGGTGGTATGGCCATTCTGCAGGTCTACCACTTTTTTTCCAGACTGAAATACATTAACTAGAGGATGGAATGGCAGTAAACATTTGTACAGATATACATGGTACCCAGAGGGTAAATCCTAATGATTTTGCTAGACCCCTGACTTCCTCTAGGCTTAATGACATTACAATCTTTCACCATAAGGTGTTGGGATGTCTGGTCACCCTACTGTATGTTTTTGTCTATGTCTTGATAGTAGATAGTAGAGACAGGAAATGGGGGAAGGGAGAGGTGGGATGACATGCAATAAAGTACAGATGTTGCAATTATATGCTTGATCTTATCGTCAATGCCACATTTTAAACATAAGAGGGACAGTAGTGAGATAATATTCTAACCTGGTGCTCACTAAATTGGTCTCCACCAAAGGCAGCCACACAAGGTTTGATACCACCAGTGCCCAGAGCAATGAGGAAGAGTCCCACCATGGACAACACACTATGAGGAGGAACACACGCATGAGCAGGTAGAACTGTTGAAATATGTGGTGGAAACTGCACACAAAAAATGCCACATTGTGGATTTTGACTCAATTATTCCTGTAGAAGAGTAGAAACTCACACATGAAAGGTCATGTTGTCTGGTGACCCATCTCTGTTTGTGTCAGTGATGTCATGGATTGCACTGACAGCCATCGCAACCTGGCCAAGTGCATAGACAATGGACAAGTAGATGATAGTCCTGTTAGGGAAAGAGATGAGGCAGTAGTGGAAATGGTTAAGTAAAAAGTATCCATAGAACAATGTAAAAATACTGTTACAAGTAAATATTCTGTATTTAAAATCCTACTTCAGTAAAAAGACATAGCGTCCCTCTCTGTAGAGCGACAGAAGGCTTTATACAACTTTTTTCACTTATGTAATAAAACCCAAAGATCTATAAACACACTTTGATGTGTAAAGTGGGTCTCCTGTAATACTAAAGCATCAGTGTAAGAAACATTTTGCTGTTGTAGCTGATCATGGTGGAGTGACAAGTAGATATTTGACATTAAGGTAGGTACTTCAGTATAGTGGTTTACAACAAGGATTGCACACCTTCTAAAGGCTCACCAATCACATATTTGAGGGTTTTGATAATGATAATTTAGGTAGGAAAGAAGTTCTATTAAACTTTCTTATTTTTATTTTTTTAAACTTTTCTTTGATCATTGATTTTTGAAAAATGTTGCCATTTTGGACCTTGAAGTTTTGAGGGAAATCAGTCTTTGGTGGAACTAAAAAGTCCAAAATGTTTCAAAAGGCACTGTTTTTTTAAAGGGATCACAAACCAAAAGGTTGTTTTTTGAGAAAATGTTTGATGTTTAGCTTATCACATGTTTTTTAATACATCTGAATAGTAACAAGTAACTTTATCTTTCTAATAAATGTAGTGGAGTAAAATGTACATCATTTTCCTCTGACGTGGTGGAGTTGAAGAAGCAGAAAATGGAAATACTCAAGTAAAGCCAAATTACCCAAAAATTGTACTCAAGTACAGTACTTGAGTAAATGTACCTCTTACTTATCACCACTAGAGACAGTCATGATCTAAAACTACTTGTGGATGTTGTACAAGAAAATAATTCAAGCCTTCATGTATTAAATTGGGGGAACCTGAGGCAGTCACTCACTTGAACTTTCCCAGCCAGGAGTCAGCCACAATGGCCCCGAGAATAGGGGTTAGGTAGCACAGAGCCACAAAGACGTGATAGATGGAAGTGGCCATATCATCATCCCAGCGCAAGAAGTACTTGAAGTACAGTACCAGGACAGCTGTGGATCATGAGGGAAAATAGAAGCTTCTTCTTATTTTAAAGTATATAATCATCCATTTAATCAGACAGCTCTGAAAATGTTTGGTCAGGATTGTGCGAATGAAATATTCTCACCGCGCATGCCATAGTAGGAGAACCTTTCGCAGAACTCATTCACCACAATAAAAAAAATGCTGATCGGGTAACCACACACCGCTTTGTCCTGATGAATAAACACAGCAAGTATTTATATAAGCTACTTAATTAAGTAGTAATTAAGTGTATATATCAATATATAAAACTCCTAAAATTTTATTTAATCTGTAACAATGCATCATCATCATCATCAATTTATATTAGATAAACTGATCATATGTCTTGTATGGATAATCTTGATCTTAAATAGCTTCAGCTGTTAAATAAATGCTGTGTAGTAAGAGTGGAGTATTTCCTCTGAAATTTATTGGAATTGATGAATAAAGTAGCACAACACTCAAGTGAAATACAACCACCTCAAACTTACAAGGGTATTTAGCATGTCAGTACAGTGAATAGCACATTGAGAGCCTGTGTTCTTTGTTGCTATTGATAATTATTTAACATGAACATGACATGAAAAAACTGCATTAACAACCAATAAATGAATGAATCAAGTACTTTACCGTGCCTCTGTTCTTCCCTTTCTTGGGATCTTCGTTATCTGTGCACAAGATGAAACTAGTGTAAATGACTGGCTGTTTTCCAATGACTTTTCAGTATTAAATGAAGAAACAATGTGGCAGTAGTAAAACGTATGTAATTCAGTGATGACATTTCTGACTTCTTCCTCAGGTGTCAGCTTTTTTCCAGTTTGCAATAATTACTTTTTGTGGATTTGAATGATAACACGCCAGAATACATGTTTGCACACTCACCTGCCATGATGTCTCAGTGCAGCTTTTTATTTGGATATTCCTTAGTGATTCCTGCGAGGAGATGATAATTGATCCTTCACAGCTCAAGAGTGTGAGTGTCTCTAATATTGCTTTTTATTAGCCCTTGATCTGTCTTCCACACTGCTGACAGTGTTGCTTTTATGGTGGGCGGGAACAGGATAGGAGATAGGGACTGAAGATAGCTCACCTCAAGACTTCATATGAATCATTAATTCACAAGAACTCCACAACTCACCCAAATATAACGATCAACAAACGACTACTTTAATAAATGAGTAAACAAATAAGCACACGTGAGTAACACTGCAGAGAAAAGTGTGTATTTTATTGAAAAAGAAAAGCATTAGGGAACAACTCTGTTTACAGCAGAACAGTGACTTCGAGTTAAATAAAAATAAAAACAAAAACAAAAAAACCCATCGCTGCCCAAATATAAAACAATTCCTCAAACATTTCAATGAACACTAAAATGGTAAAAGCTTCAAATTACTTCCACAGTAGGTGAAGTGCCTGGTTCCCACACCTCATCGCTTTGGCAAAAAGGTGAACATCATCTTTACAGTGTATGAGCTCCACACAGCAAGAAATTTTGCAATTATTGCACACACTCCTTTTTTTATATACATTAATAAACAACTTGGAATATCCTTTTTGTATGAAATGGCTTTAAATATTCTAAAACTCCCCCTTTCTAAGACATTGAAGTGAATTGAATGCTAACATAAACTAAAAGAGGCCCTTTGCAAATTTGCCTTTTTATAGAAATATAATTTCATGTACAGGGTGATGAGTGCTGTATGCAGCATAGGCCGCTCATCTAGACATCAATACAGTGGCTTATAAAAGTGGAATACTGTACATATAAAAACACAATGTGAAACACCAATAAAATAAACAAAAATGGGCTGTTGGGAGGTTGGTGGGTGTAATATAATGACATGCATAAAATATATCCCAACAGGAATGTCTCGATGGAAAACACTGCCAAGTCTTTTTAGGTAGAAGCAGGTCAGAGATGAAACAGGTTATGTCTCATCACATATGTGTGAAGCTGGGACAAAGTCTGTGTCCTGTCACCTCTCCTAGCATGATCCCCTCTCTTGTTGCTCATGTCTCAGGCTTCACTGGTGTGGTGTCACAGGAAAATTAAATTGGCCACACCCCACACAGTTACCATACTGTTAAATAGGTCCGGGGCCTTGGTCGTGGTCTGTTGAGGGAAACCAGACAGTAAAGAAGAGGTGAGAGGTGCCTGTTCTTTCTTCAGGATCCTCTACTGGCGTGCCCAGTTGGCGAATATAGTGGGCGCTGAGTTCAAGGCCTACCCCAGGCTAGCATCATACCACAGAGGAGGAACTGGGGATGCCCTGAATGGTGGCACTGGTTGGCGTGCCGCTGATAGCGTTAAAGATGTGAAGCGAGTCCGGAAGAACGCTCTTCATGCCATCTTCCACAGGACTGATCTGGAAGAAAGAGTGTGTGGAGGAAAAATGAGATATAAAAACATACCAATACCATTTTAAGTATTTGTCCCTAACCAAGCCCTTATATATAGGAATAGTTTGACATTTTGGTAGGTAACACCCACTTACTTTTCTGCAGAGAGTTTGATACCTCTCATGAAGCTAGGAGGCGGCTAGCTTATCTTAGCATAAAGACTGCAACAGCTAGCATGTCAAAGGGTAACAAAATCTGCCTACCAACATCACTAAAAAGTCACTAATGTATATCTTATATTTTGTTTTTCACCATATCAGGCAAAACACACAAGTAAATCTCTGCTAGAAAGCAAATTATATACAGTATATTGTATTTGCTAAAATGTGGAACTATAACTTTATGGAGATGTTTCATGAAGGTTAACAGATCAAGTAAAAACATGTACATATAACATCAGTAGAAAATCATTAAGTGTTACATATTTGTGTATGTGTACATGTACAAAAACAAATGTAAAAGCATAAGCACAGACATTAAAATGTGTGTACACATGCATATACAGACATAGATATCCATGTACATATTGTTTATGCATGTAAAAAAAAAAGAAGTACACATAGGCTATACAGTTCCTACATGCATACTGCATACACATGCAAACAAATTCATCACAGCAATCCAAAAGAGATACAGTATGCCAAAAAGAGATTGATCTAGCCAGCAGATGCATCAGGAGTTTTCACAGTGAAGTTGAAGTATCAAGAGGATCCACGTGTCAGATTTTTTAGAATGTATTGCAGGGATATAAAGATAAGCTTGTCTGTGGTCTGATCAGATAACGTTGCCAATCTATTTAGTGCTTTAAAATTGGACCTCTGCTGTAGCTTGAGTAAAAGAAGTCTCATGTGGTCAAATCTATTTTTGCTAGAATTTAAGCTCCAGCTGAACTTGACAGGGTGTTTGACCTAACACTAAGCAGACTAGAACAATAAAGTGTTGTAAGGATTCTGCTTCCAGAAATGTTACAGAGGTTTCTGTGTTTTTTTTAATATGACTATCAAGATGGAGATTGGTGAAGAACTACTGTGACACTAGGATTTCCCCAGAGTTTGACAATGAAAGATCCTACAGCCATAAAGATGTATGATAATGTCTGAGAAGAGATGCCTCTGTCTGGCTGGACCAACAATGAACTACTCGGCCTTTATTGCAAACTGTTGCTTCTTGCATTACCATCCAATCTGCTCATGTCAGCACAAGGGAGAAACAGAGAATGGAGTTATCAAAGAGTGTTTTATCAATCATATAATCAGTCATTTCATGAATGCAGCATGACCAATGATGCACTCACTTGCTCATGCATGATGATGGACAGCTCTCTAGCGAGGTCTCTATAGTTGGCCTTCATTTCATCATGATATTCCTGTTGGTCTTCTTTAATCAGTCGCTCATTAATGCCCAACCCGTGCCCACATGCCTCCACAAAATGCCTGTTCAAGGAGATAGCATTAGGATGAATTAAACAAAGTAGTAAAACCTGATTAACCTTTAATTTAAGATGTTGAAAACTCACCTGAAGACCTCTTTCAACTGTTTGACCTTGTTATCTGGATACTTCTTGGCGCTAGCGTCATCCAGGAAAGCTCGGGCATATGCAAGCGGACCTGCATTTACCTGAGGGTAGATGTCACAGGATGTCATGTATTTTTCCCCCATAATCATTTCATAAAATATGTCCCCTATCTGTGTGTGTATGTTGTTCACCTGGACGCTGATGCTGCCCTGCAGTTTAAGCTGCAGTCGGATCATGTCCACCTCACTGGAGGAGCAGAGCTGTTTGATCTCAGCCACCTTCTTGCTCATCTCGTCGATGGCCACCTCGATGGGGCTGAGATCAGTGTGGTGTTGATACATCACCGCTATACGTTTCTTTACGTAGGGGAAACAGTGTGTGGCTGGGGGTCAGAAACACAATGAGGAGACCAGTCAACAGCTTGCTTCTCAGTGCATGTGCTTCTCTGAGTTTTACAGCTTAGAATCCACTCATATCTGAAGTTAACATCCTATGAAAAATCTTGCATAATAAAGATAAGAAGATATAGTTGAACTTTTGTATCTTTTGCACCATAAAGCAATATCACTGTAACTAGTGATTAGGAAAGGTCCTTGACAAACAGCTTGCATGTTCAAAATCTAATCAAGATCTTCCAGTGATGCACTTTTCTGCTGAGCAGTGCATTTGAAGTCTGCTGTGTGGATATACAGAAAATGACAGGGATGGGCCAGAGTTTGGAAGCAAAATGTGAGAAACATTTAAGTCAAGTTTTTAGATTTTTTAGATCTACATAGTGTCTTAAACAGGAAGTACACAAATTTTAAACACCAAGATCAGTTTACAAGTAATGTTTTACTTGAAAACAGTTGCATCATTTCATAACTTTTTCTGTGCTTCTGGAATTTCTAGAGTCTGAAAAAACATCCCAGATAATGGCAACAGGGATATCTGAGTTTAGGCTTAGAGACTACAGATTTTTTTAAATGAAACTGGGGGTGTGGCATGGACATACTAGGTAGGGAGGGTCTAACAATAAATGCTATCAACAAGAAGCTATAAGTCAGAATATCACTGCCTCTGCTACACTAATTCAGACCATTATTTGAATCTGTCCCTTGCAAGTCCCCAATTTTATGTTTTACTAAATTGCTGTGTGCCCTTTTCGAAGCTTATCTTATGTACCGCTACCACATAGATAGGATAACCTACTCGTTAGTATAGTCCTGCGTTTACACTGCTCCTCCACCCCGCCTTGCTTTTTGCCTGATATGGTGAAAGGCATCTCAAACACAAAGCGGCGGATGTTGTGGCTTTTTTCAAAGTCTGTCTTCCTGTCCGTCAGCTCCTTCTCCTCCAGGTAAGGAGTCACATGTGTCACTTGGATATATGCATACTTAGAGTCCAGGTCTTTGGGGTTAATCTGCAGAAGATACATGACATTACAACTCATTACAAATCATATAGGTCACGTTGTGCTTCTGGGAAAATTTCTCATAATCACAAATCAAATATCAACAAAGTCTCACCCTCCCAGAGTCCTGAATCATCTTCACGTTCTCCTGCCCAAATTTGTCAGAGTACAACTTCAGGAGCCTCTGAGATATCTCTGACAGAGGAGTGAATTTGGGTTCTTTGTAGATGTACTCTTTCCCATCTTCATCCTCAAAGAAGCCCTGAGAAGATGCAAAATACATTAAATGGCCACAATGACCTAAAATTGTGTCTATGAGATCAAGAGATATCAAGAAGCAAACTACACCACATCAAACCAAACATGGGCTGTGAGCTGTCATTCCAATACTTTGTTAAATGAAATGTTAAAGTACTCTTTAAGACTCAGCTCTGGGCTGAGAGGTTTGGCAGACTCCATAAATACACAGCTGTCGATCTAATATCCAAGCACAGACAAAGAAAAAAACAAAAAACAAAAACCCAACTGCACTGCAAGACATCAACTAGTGTCAGTTTAATGATGAGAGACAGACCAAAGGACAGTGGTGAGATACAGATTTCACACCACCAGTGGGAGTATTTGGTTTAGTCAGTTGTCTTGTATATGGTAAACAGTCCCATGAACAGATGGGTGAAGCCATGCATTTAACCAGTGAGATATGAATCCTGCTACAGTATTAGACCTTCAAGGGTTTCCTACTATAATTAGGACAACACTGAGGCTGGAGTAGAGGAGGAGTTAAAGGGCCAAACGATAAGCAATGCACGTGAAGTAGCACTGACTGCATTAGCAAAGGAGCACAACACAACCTAAAACATCACTGAAGCCCAACTGCAATGTTGGCTTTCACATTGATTTACCTCAGCCTCTGAGTCAGTAAACTGGTACTGCTACATGGATGTGGACAACAGAAAATACAATCAGTTATTCCATTAGAGCTATCTAAAATACTTAATCAAACTTCTACATTAACATTAGACCACCGTGTCAAGAAAGACATGAATTTGTGGATGTTATTTCGATCAAAGCACACAGGTAGAGGTAACCACACCCAGAAAATTATTTTTAAAAATCACAAGACAGAAATGAGGTCAGTACTAAAACTGTAAAAACCTAGATCTGTAACAGAAAAATGAGAAACACTAAAATGAGTGTAGAAGGATGAATGCCATGCAACACAGTCCCAAATACAGAAAGCAGCAATGGTGACTGATTGTTACTGTCACTCGAAGCAGCAGTTTGATAAGTGCAATGGATTATAGCAGTACCACCACACAAAGACTTAGGCCACTCAGAAAGGCTAGCAAGGTCTACTGCACAACTTACCGCCGCCTTCAAAGAGGATAAAAAGCAGAAAAGGGTATTAGAGTGGATCAAAAAATGCCACTGCATGTGGTCATGCTCTAAAAATAAAAAACACCTTTAGCAGCTCCCATGCTCAGTGTGAATTACTTTGCAAAACCAGAAAATAAATTAATACTTGTGCTCTTGGTGAAATTCAATTTGAATGATTTAAAATGCAGTTAGTGTGGAAATCAAATTAACAATAGGACTGGTTGGACAGATAACTAAAAGTAACACCCATCTTTACAGAATATGTTCATACTGATGCTTGAGTGTTGAACTCACCTGGCCAAAGAAAGCCACTCTGAAGTATGTGCCCAGCAATCTCTTGCCTGTGTGCATGACTTCTGTCACTTTGCTGTATGCACGATGCAGCGTGTCGTACAGGTGGGCCAGTTTCTGTGCAAAGTCAAAACATCTGATTAGGGATAAAGGGGATAAATTAGTGGGGATAAAATTCCTGATAAGGGCCATCTTGTACCTCAAAGTCCCTACGCTTCTCATAAATGGGGATTATGAGCTTGTAGATGTCAGAGATGAGCTCATAACGCTCTGCTTTCCACAGGCCATCTGCACACTCCTCCAAAAGCTCCATTAGGACATCCTGAGGGAACAGGAGGAATTAAAAATTGTCGATGAAGAATACATGAGAAAATTGCTGCCATAAAAAGTGTTTACTAAGACAACTCTTCTTTTAGCATGACCATAATTTAAAAAGAGACAACAAATAAAAGGAAACATACATCTATTTAGTGAGATTCTGGGTCCCTGGTAGACAAATGAAATTTGTGCTGAATTCAAAATAAAAGACTGGACTCATGAGTGAGAGGAGAAAGGAGAGACACATCCTTCCTCTGCAAATTTGATGGGCAGTTATGATATTGAGAAAATAGCAACATATTCTCATGCTTTTCTTTGAAATCCATCCAAATGAAAGCTTGAATCTGAATTAATTTGTCCAAATCTTACTAGCACATTTACAGCAAATTAAACCGACATGGATTTCTCCATTGCTTTAGTAGTAGAAACGGTATATGTACTTCATTGAAATGGACGTCCTGCATGCCGACGTCCTCCATCATGGCCCCTTCTTCATCAATGTTTGGAGTCACGACACGGAAGGCTGAGCAGCCCTGCTTGAACATGCCTGCACACAGCATGAAATAAGATCATATTTTAATTATCAGTCCAATCTTTCATACAAAAAATCAATCAATCAATCTATCAATCAATCAATCTATCAAGCTATCAATCTATCAATCTATCTATCAATCTATCTATTTATTTTATTTTTATTTTGTAATCATGATTGTGTTTACTTGCTGTTTGTCTTATCTGGCTGTTGTGTTCTTGTTCTGGGGGGGGGGGGGTCTGTATATGTTATTCTGATTTTGGTTAAAAAAAAGAAAAAGACATTTATTATTATTATTATTATATTACCTTTTCTCCTCAGGTATTCTGCCACAAGTGCTGCAACGTGCACGTAGCACATGGCTGCCTGTAAAGCACAAGAACAACACAGGTTAGATAAGAAAAGCGCTATTAATAAATTGATCACCCACAAAGTGAACATTAACATGTAATAAAATGGATTAAAGTCCAGATGTAGCAGCATTATGAGTGTATCTAACTTCTCTATCTTGATGTGTTTTAGAGTGGGAAGAATTTTCTTTGAATGTTGGGTGTGGCATTATAAATTTCAGCTCTGTGCTATTAAAAGTTAAAGATTGATTAATGGATAGATGTCATGATATTATTGGTTGATATAGGCTGGTTTAAGCCTAGGTAAGCACATGTCATACATTTTGCTTTAAAGTAAAAAAAAACAAAAACATGATTGGATTGGATTTTGACTGGATTTGAATTTGTTTTGGTATATATTGTTAAGTAAGTGTCCAATATAGCCAGAGATATGTTCTAAAAGTATTAAAAAGGCATTTTTAATTTCATGTTGGCTTTAAAATGCTTTTAATCACGTCAGCACTTGACATCTGAAACTTCACAGACCTATCATCAAATACAAGCATATATGTTGAATCAGCCTCTAATTGACCTATCCACACAGAGTAAGCATAGTCTCTGATCACAAACCTCTGACAAATCTCCGTTCTTCACATGGATTCGAGCCATGCTGTCCAGCCAGGTTTTCCGTAGCTCAGGTGTGCTAGCGTAAGACTTAGCCAGGCTGTACTGCAGGTCCACCAGCATCTCTGGGTCTCTCTCGTGCTCCTTCATCTGAGCCGTGGCCATCAAAACCGTTCTGATGCGTTTGGTCAGGTCCTTCACATCCGATGGGAACGCTGTGTTCTGTGGAAGAGGATGTAGAAATTAGAGAGAACTACTATGTTATTTTTAGTTGTATTGTTTTTGTAGTTCCTATTTCTAAATAATGAACATTAGTGAATTCCTGACCTTAATAGTTTTGTCACTGTTGGCACAGTTGTTGATTATTGACAGAGACTGCTGGAAACGAGTACTTCCAATACCGATGACATCAGCTATCAACTGACTGACAGCAATCACCACCTAAAGAAAAGGAAATATGAGTTTGTTGACATTGGCTAGTTTTTAAGTGTCCCACAGACTCCAATATCATATGTATAAATATATTAATACAACTGCTTATTAAACCCCAGTATGTAGAAACATACAAGCCACCTATTTTATGTTTTATTGTTGTACTTTAAAAGGGCAATGCATGAACACATGTATGTTATTCAGCACAGTGACATTTGGTATCAGCTAGATCAGTTAGATCCTAACATGCACCTTTGTGGGGACTTGCAATAAACATAGGTGTGCGAGTGTGTATGTAAATGTGTACACTTATTTGAGATTTGGGAGAAGAAGCACTGTGAGAAAAAGTACATTTTCAAGCTAAATACTATACTTTTAAGGGTTCTCTCAGTGCCTAAAAGGTGAAAATATTGTGCCTTTCCTTGTCTTACATTATAGTAAATTGAATATCTGAGTTTCACATTGCTATTATCTTTAACTACAACATTTTTTCACATTTTTCTGAAGTTTTATAGACCAAACAATTAATTGTGAAGATAATCGGATCACAGATTTAGAGCATATAAAGATCCATTGTATTTAAATCACAGAAGATTATCCAACCTGTAAGTGCGTCCGAACAAAAGATTTGCGACCTGTGTAGTCAAAGTTGCTCTTCATGAGGAAGTAAAGCAGATGTGCTGCATCGCTGCGAATAGAGCTCAGCTTGGAGTTACAACACTTCAAGATCTCATAGCAGAACGCAGCACACATGTCAGCACGGCCTTCAAAAAACGTGCAGGGAAACTGCAGGGTGAAAAGACAGAAAGGTTGTCAGCTATACAATGATTTGCCAGGACAAACAGAGTATTATTAGGCGGGAATCCAATGTCCTTCACACCTTGTAGATGAAGGTGCGCAGTGAAGTGAAAACTTGCTTGAGGGCCGTTTCTGACTGATTGATCCGCAGAAAACAGAGGTGGACTTCAAAAACTTTCTTCATGAGTGGACTATGGCCGTGGTCAGAGCACAGCTGCGTCTGTGGGGGAAGAGCGTATCTTCTTAAAAACTGAAAGATTCAGATTTAGCATTACAGACTAATATTATATCATATAGTTACCTTGAAGCCCATGATGAAGATACTGAGGGTGTCCAGGACAGTCAGGCACACTTCGGTGGCAATGTTTGCCTCCAGCAATGACTGATTCAACACATCTGCCTCTGAGTGACTGTAGGCTAAAGATGACACAACAGAAAGCTGTAGCTCTTTCATATATCATATCATATCATATCATATCATATCATATCATATCATATCATATAATATCACATCATATTGTATCTCAATATATCTTAAAATATAAGACCAAAGTGTTAAAGGCAAAGATGTTGAAGAATGAGAATTTTCATTAGGTTGAAAAGAAGTTTCATTCCAAACTGAAACAAAAAATATGACAGAAGCGATATCCAATGAATTATTAACACAAATTGAGTTTACTAATTGTAACATTCATTTTGTTTTTAAATGTCAAATGACAAATTTAAAGAAGCATTTTTTCCCCAACATGTTCATTAAATTTAGAATTTTCCATTTAACAGATAGAGAAATAAAAGCTAACAGATACAAAAACTGTATTTTTACAAAAGTCAGAACTTTGGAATGAAAGCCTTCCTATTTTACATGAATTGTGCTTTTCAGAAAATGAAATGTAAAATAAAGTTAAAAGTAGATGAGCTGTTCAGAGGGACTAGAAGCTAATGTTCAGTTAAAACAGGCATGCTCTTGATTCAACAGATGAACAGAGCCGATAATGGGCTGCAAACTGCCTGCCAACCTGATACATTCTTACCATGGTCTACAGATATTCCAAGAATACTTGAAATCTTTCTTACACTGAAAACACAAAGAAACTTTATTAAATGATGCCATTTAACAGAATCACCACATAGCTGTAGTTTAAGCGCTAAAATCATGTGATGCTACAAAAAGCTACCGTGGCCCAATTCAATTTAATTTACTTTCTCTTCTGGAGCATTTTCTGCTTGCTGGCGGGCTGGGTTTTAACAGAGAATGATGAGAAGGAGGATGATGTTGATGAGGAGTCAGGCTACACAGGGTGAGGCGGAGGACGGTAGGGGTCCTCTGGTAGAGGATGTTTGATGAGAAGTATAGTGTACGGGGCACTTACTGTGGTTAAAAGTGTATGAGTTATCCAGGCTGCTGAGCTGCTGTAAGCGGGCATGCATCATTCCCGCCCTGTTACGGGACACAGGCAGAGTCTGAGACTTCCGCTCATGTGCTACGGGTCCTGCCCCATCCTGGTTCCTGATGAGGAAACAGGACAATGTTAGATGAGTAGTTGACTAACAGCAAAGCCAGAGTTAGTGAAGTAGATTGGGATAAAAAATATTCACTTGAGTGGTGTAAAGATCACTTAAATGTCCTGGAAGTCAAATGATTGTAAGATAATGTAGCTTTTAAGAGTTTAAGGTATCATAATAATGAAATATCAAACTGAAAAGACTGAAAAATTTAATATTTGACAATTTGGGTGTGAATTTGCATTATTGAATTAGTAAAGTCATAATGTGCCATGTTTGGCATGCAGGTAAAAGAGATAATTATCACAGCAGAAATAGCAGCATTAGAGCGGTGAGTTACAGCTGTAGCCATGCATATAAGTTTATGACAGAAGCGGATGCTACTGGTGAAGTTGTGTCGCAGCATTGCAGCTTTTGTAAGGTGAGAAAACATCATGCATCAGTTTGAAAAAGTCAATTCCACCTTTAGTCTTACCCAAGCAGGAGAGGGCAGGAGCCAGGTTTATTTCATTATGTTAAACTTGCCAGCATTTGAGTGAACAGAGATAGAAACAGTGGTGGGAGGTTAGAGAGAGTGAACACCCAAAAGCCCTCTGGGAGTCAAGGCCACAGCCGCCACATAGAGAACTGGATGTGTGTTTGGATATGTTTTGATTGCTTGTCAAATAATATGCTGAACCTACAGTCACACCTTTCAATAAGTAGCTTTTGCTGTTTACAAGGAATGAGTGACAATGCCCTATAGTCCTTGTGTGAAGTTTAACAGGCAATAATGCACAATGGAGAAATTATTTAAGAGACAACAACAAGATTATTTAATTTATCTGATATATATTGTTTACTTTTCTTATTTAAAAAAAAATCCTGTCATAGTGAATATATTAGATTATTATTAATTGTATATTGCTGGAGATGTTATGGATTTCACTAAAATATTAAGGATTTCACAGAAATACAATAAACTTTTCAAAAAAGTTTGACAAATAAAAGCCTCGGACTCA
Organism: Scomber japonicus; assembly: GCF_027409825.1. Lineage (NCBI taxonomy): Eukaryota > Metazoa > Chordata > Actinopteri > Scombriformes > Scombridae > Scomber > Scomber japonicus. Next base: position 18,272,592 of record NC_070588.1, read on the forward strand.
ATCTCAATCACAATCATCTCAAAACTAAAGAAATCATTTCAGACAATAATCAATGACACTGACGACACCATTACCTTGCGATGTATCTCTTTCCCATGTATCTGAACTGATGGAGGCACACTCTGAAGAAGAAAAGCAAGTGAAAAATCAGTCACCGTAAACTCTTCGACATCAATTATAATGTCACTCGGGATGTTCTTGATAGCAGTCTAAGACGTCTTACTCGACTAGCGTGAAAAAGTCCATTAGTTCAGCAGATGTAGCCTTGTTCCAGTATGTGAACAGAGCGTCTGAAAGAGACAAAGATTGACATTGAAAAGAGAAATTTGTATTGTTGTATTGTGGACATACAACTTAATACAATGTCTGAGACAAACATAGTTGGAGGTATTTGGGACACAACAAGAGAAATATGGAGGAACAGAGAGATCCTACCCTCTGACATGCTTTTCAGCACGTGCAAGAAGCACATTAAGAGACTCTTGATCTCTGCTTGGTCCAGTTTATCACATCGCAGCGGGGAACTGCCCAGGGTTGAGGCAGGCTGGTTCTGAGGGACAAAGAGGCCGGTCAGGTATAGAGAGACAAATATATAATCCTGTCAGGGCTCTTGGCCCTGTAAAATTCGCTTTGCTGCCTCATGATAAACCACATTGTCATTTACAGAAACTACAGTCAGATGGTCAATCAAAAAAACAAAAGATATTTACCAAAGAGACTTTAAAACACGAAACAAGACTTTTTTTCAAGTTTCATGGCTGTGTGGTTATAGTTCAAAGTCTAAACTTTTTGAGTTTTGGTCTGTGTCATAGACACTGTACTGCATAAAAAAGTGGTAACAACTATTTATAGCTTTCTTAAAGCCTGGTATAACAGTGTAAAGCTACACTAGTGGAGTCTTGTGGAAAAGTTGCAAATGGACAACAAACACCATTTCTCCCAGCTGAGGCAGAGAGCAGGGAGAAAACATAACCAAAGCAGTGGAGCGAAAGCTCTACCACAGCAAGGGGTTGGCAATATACCAAGCACGTTTCTTTGCCAGCAGTTAGTCTAGATCATGAAACTGGCTGGGGATGACTTCATGGAAAGCATGAGGCTATTGCTTTGGCTTCTAAAAAGGGCAATTTGGAAAGGGGAGAACTTCAAGGCTGAATTTAGTTGTCCTGAAAAAGGGGAAAAAACTGTGAAGTTGCGGTGTACTTATTTTCACTTATTACTTACTTTCTAAAAAGAGTTTGAGCTAAACTGGAATTATTTGGGGGTTGGTGATTATTTCAATTACTTATTGGTGTCCTGCTTTCCCCCCTACACTATGATGTTAGAAATATTTTTATAAAAACTATCACACATAACAAATGAAAACAGTTCCAACTGAAGATGAAACAAACAACAGCCCTGTGTAAAGCCTGCTCATCTCCCTTTTCACAGGGCTCTGGCTCCCAACGCTACCAGTGAAGTTCAATCCTTCCCAGATTTAGCCAGAGGCTCTCTATCAGAGAAAAAATTGACACAGCACACGAGAGAGAAACTGGAAAATTAGAAATCCCTTGAGCGTGCATTCTTATCAACATCTGGTAAAAGAGCACAGACAAAAAAAGGCCCTGTGATACAGCAGGTCTACTTCATGGCATCAGATAACAAATAGGCCAAACCCTGAGAATCATCTGGCAAAGAAAAGGCTTAGGGATTTGGACACACACTCTCATAAACACTGTCACATTCCCAGATGGGACACTGCTAGGAGGGAGGACTGTGTGAAGAAAGGAGACGTTTTGTACTTGAAGTGAAATGGTGGCACTCTCTGACCCACAGGGCACAGAGAGCAGGGAGAAGTCCATTGTGACACGCTTGGTACGTGCGGAGAGCACGGATTCCTCAGTTTCCGCAAAGAAGCGCAGGACATTGGTAGAATGCCTCCGTACAAACTTCCCTGTCTGCCATGGCCAGCCGTACAAGTGAGGTGTGAGGGAGTTAATGGTACAAGTTAACAAGGAGTGACTTTCTGTGGCACTTTGGGCATTAAAAGGTACAGTGTGTAGAATTTATTGACATATAGTGGAACAAACTTGGCAGAAATGGAATATAATATAAATAAAATAACAAGTATGTTTTAATTTGTGTATAAAAATATATAAAATAATTTCATTAGCTTTAAATGAGCTCTTTATATCTACAGAGGGTCTACTACAGGGTCCTCTTCCAAGAAGCCATGTTACACCACCGCGTTTCTACAGTAGCTGAGAACAGATAAACCAAACACTGGCTCTAGAGAGGGCCTTTTGCTTTCTTTTTTTAGTTTCATGGCCACAATCGTTTCTCTTACATGCTTGGAAGGGGAGGGAGGATATTCATCTGCAACCTCACAGCTAAATGGCATTAAATACTACACATTGCACCTTTAAAAGTGATTTCTGGTATGGGCAGTTGCAGTGAAATTGAATGGATGCCACAGAAAGCCTAAATTTGATTTCTAATGAATGTTGAGTGCCATCTTGCAGTACTTTCTGACATGTACCTTGTCCAGCGAGTTGCCCTTGTCGTGGTTCCTCTCAGGCAGGCTGTTGCTAGAGTCAGTGCTGATGAGGGACCCGCGAGAATCTGCGTGACGCACAGAGTTAATGTTGGGGGTAGATGTCGTGTGAGGTGAAGCTGTAAGAAATAGAATTTTATATCAGTATAAAAACAAAAACGTCTTTCCTAACATTTTCCACCATCATTTTTCTACTCACCAGTGCCAGAAATTACTCCAAAAACATCTTTGTGCAAGCTGGTGTCCAAAAAGGTGCTGGACCTGGGTGGTGGTGTCATCAAAGCGTTGGTAAGGAGTAAATCTTCTCTGCCATTCTGAGGGCAAACAGTGTAAGATTTCAGTGGTGACACACCCACATACAGTACAACTCTGTATGATCTTATAAACCACTAAATGGTATGTTAAGTGGAAGTCAAACATTGGTCATCAAAATTTGCAGATTGAAACTTTTAAAGATTTAAGTAATTTAGTGTGGAATGATTTGACATAAGAAATTCATATCACTGTTTGAATTCTGAACAAACATACTGAATATGGGGAAAAAAACATATAATTTAGCTACAAAATCAAACCATTTGCTTTGATAGAGTCCATTTTTATCCTACTTAAGTATTTACTACTGTTTATTAATATCTGACCCTTTAAAAGAACTGAATATGCTGTTTCACAACAATTGCATATGGGTATATATTTACATTTTTCACTGCTTACATGGTCATTTTTGTGTTGCTGCTGAACCCAGTTTATATCTACTCATGTACTACTGTGAAATGGATAATAATTATCCACAGATAAAATTTTGACAATCCCATTCACGGTCCATTGCACAGAAAAGACAATGAGCCTGTGAGTTAAATGAGACAATGTGATGTACAGGATAACATCTAGTTTGATAGTTATCAGCTAAGACTGCTACAGCAGACTTTTCTCCCTTTTTACTTTCCTTTTCTTTCAGTAGTATGTTTTCCTTTTATGTGGATTGTATATTAGTTTTTCTCAGGTGTTGATTGGTGGAGTGGATATGGTTAGAAGGCAGGGCTGTGTTATGCTTTGTGGTTTTCTTAGCTTGCGATATGAAATATCCAAATGAGGCCACTAGGTGGCATCCTTACATTGTTGGAGTGGTTGACTGTGAACGGGGAGACTTCCTTCACATTCAGTCTGTTGACGTTCTCTTGAAGCAGACCAAACAAGGGCAAGTAAAGCGTGGCCAACCTGGCTTGTTGGCTCTGAAAAACAAATAAATCACTCAGCAGAATGTCTCTCACACAAGATCGGATACTGAAATTAACGGGAAAAAACAAGAGACAGAAGCAAAAGGCGCTGCTTACCTTGGAGGTGTAACGGTCATCAAACGTGTGCTTCATCATCAAGTTCTTCAGCACCTGGATGGATAACTGACGAATGTCCCTAAACTCCTGTAGAGCTGTACTGACCTCCCTGAGGAGCAGCCCGACCAGGAAGTGGTTCTTACAGAAGTCATCTGTCAGCGAGTAATCCAGCTGGAGGTCTGAGGGAGAGGATGAAGAAGAGATTAGGACTGATTGATAGAAATAAGTGAAGCATATGAAAGGAGATGGAATCACACAACATCAAGTAAATAGAGTCATTTTACAATTTAATATAAATCTGACACAATGAAGGTATAAACAAGAAAACAAGAAAACTTTGAAGGTATACTGATTGTAGCCAACATTCAAATCTGGCAAGTGCAAATATTTTCCTTGCTGACAATTGATTCTTGCTGATTTCCATCTGATCGTCTATATGAGGAAAAAAAACAGATATGCAGACAGACTTGTTTGAAAGATTCAGGTTGTGTGACTGTGCTGCTGTTCTACATGAGCAAGGGTTTATTGTGGACAAAAAGGGTTTAAGCTAGTGATTGATTGAACAGAGGCAGATGTTCACAGATTGTTTTAAACAGCATTAAAGACAAGTAAAGCAATCACACTCACACAAACGCTTCACAACTATCTCTATCTATTTGTATCTTTTTAAAAACTGCATTTAAATGCAGGGTTTAAAAAAACAACAGATTTCTTAAGAATGACAGAAAATAAATTGCTCCTGAATTTATTCTCATCACTCCAAACCACTTCAAAAGAGAAAGAATCTACTTGGAAATATACACCACACCTCCACAAGGAGTCAATTTTAGATATATGGTAGGACTACAAATGATTTGCAGTATTATCTGTCAGCACTTGAAACGGAGAAAACATTCCACATCAGACGTTTGCACCAAAATTGAAAGATAGAGTCCAGATTTCTGAGGGAATTTGCAACTTTCCGACCATGGTTGAATGATTTGATCCAAGTCAAGCATCAAACCTTGCACCTACCTACTGGAGTATCGCATGACTCCACCGTATCACATGGAGATAATACAGCTAATTGACAAAAGAAATGAGGAACACAAAGAAGAAACAAAGTACATTCTGTAAACAACAATTGAAAGCATATTCAATATTAATGAATTAAACTTCTTCCATTACATGTGTATAATAGTTTGTGTAACCCAATTCAATGGACTAATTTTGTTGTTGTAAAACTAACAAAGGAGGCAATCCATAAAATCAGTTTTGTTTAGAACAGTTTTATTAGTGTTGGCTTTGTACAGCCGAGCAATTTGGTTGGGTTTCAGTATTCTACTTCTACTCTAACACAACCAGCTTTATAACAGTTGCGTGCTATCATTAGGTTTGACTCTTGATCAGGAGATACATTTTATATATTTCTCACCTTGAAATCTCAGTATCCTGCCCTTTCCAAATGGCATAGGCAGGTTTAAGGGGACGTAGTGCTCGTGGTTGCACACAACACGCAGGAACTCAAACTTGAACTCAAACAGCGTCTGCAGTTTGAAACAACAAAAACTTGTAAATAAACACTCAGAAACATCTTTGCCTGAAACATGCAGTATTTGGAGCACAGCCTGACATCTTCCATCATTGTCCGAACAAGCTAACACAAACAAGCTGTACAATTTGTTTCTACAAAAGGTTGCTACTGTTACCTTTGGGTCTCCAGGCATAAAACTGTTGATATAGTTGTTGATCTGCTTGAACATAAATCCTCTGTCCATCAGGTTAAAACAGCGCTACAGAATGAGGGGGGAAAATGCTTCTGTCATTATTTACAGTACAAGAAATACATTAATATTTACACTTAAAGAAGCGACTGTAACTGTGAATCCTGACCTTGATAAAGACTGCCAGGCTGTGGTTGGCGTTTCTGGCGGCATCCAGGTTGTCTTTGTATTTCTGAGTGATGTGTGGCATCATCATGTTGACCAGAGTCTCCACAGTGTGATGGAAGGACGCTGAGAAACGCTGATTCCTGGACAGCTGAAAGGGACAGCCAGAATGTTGGTACAAACGTAGCAACATAATATATCTCATTATAAAGGAAGTTATAAGTCTGGAGATATAAATGTTTCACTCCTACTAACTGGTATTGTCTCTGTTGTCAGATATGCTACCATTATTATCCAAAAACTATTAAAAAACACATTACTGTTGCAGCTGAAAACAACTCTATGGAGGGTTGTGAGAGTGAACCAAAACTGTAAAACAATGCTTAACAATGAGGTGAAATTCACTATTAAGCTCCTAAAGCTATGGGGAGCTGCAGAGTCATTTGATAATCAGTTTTGTAATTGTAAGTTTATCACCACAAGCGACACCTCCGACATTACATATTGTCATTTGATACATTGGTAAAAAATTGTTTTAAGTAGGAAATATTTGGCTTGGAGCTATGTGTCAAAGACAGGGTAAGGAAGCTGGAAAATATGGATTGACTAACAAATTGTTAACATGTTGAAGATGTGTTAACAATAACAAAAATGCAGCCGAAGGTCGGCCGCATCTTTCACTGAAACATCACAGAACAGGGTTGCTCTGTTTTCAGACTGTTATGACAAACTCTTGTAGATCTAACTTCCACAGAGGCCTCCAGATTATGCCAGTGGAGGTTAAACACAGGGATGTGGTTGGTTATAGGGTATGAACAAATGTAGTCAATTAAATTGCACAGCAGTGTAGGACACACTGTGGATACATAATACTTTGACTGTGGTACTGCGGCTGTCCACAAGACTTGGCATGTTGTAAACTGCAGTGAAGAACTGAAGCTGTAATAAAGCAGACAAGAGCAGACACCTCTCAGTGTAATGTCAAGGCAGACTTACCTTCACTTTACAGCTCTCAATCAAGTACTGAGCCATGGACTTGACTAAGGCTTCAAAGAAATACCAGGAGTACTGGAGGGCAAACAAACATCAATCAGAGAACAATAAAGAGGAAATTCATGCAAGATATAATTATAGGCTGTGAAGTCCTTCAAAAAAAGTACAGATATGTTACCTTGAGCAGCTTGTTACACGTGAGGAAATCAGTGGAAGGCTTCAGGATAGCGGTCATGGCTTTAGCCAACTCTTCATGCACCGTTCGGGTGGTGACGGATGTGTATGGCTCAGTCTTGAATACAAACTGTATCAGAGAGCCATGTCAATTCCCCAGTACGAACAGAAAATACAGACAGTCCGTTGTGATATACGGCATGACAATTTTACCTTCACATATGATCTCAGGTAATGCTCCAACCCTTCTTCATGGCACTGGGCAACAATGTGGATCATGACCCTAAAATACAAACAATGGAAGAGGAAAGCATGTGTGAGGAAATGGATGTGAGCATGGCTGAGACAGCTGGAGGCCTCATTTATTGATTGTATTGCATACATTTCTGTTCTAACAGCCCTTTACAAGTTACATTTTGAAAATGTTATTGGTTTCTGTGATCATTCCTCCTGTTCATACGGTCCATGACCACATCCTTCTTCAAAGCAATTCTTATAAAACTTAACCTTTTTAGTACAAAATTGCCTTCTTGAGTTACAGTACTAAACTCCACTGCAGCACAGCAAGGTAATGTTTGAGAAACCTTGTTACTTTGGATGATACTCACTGAACTTATCTAACACAATCTCATATAAGCTTCAGATGGACAGTGGATTTTGTCTCAAAAATATGAATGCATCTCTTCACATCCAGTATAGAGAAGACTAATTATAGAGAATCCAAACCTCTTTCAATATACATGTGGGCCTTCCTTGAAAATCTTCTCACTTTGATTTATTGGTACACATAAAAAACAGCTGTCTATACATTTCTATTGAATAGGTATATGCTGAAGGATTAATCTTTCCAATTCTACTGGAGTCCAGTCAAAGAGAGTCTGAGGAATACTTGCCTGGTGACGTTGACTGCCACATCCTCTTGGGTGGCACTGGTTAACACCCTAAACAATTGATTCAGGGTGGTGGGCAGGAACTTGATCATCACATGACTCTCCATGGCATGCAGGCTCTGACAGAACAATCAAATAGGTATATTTGGATTGAGCTCAATTGCATAATCGCAGAATTTTCAAAAAACAATGTGTTCATCTTTCTTTGCCACTCTGACAAAGAGCACATGAGGTCACTGCTAATGCAAAATAATGTATGAGGAAATGAATCTAATAACAACAACAACAACAGGAGGACATGAGTGAACAACAGTGTGCTAATCAGCCACACCTTATGCCTCAGTGCCTGGAACATGGCAGAGTGTGGTTACTGGTGCATCTTTGCCTGTGTACAGGAAACTAACACAAGCCCTGCCAAGTCATTTGGCAAGCGGCCATTCAGCATGGTTGACCTGCTGTTTGACCCTCTGGCTATTGTTTGTGTGCACTGCTGTGTTTACATTAGAACCCAAGAGATGCATTGGTCCAAGTGTTGCTTTCCATGTCAATGTCCACTAGGAGAGCGGTAAACTGAGATTCCCATGGACTAGAATAAGAGAGCGAGCGATGGGAAGAGTGATAATTGAACTACCAGAACTATAGAAAATATCAGTTAGACACACATGGGCACAACTAAGATTGACACACTGGGAAAAGAAGCGTCTGTGAGGGGCTGACATGTGACAGATAAGATTGAACAGATTTACTGGTATCATAAAATCTTTGGCGACAAATAAATTCTGTATAAATGGTGAAGCACAAATTGTAATGAAGAATGTGCTGTTGGCAAGCTACAGCAAACATAGAAGACTAAAACACATTAATCTTCATGTGATTCAGTGTGACTGCGGTTTCATGGTGAGGACGAGTTAGATTGCATATTGATACAGAGAGGCAAAAGTGTAAAAACATGCCTGATCTTTCAGTTAACAAAAAAAGTTTTAAGAAAATGTCATCATGCTCAGACTTAATTCCTGATCCTCTATTTATGTACAGCTATTTATGTAGAACATGTGCACACAATTATGCAGTATAAATAGGAAGATGTTTGTCAACACTGTGGACTGTGGGTTAAATACAACTCAGTGTCAGATTAACAGTCTCTGTCTGGCATGCACTGCCAATTCCAGTCAATGAATTATCCTAGAAATGAACAATATCAAGCACATGAAAATTGTTCTAATAAAAATATATATAAATGTGTTCAAATGACAACAAAATTAATAGAAAAAAAGCATTTTAGTATTTACCAGGATGTGTATCAGCCATCAGAAATTCTGGCTAACCATATCAGTATCTCTACACTAAAATCCTCAAGTCTTTATAATTTACCTTCAGGTATTTGACCAGTTCTCCTCCTGAAGCCTGGGCTCCAGATGCACTTTGACAGTGATGAAAGAAATTGTGCAAATGTTGATCCTGAAACACAAAGTCAGAAAGCAGGAATTATTCTAAAAGCTTCAGTGTAAGGAAATCAAAGCAAAAGTTCAGATATGACATAATAAGATGAAATAAGATGCAGATAAATCAGCCGTCTTACTACTCTCACAGTGCGCTACAACAAAAAATAACTAACCTGAGTGTAGACAGTGGACACAAGGTGTGTGGACACCCTGAATAAAGGCTTTCCTCCATCCACCCATTTGACTTCAGGACCTGAATGCTGCAATACAAAAAAACAACTATTAAGTTTACTACAGTATTTAATACCATTATGTAAATAGACAATTGCAGTAAATTTTAATATTCCACTAATAGAGTCACATTTTCTCCAGTAGCATGAATATAAATCAGGATTCCACTAATGAAAGGCTGAAAAAGAAAGTATAGCACATGAACTCTGAGTAGGTGAGGTGAACCCTTCACTGTCTAAAAACTTGAGGATGCACTCTACCTTGCCGGCGCCCTCCTGACAGCTGAGGTATCCAGCAGGCAAGTTGGCAGCCACAGAGATCTGATTCTCATTCATGATCACCCGGCCATCCTTCAGCAAGGGGAGCCAGGCGTAACCCACTGAGAGCAGAGGCAGAGCAGAAGATACTCAGCTAGCAACCTCACACTTCATGCCAGTAACAACAGTAACACATGGAAAAACTCAAACAGAAAACACAGATACTGCAAATTTTAACAAAATCATTGTTCTGGAGATTCAGTTTTGCATATGGGTGATACCTTGCATCTCAATCACATCTCTCTTTTTTGTGCTGGCCTTGCTGTTGCTGTCACAGCTGACATGATAGAAAGTGAAGAGTAGATGGTGCTTCTCATGGAGCTGGGTTGGAAGTTCAATCTTAAACTAAGGAATAAGAGCAGAAATAAACATTCAATTCATACATTTCCTACTGCCTCATAAATGTGGCCTCATCATCACTGAGGCTTTGAAGAAATTTGTCTCACCTCATCATAGAATTCGGGGTTGTGCTGGTGATGTAATACTCCAGCAAAGGCATTTTTGGTAAACAAGGGTCCTCCAGGTCGGCCGTAGATGCACTGCGGAATGATAACAATAGGTAGTTAGTTCCCGCGACAGGTGGGGCTGTCCTTTGGGGATTTGGGAAAACTTCCTGGAAACACTTGAGTTTACCTTCAGAGAGACAGCGTCTTCCTCATCCGAGTCCTTAAACTCAATGCAGACGGCTATGTTTCTAGCCTGCAGACAGACACAGAGAGCAAAATTGATCCAAAGAAATAGTGCTGTAGCTTCAGGTCACAGAAAAAGGGGTTTCTACTAAAGCAAACTGGTGTAGTCTGTCTAGTTACAATATTTCAATTTCAATGTGTAGAAAGGGAACATTAATCATTTCTGTTCCTGTGCCAATAAACAACACTGTACAGTATACATTTTGTGATACCTTTGCAAATGACTTCTGGCTGTCGTACTTCAAGTGCTTCGGGTAGATGTAGAGGTGATTGTTGTAGATTGTGAAAGGCTGAGAACATTTGGCTATGCACGGCACAAACTCCTCCACTTCGAAGAAGATGTTGGTCTTCTCGCTAACATCAAACTGCTTCACAGGAATGTAGGATGAGGTAACACAATCTATATACAGAAGCAGGAGGGAGGGAAACCAAAATAAACAGCCCAGTAGACAATGTGACCCATCTGGTCTGCACAGGAACAGATTTCATTTCTCATGTCAGATGCATGGAGTGAATTCAGAGAGCTTACTTGTCAAGTCAGGAGCTACATTGTCAATGGTAACATCAAGGTTTCCTAGGATTACAGGCAGCTTGGCCATCTTCTCTGGTCTGAGGAAAGGAAAATAAGCTGAAGTTAAGCATTTGCTATCATCAACCAAAGACTGAATATAAAAAACAGGCAGGCAGCTAAGACATGAAAAGAAAGAAATGGCATATTATCACATTTACAGATGTGAGCAAACATCTTATTTTCAATAGAAACCAAAGTACAAACTATAGGAACATATTTTCCTTTCCAGTGCATCTGTAAAATTACTCAAGACAAATTCATAATACAGTGCACTTAGAGAAGCATTACTAACTTTCTGAAGTCAGCCAGCAGTTTGAGCATGTCGTCATTGGACAGCTTGTTACTGTCCTGTCTGTACAGAGCTGAGAAACGAGCACTTTTGTCAAGCGTCCCCGAAGCATCTTTAAACAGTTGCCTGAAAAAGAGAAGAGCAGAGTCAGGAACATTTCTCTTGTCCTGCACACACCTACATCAGTGTTTGAATTTGAATTTGTTTGTTTCATTTGACAAAGGAAGAATATCTACAATCTGAGGCAGAGGAAATGCCTTCAAAACACAAACACTTCAAAACCCACAAGTATTCAATTAATCCTCATATAAAACAGAAAAGAACATTTTAACATTTTAGAAGGTGTGACCAGTCAAATTCTTCACATTGACTCAGGCAATCAACTGATTATTTATACTGTTGGTGATTAACTTAATGTCAATAACCTAATCAACTGAGTGTGCAGTATTGTGACATTTCTGATAGACTGCACCATATACTTTTGGTGTGTGTCTGCTTGGGTTATAGCCCTAGTAGAAAAGCAAAGATATGTTTCTGATGACAAACTAAGGGTAACCCTAATTACATTCTTTGTCAAACTAGGGGTTTTCAAAGTCTGAGGCTGTGGGCTTCCCCTCAGACAAAGCTTAGAAAAAGGCACTCTCCTTTCATTTACATGCTTATTTTCACTCAATTTCTGGGCACCAATGGGATCATAACTATGTTATTTGATCCCATAGACGCTCAACAATTGAACTAAGATAGCCTAATATTGCTGTTTGAGATACTACAGACAACACCAAATGCATAAAAAGTCTGTCAGAGGAGATTTATTTGTTTCTGACGCTACTGTATGTCTGGATCTCTTTAACCAAATCAGACACATTTAGGCTATTCTATTTTATCTCCTATTTATAACTAATGTAATAATAACTAATGTCATATTTTTTTACTTCCATTCACTGAGCCTCCTCTAAAACAGTTTGGAGTCCCCCTGGGGAGTCCCCTCAGTTTTAAAACTGTACCTTGCTGCCCAGGCAAAAGGCATCCGGTAATGTCCCAATCGGTTACATGCCAGCTTGGCATTTTTCAGGACCTTCTGTGCCACCTGGTGGAAAACAGGAACAGTGATTTACATTTCACCATTTAGCACAGTAAAATATTCAGCATGCTGCCAGTCACAACACAAGTACGCACAAAAGTCTAGATAACACGCACACACACTCTTCTTCAACGTTGTGCAAATACATTTCACATTTTTCTCCTCGCCTGAATCACATTACTACCCACCACGGTCCCTTCAGGGTGCACAAGCTCAGTTGTACAGCCAAAGTCAATGCTTGTGTTGAGTGTTTGTGTGACTGGTCAGCGCTTAAAACAGGGATGATTATCTGCGCATAATGTGGGATGATCTGGTGGAATCTGCTGAGTGCAGGGCTACACACTGCCTTGAGAGGAGGCTGGAGAGAAGATCGTGTGTGGGTCGGTACCTTGGTGGAGTCTGAACTCTTCATGTATGGCTCAGCACAGTGGTTGATTCCTCCCTGAAGCACCTTCTCAATACGAGCCACCAGGAAGATATCTGGGTGGGGGCATGTAACCGAGAACACTCCCTGTATGATAGAAGTCATGATGGATATGTTAGACCAGATCGAATATGTATTAGTAGAATTAAATACGAAGCTAAAGCCACACTACTTAAGTGTAGATAAGCAAAAAACCCCAAAAAAACAAGCATATTTTGTAGCTTTTAAATACTTTCACCTGTCTGGGATACTGCAAGGCTGTCTCTGGCACACCGTGGACTAATCGTTGTGACTCAGGGTGGACGTCCCCGCCACCGTTAATGTACTGACTGTTGTTACTGGGCACCATACCCCTGACGGACGGGTGGTTGAGGTCAACGTGGAAGTCAGAGGAGATCTTCCTGCCATTTTGGATGTCAAATAGTGACAGGGTGACATAAAATGGTTCCACCTGGAAAAACAGAGAAATAATTAAACATATACTGTTTAATACAGTTTAATACATTTTATTAGCCAGTCTGCATAATCAGATTATAGTGGTTATGCTGTAACACACTGTGGATAGCTATTTCAATAAAATAACAGTGGAGGGAGCTGGATGAACACTTTTTGTGGTATCTGTTCTGCGTGTGTGTGTGTGTGTGTGTGTGTGTGTGTGTGTGTCATGTCAGCGTCTTTGTGAACACACAGTATGTAGAGTATTTAATAAACAGTTTCTGCTGGGAGGGACAGTGGGACATCAGACTCCATTATACAGATTGTTTGCCATTACTGAGCCAGTAGCCTGGTTGCTATGCCAACAAGAGTCCTTCAGTGGCTCAAATAATGAACGGAGTCCATCCGGTCGCTATAACAAACCATCTCATCCGTCTTTAGTCAGGCAGTTTATATATTTCTGTCATTTACTGCCTATTGAGGCCAGAGAAAGATCAGTCTTACGTTTGTTGTTGGTCCTTCTTCGTTCTCAGCCACACAGCTTTGCAGATTAAATGAGAGGTCATTGCAGTTCACCATGACGCGCTTGCCAAACTTCTCCTCAAAGTGCTTCACATCCGGTTCTATTCCTGAGAAATCTAGTTTCTATAGACAGTACAATAGAAGGTATTACATTTCATTGTTACAGTGGATCTTATAACAACATGGGAATAAGCGAACTTCAATATGCTCTAATATCAGTTACCTGTGTATCAGGGTCAAGGGTGAACAGCTTCAATCTGGTCTCATTCCTCATCCTGGATTCTATATCTCTTGTGCTCTGGGGAGAGAAAAGCATTTCCTAAATCGATCGAAACCACAAACGGTCTGATATGCCAAAAACACCATCTGAGAGATTTTCAGTCAGTTGGTTTTATCATTAGTACATTTTTTGTCATTTGGACCCATCTTGAAATGAGGTTTCATGTTGGGCAGACAGGCTCAGTGGTGAGAGTCAGGTGGTACAAAAATACACTTCAGTGCAGCACACAGTAACCTGTCAAGATATTTTCCAGCTAACTGTTTCCATGCACATATGGCTTGAATATTGCCGGCTCTTCAGCATCATACCAGCATGAAGTTTGATTCTAAAGCGCCAAATATCAATTTAGAAAAAAGCATTTCTGACCTGTAAGTGATCAGTCAGCACAAAAAGCACAGATGTTTATATCCACACAACTATAATACATTCACATCAAGGCAAGTGTTGCTTTTTTAAGACCATGATGTTTAATTTCCATTGCTGAGAAAATCCAAATAACATTCTAAATGGAAAAGTCTATAGAGATTATCACATGACAAGAGGTCTATTTAATGTCAGATCAGACCTACAAAAACAAATGACTGGCTGAGAAATTAGGTGTGTAACCAGTAACTCTTAAATCTAAATTAAAGCCACATGTTTGCATGAGAAGAGGCCTTCTGCCTTTTGAATTGAGGAACCAGCAATTTAATTGTGCAACTCCATGTGATGATGTCTTGAATGTGTCAGCATCTAGCCGAGAAAGCCGGACCTACCTGAAAGCTGTCCATACTGCCAGAGGAACTGTCTGACTTTCCAAGATCATCATCTAGAAAAAAAGAAAGAAAGAAATTATTGGATACAGGCCAAACATGGAGAGGACAAAAATAACCCCCTTGTGTTGAAAAACCTCCATAATCTCTTATTGACGTGTAAAGTTCAGAAAACAGTAATTTAGCTACACGAGAATCAGTCAGAATCAGTCAGGATTGAGAGGGTGATATTACAAGTCTCAATGGCATATTTTACAAAAGCTCAGAGATCTCCTCAAGCAGAATTGTTTTTTTTCTCATGCACAGTGTGATTAATAAAAGCTGAGGAGTTTAGGAAGATTAGTGGAGCATTTTGTGCAGAGGCATTCATTTCGTTCATTCTCTTTCTTCCATGGCTAAGCCTCCTATGAGACAGGAGGTGGGTATTAAAAACCTGGGTGGTCCGGCATCACATCACCGCAGACTAAATGTATATAAAAGCAGGAAGAAGTTGAGAAGTGAGGCACGAATGATAAGTGGATGGCGATGTGAATGAACAGCGCCTCATTTAAAAAACATCCTCAGGTACTGTACATATAATATGCCAGAGCAAATAAGCTGCTGAAAATTATTTGCTTGATTTTTAGCAGGGGACATTTTTGTCTTAAGAACTTTGTACTGACTATTGACTTAAAACTGGGATACTGTTTCTAATAAGAATTTCATACATTTGATCTATTTGTATATCAGTCGTCTACTCTAGATTATCTCTGATTCTTTAAAGAGGGAAAACATTTTCATTTTCCCCAATTTACGCAAATGTGAAGCAAGAGTTGCTTTTGTCTGACATTTCAGTGCATAAAAAGCATGTCTTAGTTAAACCCTGGATATTTTTACTATTTGAGGACTATGAGAAGCATAAACTCCTCAATAACTTGGATAATATTTTGACAGGACACAAAATAATATTCCCTAATATTCACGTTTGTGTTCCTTCAGGCACACACACCATCGTGAACGTCTCCATTCCTCTTCTCCTGCATGGCGATCTCAAAACTACTGTGCAAGATCTTGTTGAGTGTGTTGATCCAATCTTCCATCTCCCCTTCACTGTCTGAAGCCAGCAAGTAGGTGCTCTTATCTTGCATCTTCAGCTCGAAAGCAAATCTCCGAACCTTGTTGTTCTGCAGGTTAGATAAGAGCATGAAAGAAGAGAACATGGGGAGAAAAAAAACATATGAATTTCATAAAAGGTTTATCTAAAATTAGAGAGCCAAGCTCTGAGGAGTTCAAAACAAAAAGTCAGAACAAAGATTTTTTTTTTGAAAAGCAGGGTCTCACATTTGCCAAGTATGTTGGTATCTGATATTGAATGATTGATTTACTAAGTTTAGTTTTTGAACATTTAAATATCAAATACCCGACTGTGGAGATGGCAGGGCTGAAGGAATGTTTCATCTGACTCTCCAAAGCTAACAGCTAACCATTGCCAGTTCACCAGAAGGCAGATGATGCTTATTTTTTATTGTTTAAATCATAACTTGCTTTACTTAAATTTTAACCTCACCCTCACTCCTAAGTATTATTCTCTTTGAACCTGCAAAAACATTGAGATTTTGTGAAAAACAAATGTTTTGAATCAAAACACTGAACTAAACACTATTTAGCTACAAAATATTTCAAAATGTGAGTCACTGTTTTGGAAAGAGATATAATTTAACTGCTGCACAAAGCAGATGGATGGAGTGAGTTAGGGAGGGACAGAGTATTTCCATCTGCGCAGCAAAGCCTCCAGATCTGCCAGGACGGCAGCAGAGATTCTCTGAAGTGAGACGGCGCTGCTGAGGGGAGTCAACAGAAAATGAGCTGGATCTGCAGAGGCGAACAATAACCTTCAAACAGGTCAGGAAGAGTGATGTCACGGTCCCATTTGGGCTTTAGTATTACTCTATTACAGTCCATTCAGTATAACTTATAACTGCTGATTCAGCTGCAGTTTGTCCATGACACACATCTGCTGCTGTGACCGTGCTGAGGTCAGTTTCTACAGCTCAATAAAATATTCAAGTATTTCTATAGAAGTATGGAAAAGTTGTGTCATTATTGTGGCGCAATTGGTGGATTGTTATGTTGTTGTTATCACTATAGTTTTCCTGAAATGTTGAAACAGCAGAGTGGGAGTGATGGGAGGCAGAGTCATTATCTGCAGGCTAGCTAAGTAAACAGGGAGAGGGGTGTTTCAGACAGAAATAAAACTAGGGTCTTGATAAACACTTTATCATCTAATAGGTAGGAGTAACCGTACACATCCTCAGGGACTTTCACAGTATTATCAGTATTTGTATTCCCGCTTAAGACGGTGTGTTAATGTATGAGAAATGCTGTTTGAATATACTGTATGTTGGCACCTTAACAAAGCACATGAGCA
The DNA here is from genome assembly GCF_027409825.1 of Scomber japonicus. Classification (NCBI taxonomy): domain Eukaryota; kingdom Metazoa; phylum Chordata; class Actinopteri; order Scombriformes; family Scombridae; genus Scomber; species Scomber japonicus. The sequence continues at coordinate 18,289,818 of NC_070588.1, forward strand.
GCTTGAGGCTCAGTATGATGTCACACGCCATTACAGCTGCAGAGTTAAACATCTGCCATTCCACACGCACAGCAAATACTGCTGGCTGAGTTTAAGTTATAGGATCTCTGTAACTTCAGTAGAGCAGAAAACTATACAGTATGTAGCTTAAAATAGGCTGTGCAATGCTGTTGCATAACGTAAGTGCCAATTAGAAGTGGGCTAATCACCAACATAACAGTTTACTGATTAAAGTACAGGCTCTGTACTTTAGTCAGTACACCAGGCTCACAGTAAGTGTATAATCCACTAAATCATCTTCATAAGATCATCTCCTTAATTGGATGTATTTTCCAGTTGAAACCAAATAGAAGTGGGATGAAACACTGGAGTGGCGTATTCAAAAACATAATACAGTGGGAGAGGAATTTTAAGGTTAAATAAGTTTAAGTAAAACATGGAAGAAAATACAGTTTTACTGCGTTTAGGTCAAAATATTATGGCACAGAAAACTTGCAAAGGCTTATATCTCTTATCTGATTGATCTGAACCTTCTTACTTACCTCCCACCCCTAAAGAGTGAAGATCTGTGTTTGAAAACAATGTGGTGTGGAGGTTCAGGGGAACTTGGGGGACAATTTGGATACCATGACCTGCACTGCTAAAACCTGCCTAAAGGATTTAAGCATGATAGGAGTCAGGCAGTCCTGGTGAAACAATCAACCTTCTTTCTCATAACACATTCCACAATAAATATCTGAATAATGCCTGCTGGGTGCCTCCTTAGTCAAATGAGGTATTTCTATCTATTGAGATGATGGACAGATGATAATAAACCCAGTGAGTCTTGGTCTACATTTAGATGGAATCGATTGTGAGGCAGTGGACGGAAGTGAGACCTCAGCATTCACCTTGTTTCACCAGTGGAGAGTCAACAGTAAAGCTGACCTTAGGGGAAAGAGAGCTCAGGTTTCAGGGAAATGGACAAGTGAGATACCTTTCAGCAGCAGTCCACCACTGTTAAATCTATTTGTTTTGAAAGGTTTCAAGTTATATTTTTTCGCTTTACCCTGCAAGATGGGAAATACATTTATGGAGACAAGAATTGTGTAGAGGAAGTTGCTGTGGCTGCATTCTAAGTTTATTCCCGGTAAATGGCATTTTAATTTCCAGTGAGGACCTGGTTACACCCTGTACTACTACGGCGCCAGCAGGGATATCCCGTTTGGCACCGGGGTCACTGTAGTTTAACAATCACTGCTTTCATGCCAGAGATGATTGGAATATTTTAGTGCGTACCTGAACAACACCCATACAGGAGTCCAAGAAAATGGTTCCTTTGGGCTCTTTGGAGATCTTTTCATCCTTGTAGAAGTTCAAATTGTAAGAACCATCGCCCAGCTGGGTCAAATGGAAATATCTCCTTTTGAACGACTGAAATAATAAGAACAAATAACATAATATTAGTTATTAGGTAACATTAATTTAAAGTAGCGTGCACCCAGAGTATTATATCAGATCAGGCTCCCAGACATAAGTAGCAACATAACTAATAAAAGTGCACATCAGTAAGAAAAAAGGGGTATTAAACTTATCTCTCAACATTAGGCAACCAGTGGATAGTCATAGAAATACAGTGTTTCTATAACTTTCTCATTTAAGGGAACATGGACAAGTTATGTGGAGATGAAGATCACATTCATTGCAAAAAACAATAATATTGAGGGCATGGACAATATGGACATTAAGGCAACTAAGCCACTCACCCTCATTGTAACACTGATGGCACTGTTCATGTTGCCTTTATAGAGCCAGCCATGTTTGGTGATCCCACCTTTCTGGGATCCTAGGGAGGCCGTGTCCTGCAAGAGACACAGACATGAGATGAAACAACATACCCACTGCAAGGAAGTACTTCTTAAAATACAGTTTTTCCATACAACATATTCACAAATGGAATAAAATCATTTCACATTTTTTCATACTGAAACAAGTTACAACTCTTTAAAATGGCACAAATAACTCCACAAATCCTCAAAAATGGTTTCAAAGAAACTGTCCAAAAAAAACGGATACGCAGAGAAAACACTGGCATATTTGACTTAAAGTAGACTCATCAGCAGGAGCATCATATCATAATATCATATCACCAATGCTCACAGTGCAATACACCCTGCCAAAGAATTGGCTTATTGTGCTGAAAACCTTTGATCTTGTGGTTTGAGATGACACAGAGCCCAACATGATGTAGGTCTGTCTCAGTCCAAACAAGCAGGCAGAAGAACATTAAACAAACTATGACTGTGAACCCAAATAAATATCTCAGTTTTGACAGCAGATCCCTGACACAAGGACATGATCGCCTCACACTTGTAAGGTGGGATACCATGAGATCACGTCCTGCACTGACAGGGGTTACATGTGACAAAACACAAAGCTACCAAGATCCACCGGCCATAATGATCTGTCAAAATAAACCAATTAGAGAGGAATGAATAGGGAGGAGATGGGGGCAAACTACAAAGCCATGTCCTGGTTTAGATCATCCCTGCACAGATATAAGATGTGCCATTTACAGTTAGACTCCAGACTTTGAAGGACTACAATAAGGAGCTGTATACCTGATACTTTCACACAGTGAAAAGAGTAAATGGCCTTTCAAGATGTAATAATTTCTGGTCCAGCTTCTTCTTCTTCTTCTTCTTTCTCTTTTCTCAGTCTCGTAAAGAAAACAGAGATTTTTTAAAAAGTATTGGCAGGAATTATAATATCTTTAATGTGCCTCATGGAGTGATCAGAAAAGCATCTGGAATGGTCCGGCGCCTATTTCTCCTCGTCAAAGTCTAGACAACATTCACCAGTCCCTGGAGAGGCACACAAATCCATATAAATCCTCCAATTTGCTCCAGAAAACTTTGTCAAGGACAGATAAGAGACTGCCAACCGAACAGTTTTGTAAGTCAAACAAGGGGAAGACGAATCAAATCACACAACCAATGTACAAGTATTCCAAAACACACAATTGTAAAAAATAATTTATTATTTAAATATTATTTATTTTGGGGGATTTTGGTCGGGTGGAGTTCATATCCTTTTCTTTCATCTGCACACGCAACCTCCCTGTTTGGGAAACAAATCTTGGCGTGACTGTGGAGGGATGAAGGCAAGAAAAAGATAGAGGGAAGATTTTAATGAGGATTTATTTGGATCTTGTCAGCGCCTGTGGTGAGGTCCTGACAGAGGTAAGGTTGACTGTGAGGCAGAGCAGGACAGACCTTGACCTATGATGACCTGACAGAGCTTGACACTCTCAAGAACACACTTCCCTCAGCTGCATGAACTACAGTAACATACAGTTAAAAAGAGCAAAAACACCTTGTTTTGTTTTCTAAAAACACAAAAAAAAGTCCTGCATGCAAAGTATCTTTCATTTTTAACAGTCAATGATATTTTCTGGCCTGTAGGAGGCATAGTTTGACATATCATATGAGGAGAGTAGATCAGGATCATCATCATACATCTTGTGGAACAGTGTGATTTTAAACTGTCTTAGATAACACTGTTTCAGAAACAGCTTCGTATCATCTCTGAACTTTGACTCCGATCAAATCCGAGCATCTGTCAGGTGGCTTATTAGCCTCCTCGGTAAGTGGTCTCACAAGCCATTCCAAAGGCAACAAATGCTCATTTAAAATACACACCCAGTCTGTCATACATGAATAACAGAGGATGAAAAGATTCAAATGCTGTACATGGGTCTTGAATATTTCATTGTGGACAAAAAAAAGGCCCATTTGGGACATGGTGTGCCAGCGAGAGTATGTAAGTGTAATTAGACTTAATTCTTTCCATTAAATTCAGCTATTAGACACAAAATGCCTTTTATCTATTTAACAACTTCAGTAAAAACAGGAAAACCAAAACTGATGACTAGAATAAGACGCATTTAGCTGCATGCAGTCTTTTCAGGGGCGAGGTTTTTATTAAAGGGGTATGACACTAAGCAGAAATGCGATCTACAAACAGGATAACTCAAATGTGCATTAAACACTGTACATGAAAAGTAGGTAAAGCTTCTACACACTGAACTAGGATAGAAACTCACCTCATCTTTATCCACATCCTCATCCACTTCAAAAACATGAACCGCCAGTTTATCAGGTCTGGACACTTTGCTGTGAAATTTAATATCAATACCATTAACAGGCAGATTAAAACAACAGATAGCATCATTAAGAAGTGTGACAGATGACCACAGTAACACACTACTCAATTGTGGGCACACTTCTGAGGAAATGGCACCATTACTTATCATATCCATTTCACAATTTGATTCAGGGTAATATTAATTAATTTGTTGTTTGTTGTAGCTATTAGTTACTTACTAGATTAAGATCATACATGCATCACAAGCTCATATGATGTCTGATTAATTTACCACCAATACTCTTAATGGGTTAAGTAAGTCTGTTATTTTGATTATATGAAGCTGTCTCTAGACATTCGGAGTAAATGTGTACTCCAGGAGAGGGGAAAACCAACGCTTGACTATTTTCATGGAAACATATTAAGGTGAGAATGGGCTGCTGGGAAATGAATATGTGCCAAAGGTGAGAATGACTTGAAATGTAAAAATAGCGTCAGGTTTTTAACAGGCAAACCACGTCACTGTGTATTGTTTTAACTTCCCCAGGTTCACTAAAGTGACAAAACATTTGGCAGCAGTGATAGTGTGAAGGTCATCGTCAACTCATAATGACAATAAAACAGATATACATAAGGGAAGAGGCTGGAGCTGATGACACAATCTCCCGACAATGAGGGTGTTTTCCACACAAGCTGCATTTGGGAATTATCCCGTTCATCATAAAAAGGAAACACTTTTTTGTTAAGGAAATAAGAATTATTGGCTGCGTTTCCTTGTAATCAAGTTACATCAACATTGTGTCAAAAACAAAAAGGTGACGGCTTGTCCCGGTGATCCGAAAACACAAACAAATCTGGTGTGTGTACTGTGTGTTTTAGTTTAAAATCTCTGGCATCCATGTATTTTACGGAGTAGTTGTTGTTACTTGCCCATCATAAGAATGTCCCAGCACACTAGCCCATTAAACTAACCAAACACTTACATTGGAAGCTGTCGAAAGTCTCCAGAATAGTCCTCATACTTGTAGTTGACGACATGCCAGTCAGTTTTGTAGGTCTTAATGCACTGAGAAGACAAAATTAAAACTGATCACAAACCATTCTAATATTCTGTTCAGTGTGTTAACACTACACAATATACAGTACAGTAAGACTTAAGGACTTAGTTAGGGTGTCATTATGCTTTACACAAACAAGTTCATACAACATGTTGGCCAATCACGTCTGCAGGCTAGTGTTTGTAGCTGTCCCAAACAGTGACACTTAAATGCAAGGTGAAAATCAGCCATCACAGAGAGAGATGAGATGCAGTGTTATGAGGATAGTCGTTGTTTGTTGTTCGCATGAAAAGTGATGGTCAAACCCTGGCCAATCGCTGTGTGAAGCAACCATAATTGTTGGATTGTCTGTGTTGGAAAGTTACAGAAATGGTCAGACACAGCTCTAGTAATTTCAGCTTTGGAAATGTGTTGGAGGAAGGGGTTTAAGACACTGTTTGACCATCTGCATTTTGACTAAAGCATACTGACACCTTAAATATAAGGTTTTCCACTTTTCCACAAGATTAAAGAGTGTAAAGAAAGTACAATGTTTAAGTATGACATATGATACACAGTATTGTAATGTGGTTGCCACAACAATTTCTTCATCATAAAAAAGCACAATAACAATAAACAGTTAGGCTTCAATACAGTGAATTCTAAAAAGATGAGTGTGCAGTGAGTGTTCACACTTCACCCCAGTCTAACATCCACCAACACAAACTGGGAGGGAGTGTATCTGTATCTCTGTTACTTGAAAAAAAGACATCTGTTCATTGTTAGAAACAGTGATAGGAGCAGCTCACTTATTTTCCAGAAATGCAGGCAATTTACAAGAACTGCCCTGACGGGCAGATAAAATGCAACCTGATCAGGAGAGCAATAGGAAAAACAGACTCTCGCTGGGTTGATCTTCACAGCTGTCCTGGTGATGTCACACAACACTCCACTGAGAGTTTCTTTTGTATCTTTAAGGCATCAAACATGTCTCCCTTAACAGTGACCTTTGACCTAGAAGGTGAACCTTCAGCAGCCAGTTGGTCTCTGGCTTAAAAAAAGACAGTAAGAGCAGTGTACATTGGCCTGATGGTTAACCATTGTGATGGTTAGAGGAAAATACATTTGCTCTCTCTTAGCCATAATTCATTATTTTAACAGCAACAACTGGAAATAACTCACAACATGCATGTGTTCATTCCCGAAGCAATAAAATTATTTAACTGACACATCTGAGGGACTTCCATGTGTGTTTTTAAATCTACAACCTGTTCTTTTCTTATTGTGTTATGCTGCATCAAAAGTGACTTTAAGATTTGAAAAAAGGGGCGTGCAGGTGGTCGAGTGGTTAGAGCGCATGCCATATAAGCAGGTTCGAAACCCGGTCGGAGGTCCTTTGCTGCATGTCACACCCCCCCCCCCCCATGTTCCAATATCTGTCTACAGCTAAATAAAGGTGTCTATGCCAGACAAAATCTAAAAAAAAAGAAAGCTGAATCATTTGACAGCCAACAAGTTCAAGACTCAACACAGATCGGCAGCACTGTAAACAAACACAGATATTTGATAAACCTGTGGAATTTAATAGCTCATTATTTTCCTGACATAAATAGATACAGCTGAGGAAATTCAGTACAAATAGTCGAGTCGATTTGACAGCCTCCATTAATGATCTGTAATGAGCACAGTCCCAGTTTACGCAACAGCTTCTACAGGCTACACAAAGTTGAATAGAGGCTCCAGTTAAATTAAGAGGTTTCCTGATCTGCTCTGATGTGCTACATACATTACTGCTAATTTTAGGTAACAAATTGGGTAATTGTATTAGTGTCACTGATTTGCAGTGATGAGTGTGTGTGCTGTACTGTATGAGGAAGCACTTCTGAACGTCTTGTACCAGATTCTGCATGCACTGCCACCAGGTTTAAGTATTAAATAGACTTTATTTGTTTTATCAGTTATAATACTTGAGGTTTTACTTATTGGCTATTTGCAAAAACAGAATGAATTGTTGTATGTAAATGCACCTATATGTGCTTATCATATCCTAATTATGAACATGTAGTTGATCCTAGTGTAAAGAAGTTTGTTAGTGTCAGTGGTTCAGTTGCTTATGTAGGATTACTGCTCCTGAATGTCCAAAGTATTTCCCTTAAATGTACCTTTAATTAAGCTTTTTTAAATTTGAGAACATAATTTCTACATCATATTTTTTATCTATGTTTCAGTGTTTTGCTGAATATTCATATTCATGCGTCTTTTTTATGGCTTAAAAAGGTTGTTTCTGTACCATATGTGTTCTGTTTAATTCAGCTTACCTCTTGGACAAACAGACTCTGGGCCTCTCTCTCTGCATTTTCAGGCACTGTGGGGTAGAGACTTCTCCCTTGCCGCCTCAAAGTTGAAATCTGCAAGACAAAACAAGATTTGGCTCAACAAGAGAAACACCACAGGGGAAATTACAACAGACCACAACACATTGATAATCAACACAGTAAAAGTGAAATGTGGAAGACATTTCTCAAGCTGGACACCTTTTCCTGGTATTATAGTTTGTGGTCTCAGCTGGACACAATTGCATATTGTTTCATGCTAGAGAAAGGGCCCATGTCTTTCTGAGGGTTCAACAGGGCAGAGTGTGCGGGAGGCAGGATGCTTGTTCATACTGCTCATCTCCAGGACCCCCAGACACACCCTGAATCTGGCTCTCTGCCACTGTTACACAAGCAGTCTCTGATTAATCGGCATCTCAGTCCCTCTAATGCTTCCCTAAAGTATTTCTCTAATGACCAGCAGGTTCACTCTGCACTCAGAACCAATTGCAGTTTCACAGCAGGGATAAGAGTCAATGCTGTGCCCTTTAAGTATATTCCCCGATCATATTTACAATACAGAATCCAGCATATAAAGTTAATACATATTGACGCTATAAGAAAATAATCAATAACCTTTCTTGCATTCATCCATAATGCATTCCTAAAAGTTTCCTTAATGAGAAAAACATTTACTTGGAGTGATGACTGTATATAATTGACTGGTATGCAGAACATACTGTTTAAGTTCTTGGCACACATTATAATAAATTCATTGTGGTTATAAATGCAAGTGCTCATTCAGTATTGTGTTTGAATTACAACATGATAGAGACATTTTTTAGACCTCTCTTCCAAAATTTAGCCTCCTGACGTTTTAAAGAGACTAGAAACAGAACACAAATAATGTCTCAAAGAGACACCAGAGAGGGCTTGCCTCATTTGACTGATAGAGAAGGAAAAATGTCAAAAATATGGTCAAAACAAGAGGAAACATCATATTCCCTGATTGACTGTCATTCATCAACACTCCTCCAAGGGATATGTGACTTCCAGTAAAGTATTTAGCGATAAATCAAAATTTGTACAGGTATTTCAAGACAGCAGGAAATCATACAAAGTTTTTTCTTTTTTTTCAAACAACAGTTTGTTCAAACTTGAGTAAAATACTGCAATGAACAACAACATTTCCATCAAGTCTTTGCAGGAGGATTAATTCTGGCAGTTAAAAACTAGAGTGCATTTGACCTCGCATAATCCCCGTGAGCAAGAGTGAAATATAAATACAAGCATTAAGTGTTCAGCTGACTTAGTTAAAAGGAAACATGTGAATTCTGACTTTGTGTGGGTCAAATGCTTGTCTGATGTGAGTGCGGGCTGTGTTATCTACTGTATGACTGTGAGGGATTCAGACAATACCTCAATTATACTAACACATTTGAAAAGAAAAAGTGTATCTATTGAAGAACAAAGTCAAGGGCTAACCACATATGACAACCAAATGTGTTTTGTGATCTCCAAATATTTTCATGTCCAAAACAAATTTACACACAAATATAAGATAAATTGTGTAGCACAGTTTTTTCTTATTGAGGTGCTAATGCATGATGCTCAAATACAAGCGACAGAATCAGCTTTAAAACTGTTTCAAAAGAACTAATTAGGTTGAGAACAAATAATGATAATTCACACAATAATGATGATCACTTCATTATTGTGTCTTGAATGTCACTAAGGTTTGTCTCCCTATTCTCCAGAATGAGCCTGCATTAGGTGTCGGACTAAGCACTGGTCAATTTTGACAAATTCCATACTGAGCTCGTATTTGTGAACTTGAAGTCTCCCTTTCCTCTCTGCAAGCCAGGTTTCCTGCAAGGGAGATGGTAATCTTTTCAATCCAAGCAGCAGAAGTAAACAGGCATGGAGGTAAGAGGGAGCCAGGAAGTGGGCAACAGGAAGCATTTAATTGGGCTACAAGTCACCAGGGAGAGCCGTAAGATTCTCTGGTGAAAGAAGTCTAAAATTAGGATGGGATATAGCTGTGCTCAGCAGGAAACCACAAACATTTTATTTGCAAAATCCTTCTACTTTCTCACCCTGATCTGAACTGAAATGCAAATATGCATGTTAACACTTCAGCACTAATCGCATGGATCCTGGTTTCAACCTGATATCAAATACATACAGCATCTCTACCCATTTTGAAGTGGTTGAAGTAAAGGGAAAAACTTGTAGAGCTGAAAAGATCAGTATTAATCACTTTCCTCTGTTTAATATCACAGTAAACTTTTGCATTGTATGTTAGACAAAAAAGATAGAAAGATATCACCTTGACATTTTTCAGCATAAATGGTTTGCAGATTAAACGACAAAGTAACTGGCAGATTAAACAACAGTTGCAGATGTGAGCTTCGCTAGTGAGTTTAAGTACACCTCAAATTGAAGAAAGGAGGACTGGAAAGGCTGGTAATCCTGGGCAAATTTCTCCTGAAACCTTTTAGAGAGAGCACAAAGAAACCTGCACACTACTCCACTTTGCTAACAATTTCCAGATCAAAACCAGATGGAGATGATATAAACATTGCCTCACAAAAGAACAGTACCAAATACAATTTTGTGCCAGTGAAGATAATATAAGGTATTGACCTGATAGTGGTTTCTATTGTGGATGAACAGCCAAACACAGGATTTATACAAAAATAACCCACTGACAGAGGAGCTCTTTTGGCTTGTTTTGGACTTGATTTATGACCAACTCACACTGTATACTTAGCACTGTCTCTCTGTATGAATACATACTGGCCTCACCTCCTTTCACTGAACGCACCCAGCACTAAAAGGTCCCTGACACAGAAGCTGATTAAAACCTTGAACAACAGTATGTGGAGGCCGGAACAGATGTTAGGTTCAATCACTGTGCCTCTGGTACTGTAGGTTTTTTTTTCCTCGGTCAGAATCACCTGTCAGCCCCTGACAACGTACTGTTTGTGTGTGAAGCTGGTATGTTATGTTCATAACAGCAGGCTTGAGGAGCGTGATACAAGAGAAGACAAAGTCAAGGCTACCCTGCTGTAACTGAGCACCCAGCTGCCAGGTCTCTGCAAACAGGAAAAAGCTCTGCAACAACCTCTGGCTTTATTAAGAGTTCAAAACACTTAAAATTCCCTTTTTGTCTTTCAGTCTATTTAATATAACCTCCTTCATGCTCATTAAGATGAGTTTGTACAGTGCTCTGACAGTATTTAAAGACTATTTGCTCTGAGTAACATGAACATAAAGTCCCTTCCACACATGAAACCAGCAACATTACCAGGTTCATGTATAAGGGTCAGGCAGCGGTTTTAGTCACTCAAATTTCACGCACATTTGTCAGTTTCACAGAAATACCTTGTTTGAAGTCCATACCCACATGACAAGACCATTACATAAAGATTACATAAGGCTTACATATATATATATACATATATACATATATATATATACACACATATATATATATATATATATGCTAATATATGACATTTTCTGTGTTTATTTTTGTCCTAAATATATTGTTGTTGCATTGTAATTTGGCAGACTGATTTCAAAACCTGCCTGGTACATTCCGCATAGAAGATTTTTAAAATCCAAACAATTTACAAAATACCATTATCCTTTAAACAATGCCTGTGTTTGCTCTGACAGAGATGGACATCAAGAAACAGACACTCTTAGGTTGAGCAAGGAGAGGCATTATATTAAAAGCACTGGGGCATATCGGTTAAATTCCTGATGGGTTTCAACCTCACAGGGTGGAAAGAGTGAGAACAGATTACATACCTGTGACCTAGTACTAACGATACTTTAAGACATAAAAATGATGATGCCATGATCCCACCAATAATTAAGGATGGTGTTTGTAAGAAGGGTTTATAATCTATTTCCTCATTCAGATGTGGATATACTGATGGTGGACACACCGGACCACTGAACATTCTGGCCACTTGATGATGTGGTGGGTGATGTACTGGGAACTGGGTGGTGCTTGGTTTTTGCTCTGATGTCACCAATGATCTCATTTTACAGCTTAACAGCACACTAAAGTATGAGCTGAGAAATAAGAAATGCTGTAACAGAATCTTGATTTATATTTGGTCAGAGCTGCCTAGTTTGATCATTTATTTGCATAAAGTTGAGGTCGAGTCATGATTATAGAAATTTAGATGCAGTGGTTGGTCTGTCAACTTGCCAAAAATGAATAGGATTCATCAACTTGACATCCGCCAACAGATTTGGTGTTACTGCACCATAATGCATCAAATATAAAAATCTCATAGATTTCCCCTTGCAGCAGTTTTTTCTCTACGTTTTTTAATATTGTCTGCAAAAGAACTGCATCAAAATGTTAATTTAAAACCCACTTTAAGTGGTATGATGATGCAGCACTATGGTTCTTTAAGGAAAAAGTCACGGGTGCTGGAGCTTTTGACCAATACTTGGACTTCCTGAGCTCTGTGAAAAATCTCTTTCTCTTGGGTGTTCACAGAGTTTTACAAGAAAAATCAATTCCAGCACTTCAACCCAGTCGACACAAAGAATAGCCACAGATATAAATGTCACAGTGTGGGTGTGAGAGGGGGGACTGAGATTAAGCATTTTAATGTACATCAATAACTTTTTAAACTTGCATGATAGAATAAATAGTAACTTTTTACAACATTTATTTTAGTATAAATACCTCTATTTGTACTGACATATTCTCCAATATGGGCATTCAGAGGAAATATGTTAAAGTCATCATGGCAAAACAAAGGCTTCTCTCACTGAAAGGGGAGCAATAACAATAAAATCCCAGACTCTATAAAATTTCCACTAAACCGTGAGAAGGCAGGGTGAGATTTGAGGACATACAGTACATCTCATTGCTGCTGAGGGTACAGACATCTTTCAAAGTAGTCTCATTTCCTGAAGTAGAAGCGCTGGGCCAGATTTCCATTTTAGATTTTCCGTCCTCAACGTGGAAAGTGTGAGAGAGCGTACGTCCTGTGCAATGTGGCTGGAGATAACACTTACTCTGTCACAACATATGAGACAGAATGAGCCAATTAAACAGATGGCCCCTGACCCCTCTCTTGCTACAGCATAGAGGGATGTAAACAAAAGGAAAGCCCCGATGAACGTCCCCACCCAGTACTCACAACACTGGCCGTGCCTGGGCCAAAGGAAAAGGCTGCAAAAGCCAGACAAATACAACAAAGACAGCACGCAAATAGGAGGGTAACCAATAATGTTAGACAGAAAACATTAAATGTACATTTTATTTTCAGAACTTGTATTGTGAGCAGCTGAGCTGACATTTCTTTGTTTAATATTTGTCTACAGAATGCACTATTTTACACAGTAACAAGAGAAAATCAAAGCCTTAACTTTAGCAGTGTCATTACCACTCTAAGCTTTATACAGTAGCACCACAAACTCATCATCACTTCAATAAAACCTTCCTCACTTCCTACACCAACATTATCCCGGTTACAATACACAGAGCCATATTTACTGTGATGTTTGTGCCAGTGTGGATGTGACACATTCTGCCCAGGAAATGTGCATGAACCTGATGTGAAACTCACCTCAAAGTCCTCAAGGGGGAACTGCAGCATGTCCCTGAGGACATCGCTGAGGATCTGCGTCTTCCTCTGCACAAGCACATTTTCATAGTCCAGCGGTTCAATCACTTTAGGTTTCACCTGGAGAACAAAGACAGAGCACTCAGTCACAGGGGCCTTTGTTGTAAGTTCATGATTACTATACAGTCTGACACTTAAGATAAGAGCGAAAACGAAAACTTGGGTTTGAGAGATGGCAGTACAGTTATGTCTTTGTTCAACATGTCTGATGTGTAAGAGCAGCATCTAATGGGCCACATGTCATAATTGTTTCTATTATTATTTATACTTTATTATTGTCTTAGAATTTTGATATTGTAATATTGTGATATGGCGTAAGTGCCGTCTTTTCCTGGTTTTAAATGCTGCATTACATATTATTATGTGATTTTCTGAATGTACCAGACTATTCTAGTTGTTCTATTATTTGCCTTTATCCACATAGCCATTATATCCACATTACTGATGAGTATTTATCAAAAATCTCATTGTGTGAACATTTTGTGAAATCACCAATAGTAATACCTTCAATATTATTAATATTCAATAATATCAATATCAAAGTATTTCATCAAAAATATTGTATACTATTATAGTCACATGATCTGTGTTATTAAGCACTGAAAGATCAGACAAGTTGATATGGTACTCTTAGTCCAAGCATGTAGACTGGAAATCCAACAGGTGAAGCATTTTATATGCACAGGAGCTGTGCACAGACAGGCCTCCACACTGAACATGACTGATCTAGCTGTACTGTCGCATTTGACTATACCAGCACATGTTATCTGTTAGTTCAGTCTATCATGACTCCATCTGCGCAGAGAAAATGCATCCGCCTCAGCAGTGGGAGGGTCTTGATGAGCTTATCCCTTTGTGAGAGCCAACACGCATGACATGATTGTCAAAGAAACAATCACACTCCGCCACAACAATAGGCATTACATACAAGACAGTCATCCACACTGCTTTCCACTCAAGTTAGGTTGAGCTTAGAAATGCTATGTTGTTTTGTATCTAACTATCAGAGCAGATGTGGCTGTGTAATCAGAAGACCATCACGGATTTCTGGTACACTGTGACAAAGTGGCTGTATAAAGTAAAGTAAAGTATTGATGCACTAAACTCCAGTGGCTGAAGCAAGAGAGAGCTCATAAGCTGCATAGATACAGTGGCCATTAGATGGAAAGTAAGCTCTCAACACTTTCAGCTGATGGGACAAGAGGATAAATGTAACAGCCAGGGAGATAGCAAAGTACAAAATGAACAGTGACAAACTGCCAGAGCTCAGGGCTGAGTGACAACACTGCTCACATGTTGCCTCCACATCTGGGACTGATAATACTAGCATGATCTCAGAGAGGGAGAGTCATGGATAATGACATGCTTAAATACATGTTGCTAACAATCTTGTTAATAACAACAGAGCACCAGCTCACACTGAGAGCAGAAGGGGGCAAAACCTTGTGTCAGTTTTCAAGGACAAGGAGGGGATAGCAGAGCTGAGATGGTGCCACCATGTCTGCCAGCTGAAGCAGGTTGTGACATTATCAGTCATTCTTTTACGGCTTATTAACAGTTGTATCTGGACAGAGCACACAAAGTAACAATAACATGCAGTCACACTTCAGCAAACTTTTTTTTCTCTCTACGACAGGGGCGAAAAAGTGGAGAGATTGAGGCAGAGATTAATGCAAGCAGGACAGGTAAGTCAGGAAGGATTTAAAGACATCAGAGAGATAAGCCGTTTGCATATGTGTGTCTGTGTCTCGCTTGTTCTGATGCCCAAAATCTCTACATCTGTATACACAGCCAGACAGCTTGTACCAGACACTGAAACCTTTAGAACATCAGGTACACACAGAGGCTTAGACATTATTATCTAATGTCCAGAAAAAAGGCAATAACATAGAAGCTGGTGAAGCAGGGAAAACACCTCCAACAAGGGACACATTAAAGGGTTTGGGTGAAGAGTAAAAGGAGATAATCAACTGCCTCAAGACGTTCAACACCTTCACACAAAAACAAAGCCAGAGAATTTGGTCTTTTTCACAAATAAACCTGATGAAACCTGAGCTGCAGTACCCTGCAATTAAAGTGGCTCAACAATTCTGATATTTATATAAGTTCACTGGCCACATTATAGGGATGGTGCCCTCTCCTCACCAGTGATGGATTCTAAACACCACACTGTCGTTGCTGACTATTGTCTCTTTGCATCCTCCTCTGGGCTTTTCCACATTGCTTTGTCAGTGGCTCAAGGTGGTCAACCACACAGTATACTCAGCACTGAGTAAGTAAATCTTCATTCATAAGCAAGTGCTTGGTCATTCCCTCAAACCACACAGTACCTAGTCCCAACTTTAAATTGTCATCTCAGTCTTCAAAGATGGCTTTTTAGAGCACTTGTTGAGTTTCTGATATGAAGGCTAACAGTACATCTTAATTGATAGATATATAACTCTGAATACAATATATATAAGAAAATACACGCTGAATGCACGCTGCAGGTGAAACATCTGTTTATTTAAGTGAGCAAACAAGACAGTTGTGCCCACAGAAATGATTTAGACAAAAACGTATGAAGCCATCTCTTCCACTCCCTCTCCGCAGTGATCTAGCAGCTGTTTATCTGTATCTCCCACTCCTCCCATCACTGCACCCTCTTACAGCCTTGAACAATGGTGCTGTGTAGTGCCTCTCTACTAACCAATATATTAAATCTACTGCTACTGACTGTTCAGATGGCTCTGTAGGCACCAAACCTTAATCTTCCAGGCAGGGAACTGTCAGTCATTCAGGTTGACTTTTGAGCCAAATAAAATGTTTTACAAGCCAATGTAATATTTGAGAATAAACTTGAGGAAACTGCTGTCAGTGCTGGTAAAAGTCCAACATCCCTTCTTGCCAGTGCTAACGCAGCATTTTTTTAACATGAGAGTTTGCAATGTTGTAAAAAAGAAAAAAAAGAAAAAGAGAAAGAGATCACAAAAGTGAACCAGCACCGATGCTCATATGACACCTGTTAAGAGACTTTATGACTGTGGTTAACCTTTACAGCATTCGGCTATACTGTAAGCCGCATTTGTACACAAGCCAGCTTTTTAATTCAAACCAAAAAGTTTAATTTGTCAACATATCAAATCTTTGAATGACTTACCACCACCTGTGGCACTGTGTCTACCTCAGTCTCAGCTGCAGACAAGCTCTTGTACTGCTGAGGACTCTCAATGACTAACTCCTTCTTTGGAGCTTTACCCGCCCTTCCTTGCATTGTCAACAGTTGTGGTAAGATATCTCCGAGTTAGATCCCAAAGAGAAATAGGCAGCTAGCATGTCAAATGGAGAAAAATCCTTGTGCCGGCCAAAGTTTGGGAAGTTTGTATTCTTCCCTGACAGACTCACATTCACACCCTCCCTTCTCCGCTCTGACTGAGCGCACTGGACTCACACACAGGCTGAGGAGATGATGGCCCCTCCTACACTCAGCTGTGCTGCCTGGGGGAGTTAAACACCCTCTCTCTCTCACACACACACACACACACACACACACACACACACCCTCTCTCTCTCTCTCTCTCACACACACACACACGTTATCTGACCCCACACTGTCCACCTGCACAGTGACACAGGGTTGACAAAGGCAAACAAAAGATACACATTCCTCAAGTATTACAGTCTGGCCAGGGACTGTCCACGCCTTGTGTGGGACAGCTGAAATAAGAGATGTCTTACGTTTTATCACGAGGAAAAGGCTTGGAGAGAATAAGTGCACTTCCATTGCATTTGTGCAGCAGTGTTCAAAGAAACCTGTCAAAGAATACATACAGCTTGAGGGCACCCACTACCAAATCAGCTGCAGCGATTTAGCACGTAAACATCAACGATAAGCTGCCAGACTGAGCTCATCAGATTGTAGCAGGCACTTCAGAAACATGACGGACAAATCTTGACCCACTTTAACTGCTAAGACCAAGACTGATGACTGAGGAGGAGATCATTTTGCTCTTCATCAGCCAGTCAGCCAAATTGGTCATCACACACTGTGAAAGACAAACATGACTCATTTAAATGTTTATTGCTGCCCAGGGATCCATTTCCCAAAAGTGATTTGCGAGTACAACAGTAAATGGTGCCAATGTGGATTGTTTTTCACTCGCAAATTCCTGATAAATTTAAATTTCTGATCTCATATTCCAATGCGTGGTATTTCTTGGAATTTATTTTGATTAGTTAAATGTGTCAACAATAATATGAGAGGAAATGATGTCATGTTGCAAGTCACAGCTTGCAAATTTGGTGAAATAGGCCCCTTGGCTC
Source organism: Scomber japonicus (assembly GCF_027409825.1). Taxonomy (NCBI): domain Eukaryota; kingdom Metazoa; phylum Chordata; class Actinopteri; order Scombriformes; family Scombridae; genus Scomber; species Scomber japonicus. The sequence goes on from NC_070588.1 coordinate 18,307,257, forward strand.
AACTGCATGACTGTAGTTGTGATAGTGACTGTTCATAATCACACAGTTGAGATTAGCCTCTGTCTCGTGTCTTGTTGATGCAACTGCTTGAGGGGCATTCCAACACAACGCAGCCCCACTCAACCCACCTCGGAGCAGTTCCGACCTTACAGATTCCTTGGTGGGCCACAGTAGGGGAGGATGTTATCTTTTCACTCCTGCCACTGAGTGTAAGGCCAGGGGGAGGTGCCAGGTCAGCTCTCCAGCTGCTCCCCTCCCACTGTCACAGGGTCCCACAAAGGGAATATCATCAAAATCAATGTCATGATGTTAATACGAATATTTTATTAGATGTATAGGAAAACAATACAAAATTACATTTGAAATAATAAAACTGAACAAAAGAAATGTCTGACTATCATGATGTTATACCTCTGAAAGTAAATTTCTAAACAGCCCAGCCTTAGCCCCACATATTCATAAGATGTCTGCTAGCATTACTTGCTCACTATGCAAAACTCACACTTGCACTAGTTCCAGAATTCCACCGACCACTATTGACACGGTTGCATCAGGCTTTATGAAATATTGAAACACGTCGCTTTTGGTTTTTCAGCACTGTAAACATGGTCAGTATGAAAAGCCTATTGCACTCAAGGAGCCAAGTTTCAGTTGCCTCTCACTCTGTTATGAATTATATATATAACAAATCAAGTAATGCAAGTGCTGCCATTGATTTAACTAGTTATAGGGTTAGGGTTAGGGTTAGTTATATTTGGCACAACCAAAGCAATGGTTGACATATAACTACTCACCACTGAATTTGGCTAAAAAGCTCCATTCAAAGAAGATTCTCATTGTCATGAGGCTGATATGAGTCAGCTTGCAATGTTAATCAGCAGTTAATGAGGAGTTAGGTAAACAGCAATAGTGTAAATTTAATGACATGGGTGAAGCCTGAGGTGGAAGTCCCATTTGTGAACTTAGTAATCACTCAATGCCAGGACTCAGTCGCAGAGCTTACCCTACAGACGCCAAGAGGAAAAATATTATTAAAAAATGTTTTTACCAGACAGACTAGTAGTGGGTGCCATCTTCAAACATGTTTTTGTGATCCTTTGGATATCTGTATTCTGCCAGTAAGCAAACATTTTTGCCACGGGCAAAACATTTTAAATCCAATTTACTGACTGTGTTCTGCTCCTCTTTTTTTTTAAATTATTATTATTTTGGGCAAAAGTAATAGATATTTTAAATCATAAAATTACCTGCACCTGTCAGTAATGGGTTGCAGTAATCAGTGTGTGATTTGACGAGAACTTGTATCAGGAGCGCTGCTTGCTCAGACAGGTAGGGCTTCATCTTCCTGATGTTGTACATGGGCAAATCAACACACCCGAGCAATTGAGGCCGCAAAAACTTTAACGGTTAGTTGGTCAATAATCATGACACCCAAGTGGGCATGAATTGGATTGAATTGCGCTGGATACTCATCTGTTTTTGTGTAAAGGGACTGGCTGGGATGACAAGGAACTCTTGGAGAGTTTAAGTTGAAGGTGGCGTTCCTTCACCCATGCATGGATATCAGCAAGGCATGTCAAGATCTGAGCCAAGACTGTGAGGTCTTCCGGCAGGAACAATAATAGGAGCTGGGTATTGTCAGCATAGTAATGGTGTGAGAAACCATGGAAGCAAACGATTGCACCAATTGAGGTGGTGTATATTGAGAAGCACATGTTTATGGTATGAAAGTTAAACAATAGGCCTACAGTTTCACCTAACCTTAACGTGAACCCAACTGAAGCCCTCAACAAACCACTGAAGGCAATGCTACGTTATAAACTGTTTAAAGGGGAAACAGACTTTGACACAAGACCAGGTCACTCCTGTCTGGCACTTCACAGTGACACATCCTGATATCAGCATAAGAAAAGCTGACTATGGTGTATACTTCCCTCTGGTATTGATCCACATCAGCATACCTTAATATATGCAGGGAGGGTGTCTTTGAGTGAATTAGCTAATCTAAAAATCAGGTGGAAGAAGGTAGCAGCTAGTGGAGCCAGTTACAAACCAGTGTCATCCTCAGGGCATATGAGCCCTCAATGGGTTTAAAAAAGGTTCAGGAGTGAGTCATCATATACTTCCTGTCTCAGATAACTATGGAATTTCCATTCAATTACAACACACACAGAGTAGAGGTGACATGCTTTAAAAAGGGGAAAACTAAAACTTGGCAAGATGATAAAACATGTATCAGCATTACATTTGATGTTTCAACTTCTCTACTAATTATATTTCACTGGATGTTATTGTAACCATAATTGCAGTTTGGCTGCTCACTGCAGCTTCAAGAGTGCTGCCACCAACCACAATCCTTGGGCCAGTTTTATCAGACATCTTTCTACAACACACACTCATTTACAGTTTAACACCCTGTGATTTATTCTATTAACTGTTCCATTAACTAATCCATTAAGTCCTTTACATTTTCCAGAACCGGACTGCAGATAAAACAGTAAGTGCAGTATTGTCCCATAAAAATAATAAAAAAAGCTCTTTCGGGGGCCTATCCTTTCAGCTACAAAATATAGCAGTGATAACCCAATGGCATTGTTGCGCAACTCTTTTGATGTAATTGTGCATAGAGGATAATGCCAAATTACAAGATGTTTTACTTTGATCTCTGGTTTGTATAAAGGCAGGCTTCCTCTCCAACACATCTCATATCTCATAGCAATAAGAGATAATGTCAGAGAGACTTCCTCTTCGCGCTACAGCCCTCGTACTTTATTCCCAAGTGAGTGACAACTACTGTGTATGTTGTCATGTTGGCGGGGAAGAGTGCTCAAAACTTTTGGCTTGGTGCCTAAATCCAATTCAAAACATGCAATGTTGACCAAATCTTTCCATGGAAACCAATACAAATGTATTTCTTTTGGGCATGCTGGCACTTTAGTACAGGAAAGCCCACTGAGCACATTTAGAGGTAGAACAAATGTTTGTGTGGAGCAATAAGGTGTTTGCAGCTCAAACACAGCAGAATATGCCCTCAGTGCAAATAAATTTGTTGCACATACAGTATGAACAGAAAGTGACTGTGTTATGACTCCACATTGCCATGATGTGTCTCAGACTGAATCGCCATTTTGTTTCACTTTATTCACTCATGTGAATCACTGAATATATCTACAGTAAGGTGTGGACAGTGAGTCAGAGGTCTGGGATCAGACAGAAACTAACCAGGCAGAAGGTTGTTTTTTGAGATATCATTCATTTAAAGGTTTTGTTTGTGTCCTGACGAGCCTTTTCTGACTTTTGTTGGCTTTCATTTTGTGTCATCACTGAGTCATTTTATAGCAGTAATGAATCTATGTTCACTATGCCACACCATATTGCACAAGACTGAAACTGTGTAATGCATGCATGATCAAACATGGTTGCATGGTATAAATATCTTCATCCCAGATGATATGGTCATTGATGCAACGCTGACCAGACTCGGTGTATGGCGGCATTTGTCAAAACTGTTTTAGTATACTGATGTATCCAGTACATGACAGGACTATATACATTTGTCCTGATTGGGTTGGGTTCATCTGTAGTTGTTGTTGTTGTCGTTATTGTGTAATTTTTGTATGTGTTCATGTTGTTATAAGTAAGTTCATTGCTTGTCTTTGGATCGCTCAATAAAAATGCAACTGTAAAAAGCTATTACTCGCATCTATTAAGTAGTAATTCTTAGCCTCAACAGAACTACAGTACATCTGGGCTTCTTGATTACATAACAAGCGCTTGATGCAATCAGTAGGCCTTCCCAGCATGAGCCATAGCAAAACAGGGTGTAACCTGGAATGTAACAAAAACAGGGCGCACCCCTCACTGCCCCTGGGCCCACCATCCAGCAGCCTGTTTCCAGTCCATCCCCGAGAGAGCCCCAAGAAAGACATTTTAACATGGAGCTAATCATGACACCACGTCATGTCTAACTCTGTTAACATCAGTAGGATGCGGGACACAATAGCATCTAAACATAACGGGATGTAATCATGAGGCAAAAACAGTCAAAGCTTGAAAATGAAAAAAAAGTCTTGAATACATCTTGAGTACATTAGTGCACTTATTAAACATATTATCATTGTTTTAATACTTACAGTAAGGCTACTACAGATCAAAACTTTATTGATCAATGTAAGACTTCAATGTAACTAACAGTAGTGAAAATGAATAACGCTGCACTGGAGTCTGTGGGAAAATCAAACTGCTTTAGCCAGTGTCTTTTAAGTACATAAGCCTGAGTGCTGAGATAATGGTCCAGTATATCAGTCAGCAAGTGAGCACTCACACACCCACAAACACACACATACACACATGCCTTGATGTTGTGTGATACTGAAACCCTCCCTAAAGAGAAACTTCAGGATGGCTAAAACGTCTGAAAATGGTAGCAAGCAATCACCAGGAAAACCCAACCCTGTTGCCGAGCAAAGCGGGCTGATGTTCTACTATAAATCAATTAGACCAAGACATAAAGCTTTGAGATGGGAGAATTTATTGGTTCTCTAAGTGAACACAATGTATAATGCTGGTTATCTGCAAAACGTTCCAACTTTCAGAAAGATATCAAAAAGAAAACATTGGCATAATGGACTGAATACTTAATATTGTAAAGGTTGGCTACTGTGTGTGCTTATAGAGTACACAGGAAATGATGATATGGAGGGAAAAGGTGACTTAATGATCAATTAATTAAAATAACTACACAAATAGATGATGAAATAAATAGGAATCATAATTAAATGCATAATTGAATGAATAATTGCAATTTTTGCTTCACCCTGATCAATCCTGCTTTACAGTGAAATTAGGACCACCCACTTCATTAACACAGAGACAGAAATAAATAAATAAATGTAAAAAAAAATCTAAGTCTAAATCAAGGTAACATTAGTCTAATAATCCAGTCTATTGAAAGGATTTAATCTGTGCATAGTTTCTGGTTGATAACACGTAGACCTGATTCGGTATTTCATCAACTCCCCAACATAAGCAACTTATAAATAAAGAATAATTCGACATGGTTCACTTCAAGAAAAACCATCACAGGTCCAAGTTGGAGGCATTACTCCCAAAAAATATTGGATAAAAATTGCTTTTATCTGCGACCAAACTGGCGTCACCACTTCCCCTGCAACAACATTCCTCTGATAAAACTAGCAGACACTCTCACATTACTGTAGTTGGCCTCAAGCATCGGAAGGAAGCTGAAACATTGTGAAAGCAAATATTGATGATATATGAACACTGAAAGGATAGCTTTTCTTAAGATCAAGAATTAAAGCATTAAATTAAGACTGCATATATATTGCTGTATTATTCAAATCTGTGACTTTTATGTTTGGAGGCAGATCATCTTCTGAGGAGAATGAAATGTGAGTGTCCACAAATTAAAATGTGAAATTCCACGAGGAAGGAAAAGAGCGAGCTGTTGTTATCAGTGAGTGAAACAGCAGATTAGTAAAAACAGCCAAAACAGGCCATTTAATTACTTACTCTTTGCTTGCATGAGTATAGATCAGCCTCCCACAGACAGCTTTGTCTGTGTGTGTAGCCTTTAGCCCCATCATTTCTGTTTTCTAAATTCCCAGAAATAACCTGCTGCAGTCAGAGGGAATTAAAAGGGCAAAGCTAATGGTTCATATCTTTTTATAATCAGACCTAGTGGATTAAAAAGGTGCAAAAGGGGATGAAAAACAAATGAGAGAAGTATTTCATCCCAAACACAAAGCAGTATATTCTTGTGCAAGGATAAAGTCAGTGACACAGAGTTGTATCTTACAGTTGCACTGTTATGCAAATGTGTCAGGCAAACCACTTCCCATGCATGCACACTTTTAACTATTGATCTGTAAGACAGCTAAATGCTGACAGAAGATTAATTGACCCTGACTGGATGATAAGACCATCCCTGAGCCAACAGAAGCAACCATGCCCTTGACCTAATTCCCTGCACTGTCACTTTGCTCTCTGCTGTGAATCTGATGCACCAGTGAGGGGAAGAAGAGTGAGTAAACACACAAACAAGAAGGGCAAGACAAGCTGGTACGGAGCAGCAGAAGCCCTGCCAAGCCCGCTGGTTCACAGATGAAGAGTGGTGATTGATTTCCAGCAGACAGAGAGCTCACTGTCCCCCCTCCCTCATCTTCCTCACCCCCAATCCCTGCCCAGAGAGGCTTTAACCCATGCAGTGCTTAGTGAGAGGCAAGATCCAGCCCTCCTACTGCCCTACATTTTATACACCCGTGGTTATATATTTACACAGCTGAGATGAGGATGATGATGACGTTGATTATTATTAATGCTGCAGTTGCTGCATCTATAAATCTGTCCAATAAAATCAAACACTTGCAGTTGTAGTTTTGCATCAATATGGGGATTTTTCCTTTAAAAGGGAAAGGTTGCACTCAGTGAACCTGGACAAACATATGGTACAGTAATATTACTACCATCTGAATCATTTATTATCTCTGTGTTCCGCATCTTGCCCTCCTAATAAAAAGAATCAGGGAAGGTATGCAGCATAAATAATTTGATTAGCAAATTAGATTAATATTAATCAACTATAATCAATAATCAATCTAAAATCAGTTTTATATGAACGGGAATGTGTGTTTTAGACATCTAAAGAGATATATAGACATATACATCAGTGCTGAAACTATTAGTCAATCAACAGTGAATCAATCAACAACAATTTATCATCTAATTCATTCATCAAGCAAATATGCATGACATTCAGTTCCAGCTTCTCAAATTTTAGGATTTATTGCTTTTGCTTTTTATGGTTTTGTAAAATTTTACATTCTTACATTTTACATTTTGGTTTTGGACTAATGACAGAACAGAAATTTGAAGGAGTCACCATGAACCTTTTAAACTATTTTCTGACATTTTATAGATGAAAACTCCAAAAATTGAATGGTGAATCAATGATGAAAACAACTGCTAGTTTTTGTTTCAGCTAATATACTGTATATATGTCTATTTGAATGTATTGCATAGCACAATGATATACATATTGTGTCAGCACACACACGTACAGACACACACACCTTAAGTACTCTTGGAGTTGGCAGTATACGTGATTCTCTCCGACTCAGCGCTCGCTCAGCCTCAGATGGCCCAACGGGCTCAGCTGCTCCCTTACAGATGTAGCCACTACAGTTCCTCTCTAAAACAGTACGCAGCCCATCAAACACAACTGTGCTGGTGGTGCACCCCATTCCTCCAGGTCCAAACAGGCATCAGTCAGGAGAGCCATTCAGTGACCCACTTTCCTTGATCACCCCCTGCTCCTCCCTGGTCCATGATCTAACTCTGACCCGCAAATCCACAGCTTCTGACCCGGGAGCGCTGGAGTCCAGGCAAAAGGATCCAGAGGGGAGAGCTGAAGAGGATGGATGGAGAATGAATGTATGCACAAACACAGGAAAGAGTCTCACTGTAATTCCTTGCTGCTCCAAGTCTGTGCGTGTAGGAATATCTCAGTCAGCAGAAGAGATACAGTGAGTGAGTGAGTGAGGTAGAGCAGTGCACGAGGGATGGGGGGGATGAAGGATGCTGTGTGCTCTGCTGCAGCTTCCACCAATGCTGAGCCTCGGTGCAACGCAGGCTCATATGTGCATCTGTCTCACTTACTAAGTCATTCTGTATTCCAAATTCTTTCAAGCCTACATTGTTTTTTTGTTTTTTTTTCTACATTAGCATCCTGTAGCTACACATGGGAAGAATTAACCCGTTTAATTTCTACTCTGCAAAATGAGACTCCTTTTGGGAGCCAGATGACTCTTCTAATCGTGAAATAAATGGGTTGCACTAAATGCAGCCTTATATCCAGAGGGAGAGTCTGCTTCCATGGTCAGGAAAACAACAATATGGCTGAATGCTTATTTAGTTCAGCTGGGAAACCAGGGCCAATGGCAGAACAAGTAGATGAATCACATTAAATAGATGGCACATAATATGCAGCAGTCAGAAGCCTTTCATTTAAAAAAGAATACAATATAAAACCATAGAATCCTAACAACAGCCCACTAAATAGTGGCACAAAAAGTGCCACACATTCACTGAAATAAAATGAAATATCCAAATCTGGAGGAAATCACGATGACCTGACCAATGACTTGAGCCTCAAAGAAATCTCTGTTTTCAAAACATACGAAGAACATGGGAGGATTTAAACCTTTTAGCCCAAGACATCAAATGTGAAGGGTTTTTTTCCTACAAAAGATAAGCTGCTGCTTGATTACAAGCTGGCTGATCTGCCAAGTACACAGATATATTGGGAGTGGAACGACAAAATTTGATCATACACAAGCTTCTGAAATGCCAGGGAATGATTCATACATGAGCATGGCCTTTGATTCGAATGAATCAGGACTGTGAGGCAGAAGACAAAAGATAAAAGCAGGAAAGCAGTACATATATCATAAAAAGCTGAAATAAAGCTGGGAAAAAATCATTTTCCTGTCTCTGCAGTTTGGATTTTCTATAGGCAGTTATGCTGCTCCAAGATTTGCAAAAATGCTTACTTTTGCTTCTTCACACCGTCATCCTTATTAAAAACATATAAACCCACCTATGGGTAAGTAATTAGATAGACCAAAACAGAGATACTGTCTACATGCTGTGGATGTTGGAAGTTTCACATCCTGATGAGGAAAATGGGGGGAGGACAAGGAAACATGGCAGTGTTCATCTCGGTTTATTTATCCCTGTCTTTTCCCTTCCTGCAGCTGCAAGTCACAAACTCAAAGATCCGAAAGACCTCGATGGGAATTGTCAGAAACAATTATACTTGTCACGGTGTGGCATGAACATGGTCCAGCTACTGAAATACAGTATGTCCCGCTAGCAGCTGTTGTGGTTACTTTCAAATTGCTTAATTCTGTATAAAAAGCATACTGGTGTCTGGAAACTTCATTTTAGAAATCCACAGAACTGTGAGAAAGTTTAACCTTCTTTTATTTTTAAACACACATACAAATGTGCACGTCTGGAGAGGGTGAAGGGCTCCCTTACATCATGATAGTGTACTAAGCATGAATGCTCACACTCATTCCTGCCCGCTGCTGTGTTAATATTTCAGTAGTGCTTGACACACTGAACTACATTCGACTGTACGATGAGTTGAGCTGCAGATGGGAGCAGCTGTGCCCGGCGAAGACGGGATTCAGTAAGAGAGAGAGACTTTGCCCATTGAGCTGTTAGAAATATGTCTGGGTCTTTGGTTTTTCTTTTCTCACACCTCTGAGCTAGTTTCCCCCCGACGCGGCAAGAAGAGATTTTAGGCTTACTACTGCATACAGAATAACAAGAAGCAATTTGGTGTAAAACTGGTAAAACTGCAAAGTCATAAATCCCCTATTTCAGGGTGTATAGGCAAATTGAACTTTTTTTTTTTAACTTTTTGGGCAGAATATGCTTTTTATGCTTCTTTAGAGTTTTATGGACATAAAATAAATCAAAGCATACAGCTGTGTCAGCAGCAGTAACACAGCTTTTAGAATAACAAATACAAACTACTGTTTTCAAAGACAGAAATCCATGCAATTCTGATGGCAAACAGTATGTTTTTGTTCCTTCAAGAATGTCTTATTAGTTTCAGAATGACTAGTTATACTCAATCATTGCTGCTAGTAACTTACTAAATGAGCAGCATAAATAAGGGCATGGCAAAATGGACAATGATGCACGGCTACAAGAAAACATAGTTTGAAGTGTCACAGCTGGTGGTTGTAAATCATTTGCCCTGAGGACACAGATTCTTCTCCTGCATGTGAGGACATGCATTCAACGGCGTAATGAGGCACTGACACTACTGCTCTGAACGCACTATACAGGATTCCATAAACCTGGAAAAAATGTGGCATTGTGCCCTATATTTGAAAGTGACAGTAGAGATACGGGCTGGAAAGATGGAAAGAAACAGACAGATGGGTATGACATGCAACAAAGGCCTACAGCTGGAATCAAACATTTTGTTTACCCGAGACCTGTATGTGCATGTATTCCAGTTCCAAGGAGGCTAATATAAAGCTTATCTCTAAATGCATTGCAGGGGATATAGTCCATTATTTACTAATGTAGATTCATGCTGAGATTTCTTTCTCATAGCCTAATAAAAATTAAGCCATCTAAGGCAAATTTGAGATTTGTGATAGTCTATATACATATAATGCACTTAATATATGTTAAGGGGAATGCCCATGAGGAGCTTAAGCTGGTAATTCACATTGTGAAGATCCCTGTTCATTATCTGCCAATCAAAAGTCTCAGTATATGAGTCCCAATAAGCAAGAGTTGGCTGCTACTAAAATGCTAACATTTTGCAGTGGTACAGGCAGTTCTCCAAACACTCCAAAATGTTTAATCAGGAGACGTCCTGTTGGCTCAGTTGACTATTTAACCACCAAATCCTGGGTTTGAATCCAGTCACAAAAGGTACACAAGCCTGCACAAAGTTCAATTAGATGCCCACCGCATTTTCTCAAGTAACCATTCTGTATAATGAATTCTGCATGCAACAGGCTCATATACACTACCAATGATAAATTATTAAGGTCAGACAGAAGATTGCTGAGCCATTAGGTGTAGCAGGGCTTCTACTGTCTGCAGCAGTAAAAACAACAATAAATAAATAAATAAATAAATAAATATATATAATATACACACACACACACACACAGTGTAAGTGTGATCAATACAGTATAATATAATATGTATTACTGTCTGCGATGAAAAACATTTGAGAGCCCCTGCACATAAAGAAGAAATATATACTGTGAATGTCTGTAGCTGACAAATGAAGTGTTACTGTAGCCTCCGGCTGTACACAGTCAGACTGTGTCAGCCACACTGAATTTTGACTTGAAGCATGAGGGGAAGCTGCAATGAGAATGGTAGGGGGTTTAAAGTGTGCTGAGGAACAGTGTGGATCTATCTGTGGATGTTCAAGTGTGAACATCCTCTGTGGGGTGTGGAAGCTCTGAGGTTCCACGCTGCACCACTCAGCTCAAATCTGCAGCAGCTGCAGAGGAGATAAGAGCCGGGCTGAAGCACTGCTGGGTGTGTGGAGAGGCATGGATTACTGCTGCTGTTGTTACAGCAAGGCTTCACTCTCTGCAGTGGGTTAACCCTCCCCATATGGTATTATGATATATGTATTTTATAACTGATATCACTGCTGAGTGTTTCTATCAGTATGACTTTTTATAAAATGACTTATATTAGAGCTGCAACTAACAACTATTAGAGTTAATTGTTTAATTGAAGAATTTCCATCACATCACAGAACCTGAGGTGACATCTTAATACGTCTTCTTTTGTTTGACCAGCTGTCCAAACAACAAAGCAATTAAGTTATATTCATATAAAATCAGAAAATTGGCAAATGTTTACATTAGATAACTAGAATCAGAGAAAATTTGGTATTTTTGCTAATAAATGTCTTAAACAATCATTTGGTTAATTTTTGCAATCTAAGATGTTTTGCAGCTCTACAAACAATTACTTGACCAAACTTTGCAGCTCGCACATTCATTTCGTATCAATCATCTAATATAAATATAAACACTTCCCTACTGATGACACTAATAACTACTACAGGTGTGTGTATGTGTGTGTATTTATTGATTCAATTATTTGTACAGGTATTAAAAGACAAAAAGGGGCCCACTGTGGCTGAATACCTCTTGGTGGCAAAACAGCTTAATGAAAGTGTTTCTCTTCTCCACTTGACTCACTGATCACAGTCACAACATCTGCTGCATATGGATATGATAACTGGCCTTCAATACAGCAGTTTCAAGCTGTTAGTAGCACGTGGTGGGTGGAGCTGAAATTAAAACATCAAAGCTAGCACATGCTGACAGAGAAGGGTCAGCAGTTTCCCCTTTCACACTAAGGAGTGGACCATCTTACACACAACAAAGGCAGAAATATCCCTACATGGCTCAAAGGAGTAGAGGGGAGTTCATGAGGAGCTGGCATCTCATCTGAAGAGTCTCTTTAGGATGAAGGTCAAGTCCTCAGCTAGCTGTGTTTCCATACCCAGGGTCTGCTGTGGGGCTCTGCATGGAGACGTGTGTGTATGTGTGTGTGTTTTGTCTGTGTGTGTCTGTGTGTGTTGGACCACAGTGACATCAACCACATATCCAGCTCAGGACAGGACCGATAACACAGGCTGGCTCCCAACTAGAAATCTCCAGGGATTCAAAAAAGGAAGTGGCTGTTTCCTGCTGATGTGTGTGTGTAAACCCTGTCATAACAAAGACGCCTTTCTCTGCCCACTGTCCTTAAAACTCAATCAAAACTCCTGAATGCTGGAGAGTTTTGTGGGTATTTTGTCAGAGTAATGATGACCTCCGCCAAAGTTCAACACCACCGATGGAAGAAGTTTTATTGAAGCGGCACAAAGCCAGGAGCGCCATTAACCCTCGAAAGGTTTTAGAAAGTGTGTGCTGCTTCCTGGTGAAAAACTTTCCAGTTTGTCAAAAGTTTTTGTTTGAGAGAAAAGTTATGCATGCACGGTGCTACAGTTACACACGTGGGTGGGCCAGAAAGATAGGCCTGGAATTTCATTAAGTCAGATGCTTCACCTTTTAAATGCAGAGTTTACATTACAACCCCAAAAATACTTGACTCCTGACACAACAGACCGACTACAGCATGCATCTCTGTTTAACCTGGAGCTGACAACCAGGTTATCCTTTCCATCTTAAAATGGTACAAAACAAATACAACAGGGGCCACATCCTCTTCCTTTAACTTGGTATTTTGGGATGGTTTATTTATCCCAGGAGAAGAAAATGAGCCATTTTCCTGAGGGGTACCGCTTCCTTTACTTTGTAGTGGGGCCACCAGGCACACAATAAGTATATGCTGCAAAAAGACACACGCACAAATTAAGGGTATGTAGGCTACACAGACACACACAAGAGCTGGGCACTGTATCTGTGTTGGGTCTGCAGTGAGGTTTCTGTAGTGGGTTCAGTTCAGCATTAATAGATGCTACTAATCAAGCAGTACCTTTCCACAGCATCTTCTACAGCTCCAGCAGAGATGGTCTGAAGCGGTGCCAAGCCCCGAGGGCCTGCAGTCACCCTCTCAGCCCTGCCAACTGTGTTTTGGCTTCACTGGACACAACACAGAGTAATCTTATTTAAAAAATAAATAAAAAAAACCTGCTTACTCAAGCTATCAGTGCTTCACAAAACATGACAGCACTGTATATTTCAAATTACCTCTAAAATACAGCTGCATCGACTTTTTGTCTCCCTCACTAAAGTGAATGGTGAATTGTTGCACAGCACACAAGTAAACAAAAAAGGGGAGCATTTAAGACCAAACAAAAAACAATTATAGATCTCACTTAATTTATTATCACACTTTAGGTAAAAAGTAGCCATTTAAACACTTAAGCTACATGCATAACACCAAACACTCACATAGTATTGAGAAGGTCCCTGATGGGGTAAAAGGCAGAACAACATCAGTGTATGAATGTTGTTACTGCCACCTACAGGCACCGGATCATACTACATGTAAAAAACAATTTTTTTACCACATTTAATGCCATTATGACAAGCTTTATCACTGAATTATAACAAAATGATTGCATCACTATGGGTAATTTATGTATCGTGACACAATTCTCAGTCACAGAAGATACACAGAGTGATGGTCCTTTCTTCAGTGACTTTGCTGCCACTGTATGGTATTATACTCTTTAGACACAGTAGGCAACACTTTCCTCCCTGTACTCACACAGACTATTGATATAATTCAGCCATTGTTTGTTAAATGTTACTTCCCGCAGCTCAGTGTGAAAACATTAATTCCCGACACGCACACTCTCTGGAAGAAGAAGTGACAGTATGTAAACTGGACAAGGAAGAGAGAGTATTTTCGTAGCTCCAAAAACTAATTGAAATTCCAAACAGAGGCAGTACTGGCTGCCAAGGGCAATATTGACTTTATGATAACACTGTGATACATAGGGTGATGACTACAATTGATATTTTTTATTTAAGTTTATTCAGTACAAGGCAGACACCCCACAAAAATCCAAGTTTCATGTTTAGAAAGAGGTAAAAATGTCACCTCTATGACAAGCCCTCATCGCTTATTGTGGTGACTATGATTTGGTATAAATAACCGTAGCAAGGGACCAGTGGGCACCAGAGCCCAGGTGTGAAGGAGACTGTGGAGGGAGTGTTGTCATCAGGGTCAGGCTCTGACATGCAGCATGGAAGCATGATAGCGGAGAGATCCCGAAACAAGTCCACACTGGCCTGATGTGAGGCCATCGCTAGTCGAAACAACTACACTCTGTTATTCACTACTGCAGCTTCACCATTGTTTTAAAGGCTGGAACTAAAGCTGACTTACAGAACTCAAAGTTTCTTTTTTTATTTTCTTGTTTTATTAGTTATTTTTCCATCTAGTGACTAATTTAGTATGAGTGAAATATTAAACAGTAATTATTAATATTGATTCACAGAATGTTGTGACTCACAAATAACACAAGTTCATTTGAAATACAAACGTAGATACAGAAATAGATGCTCAGTCCATTCATTAACAAACTGAATAACAAAGTCCTCATCAGTTATTAACAGCTTGATCAATTATTAAGTATGCTGTCTTAATAGAAAGTAGAAGCAATGAGCAGTTAACCATTAAGCCAAAGGCTTTCGGTTTGGAGCAGCTAATGGGTAATACCCTCAAACACCTTTACAAAAAAATCTTGTTCTCCAGCAGGTGGTACAAACTAGGCTTTAGTTAGACTGAGCAGACTGAAAATAGCTCCCTTAGTTTCAACAAAGAGGTTCTTGCCACACAGAATCATGATACTGTTAATCTTACTGCTGAATATACAGTAGAGTGTAGCAGGTGTCAGGTGAGGGAAACGAAGAAGAATGGCAGGAAGCTATTGTCATGTAACTTGGAGCAGTGTGAGAGGAAAGTTCAAGTCTGAGATGTAGTGAGAAAGCAGATTAAGCTCTTCAACCTTTAAACTGAAAACAGCATGGGGCAGGATTTAATGTGAAAGTGGAACCAAAGACAAACAGGATGAGGCAAAGAAGAGCACAATATACAGCAGAGTGCTAAGGTATTTTGAGCAGAGAGAAATATAAAAAGATAGTATACTCCTTAATGCACGCAAATTCAAGGCAATCCAGACATTGTTTCCCTGTTATGGTAGCAACTTGAAGATGCGGTGTGGCAGGGAACTGGGGTAGAGATCATGAGGGGGGAGGTGGGAATTTGGGAACCTTAAAGGATCAGCTAATCTCAGCTAATCTCAGCTGGCTCTTTGTTTGTAATCACTGGAAATCCTGTTGAACCTGGTTCAATGAGCACTGCTGGTAATCAAGGGAAACAAAAAGATGGAAGGAGGTGAGTGCATGTCCATGCACCTGCACTGCCTGTGGATTTAACTTTGACAGAGCACCAAAAAACTCCCCAAGGAGGTGGAAACATTCACAAACAGCTGTTACAAGGAGCTGTCATCTATGGTAGTGACTGCACAATGGGCATATTCGCACTATGGTGATAGAAAATGTTGCCATACCCTCTATACACTAATATCTTTCCTTTTAATTTTGTTTCTGGGTGTATTGGACAATTGCAGTCATTGCTGTAAAGCAATGATGCATTACAGCAATATTTCATTTTTATGACTTTTGGATCAGTGTGATTGGTATTTAATTTGTTGGATAAGCCAAAAACAGACTTTTTTGTATTTTTGCAAGTTGCTCAAATGAACTTCCTAATAAATCAATATACCAATACCAAAATACCAATACAAACAATCTTATATCTTATCCAAATGTGTAGGCCTACTAATAATGTTGTCTTTATTGTACCTGAAAATACCTTTATTTGCATACATAAATTAGGGAATTTCAATTGTATATAAATCTGAGGTAATCTTTCTTATGTGGTCACTTTTGCTTGTTTCAAATGGTTTAGAAAGTCCAGCAGTGGCACATCGTTTTCTTCCTGTTGTAGTTGCAGTTTGTTGGTGCTGCCTGAGAAGACCAAGCGGTGCCCTGGCAACACTTTTCAGAGGCTACCGCCCTTCCTGAAAGAGGAAACACATGTTATGGGATATATCCCTGTTTTAGAATGAATGGCCTGACTGGAACAGTCAATATTGAACTGCATATTTTTCTCTCATGGCTTGTCTGTTTCTTGAATCTTTTACATTAGGAGCAGCAGAGCCCCCTCAGTCCCTCAGGCAGTAACATACACAACACAGCAGAGCTCACAGTGCAACTCTCTCATGAAAAAAAAAATCTCATTATTTGCTGCTGATCTGGTCTCTGTTGTTGGCATTTTGTAAGATTTAACCTGCCTCATGGATCAGGTTAATACCATAATGAGCAGTGTGGCTGCTATGGCGACTAAGGTGGATTTGACATATTTATGGGTATCAAGTGAGTCACTCATGAAAATACTAGTCAAGAAACATAAAAATGTATGATAGCTGCACCATAAAATCAAATCAGAACCTATAAATCCATCTTCAAATTAGTGCAAGAAATGTGTTAGTCAAATAAGGTTTAATTACTTAGGAAAGAATGTTAAAAAAAACTCAAATATGAAACTTTCTGACAAACACAAACAGTTCTGTCATATCTTAAGAGAAAAACAGAAGTTTTCCTGGCTGATCAGATGGGTGCAGTAAATTAAACCCACTGCTACGTGAGAGGGGGATGGTATCCTGAGCCCTGAAAGACTGAGTGGAGACACTAATAGGAGATTAAGTCAGGGATACTGAGCTGTTTGTCTGCCCGCCGCTGAAGAACCAGGATGTGACTCTGCATGTTTATAACACTGATCACCATGCATGCACATTATACAATGTAACGCCTAGCCAGGTGTCAACAATGCACTGTCCAGGCTGCAGGATCACTTTGTTCTCCTTCATCACAAAGTGTGTTTAAGATCAGGCCTTCAGGCACATGGCCATACTGCCTGTCTTCCATAAATTATGGTTTAATAGTTATTGCAAACCTAAGCCCATTTTAACAAAATATGACTAAAAAAAATCTCCTTTCATAGAGGAAATAACACTACATCAATGCCACGGTAATATCAGGAAGACACACACTGCAGTCCCTAAGTCTTTGGTGAATCTGACCACATTGCCATCTAGCTGCAGCCTTTACATACCAAGAGCTTAAAGCTGAACCGGTCATGGCAAACACTGTTTAAAACTAGTCAGACAAAGCACTAACTGAACTGCAAGACTGCTTTGAGACAACTGACACTGAGGCCATAGATAATATCCATGAATAAACCGAGACTGTTAGCCCATATACATCCATGTGGGTGCCCCTCAGGACTATCCAGGTTTGTCCTAATTAGAAACCATGGTTTAATGAAGATGTCTGAGTTAAATTCAGTGAACGCAACATGGCTTTGAACAACTTTTATCCGGTGGTGCTCACATTAGTGCCTATAGAAACTAGTTATACCTGTGACCGCCAATTCTCTTCAGCTTGCTTACCGGGAACACAGCTTGGTGGATGATGCTGTGGATGATGCTCATAAAGACTAATGACAATATCCCAAGTTTCGTTGTTAAAACTGGGTGGAAACAATTAGAGAGTTTAAAAAAACCCTGCATTGCATCACCAATTCAAAGTCTTTAGGGCGGCCCTTCATATTGTCTTTGACAAAGTGTGAGGGGTGTAATTTTGTTTGCAGCCATTCTTGCTAACTAGTGTGCATTTAGAAATCCCCAGACTTCATTAAGCGGAGATCTCCAATGTCTTCTATCCCAAGACTACTCAGCCCTTTAACACATGGACAACCCCAGCACCTACGCCCACATACTCTTTCTGGACTATAGTTCAGCTCTTAACACTGTCTCCCTGCAAAGTTTGTAGCAAGGCTTGCAGATTTGGGGCTGCCCACTCCCAACTGCAAGTGGATTTTAGATTTTCTAACAAGACCTCAGGTGGTTAGGGTGGGACGTATGGTATCAGCAGTGCTGAACATCTGCATGGGGTTCACCAGGGATGCTGCCTGAGACCTAGACTCTCTCTAGACCCTCTACACTCATTATTGCCTTTCCACCCATACACTTACCTATATTTTCAAATTTGCCAATGACACAACCATCCTAGGACTTATCGAGTGAAACACTGAATCACACTACAAGCAGCTGGTGGACAAGATACTCCAGACCAAGGAGCTAATCCTGGATTTCCAGAAGAAAGCTCTCCATCTGCAACCTCTGTGGATAAAAGATACCAAGGTGGAACAGGTCAACAGCTTCATGTTTCTGAACCTGCACATCACCAACAACCAGAGCTGGACAGCAAAATACCTCAAGAAAGTCACTCAAGAAAGCCAGCCTGAACCATCAGCCTCTTATTCAGGCCTACAGGGGAACACTTTTTTTTACTATACATCTTTCATTACCTGTTTTAATGTATGTATCGGTTTTATTTATTATGTGTGTATTTTATTGCATTTTTGATTATTTGACTGAGGGATCTGCACAAGAATTTCAATGTCCATATATGCCCCTATCTGAGCGAATGGCAAATAAAGTCTTGAATCCTGAATTAGAGATAACATTATTTATCCATTCCAGCAAGGGGACACCACATCAGCAGAGTGCACATTTGGTACAATCCTGCCTGCTAATACTAAGTCGCTAAAAAATAAATAGGGAGCAAACAAAAACAAAGCCTCAAGGAGAGCTCTGTCTCTACTGTAAGCACAGGCTTTGACAGAAAACCAAACACTGATTACCAGCATAAGACTTTTGGTTTTCCTCCATATGATTTTTCTGGATGTCTAATATAACAGCAGATGAAGGAATTTTTATAAATGAAGGCCCTTAATCACGTGAACAGAATACATTTGTTTACTGTGGGTAGACAGTGCACAATGAGCGTGTGTCAGCTTTCAAAAAAAAAAAAAAAAAAGAACTCAGTGTTTCATGTAAATTCCTCTTGAATGGGCAGCAATTCATCAAAATTCCTTGTATTTTAAGTGTTGCAGATATTATATCTACAATTTTCACAATCTCTGCTAGAACTGTAGAAGCGTGTTTTATACCTGTCTTTTCCAAAGCCAAGTTTACATCAAAATCCAAAGATGAGATACCTTAAAACTAGCCTGTGCTTGTCCCCGCCCCCTGTAGGCTGTGCCCCTGCTCCTCCCTCCTGCACTAGCCTACAGTGTCAGAGTGAGGAATGCAAACTATGCAGTCGGGCTGGTGAAAAGTCATTGGAATTGATCCCCTCTGGCTGTGGCAGGTCCCATTCACACACTGCACACTGCATGAAACCATAAGAACCTGTGTGTAGGACTGCAGGGATTTTAAACTCTGTTTTAATGAAACGAACAGCATGCACTGAGAAAGAGAAGAAATATCAAAGGGAAGGTTTAACTTCAGGAGGAAATGGTAACTTTTATCTGTTTACTTAAATGATGCATTTAGTCGCCTTTGCTTTGGTGCCTCGGGTGAATTCAAACAAGTACATAAAAAGGCCCTAAACATTGAGGGAAATCCCAGATGAATGATAAGGACATCAGTAGTAACTTTCACTTTCATCTCTGCAGTCTGATAGCAGTCGGATGGGAATGTTAAGTATTTCCCCAAACACTCATGACAGCAGCCCTCAATCTTCAATGCAGAATAAATTAACACTTTCCACACCACCACATCTGACATATGCCTGTCCTCTGCCATAAGTGATACTTGAATTGAAAATGTTAAGATAAATCAGTACTCTCCATTTAAAGACTCTACATCAAAAAATGAGACTAGCTTTGGTATTGGCCAACCAACTGTGTTGTAATCCATCCCTCTGTCACACCACATCCGACAGCATGCTGATCCTGGTGTGATCAGTGTGATGAGTGTGAATGGGAGGTCACTGACCACAGCGAGGCAATTCAAGAGCAGCCACAGGGACAGATAAAGTGTTCAAATCAGATTAACCTGAGAACGGGCTGTTAGCTTGATACTAAACCCAGTGTATGATTTAAAAAAGAAAAAGAACATTTAAAAAACAAATGCAAGTCAGTTTTATCAAATGCCACCCATCATTTTCAAAACATGTCATTGTTTCCAGTATTTTTTCTTTGCTTGGGAAGAACACACGGAAGCGTTCTCCCATAACTAGCGGCATGCTGATATATCTATATCTATATATATATAGCATATATATATATATGCTGGGTGATTGTGTTGCTGTGAAATTGATTATTAAGAGAAGAAGAGGGGTCTATAAAACATGTGTAATAAAATAAACAAGCCAAATTGGCAAAATGTAAAACCAACCTGAGTTTATTAGTTATCAAGGTTAAAAGTTTATATCACAAATCAAACAATTACAGTAGGTCTCTTCAAGTGAAAGAACGAACCTCTACTCTGAAGAGAGGGCAAATTCTATAATTGGCAGTGATTGAAAAATGGAGAAAATGCTATCTATCTGGCGGAAAAAATAATGACAAGGTTATGAGTGTTACCCTACAGTGTACCCTCCAATCACTGCTGTCACGGTAACAGCCGCATTCCCACAATTACAAGTTAATGGTCAGTTACAATGAAGGATGGAAGGGAAAACATTTTTTATAGAAAAATGAAGGAAGCTAAGAGTAAATACACAATGCCTTAAAAGGAAATGTGTTAGTCATTAGTGTTCTCTTTCTAGACATTTCTCCATCAGCCAACATGGACGTGCTGTCCGGTCTTCAGTAAAGAGTGTTATGGTGCTTTTCAGGGCTTAATCCGATTAGCTTAATCTGCAGGCCATTGCATGTGTGCAGTACAACGATTCACATTCGGAGCTTTAGGCTTGACCAGTTTCACCTCTTGGCTAATACTCTGAATGCCCTCTTGCAAAACTAATGAATCAGGGATGGCAAGCAGGGTAGTATCCACCTACACTTGATATATTTTTCTCATTCATTTGCTTGTGGGCTGGGCCATGTAAAAACGTGTTTGTAATGGTGCCATTCATATGAGTCTTTGAAGCAGCTTGAGGCTAGACTTTCTGCCATGCAGGCCTGTACTTCCTCGCAAGGGTCTGATGCAGGGGATCTCAGAAGAAGACACCTTCTATGCAGACTGCAGAATGACTGTTAAGATTTGTTATAGTCTGCTCAACCACGATACAGTTAAATCAAGATGACAGCTGAATACCTTCCCTCTGGACTTGTAGACTGAGCCCTTGTGGACTTCAGTGTTCACCCTTTTCATAGCAAGTCTGTAACACAGGATTTAAGACCTCAGGTGTTTTCATATAGATTAATTTAACTTCCTGACCTTGTAAACTCATTTCAAACTGACCTTTGCCCCTCTAGTTTAACAGATTTTATAAACAAACGCACACCATTAAGGCTGCAGGCTGATGGATATTCTGTGTATGAACAAACCTCACTCCATCAGTAAACTTATACACGGAAACTGAAAAAAAAGTCATCAAAAGTAATAAAAGCCTACAACCCAAGTGCACTCTCTGGTAGTCGGCAGGAAGTCCACTTGATGCTCCTTAGAGACTTGATCGATCCACACACACAGCAACATGCTCAGCGTCAGCATGCTAAAATGCTCACGACAATAATGTTAACAAGCTCATGTTTAGCAGGTATAATGTTTACTACGTTCACCATCTTAATTTAGTATGTTAGCATGCTAACGTTTTTATTTTAGCAATTAGCACTACACACAAAGTACAGCTGAGGCTGATGGGAAGCCACTAGTTTTTCAGGTATTTGTCATGAACTGATCAAACTGGAATTTTGACCTGATGATGACACGAGATGAAAAGTTAGAGGAAATGAATGTCTGTACAAACTTTTATGGCAATCCATCTAATAGTTGTTGGGGCATTTCAGTCAAAACCACAAATGTGAACCTAAGGGTGGTGCAAGAGGAAAAGTGATGGGATCACTAAAGTCAGTCAGATTCATTGTCTGTAGACCATAAATGTCCGTTTGAGATATTATGGCAATCCATCCATAGTTGGTCATATCGGCCAACAACCAAACTGATATTGTTAATCACTGAGCCAAAAATAGAGCACATCCCAACAAAAACTTATTTTATTATGCATGTACAAAGGCTGTTTTTACATTTGTTTGACATGTAAACTGCAATCTTTATTCCATTCGTTCAAATGTACTTCCTTATTAGATTGGATGATGATGACAGCGTTGTTTATCAGATTACAGAGGAATGCAAACTGGATTAACAACATACAGTACCAACTGCAGAGGAAAGAGAAGGCAGAGGAGACTGTGAATCAGCAAGTCTTCCACAGCAGTACTTAGGTGTGTACCCTAGACTCAAAAATAGCAACCTTAATGGCCTGGATGGAGCCAGAGCAGTACTCCACTTGATTACTACTACTAATGATAATGTCCAGCAATCACGGCTTCATAGCAGGATGTAGGCCTCAACAGTGAGATGTGAGAAGACGTTTGATTCATATTGATTCTGAATAGGGTATTCACTGTAGGGTAGAAACACTTTCATCAGAGCACCTTGGTAGCCAAGTGGTTACAGCGCATGCCACATAAAGGCAGCGTCCCTGGTTCTATTCTGGCAAGGATCTATGCTGCTGGTCATCCCCCTCTTTCTCTCCCTGTTTCCTGTTGGCCTCTCTGCCACCTACTAAAATAATAAAAGCAACCCCCCCCCCCCCCAAAAGAAAAATACATACATATACATACATACATACGTACATACACACACACACACACACACACACATATATACACATACACATATCTATCTTAGATGGTGAGTGTAAAGCATGTCCCAGAGCGGTGGCACTTGCTAACAGGAAAACACTCACTGGCCAGGCTCTTAAGCAGGCTCTCTCTGTTATGGTAACCTCCTCTCTTCTCCAAAACAGTCCTGCTCTATCAGGCAGAACACTTTTAAAAGTGAGCCTTGCCCAAAACATCTGTTCAGCCAAAATAAAGCTGCAGGAAACCTGCACTATCTAGGAAAAGACAGGCCCCTTCTCTCCCACAAGAAGATGGAAGACAGGAAGTCATAGGCACTTCCTGTTCAGGCAGGATTGAAAAGATTTTGGAGACTTGTGGTGGCAATGAGCTCTGCTATTCTGAGAAGAAAAAAATAAAATGTCAACAACTCTGACGTTCATCTACACTGGAATGGAAATGGAGATCTAAAATTAGACAATTATGTAACAACCATTAAATTGGTAGACAGATGTCTGTGTGCTGCCACTGCATTAAAAATCAATGAAATGCAGATTACAGGGCACACAGATTTCTGACGGGCAAAATCTTTTAAATATTTCCTTATTTCCCACGTTGAACCAGGAAGTTGTTAAATAATTTCATCATGTGACCACAAACCAAATCTTCTGTTTTGGCTTAAAAGGTCATATATTTAACAATTATTTTGACATGTGGTTACAATACATTCTGGCCCAATGAGGCTGTCCCAAAGAGATAAACCAAGTGCAATTTTAGTCTGTGAAATTTAATCAGTTTTCATTTGCACTGGAACACAATCTGTCTGTCTGGCCACTGGCTGTAGACTAACCAGGGTCAGTCAGGGCTGAATGCAGGAAACCCTTTGAGTTTTCCACTAAGTGCTCTATAAAATCTCAACATTTATGTACTCAGCTTAGGAATTCTCAGCCTCCCACTCAAGAGCCCAGAGTGGCAAATATGGTTTAGATTATAACCACAACTGCCAAGAGCCATGCCCAAACCCAAGCAGACAAATTTTATAGTGAGTTTGATGGGTGTGTTTTATGCCTCAATTTTCCTTGAAGCCTTCGTTCCACAATCCATGTATCACTGCTTATATCTGAATGTTAAAGACTTTAAATGTTTCCACTCCTTTGAGTAACCTTTTACACATTCAGAGCAGTAACTTGACAACATTCAGAGACAATAAAACGCTCATTATACTATATTAACAGATGACAGGTGAAAAGCAGTATGTTTTGTTTGCTGTATCTTCTCATGTCATGGACTGTAGCCAAACCAATTACCAATTAGCATTGTAACCTGTCATCTGAATGTACTGCACCCACAGGGCTTCTGCTCTATTCTAGGAAGGAAGGATGGATCAGGTGCTAAACTTGAACACTATTCTATGTTAGGGCTGCAACTAATGGTTAGTTTCATTTTTTAAAATGTCTGTCAATTACTTTTTTCAATTAATCAATTTGTTTCATAAAACCCCAGAAAACTGTGAAAAATGTTCATTATGATTCCCCTCAGTTCAATGTGATGCCAACAAATATTTTGTTTAATCCAAAACCCCAAAGAGAATCAATCTGCTATGATGTATAACATTGAAAAGCAGCATTTTTCATATTAAACAACTTGGAACCGTCAAGTATTTGGCATTTTTGCTTTATTTTTTTTATCAAAATGGTTGCTAATTAATTTTCTGTTAATTGACAATAATTGTTGCAGCCCCACTAAGGTGCCATCTTTGATTAGTTTTTTTCCCCAAAACACAAATATTTTCTCAATGTTTCATAAAAAGAAGGAAAAAGCAGCAAATGGTCATATTTTAAAACTTCTGAAGCTGATGTGTGTATTTTTTCTTGATAAACACCAACAAATATTGAAATAATCTTCTGTCAACTGACAAATCAGTTAATCAACTTGCTGTTTAAGCTCAAATCAATGTAATTTTCAAAAGGACACAACCTCTTAACAATATGATACCATACTGTATATGACTCGCTATTCAGCAAAATCCATCTTTGAGGAAAATCAACAAACTAGGCGAAATTTTCAAACAAGAGTGAAAAACTCCAGCCGGGCTGCTGACTGTTATGTAACATCATCATGACTATTACTTTCTGTTCCGAGCTGTGTGATTGCGTAGGGCCGAATGGTTTATACATACTGCAGACACACTGAGGTGGTGGAAAGTTTGATTGGGATTATGTAATTTTGTATCAAAGTTTGGGGCTCCTTTAATCCACAGCATGGGACAGAGAGAGAGTCTCTTAGTGGAAGCAGTGGTTACTAGAGCAGCCTCATGTATTATTCACCTGTTCAGAGAACTCATCTGCTCTCCCATCTCTACCTCCCTGGGTTTGTTCTTGTACGATTTACGGTTACAGCTTTTAGTCTGCGTGCTGATACCGGCCTTTTAGGAAGAGAGACAGACAGGCAGAGGAATACAGAAGAGGTCAAGCTGCTTAGGCCGCACAATATAAACAGCCCTGTAATCTGACTGGCTTGGTCCTGCAGCATATGTGACAGCCAGCATCCACTCCACACACGACACTGCAGAGTGTTCGATTTGGTAAAGACTTCCAATAAATGACGTGATGATGGAACATACAAATAATAATACTCACTCACCTAAACTCAGTTGTACGTTAATCTTTAAAATAACAAATCCGGCTCCACAGCATGACAGAACATGACTTAATCCCAGTGAACGATCAAAGGAGGAACTTAAAATGTAAGGTTAACAAAAAGTCCCTGACACACTTGCTATATTTGAAAAGTGCACATAGCACTCAACCACTGGAGGTATTCCCAGGATTCCCACATCTTGGGAAAATGTTCAAAATCTGCAAAAAGCTAAACATCCAATGTCAGCAGGTATGATGCAATCAAGAGGGCAAACGTAAACAGAGAATACAGTCTTTTTTTATCAGGTAAACCAGTTGAAAGTGCCTCTGCTTCTCCTATGCATTGCAGCAGGAGCTCATTACTGGCAATATTTAACTGGAGCAGACACTATCTAAAATGTAGAGCAGTCCCATGGAGCAGGAAGAAGAAGCAGCACAGGTAAGTAGCACAGTTAGTCATCATTTTCACAAGCACAAAGAACCCCAAGAGGCTTAGAGTAACCCCTTAGAGTAACTTGTCAAAGCAATCAAGCCTGCAAATGTGAATCTTTATGTTCTATAATGAAACTGACAAGGCTACACAGAAACCTGTGTGCTCTGTTGATTAACACCAGGTCTGCAATGATATTGGTTGCATACATAAATAGAAAAGTCAGGATAACACAATAAAGCCCATAGACTTAGTCCATTGCGGGGACAGGGGTGTGCAGGGGAGGGGCCAAGATGGCTGATCTGACATGGCAAGAATGACATAAAACCATAAATCAAAACAATAAAACAATACACTCAAGTTGTTCACTATATTAATAACATCAATCTCTACCTCAGTGATTTGTTGAACAATGTGTGGCCCTACTCAGCACTCAGCTAATAACTAACTAATTAAAAACTCTGTACATCAGAGATAAATACATCCATATATCAACATTACTTCACAGCCCCCTGGGTCTGTACATAATAATTAAAATAAATAAGCTACATCAAAACAAACCAATAAAATAAAATATAAAGAGGCAGCCTATTATCAGATATAAAATCCTACTGTAAATAACCTCTCAGCCAATCTTTAAGTGCCAGCTTGAAAACCCCCGAGCTGCTTATGATTTTAAGATTTCCTGGCAGTCTATTCCACAGACTAACATATTACCTCTTTAGCTGCAAAAAAAGTTTAGTGGCAAAAAAGTTAACTTCCCTAGGTTACTCTTAAACCTGTGAGAAACAAAGTGAGAAAGTAAAAGGTATGAAGATAGGCCATTGTACTACGAACAGCAAGCATAGTTGAAACAAGGAAGGACAAGAACTCCTGTCAGGGTCACCACTGCTTTCCTGTCCACATGATCCTGACACATGGTTATATAGCACACAGTCAAGGTGACTGACTCCTTAGCTGCAACTGTATCACCAACAACATTACAACCAGGGGACCTTTTCAGTTTTATCTTTGATCCAAACAATATAGATTCTGTTATTCCTAAATGGAATAGCAGTTTGTTAGTGGTCATCCACCTGCACTCCTGCATGTTGTCCAGAGCACACGTGAGAGTCCCACTGTCCCTTCTACTTGTACAGTGATTGAGTTGCATGTTAGTTGTGTGTGTGCTGGCTATGGGCTGCTAATGGCATTGCTCCAATATAATGACACCCATCTGGTGTACTGCACCCTCAGGTCAAGCACATACTAGGAACATTGTGGATCTAAGTATATCACCATTAGGTGGCAGGCAGTTAGGACTATTGATTACAATTACACAACAGCCCCCCAGCTGGATCATACACTGTATACACTAACTAAACATTTCCAACTGCCATTGATTTGTTATATACCCTTCAGCCAATACACCAATGACATGTGCATGCTGTTGAGTACAGAGCCTCCACAAAACTCTTCACACACTCAACAATTTCTGCTCCAATTCCATGGCAAAGCCAAGGTGGAGAGGCAGCATCCTGTGTCATTTTCAAATTGCATCATCAGCACAACAAATTCAAAGCTAATGACAGCAATCATGGAGCTAATGGTGTTCTCAGTATACCCAAAGTGTGTAGAAACAGAGAGATGGCTCAGCTGAGGGCTCTGGCCTATTACAAGTCTCTCTGCTCTGCACTCTAACAATAAACAAAGAGGCTCCGGTCAGTGTGTGCCTTCGCGAAAATGCACATATTGTTGGGGGACGAAGAGAAGTGCACTTCACTAAGCAGAGAAACTGCTGTGTGACCAGTGGTGACATGCTTGTACTATGTAGTATGTTATAATCTAAATGTGTTTCTGGGCTTTTAAAAAAAGGACAGAAACATTTGTGTTTCAAGTTGAAACAGCATCATGGTGGGAATCAGAATGGGTGACAATCTCCCCTTTATGTCCCTGAAACAGATCCCTCCATTCCTACTGTGGTATTTACATGTTTCATGGAGGAATTAATTACGAGCTGTGTGGACAGCGCTCTTGTGTACAGCCACATTCTTGTCCCACTGAGAAGCACCAGCGAACTCTATACATATGTTTACTTCTACAGCTCACACACTGTATCTGCTCAATACAGTATGTTGACCAACACATGATCTGCTCATACTGCCGAACACACAAAGACAGTCCCGTGCAATGTTTCTACATGTTAGCTCAGTCCTTCTAAGCATGATTATTTCCCAACATACATATTTGTATCCACTTCTGCTCTCCTCCCTCTGGCGTCTCTGGCAGTGCACCAGAGTGAGAATGAATAAATAATATGAAGGTGTGGTTGGATGTCTGGGATCCTGACTCAGGATTCCATTTCCCTGACAGAGAGCCTGGACGGTGTCCGTTTCTGTTACCTAGCAACTTCTTCCAGGAAAGCTGGAACAATCGAGATGGAACACCAAACACCCAACACACTCGTACACAACAAAAGACTTGACTCCTTTCCCCCTCTCGAGTCCCTGGAAAAGTGATACCGAGGGGTAAATGCAGGTCCTCGTCGCCCAGATGTTCCACAAGAAGAGCACGTTTCAAATTCAGCATTATGTCACTATCACTGGACACTTTATAGGCGTGTCTGAGGCATGAAATAGAAGCCACTTGCTTTCCCTTTTGAAGAGGTATTATGTCATTACAGTGCATTCCTATGAAAACCGATGCCATCGCTGACACCAGGTACAAAACACCTTGATCAGGCACTGATTCTTTACAAGCTCTCAAGGAAAGAAGACACTTAAAATAAATTTAACAAGTGAGACTGAAAGTGAATGTTTACAAGAGCCCACAAAGCAGTGTGATTTACTCTATGAACTACAAGCAACAGAGATCCTTGTATAGCTTTTTTACAATCAAGATCACTTTATTTACTCAATGTCCCACTAGTAAACCCTCATTCATTCACAACAAATCATCCTCTTACACATTTACAGGTCAGGGTCACTCATGAGATGACTTGTAGTTTTTCCAACCTCAAAGCCCACATGTGCTCCCACCCAGATGATCTAAAGTCAGCTGACTCGTTGCTAAAAATGTGCATAAAGCAGGTTATCTCCTGCTCCACAGAGGTTTGATGGGAGTGGAGGGGAAAAGAGAAGAAGGAGGAGGAGAAGGGGGAGGAGGAGGGGTATTAAGGTGTGTACTTACAACAAGCACGGACGTCCTGACCACTTCAGAAACACTTTGCCTGAGTTCAGCCGCCGTGCCAGGTTTACCCAAACCCCGCGTAAATTTCCTGGTCTCCGGGTGCACAGGAGTAGCCATCGTTGCGCACCACTTTGCATCAATGGATCCTGTCCACAAGTTATATCAACAAAGTTTAAAGGAAATTCATCACCGGTTTATCCGTCTTTCCGATCCACACTAGTGCGCACCACGAGTTTTCAACTGGGTCATGTTGCGGCGTGGCTGCTGATTCACTCCCACTTCTCGATCTCATACCTTTGAAAAGTCAACGCTTGCCGCATTATTCCGGAGCTCTGTCGTATTCCGTTGTATTTATTGTTGTCATGATAAAGTACTCTCTCGAGGAGTGTTTCATTGGTCGTCCAACGCTAGACAGGAGGTGTATAATCTGGTTGTCTCATTGGCGCACTCCGCCCCTCACCGGTTTAAACGCCCTGCCCACTCCTGACTGGCTGCTGTCGGGCCTGGACTTTGGACAGCAAAAGCACTTTCAGTATGAATGACTGAATCAATATGTTGGATGGAGAAGGAAAGAGCTTATCTTTTAAATTCATAAGACACTATTAACTACTACTACTACTACTACTACTACACACATATATCAGATGTGGTCACTTTTACACAGACATACTTTAATTTCCTGGAGATTTACGCTGACCCCAAGTTTAACAACTGACCCCAAAAATCAGCTTTCAAATCAGGTCTTTTGTCAGTTAATGGGCCCTAAGTCTGAAATTTGTCCCCAAAAGAAGCCTATGACAGACCACACACACTTCTTTACATAAAAGCAACAGGATAGTTAAGTCAAGGTCATGGTGCCTTAAACACTTCAATGTCACTAAAACAGTCAATATGCTTTGATTAACACATATCATTTGATATTGTTTTCTTCACATTTTGTAATAATGTAGGGTTAATGTGACTAAGATTCTCTACATCTAGACTGTATGCACACAGGCGGTGTTGGAAACTCCCTTTTGGATAGTTAGGTTTGAGATCAGTAAACTGATATCATATTTGACCAGTTTGTGCATGCAGGGATAGGCATCGACCTTCTGTTGACATGCAGAGCTAAATGTAGGTGTAGAATTAGTTAATAACATGAATTGATTTTGGTGAGAGGACACTCTGGAGGAAACAGGCTTTATACATTGCTTACTGGTTTAACTGTACATTGGTGATACATTTTATAGAGCACTGTGGTTGTGGCTGACTGACGCCTTGATCAATGCTGCCATCTGTAGGTCAAAGCTATAAATACACTGGAAAGCTGTCACTGTATTTTCAGTGAGCTTGATGTGATGCTGTTAAAACATCATATTCTCAAAAAGAAAGAAATACACAAGCAACACAAATCTAAGTTTGAATTTTCTTTTTTTTATTGCTTTCATTTCCAAAGAGCTCTCTGTTGTCTGGAAAAACGCTGCATATCTGAGCAGAACTGAGGTTTTCCATCTCAAATGCTTCACTGCAAAACCCTGTCAAATGCATATTTCCATTCATTAAGACCCATAAAAAAGATCTAGTATCTGTATACGGGAGCAGCCTAAGTTCAGTGAGGGCAACGGTGCTTGGAACTGAAAGTTTCTATTTAGTTTCACACATAATCTTTAAAGCTTTCAATTACACTTACCTTCATAATACAATGATTATGAACATGTCTCACATTTCCTCATACAGTTAATTTAAAAAAAGAAGCAAAACGTAGATGTATTTATACAACAAAGATCAGCAAATAGAATATTTACTTTACTTGAAATGGCATTAGTGTTGATGGCAGCTCCCCTGGCCACTTACTGATCAATCCTAGGGTTATATCAATAATACAACAAAATAGTTTATATTTTCATCACATTTTTTTTTTGACAAGAACACATTGTGCTGGGCCAGATGTGGACAGAGCATTAACTTTTAAAGGGTGGCCTGTTTGACATGATTTTAAATTTCATGGTATACAGTATAAGAGACACTCCTGGTCTCCAATGTAACAAAATAGCATTAAAAAGTCCAGCACATTGATATAAATCAGTTTGGCACTGAAGTTGCAGGACATTTTCAAAGCAGCTGTTTTCAGTAAAATGAAGTCGACAAAAACTTTATGACAATGCAGTGACAGTTTAACCATTGACGAAAGAATGCTGAATATTTTTATCAACATGTTCCTGCTGTAAAAACAACCAATGACAACATGTAAAACCAGAAAGATAGGAAGTGGTTCAGACCATTAGAAAAACAGTATAAAATGACATCCTTAAAAAGAGGTTTTAGAGTTGAGTAAAAATGCCAAAAATGCAGTCTTTGATGCAGTCTAAACCAGCGGACATGTCACCATTAAAGCATTAAAAAGCACCAAATGTGCATGGACACATGTACAAATGTCCCAGATATGTGTAGAAAGAAAAGCAAAGAGTCCAGGTAACAGGAAGGGCATATGCCACCCAAGTGAGATGGCGTGTGGAAACAAGGTGAGCCAACTCAGTGAGGATGGGACTCTTTGCTGTTCAGGACACGAGCTCGACTGGAGGGGACCGTTGCACTGCGGATGACCTCCATCCACCTGTGGGCAGAGAAAGGCTTTTATTAATCAGTCCTCTGGTATCCAGGACGCAAAAAAACTGCAAATATATCTTAAGAATGTCAATCTGGATGACTGGGGATGGGGACGTACCTTTCAAAAGTGTATTCACTCTCCGATCGGAAGTAGTAGACATGGGACTTGAAATGCAGTTTAAAGACATAGTCCTTGTGGATGTTTTCAGACTCTGATGGGATGGTGACAGAGTAACCCAGCAGAGGGAGGCTGGCGAGTGGATAATCGTCCTGAAGACAAAGTTGAAATAAGAATTCAAATTAAATATATAAAAATAAATCCACAAACAACTGAGATGTACAATGAAGCTACAGTTTAGTAGCATAATAATGTAAACATGTCAAAATAATCATACATTTTTACTGTCTTTAAACATTTTTTAAACTTACAGGTGTGCTTACTTACTTCTGTGTGCTACAAATGTTCAGTTTCTCTTACAGTTGTTCCCTATATCCCTAAAAGTTTCTACACTAGTCTTAAACCTATTTTTTAAACATGCCTCTTGCATTATATTGACCTGTGCAGTTTTGAAATCTTCCACATCTGAATTTTTGAGCCTTTAATAGACAGTGCAGTGGCTGTCTAGATAAGTTGTTCTTTGTAGTATAAAAATAGTTATGTGTTATAATATCATGTATTTCGTGCGACTGAAAAACAATTGAATGTGTCTATAGAAGCTTAAAACTCACAGTATCTATAGCTCAAATACAACCACCAAACATTTTCTCAAGGTAAAAAGGCAGGATGAAAAACTGCATGGGAAAGTGTGTCCACCTCTAATGTAGCAGACAGATTTGAAATTCTGCACATATATGAGATGCTTTTAAGCAGAGGGAAGTGTAAACACTTTGACTGGCGCAGAGTGAGGAGGGATATGAATGTGGGGAAAAGGTTGTGGTGTGTTCCCTGGACAAAAAGCAGGGGGTTGAAAGTGAATGTTTGTCACCTGGTGAGACTTGTAGAAAAACAGGCTGAAGTTCGTGAAGACCACCCAGAGTTTCTGCCAGCCGTTGCTGTTCTTGAACTTCCTCAGTAAGTTTCCTGACAGCTGATTCTACAAATACAAAAGACAGCAAGTTTGAAATCTGCAACTTTATAAATCTGTAAACATCATAAGAGCACTAATAACATACTTGGATCACTAACTGAAAATGTGGAAGAGGGATTCATTAAATTAAAAGATAAGTCCTTCAATATTCCATATTTTTCTCATTGTCAACAAATTCAATGAAAAGACTAAAACTCAACAAAAGATTAAGACTACAAACAAGTACTGCCTGTGTCGTTAATGTCAGGTACAGCATTTGTGTCAGTCTGCCTCCAATGTTGTCTAAAAACTATTAAAAACACCTGATTAGCTATACTAGCACCGGCTGCATGTTCCTTTATTAGGATGAATGTGGAAACTGTAGTTTATTTTGAGTTGACCATATAGACGTTGTCCTGCTTCCAGAAATACTCACTAAAGTGTCACATACTGTATTGTATTAATCTTTGGATGAAAATAGTCCATCCAAAAATACACTATTTACTTCTGTTTGAGAAATATTTGCTAAAGATAGTGTCGAGCCTCTTTAAGTAAGCATTTAATCTCTTGAAAAAAAAGGAAGTTAATTATTTGTGACTTGCTTTCAAAGATTTACGTCTTCAGTGGGAGAGTGCCACAGAAAAGCAGCAATGTCAGAAACTACAACAAGGTGACATCGACACCATGGTTGTTTCATGGCAGTTGTTGACAATCACAAAAATACAGTATATGACCGGTCTTATCCTTTCTATTCTGTACTTTTGGATAAACTTTGAATCTACTGTTGCTAAGCACTTCAATCCCAATGGTTTAAAAGATAGTTATTAAAAAACAGAACCTGCAGTTGTACATTATGTTTAATAATAATTTTGCTTCTACCATGAATTTTAAGCTGTCAATATCATATCTATAAAACCAACCAACAGGTAACTAATCTGAACAGTATGAGGCACCACAGCAACTTTAATTCCATGTTTTATTTCTTTAAAGCACTTTGTAACTCGTCTTCCTACGGTGCAGTTCAAGTAAACACACACACGGGGCCTCTCCTGTCTGCCTGGCTCCTTTACCTCTAGACTCCTGCAGGATTCACTAAAGGAGAGGCTCTGAACACGGTACCAGCAGATAACACAGAGAGGCACTGGTCCCTGGCCACTGGGGGGCCCCACCGAGGGGGCCTTATTCTCACTGACTGGACTAGGGTCCTCTACCACGGAGGAACGCACAGACGCATGGGGAAAAGAGAGGGAGAGACAGAGAGAGAGAGAAAAAACAGACAGGGAGGGAAGGACAGAAACACAGAGACTGAGTAGGTGAAACACAGGCATGCAGTGAAAGGGATAAACACGAAGGTCGGCAGTGTGTCCAGGCAAAGCTGTGAAGAGGACGTGGTTACAACTACAGAGGAAGAGCAGAACTGTTTTGTAGGGAGGCTACATCTACGTACTGCTCCTCTCTATTTACGGACAGTCAGAGACTTCAAGTGCAGGGGAGGAAGAAAAAAGGAAAGAACCACACAGGAAAGCCACAGTTGTGAGTTAAGATAAGGACTGTTAGCCAAAGGAGGGAAAGGTGGGAACAGTATCGTCACAGAGTTTGCAACTAGAGAGAATTAATAGCTTTACTATAAAGTGACTGACTGACTGACTGCAAAACCCCTAAGGACTATCATTTTATGTCTACACGCAATCAAAAGTTGTTGAATTCCTGCTGCAAGAAGCTGCTATTATACATTTAAATTTAAGAAAGTCCTTTTGTGATGAGCTCAGATAATAGAGAAAGAAAATAGAAGAAATTACTTGAGAGCATGCATTGCATTTGCAGCCACATTGTTACAAGGTTTTTAAAAACATACAAGTAAACAGAAAGTGAAGAATGGGCCTTAAAGCCTCTTCGCACCTATTAACTCACAATAGCTAATGTACACTACCAGTCAAAAGTTTTAGAACACCCCAATTTTTACAGTTTTTTGTTGAAAAATATTTTCAAGCTTACCATCTTGGTCTTTTTTCTAAGGTAGTTCTGGCATAGCTTGGACTTATGTTTTGGGTCATTATCTTGCTGTAGGATGAACCCCTGACCAACTACGTGCATACCAGAGGGTACTACATGGCGCTGCAGAATGCAGCCCTAGACCATCATGCTTCCTCCTCCATATTTGACAGTTAATGTCACACAATGAGGAACTATCCTTTCACCTGCTTGACAGGCGAACAAAACTCCTGCATGATGAACAGAATGTTTTAAGTTTTGATTCATCGGTCCATAACACCTTCTGCCAGTCTTCAGTACATTGGTGGTGTTTCATGGCCCAGGCAAGCCTCTTCTTATTCTGACTCTTAGCAATAGCTTTCTTGCTGAAACTGGACCTGTCAAACCTGCAACTCAAAGTCTTCTCTTCACAGTTGAAACTGAGACTTGCTTACTACAACCAATATGAAGCTGTGCTTGAAGCTGTTGTCCTGTGAGCCGCCTATCACGCAAGCTGTTGACTCTCAGAAATTTGTCTTCTGACTGTGTTGTGGCTTTGGGTCTGCCAGACCTCTTCCTTTCAGAGATTCCCCCAGTTTGAGTGCTTTTTGATGGTGAAGGAAACTGTACTCACTGACACCCTGGCTTTCTTCGCAATGTCTCTGTAGGAAAGACCTACATTTTTTGTGTTTTTGTATAATTTTCAGTTTTGGGTAACCTTACTTTTTTTTTTAACCTCTGGCAGTTCACCGCTTACCTTTGTACCATTTCGAGCTATTCATTGGACTTGAACTGCTTGAATTTCAATAAAAAACTGGAAAAATGTGGGTGTTCTAAAACTTTTGACCAGTAGTGTATATATTTAAGCTTAGAAATAAAATAGATACAGTGATGGGAGTGGGATACTGTTCCCACAGAC
The DNA here is from genome assembly GCF_027409825.1 of Scomber japonicus. Lineage (NCBI taxonomy): Eukaryota > Metazoa > Chordata > Actinopteri > Scombriformes > Scombridae > Scomber > Scomber japonicus. The sequence continues at coordinate 18,342,789 of NC_070588.1, forward strand.
AGATTATTACAGTGAATTAAGATACAGCAAACACTGATAAACAGAAATAGAAAACAACAAGGCGGGGAGGGGCAGGTCTGAGGTTGAGGTTTGGCTGGTACCTCCATAGCTATGCTAAAGTCCACCATGGACACACTGGTGTTCCTGTGCCAGCACACGTGCACCATGGTGTTACCACGGTGAGGGGCGGGCCTCTCCAGGGAGGTGTGTGATGTTGTCATGTCGTCCTCAGACTCCGCCTCCACCGAGGACTCCTCAGGGCATTCTGGGAAAGTCAGGAGGTTGTTACTGCTAGACAATGAGCAGGGTGATGAGGGGAGAAGGCGCTAAAACACAGACAATGTGAGATCATTCACAGATCGATGCAAACCTGTCAGTGAGCATCTTATAATTCATTAAATCAAGCTACAGAAGGGATTAGTCTGTTTCACATTTTTTTAAGTTTTGTATCCCCTTTTCAGGGCAGCAGTACAAATTAATGTTTGTCATAGTAACATGGTTATCATCTTGATTATTTGCCAAACATCAAGAGAGCGGGTCTTATCCATTCAAGAGGGCAGATGCCAGAGGGAGAGAGAGCAGTGCGTTGCTGATAGCGTAACACTTTTCTGGTGCAACCTTGAAGGACGATGAATGATAACCCTCATTCCTTAAATATTTTTGTTTTGTTTCTGTCTGCGTTTACTTGTTAACCAAAATGAACTGAAACCAACACTGAGCTAAGTGCATGACTGACAACAAGAAGAGCATGTCAGTTGGCCCAATCAGGTGATGCTGCGAGGAGCAAATCAAGCTCATCTGGGTTCAGGTAAGGCTTGCGTTCTTTCTTGATTTTGGCAAGTAAAGGCATTCAGTGTATGTTGTGGCCTGTTAATACCTGGCACATCCATGAGGCAAGGTGGAATAAAATCCCCTAGACAGAACAACAAACAATTTCACCACTACTTCCTGTGGTGTGACAAAGTGTACATATCATATTCAGCAGTAGGTTTGTGTAGTAACTTACTGTTGTCATTCAGATTGCTGGTTAGCAGGTCAGATGAAGGCCCATTGCTGGTTTTTGCCATCTCTATCGCCACCTTTATGTCCTCCATCCAGTTCTCCATCTCTGTCAAAGAACTACACGGAGAAGTGCACAAATAGAAAAAATGCTCAGAACATCCCATGTGCAAAACCGTCACAGCAGGAAAGCCGAGTGGTTAGAAACTGTTCTCTTAACATGTGTTTGATCCATGTTTGTCTAGGTGTCACTGCCAAAAGACACTAAGCCAACATCTGCTCATTCATGGAAACTGGATGAGCAAAATGTTAGTTTGAAGACAGAAAAATAAGTAATTTATTGCTTTTTGTTAGTAAAAAAGTGTGAAAGTGATTTTCTAGTAGTGTGTGATTATTTGTGATGACTCAATGGCTTCTGCAGAGAGTGCACGTCTGACAATTTTCAAATGACTCCACACCAAACCCTCCAGAGGAAGCACATAGTCACCCTGAGTTAATTTTAGATCCAGGTACAAAGCCTCCATGGGTTGAAAACTGCTGCTCTTACCTCGCTGCTACCACCACCGACTGCCTCTGTCCAACCAATGTGAAGGCATGAGGCACACCCCACTCATCCTCACTCTCTCTGATCTGGAGGAAGAACACAGAAAAAACATTAGAGAGCAGCGGTATCTAGGACAGCAAGCACCAAAATAGACAGAAAAGGAGAGAAGGAGGGAGGGAGGATGAAAAGACAGTGAGAGAGAAGGAAAAGTAGGGTTGTCCTGAAAATGTGTGTGTCTGTGGGGAGGGGAGGGGGCAGATGTTGAAAGAGCTGTAGTTCAGTCATTTGGTGCAGATTATTTTCAGTAATGACAAACTGGTGACAGCCGTTTCAAACACTTCGTGCTCAAACGAGATACTTACTGTCATGCCATGGAGCGCCAGCTGCCCGTGCACTTTGAACTGATTGGTTGCCGTCATCCCTCGACTCGTGTACAAAATGACGTCATTGAACTATTGCCAGAAAGGCAGAAGAGATGAAAAGGACAAAAAAGGAAAAGGAAAATGTAAATAGACAGTCTTACAAACCAAATGGCAACGAGTGTTTTTAGGCTCAAATTACCTTAATGTATATAAGCCAGTAAATAATTCTGAGTGGGCACATGTGCTTCTGTCTGTTCTGACACCAAATAACTTGTCATAGCAACTACAAAATATATAAACTTGAACATAAAGTAATACAAATATTAATGATTAGAGAGCCCCTGAAGAAACAAACAGTGAATATAAATGAGCAAGCATGTGCTATTTTTCCCTACAAGAACTTTTGAAGTTTCACTACACTACGCGTTATGTATAGCTGTAAATGATGAAAGCGTGATTATTTTTTCTACTGAGATCACTCAGCTAAATAATTAGTTCACTAACACAACCTAATCTCAAAAGAGTGAGGTGTTACCAGGAAAAACATTCGTTGCTGTAGGCCTTTTCCAGACAGTTTGCTGAGGCAGCCTAACCTGATGAACTCCTGAGAAAAGAGAAAACATGTATCATTCATTAGACCCATATTGCGCTGTACTGGAATAAATTGTAATATCAAGTAGATGTTGGAAAATTCAGATATGGTATTAAAAACCTCAATCTTTAAACTCACCCGACCAGGAACAACAAGATTGTCAGTGCCAATCAAATCCTTCCTCAGCTCCAAAAGCTTCTGGAAGTTCTCCATCTTGATTAAGCTTCCCTGGAGCTGGTCCACCACCTCAGACACATCTGCCAGAGCAGCTACAGACAGTATAATGTGTTTTAGATTATTCTGCTGTACTGGAAAACCTACAGTAAAAACATGCCTATTTGAAAACACAAAGCGTGGGCGTGCTACCTCTGCAGTCTCTAAAGTCCACATGAGTAGCCGGGTAGTGTTTGCACAGACGCTCCAAGATCTGTTTGTAGTGAATGAGGCGGTGCAGAGGCCGCAGAATGAAGACATTGAGGGGGATGTAGCAGACTTTTTGCAGCTCAAAATCCCTGCAGAGACCCTCTAATTTGCGGGACGCCCTGCATGCCTTTTCCAGCTCCAGCAAAACTTCAGACTGCTTATGCAGGTTTGCTGTCAGCGGCTATAGACAGATTTAAGTTGAAAAAAGGCACACATATATGGGTGTCAGTGCATTACTGCAATTATAAATACACTGTAGAATTCAACAAAGAGTAGTGCCTCACTTTCAAGCCTTGAAGGTTCTTTAGCATGACATCTCCAATGCGCTGGTAGTCTCCTTTGATGTGAGCATTGGAACGTCCTTCCCTAAAACAGATAAACATCAGTAGTTTTTATCTCTAAAACTTTACAGAGCGATTGCAGACAGTCAGTTAATTGACTAAGCTACACAAAAGCACTTAAAGCTTATTGATTATTCAACAAAGTGTCAGCTCAAGCAAGAAAAATTCAAATTAAGTTGGCAAGAGGTCTTTAAACTTAGGAAGGAAATCCACCAGCAGGTGTCTCCCTTGAGCACATCTTTCCCCATACAGGCTGAAAGAGTAATGGGCTGGCATAACTGGATTCATTCAGAATATTTGATTATTTGGTATAACATGATAACAGCAGCTTAACAGTTCTTTATGGAAGCATTTCTCAGTCTGTAAAAGACACCTTACCTTGTCTATGACAAACAGCTTTCTAATCATGGCCACAACAAAGGTAGGTACATACTGTAACTACCAATATTTGAATATGCAAAATAAAAAAAAGACACATGCAGCAATAGATGATTTGCATACATATTTGAGTGCAATTCCTATCAGCAGAGTAGACTCTTATATTAATTTCTGTTTTAAACTGGTTACAGGTTTTGAAATAAAAATACTTCATGTCTGTAGTATGGCTGTAAATTCTGACAGCCTAACGAGCTTTATGCATCGCTGCCTGCATGTCTGTATGAGTGTGTGCATGTGTGATTCAGTGTGTGTTAGATAAAGCGCAACATCATTAAGGAGATCAGACAGAAGAAACCCACCGGCTAGAAAAGGCTGGCTTTGGTGCAGCATGACTGTTGCCATGGAGACAATAGCTCCTAAGGTCATCTAAAGGGACTGAGTTGCCCTCTCAGACTAAATGCCAAAAAAACTCATTAAAAAGGAGCGTATAACTTGTTAAAAATTGGACCAAAACCAAACCAACACATCACTGGATGTGTTCAAAACCCTGCAGGGACAAATGTGGAGATAAACAGAATCTCACCACAGAGCTAGTCGCTGCTCCACCTCCCTGAGAAAGCCTGTGTGGAATTTGTGCAGAGGCTCGAAGGTGGACAGGATTGTGTTCTTCAGAGAGTCTGGAGTCGCCTCATCCTGCCCTACAGCACTCTGAAAAGACTGAGATCACAAATAGAAAAATATAGTGAACACACGAGCAATTTAACATGGTGCAACTCAGAGAATTACAAACCGTGAACATTTCTTGGGTAAATTTAGAAACCAGAGATTAAATCTTTGAATCTTTCAGTCTGTCTTTGATGACTTTGAGAGTCTAGAGTCTCTCCACTCTGACTTGAAAGGGACACTGTGATTCCACAATTACCAAAAGCGATGCCAGAGGTATTTTCTGGTTCAGAACAAATTGACCAGTTACTTGGATGTGGTAGGAATGAAAAACTTTAAAAGTGAACTAATTGAGTATTAACCTGGAGTGCAATTGTTAGCTCTTGATGAAATCATGTAACTCAAGTCCAGATTTTTCTGGTCTCAAGTTTGTGCAGGGTTGTTCAGGCAAGATCATAGAAATGCTCAATGATCAATGCTATGCTAATGCAGATTTTCCCAGGATGCCTCCAAAAGCCTTCTGTCTGTGTTTCTGCTGTTGCACTTGAGCCTTGCAATGTCTCTTAAATCTTTTAATTGCCCTAGGATGAATGGAAGAATCAATAGCCAATCATTCTTAACATTGTTGTTTCATTAAGTTAGATTAAAACCAAATGCTGCATGTTGTGCGTCTGGGCACAGCAGATAGAGAAAGGCCTTATTAAAGTGACGTGATGGGAAAGGGAAGTGGGTTTTAAGAAAAGTGAGTGTTTCTAGAAGGGCTTTAGAAGATGGCCGGGGGGGGGGGGGGTACCAGCTGTTGTTCAGATGACTTCACCAGCAGCAGCCAGTGTACGGGAAGGGAGGTAGCACGCACACACGCACGCATGCACAGCTGAAAAAAGAACAGGGACGAGAGCCAACCCAAATATTTATGAGATGTGTTAAAGGCTTCTCTGAAAATTACAAGATGAAAAAGGCTGCAGCTTTTAAAACCATCAGTGAGAAAAGAGTGATGCATTTTCTCCACATGCATACCCCAATTCAGATAAGCGCCGCCTCTTCAGCACATCCTCCTCGTTTGCAGTTGAAGGAGTGGTGCCGCACATTTAATATCCTGTTTTCTGCTGCATTTCCATTGAGATATGATCAAATTAAATGATGTCCATATGCTTGTACCCTGCCACTGAAATCTAAAAGGAGCAGACTGAAACAGGGAGTCTCAAGCAGAGGGAACATGCAGCTGTATCCATCTATGTCTTTAAACACAAACACAGTTTAGTATTCACGGCCTTGAGTGAGAGAGATAAATGCATTTCAGAGCACGAGCGTAGTGAATGAATAAAAAATGTAATCGCATCTGCCAAAATATTCCTGTGTCACTGCCTGCCTGTGTTTTGGCGGGCGCTATGTGATGGAGCAGCTAACCGGAATAATCAATGTTTTCTCCCCAGAGGACATCGCAGGAGACAACAAACAGTACAGCAACGTGTTAGCGAGCGAACTTGGTCTGTCTTACCACAGTCACTACCTCCAGGTCCTTCAGATACGTCCTTTCGGTGGTCAGCAGCTCCTTTGCAATGAAGTAGGCCCGATCTGTTGGAAACCTCTGCAAAGGAATAATAGCAAAGAGAGGACACTGAGTGAGAGCAACTGAATGATCCAACTACAGTTTGAGCAAGTTGAACTTTTCTAACAAATGCTCCTCATTAAGCAACAAACCTTCCTGCGAACCTCGTCTTCATCGTCAGTGCGAACGCTACAGGCGTCATTGAGGAGAGGGCTGGTGAGGGGTGAAGGCTGTCGGCCGTCAGGACTGTGACTGCACAGATCCAGTGACTTCTGACCATTGACCATGCTGTGCGAGTGACCAGAGGATGCGGACAGATGAGGGCTGTTGGATACCACTACTTCACGAGGTCAAGTAGCAGCAGCAGTGAGAGGAGAAGAAGCCAAAAGTTAAAAAGTGATTCAAGTATGCATGAAAACAATATACTAGATGTGGGCTAAAATTGTCTTAGCATTTGCAATCTAAGAATTCAAATGGAGTCAAGTGTACATAATCAGGTAAGTTTTCAAAGTTCAATTTCAAAAACATTGTGGTGATTTGACCCAGGTTCAGTCTTTCTCAGACACACTAGAAAGAACATAATGATGTTCCGCTGCGGATTTGCCTTTAGAAAGTGGAAAATCAAGCATGACTCACTCTATAGACCAGACAGGTCTGACAGCCTTTTGCAACGTCAATCAATACACAAGCTGAGACACATACTGCAGGATGATCAAGAGGAACAGCTTGCTTTGTGTCATCTATACCCTCAATGCCCACTGAGCTTACTTACTATGTCTTGGCAGAAACTTGCCCACCTCTCTCTGATGTCATCTGGTGTGTTAGCACAAAAACACAGATTACATACACACAGACCAGTGCAACTCAACTCTTTTTTACACTAAAGAGGGAAGGAGTGGAAACCACAAACTCAATCAAATATTACAAGATTGCTACAAATGAGTGTAAGTAGCAAAACTTTCTGCAGTCATTCAGAGGATCAACCAATGCTACAACACTACACTACAGGGAGGATGAGGGGGGAAAAGTCTACAACTTCCATTAGACGACAATGCTGGGGTCACAAAAAGAAGATTCTGAAATCTCACTTCATAAAGGTCATCTTTATTGACTCTAGTGTGACATATATACATTGTTAGGTTAATATAAATCTGGAGAAAAGCAGCATAAAAAGATCCAGTCAGCATCTGGAGTAAGTGAATAAATGAGAGAGTGAGTGAGAGACAGGGGGAAGAAAGGGTAGAAAAATAAGAATTCATGCAATATCTACTAGGTCAAAAATGAAATATAAAAAAGATCATTATGAATGTTACAATTTTAATAAAAAGCCTGGTAACACTGTGATTCTGTTATTGCTGGTAATGAGTAAACAATATTCAGTCAATGAATACTAATCAGTTTTACATTCAGTTTACTTGTAATAGTGACACCGTGAGCTGTAAAAATACTGTATACTAATGTGCTGCAGTTCCTACTCATGGTGCATGTCTTTGAATTTACTAACATGAATTCTACAATCGGTCATATGAAAATGTGAAATCACAGTGAAGTGACATTGAGCGCTAACTGTAAATTACAGTACATACAGAACATGCAGAGAGCAGCCAGAGCAGAACAGCATGATGTGTACCAGGCTTCAGTCCTGGTAAGTGTAGCAGTGGTTGCAAACACACACAAATCTCACCCACAGACCTGAGACTTTTTGTCGACCCACCACATAGTTTCAGGTTAGAAGGATTGGAGTTAAATTAACAATTTTACACATTTTCTATGTGCTCTAAAATTCCAGGTCTAGGTCTAAGGGGGTCTTTGTGCACCAGACTGGGTTCCCCTCGCACTGTAGTGATCCAGTAACTCTCACAAATAAATTATCTCTCCGAGATTTTATGTTTAATAATTTATTAATCTAAACCTAAATTCAATATGGACTATAAAAGTGTTATGAAGACTAGCTATCGATCCAGGCATGGTGCCAATTAAACATACAAATAAACTACAAAATCTCACTATAAAAAATGCTGCGTGACGTCAATACTAAAAATGTCTGGGAGCACCGAAAAAGCAGCTGACGTTGATGGATGAGCCAAGAGATTTGGTGCTTTGAGGTGTTGCCCTTAAACTGCCTTTCTCACACACACACACACACACACACACACACACACACACACACACGAATACTAAAACCTGACTATGTCTTCCTGCATATTACGAAGCTCCTGTCATCCTGGTCTCTCTCGTCTGGAATTATTAACTGTTAGCTGGATCACTGCAGCAATGGAAACCCAGTTGCTGGTTATCTGCCCCCACCCCACCCTGACCCCCACCCACCAACCCACCACCACACATAGTGAGCGACAGAACAGGTTTACATGCAATTGCAGCTTGAAAGAAAAACGAGACAAGATATGTATGACAGTTTCATGCTGACAGACAAGTGTTTACATGGGACAAAGAAACAGAAAGAACAGAAATTTGACATAGAGATCATCACTTTCTCAAATGATGAAACAACACAAACAAGAGGACAGAAGTGCAAAACAAAACTGAAAAGGAGACTAAAAAAATATGAAAGTGCAGTGCTATTTTGCCAAAACGATTGCATACTTGGCAATATTTGGAAACAAATAAATGAGTGGACATCATAGCTGTAAGAGGACTTAGTGAGGATGATACCAAATTACCCAGATTGCCAGAGATACTAGAGCATTAGTCAAGTGCAGAGGGGCATGTCAATTGTGTGCGCAAGAGCAGTAAATTGTTGTTGAGAGGCTAAACTACCTCTGAAACATCCTTTTCCTTTCACCCCAGTCTGACCATGCCACGGCCTACTGTTGTATTTATTGTCTATTCCTACCATGTTTGTGACTAAAACATGACCAGTAACTGGTGTTTCTGTTTCAAGTAAGAAAAGAGCAGAGACTACTGTAAACATAAACAATATTGAATACCAATCAAATGCTCAAATTGGTATTTGCAGCATATGGATTTCTTTCCACTCCGATATAAAATACTTTACACAGGACATACTACTCTGAGTCACAAGTCAGATGCCAACAAGAAGACAACATGATTATTTCCCAAAAATGCCTACAAAGTCAACAAGTACTGCCACAATTAAACAGCCACAGGTCTTTGAAGACAACAGAAGGTCAAGATAAAAAACACTTTTGTCTATGTCTATGGACAATTATAGGATGATACTGTAGGTTTATTTCCCTAGCGGAAGTCATAAGGCATATTAGACATAGACACTGAACCAAGCATTTAACAACTCTTACTCTACAAACAGTGTTGTAGACTTTAGTTCAGAAAACTCAAATAATGTGTGAAAACGTGCAACTGGAATGATAATTTCTCTTTTAATCATCCTCAGGTTTTAAAATTGCAAAAGCAGAGCCACTAATTCTCTGCCATCGCTGTAGTGTTTTAATTACTACAGTTAAATGTTAAATCCTAACATGGCACTTGTGTTGATATGCAGGGACATGTTAATACAATCAAAGAACTGGGAGGCTGAAAGGTAAAGCCCCTCGACAAATGATAATACCCTCAACAAATTCCTTCCTTTATGCAGTCTTGCAAAGGGAAGCACCTCCCAATGAAAGAGAGATTTAAGCTAGACTCAGCCTGTGCCTTAGTAGGAATGTGGTGAGTTGAGTACTCCCCTGACAGAAATAATCTGTCACCTAAATGGACACTTTTTTCCAGATTGCACCACCCTAACCCAGAAAAACCATTTCAAACTCTCTAACAGAGAAGGTTTCTGTGCACTAACAGCTGAATATCTGTCCATCTTCCTCGTCACTGAAGGCATGGCATCTGTCCTCATCTGCCTCCTCATCCAATTGGAGGCTGCCAAAGGAAAACTTGTTTCTAGGTATAGGGGAATTGGATTTGGCCTCCACTGGATTGCCAAACATGAGCGGGCTGCTGCAATTGCCCCTGTTGGTTTCCACCTCAGACTCACTGGACTCTGAACCACTTGTGGTAGAGCAATCATGCATTTGAACTGCTCCCATATGTGTGCCACCAGCCTGCCCTAAGCGTTTCTTTCCATGAATGGCTCTGGTCCTGCCCGGGGCTGAGAGGCCGTTTGCTACCATGCGGCGCTCAAGAGCAGCCATACGTTCAACCCGAGACAGGACAGGACGCGATCCTTGGCCTGGCGAAGATGTTCCCTGGTTTGGGTCTGTGTCAGATTGGTGACGTACTTTGTGGAGCTTCTGTAATTGAGGAGAGCGGCTTGGGATAGGGGAGAACCTACCCTCATCAAAATGAGGGGGAACAGAGCAGTAGCCGTTCTGCTCAGCATGATTGAGGGGTCTAGCTTGATGGAAGGAGTCCATGGCAGGACTGGTGGAAACACTCATCTGTGGGACTATATGAGGCCTGCTGCTTTGCCTTTCTCTACTATGACCACTGACGTTCACCATAGTGCTATGAAGAGGACTTGGGTGTGACCTTTGGAATGACAGCTTGGCGGACTCATGGCTCATGCTGAGTGATGGTTTTGAGGAGGAAGGGGAGTCCCTGTACCACATCCTACCCAGATAGTGCTCCTGCTGGGCCTTCATGGCCTCATTTATGCTCCCAGAGCCAGAGCCAGAGCCAGAGCCAGAGCCAGAGCCAGAGCCAGAGCCAGAGCCAGAGCCAGAGCCAGAGCCAGAGCCACGGTGAAGCATGGCCTGCTCCCTATAGCTGGGATTCAACCAACTAGCCTGGTCCCTGCCCATATTATATTCACCATCTACATCAGTGCAGTCAATGTGGGGGATAGAAGAGCTGCTGCTTTTAGCAGCCTGAGATGCTGGACCTGTACTTTGATGTTCTGTGTGGGCCTGCCGTGTTGAGCCTCTTGTCTCCTCGGTCCTGGACACGGACCCCGTTCTGTCCTCATGGCCATTTCTCTGAGATGGGCTTGCCCTCGTTGTCCGCGATGCAAAAGGGTCTTCTGCACTCACCAGCACTGACTCCTTCCAAGGACGCCGAGGAGGAGAGTCAATTCTGTCCCCAGGAGCACCACTCTGACAGAAAGAAGCAGATAATCCAAGCATTCAGTGTACATTTTATTAGTGATTTTGTTCAGTTCAATTATCAATGGTAATTAAAAGCTAGCATTTTTACTTAAAGGAACCCTGTTTTTGACCCCTGTGGGACCATGATGCACTGTTTTGATGGTCAGGTTTGTATCCTATCTTGTACCATATGTGCATGTACACATTTCTGTACAGGGCTGGCACAAATACCTATTCCTGCTGGTTTCTTTATCGACAGTGTGCCAATGTGCCAATAAATGTATCTATACTCTTGTAAAAGGCAGGGAAGAAGAAGGCTGCTGGCCAATTTAAACATGGATCTAAATTAGACATACAAGTTGACATACCAAGGTCCAAGCAATCTAATGCAACTAGGAACCTGAATTTGCACCAAGCAGAGTGACAAGAAGTACGAAGCCCTCTCTGAAGAGGGCTCTAACAGATGGTTTTACATGTTTGTTTGTAGACCTTGGCAGGCTCAGGAACTCTCCTGTAGCGCAAACTGCCAAGATCTGAGCCTGCTTTGAATCCCAGGGGAAATAACAGTCTCCTAATATAAATAAAGAAACACATATGAACAGTTATTTTTTAGATTTTCCCTTCCTGTTCCAATAACATATTACAATAAAATTATGTACAAAAAATATGACCAGGAATTACAAAAAAGTATGATGTAAGATTTTAAAATACATAAATGGCCTTGGATAACTTTCCATGTGAAATAACTGTGTGTAAGACAGCTCCACAGGAAACCATTAATAATATGATCACAATGACATGCATAAGGTGATGCAAGCCATATACAGCTAACTGTACTGTAAGACTGAGACACTCACTTCTGTTGGCACTTCATGGTGGCGTGGTGAAGGCAAAGGGGACAGACGGACATTGTGTTGGACCCGACTGTTGTGTTGGACCCGACTGTGTTTCCTGGCAGACAGGAAGTTGAAGGTCAGTGTTATACACTACGTGTACCTACTCCTACACCAAACATGTCAAACGTTTGTGGAGCCCTTTACCTTTCAAACGGGATCTTTTTAAACTCAGACTCCCTCACATAATCAATCACCTGCTTCTGTGTACGACCACTGAAGAGACAAGTACAGGAGAGACAATGATGAGTTATTGGGCCAGAGCTGTACTACACTGTTAATGTGATGAGCAGAAGCTGCTGTGACTGCAGTCCTGGAAGACTGGCAGCAGCTTCAGTATGCAAGCACTCACTACCTGAATCTGAAGGAGGATCCTCGTGTGAACAGCACAGGCTTGGGCTTCGCCTTAGGTTCCTCAAAGAGGCGAAAGAAGGCGTGGTATTCGACACAGATCTTCCAGAATACTTTACAGCAGTCCCTGCTGGCCATCAGAAACTCCAGCGTGTCCTGATATGAACTCTGGTGCACACATAAAGACATAACTTATAATAACAACTACTGATGGGTTCTGTATTTTACGCAGTATGTTTCAGTAAGTTAACTTACATTTAAGTCTGGCCTCAGCTTGATAAGGAAACGTTTCCTCTTGAAGCTCAGTTTACGCACTTTAGACCAATTGAAGGCGTTTATTTTTGTGTGTCCCTGCAATGATAAAAAATTTAACTTTAACACGCTTTAAAAACACTCTTGATTCTTTCATCAACCATCATCAAATACAGTGTTGCCCCACAAAGTATTGTGACTAACCTGAAAGACCAGAACACCTGTGTGTGCCACAGCAAGGCTCAGCCTCGTGCCTTCACGGTCCTTGGCAGGGTGGAGGCGAATCCCATACATCTCTAGTTTGCGTGCCACTTCTAGTAACTGATAGTCTGATTCTGCTGGTGTTTGACCTCTAGAAAAAACAAAACATAACAGTAACAACTTAAAGGATAACAAACCTCATAAAAAGACCAATGCACCAGTATTGTCTGTTCTGTGTCACTAGCCTCCATTGTTGTAAAAACATATCATTGACTGGGTGACAGGTTTTCAATACTATGAACACAAACAATGTAGTTTATTTGAGTCAGTTCTAGATACACCATCCTGCTGCTGTACTAAATGTGTATTAATCCACGGCTGATAATAATGCCCAAACAACTTCACTTTTTACTTCTATTTCAGTAACATTTGTTAAAAACTACAGTGCCCAGCTGTTTGAGGTAAGTACTATGCCTATTTTAAAAGTCAACTGTTTGTGACCTGTTTTCTAAGGATTTAAGTGTTCAGGAGGAATTATTGAGCTTGAGCAGAGAGTCAAAAACATGGTATGGATGGAAAGTAGTGAAAGATTGTTACTTATGGTATTTTCATTAGATTTGCTGACAATAATAAAACAAAAGATAACACCGGCCATATAATTTAATCCATATATTTGTATTGTGAAAAAGGTGTATGTGTTCAGCAAAAGACTACAGTGAACTAGGCAGCAGTGAATTAAAACAGAGCAAAAAGGGCTAATTTTGCTTACAGATTTTAACACTTTGACTTGCCCGGTGCAAACTGCAGCCTTCATTATCCTTTCAGCCAATTTTAGACAAATTAAATCTTGGCTCATCGTCCTGCTGTGTGTCTCAGAAATTGAGGTGAAATGAGGCATGTCCGAGTGGATCCTGGATTCTCATATTTATCAGAGCTTTTGGAGTGGGGGTGGAAGGTCGGGGAGGGGTGGCAAAAGCTAACTAACTTTGTGAATTTTTATCGGTGGATAAGTCTTCCTGTTTCCTGTATGTGGCACTTAATAAGATATTTAATTTAGCATGGCACGCAGCCAGCAGCACTGCAGCTACAGTTATCAACTTCAGTAAGAAAGCCTTGGAGGGAGGAGAGGAGGGGAAGGGGGTAGGGTTGGGGGAGGTCAAAGAGAGCAGTCATATCTAATGGCGCTCTTTTCATATATCAGCTGCCCACTGTTTGTCCACTGTGTCTTTAGAGATGAGAAAAGGGTTGGCAAAGCTTTGGCTCGCATTCACACTTGTGCACTTATGAGGATATTTTGAGGGAACATGGTAGGAGGAGATAAGGAAGGGTTCCCTTAATGTGTTCCCGAAAACACACACCTGCAGATACTTGGAAAAATAATGACTGATCAATAACAAACTTAACTTAACACAACTATCTGCTTTAAACAGCTGAGAACAGAGTAAAACAGCAGTTGTCAAAGGAGTGAGTAGGTTAAAAACACAGATTTTCAGCCATTTGTTGGCTTGGAGGAAGATTTCAGTAATTAGTCGGGAGAAACACAAGCTTTTGTTAATAGGGTAGTAGACAAACTCATATCCACTCCTAGATACAGAAGGTGTGACAGAGCATACAAAGACTAGCTTTTTTGAAATCGATCTAAAGAAGTGCATGTGGCACTCTGAGAAAGAACCCATTCATGCAATTGTTGCTTTCCTGAATGGGTCACCTGTATAATAAAACTTCTCCTCCGGGACATACACAAGGTTGAAACAACTTTTCTTGTTCACGGGAAGAGAGGAAAGAATAATCTGTGTTCAGCCATGGCTTCAGTGACCTTATGAATAGAGCTAAAAACAAACTACTACAGGACTCCAGGAATGTCATATTTAAAGATCAGCACAGGAGACAGTCTTGATTTACGAGCAGCCAACTCACACATGCTTTGAGTGAGACTCCATTATCTTATCAATCAGAGGCATTTGATCCGGGATGTAGTTATTATTGAGGAGGTGTGACCGGCACTGGCTCTCCTCAAAGTCCCCAATCTCAGCTGAAAAATGAGAAAGGAAAAGGTACGTGTTATTGTTGTAATAGGAATAAAACAATGGGATAACTGGACATAAAAACTTGTTCTTCCACAAGATATTACCAAATATGGTGTTTTTTGTGATACGAATTGCTCTTATTACATGTCTATTGTATATGCAGACACAAGATTTATATTATCTCCATCAGTGTGCCTGTCGTCTTTGATCACTATTGGGACAGCTCCCATGGTAACAGAAATGTCAGGTTATGAAAATGCACCATGGTGTGTGTGGTTGCTCTGAAGCAGCTCTACAAGATTATGTTCAGGCATCCGGCTGAAAGGTATCCATAGTAACACAGAGATAATCAATTCGCAACGGCGCGCAGTGTGCTATATGACAATGTTTGATGCTAAGCTCTATGACACTTATCTGATCAGTTGACTCTTTGGTCTCTTGAGCTAAATGAGGAAACAGTCATGAGTCATAGGACTTACACTGGATAATGTGGGAGACCATCAGCGCGGCACTACTGTCATTGCAGGTCAGACGTCCACAAGAAACATCCTGTTTGATCTGGAGGGCAAACAGGTACCTGGAAACAAACAAAGACGGTTTTCACAGACTCAAAATTTGTGGAGCAGCTCAGGAACACTATGTGCTGCTGCATTCAAATGTAACAACCAAGAGTAAAACTATGAGTGAAATTCTCCTCCACAGTTATGCAAGATTTTCTTTGACACACAAAGTAGGCGTACGTGCACATTTTTTATATTAACTGTAAGTAATTTATCAAAGATTAACTGTATCATGTGTTACACTGCTACCTCTCTTGGCTGCAAGCCAGAGCAGGAAGTAATATGGTCTTAATAAAATATAAAATAAAAAAATATATATACTGCTAATATCCACAAGCTTCTTGAACACTTAACAGCATATATATAGCTGTGTTAGAGGAACACGACTTTCTGTATGTCTAATATTTCTTCACTTTGACTGTGAAAACATGCGAGTCATGAGCCTACTCTGGAACGAGGAAACAGAAACCAGAAAATCATTAGCGCCACACTAATCTCCAGAGATCTAAATCAGAGACATGGCAGTCGTGACATGTGAATTGCATAGCTCCGAAGGGAATAAATCTTTTGGGAAGCGGTGCACATGTATCATTTATGCCTCCACAATTGCTTTCAGTCTCAGCTGAAGTCATTTACACCGACTTATTGTATATACACTATAATGCACGGACAAATGCAAATTGGAAGACATGAAGAGATGAAGGAGGTTTAATTGTGTAGAAAGGAGCTCACCTCGTCAGCTCTTCCATTAGCTGGGCATGATCTGGAGGGAAAAACTTCACAGCGAACCTCAGGATTGTGTGCTTTGGTCCTGTGCGGGATAGATTAATTTGGTAACAACACAAAAGAGATGTACTGTAACGGACGTTGCATGGTTGAAAATTACAAAGTGTATTTCTCAAAGTGAGAGACACTTTAAAGTGGAGTGTAGTTACTCTTCACTGATTTGATGGCTATCCTCACCAGAACATTCAAGGAGAAAGCTTAGTTAAAAGAAAACCTAACAGTAAACCATTTTGAAACACTTACGTCTGAGCTGCTTGATAATGGGCTTGATATGGTCTATCCAAACCTATGGGAAAGAGAAAAGCTTCAATGTGTAGCTTGTCTAAACAATACAAAATACTGAGATTTATAAGATTTCTCTTTCATTTTCTTCATCACTTACCATCATCTTTTGATGATTCTGAAACTCCAGCCCGAAGTAGTCACCCTCGATAAGGTTCATGTGGGAACACACCAGGTCGAACAGCACCTTGCCTGAGGCTTTTTGCTGTGAATAAAAGGATAAAATAAATCATTCTTGCACTCTGCTGGGTTTTTATGACCATGTACAGTAACTATATCTATTTTCAATCTGAACATTTGTTCTGAGCTATTAAATCCAAGGACATTGTGACATTTATTTAAATAAAAGACAAGCAAACTTCAGGACAGCCAAATGACGAAGAGCAGCCAGAAACAAAAGAGAGCTCTGCTTTCTGAGGCTGTCAAACTCTCTAGAGTCACCCAAATAAATGACAGCTCTAAATGAATTCCTGGCCCTCAAAGGCTCAGCTGGCCACCAAAAATCCTCCATCAGGTAGTGCTGCAGCTAAAGGCGGGATGGACCCAGTCTTTGATCTGTGACTTCAGTGTAATTTCTGTCAGTGATGATTGACCGATGGCCTTTATGGCTGTCACAGTATCACGATGGGGTAAGTGACCTCCTGACTATCTCCGTCCTCACCCACCCCACATACAGTACACACAAACATTTTGAAGACTGACCTAACCACCCACTTTCTGACAAACCCCTGCAATGTGACCACACACAAACCAAGAAAAAAAAGCCACCACATCTTTGAATGGAGAGAAACTTTCCCATGTAAGGTCAAAGAAATGTCAGGGATTTCCACAAAACATTTCTTCTGCTGCAGACGGTTTAAAGACACACAGAGCTCTGTCAGGCACACAACCGGAGAGTTTCTGCCTGGCTGCTTCCTCGTGACTGGTTTGCACCAGTGCGGAGCATATCACAGCTACAGAATGTGAGTGTTTATAGTAGCAGTTCCCCCTGGCTTGGATAATGATCCAGGGCTGTGTCTGAGTATGTTTGAAGGGAGCCGTGTCTCCTCTACTTCTACACAAAAGGACAGCGGCTTGCTATGGCACAAGCTACTTCAAGAATCCCCGTCATACAGCTAAGCTGAGTTAACATCCTGGCCAATAAAGGGTTTGCCTATCCGTGAATCTATGCAGTGTTTTAAAGGCAAAGCATGACACTGTCTGTGTTCCTATTAACGCTTAGAGAATAAAAACTTAAGCTCTACCAGCTTAGTGAGAGGGTTTACACTTCCACAACTGAATCCATAATCTTCCCCAAACAAGCTCCCCCCTCCTTTCACTGCTCCTCCCTGTGACAGTCCTTCCTGTGTGAAGCGCTACTATCTCTCTCCAGGCTGCCTGACGCAGAGCAGAGGGCATCCTACCACGAGGACCAGCTGTTTCCATATGGTGATGAAGCTGATGAGGGAGTCCTCAAGGAGGCTGGAGGGAAAATAAACATACCCTTCACACACACATATACACACACACACACACACACACACACACACACACACACACACAGCTTCCTAATAGACTGCAGCCAGCAGCTGAGAAAGCCCCTGAATTAATTCTATATCTTGTGTTTTCTGCACCGATATGGACAAATTTTCTCTGTAGAGGCTCCAGAAAAGTGAGCTGAGTACAGTTAAGGCTAAAGAGTGTGTCTGTCTCACTGGAGCACTCTAATATCCAGCCTTATAAATCTGCTGTCAGTGTAAAATGACCACGAGCCAAGCAGAGATGGGTAAGGCAGAGGCTGATTAGAGCCGGGCAGTGCTTGATTAAATGCAGCTGTTGCAGACTGGAGTTATAGCACTGCCATTTGACATTGCTGCAGCCAACACAATAAGACTGCTGTCATTAATGAAGCACTAGTCGCTGAGATTGACTGTCGTCATGATGCAGGCTCTCAGAGGACACTATGTAACACAATACTCACTCTAAAGTCACTGAAGTCTTGTTGCAACAATATAATGATGGAACCAGGCATAAGAGCAATTTGTCTTACACAGTTGGTCATTAGGCCCAATTACGGACTCAAATATGTTCAGGTGAGGTAATACATACTGCATAAGATGCATAAGATGTGAGACAAGTATGTGGATACCCTGATGAACATCTCATTATAATACAGTACCAGAAGTATTAATATGTGGCTATTACAGCCTCCACTCTTCTGGGGTGAGGTTTTCCACAAGATTTTGGAACTGGTCTGCAAAGATTTGCGCCCATTCTGCAACAAGAGCATTAGTGAGGTATGGCACTGATTTTGGGCAATAGGGCCTGGCTCACAGACACCTCAATAAATAAATAAATAAAAATTATGGAGCTTGTTTTGTGCACACAGGCATTGCCATGTTGAAACAGAAAATGACATTCCCCAAACCAAAGCTCTAAAATATCATTGTACTCTGTAGCATTAAGATTGACCTTAATTTGTTCGTTAGGAGCCAAAAGCTCCAGACCTAAAGCAAAAAAAGTATGTGTACAGGCTGTTCCCTTGGCCAGCTACAGAAGACTACATTAATTTAAAGACTCAGATGTCTAAATAGTTCTAGCTTATTTCTTTGCTGTGTAATCACAGTCTACAGTCAGGGTGTCACAAAATAGCACACTTCACTGATGATAAAGGCTAGCAGTTGTATGATACTACCATTAGTTTCTTTGCTAAATTAACTGCCAAATGCTATGGAAAAAAACATGCTAAGAATAAATAGCCAGGCTAGCAGACATGTGGGGCACAGCACTGCTTTGAGATAAACACTAATGTCAGCTTGTTAGCTTACTCAGGTTAACACTAATGTTTAGCAGGTAAAATGTTTACCATCTTCAGTGATAGTTAATTATGCTAGCATGCTAATTTTGGCTAATTGGCACTTAACACAAAGTACAGCTAAGGCGAATGAGAAAGGATTTTTCCTGCCATATTTATATGACAAAACATATTTTGTTATAAACCAAAGTATTGGACAAACACAAATTTTAAACCTATGATGGCACCAGATGAAAATATGTTGAAAAATAATTACAAATGCTCCTGTGTGGGAACATTGAAATCTACCAATTGTCATTATCCGTCCATCCAAAGCAGACTGGACCAAATTCCAGAGTAACCAACCATATCCATAGATTGAAACTTCACTTCCGACAGGTTTGAAGTCAAAAGGTCGACTATCAACTACCTTACTGAACCTTTGAAAGTACTTACATATACTTTTTTATTATAAAAAGCACTTTTTTGGAACATTGCCTATTCACCTAGACTCTAAACTGCACTACAACAATCAATACGAAACTCTGTTTTCATTACCAGCATGACAACCGTCTAAAATGTATTGTGTAAAATCTGATTATATTTATCTGCCTGTGGATGATTAAACTGTTGGGTGTAAATACAAGACTGGGTTACACAACCACACAAAGCAGACTCCTTCACTCCGACATGCAGCCAAAAACACGCTTCTTCTCCGTACATGTTGCTCTGCTTCTCCCCCAGCAGAAAGAATACAGTCTCAAGGAAACGCCATGCTCAGCAGCTGACATTTCTTTCATCATCCACAATGCCAAGAAAATGCCACCAATCCCCCGTTTTTATGACCTCTATCTATAAAAGCACTGGAGGTAGTTTGCAAAGGAGCGGCAAAATCCAGAGTGAGATGATGCATCCTGATTCAGCGGTCTCAGTTCCAGGTCAGACATCCAAGAACGGTCTGTCTGGGCTCATTAGGTTTCAACATAGGCTCATGATGCTACAACTGTTTACATGTGTATAAGCCCTAGCATGTTCGCATCACTACACTGACCTCCACATGCTCTGGCTGACAACAGAAGGCTAAATAAAGATGACAGCGATGTCTACACACATGTCCGCTTCGGTTTCCACTTCAGGGTAGACCAAATAACCCCCATCCCCCTCAACCTCCACGTATTGTTAGCAAGCTCCTGTCAGCAAAAAATATAAAGGTCAGGTGTAAAGTAGGTTTGTGTTCCCTCTACTGTTCCCCTCCAGGAATTGTTGGTATGGTCCACTTCACCCACAATGAGCCAGGCCAGGCTGTGTTTACCAAACCTCTTCTGTGGGTGTGGGTGGCATGGATGGTAAATAGACTGCCAATGTCTTTAGGCTCCAGATAGGCAGGCAGAACAAAGGGAATCGTGCCTGGCTGGGTCTGTGTAGTAGCCCACTGAAGGAGTTAATGATGGCATTCGAGCCAATGGCACAACCCCTGTTGGACTGGATATCAGCAGGGATTTAAGGGTTTAACAATTTGATTGTAATTTTGTGTTTTCATCTATCTTGGGTCCGACGGCCCCGCAGGTTCTGTTACACCTTGACAGATAATAGAGCAATCATCTCACAGTGGGAGGTTTTCAGTGGTGATATTCAGCCACATCACAGGAAGCTGATCGAGGTCAAAGATGAAAGAGACGGTGTGATTTAAAGAAGGGAATAAGCAAATGGAGAAGTGCGAAAAGGTCACTTTTGGAGATCCCACTTTCTGCAGTGCTTTTCTGATAAGACAGCAAATAGGCTTAGCAAAATATTGAAGTGTTGATTTATGAAGTGATACCAAACACATTCTCGGATTGACTTTTAGAAGCTAAAAACTGACTTGAGGAGATGCAGTTTGCACTGGTGAAAACTTCTGCATTGCAGTAGAAATGATTTTGGATACTTAACCTCTTCAGGCTCTTCTGCTGGGCTAAGATTACAGAACTGCTTACAGTACAGTAGCAGGCAGATACATTTCCACACTGTATCCTTCTGATGTTGTTATTAAAAAACATATGTGACCGCCTCAGTTGTGTTGTAATCAAGCAAAAGCACAGCTATTTAAAATATCTTACAGAACATGTAGACATCTTTGCATGTGTTGTGGCATGTGCAAGTGTAAGAGGGTGTGTATGTGCAGGTATATACACAGTAAGGGAAGGGTAGGACAGAGAGGTCAGTGGCAGCTAAACCTCATTGAGATTCAGGTCATGTGCCGCAGAGGTTCCCAGGGTGACTCGACTACAGCGTGAAGCTGACAAACAGAGAACGGTGGAGGGGGGCAAACCCACTGATAATCCTGTCAAATGATCTGCACGCTCTCACAGCACATACGGATGTGTGACCACGCATATGTTTGCCGTAGCGTGTGCTCATAATTAGGACAGCTTTACTGTCATTATACTTAGAGGAAAACAAAACACAGAGCCAGTGAAAAAGGTTATGGTTTTAGGATATTTAATAAGTGATTAAATAATTAAGTATCAAGACTCCTCCTGCTTTTTACTCCTTTTTTCTATCATAAACTGCAAAAAAAATGAAAATGAATGGAAAAGTGGGCTGCCACAGCTGTCAGACTCATTCTGTCACAGCAGTACAGCCTTCAGGCCCCGAAAGGACAACCATGAAAATAATGTCCCCAGTATTCAATAGCGGTTGAGGCTTAGATAGAGGTAGACACCCTCAACAGCCACCTCCTCCTCCCTTCTCAGACACATTTTCCCCCCACTTTGCTTGCCTGCACTCCTAGGAGCCTGCTGCTGCTAGATACATATTGCTTTTGCATAAAGAATAATTAAGTGTCCTGTAGTAACCGTTGTGCTGGTGAATAATGGTGCAGAGCTCTGAACAGAGACCTCCCACTGTTAGCCAGAGCATCATAAATCAGAAGATACATCTAAGAGTTGTGGGTTTGCATTGTTAGTGGAGATAGTAAAGAAGCAGCAGAGATGCAAACAAACATGCCAGCATGCCCGCAAACACCAAGTCACGCTATTATGTTAAACATACACTGATGCAAGACATCACAAAATTCTTTCATGCCTGAGTTCAACTTGGAGAATCATTAAAATAAGCAGAGAGCAAGAGGGGGTTTTAAGACAGCTGGAATTACCAAAAAGATTGGCCTCTTTTTTCCCCTCATCTGCCTGAAACCCTTTCAGAACACTTCAAATTTTGGACCCTTGCTGAGATTAGGCTCCACAACTAGCCCCTTCCAGAGTGGGGGATTACTGTCACTCAGGGGGAGGAAGCATCACTTCACATTTAGGCAGAGAATCCACATTTAGTTTACTTATATAAAGGCAGACTGAGTAACTGAATAATACATGTTAAACTCCTATTACCATATGACCATAGGAGATATTTAAGAATGAAATGAAGTTATTTCTTAAATTTTCTTTTTTTTTATTTCATCAATTGAGTACCTGATGATCTGCATGTAACCATTTTCTAAAATGACTACATTTCATTTTGGCATTGGCAACAAATAAACTAAGAGCCCAATTACGAAACAGTGAATTCCCTCATGTATACTGTAGAGCACTGTAACTGTGAAAGTGAAGGCAATCAATAGGTTAATTAAGAGATTAATCAAGTCTTACTGTGAAAGACAACTCCCACAAGTTCAGGCCAGAAAGGAGATGAGCCTTTCATATATTATCTGAACACAAAAAACATGTTAAAGAGGTAATTGTTAATGATTTGGATTGATTTAACAGCCATTTGGCTCAAAATATGCTTTGCTTGACCTTCAGGTCAGATGGCATCATGACAGAATATCTAGTGCACAGTTTAAGGTAATATTAAGTATGGCAGTGTAGCAGGCAGAAGCTTTATGTGTGTACAAATGCATCATGAGGTAAAGCCGAGAAATCAACAGCCCAACTCTCAAACAGGACCTGGAGGAAAATCTGAGTGAAAGAGGAAAAACAGTAATGCTTCCATAATGGCACTCAGTCCACATCGGTCCTGTGAATAACAAGCTGGCAGGACTACAAACTTGAAAAGTCACATTTCCAATTCACAGTCTATCACAGTCCACCAAGCCAAAGCACTAACCAAGCAGGGCTGCCTTCCAGTTTTATGCACCTATTCCCAGTAAACACAGCCAGTACACACCAGGATCATTTACTTCTCGACTGAGAGTGCTGTTTCTTTTTAGATCTAAATTTTAGATGAGTTGTGGAACTGTAAGGAGAAATCTACATGGCTATTTTTGGTTGGGAACATGTTTCAAACCTGCTGTTTCAATATTTAGTTTGCTAATGTACAATCGTTGTAAGTATGGACAGTGTTGGGACTGTAAGACAACATCAGAAATCTCAAATTAAAAAGGAGATAAGTTTAAGAGGCAGACCAACAGCTGTTGAATCAGTAATCTGGGCATTGGCTTAGACAGATGAAAGGTTGGCCAAGCCTCAAACCCTGACAAATTCATCAGATACAAAACAGATGGGACACTTTGTGGAAAAATTTATATCCAAGGTATGTTAATTAAGTGTAAGTAAATGCACCACCTTGCCTGTAAGCAGCAGATTGCTAATATTGGAACATACACACTGATATACATAATCACTGTGATGTTAAGGGATCAGGACAAAGTAGTAATATGGGATGTTATCAAAATATGAGTATAATTAATATGTACTGCAGATCCTGGCGAATTCACAGCCAAAGACAACAATAACCCTAACACATTCACCAATCAAAAGTTTGGACACACTTCCTCATTCACATGAACTGGACCGTGTATCCAAACTTTTGGCTTGAACTGTACATACTAAACAATTGAGACAAGATAGAGACTGGACATCCAAAAGTAAGGACAGCCATCTGTGATTCAACATCGGGTTCAAGCAGATTTGGGTTATATGATGATACTGAGACAAAAAAAAACTGACTGAAACAATTAATCATCAAAATAGTTGCCAATTAAGTTGCTGTCCATTGACCAATGGATTAATAAACTCATTATTTTGACTCTAAAGGCTACAGTCCGTGAGAGATAATTGAATTCACCCACTCCTAATCAGTGCTGAAACTAATGGTTACTTTAATTACCGATGAATTATTCTTTCCATTTACTTGATTAATCACAGTCTGGGTTAGGTTCAATACAGTAACTGACATTTCACAGGGCACTTGATGTGTAAGATGAAGACAAATGCACAGTGTCGGTTTTCAGCTGCCACTGTGCCACAGAAAAGCCTTTTACTGACTGACAGCATCACTCATGATTTAGCACTGTGGGAGCACAGCTACTGTCTGGAGACAAAGTGTGGCATCAACACAGCCTGAATCAAAGGCTGGGAGAGCAGCTTTCTGCCTCGCCACCTCACTCCAGACCATCACAGTCTTTTTTGAGTGGGACAAACTGTGAAGAAGATGAGACAAGGGAGTCTGGGTGGTGTTAAAGAGATTTTTTTCCAGGATTAAAGCAGGAAAGTCTCTTGCGGAATGTGTTGGTACTGTCCCGCTGTATTTTCCTTCCCATAATCTCCACCAGTAATAAATAATGACAGCTGCACATGCTACTTTACTGGTGAGGCCAATCAATCGGCCTCCTTGAGATTAGCCTTAAACTACTTAGCTCTCTGTGAAGCAAATCCAGAGGGCCTCTGCCCTGCCCTGTGATGTAGAGTAAGTTACTGTCATGATAATGGCTGTTGTGACTCAACAACGGAAGCTTTATCAAACATGGCTGAATTCCATCCCACTTCTGATATATAGTGACAATCATTAACAACAGGTCCGTCCAGAGAGTCTTTGAGCTGTTTCCTCCATGCCTCCAACCTGCAGCAACAAACTGACCAAGCAGAGGCTAACCATTGTTTTAAAAATAATGAGTAGCTGCAAAAACACTCCAATCCTCTGACTTCCAATCCTTGGACGCCAAAAATCAATAAATCAGACATCATATTTAAGCATTTAAATGTATTTATCTTGAGCCTCTATTTATCATTTGGCCAGAGTGGAGGAGTGTGCTGGGATTTCCCTGTCAGAATATAGTTGACCTTAGGGCACGCAGATGTAAAGACAAAAGCTTCAGACTGAGGCTGCACTTCCTGTCGACGAGGATTAAGGTCAACAGCCAAGATAGTACTCTCCGTTTGAAACAACCGCTCATGATGTGTACAGTAAGATGCCCACTGAATTTTAAGTATGAGTTCATTAGACTGTAGAAACTAGTGTCTTAGTGTCTTATGGGCACACACTGGATGAGACAGCAGAAAAACTGATGAGACACACATAGCCACCTTATTGATTCTTGAATCAAGACAGATTTGTACTTGTGAGACGTTTTTGAGAATGCAGTGACCAATGCTTGGCTCCAATCAGTGGTGTCTGACTATTAAAAGGCACATCCTCCACTTCCACCTGCGTATCTCCAATAGTTCTGAAGACATTTACCTCAAAACCACAGATGTTGACCTTCTGGCAATGCTACAGGAAAAGCTGGTATCACCAAAATAAATTCTAAAAGTGGTTATCAACACTTGTGATAAAGATGCGTAACGGAGGCATCATATTTTACACTTTAACAATAAACTTTATTGTATTAAACATCAGTGCACTGAAACAGTAAACTTCACTGGCAATTTAATAATAGATAAAATAGTATATAAAAAAACGTATTTACATATTAAACTTGAATTAAGAACGAATCAAATATACATTAAAAAACTGCCTATATAACTTTATACACTATACTATACTAAAAGTATTTTAAAAATATTGGCACATATCGGGCAACATATACACAATAACAATATATCTGTGATAGGCCAATATTGGCTGATGGTCAGGCTCCAACCAAAATCAGTGGCATTCATCCAGGAGCCATGAATGTCTGTGTAAAATGTCATGATGTCATAAAAATGATTTCACTACTTGCCACCCTTGTGTTTTCTCTATTTGAGTTGACTACAGTCTGCAACTGAATAGAGGTGCTCAGGTAAAGCACTAAGCTTGGTGGTACAGTAGGACACCTGCTTTAAGAAATAGAGTTCAGAAACATTTAGCACTAATCTAGACAGTTTGGTGCAGAAGCCAAGTCAGTTTGACACTTCACATTCAGTGCAACATTATGCATCACATTTTAATGCAGCACAGTTTAAACCTTCAGCACTCTGCAAGTACACCCTGCAGCAAGAAAATAAGCACCTGTTTTCCACTGTGTGACAAATGTGGTCGCTGTCCTGAGGTGAAATCTCACATTTAAGGTTGCCGGTGGACTCCGTCACAGACACAAGGCGGCAAACAAATGCGGGAGCAGGCTCAGCCTCAATGAAGGCAGCTGTTGCTCCATGTCTGCAGGCCACTGGGTCCAGACGGAATTTAGGCTTCTGTGACTACAGAATACCAATTCCTCCCTCACTGGTAGACAGAGCAACACCAGTAACCATGGCAACATAAAGAAAAATGTGATGCCTAATCTCTGAGGATATATATATATATATATATATATGCATGGTGGAATCATCATGAGTAGAAAGCAAGCATGTGGTTAAGACAAGTAATTATCTCCACATAAATGTTGCCATTATATGTGTACTCATTTAGTGGCAGAGCTTTTAGCTCTATTTCTGCATGTGATAATGTTGTAATTACTGTGACCATAATCATGGTTTTTGGGGGCTAAAATATATACGATGCAAACACCACACCCTGTTCAAGGCTTCTCAAGCACACCCAAAACCATTTCTACCTCTTGTGAGGTCAGTGTGACTTTAGCCAAGTAGCAAGGACATGATTCCTACATAAATCTGGATCAGGAAATGAGCGCACTGGACTAATGCTTCAGAGGACTGAGGTTTAAGGGCTCTCAGCAACTGAAACAACCCACTCTGACTAATTTAATAAGACATAAACAATAGATGCAAAATGAACATGACTGTTTCTGCATGTAAGAGGTTTAAAGTACCAGCAGTGTGCACATTCAAGTGCTTTTCAGGTTCAAATGCAGGCCAGAGGTTTGTCTTATCAAGAAAAGTTAGCAAACCAACACTGGGTCCAACCCAGGCTTGTAGTCTCACAATGCTTGCTCACTATTTTACTGGAAAGATCTCCATGGTAACCTACTGTATAGTGCAGCATGGTTACCCAGCTCTAGAGGTTCAGTTCACACGATCGGATGAAAAATGTGTAGAGCTGCAACATAGTCAATTAATGGATGAGCTGCCAATTATTTAATTAATTTCCATCTATTTTGATAAATGAATTGTTTAGTGTCATTTAAATCCAAGTCCAAGTCCTCTGATTCCAGCTTCTCAAATGTGAATGTTTTCTTGTGTATTTAGTCGTCTTTGAGCTGTGGATTGTTAGTCGGAAAAAAAGTAGACATTCAAGGATGTCCCCCTTGGCTTTGAGAAAAACTGATCTCGATTTTTACTATTTTCTGACATTTTACGGACAAACAGATTATATGATAATAAAAATAATCATTTGCTGCAACCATAAAAATGTGTAAAGGTCAGGCCGATTAACAATCTCCTCTGTAGAATTACTTGTCCTGGACCCTGACATGGATACAGTGCCTTCACATTTAACCCTTGTGTTGTGTTGGTCAAATTTAACAGATTAAAAATATTTTTAAAATAAGATCTTTTGTCTCTGCTCTTGGTTGTCGTGTGCTGTCTCTCTTCTCTGTCTTAGCTAACGCAATTTTAAGAAAATCACTAGTATTGGTTGCTCAGCAGCAAAAAAAACTCAAAGCACATGGTTTGCATCAGATTGTGCAGTGTTATCGCTTCACCTACATCACAGTCATTCACATGTAAGTTAACTAATCAATCTGTATTGGGCTAAAGGCTTCCATGCTGCCTCTCCGTAGAAAGGAGGTCACCTAAGCATATGTGAATGAGCACACAGACAACATTACACTGTAATGGCTTTAAATTAAATAAGGAGAGTGAATCACATTAAGACCACAGACTAGTGTCTCCAACGGAACAAGATGATTAGACCATCAATGCTTAATTCTGCTACTCTAAAAGTGAGACAATATCTGCAGAATGTTCGTGTTTGCAGAGATAATTATACCCACAAGAAATCCAGCCTTGGCACAGTATAATGCCATGATCCCATTGTGCTTTAAAATGAAACATAACCATCTCAAACTGTAAGGTGAGCTCCAGAGTCTGCACTGAAGGCAGGGTGTGTCAGCACTTAACGTGGCTGACCCTCTTTGGCTAACAAGGACACAAAACACACTGTGACTTTGACAACAGCTAGCTATGCTGCAAACCCTGACAATGACAAATACTCTGAAGCAGTCATTTTCTGTCACTGAGAGACTCTAAAGAACTGAAATGACTAGAAAGGATCAACCCCCCACTGGTTGTATGAAAGCAGATGTCCCCTGGGACAAATCCTTTGATATCTATTAAGGGTCATTCCCACACTGGTCTCTATTGACAGAGCTTTGACTCCTTTACAACTGGACTTCCGTGTATCACTTTTCAATAGAAACAGCCAGAGAAAAGCTCAACAGTTAGGATGCCTGATCTAAAGCTTAAAAAGGAGCCCAAACATGCCATAAGAGTACAGAGAGAACCTGAGCAAAGCTTTATGAGGCTTGGCTGTGCTGTTGCCCCTGGACATGTGAATCTTCTGGTTTGGTATTCTCCCTGGTAGTTTATGCAACAGTTCCCACTTTAATAATGTGGAAGGAGGTTGTGTTGTCAGGTCAATACCTTTCCGGGAGGTATATGTGCAGCTGGGGCAACTGGTTTGAGATTTCACTTTCTCTTTCTCGCTCACACACGCACACACTCTGATGTCCCTCCTTCAATCTTTGCTTCATTCATCCTCACTCTCCCTCCCACACATCTCCTCTATCTGCCCAAGAGAGCCCAAATTCAATTACCGCCAGGCAGCAGTGGGAGGCAGACTCAGCTGCGCAGGTACAAAGGAGTTCTGATATGCAACATGTCAAGCGTCAAGGGAGTGCCTCCACTGGAGGAAAAAGCTACAGCACTGACCGAAAACGTAGCCAGAAATGCGGCAGTTTCTGTTTTAATTACAGATGAAGCGTGGCAGGAAAATAACACGCAAAAAAGAGAGCAGCATATGTGCAACAGCAGAAGCAGCACAGCCTGATCATTTTCTAAATGATGAGGACATTTCAGGAGATGAGAGCAGTGAAGGTGAAGCCAGAGCACACAGGGTGAAAGAAGGCACTAGAGGATAAGAATAATCCCAAGATATCACACTGCTAGTCAGTTCTAGCATTTTAATTAGGCTGCTGGATCTCAATAAGAAATTCATAATTCATTGAAGAGGGGTAGTGAGGCTGTGAAGCTGCTGTGCAGCTGAGACATACTGGTTCCCATGAGGGTTTCGTTCTTTATTTGAGACCAGAGGGGACATCACAGAGAATGGGTAGATAGCTAGAACCAGCACCATAGCCACACCCATCATGTATGTATGTATTATGTCTACCAACCCTGTTCCTGCTCAGTCAGTGCTCATACAGCTCAAAAGTTCAAGGGCTTAATAAAAAGATCAGAAAGCTGTCATCAAAGGGCAAACGTTCAATGGAATAATGCATGTGCATGAAAAGTCAGAGGATCCACCTTTATGAATCCGTCACAAAACCCTGCAAAGAGAGCACAGGTTAACGTTTGCATTACGTCTCGTCCTTTCTTTGTGCATTGACACAGGCAAATAGTCACACGGGCAGATAGAGTCGCTTCACAGCCGTCTGAACCAAACAAACATGAGGATCTTGCACAGAGACATCCATCTCGGTTACCATAGGAACAAGAAAGACTTATTATACAGGCATCGCTTTTCCCAAAGCACCTGTGCACAGTATAGAAAGCAATGCAGCATAATGTTCGTCAGATGTAACCTGACAGCTTTCATCAGTAGCTCTGAACTCTTTCAGTCTGTCCTTCCACTGAACGGCATGAATGATGCAAAGTAAATGAGGTTCCTACGCAGGATTGTCACCAAGGGGGGAGTTGTGGGTTCTCCGAGTGAGGATCACTTCCGCGTTCAAAAAGCTGCAGTTCCCCCCGCGGCCTCTGGGGACTGGACCCAGAAGTGAGCAATTTCCCATTGAGCCCCATGTTAAAATAGCCGACTTTACAGCTTAAAAAACCATATTTAAAGCCTGGACCCATTTATTTTTTTTGTCGTTACCGATAGTTTCCACCTCAGTGAACACTCTGGGGGGGGTGAATTTTTTTGTATCACAACCGTTTAAGTGTCATTTAGGCTTAAAATTCTGGCATAAATTAGGGCGTGGTTACGCTGAGTCACAGGTTCACAGACAGTTGCCAGCAGTTAGCTCTATGCTAAAGCATCGGCTGGGCTGGGCTAGGCTAGGCTAGGCTACACCCAGAGGTCCGCGGCTACATCCAGCAGACAGGCGCTGCGGTGTCCGTGTTTGTTTGCCTATTTTCGGGTAGTTTTTTCTGGCAATATGGCGTGTTGTGCTGTTGATTGTACTAACCGACCGACAAAGGATTCTGTGTTGCAGTTTTTTCGGTGAGTAAACCGTAGTACTATTTTACTCATAGACTGTATAAAATATATTTTACCTGGATTTTGGCACTTGATAATGACTTTATTACCGACTCATGGTCTCTGTTGATACAGACAGATGACCAGAGCAGCTAATGTTAGCTGCTGTTGTGGTGTGTTTTGTGCTCTCAGTCCGTTTAATACGGGATATAATATAGAATATAATGTTCTGTATTATCTTTCATTTAGTAATACTTATATAGAGTGTCAAGAGTAACTTAAATGAATAAATTAATAGCGTAATTAATGCCACACTGCAAAAGCAAGCTTGTAATTCAGAGAATGTGTGATCTGTGTTGTATTGGCGATACTGATTTCAGAAATCGTTAATCATGTTCAAAATCAAGATCAGGCCACCCATAAATAAATACAACATATATTTCTTATTATATTTATTGTTGGTATTATTATTAAAGGTGAACTGTGTAACTTTGTTATTTAGGAACTTTTTATTAAGCAAAGCCCTTTTTATTACTCCATATCCTCAAATAGCTCTTAGTATCATAAAGGTTTGTGACCTCTGATCTATAAGTTGCTGAGCATCTATATGTGTCATTTTAATGTTTCCTTCTAGGTGATCCAGACAGGCTGGACAAGTGGGTCGTCAGCATGAGGAGACAGAACTGGACCCTGCTCTCCAGCCCCAATCCTCCCCTGTGCTTTCAATAAAATCTGTATTGAGCATGAACTCAGCGTCTGCCTGCCACCTGTTGTCACAGATACTCTTAAAACTAGATGTATAACATGCATCTTAAACCTTATTAAAATCAGTTAATCATGTGGAGATTTCTCATGCAAGTAGTTATTATCTACATATTAGAGTTCTACTGTTAGTAAAGGTAAGACATAGACATATGATTTAGCACATTTGAAAAAATAAAAAAAATGTACTGGTAAAGACTTCCTAAGGTTGGGCACCCTGGAAAGATCAGAAAACAGAAACACTGTCATGAGAATTTTTACATTTTTTAGTAAAACTTGACTAAAAACTTGAGCTTTAATGGTTAATATTTGTGTTTAAGTTGATATTCCTTTTAACTGACTACGACATTTTTAACATGTTCAATAAGTGTAGAAGACAAAGGGAGTGCAATTATGAAAATAATTTATTTGAACATGAGGTACTCTTTAAATGAACAGACAATGAACAAACAAAACAATCAGTATATATAATAAATAATAATAATAATAATAAATAAACTTTTAAAATAAAATAAAAAATAGGGCCGGTGTTTGGCTCAGTTGGTGGAGCGCCCGCCCCATGTGAGGCTGTAGTCCTTGCTGCGGAGGGCCCGGGCGTGGAAGCTGGCCGGGGCCTGGTCTGGGCAACCGGCAGAGACTGGACGGGGCCTGGGTGCCTGGTCTGGGGCCTGGGCAGCTTTCTTTTCTATTTTCTAAATATAAAGAAAGACAAACATCTTATAACCAGTGGTGTACAAAGTATTGAAATGCCTTACTTCAGTAAAAGTAGCCTACTAATACCACACTGTGAAAATACTCCACTACAAAGACCTGCATTCAAAACCTCACTTTAGTGAAAGTGTTAACATTAAGTTTTATCTGCAAAATGCAATTAAGTATAAAAGTAAAAACGGTCCCTCTCTGTTTTACTGTTACAGAATGTTTGTGGATTGATATCACTGATGAATCACTGCATATGATGCATTTTATTGCTGAGGCTGTTTAAGTTTAGCACAATTTAACAATTAAATATACTATTGAGTCGATTTATCTATCCTATCTATCTATCCCTGTCATGTGGAAACCCTGTATCTCACTTCTTTTAAAAAAATATTTAAGTAGTAAAATGCTTAACAAACTTTCTTTACATTATTCTACATAGTAATTTCACAGAGTAGTAACGTCAACCCTCAGATCCTGTTGCCACATTTTATGGACCATCAGATTTTTCATTTGGCTGTGATCATGCTATAATGCTATAATTATTATTCTCTGTCGCGGCTCCCGGGGTAGCTAAAGCTACTCGCGCTGCCCCCAGGAGACTCAACGCCCCCGGAGCCGCAACTGGGGCGCGCTGGGGGGGATTGAGCTGAGGGATTTCATCAGGCTGATGATACTGGAAGTGATGTTGTCTCTGATTTTCACCAGATTTAAAATGTTATCAAAGTTTGCCGTAAAAAAAAAACTGTAAAACGAGAACCAGTCCCAGAAGCTCCAGCTCAAACAAAAAAAAATGTAATACCTATTTTAAGTTTATCATGGTGTGTGTTTGCAAACAACAGGAGGACGTTAGTCATTTCTAACAGGTTAAAGATGAGTTTTGGTCCCCAGCGGACTTATTTAACTTTATCTCTTATGTAGTATAATCTCAATAAAACATTATTTCAAGTGCTGCGTTATATTTGTTTTATAAGGAACTTAACGTTACCTGCGGTCGAGTCGCTGTCTGGAGGCTGGACTGCCGTGTAGCTGCTGCCAGTAGCTGCTTGTTAGCCTAGCCTAGCTGATTAGCCTCAGGCTAGCTCCGTTCGGTGCGGTTAATTCGAGTTCAGTGGGCGGGATCTCGACCGGCTGACCCGTAGAGTTACCGCCTCTCCTCCAAATATGGAAAATACACACCCGCTAAAATCCAAGATGGCGCAGTCCTGATGCCCATAGTAGAGTCACAAAACACACTCCCCCAAACCAATGGGTGACGTCACGGGTGCTACGTCCATTCTTTTTACAGTCTATGATTGTCACGCAATGAAGTGAACAACAATAGCTGTGTTTATAGCAGTTTGCTTGTGATGAGTCTTTATGGAAAATGGAGAGGTGACATATAATGGAAGTATTTACTATTCAAACAATAGTCAGTTGCTTTGCATTCCTGCAATAGAAATCCCCCGGGGCCTCCAAAAAAGCGGTTTTCATTCAGTTGCAGTATCTCTCACAGGGAAAATGTGACAGTAATCTCTGAGAGGGAATCACACCATTTTGTTACAGATGTATGGTGGACATCTAATTTCAGCATGCTGTTAGGAATATCCTAGTAGCTACACAGGAGGGATTTCAGCTGTGTTTTTCTCTCATCCATCTAACACTTGTCTGACGGGCCGATACATTTTCTATTTTCATCAATACAACCAGAAGACACAGGCCATGTAACAGCCTGTGTTACACTTGTGGGTTTACATCAGTATGTTCCAGTCTTTTACAATCTGGGAAAACCCGGGCTGTTGACAGACGACCATTATTTCACACAGTTAATCCAGTGTTTCCACATTACCGCAAATACGGATGTACACCACTAGTTTCCAACCTTTTTTTGTTTGCCACTGGCCCAAAGCCTTGTCAGATGTACTCGACTACCCCTTCATTGTATCCCCTTGACAAGTAAGAGCGCCTTTGTGAAATGTTGGTCACATTTAACTGTTTTAGTAGATTTGATCAAGCTGGCATTTATACCTCTACCACCTAGAGTGGCAGAGGTTGGACGCTTCGAGGATTTATTGATCACTTTTAACTTTCCATTTTGATTTTTTGTTTTTGCAAAGTTTTTAACTAATTTGTTGAGCTGTAACTTATGATTATTTTCATTATTGATTAATATACCAATTATTTACTTCATTAACTGATTATTTGTCTTCTCTATAAAAGGTCAGAAAATAGACCAAAATCCAAAAGATTAGGTTAGCAGTTATTGTGACAATAAATTTACAAATAAATAACTAATATCTAAATATCAGATTCAACACAATTCTACTCTTGTGATTTTCCTTCAAAACACAAATGTTTTAATATTTGTCATTGTTTTCTTTAATTAGCTGAGCTACTGCATAATCTTTCCAATTACCCCTCTAATCACTCCAGAGTTACCCGCTTCCATACAACTACCCCTGATTTGGAATCACTGATGCAGATGATTCAATAAAGGGATCTGATGAAAATGGCATTCATGTTTACGACTCAAATCAAAAATGCGGTGTCCCTCATTCTCTAGCATGTTAGTATTCTCAGCCATCAGCCACCACATGATTCCCACTGTTGCTCATCTCCTGTGGCTCTCATCCTCCACAACCCAATTACATTTCAGGATGTGAGGGAGGAAGATGGCTGTACATGGGAAAACAACCACCCCCTACACTGCCGCCCGTTACATCCCACTGCGGGATTTCAATTTCATGCCATGAGAGAAAGGCAACCAAGGGTTCACAGTTCATGTGAGGAAAGTATGAGAATATGTCTGGCTGACAACAGGCAGTCAGTGCAAGGATGATGACTTGAGTGCTGTGTTCACATTACCTTCCACCAGTGGAAAGTCTAAAAAAAGGACTCAACATTACTCAACATGAGCAAACTAATTTTCCATTAATGTTTTTATGGTGACACACAGTGCCGCCCCCCCCCCCCCCCCACTTGCCATCTTTCAGGGAAACTGGGTCAATCAGCAGTGAAACCAAAAACAGCTAATAATCCTTCAAAACTTATTGTCAGTCATTTTTCAGTAAAGGGATTTGAATACAAAAAAGCAACTCAACACATAATCACAGCACTCAGTGAGGTGGGCTGTGTCTCCTGAATATGTAAGTCATAATTGGTGTGCAGCAGCGTATCCCCATGCTAGTATGCTACACTCACATTAATGCTCTGCATGAAGACGCCCCCTTCCCTACCCCCAGTCGTCCACCCTCCCCTCCTCCCCGGCAGATATCAGTGGAAGACAGAGCTCTGCAGCGCGGCAGCCAGCTCAGATGCTCCTCATCCACCTCTATGTGTAGCCATGGCAACCCACACGTCGACCTGCGCGATTCCATGTGGCCTTTCAAAGATGAACTCATAGAGACTGAATTCATAACGATGTATGTTTACATAGAGCGCGTCATCCTAGAATCTAAACTGCCTCCTCAGAGGGGGTATAAAGCTCAAAGGTTGTTGCAGTTGCACCAAAAAGATGCTTTCTAGCTGGGATGGGATGGTAAATGACAAATTCCATTAAGTATCTGCATGTTTTCTAAGAAAGAATTACAATATATTAAAACAGGTTGGGAGAATACTTTTGGGGCAGATGTCTTTAAGAGCAGAAGAAAGAATCTATTTTAAGACTCCCAAAAGTGAACAAACATAATGTATTAGCAGAACAGATGATGAACATCAGATGTCTGAATGCCAGTAATTCCCAACCTACTGGCTGTATCAAGGCCTCTCTCTGATTGTCTCCCCAGCCAGGCTCCAAACACTTTCTCTGGTGACTCGGGAGATAAAAATCAGAGGCGCTATTTGTCTATATACTGTCTCTAACAATCCTTTCCGTTCAAAACTTTCAAGCTTACTCTACGGGGGGAGGGGGAGATTGCCATGGTCACCATTTTCATGCATCTCGCTACCCGTTTAATCCCACAGTGCCGTAAAATTAGCCTTTAAAATTCAGCCTTCACAACAGTCACACTATACGCACCTAAAACCGACCATCTACATTAGAGGTATGCAACAGTCACAGCACAGTTAATCTAAATAGATCTTACTGTTACTCATGCATGACTCATATTAGAGAAAAGGGGGAGTGACAGTAATGGGTTTAGAAAACTCACTGACATGGTGTAAAAGGTGGCTGGATTCTTGGCTTTGGGCTGCTCAAGTGCTGCCCAATTCTCCCAAATACTGCAACAGCCAATAAAATCCCTTGTGTACTCATATTTGGCCAATGAAAACTCATCAAGAAATACTAGTGCCAAATCGTCCTTTGAGCCCGAATCATTCAACCACTACCTCTGTCAGTTCTCCCCCTCAAGCACTGTGAAGCTAGGGAAGCAGACCGTGTCCCCACCACAGCTCTGAGTTTAACAGGATTTAGCACACTGCTTCCAGACTAGACTGTCCCCCTCCATCTGAGCTCTGACTTCCTTAACAGTCGACATGTCATACTTGAAAATATACAACATGAAACATGAGATATTGAGAACCTTTGGGGTTCTGTAACGTGCACAAATAATATGTGGCTTGAATTTCAATTACACCGACATGTCTCAGTATGCAGAGGAAATGTTGCAGGAGATGAAATTCTACTTCTTCTAAACATACATGAGAGCTTGGATTGCATACCTACTGTATGTTGACTGTAAAGCTGCCAGCTAATGGTTATTTTCATTATTGACCAAAGTGCAGATTATTTTCTCAATTCATCTATTAATAGTTTGATCTATAAAATGCTTGACAATAGCTATATTATGGTCAAATTTTCTTAAAGCCCAACTTGATGCCATCAAATTATTGCCAACAGACTAAAACCAAAATGTATTCAGTCTATTATCACTAGAAACAAAGGAAAGCAGCAATTCCTCACAATTGAGAAGCCAGAATATCAAAATAGTTCTATCAACTATCTGATGAATTAATTGATGAATCATTTGAGCTCTTGTAGAGAGCTCCTTCACGTCTACTCCAACTTTGCTTTTTTAAAATCACTATAATATACTTTTAATAAACTTTATAATAACAGTATAAACATTTTCTGTTGAGGTTTGCTGATTATTTAAAATGTGAGTCTAAAAACAACTGGCACAAATTGGCACTTAGAAAAAAAGGTATTGATGTACCTCTAATAGCCAATGCCAGGGTGAATCTGGGCATTGATCTACGGGTGGTGACAGTCCTCCAGCAACACTTTAACTCTTCTTCATTATGGTTAGTCACTAGACAGTCACACTGAAGCTGTTGAAGACAGAGCTGAAAGAAGGCCTTCATCATGTTTTTTACTCATTAAGTCAGGACCTCATTGCCATTCAGCTGACAACAAGGACACTGAAGCTGTTCTAATTGCTTCCCATCACAATGAATGGGTGACAGCATATGGAGGTAAGAGTGGCCAGTGTTGGGATGATGGTAACCCCTCTGGATTGGTGTGAGAGTCATGCTCTAAAGCTTGCAGGTCCTTCCTTTTGTAGCATGCCCCCTTTTAGCTTGGGTGGTCCCTGCTGCCCTGGTTTCTCTGTTCAGTTTTTGGCTGTAAACATGCTTTAGTTATGGGAACGGAGGAAAAACCAAAAGCATCTGATGCCTCCTCTATGGCCCAAAATAGAAAACCCAGCCAGTGGCATTTGTAGTAACATCATCTCAAATCTCACTCATGCATACTTCTGGATCTGGCTGTGACAAATGTTGGAAATGGTAGTAATAGACTATGGATCTTGGGAATTATACATTGAGTTCACGGACAGTACGGTTTGATTCTCAGTAAGGGGATGATTT
This sequence comes from Scomber japonicus, assembly GCF_027409825.1. Lineage (NCBI taxonomy): Eukaryota > Metazoa > Chordata > Actinopteri > Scombriformes > Scombridae > Scomber > Scomber japonicus. The sequence continues at coordinate 18,380,521 of NC_070588.1, forward strand.
ACACCGTCACATGAACTCTCTAGCTAATATCATTGTGACTGAAAAACTGACCTCATGCATGTGAGTGTGGGGAGAGGGTTAGTTTCAGTGTTTTCTAGTACCTGTAGCCAGATCAGAGTGTAATTTGTTATAATTATAGATTATGGTAGGGCAATGTCAAGTAAGTGCAAACACAACGAAGAGTGGCATCCAAAAACATGTTCATCTTTATCCGCTGATTTGTAATCTCAACTCCCTGATCAAAAGCTGCTGCTGAGAGCATCAAGACCCCCCACAACACTGCTCTAATTCTCCATACCTACTACGTGCTGTGCTCAGAAAAAATACTGAGAACATTTTGCTCTATGTTCTTCTGCTGATAATGTACAACAAGATGTCTTGTAGCTTTTCAGTAAACTGTTGCGGGTGTATTAATTAGCTGTTGAGTTTATCGGTAATTAGGGAAGCAAAATGTATGTCTTATGAGACTGTGCTGTATAAATCTCTACAAATCTCATATGGAGAGCAAATAAAAATGCCAAGAGGAAGGGGTCTGTAATGAACAAGCTCAGGATTTTTCTTTGCTCTCTTTTACACGGACTGTCCCGTGACTCTAATGGACAAAATAATGGCTGGAGAGGAAAAACAGCAGTCCTCAGTGGCTCATTACAGTTAGAGATGAAGAACACAAGTAGTAGTGCAACATGAGGGAGAGAATAAAGGGACAAGTGGAAAGTGGAATATTCCATTTTAAGCTGTATTCATTAGTATTCTACCAATAAGGTTTGGCTAATGGAGCCTGACTGCTTCCTTCATTCACAGGAATGAGCATGACTCTCCACTCTGCCTTCATCATCCCATCCCCCACCTCCCAAATCCACGCTACAATCACCCTCCTCACAGGCAACTTCTGCAGAGCTTCCACCAGCCATCAGCAGATATAAACGTCAAAACATCGGCGCAGACTGCGTCAGTTAGCCTTAGGACTGCAAGACAGACTGTTGGTTACAGTCTGGATTTCCTGCTCTATTGACCTTGCATGAGCAAAATGCACAGAAGCCCCCATATTCATTTTAAGCTAACTCCATGAAAAACAAATAATGAAAAGGTGGAACAAGACTGATGTTTTAGCTCAAGAATGCTTTTCAGGCAGTGCCAATCTTCTGTTTGTCCAGGTTTACACAGCCAAACATCGTCACCAATGACACAAGTGTGTTCACATGCTAAGTAGGCCACAGCATGGTATGTGACCCACGAGATGGCTAGATGGCCCCTTTTTGTTTCTCGTCCATCTGATACTCTGCCTGCTGAAGTGGAAACTTAACCCTCTGAATCTGTGGAACAGGAACCAAAGCCTTCAGTATCAGTTACAGGGTGAGGAGGAAGTTTTATGTTTTTTTAAACAGACATATAAAATATTCCTGCCTCAAGCCACTCTGACTACAACATCATCCGAGATTAACCACTTCTTAAACAATACTCTATGTTCCTCTTATGACATGAAAGACTAGATAATTGCTTGACAAATGTGTTTTGTGGACCATGCAGTTATCTCACTTTACTGCTGCAGGGGAAAGATTAATATCAGCAGGATCTAAGCAAAATTGACGTACAGTATGTTTTTGTATTCCTGGACTCAGCTGGGCCCAAAAAAAGAAAAATTTTGGCGTTGAAACTGGGTAAAACAAAAGTTACCGCTGAAATTCAGCAACTCCCCGCCTCCAAATATCCTTACTAAGCCCAAGTCTTGTGAGTTACTGATTTCATCAAAGTGGACTCGTTTTCAGCAACGAGATACTTCTTTTGCAAAATATATCCTTTCTGTCTTTTGCATCTTAAAGTACCCAGTAAATAGAAAAGACAGACGACAATTATGACATTGGATAACATGGGAAGAAAATCAAATTTTTTCATTCTTTGTAAAGAGGATAACTGATCTTTCCATCCTGAATGCGAGCTGATGACTAGAAAAAATGAACTCCTTGGACACCTTGAGGCAAAACTTTAAGTCTACTGAGTTTTTTAGTGCTGACTTGAGATAGAGGCTATAATGTGTGTTCAATTGAGCATAGAATATGGCTTTCCTCTTAGCAGGGGCCTTACCTTCGGCTTGTTTCAGCAGAGCAGTGAAAAAAGCTTTATCTAACTCAGCAACAAAATCATGGCCCTGCTACTGTACTTCCACAGTGTTGCTGCTCTGTAATCTTTTTATGTGTATCAAACTATATGAAACCTGACAGCGGGTTAGAAACAAGAAGATGATACAGGCTGGAAAGAAGACTAGGCTGAAACTGTTGTATATAAATCTGACATGTTTCAAGTCAAAAAAGTACCAAGAATCAGTGTGTGTATGGAACCAATCACAATGTTTCTTTACAATAACTTCCAGAAAAGAAAAGCCCTGCGTCACACACATACCATGTAAAGGGGACCTATTGTGCTCATGTCCAGCTTAATATTTTTATTCTGAGACCCCAATAGAGTAACTCTGCATGCTTTCACAGTTCAAAAACCTCCTTTTTTATATTATACTGGCCATTAATGCAGCCACTCAGTTCAACTCCTTTCTCTTAACAGGCAGTTTTAGCTCCTGTCTCTTTAAGGCCAAACTCTCTATGAGTCCACTCTGTTCTGATTGGCTATCAGGTTCGTATTGGAGCAAGGAGTCACAGACTGGATGATATTCACTTTCTAAATGCTGGTGTTCATGAACTGACTCCTAAACTGAGAAAGGAAAAAGCCGAAGGGAGATACAGGACACAAGCATGCTGTCTTAACAACACTGTGAAGTTGACTGCTCCCAAAAAATGTGGGAATGCGGTAAAACAAATCAACTTTTAATGCCTCGTCGAACTCAAAGTACACACAAAATAACATGTTAAATGAGGGTAATCAAACAGGATCTCACTCTGAATCTAGTGAACCTTAAGTATTATAATATGTAGTATAAGTACAACACATGATACCACTAGAAAGATTGGCATGCACAGGGAGCTCCACTGCTCGCATGAGGAACAGCATTTACCCATATGTCTTGGGAAACAGCCAGGAGGACACATCCAGCCTGCACTGCTAACTTACTAACTGTCAGTAATGCTCAGCAGCTTTACTGCCGAGCCCCATTCATACACATTAAACAGCTCCTCTTTGCCTGCCGCTCTATCTGTTTCTCTCCATCACCACTTTCCACTTTCTGCTATCTAATCATCTCGCTCCTCTGTTCCAGGCAAGAAGGTTTGTGGTCACAGGATATGGCTGTGTCTATTCTAAGACGAATAACGGTCTTTTCACTTACTCCACCCAAATGTCTCTGCCATTAAATCAAGGCCTGAGGACAGTTTACCGAAACTCAAGTACTGTACCTGTGTTCGTTATGATTGATGATTGTACATTTCTCAACATTGTGACTTATCAGGACTTGGCTAAACAGGCAACCAAACATTTTCGGTTTTAGTCATTTGCTGGGAAAACACCAGCCTAATCCTTCATTTAGTTAAATAAAAATTACAAAAGTTGGAATGACATCTGCAAATTGCCTGTTTTGTGGACATAAATTGAGCTTGGATAACTTACTATATCTTTATTTTGAATTTAAAGTGTTATGAACATAATAGGTCATTTATAATCAGTGTCTAATTTTAGCAACATTTTTGCATCTGTGCAAATGGCCAATACTGGACTGTCTTAATTTAGATCTGTGATGAGAAACCTAATCCTCTAAATCCTGAAATCATGAATGGGATTTGTATGGCAGCAATGCTCATTGAAAGACATAAAAACCTATAATTGTTACTATGCCTGCATTCACTGTGTAAGACAGCAAGGGTTTGTCTCTCATGTCCTCAGCTCACCAGTGTGCCAAAATGGAGATATCAGGAGGTCACAGTGGAATTAAAGCAGTATTTTAATGGACAAACAGCAGCAGAACATGATTCAGACAGTTTCAGTGGAAGCAGAGATCAGATGGAAAAAAACACTACAATAAAGTGGAAAGAAAGAAAAAAGATCCCTCCAGTTTCATCTATGAATTCACCAACTTAACATCATGCAGTTGCCATGCCAACCTGTTACCAAGCTGCTGCTGCTGCTGCTTCAATTGTGAAAACTGGAAATGTTTCTTGGCTACTAAGAGTCAAAATCTCACAGAAAAACGTGCCTGTGCAAGAAAGGATTAACAGCTCACCGAGATATCAAAGAGCTCCTCTGTGTCATCCAGCATACGGACCCTGATGGTGACATGTCGTCCGGGGGGCATGGGTGGCGGTCTGTGCCCGGGGTCCAACGTACTGATGCCAAGAGTCTCTGGGGCTCCAAGACGTGTCCCTGCTCCAGAGGCCATTGCCTCTAGCTCTGGCTCTGCCATGGTGCACTGCACTGCTCACTGCCCACCCTGCACAGAGGCAAAGACAGAAAAGTCAGGAAAACGAGTACATGCAGTCTTTCATTTGTACCTGCATACATATTAACACTATTAAACGGTTACAAAAAAACTGATCCAACTTGTAAAAAACCTCCTCTCACAGAGCATCAGCAGCATAGTAAGTCAATGCATTAGGGCCCAGACGGGCTGTACAACCCTCTGTGTCACACTAACAGGGTAATTGCAAATGCATTATTTGCACTTTCCACTAATGGCTGATAATTGTTGCCTGTGGGAGAGCCAATTATTGTATTTAAAAAAAAAGGATGATTTAAGCATGTTCTTGATTTCAGAGCGCAGATCAGGCATCCTTAATTTGACTTGACAAAAGAATCACAAAGCTTGGGTTTATAATCAAACAGTCAATACAATGACAACTGATTCATTAAGTTGTAAAGGCAAAGCACTAGGACGAAAGACTCACAGACATATTTAATTATGTTTTAATTGGTCTCAGGGGTGTCAAGTCAAATAGGTTTCAGGACACTCTGAATTGAATGTGCTGTGAATTTGGAGTAACAGACAGACAGAATCTAATTCGATCCAGCTGTGACTACAAAAAACAAACCTGAGACATGCATAGAGCAGTTAGCCACACACACATTTCCCTACTGCATCCAGCTATCTGATAATTCAATCAAAATCGACATACAGAATTTGGAAGTGACTGTCTGTGTTTGTCTCAGGTGGAGGACTGTGTTTGGACAAAGTTGTTGACTCATTCATTCCTCGTTGACACACGAGCTGGCCATTATCCACCCCCCTCATGTATCCACACAGCCAGATCCCCCCAAGGCCCTGCCGTCCTGGTTAATTCTCTCTTCATTGCACATTCCAGCCGGCTGATGTCATCTCAAGACCTCACCAAGTGGTTCATCGGAGTGTTGAGGCCAGTGGGCAGTTGTTTAGCTGCCGCAGAGGTGAGTGACTGCTGCCAAGTTTAAGCTGTAAGCTGAATAAGGCATTTCGAAGGAGTGGAGAATGTAATTCAGCAGAGTGCGCATGGAGAATATAGGCCAAGGACAGTGGATACACTAAATTCAGTGTCTGTCTGATGATGGTCTGAATGACGCTGAGGACAAGCATTAGAAAAGTTTCCTGTGAAACACTGCAGACTGTAGTTAGAGTGGATTAGAGGAATAAAGTAAGATTTCACAAGTCCAGCTGCAGGTAACTATCATTCTTACTATCAACACTTTAATCATGTAGTCTATAATGTGCCAGAAAATTGAGACAACTTTCCACAGAATCTTGATTTAGCTTATTTTGTTTGAGCAATAGTCTAAAATAAAAACATTTTCAATTTCCAAAGATATGAAGTAGAGAAAAGCACTTTTTTTTTATTTGTTTGAGAAGCTGGAACCAGTAAATATTTGGAGTAATTTGTACTTGACAGATGACTGTTTCAGCTGTACTGACTACAGTTGTGCAGCTGGTTCCTTTTATGGATCTGGTCCCAAAAAATCAAAATTTGTGAAGCTCCAAGGTTAATCAATCTTCTACCAAGTTCTTATCCTCATCAGTAAAGTGCAATTTAACTAAACTGCAAACATGCAATCTTTGTGAGTTTTAACTATTATATCATGTTCAAGTTTTAGTTCATAATTAACTTTGGTTACTTGAAATATCTAACGCTGGGCCTATGATTCAGAGGGATTGGTATTCAGTAAGCAAATTTAACCATTTCACCACGAGAGCATGTTCTCATCATTTTGTTTTTGTGCACTGTCATCACAGAGCAGTGGGTGCGAGACATTGGGGTTTTCCAGCTAAAGAACAGACAAACGCTCCCTTTGGCTGATGGAAACCAGACCCAATGTGGTCACCAGGGGCGTGAATGGAAACAGGCATAGTTTTCAATCTCCAGTTATTTATGACATTTAATCCTCGCACCGTCATCACTCACGGGCCCTTGGCTAAATTATTGGCAAGTGTTTAATGTCGACTCCTTAAATTGGTGGCTTATATGACCTGCACATGCATGCCGCGCAACCAGACACCCTTCAAACAAAACACCAGTGAATCAGAGGGCAGTGAAAAGAGGAGGCAGTGATTATTTCACCCAACACATACCCTCCCCCTGCACCAGGGATCATGAATCAACCAGTCTGTGTGTTCCTCTGAATAGGTAACTCAGGTTCAGACAAACACCCAAAACAGTCACCAGTTGCACAGCTGGCATATTGTTCCTGAGGATATGAGTGTCATAGCATAGTATACAATACCAGATGCACATTTACAGACCATTGAGTGTTTCTCTGGGTAAATCACCCTGCCTTTGAACTTGTTTGCTTGAAATTCCCCACAAGTGTGTAACATGGAGCTGTGACTGCTGGTTTACAGAGTCTTGGGGGCTGTAACAGTGGTTCCTCTGTGTGCAGGGGCACACAAGGGCCCCTCAGTGCGGTCCAACACTGCACAGCTGGAATCCTTTAGTGACAGCTGAATGGCCAGAGGCGGGGGCTGATACAGCCAGCTGCCTACCTGTGCCAAAGCTCCAAAACACCGACAGAAAAAAGGCTCAATTTCCTCTGTGTTCAGAAACACCCTTCCCCAGACACCGATACTTGGGTGTGGCTGGCATTTGCATGAATCTCTAGAAGTTACCACTGAATTAATGACAGCATGACATCTGTTCATTAAGTGAAAAGAATGACAATCAGCGTGATGCATACGTGTTGTAACTAGAGCTGGGCTGCCATTTAAAGCCTCCGCATGAGTGATGATTGAGAAAATAGTGCAGAAAATGGTGAAGTGAGGTCCTTCCCTGATCTAGACTCGCCACACACGGTCTGCTGGTGTGTTCACACCATTAATGCAATGTAGGTTAATAGAGCAGGCTGCTGTAATCCTCAGGACATTATCAGCATGTGACATTAATGCACCGTATGGACTTACCTGGACTGCCTCTGCAAACTGTAAGAGGCAGATCAGAAAAACGCACATTTACAGGAGACATCTGGATCATTTAAATATCACACTCACACGCATATACATACATACATACACACACAAACATACATACACATGCATGGAGCAGTTCAGCTACAAACCATCAGTGACTGCAGCGTTTGCGCACATCCATACTGCTAGAAGGTATATCTGCGCAATGCAACGCACACCGGAGGACAAGCAGGACAGTTAACGGGCTGTATATGAAGATTTTCCCACAGTGATAGTTGTTTCCCTCCCCTAAAACCCGCAGGATCACTGAATAACACGGCAAAGATACTCCCAGGACTTAACCCTAATCTCCTCAAACAAGTTGAATCACTTCCCTTAACAGCACACGCAGAGAGGGGACTTGGCTTTCTTACCCTCTTCTCTCGAAATGCGGCTTTATCCACACGTACGTATTTCCCCAGCTGAGAGGAGATATAACATCCAGCCGTAGTGGAAGAAAAACAGAGACCCAGCAGAGTTTCAGAAGCTGCTCGTACCGGAGGGGAGGCTCTTTGCGGTCGCCATGGCGGACGACTGAGCGAGCAGGGCAGAGACGGGATTGGATCCACTCCCGGTGCCTTTACTCAGACAATGAAGGAGGTGTTGCACCTCCACTTTCTCAGAAGCGCCAGGACACAATGGAGCAATAGCACCATCTAGCGTTAGAAGAGGGAACACCCCATATCTTTATTTTGACTGTCACTAAGAAACGTGAATATTACTCAAATACTTGCCAAGTTACATTTGCTTCCTGTTTCATTCCTGATTTATTTTTAAAAATTCTGTTTGTCACTTTTAAAGCATTTAGTAGCTTTGCTCCAAATTACATTAAGGACTTATTAACCCCTTATATGCCTGATGTGTTTACTTGTATAGGTGGATGAGGCTCTGCTGGTTATCTTGCTTTATCTGGCCACTTCTGGCATCTTTGTAACTTTATTTTATTTCCCTCTGTTTTTTTTATCTCTGTTTTTCTTTTTATTAATAACAGCCCCCCTAATTTAGAAAACAAAACAAGGTTGAGAAGATAAGGAGAGGGAGAAAAAGAGCAAAGCATGTGGGCCAGATCGTACCAAATACAATCTGACAACACATCATCTTTAACCTCCTCAGAGCCCTGAAGCAAAAATTTGAGGAAAGACTTAAAATATAAACACAATTTTGTGTAACAGAAATAAATATTTTTGTCTCATCATTTGAGTCATGTTGTGACCCCTCAGATTTAACTTGACACAAGGTTTCCGAGTCCACATGATGGGAACCATTCTTATAGGGAGTCAGCCCAATCTGACTTTATTGCAGTTTATATGGATTTTTATAGGCTATGTCCGAACATTTATTGTTTCTGTTGTAGTTGCTCTTCTGTGAGGACAACCTATTTTATGTATAATATACACCACATACGGCTATTGAGTGACAGACAAAATCTGCTTATGTAACATTACTGTATATTGCACAGTTAGAGTTAGATTTGTAGCACCCCAGTTTTTGAGTTTTATTTCCCCTTAATGAGCTTTAAGGTTGCTAAAATCATTCAACCTTATTCTGTATTACCTTGTTCCAACTCCGAAATTAAGCTATATGATATTTACAAGTAGTGAAATATTAAAACTCAAAATGTAATGTTTTTTTTAATGAATGTACCATTTCATTAAATTGAAATATTTGTGATGTCTTGTTTTCCCTTAAACTCAGCTTTACATATCCACTATGTTCTGTGAGTTTGAACACAGTTTACCTGCACAGCATGAGATTGTGATAACTGACCCAGTGAGGTTTGGTTTTCTCTCTTAAGAGTTTGTTTCATTACCATTTCTACTATACAGATTTTTTCCATCAGAGATTATAAATGGTAGAAGTCAGTGTGTGACTGAAGAAGCTCAACAGTCATGTTGAATAAACACGTTGAAAGAATGAAGAGCCTCTGTTGAATGTATACAATGCATACTATTGTGCAGTGGCATATTTCAAACAACGTCAAAGAAGAATCTGCCTGGATTTAGTTCACAGAATGATGTGAAGATGTAGAGTTACATACCGAAGCAGATACAGGAGGGTTCAGTGTACTATTCTTGTTCATTTGCAAGATATAATAAGAAGGGATTCAGCACTAGTTATATTGGAACAAATCATATGATACTGACTTGGAGAGGTCAGTGTCAAGTTCAGCCAGCCAACAGCATCTTCTGGAGCTGACAGACATTCTTTACTTTGCTCAAGGACACATCTGCAAAACAACTGCAAGACATTCATAGGTAAAATATTTTTGAACAATGCAGTTGAGAGGAGAGATGAAATTCCACCTGCTTTGCCCTTTATGATGATTGTTGTTGGCCTTGATACCACTAAACTTTGTTCAAGGTCCTCTTGAGGGTGCTTTGGTGCTTTCTGTAAAGCACAAGTAGCAGCAAAAAAGGCAGATGATGTTTTATGGCACTGGAAACTTTAAAGAGGATGTTGAATAACCAAGTCTGTAGGCAGAAATAATGAAAAACTGAACCCTGGGAAATTCAACAAAGATAACTGAAGGAGAAGTTAAATAAACAAATAAAATCTGCAAGTTGCAGTTGAAACAAAGGATCAAATACACATAAAATGTTGCTTATATAATTTTACAAAATTTTAAAAAATCAGTGCATATTGGGCAACATATACACCAATAAGAGATAGGCCAATATCAACCAATATATCAGTCAGACTCTCTAGCTTTACAGGCGTTTCTTATAACAATAATTCTTCAAGTATTTGCAGTTATATAGTAATAATATAATAATAGTTGCCTCTAAAAGGAAACAGGCCATTTTATCTTAGTTTTCATTTCTCATTTTAATGGCACTACTCACTTGAGATGAGGAGGGCAACTAACAACTGTTTAGTTGTTTAGCAGATTATTTTTTCTGATATATCAGTAATGATTATTTATCAGTCAGAGCTATAAAAGTTTACAGTTGCAATTTCTAATGCCCAAGGTAATGTCCTCAGATACCTTGTTTGTCAAACCAAGAGTCTAAATCCCCAAGTATTTTACTTGCTATCATAAAATACAAAGCTAAAGATCAAATATCTCAACTGAGAGACTGTAACTGTGGAGTAACCGAAAACATCATTTGATTATCAAAATAGATACTGATTAATTTTCCTAAAATCAACGTATCAGTCTGCGCCTCCCCCAGCGCCATTGGCAGCTGTACCAATGGTGCTGGGGGAGGTGGGGCAGGCACTTGTGTCCAGCAGGAAACACCACCCACCTGTACAATCAAATCATTTAAACTCAATGTAAAATGCACCTTTTATGTTTTCAGCATGATGTTGGAAATGAACACCTGTGTGAAATAGTTGGTTACTCCTGTGGAAAAAGTACTGTACACTGTAGTTTCAGAGATGTGTCAATCTCTGATCATGATGTTATTACCTTTGAAAAGGTAAAACACAGTGTTTAAAGGAAGAGAGAATCTGTATGTTTAAGAAACAGGAGGGACCACCTGCAGTTTATATTGGGCAGTGCTCTCCCTATAATTTAAGGTTTAGATCCCAAAAACTATAACCCCTATGGGAAATATATTTACATTTTGTTAGAAAAATGCCTGTGCCAACATTTTGTGGCAAGGTATGTGCTTGGAGAGTTATTATACATTTTTAATGTTCAAAAATTAATATAAAATTGCTGAAATACGCTAGAAAACAGAAAAGTAATAGCACACATCAGCTGAATGAGCTGAATAGTATGATATTTGATTTGTTTTTCAAGTACAAAGTATGCAGCAGTTGAAATGTACAGAGAGTGGAATAAGAAGTAGTGGAAGTAGCGTGTGCTGTACTGTAGCTGCTGCTCCATCAGCAAGTTTTAAATATTGTAGCGCACCCACAGATGAAGTAGTATCAAATGCTAGAGACTTGTTCAGCATTCCTCTCTGTTCTGCACTGCTGGTAATATGGTAATGAAAACAACGGCCCAGTGAAAACAGGAAGGAATAACCTTTTCACATGCAGGATCACAAACTCAGTAGATTCAAAATGTTCAGACTCATCAAAACTATTTGTGATGTCACACATCATGGTCATAGCTACATGTGTCAAACTGAGATTTAAGGTGAGCACAGAGAAACTTTCCTCCTTCAGCAGATTAATGTAAAAAACATCTTTATAGTATCAAACTCTCAAGATAGATAATTCTGCACAATGATGCTAAAAACCAGCTATAGGTAAAACATATTTTTGAGTGGAGGGGGACTTTAGGTTCCGCAGTTAAAGTCCAACTGAAATTAAATTGCGTTTTTTTGTCTTGTTATTTTGTCCATTTCAGCATAGTCTACATATCTGCTCTGTAAATCACTTGTCCTGTGATCTTTTTATATATATATTTTTTTACATTTTATGCCTCCTATTTATATTTTTTGTGTGCCCTTGATTTAATAACGTTACATAGCTGAGTGCACATTTTGATACAGAAAATAAAATCTTGAATCAAACGATAACATGTTCTATAGGAGGAGTAGATGGTCACACTGAGCCTGGCAGCATCCTGCTACACAACACAAGAACCACAACCTACATCTTAACTGCTAAAGTCTGCTTCTTATCTAACTTACAAACATGAACACACAGTTGCCTTGCACCTTAGTTTGTTGAATGAGCCACAAAACAAACATTTACAACGGAAAAGTGCACTGCTATGTCTGTTAGAAACAGTATGTTAACATACCTGAAAATGTCACTTTGGTCCCGTTTCAGAATTCAGAATTCTTCTGTTTAGCTGAAGTCCTCTCACCAGGAAAAATAAGCCAGTGGCAGTAACTTGGCATTATCGTGCTATTTTTGCTGCTCAAAAGAAAAACACAGAAACAGCAGTGTCGTAAAAAGTAGAAAATTTATTCCATCTCTGTAATCACCAACGAGAGATCTGTAATGCTAATCAACATGTGGCTTGTTCCACAACTGAACTATGTATCATGGGAAAAGTGATGGCATGTCTTAGCCTGGGGATTAATGCTGCATGAATTCTGATATATTGCACCACACTGTATCAAAACCCCAGAAAACAGATAAATCAGTGAACCTATGAATAGTCTACTGTGTATATTATATAATTATAAGGGTGTAAGTCTATCTCCTCCCTATTGCTAACTATTCATTGCTTTTTATTCCCTGGATTTCCTCTCCTTTTTTATGGATGGTGGCCTGGGGCTTTGGCTGAGACTGGTGCCTCCACATCACCCACTCCTCTATGTATCTCTATGTGGAGGAACGGGGGGATAAAAGACAAGCAGTGTGATGGAAGGATGGGACTTTCGTTTTTTTCTTGTCTCTATTTCATGTCTGCTGCTCGCCCACCTTCATACTGGCAGGAAGAGAAGTCTCCTACGCTAGCGGTGTGGGACTAGAGATGTAGAAATCACACTCGCTGTCTTGGCAGTTTCAGAGGCCCTCTGGATTCACTGACTTGGAACTAAGGCAAAGATGAACATTTCAGCAAGAGCGTGAAAATGAGCAAGAGCTGCGGCGAGAAAGAGAAAACAGAAAAAAGACAATGCTGTTTTGGATTAGTTATGTAAGCAATCAGGATTTTGTGCCATGTTTTTAATGATTTCTTATCCAGTTATGTAATGAATAAAATCATGAGTAAACACTGATCACCATAGGCGAAGAAACCTTTGAACACAAATAATATGATAAAAATAATAATAGTTATTATTTAATTTTTCAAGTTTTCTTGAAACAACTTGATTTTAATTAACCTAACTGTATATTTATCTGACTCCACTAGTGCTGATCTATCTTGTTCAAATCAGCTGAAAAAGAAATGTACATTTATATACACACTAGCTGAGTTTAAGCTTCTAGGTTTCTTCTGTGGCTCTGGGCTAAGGGCTCAAATCACCCCCCCAAAAAAGGAAAAACAACACAGTTCAAAATCACACCCCTCTGAAACTCGATCCACTGAAATCCTTCCCTATCTACTGATGCATCCGTTTTATCTCACAAAACCCATAAATTACCTCACTTATATACAATTTATGTGAAATGTTGTATGTAGTCTGTGTCATTTGACACCATTATATACATAAAAATAGGCTTTTATGCAACTATAAGTAAGACAATTTACAACCTTACACCCACAGTTACACACATCTGAAATAGCTTCAACATCTTATTACGGTCTTCATGAATAATTATTTAAAAGGTGCATATGGTCTTAGCAGGTTTTACATTCCCAATGAGTCCATGTAAATCTTTTAATTTATTAAAATACACCACAGCCTAAAACATATCAAGTATCCAAAACCACTTACACATGGAAATAAATAGTGTTTATAATGTTGTGATATTATCAATCACAAAATCATGATGCAGTAGTGGTATGATTCAAGTGATAATACATGGGAATGTGTACTGTAGTGTAATACACAATACTGACATTGGTATCAGTTGGTATACATTGTATGTCAGCAGATAGGTTTACTATTTATGTTCTTGGTTTTATAAGTGCATGTCAGTTTTCCAAATGTATAGATTTCTAAAATGCATTTGAAACTCTTTTGGTACTTTGACAAAACCATCCACCTCCACCAATGGAGTTTGCTTAGTTGTCATGGACATGTGTCTGTTAATGCAAGTTCAACGGCTGTTTTGATTTCATCCATAGCACTTTTTTTTTAAAGGATTTTTAATTGTCAAAAGAAAGTTGTTTTAAGTCAAACTACTATTCTCAAGGTCAAGAATGACTTTGATGCTTATCAGTGGGATCATTTACATATTAAACTTGACAAGCTGGCATATAATCATCCAGTGGTCTAACTTACCTGACAGCCACCTGAAACCCTTTTTAAAAAAACATTCCCACACAATATCTTCCCCTGAGGATGGTGGAGTGGGTGAAAGATGGAAATGAGATTCCATTTTTATTTTAATATCTGCAGCAGTTGCTGCATCTCCTGCTCCGTCACTGTTTCCCACCAACTTTGAATACCAGGTCATTAGAGCTGCAGCTAGACTTTTACATTTCTCCAGCCCTGTCTGTTCCACTCACCACCACCACACACACAGACACACACAAAGCTGTGTTTCCATCACTTCAGAGGACATTACATTGGCTTATATTAAGAGACGTATCCTAACCATAAGCATAACTACCACATGCCTAACTCTAACTCTTACCCTAACTTCAACATAACCCTAAACTTACCTTAACTTTAAACCAAGTTTTCACCCTAAACTTAACAGCAACTTGCTTTTAGTGGCCATAAGGGAAGTGAGTCCTCACAACATGGCTGTTTAAACAGCTTTATGTCCCCACAACATGAGGAATACCTGGACCACACACACACACACACAGGCAGACATGTTTTGCACTAACTAAAGTTAATTGCCTGTGCAGCTAGGTTTGGTTCACTTAAAGTCATGCTGCCTGCTCTGTTTCAACTCAATTTGGAAATGCCAGAGGTGCATATATTTTATTACAATTGCAGCTTTGATAAAAGGGAAAAGAGGGTTGAATGAGTGTGCATGTGTGTGTGAGACAGGCTGTATGTATATAAAATGATTAAAACTTAAGTGACATCTCATTACAACAGGAATATACCAAAATAAGCAACATTTGTGTTCATTTTTATATTAAATCACTTCCCTGATTGGTCCCTGCAGGTCATAAACGGCCATCTACTCTTCTCAAAACAAAAGTGGAAAAGTGAGTATAATTTTAAAACCTTAAACGAGACCAACAAATTAAATCACACAAGTACGTACATCATCCTTTAAAATGTATCACTAGTAAGATATTTGAGGCCTATAAATCAAAATTGTGTGCCATTCAAATCTAAGTAAATAAAAGAATTCAACTGCTAATTAAAACCAACCAATGATATGATGTTTTGGATTCATGGTATTTGTCAGCAAGTGCAAAGATTATGTCTGTTTTGAGAAATTTCACATCATGGTATTTTTCCAGAATAGGTATACGACAGTGTTTGGCAACAGAGGCAAGCTCAGACATTCCTGAAATGTGCAAGTTGCCAGTAGAATGTAGAGGTGGGAAGTTGTTACAGCTGATAAAGCAGAGGGAGCTTGGGAATCAGTTTTATACAGTGTCTATCCGAGGCTCAAGAATGAGGCATTCTCCTCTCAGACATGAGCATTGAGGAGCTCCCAATGAGCCTTCCACCTCCACAGAAGAAAGAAATCAGCAGGGGGTGGTGGGGTCTATCACATGCTCTATTAAAAATCAGAGGACAGGCAAAGACAAAATGCTCTCCCCACTAACACTGAATGAACAGGCAGCGGGATTACACTAATTTTATTGCTGGCACATTTCTGTTTGAATAAGTTAGGCTAGAAATAATTTCCTCCAGGGAAATATACTGTGGAGATTTTCTGCCTGACTGCAATCACATGCAGATTTTAATACTATATTGGGTAGCAGTTATTAAATGCTTTTTTCATTTGTCATTTTAGTGTATTTATATAGCAGATGAAAACAGTCTTCAGTGGAGCAAAACTGCCTTGCCATGTTGCTATGTGTATTTTCTGTGTTTATGTTAACTTGAACAAATGTCGATTTGTCTAGTCCCATGACTAGGAGTACATAAAATCCTTCATCTGTTTTATAAAATCATCCAATTAGTATTTCTATTTATAATTTAAAAGGACTTCATAATACAGACAGATGGTATATGTTTGGACCCAGGAGTGTGTGAGAACAATTTCACCATAATTGTCAAGAGGTTACAGATATTCTGCATGAAACTGTAAAAGCTCCTGTCAGATTTTCTTCATCACTGACGGAAAGCTTCAAAAATGTAGTTTACTCATTCATGAAAGTCAAGTGGGAAAACTGAGAAACTAGGAAAAATTCAGTCTACCGAGGTGCATAGAGAAGAAAACAGATTTGGCCCCTTAAAACTCAAAGGATGCAATAGTGCATCGCCACAATTACAGTGATATAACTCCAAAATGTTCTCTGGGTTTGCTTATAGTGATTGCTGTTGTGGGGACTGCATGCTTGGCTCCTCTCTAGTAATTTGTTTACATAATAGCATTATACATCGTTATGCATTAGTGTTCATCTGAGCATGAAAAATACAATTAAACACAGTACGAGTCATTCATAATTGCAGATAATAATTTACGCCTAACAGACAGTGAGGTCACCAAAACATATGCAGGAGGTGAATGAAATAACATTAGTACAATCTGTACTTATGTTATGTTACATCAGTGTCATCAGTACACTGTGGGGTGGGGTGGGGGGTTTAAATTCTGAAGCTTTTGTGTCAGTTGCTACAAAACATTTAAAGATCTCTTCCTTAATGTTTTAAGACATATAAAATCATACTCTGCTTGGAATAATAATCTACAATAATAAATAATATATGATAAAACAATAAATAAAAAAGTACACTTCATGGAGACTTCCAGTTTACACATCACATTTGACAATTTTTCCAAAGTATTTGTGATGTCATGCTCGTAGGTGCACGCTTTGAATTGATATTCAAGCACAGAGAAACTTTCCACTTCTAGAAGATGAATGAGAAAACAGTCGTCTGTCAAACTCTGTGCTGCTTCATTCTGCAGCTCAAACATCCAACTGAAGGAACGAGAGGAAAAACACATGTTTGACTGGAGGGGGAGTTATCTGGTTGACAGATTTCTGCTTACTGCTACAATAAAGGTTAATGAAATTAGTGAAATAGTCAAAATAATTAAAAATTATAAAAGACCAAGACAAGATCTCCTTCCAGGATGAATATCCTAGTAACTCTGAAAATCTCATAGACCTCATTCTCAAAAGTTTTCATTGCAACTACTAAAGAAATAGCCCTGAGGAAAAGAGACAAAATATGTTTTTGTGATTTAGGTGAGCTCTTAAGATAATGTTATGACATGAACTTTTTTTTTTCAGTGAGAGTATTTCTCCTTGTTTGCACAAATCATTCCCCACACACAGTCCTCTGTTACAGCTGCAAATTAGACTGTGAAATTGACAACTCGTGTTGCCATGTGGTTGCCATGACACCTAGCTATTAGGCCTTCTGACTGTCCTAGCTTGGCTTGTTTGTTCCCTCCTGCACATCAACATTGTTTCTGATATAAGAAGGCATGAAACATCAGAGGGGCGTTGAGAGTGTGGGCTGATAACAGTACGAGTGCTCTCTTCAGAGTGGTGACTTGGGGCTAAGGTACAGTGTAATATACTGTTCAGTCACAAGTGCATCCATACTGTTCCAAACCCTAGAAAAAAAATGCAGGCAGGCACATGAATATCATTAAAGGATATGTTTACAATTTTCAAATCTTTCTTCAAACAACTGTCTTTAAATAAACTTTTAAATATGTTTTTGCATAGAAAGAGGGCTGTGGTTTTTGTCCACTTTCACTGTGCATTATAAAGGGATCTCTTAATGGTCAGTATGAATGGGAGGAATGATCACAGCAACAAAAACGTCTTAGTGTT
This sequence comes from Scomber japonicus, assembly GCF_027409825.1. NCBI lineage: Eukaryota > Metazoa > Chordata > Actinopteri > Scombriformes > Scombridae > Scomber > Scomber japonicus. The sequence goes on from NC_070588.1 coordinate 18,398,313, forward strand.
CATCTGGAACCTGTCTTTTAAGTTAAACAGGTGGCATACATTGTGCTGCTCTGCCTCATTGTGACAAAAAAGTATATTACCTAAATGTGTAATTTACCCTTTACCCCTGTCCCTATTAAAGGTAGAATATGTAGAATGAGCAGAACAACGCCATCTAATGTCTCGAGATCGTAGTCGCAACAACCAAAAAGTAATTCCAGCAGTCGGGTTGCCAGGTCCGGTGACGGATTTTATTTTAGCTCTAACTCTGTAAATATACCACTTTATCCACATGTCTAACCTTTTTAGGCGAGAAAGTAGCCCTTTAGATCCACAATGTGACGCTAATTTGTCCAAATAACATCTGCTTAAAGTTTTGTTCCTGCGAATTCGGAGCCACTCAAGTTAGCCGTAGCGAGTAACGCACTTCCGGTCATTTTCACAAAATAAAACACCCGTTGCCTTTTATTATTAAGAAAACCATAACGATAGAGTTGGTGCTTTTATTTTGAAAACAGGAATCGAACATACCCTCGCTGTAACTGACTTGAAACCACCGAGGTACATTACATTGTAACGCCAGTGGGAGTAGCAGCAATGTCTCTGCATGTACTGCCTAATCCTAAACACCGATTGGCTTGTGTGTGGTGTCGTCAGGTCGTAAACATCTAGTCACGTGTAGTCTGAGATGGACGCGCAGGTCAGGAAATGACGTAAACGGACCGTATATGGTTTGTTATTTGTGTTATTACATTACGTGTTGGACTAAATACATGGACATATTGAGGAAAATATTCCGGTTTTATGAAAACGGATTTCATATTTCACAAGAATGGATACTTGGCGAGCTGTACAGAAAGTCCTGAGTCATAAGATGATCGTTGTGGATAAAGGGAAGACTTTGAAGGTATGTAGGCATTATAGCTTTTCTCACTTAGCTGAGTGGCTAGCCGAGCTAATCGGTAATACTATTACGGCTGTGAGCAACCATATAAGTCGTGAGTGGTCTTGAATGAATCAGAACAATCTAAGCTTTCCAACAATGTACGGCATGAGTATATATGTTTAAGGGTTGGTGTTTAAAACATTCAGAAGACCGTGTGGCTACCTCCTAACATCCGTCCCGTCCCGTGAACGGAACAGCGTGCATTAAGAGGTTAATGATCAAATATCAAAATCTGAATAGCGTCAGAAAGTCAACCCACTCTCCACATTTCCATTGCTACCGTTTTGATACTTCATGGTACACAAACAAATAGCATCTCATATGAAAGCTAAGACCCTGGCGAGTTCAACAGTACCACTATTATTGCGCTAAAAACTCAGTGAACCAGCAGCATACAAAGGTAAACAACCACTTATTTACAGTGACTAACAGATATTCTGTCTTACCTTCGAAGTTTTGTGATGAAAAGTTGTACTTGAGAGCAAAAAACGCTGGTTTTAGTGAGTCCAACACGGCCGTGTTTGTTTACAACTCCATTTCACCCAGTGCCTGCCTACAGTAGCTGCACCTGAGGCCTGAGGCCTGAGGCCTGTACTACGAAGCTGGATTTTCTCTTATCGAGATAACTTCAGGGTTAACCCTGGGTTTTCCGTACTACGAAGCTGGTTCACTTCTTACCGGGGTAAATCACCATGGTAACTTATGCTGAACGGCTAACCTGCTCCGGAGCAGGTTATGTTCTGGATAAGAGATCAATGAGTACAAAAGCACCACCTCCTGACCAATCAGTTCTCTTAGAAAATGACCTGCCCATTCTTAAAAGATCCTGTCAACATTGGTGCGCGGATCGCGAGAGGAGCGCTTAGGAGAGAAAGAGTTTTTAGTGATAGATGCAATTTTTTAATTGGCCAAAATATATATTTAAAAAATAATCATTGAGGCACGTGGGGGATATTATTCTGTAGGTTTGACATCCTGAGATCAAAGTGTCAGGGAACATAATAACTGTATTTATTTATTGTAGGCCTAATTGTAAAAAATTGACGAAAACATATATTTGTAAAATAAGCCTTGTGGCACATGAGGGATATTAGTCTGTATGTTATACAGTTGGTTTGAAATCATTCACTCAAATGGTTGAAGCGCATAATAGGTTTGTATTTTGAATGTTGAATATTAAACTAACTTAATGTCTCTTATGAGAGAAAGGGCACTGAGGAAGCGCTCTGCCCCAAACGTCTGTACCGTAATAAAGTGACATTGTGTGATCAGAGTGCTGTCCGTTTATATTGTCCGATAAATTAATATTGTATGATCTCATGAATTTACACATTAACAGAGTCGGCAATTTTCTGCCAGCATTCCTTCCTGGCTTTTGCTGCTGCATCAGTGTTGCAACAGTGTTGCTTTTGGCCTGGATGATGTGTTTGAATTCTTCATATTTATGAAGAATAATTGTCTGCTCCTCCATGGTTTAGTCTGCTCTGCAGGGTTTCTCCATGTTTGTGATTGGTCAGACGCTGCAAACACCTCCCCTTTATGTGAGCGCGCAGAGATCCAGATTGGAAAACCCTGGGTTGATTTACCGAGTTGATAACCAGCTTCGTAGTACCGTTTATCCTAGACTGCAAATATCTGGATAAATCAATCCAGGTAACGGAGAGATATCCTGGATAGGTTAATCCAGCTTCGTAGTACAGGCCTCGGAACAACAGACAACCCTGGCAACCCGCAATTCCGGCCGTTAATTGGCTGGTACAATGTACACAGAACGTGTCAGAACGTCATTGTCCCCGTCAAAATTTTTTAAAAATATTAATTCAGACTAAATATTTTTTTTTATGGAAAAGCAATACTTTCATTCTGTACCCCTCAAAACGCCCCGTGGCTGTATTATTTTAAAAAAATATAGCTTTTAATAAATATTCTACATATTCAACCTTTAATTTCTACCTTTCCTCTGGTCTACAAAAGCCCCATTTCCACACATTCAGCCCATGTCTAGACCACAATGAGACTTTAATGCTCCAGTGATCAATGAGAGGATTAAAGCAATTTAAAGAACCAATGTGCAGGATTTATTGGCATCTGGCGGTAAGGCTGCAGATTGCAACCAACTGAACACCCCCCCACGCCCCTCCCCCTCACTTTTCAAGAGTGTAGGCCAGGGAACCTATGGTGGCCACAAAAACCACGAAAAGCCCTCTGTAGATTGTGTTTGGTTTGTCTGTTCTGGGCTACTGCAGAAACATGGCAGTGCAACATTGTGAGATCTGAAGAGGACCTGTTCCCTATGTAGATATAAAGGGATCATTCTAAGGTAACAAAACACAACAATTCATATTTTTAGGTGATTAAAAGCTAAATGCCACAACATTCTACACACTGCACCTTTAAAGGCTCATTTGATTGGCCTTTACATTGGAATCCTATTGATCTTTGAAAGCAGGATGTTCCTCTACTCTTCGGGATGACACTGGTGTAAAAGTGCGAAGGGCAGACATAGACTTTTATTTTATTATCATGGACTGTTGTATCCCACACAGACACCCCAGGGACTGTGTGCAATCTTGGAGCAATGGAGGTGGTGGCATGACTCATGCAGCACCCCCTTTTCATCTTGACATTTGACATACCGATGTAGAGGATCTCAGCTGGAACAAACACAGTGTGCTGTGTCACAGCTGCAATGCCGGTGCCTCTGAGCCCCCGGCGTACAAAGCCGAGAACAGGTAACAATGAGTCAGCGTCTATTTAATTCATACACCTACACTGCAAAACTCAGGGGGTTGTTTTCAAGCTGCTTTTGTTTTTCTTTCCCACTCTATTCCCCACTGAGATCCAACAGCCTCACGATGCTACCTAGCATTCTTTGAAAGTCATTCCTGCTTCAATTCTGCAAGGACTTAAGGAAAGGGGAGTTGGAGTGCACAAAGACATTAAGAAACCTCATAAGCTGCACAACAACTATTAGGCTGACTCCTGTAAACCAAGCTGTAATTCATTCTCATTAACCCTCTTTCACTAGACAACAAGGACATCATACCGTGTTTGATTATACATTACCACAAACGTAAATTATGGTACTGAAGAGTGAGTGATGCCACAGGGAGTCTAATGAACCCCGCTGAGACCTCACCTGCAGCCCTCTGGCCTGTCTCATCAGGATGGATAAAGCACCTTGGCAAGCTAGACAGCACAAACAGACCACACAGAGAAAGCAGGCTCTCTCTTTACTCGCTCACACACAGAAGAGAAGCAACATCAGGTGGCTGAAGGTGAATGTCTAAGAGCTGCTGGCACACACTTCCCAGGATCTGTTAAATGGTGATTCCCCCAACAGGCTACTTCCACTCTGCATCAGTGATTCAAAACCATATCTAAAATTACTTCGGAGACAAAACGACAAGAGAGAGCTGTAAAGGACCTGGTTTCATTTTCAAATTCAATTTTTGGTTCTCGTCCTCTTTGACACAAGGGATTAAATCTAAATCCATGCTGACCAGGATTAATTTATAAATTTGATATGTATAAACTTTATTTTAACAGGTTGTATTCATGCACTTGCATATTTTTTTCACATTGTATTATTTCAGAAAAGTAAAACCTCAAATTTTCAGAATAAAATCCAGTGTTACAGTGTAAGTTGTACCTCATTAGATTCAGTGACCATATTGTAATTTCAGGTCTACAAATGTTTAAAAAATCTATGTATTTCTCGAATGTCTCATTTTTTAAATAAATCTTAGGTCTCTCTTCAGGTGAGGTAAAAGGAAGAATTTACAATATTTAAATAATGAAGTACTTAAATATTCACCATATATAAAGGAGATCCTCCATGTGAGTTATTGCTGTTCAATCAATATCCTAATCAATAATTAAGATATACTACACATTACCTGCTTTGTGATAATTCAGGATGAATCATGGCAATACTCTCTGTGTTTGACAAGGCAGTTTCATAGGTAAAGTGTAAAGAGTGTGGTTTTAATATTTTTATTATTTTATATATTGTGGCTTTGTGACAGGTTTTTGTGCTGCAAAGCTACAAAACATCAGGCCTATTGAAACTTAAGTCCAAAAGCCTGTTTTTTGGAATTACCAATGAAGAGGAAAGACGGTGGAGACATAAATGAACATCCACACAACTTGAAAATAATCACAGTATTTTCAAACAGCTTCACAGGACTGAATTCACCCTGTTCTATCATGTTAAACTCTACACTGGCTAAAACAATGAATATAAAAAGCAACAAACCGTATGTCCTGATTTTTGGATGAAATCTTTTTTTAAATGTCCAAAATGCATGAACTGTAAACAACTAAAAATGAACTGTTGACAGAAATCATATTAAAGTCATGTTTCTGTGTCAACGGTATCCCATCCCCCCTTTTTTCCAGCTGGCCTCTCCTCCATTAGCCTCTGCCACACTAAAATCTATTTTCTCAGATCATTTCTGATTTCAGTCTTTATTTATCCTTTTGAAACGAAGCCACTCTTCTAAGCTCAATTAGTATATTACTGTACTAAAATGTGAGCAGAGTGTAATTTTAAGTGAGGTAAAAGTTATTTTTGAATCTCCCATGTGAGTTAGCCAAAAGAGATTTCAAGGCCTCATGGGAGCTGAAGGCTAACACAACAGTTTTATCTTTAGTAAAAGCTTCTGACATGGCATTTACATGTTGAGATCCTGAACAAGAGGTCCAAAGAATAAATGATTAAAAGTGTGTGCCAAAGCAGTTTCTATGGAGTGCAATCAAAACACAAAGAGCTCTCCTGCTTGTGCAACAGAAAAGGAGGAGGACAAACAGGCAGAAAGGTCAGTAACTGTTTTGCCAAGCTAGAACTAATGTCTTCAGTGACAGAGGTATTAACATATTCAGACCAGACTAGACTCCAAAAATAACAAACAAAAAACAATAACAAAACATAACACATGCCATTGGAGCCAAGTAAATCATAGAGCACTGAACTCTCTTGATTCTTGCTGGAATGATCTATAAGGAGCAAAACATCAACACACTTTGCATTGGAAAGAAGACAGTGCTACCTGGCCCCAAAGGTAGCCCTACACACTTACATTCAATGGCTGTCCTGCAAGTCTTTGTAGGTATCTCTTCCTGCTTATGACTTCAGATTGGGATTGTGAGCAAGAAGCAACTGCTAGCCAAAAATACTGAAGCTGTTGTAAGTACTGTAGATAGGTTACTGCAAAGGTTATTGTTTGTCTTCCCTGTGATGACAGATGTAGGTTCTGTTGGGGGTCTTATCACATCCTGTCAAGGCCAAGCTGAGGCACAATTGGGGGTTTATTGCTTTACTAAGTGGCCTAAATAGCCTGATAAGAGTAAATTTTACTTCATTCATTCAGCCTGATGCGCTCATGTTAGCCAATTTCTTGTTGGAGGGTTACTTGGTATTGTTTTTTAGTTGAAATAGAAAGTGATGTGGTGACAACTTATGTCAGCACATCACTTTCACATAATTATGTTGATTAACTTAAATCAACTAATTTTTCACATTCATCAAAGTATGTAAAAAATATAACAACTAAAGTCTGTAAATGGAATCACAACTTGTACAGCTGCCTCGATCTTGGCATTTCTCTGTTGCTATTTTTCACCGTTAGCTAGGTAGCTAGGTCCTAATCACATCTGCTAAGTTCTGATTGATCATATACAGTCTATGGATTGATCCTACTTGAATCACTGAACAAATCTGTGATGTGTGCAACAATTCAGAGGTCTAACACCAGGCTATACAAGGTGAAATGTCACAAATTTAAACTTTTAAACTTCAACAGCTGTCACGTCAGCTTGGACACAGAGCGAAAGAGATTTTGCCGAGATGCAAATAAAGCAGGGAGATCCTCACAGCAGTCGTCTGGGTGCTACAGCTCCACTCAGAATGAGTCCTATCAAACAGGAAGAAGCACACAGCACCCACCAATCTGGACTACCAATGGATTCTTCGCAAGCAGATGTAACAGACCATGTGGGGGCAAGCCACCTGCACAATATGAAACCAAGGGAGGCAGCACAGCATCAAACAGAAGAAAATGGAGTCACAGTCAGAGATGGAGGTGCTTGTGTGCAGCATCTCAATACTGTTGCTTTTTAAGATGATGAGGCAAGGAAGCCAAGTGGCCTGTTAGAGGGAAAGACTTGAAATATGAAAAAATATGAATACAGTTATTACGTAGCCTTATAAGAATAGACTAGATTATAAAACAAATCTCCAAATCACATAGAAGCAGCATTTCTTATTGAGTGTTGATCCATTCAATTTGTTTCACTGACGCTTCAGTTGAGTGTTGAACGCACTTTTATTGTTCAGGTGTCAAATGTAACAGTGTCACCATTCAGAGAGGGAATAAAGAGTAAATGGTCACATAAAAAAATATAAAATCAACAATGAAAATGGTCACACGGGGAAAAGTCTGGTTCCCGTGGCAACAAAGATGTACAGTTGAGAGACAGTGTCCAGATCCAGACGTGTATGTGTTTGGTTTTGCACATTTCCACAGCCTATAGTAATCTCAAACGATAAAAGTCCTTTTTTTTTGTTGTTTACTAGCCATGCATACTGTTGACAATTTCCACATGTGTTGAGTCAGTGTCTTTGTAGGAGCTGGCACTTTCAATACAAAATATTTACACTACCATTAGTAATTCTTATCATCATCATCGCCACTCTTGTTACTATTTGTTACTATGAATTTGAATACTCTGAGCATGTAAAGAATAAGATCAGGATGTTGGAACTCTTGAGCACCCCATTTCATATCAATACCGGAGGAGAGAGAGAGAGAGAGAGAGAAAAAAAAAAGTATGACAAATGTTGGCATCTTCACTTTAAATGTCACCCATTCCTGAAACAGAGTTTAGGGAGATTGTCTGTAGAGATATTCAAACACTGAAAGATGAACTCTTTGTCCCATCAGGGTGAAGCAGTTAGTTATGTTACTACTCAGCAATCTGCGGTCAGTCTCCCAGACAGAGGAAAACAAAACATCACACGATATGTGAAAGACTCTGCTAGGTTTACTTTTATATCTCAAAGTGAGAAAATACGAAAAAGAGATGACTGCACCAATATTTCAAGAAAGACACGGACTTCTCCACCATTTTCTCCCCCCCCCCCAAAAAAAAAACATATATAAATACGAAAATGGAGGTGCTTTCAGGAACCTCTTTGGTTCAGCCCTGTGATGAGTAAAAAAACCTCCCAACAACCACTACACAAAGTAAGCTGGGGGAAAATTTGTACATAAATCAAATACTCCTCCATGATTTGAAACAACTGGATCCAAGAAATCTGTTATCGGGTTTGCTTACTTGCAACTGAGTAACAAAAAAAAAAGCATCTTAGTATTCTGTGTGAAATGTTAACAGAAGAAAACATATATCAATCACTCATTCGCCATGGCAGATCGTTAAACAATCTAAGCAGTAAAGATCCTGATCTGTAACTATTTGCTGATGATGACTAGACCCCCCCACCCCTCAACCAAAAAGATATAAACAAACAAAAGAGAGTAACATAAGGCAAGGGCATGTTCCTTTTTGTCATTTGTCAAATTTCTCTTGTGGCAAACTCCTGGCGTTCCTCATTCAAAATGTACTCAATACTCACATGTCATAATTAATAATTCACTGTCACTGTTGATTTATATGCTTCGTAGAGTTCAAATCCATCACGTTCAAACATGAATTTATCTTCCATTTAACTGGCGTGTGCATGTGTGTGTGACTGTGTCTAAGTGTGTATCTCTGTTGCTGCAAGTAACTTCCTCTAAGTAGACTTTTTGCCCGGCCTGTTCCTGGAGGCCCCTGGGGGGCTATTGTATATTGCAAGAAGAGCAGCAGGGGTCATCCTTGTCTGGCTGGGCGGCGTAGTCCATCTGCCGAACAATCTCAGCGAACAGTTCGTCTACCATGGTTTTGCTCTTGGCTGAGGTCTCCATGAACGGGCAGCCCCACTCTTCCGCCAGGGCCTGGCCTTCACTGGACGACACCTCCCTCTCGCTCTCCAGGTCCACCTTGTTCCCCACCAGGATCACAGGAACCTTCTCGTACCTGAGAACAGATATAGACTCACGTCAGGTTGTCAGAGGAAGACGTGCACAAACAAATAAGAGATACTTAGCAGAAAACGTATGCTAAAGAACTGTGTTGAAGCAATCAGTGGACTTAAAAAGAAAGGCAATTACCTGTTCAGGAGTTGGTATTAGCATGTGCCTAATGCTACAAGGGCTTTAATTGCATCATTAAATAAAAAGGTCACTCCTTGCATATGAAAATTCTTTATATAAAGCCATTATTTAATTATCTATAATCCCTTAATTTCATCATGTCATTCAACAGTCTTTTCGGAGTCCTGCCTCATTTATTCATTTTCTTGACTTGCTTCTTCCTGTTCAGGCTTTAAAATCAGGGAAGCATCCTGAATTTGGGAGTGCAATATAGACTAAATAAATACTGTGACAGTCATCACACCATTATCTTCATATTCATGTATTTGCAGCAGTGTTCAAAATCACATAAAAAGTCAAATTCATATTATCAAATTTATGTGCAACAAATAAAGCATTTTTAAATATAGTGAGGTATTAGGTATTCCTATCCGATCTCATGGTGTGACAGACTTTAAAATCACAAAGCTATTGTTCATTTACATTAAAAAAATATGAACTAAAAAAACCAACCCAACCCGCCTCATTTCCTTCCAAGTGAACTGTCATCTCTACCTCTCTGTGACTGACTGCTTTAAAGTTAGTGTTCAAATATAAAAATAAACATGAACATGTCTCTCTGGGTCTGTTTTGAGTAGGAAATTGTGATTTGACTGACAGAAAAATGCAGACTGCTAACTGGGGCTTCCAGTAATTCCTAGACTTCAGCTTTGAGGCTTCAACCTTCAAATCACTAGTTTGTACTAGTTCTGTCATCGCTCATCAGAAACAGAAAATGACTTCAAAGACAACACTTTACAAATATATAAAAAAGGAAAAACCTACTATTTTTGTAAACAAGAAAACCCCTTTTTGGAATTTGAATGATAAAACTATTTTCTTGCCTGACATACAAATACCAACACCAACAGGAGCTGAGATTGGCGGATAAATTGCCTTAGCTAATTCATCAGTCGGCAGTTAACAATAGCAGGAATGATCTGTTTTTTCATGTGTGAGGACATCTGACCAAAAATCTGGTTAAACAGAAATGTTTCAGTAAAAGAATCCAGGTGTTTTTCAGTGAGAGGAAAGGTTAATAAAAAGAGTTGAAGCTAAGCATGTTGGCAAAGGTTGACAATCACTCAGTATGGCAGGTGATTTTAAGCAACTCAGTCCCCCCTGCATCTTCACTCAACAAAATAAGACTTGCTTTTTCAAGATCACCCACTTGGCTAAGTGTTTTCAAAAATCTCAGTTGGGTGCAAAATGCAAGCTTTTTGTGGGTGGAAGGCCAAAAAAAGAGATATATATTTTAAAAATGTACTTTGGTTTACTTCCGTGTACACATGGTGTTTAACTGTGGGAGGCAGCCAGAAATATGCAAGCTTTTCACATAAAGAATCAAAGCAGGACCTGGTTGCTATGAGGCGAAAACCACAAAACCTCCACGCCACCCAGCCAGCCTGCCTTGTCAAAGCATCACGTCTAACGCCTGACCCAGTACAGATCAGGAAATGGGTAGTGGTGCCTTGACCCCTGAGGGTAGGAAGTGGCCATAATCCCTTGAGCGCTGAACTCCCTGCCATGTTGCTGAAGCGCAACATGTCACTGTGGAACTGGACTACTTAGTGGACAGCCAGAGGAGATGGTCGGTTATATTAAATAGGCTACCGCGCTATAATTATTCAAAGGAGCCGGTCTGACGCAGTTTCACCAATAATCGCTTGGTCGCATCGGTTTTGATACTGGGGGAACATGGTGGGCCTCTCAGGCATTTTGTACACATCAGAAGACTTACATCAGAGACAACAGAGAGATAGCAGATCATGTGTATTCACAACAGGTTGGTATTACTTTCATCCTTATCTGTAAGTGAGGATAGCAAATGGAGCGCCTTTCATCTGTTGGACCCGTCGTTTAAATGTCACCATTCACGACAATGTAGCAACATCTAACCAGTATCACGCACCCATCAACATCATTAGCCCTCGCTCTATGAAATATACATGCTCCTAAATTATTTACAGAAAAAAATCATTCTCATCCCTGATTGCTATGGTAACAGGTATACAAGGAAATGACTAACGCTGGAGAGACGGAGAGGATGTAGAAGCAGCAGCTGTAATACTTTTCCATGTCAGGCAGCCCAAGCATGTCTGAGAGGCCAGGGGCTGCAGGTTTCAGCGTTAAATAAGCTTAAACTTGCTCAGAATAGGGAGCTGACTTTGATCTACTCATGAATACATTATCCAGACTGAACTTTAATCTCAGCTATCCTGTTCCCAAGATCGGCTCGCCAGCGGAGAGGAACTACCGGGATTCAAGAGACAATCTCAGAGGTCGGTGGGTCGGTGTGTAACAGAGAGTGTGATAGTGCTCTACACGCCCGGAGGTAACCTGTATGAGAAACTGCAGCTTATGCTTCCAAATTTTTAACATTCAATGCCCAGGTCTCACTTACTGCATTTCTGGTGTCAATAAAAACAGCAAGGTCGTTTTTTCTTGAACCTACCGTCACAGGAAAAAAACACCTAAACATAGTTTTGGGTGTGAAGATTGTAAGACACAACCTTTACTTTTCTAGCAGCATTTCCTTTTCTGCTCCAAGCTGTGGTTTTGGCTCAAATCCCCACACCTTAGATCTCTCAAGGAGGCCTATGGCAAGACAACTACACTATATATTATATTATCTACCATCAAATGCTTGCCCGGAATGTAACTTGCTCCAGAAAAAATAATGGATAGTAAGATTAGGCTCTGTCTAAGTATTCGAGCACCTAAATTGAGAAATAAAAGCAAGTTATCACAATTGTCAATGAATAACAGTAATTACTGTCATCACTATCTGATCTTTGGAATAACACCTGGATAATATTTAAGACATGAGGTGTAAAACAGTTAGTCCCTAACCCTAACCCTAACTGCTTTTATTGTCACAGCTGCCTGCAAATCAAACTTCAGAAATTAAATGAAAGAAACTACATGTATCAGTGTAATAGGAATAGTTATAGAAATTCAAGTCAGTCACAACAAACACCCGAGTGTGCTGTGTGTATTTTCTCTTAACCTCTATTATGGTGAAGATAAAATTTGCTTGGTCAGCCATATGCAAGTTATGTAGCTCTTTTGGGACTCATCATTACAGGAGTACAGCACCAAGACATCTGGTACCAAAGGAAAGGGGTCTAGAAATAGTCATAATAACAGAGGAGGAAACCGGCACTCCCTGGAGGTGTGAGATGGTGGCTGCCACGGATACCAAAGCTCCCTGGGCCTCAGTTTAAAGGGTGTCGGCCACGCTGTGTCTGGCCCCCCGACAGTGGCTTTTGCAAGGAAGCGGGGCTTGTCCGTAACACAGGCGACATGCAGAGTTCTTTACATGGTTACAAGACAAATGAATAACAAAGCCTGATTGTGCTTGCGCTGCGACACAGACAGCACAAACAACATGTCATGCCTTAGCCTTCAGCTTCCAAGTCTGCCGGCGCCCCACAATGGAGCCCTCTGACTGCAAACACCCATTCCCAGACACACCTTATCTATAATGCATGATCCATCAACTCACATAGGCCTCGCTGACGGACGGTGGAACCCAAGGGTCCAACAGTCCAGATTTGGCTCTGACCATCACGGTCAAATCAAGGGAGGGAACACGCTTTTGAGGTCGGTCTTTGATTTAGTCAGTGGAGAGAATTCAGCTGAGTCAGAGAGTGGCAATAGCTCCAACATCAGGGTAAAAACAGATTGAATCAAGAATAGAGACCTTATATTAGGTATAGTACATCACACACTCAGAAAGTTGCTGGCCAAGAAATGTCAAAGGAAAATAAATGAGTAGTGAACCTGACAGACTGTACGGGCTAGTCATCCTTAGATCTGATGTACTACATCAATGAGAAAGCACACAACGAGCTCTCTGGGGGTAATTATTCTGTCTGAGAGAGATTCCTCTTCTTACAAGACTGAAAATCTGAAGTGCAAAGTGCCACTGAATTGGAAATGTGTTCAGATTGCCTTTCAGTAGAACAGTGGTAAGAAAGGAGAGGGATAAGCTTTTAATAGATCAGACTTATTCATCCACTTTACAGCCACAGAATATAGCCTAAGTGACACAGACAACCTCTCCTTCTCCTGGTGTCTGATGAAATTATTGCTTCAGTATTGACACTAAAGTCTACACCAATTTCTACATGTAGCTTTAGAAATGACAAACTAATATACAGCAACATTTTACTTACTTGATAATGGACAACTTACATCTGCATTTATGGATGAATTTGTCACTTTTCAGAGCGTGCATAGAACTGGCAACTGAGATCAATGCATGTAATGAGCAGTAAGGTGTTTAGAGCTCTGTCTTGTTGCTATATAATGCAACAAAAAAAAAGAAAAAGAAAAAAGCATGGAGTTTACAGCTTTGCTCTTACTGTGGATGGCATTCCATCTCATGGAAACTCTGAATGAGCAGAGATTTTCTCCTGTAGTGGAATAACCTCTGGGTCAACAAGCCTCTGTCGGATCTAATCTTCCCCAATCTGAACTGTTTTTCTGATCAATCCAGTGGAAACGGCAAGTTACCCAGCAAGACCTCTTGTATTTCCCTGCCTTCCATCATTGTATCAGACGCACAGTCTCTCTGAAATAAAACTGACAAATTGTAAGCCCATGTATAACAGTATGAATTCAGAGATGCCTGTTTACTGGCGATAACAGAGACATGGCTTACGAGACATGGACACTGAAGCGTTCATCAATGGGTTCAGTGGGTCCTTTTTGCTTGACCAAGATGCGGGTGTGACTGGCATGTCGCAAGGTGGATGAGTTTGCCTATAAATCAATCAAAGACATTGCAAAAATGTTCTTGCCAGAGAAAGACAAAGATGTTGAACTATTTTCCTGGTTAAAGGTGGAAAAAGCCCCCTAGATTGCAAGTAACCCACAGACTGCAATCTACATCTCCTGACACTCCAAGTTAAGTCCCTGGCAATTTTAATCAGTCTTCTTTGAAAAATACTTTGAGAGACTTTCATCAATATGGTCCGTGCCCTGCCCGCCACAACCGGACGCTGGACTTGTGTGTCGGGTGGGCAAGACGTCCCCTTTCCCTCACTTAGTGGGGCTAACCATAACTGCGTCCAGCCTATCCTGTTGTATCACAGTACCCTGAGGAGGGGAAAAACCCTCATCAGATGGACTGGACTGATTATTCCATTTTAGGCCTATACGGCTGTTATAACTGGGTTGATTGGGGTATTTAAGGAGTTCTGGTCTGACAACCTCTCAGAATTGAACAGGTTGAAAAAGGAAGTGACATTTGAAATAAGGACAGCAAAGCAGAATTACAAAGAAAGAGAGAGAGGGAGCTTGGGAGCAACACTTTAGGTTCTGCTTGTAAAGGTATGAAAACTGTTGGTACAAGGAGCAAAATGATCTCTAAGGTTGTACTGTAGGATTTCTGATGTGAAAAACAGAGTTCAATCAGTTATACCTGTGGTTTGACATGTCCAATTTCAGGAATGTCCATCTGCAGCAGAAAACCGATCTGACAGTAGTTCTACCCCTTTTGATGAACATGCTCTGGTCAAGACATTTAAACAGTCCAGAGCAAGGAAGATAGTCGCTCATCTCCTGTACAGAGCAACTAGGTCCCATTTTTCATTACATTTTCCAGCTGTCCCTCAATCAACAGAGACTGACAAAATCTACAGTTATCCCAGTGGCCAAACACAATCACCCACAAGTATTAAATGACTTCAGGCCAGTTGCCCTGACCTCCTTAATCATGTGTTTCGAAAAACTACGGAAAAAGAGCTCCTTTCAGAAACAGCATCCTACAGGCATGACAACAGACACATTTTAAAATCTACAGATGAATCTAACCCTAACCCTAACCCTAACCCTATTGTCAGTCTCCTACATGAAAATGACCATGGATGTTGTAGATGATTTTGTTCACTTGGTATGGCATTCCTGAAACTACATAAAAAAATGTAGGCTCACTGATTTTATGTGCGAGCCCTATGCTCCACAAAGGACTACCTTCAAGGGGCAGATGGTAGATGTTGTAGAAACATAGAAAGTACCTCAGCAATATGATTGACAATATGTTGAATTTTAACTCCAACAGAGATGCTTTGCAAAAAAGGGCCAGCAGCGACTGTTTTGCCTTTGTGAACTGTCATGGTTCAATGTTGATAAGACCCTCATGTCTTTTTTTACAAATCCTACATTGAGTCTGTATCAACATTGTCTGTAATCTGCTCGTATGGCAACCTCAGCATCAAGGCCAAAATTGCTAGTTCCAAAATGGTGAAAGTCAACAGTGAAATCCTTGGTGTTAAGCAATGTAACCTCATTGATGCGTTACTATGGATCCCACTGCTTTCCTTGGCAAAACCTGCCCTACTCTGCCTCTGATTGCCTGAAGTACTCGCTCCCTTGATTGGTTGGGTTGGTTAATTTTAAGTATGAGGAATGACATTGGTTAGGTAAGAATATCATAGATGGTAGATAGTAGTGATGGTGGTGTTCTTTTAATGGTGACAGTGATGATGATGATGATGATGATAGTTGTGAAAATGTTCCATGATGCTGCCTTGACTAATTATGTAGCTTTTGTTTTGTTTATGATGACATTATCAGTTATGTTGTTCATGAACAATGTTGAATTGTATTTACATGTCCATGTTGTATTCATATTATTGACATGTTGATATTGTAATAGATGCCCTAAAATTCAGCACTTTATTGTTAGATGCAATTCTATTATTACAAAGATCAACCTGGGACCACTGTTGTTTTCCCAGAGTCCGTAGAATTCAGTCAAATAGCTTTGCAATGTTTAGAGGAGGTAGCTCACTGACTGGATGATGAGTTCTTGTTGCACAGAACCATCAGAGAAGTTGTCCATGGAAACTGTAAGGAAAAGGGCAGCCACTTTCAAAGAATACTTGGTAGGTGGTTGAATGAACCATCTTATCTTTCTATCACCATCTTACCTTGCGAGGCAGTTGGATTTGCGATGCTGAATGGTCCGAACCACAGGTGGTTTGGAAGCAAGAGCATAACTTGAAGCTTGACAAGATAGATTCTTGCAAGAAAGATGAACTTGGCTTTAGTTAAATATTTATGCTGCTCATTTAACCAAAGAATAACTTTCTAACTTGGGGTAAAATGACGATAGCCACCTTTTTCACAGAAGCTGTTTGTTTTATTTCCAGAATAATTCATCATGAAATTGGGTAGTAGCATCTAACAGTTCATTTTACCCTGAATTTGGGCAGTTTATCTGGCAATACACTCTGATGTGGTAACTCCCAAAACACTTGTTGGTTATTTGAAACTTTTCACTTGTACAACCCACCACTGTGTAGGGCCTTTAACACATACTTTCGAAAGCTGACTTAACCATTGAGTAATCGTCACTCAACTTTAGCACAGTTCTTTTGCCCAGTTTTCACAACAGACAAAGACACAAATGAAAGAGGATCTTTCTGGGAGAACTGGGAGACATGCTGCTCTTCCATTTATTGATCTTGAGCCTTTCAACCAGTTGGCACCACATGAAAGACTTGTTATGGTAACTCCACAGTTTGTAAGCCGTGGTCTTGAATTACTAGTCTTAACACAAAGGGCTACAGTTAGGGTTTGTCTAAGCTATAACTGTTTTCTAAAATAATCAACGGAAATGTGCACTTGGAACACCAGCAACTAAAGAACCACTGCAGCCCAAACAGCACTGTTCATCATGGTAGCCTATTTCACCTTTTTCTTCTTCACTCACCTCTGACTATTGTGAAGGCACCAATCACAATGCATCCCCGGTGTATGGTTAACTGCAGTGCAAAGTGAAGAGTGATGAGGTCCCCAGTGGACACAGGCAGGCCAGGGTGTAATCATGCACACCCATGGCCTCTGCACTGAAGCCTTCCTGTGACACTAACAGCAGGTACTGATAAATGCTGACAGGGTTCAGAGTGAGAGCGACACACAGCAGCGCCTCTGACCTGAGCGAATACCGATGTGCTCATGACAGGTTGCCAACACTTTGGCAGCAAGGAGGGACGGGCAGTCAAGAGAAGCAGTGACAGCAGTATAATGAGCAGGACCAGTATGTCTGCGGAAGTTTTACACAACAGTCATATTTCCTGAAAACAGAATCTTTTGCTTAAGTGGTAAAGGCAAATTCCACCATTTTTCAACTGTTACCATCATTTTCTTTCATCAGCTTGAGTGGATAATACAAAGGGTTGTTTGTGATGAACTGTGTGTTTTTGGTCTTGTCTTCCTCTACTACAGCAAGTGATTTTAGTTATTTCCCAAAATGCCTTTCAACTTGCGTACCAACGTGGTGGTATGTTAGCTAGTATCCATACTAAAACCTTTTTTGCATTTAATAATATAGGCAAAACTTCTTGAATACATACAGTATGTTGACTTACACAGTCAACCATACACTGTTGTGTTTAAAGAACAATATTAAGAACATTATTATCCAAATAAGCCAATATTGGATAAAAGAACAAATAAACAAGACTGAGACCAAGAAAAAGCATTTGCTGCAAGCTTGTGTTAATGTTACAGTTAGCTGTCAACTATTTTTTATAATTGATTAATCATTTGGAATGTTTTTTTTTTAAAGAAAATGTCCAAAATTTCTAATTCCAGCTTCTGTAAATACTTTCTGTTTTTTTAGTAGAAACAGGGATCAACGTTTCACCATATTCTGACATTTTTGAGACCAAACTACTAATAAACTCATTGAGAAAATAAATGACAGATTAATCAATAAGAAAGTCGTTAGTTGGAGCCCTAGCTGATATCCAAACACAATTGAAGACCCCATCCCTACAAAGGCTAAAATGATGAATATCTCTCGAATTTGCTCAATATAGTCACATTTGTGATTTTTATTACCATTCATACTTTTGGCAGCAAAAGACGCCATGTCAATTAAAAAGACCTACACACAGTATGTGGGTTGCATATTGATCTCTAAGGGGTACCAACAAAGTTGGCAAACAGTATGTTCCCAATTTCAAGTCACTATAATTAATGTATGGAGACATATCAACTGAAAAAAGAAAATCATTTGTATCAGTGTAGTAGCACAGTATGAGTTTATCATATGGTACATTTACAAGCTCTCAGGAACATTTTCACCTTACATAACTGCTGTCGACACAAGCTGTGAATAACATAAAACTGTGTGCGTAGGTTTGAAGAGGCTGCATACAAACAGCTTTAACCTCATCTTTAATACTTCCAGATGGGTAAAGCAAGCCTTCCCAGATCTTAAACATAATCTTTCAATGAAATGTACTTTATTGCAAGTTTAGCAGCAAGTAAGGTTTGCTGATTTGATGCTGAGGTCTTTAAACCTCAAAGAAGCTGAAATTCTATGTAACACCAAAGAAAATAGAGTATGAACGGACTGCATTTAGTGCCCTGATTCACACACACACACTCACACAAACAAACCCTGTTAAAGGCAAACGGCATACTGAATGTGGGTCACAGCTTAATAACTGAATTTAAAAAAACTGTCTATGACCTGACATTTCCAAAGTGACTCCACTGATTCAAACATAATCTCAAGTTTGAACTGCACAGGACATATAGGACTCTGGAATTAGCTACTGTGTAGGAGTAACGTGTGAAGTGTGTTGATTTTGTGACAGAAAAATACATTTTGCTGTGACATCGGAGAACAACACCAGACTCTGTGTAAAGTGCGAAATCACATAACAGCCAGGCTGCATCTGGTGTGTGAGCACACGTACGTGTATATATATATCGAAACATATAAACACACACATATTAACACACTTAACATACTTCTCCCTGTTCTCAATCCATATGGGGGAACATGTTGGCCTCATTCTTTCACCCGGAGCCACAGATTTATAGGAATGTTTAATAGGTGTGTTTGAAAAAGTCTAAATCCAATTAGGTGACAAATACTAAAAAGCACCTCACCACAAAAATTTTAATACAAAATCTGTACAAGGACTAAATGTCATTTTCTGGTGACGGAATGTAACAGAAATTGGCTTTGTGCTTATGCTGAGCTATTATCTAAAGTCATCATCAGCTACATTAATAAACAAGATGAGCCTCAAGCTGCACGGCTTCCTCATTGGACAGCCTCCTCTCTCTGGAGCGTATTGGACTCTCTACATTGACTGTAACACATTCACTGACACCTACAATGACTGATGAACCCACACAGTCACACACAGAAAACAATCACCAATGATTTAACCAGCAGCATTGATGCCACTGTCTGTTTAGGGTTTTATAACATCACACCATGTCACCAGGTGAATGCACTGTACAGTATGTCTCTGTGTGGTACACTGGCCTACAGCTAAGAAACACCAATAACATGACGGCACAACCCAACAGCCTCAGCTAACCCCAGCCGTGTATCAATCAGCGGCTCACGCTGGTGACCTCATATCTGGATCATCTCTGTTATGGCGCTCAGACAGGACTTTTCAGTTGTGCCACTCTTCCTAAAGAGCTTGTGCAGCTTGTTAATTAAAAACATGGCTTCTCTACTGCAGAAGCCGAGTGTGCTTTCCCAACCCCTTCAGTATTTTGAAGCTATCTGCAGAGCCTCTGTTGCACTGGGTATCCCCGGCTGGGTGTTTCACAGAGGTTGCAGCATCCGGCACAGTGGACATACATGCAGTGCTAGAGAGCAGCAGATTGCAGACAGTATCTAGCCTGTTATGACTGGATGACAGACTGATCTTCACAGAGCTGATGGACAGGATGGATCTGCACTGTTTCCGTGGTATTATCTGTCATCCCTAAGGTGTAACTGCCTACAACAAAAACAACACAGTGTGTGCAGAAACAGTGAAGACAGGAGGCGACTCTTAGAGATGCTGGGACTGCAGTGCAAGGGCATTTTGCCTATCTCAGAGTTCAAAGCATTATGGGTGAGACTGGCACACCAAAATAGAAACAGGCATGTGGTGTTGTTGAGTCTGTCCTGAAGATGCACAACACATCTCCATTCAAGCACAGTTGTCAGACCAGGCCTCGGCCCATCGTGAAACTACAGGGCCTGTTAGGCCAGCTCTATGTCTGAAAAACAATCAACATTCATATTGACCTGCTTGGATTGGATGTTATTTATGTGCATCATTTCACCCACCTTTTCACTCTTATGATCTGATCCCTCATCGGCTTTATGTCCTGGAAGCTTTGCTGGTTGACAAGGCTGTAGACCAGTATGAATCCTTGGCCGTTTTTGATGTAAAGGTCCCGCATGGAGGCGAACTGCTCGGTGCCGGCGGTGTCAAGGATCTCCAGTACCGAGGGTGAGGAATCCACCTCGATCTCCTTGCGGTAAAAATCCTCAATGGTGGGGTCGTACTTCTCAATGAACGTCCCGGTAACAAACTGCACAGTGAGGGCGGATTTCCCGACCCCACCGCTGCCCAGGACCACCACTTTATACTCACGCATCGTGGATTAAATCGAGTCGTAAGGTATCAATCTCCGCGCGTCATTGAAATGAACTCAAAATGTCACATTCAACCATTCGTGTCCCATATTGAAACGGCTTGTCAATAATACAGACTTTGCTCGCCCGCTGCTCAGCTATGGCAGAGCACAAAGACTCGCTGCCCCAAGATAGATTTCATTGTAGAAATTCCCCCATGCAGGCCAGACACTGACAGCTAGACGAGCATCCGAGGACTGCAATTGTCCAAAAACGTGCAGAGGGAGGAAGAAAATATCGCCCGATGATGTGGAGCGTGCGGGTTTTCATCTGCTTAGCTCACCCTTCTCTCTATGCATCATAAAAAAACAAACTTGCTCCATTGAGGGAGGGCAGTGGAAAAAAAGCTGGGCTGGCCCCGAGAATGAATTGCAAGCGCAGTTTTTGAAGCCGGACGCCACCTCGGAAAAAGAGCACCAACTATAACTATGTGGACACTTCATTAAAGAACTTGCTCCTCTTTGTTTCTTTTTCACCATCTCTGGCATGTCTCCTCTTCTCCCCCGCTCTCCAATGCAATCCGCGCCGCCATACTCTCGGGTGGAGACCCACACACACAGCCGCTGCGTTAACCAGCCGGTCCCCGCTCGGCTGCCGTACCGAGGCAGGAGGAGGCGTGCAGGATCCCTCCTCCTCCCCTAACCCCAGATGGATGTGCGAACAAGCCAATGGCTGCCCCCAGCTCCGTGTCAACCTCACCCGCGCTTGAATGGGAGCCGCACGCAGAGAGCCAGTGAAATCCAGCGCTTATATTTCCGTTCATGTGTTAAAATTCCCATCATTCGGTTGCCCCAGTGACATCCAAAGAGAGCTCAACCAATCACAGAGGCGGTCGAGGATGTGTATCCAAGAGGAGGAAAATGCACCGGATGCTGTTGCTATGGTAACGCTGCATTTTGTTGCTGTCCAAAAAAATTGAGAGTGCTGTGTGAGAAGCTGTTTCACCGTGTAAAGTCGAGAGATTGAACAATAATGTTTGTTGAGCTCTATCGGTGGAATATGGCAACCCATTTGACATGTGGAAATCCATTCAGTTTAATATTTAATATCCGTATGTGAAGATCACTTAAAACACAACTACCAAAACCACTCTGTCTGAAACTCAGCATTGATTATACAAAACGATAAGCCAAAATGAAAACGTATCCTGTACCTGTGTTTGGTGTGTGGGCTGTCTCTACTAGAAATTAATAAAGATCATAATAATTTTATTTATATAGCACCTTTAAAAGTAGAGTTTAGCTTTGACAGATGAAGCAAGGTAACAGGCAATATAACAACAGAGTGCCAAATATTAAGGCCAGATGAAACACGGTAAAGATTATGTCTATCCACTGAGAGATAACAGATTATTTTCAGTTTGAATATATGAATCAGATTGTCATTTTGAGACTCTTACAAGAGAATACAGGATCCTCTATTTCACTCTGGTATTAAAATGATACAAATAAATACTGACAGTTCAAATGAAACAACAGAGCTCACAGCATGGCATTTCCTTGACATTTATTTATTAACAATATTAGATTTTACGCAACTTTTGAATTTACAGGAACAAAACTATTCACATGAAATGTATAATAATACATTTAAATAATAATTTCCACAGGTCCTTAAAAAAAAAAAAAAAAAAAAAAAATTAGGGACAGTTTGTATTTAGGCCCAGCATACAACACTGCAGATGGAGTCAAACAGCACTGGCACGACAGCTTCATCAGAGGATCAGAGGGTGTTATCAATATTAATTTAACCATTTATAAAAGCTAGCCAGCCAGTCCTATCAACATCATCAGCCTTTCTCAAGATCATGTTTGGGTTTGCTAATAAATATCAAATGACATTTTGGTCTCAATATATAAACTGTGTGGCAATCATTTCATTGAATGGCTCCATTAAATGAATCTAAATAGTCAAACAGGATGGAATTCATAACTCATTCATAACATTACTGAACAAATGGAAACTTAGGAATAGATCAAGGGTAAGGCAAAGTTCACAAAAAGCATATCTTCTAAGTCATCTGACTGTTGAGAAAGTGCTTAAGAGAAATGTTTCCATCAGTCAAACATTCTTACTGTTCACATCTTTGTGACTGAGAGATGTATCCATGACATTCAATCTTTTAGTCAAAAGCTGAAACAAACATTCAGATGTATGCCTTTTGTTTGCATGTAAATAAAAATCGGGAAAATGTGTCAAAAATCTAATAATCTAAATTTTAAAATCATAATGACAATTTAGTTTTAACAGCCACTGAATCAACTGATCAACTCCTGGCTTGTGTCTGTTAAGAGTTTGGTGCTTAACAGACTAGATTCTGTTTTTACTGCAAGATGTTATAATGATGAAATGGAAACCATAAAAATACAAAATTCACATTTCCAAATGTATCTTTTGCACTGGATTGTGTTTCATCAAGGCATAAGAAATGTAAAATATCTGACAGTACAATCTAATGTGTTATCGTGAGGAGAGAGAAAAAACAAATCATACAATAGTTTTTTTTTTTTTTTTTTTTAACCAAACTGCCTCAGCAACAAAGTGAAACAATTAAATGATAAACTATCATTACACTACTATGAAAATTACTTTTTTGTTGTAAAATGTGGCCTGTACGATGCACTTTTGTATTTCAAAGCATTTCTATGGCCATGCTCTTCATACAAAAGTTTGTCGTCCCTTACAGGTGACAAGGCAGTGACAAGTATCAAATGTTTTAAGCTTCGCTGTACTCCAACATTCGATCCCTGAACACAGACGGCTTTTGTAGGCTAATACAACAGATCAAGGCCTTTTGAGGAACCTAAAGCAGAACTAAAGTCCATTTAATAAATTACATTCATGATAAGATAGACGATAATAGCTAGTGTTATTTGCAAGTATACTCCTTATATCCCATCAAATGGTGAGTAAAAGTGTTTTGCAATGGAAATACATAAAACATAATGGAAAAAAGTGAACAAGCACAAAGTCTCTTTGTGGATTGTCTGAATTAATCACACGCACACAACAAAACACACAAAAACTCATATCAGTCACTTTAAAAGACATTGGAAACATTAAAAGGAAAAGTGGATATTTGCACACTGCTTGAAAAACTACGAAAAATGTGAAGAGAATACACATATGCTGCAAACTGTTCTTAACATGAGTTTTGTTTATCACTTAACCAGACATACTGCCTGCTCTGTCTGCGCTAAGTTTCAAACAAAGACAAATAATTGCATAATGTGATCAATCATACACAACT
Source organism: Scomber japonicus (assembly GCF_027409825.1). NCBI lineage: Eukaryota > Metazoa > Chordata > Actinopteri > Scombriformes > Scombridae > Scomber > Scomber japonicus. The sequence goes on from NC_070588.1 coordinate 18,422,183, forward strand.
AAACTTCACCTACGGCTACGTCCTTAAAATTCTACTTAACTATATTTTTTACTGTGCATTAAACTAGTTAAGGAATATTGTTGGAAACTACTTACTCTTAAAAGTGAAACAAAGCTGGATAATAAATCTTATATGGAGTACATACATACAAATTTCAGTGAAATTGAAAGCCTAAATCTAAGTGTACACTAAGTACTAATGCACTGACAAAGCATCGCAAAACAAGTTCATTTCTTTCTAAATGTGATTTAAGTAGATTTAATTGAGTGAAGCCTTTTAAATATGCATTGATGTAATTGTATGCACAATTCTTTAGGCACTTGTAACATTCAAAGAGTACAGTACTGACAAGTGACTGTAACATTACAGTTAAATTAACAGTTCACACAATATTCAACCCTCATAGGATCACACTTAAGTTTGAACACACAGGAAACCAGAGGTAACTCCACCCACACACTTATTGAGTGAATGTTCATGGCTGTGGAGTCTCTTCTCAGAAACATGGCTTTTTTATAAGTTGAACTAGAACTGAAAACACTTACAGGTACATCAGTGCTGTGACCCATAATCCAGACATACAGTACCAGTCAAACGTTTGGACACGCTTTCTCAATCATGGGAATGGAAAGGTGTGTCCAAACTTTTGATTGGTCCTGTGTATGTATATCATTTCAATAATAAAAAGGGGAATATGTAACTGTGTGAATTAATGTGGCTTCACTGCTGTCAAGAAAAATAATTATGTGCAGCAACTGATCATTGGATTATTCAGTATTTTCTATCAGCACACATTTGGTGTATGCAATGAAAAGGCACACCAGGAGGTGGAGCACTGATCCTGTAACATAACAGGTTCAGCAATACAAATGGGCAACCCTCAGGGACATTTTAAAAGGACTTTCCATACACCTGCTGTGGAATTACATTTCTAAAATGTGGAGATAAAAGATAATATAAGTGCTTATTACCAGTTAGTTTAAAATAATTCAATCTGGCACACAATAAACAATCATAAACTGACAAAAATGACACATTCAAGAAGGAACAAACATTTCTGTCTCAACATCCTGATGAAAACAATCTTTAACAATCTCTATTTTTTCTTTACACCTGGCATTAACATGTATACACATTGAAATGTGATTTCAGATTAAATCTGTTAGACTCAACTCTTCCTCTTGTGATATTTACATCTAAACATGTCAATAAACAACATTTCTGTTTGTTCCCATATCAATTAGTATTAAATGTTTACTATGTACACTGCCTATTTCAGTTTGATTTTCATGTTTAGAAACACTAGTTTTTATTTATATAGATCTGTATATAGATTGGAGACACTGCATTTCTGCTCTGTATGTGGCTAAATGTACCTCTGATCTTTTCACAATTGGTTTGGAAATAAGAATCCAGGATAGTGTGCACATTACTGAGGATGCATGTTAATTCAGGTGCAAAGGCATGTAGATGTACAAACAATAATCTTCTATGACACTTCTTCAAAGTATAATCCTTATCATTGAGCTCTGTAATTAATTACCACATTTTCATCTATGGTGTTATCAGCATGCAGTTTGTTGAAGGTTGTGTGTGGTGTTAACATTGAATCTACAGAGTGGCTGTTTTTGTCCTTTAACAGCAGCAACATGGCACTGACTCCTGGTGGTTACTTGAGAATAATCTGTTTCAGGGGCAAAAGACAAATGTGGTTTTGTTACATGACAAAGATCATCAGTTGCTCATCAAGATTTATAACTGTAATGACTATAAAAATGTATTAAAAATGTATAACAATCTTTAAACACTTGAGTGTTTTTCTGAGATGCACCATTACTTCAATCTTATGCATGATTTTATAAACACTTTTCCTGAGATCTGCCTGAAATAAACTGCATTTTGCAATTTCAAAAACTCTAATTGCAATAAAAAAAATAAAAAATTGATAACATGAATTTGTAATGATAGGCATATAAGTGGTTGTTTTAAGTTTAAATGTTTGTTATACATATGACACTGCACATGTGGAAGAAATATTTAAGTTAAGAAGATAATTAACAGCTTCAAAAGTAAACACTAAATCCTCTATGATTTTCATCCATCAAAATCAACAAATTAGTTGGTCTGGAAAATTAAGGTTGCATGTATGATCGTAAATATCAAACATACAAATCACACACAATACAGCTTAAAGTGATCAAACTCTGGCAGAGTTTCTCATTACAAATGAACAAACATTAAATCTGGATGAGGACAGCATCTTTTCATACATGATGTAATTAAAATTAATGCTAATTATTGACTAGTTAACTGAACCACTGTGTTTTCTCTCACTTTATAGAAGATTTGGAACTATGCTATACTATAAAGAAAACGACATTGAAAGCAAAAAGCATGCAGCAAAGAAAATATTCAACACTATTTGCAGATGAAAGACCTCTCAGTAAGTGTTGTCTGTCATAAGGGAGAAAGGTTGAGACGCAGCCTACTAGTTCTACTGAAGGTCTACAGGTATGTGAAGCTTCATGAGGCAATGCAAGCAGGGCAACACTATGCTGACGAAGCAATTCCCCTCATTTAAAGATGAAGCACTTATTCAGAGCTCAAGGGTTTATGACAGAAACCTTCAAAAAGGAGCAAACCTGATTGGCTGGTGCTGTTGCTGCGTAGGGGACACTTGTGGCGGGAGTAGTTGCTGCAGAGACAGTAGCAGGCGTAGCACTGTACATCATGGGGACTTTTCAGGAAGGGAACCATGAAAGCAATGAAAAGGTAGGTGGAGCATTATGGTAACCATAGCAATGTTTTTCTCTCTCTCTCTCTTGCCAGGCAAATACAAAATGACATTAGCAGCAAGCCATCATCGGGTTAGACCAGCAGATGGCGTCATACAGCAAAGCGAGACGGCGGGGGAGAACATATAAAGGGCTGGTAGGAGATACAATTAGGAAATCTGAAAGAATTTAACATCCCAAGAAAATTTACATGTACACACACAATGCCACAAGACATTGTGTGGTTTATAAGATCTGTTAGTACTTAAAGTAAATATATAGAAATAAATTTTAAGAGTAAAAAATATTGAATTGAATGTCTGGGATGCTGATCAAATTTCCTAATACATGACTCATGCTAATTCTAAAAACACAATCTACCAATATGCTTAAATCTGTATATTGTGTTTGACTACCTGGAGTAATGTTTGAGAAATTATTAATAATATATCACAAGTAAGTATACATGACAAGAATAATCACTGGATTAATATAAAAGCATCATCTGTGTTCTCGATTGACTGTGAGACATAGTTTATAAAAGAATAAGCAGGGACCTACCAATGTTGTTTGTAGGGGCCATGCAGAAGACAGAACCTGTATGATCACACAATCAAAGAGAGAGGGTATGTTAGAGTGATACACATCTACAAACAGTAAGGTTTTCAGAAAGATCCAATCAAGCTGAGTAAAATCTGTTAACATGTGCAAGCAGACACAACTCTGGATTCAAGGCTAAAATACAGGATACAATTTAGTTGAGTTTTTCAGGGGAGGTGCAGTGATTCTAACAATACCTGTGATTCAGTGATTTTAATCCTGTCCGAAGCATGTATGTGGGTCATTTTTCACGCCCACAGCTGCAATTATTTTCTGTAATCTTGCTGGTCCTCTTGTAATTGAAATACCATATAAAGCAAGATACTTGTATTTAAAAGTGTACATCTATGTTTGGTCTACAGCTGATTCCAGTGACTTTTCTATGAAAACAAAGGAATTTGATAATGTTTTTGCTAATGTGACCTATTTGGGGACCAATTTGATGACAGATAAGCTATCAGTAACATCATCAATAAGACATTTTAATGTCAGATAAATGTTGGTATGTCCTGTTATTCTCTTTAGGTTGATCCTACTGAATGTCCATGACTATTACAGACCACATTCTGTAATTTTGCAATGATTTAACACCATTCATAAAAATGAATTAAATTACTGAGGAGCATAGTGAATATTTGATTCCCCACATCCCTCTGTAATGATAATACCAACCAAAATGGGCTTTACATCAATTTAAATGCTCCAGTAAGTAGACATTTTGATATTTCACAGTGGGAAAAGGAAAGGTGTAAATAATAAAATTGATGATGGCTGAATCCTGCTATCATGAGTGTCTGCTCAGTGAAAACTGTCATGGCCTACTGGGACACACATGGATACAACGGAGCCATCTTTAGTATTATTAGAAATACCTGTGCTTTTTCACAAGTTAAAATGTCTGCTGTGAAAAAGGCCTCAAGTCATAATCTTATGAGGCAAATATAAGATTCATATCATTTTGGGCAACAAAAGACATATCTAACATGTTAAATCTCTCAATAGGCAGTATACTTCTACTGTTAATACTCACCGTTGCCAAATTCTCCTGGTAAATTCAGTAACCATGCACATTCAGAATGCATTACATTTGTGAACAGTACCTTACCCCAGAAAAAAGACATGACACCAATAAACAAAGGGCCGGCATGTTAGATGCTTACCTGTGGGGTAGAATGCAGCTTGGTGCTGCTGCAGCTGTGTGTTGGCCAGAGCCTGTTGGTAGTGCAAAAAACTCGGGTTGAGGAGAGAGCAGGCCCAGTTGCTCTTCTCCAGAGCTTGTCTCTTTGGTAGGGGTTGCAGCATGCTGTGGGGGAAAGCCTGAAAAGTGACAATGACAGTGAGACATAACGCACTGAAACTCCTCTCTGTGTTCAGATACGTTGTGCAAACTTTTAATATTTAGTATTCATTAAAAAACATTGTGAAAAAATGTCAAACACAACTACACAATAAAGATGAATGTTAATCATGTAGTGGAAAAAACATGCATGGTTTTAGAATACAAATATGAATGGAATAATGTATCAAACCAAAATGTTTAAATATGTCAAATTAAGCCCTTTAAGATACTGATGTGACTGACTATGTACACAAAGACTACATGAGACTAGAAGAAGCTCACGATGACAAAAATCAAAAGCTATCATAGTACAATTATTGGCTACATGCAAAGCAAAAGGTGAAATACCAGGTCTACAGTTGCCTCGAGGGGTCGCTTCATTGCTTTGGCAGTCGACTGAGTCTTTTAATAGCAGGCAGCGAGCACATGATGGCAGTGGGCCAATGGGATTCAAGCGTATTAACATACAGGTAACAGCAAGCAGAGGTGCATCATGGGGGACAGCATTGTGGGTAGGTGAGAAGGGGAAAACAAAACAAAATAATCTGAATGTAGTTTACCACATAAAACACAGTATGCATGCACAGTAACCAATATACCTGATTAAAGGCCACAATAACTAAAGATTAACTGCTGAATTAGTAGGTCAGCAATGCATGTACAGTTTATCAACGACTCTGGCAGCAAAGACTTACAATGTACTGTTTTCATTGTATATTGATCACTTAAAATAATATTACTTGATCAGAGTTGGTTAATCAAAATCAAAACACTAGTATGTATGTTCAGTGCGACACCAGTTTATTCTGGAGTACTACACTGATTTGAATGCAAATCAGATCAGAATAGACAAACTTTATATGAAAGATGACTTGATGTTATGAGAGCTTGCCCAAAGCAACATCACACATAAGAGCTGAAGAGCTGAAGATAACCACACATCCGATATCATGAAGCACAGAATGAGGAGCTCTGCTCTAAAAGAAAGACTAACATGAGAGGCATAATTTAAGAGGAATGCTTTGAACTGTACATAAAAAACATGAAATGTGTTTGTAAGCAAAAACCTAAAAGTCATGCAATAAAAATACAACGACAGAAAAACCATAACCAAAAAGATGATTTACATGAGAAATAACACAGATGGTCAATGAAGAGCATGTGAGACGCATAATAAAGAGGAATCACATTTCATTTAAGCACCGTGGCTTCAGTATCTCATCAGAGCAAAGTAGTGCACAGCTATATATAGCTTAAGTCTATTATTCTGTGAAGAAGATGTGTAATGTTTGTGGTAAATTATGTCATGGGGTGACAGGTCGAAAGAGGGGGAGGGCAGAAAATATTACTGCAAAAATTTGGATCACTTTGTCTTTACATGTATGAAAAATATTTTTGTAATTGTTCCCCCCTTTACTGTGAAGAAAGAAAAAATAGAGAAAGAAAGCAAATGTACATTGTTTACAAAGTCTTCCAATAATGTTCCATCTATAATTTAAACTTCTAATTGAGATATTGTAACTAATAAATTAACATTTTCTGTTAAACAGTTAAAAATTAAACTGATATTAAATGTCTGAATTTTGATGGCATATGCCACTCATTAAATGTGGCATTACAAATGTTAGTATACAGTATAATCCTCTATATTCTATGATGCCATGTGATCAAACATCACCACTACTAATAAATAATCAGATAGATCAATAGTAAGAAGGATAAGACTCCGTCTTACCATGGCTGCAGCTGCGGCCTGGGCTGACACAGCTGTCTGATTGACTTGCTGACTGGATTTGATTTTGGCCTGCAAGTGTGCAGGCGGGTGAAAATACTTGCACTTCTCCCTGGAGCAGCGGCTCTTGATGTAGTCCATGCAGACAGTGACGGTGTTATCAGTGCTGTCGATCACTGGACTGTCACTGGGGTGAGCAAAGCGGCAATCTGTCTCCCCTCTTGCACAGTTTCCCCGCTGAAATTCACGGCACACCTGAGAGAAAAGCAGTTTTTATGTCTACCCACAGAATTATGAATGTCTTTCTTTAAGTTATATCACTCCTTGTAGTGCTTCAATACCTCTAGTTTGTCAGTACGCTGGAGCTTCTGTGAGGGGGAAGAAGAAGATGAAGAGGAGGAAGAAGAGGAGGAGCTCTGGAGTGTGACAGGCTGGTTGCCAGGGACTAGAACCTGGGTGTTGGGGAGCATGTCTGTGGGAACGAGGCTCATCCCATGGCTCAAGGGTGTCATGTATGGACTATAACCAAGACCAGTATTTGCGCCAAGTCCCTGTGTGACGGGAAATGTTGGCTATGAAGGAAGAGATTAAATACCATCACATAAAATGTAAGATTGGGATGTTTTATGTTCCTACTTAATCACTGCTAGGATCTTACCACAGACTGCAGGCTGGGTCCAGGGATCATGAGCTGCATCTGTTGGGCGATCATAGCAGCTGCTGTCTTCTGCTGGATGAGATTGTTGCGTCCATTTATCTCTAACTGGGTTTTTAAGTGCGAAGGTGGATGAAGATACTTGCAGTTTTCTCTGGAGCATCGACCCTGTATTCAAAGAAGATAAGAAAAAGCAGAGCAATGCTAAAATGACGTGCTGGTGATCCTTTTGATGCTCCAGATGATCTCAGTCTTCCTTATGAAGTTTTAAAGCTTCTTTGAAACTGGGGAGGAAAAGCTTTTTTTTTAAAAAACATTTGTAAGGAACAGAAATGTGACGGAGTCATCAGATTTAAAGCGGGATATAGTTAATATCTTGCTTGTATTAAAACATCCTATTACACTGTCCATAATAATTTTAATATCAAGCATAATTGCTGCAAATGAGGGTTTCTCTTCACTTCCAGACACACTTCCATCAACAGTATCAACCATCAAACACTTTTTTTCTGCACCCCACTCACCCACAGCGGTGTCATCATTGTGCTAATCTGCTAACCATACATATCTAGTTATGGCTAGAATCAAACCACTTTGCCCAGCACTGACTCCAGGCTTCCTCTTAATGTGGTGTTTGTAGTGCAGCCAGGCGGAAAGCACCAAATGTTTATGAAACATGAAAGAAAACTAAAATCCCAGGAAGAGGTACTTTAAAATTACTACCGTCTCTCAGATCAGACTATTAACTGACTTCTACTTCAGACTCCATCTGGTCTATGAAAACTCTAAAAAAAAAACCTTTATTCTTATTATTTTATTACTTAAAGTGATATTTGTTGCATCTGTTGGTATGGTAAATCCATGTCACTACACAACCTAACACCTTATAGGTATGGTCATGATTTTTAATCATTTGAATTGATAAAAACATTATCTATTTAGATAAAACTGTGGTCTGTACATTTATACAATAAACATTAAACACACAACTAAAAACCTAAACTATCAGTTCAAGTATAATTGGGATATAGTTATGATATGGTATGGCTCATAGGCTCATAGGAAACTAAATTGGTTGGTTAAGATCAGGAAAGGAGGCCACCAGTAAAGTTATTGGTGATGTCACATGAAGTTTCCTGACTTCATGTGATTCTGCGTATAGCTCCACCCAACATCTGTCTGAGCAGTTAGTTAGGACAAACATCTGTGTGAGCGGGGCCTTTAAATGTAGCAGCCACTATTAGGATACATGGTATAAAATTGCCTAAAATGACTTTCAAACTCCCATGAAAGTCAGATTCATTACACAGCTATTTATCACCTCATCCTCCACAACTGTATTTCTCACCTTGCTACTTGAAATAAAAGAGCACACATAATTTACAGCTCAGTGTTGAATGTTAGCTTTGAATCTAAATGGTAGGCTGCCAATAGAAATAAATTGTCCAGCCAGTTAGATGTCAATTCTTAGTGCTCTTTAACACAAGACCATTTGCTATCATGAGAGACTTTAAGAAAAAGCTACATAAGAAGTGGCTGAGTTTTCCAGCTGTGGGAATCCAATGGTGATTTCAATAGTCCTATTATGAAGCATGGGTATTATTGTGTCCCTTTAGACTTTGAGCTCTGACACATTTCATTTCTGTCAATCAAGCATCTAAATTGGCCTAATGAGAAGTCAGCTTCTTATGGCCTACATTTTCAGATCCTTCAATCATGTTCACCAATTTTACCACATTTGCATTTCTCCCAAGAGTTTTATATCAATTATTTTCAGTTAATATACGTGTAGTCAGGACATTTCTCATTAGTCTTGAAAATAACAGTAACTTTAAGTTCTTCTAGTTTTAACTTGCTGTGTTTGGCATATTGCACTGGTGACAAGGTCTTCAGTCTAATCCAAAGAAGGGGAAAGTCCATTGACTAGCGTGTCTTATAACATTTAGCTTCTTTATAGTTTGAAGTGGGCGTTTTTCCAATGTAAAACTGATTTCTGATGTGTACAAAACAGAGTGAAGTGTTGAATGAAGTGATGCAGGTACACACACTTCAGAGCAAGTCACAGGAAACCGAGATGAGCAGTGTGTGCCCTTCTTACTGTAGCTGCTCTTATGGACGTCATGAGATACTAGTTACAATACTAAAGCATGTGCTCATTCATCGTACTAATGAAGTTAAGTCTATTGAGAGTACGTTGTGAATGAGTAAAGAACTACAACAGTAGAGTAATTGTTTTGATTCTCTATTTGAAATGTAAAAATCACATGGCAATAAAATGCTAACAGTGGACAAGCTAACTACTCAACAGCTGAGTAAAAGGAAAACATTTGCTTGGAAAGCACAGTTTAGATGACTAGCTCAGTTTGTCTCTCAATGATTAAAGGCTGAGGATGAGTAGCACATTCTGAGTTAGTAACAGCTGCCAGTAACATTCAACATAAAATAACGCCTTAGACAAAAGTCTATTCATCGGGAAGAGCTGTGACATCATCACATGACTGCAAAAACTGCAGACTGCCATCTGACCTTCTTTCCATCCTCAGGCTCAGTCTTAATTTCTGTTTTTTCACTCATATACTTTCAATGGAGAATCAACCCCTCTGAAGTGTGCTACCGTTCTATCATTTATCAGCAAAACTGGTGTGTGTGGTGTGAGTAATTTGTTCAAAACCTTCTCAAGAACATTGTGCGACAACTGTCTACCAACCTCTTGAGTCTTAACAGTTGAGCTACACAGTTAGTACACAGTAAAACAGTGCAGATTTCTGATCAAACAACAAGTTTTAACAACAAGTTTTTTACTGGAACTCATTGAGACTCATTAATTCACTTTGATGCAATTAAGCTTTAGGTACGTGACTGAGTGACTGAGCTGTGAGAGGTGCTGAAATTCAAAGAAGAGCTTTAAAACACACAATCTAACAGTCAGCATCTGTCAACAACTTTAACTCCACATGTGGGCACTGGTACATAAATATATAATGAATGAAAATATAGTAAACAAGAAAACAAAAAAGAGTTCATATAAAATTACATTTGTAGGAGAAGTTATAATTGTTGACAGATTCTTTACATTAAAATGTCCTTATATATGACAATAAGTACACTATATTATGTTATAAACCATTTAATAAACATTTGTATACACTTAAGTATAATTTCTAAATAGGAGGACTTCAAGTGAAGCATTACTTAGTGATCAAGAATGGGAATACAGTGGATCAAGCAGTGTATTAATTGCCTACAGTGCATTGATAAGATGATAACTCAGCATGAGAATAATCCTGTGGCAAAGCTGCATTGTGTCGTGACAGTGAATGTGTGAGAGTGGATTAACCCCGGCCTCATCCTGGGCAACTGAGCAAACAGGAACACAAACAGGCCGTAATCCAACCGGCTGCCAGAATTATTCTTTTAGTCTATGTTAGTTAAGTGATTAGAGTCAAATCTACAAGATACCTTGAAAAGTTTTATTATTATGTATGAATTCACAAAAACTGGAGCCAAACATAATGGAAAATAAAGCTTTGAGATTGCAGGTTTGCTCTGTAGCTTCTATGTTTCTAGTAGTATTAGTTCATATGTTTCTGCATGAAATTGGAAGTCAGAATGGCTTCACTTAGGGAGGGACTATATTTGAGACATGTTTGCACACTACAGTGTAGAAAACTATGTGTACTATCGTGGATCCAAACTACCACCAGCATACACACCTCTAACTGATGTCAGTGCTCGTAAGCTTGGCAAATCTTAAAATGTGCAGTCTCATTCTATTAGATGGAACCTGCACGCCCATGATCTGCTTGACTAATACTGTAGTAATCGTTTAAAGATGTCTTAAGGAGGAGCAAAAAGGTTGTAAAAATAATAATGTGAAAATAATTTTTTTACACATTATATAATACAACAGGAAAACCATTACCTCAGAAAGTTTCATGGGATTTCCTACTCATGTAGACAACAGGAAAATGTAAGTTAAGAATCACTATGGTGTCACAGATAATATAATATTTCTTACCTTCAGTGAGTCAAAGCAGGCAATAACTCTCCCATTTTCAACTTGGCAGCTCTTCGGTGGATGAGCGAATTTGCATTCCTCATCACTACGAGAACAGTTTCCACGCTGAAACTGTCGACACACTTCCAGGGTTAGCCATTTTGTGTCTCTTACTGAAGACATGTTTAACGCCATGTCCAAAGGTTTTTAATCATCAATTAAAAATTAAAAGCTAATCCTGTTGTCCAGTGCCTCATACACCAAAGCTGTGAAAAGTCCACGTTTAAAACAACCTGATGAGTCCTCCATCAGCTAAAGCAGAAAGATCAAATGGCTGGTTGATCACCTAGATATCATCCATCAGTGAGAGAACAACTGCAGATGTATTTTCTAGTTTTCAAGTTTTTTGCAGACCTGTCGCTTTAGTCAGATTTTTTGAGGCCAGTACCCTCTGTCCCCATATTATGGCTCTATTTTTGGATTCTTTTAGGGCGCTAAAGTTGTGCAAACCAGATGCTTTGAGTTGAGGTATTGAATGTTGGTGGTTAAAGAAAGCACTCGTTGGCCATGTACACCAACCAACTTCAAGTCAGGGATGTCTTCTCAAAGGCACTTTCTGTTAGTGATCTGAAAGACAAAGAACATGTATATTACTCAGCCATGGGGTTTCTTTATATTGTGTACATATAAACAACATAATATTTACAGTATTAATATTCTAAAATCTGTGTATGTATACAGAAATGTCATCTAGTTTATTGAGTCATCTTATTTTTTAGCAGTTTACACCAGAAACTGTATCGGGCGAGACAATAACAAATGTGATCTTGTAATGAAATATAGTGTTTGTGTAGATGTCAGAATGTGAAGAGACAAGCCCAATAAAAGCCATAATAGCTTCAGACCCGCTTGTCTTTGTAAATTATTACTGCCACTCTCTGATAACTGATTAGATGAGACTTAACAAGTAAAATAGCAACAGCAAACTAATTCTTACTCAAAAGCAGTATTATAGCTTGATGAACAAGCTACAAAACCAAAAATTCAATGTCTTTTAGGTTAAGGCTGTGCTCCCTTCCTCTTGGCATATAGAACCATTTCCACTTTTCTGATTTGTAGTTTACTCCACAGTATTACTTGTTATGTTGGTCTTTCTATTATTGTCTGCCTTGTGTCTGGGCTCACACTAGACTAGACTTCATAGTAATGTAATATTGTCTGCACATTTCACACAAACATAAAAGGATACACAGAGAGGCACACACAGAGCCACACTTGTTGTGTTTGTGTGGCTGTGTGGTGTCATGGCGATTAAACAATCAATAACATTATATAAACATTTATGAAGCTCAAATCCATACCAGAGGATAAAAAACATGTAATAAATTCTGTAAATTATCTGCTCACAGCACATTATTATTGACCTACTAAAGGGACTGCATAGCAACACTGTACATGGTTCAAGTAAACAAATTACTACTAGATTTGCTAACATGACAGATATTACAATTGTGATATGAGTCACGATTTTAGTGGGGGGATAATTTTTGGAATTTATTTTCACTGAAAGAAATATGATGCAGATGTGATTTTTCCTGAGGTATCAAACAACCATGTTAGCTTATATCTAGAGAATTTGTAGGCCGGGACATCTCTGTTAGCACCACAGCGCTACATTTATAATGGTTTGTTTTAACACATTTTACCTTCATCACAAAAATGAAGCTCCTGTGATTTGGATATTGTACTTGGCCATACTGCGATAATATTTCAATCAATTGTTCAGCCCTCCACGACATCTAGTTATAAACTGCACAGTCAGATTTGCTGACGCTGGGCCCAACAAAAGCACATAAAGAATACAAGGAAACCAAGACAAAGCTTATAAATACACCATGTGAGTAGACAAACACAGGACAGGCTAGACTGACCTGTACACTAAGTGGTAAAAGACACAGGAAGTCGCTTAGCAAGAAGAAAATGCGTTTAACCCATGAGCTGAATAAACACAATCTGTACAAGTGTTGAGAAGTTTCTCCAATGAGAGCAAATAACAGAGTCTACAAACTTAGACGGACACAAAAGCCACACATTTCGAATAAATTATGCTTTTATCAATCCAGATCATCTACTGTCACAGCCTCTCAGCCTTCCTGCACGCTATGCCACAGCATACTGCAGCAAATTCCTTTAGGCGCAAGTCAGGAAACGGAGCAAGACAACCTACTTCTCTCACTTCATGCAGCACTGAAGAACTTCAGTCCCTAACCTGGAATCCAGCCTGGCAATACAACTTTTGAGTAGCTTACTTTGTGAAGAAAAGGAGAGTAAGAATAGCTTTCAACCCCCTCTCTGTCCCGAGGATTCAGTGACCAAAGATTTCCTCTTCAACAACAGTGAAAACAGACCGTCTGCCCAACTCTGGCTGAAACATTTCCAGCCACCCCCTTCCTGCCTGGGTGCCGGCCCCCGGGAAGACCCTCCCAGTCTGAAATGGGCCAATAGGAAACCAGAGGCTGATGTACTGTGTAAGAGCTGGCTGAACAGCTTGGAGTAAGGCAGTGTTGGCAGTTGACCCTTTCTCTATGAATAAAATTTGCTTTCTTAAGGAGGACAGAATTCCACAATTGATGCACATCTCCAGAATTAATTACTGCAATGATGAGCAAGTGTATATCTCAGAAATTATAGCTACCAACACTGCGCAAATCTTATGATCAAATGTGATTATATACAGCACATGTAGCATATCAATAAATTCCTATAACATGCTTTACATAGTGCCTAGACTCCTGCAGTTAATGTAAATATATCTATTAAACAAAAGCTTGTTTTACAGTCTATTTAGCATTATTTGCTGTATTATTAAATTAGGACCATTAATGTGATGGACTATTAATTATATCATATTTCACCATTATATTTACTGTTGGACCATCATTTCACCTCTGTACAAATACAATAGTACTAATACACCATACATATATGGTAACATTTGGTAATATACTTTTTTTAGTATGTAACCAAAAAAGTGGAAAACTCCAAATAATTCAGTATCAATTCAATGTTTTACACCTTCCAATGTGTGTGTATGTGTGCCTGTCTGTGTGTTTGCAAAAATGCATAAATAATGCATTAACTTCCCTACATGCTGCTTCTGGTGTGTAACATCCCCCACAGAAAAGGGATCATGTGAGTAATTTAGCATAACATCTAAAATGGACAAGAGAAAAACTCAAACTGAGAGGGTTACTGTATAAAAGAAAGTGTTTTCGTGTAGTTAAACATGATTTAACACAATGACAGTATGGTCTAAGGACAACCTAACCTCATGTTGCACAGCTTACTTTAGGTTATATGATGGTGACTTTGGGTACTTTGAGTCCCCTAGGTGGAAAACATGTTCCTGTTTTTGAACATTTTGTTTACTTCAATACATTTTAAATTCAGTGCAGTAGGAAGGTGCACATATACCGCAGTAACGTCACTGTAAAGAAGCACATGGATAAAATTGTGTTTTGCGATGATAATCATGATTAAAGCTGTTAGAAACGTATACTAAGAGTCTCTGTGGAGGGTTGTTATCCATATTTTCAGGAAGGCTAATTGCATGTCCGATAATGGATGCCTCCGTGCCCCCTCGGAACGTTACTGTTTGTACAGTCTTGTTTCTCAACTACAACATGCCACTTATTTGCAAACATAAGAAAACATAATACCACTCCCACAGGCAATAGTCAACTAACCTGACACTATCATCACACACTGCCTTTCTTGTATAGTTCGGTAGCGTTACTGAAAAGGTTTAACGTTGTAGTCTCTGATTTGCATTCTCATCAGGTGAGCCTCTTTAGCTAGCTAATCACAAACACTTGCTAGCGAGCTAATGACAGCACTGTCATGGGACTAAGGTAACATGAACATAACATTACCATTAATATTTATTAGCTTACGTTAGCTTCACTGTTAGCGGAAAGTGCACCTGCTTACCTCATCACCACGGATGAACCGCTTCCCAGAGGAGACAGCAATCACGCACCAGCTAGGACAGACGACACGGCAGCAGCACTAACTAACGAAAACAAGATACCAAATACCCCCAGAAACGTCTGCTCAACAACCCATTTTGTTATTACTCTATTTGCCGAAATATCGCTTCTTATTTCGTCCACCTACACGACCTCGTTTCTGTATTACTTTCCAGTACCGCACAGATTTAAGCAACAAGCTTTTGACAGCTTACTGTACAATCGTCAATTTCATGTGATGGAGGGGTGGCCAAGGCGTGCGATCTGAAGCGTAAATAACATTGAGAATTGAATATACCACGTTTTAAATAAATCACAACAAACATTGTAGTATAGTAAATATTAAATGCGTTATATTGATTTCAACGTAATCAAATAAACGGGACCACACTGTACGTTATATCTCCTAACACCCCTCTACAACCGTAAAGTGGTACGACCCACACGAATGCCAGGAGGCTAAAAGGGCAAGGGTTTGCTTGTTACCAAGGGAACAGCAATAAAACCATGTGAGGGATTTTTTTTTATCCCTTTTGATTAGTTTAATTAGCACATATCAAAAATATAAATATCCAACGAAACACGTATATCAATATAAATGTGACAAATATGTGACGTCAAATTTATGCCTATCATTGAAATAGCCCATGTGAACCTACTTGTGTATTTTATCTTTTTGTGTGAGACATGTTGATAGAATAAGATTTTCCCTAGTCTTAATGAAAAGGTGACGTTTGACTTGTATGATCAGAGAGGCAAATCGACAGATTACTAATAGCCTAGTACCATGGGCTTGCTCAAGGTCATATTGGATGGGTTAGATGCTAACCTAGATATCAGACATGGAGGGTGCAGGGGGGAAGACAGAGGAGGGAGGGAGATTTTGCTGATATGTTTAGCAACATACCTTTACAATAAAATTAAAAATGAGAAACTCTCTTTCTCTTTTCTGGTAGTGTGAGACTAGATAATGCAGCTAAAGTGTTTATGTTATATTCCTGTTTATTTGGTATTTGCTGAGGATGGTGTCAATGTCAGAACATCATAAAATCAGCTTTTGTGTTTTTAGTAGTATACCTGTGCTCTGCAACTTTTATCCAGAGAAAATAAACCATTTGACTTGCATATAGCCTATTCAAAATTATGCATGAAATATATTTCAGAAATCCAAAACCTTACAGTGGACAATGTGGAATTTTATCCATTGCATAACCTGTTAACATTATATGGCACTCAAAAGACACACAAATGCAATTGATCGATTCCCTCTTTTTTTGTTCCTGCAGGCTCCTTGAGATAACAAATGAGCTTCATCCGATCCGTCACACTGACTGGAGCTCTTCAACAAACTGGAGATATGGCATCAAGTGCCACATGCAAAGGTCACCATATTGCTCCCTTTGAAGAAAATGTCACTGTCAGAGTGAGTCAGACGCAAGAACAAAGGGAATGCAGCAATCCATGCTGTCATCACGTTGACCTTAACCCTGTTTGTTGTTCACATATTTTATCATTTACAGACCATTTGATATCACATGCTTCTCAACTTTGTGGCTTTGGTAAGTCACATTTTGTGGTCTTTTCGGATGTCCATAATTCTTCACTGAAGTATCACTTAATAAACAAATATCACTCAGTCAACATGTTTTACTTGATATGCTCACTTGGGAAGTTACTGCTATCCAGTTCCTGAAAAGATTTGTGTGTCAGGGGAAACTGACAGCTAAAGGCTTTTATTCAGGACAAGCCTCTAACTGTGTTTTTGTGATGCAATCCCCAATGTGTTGTGGATTATACACATATTAAATTATCTTTATTTTGTGCCATTACACTACACATCAAAAATATGTGCAGTATATGAGACAAATGCCAATCTAATTTTTTCTCAATTCTTACCCAGCTTGAAGTTTGTCTGTTTGAAAATAACACAAATCAGTAATGCACTAAACTTTTCTGTTGTTTTTGTAAAATGAATTATTAGAACAATCAATACTGTTATAACTGACATTGAGTAAATTGTCTTATAATTACAAAATGATCTCTTTCGAGGTTGCACTATTGAGAGCAACACTCCCATCTAATGGTATATAACTGCAAGAGAAGCAAAGCAGATTTTAATTTTTTAATTGTTTTTTTTATTTTTTACTGCATTAAAAAAACATGCCTACTTAATTCGGAGACGGGCTAATTAATACTTCCATTCGTTTTGCTGGTGCAAAACTAATTGGAGAAGTCTTGTATGTTAAAAGCCCCTAAAACACACTTCAGGGTCCAGAAAAGGAGCACTTCTCTGTAATGGCCAGTAGATGTCAGTATTCTCTTTATTTTCATCTGTCTTACAAAACCAGAGGTTCAACATAAGGGAGATGGTTTAAAAACAGTGAAGTGTTAGTTTTTTTGATGCGAGCAAGCTTTACCCTATCTTGTGCTCACAGAGGGGGCACAGTATGGGAGTGAGAGTACATAATGTTAAGATGAGGATAAATGTATCATTTCTCTGGCAAAAGACTACAGTAGTTGCACCAGGTTAGCTCTGCCTGGTTCAGGAGACAGTAATGTATGAACTGCACGCCACATTTTTTAAATTTTGATTAAAAGATCATTTTGAAGGCCTCTGTTTTCAAACTTTGTTGCGTTATCAGAGATACACCAGTGCATCTTTTATCAAGGTGTCGTTGGCAGTCATTTTTTATTATTGTTATTTCATTTCTTTTAATTTGTCTCACTATATTGTAATATTTTCATCATTTTCTTTTTCGTGTGCATTAGTCTCAAATCATTTTACTGGTTGTATGTATAACCAGCCCTATAACCATCTCGTTATTCATCTAAGGAGCACTTTATATTGCACTAACCTGCTGTTGCCTACAAATAAAGTTGATTCATTGATTAAACAAAACTGTGATTCTCAGATGTTAAGTTTGATGTAGCGATTTTTCTTACCATTAATATTGCATAGTAAATACACAGCAGAAGCTGTTCAATAACTGAACATAATCCTTGTTGGTAGTGATGATCATGCTTTTCCTTCTGTTTTCGATATTTACATCTAACTATGAAACATGGTTGTCCATACTGTGCTGACTATAAAAAGTAAGGCACTGTCTAAGAGCAAAACTGTATTTTTGTTTTAAAGTCATGGCACACTTTCTGTACAGTTTAATACTGTACCATACCTTCTGTGTGGGAATGACCTATTGCATTCACTGGCTGAAATGCTTAACTCGTCATCCTTACTGTACTACCTGAGGGGAAGCAGAGGGGGCAGCATGTCACTGGATGCAGAGCTGTAATGTGATGATGAGGAAGGTGTTTCAGGGAATACACTGAGTCAAATACTGAAGTACTCAGCTTTGCACTGCTGCTCTGCAGTGTGTCATTTTTTCAAAAGACATACCTATCCAAATACATACAAGTTTATCTTGCTACTATACAGTAAGAGCATCATGTCACTGCATCTATTTTTTATCCTATTATGGGTAAATGCTTGCTCTTTACATTTGTTTACTTGAATTGAAATTAATCTAAATGAGTGGAAATATTAAGACAGTGTCATAAGAAAGATGAATGATGCATTCATTTGGTCAGATAAAAGGACCAGATACCTGCTAACATAGTTACTTCTTCATACCAGAAAGAAATGAAAGATTGAAAAATATGGTGAACATCATCATCACTACTTTAATACTATACTTTGTGAACTAAAAAGGAAAACCATGTTCTTATAGTATTTTCTGAACATCTTTTTGGATAGAGATACATGTACATATGTATATGTATGTATATATGTGTGTGTGTGTGTGTGTGTGTGTGTGTGTGCGCGCGTGTATGCTTATATGTATATATATTCTTCTCAAATTATTCTCAAATTATTCACCAAAAATGATACTCAGTAGGTTAAGATATCACAAATAGTTTGAATCTAAGTGGATGGATTGTAGTGAATCGATTAATCAATGGATAAATGAGTCGAGTGAATGTCTATACAGTAAATACTTTATCTAAACTGAGAATATAAAAGCAACACGCATCATGATGTCATGGCCATTCAATGCATTTATTTCTAATATCTTAAGCAGAAATCACTCATTTTTTTCAGGTCTGACAAGAAAAATGGCGAATTATATATTACACGCCAAAAGGCTTTTAAACTCTTCATTTCATCACAAGACTTTTAACATGTACATAGAAACTCATACCACATCTTACTCAATGTCGGTAAGATTTCCTGGTATTTTCCAACAGGCAAAGCCATTCTTTAGCAACAGTTAAAATTATATAAATAAACAAATAAAACAGATAAATGCAGATAAATCAGCGTCTGAGAGATGTGTGCTTTTATGGTGTGGCAGTAAAAATGCATTAAAATGATAAAGTGGCATGTCACACATGTCTGGGTATGGCAGTATAATTTAGAGTGAAAATCAATGTTGACTTTTTTAAAAACACTTTATTTACACCATTATGTGGAAATATTCACTTGTTCAATTTCAGAATAGGAACGTCCTTTAGGACATAATTTTGAGAGGAAAATATTCAAATATTATATTATTGATTTATTAGAATTTTTCAGCAATGGCCATATCATACAAAGGTTTTGTGTTCAGACAGGGAATAAGCATGGAGAACTGACACAGATTAATTATCGTACAGAATGTGCCAACTGTGATTTGCAATAAACCCATAACTTTGTAAAAGATGTGTTGATGAGTTGACAAGGTCTCACCTTTTAAAAGTGAATTTTCTATCCACAGATTGTTGATTATGCCACAGCAATGGCATATAAGTGACAGATTTACAATGACAACATGCACACATACACACACACACACACACACACACACACACACATACAACCACACACACACACACACATACAACCACATATATACACATACCACTACAGATTTAAAGCACATTAACAGCAATAGAAGAAGTGTTTCATTAATAATGATACAGCACGCTTACTGCTCATGCAGTGCTCATGCCATCTGTCACCGGGAAATATTGCAATTCCTACAGCTTGTCACACAGCAGTGTAGCATGTTGGTTTATTAAAAGAAATTTCTAGAATAAACGTCCCTTCGGAAATGGCCATTTTTCAAAAAACCCTTCTGTGTTCTCAGCTAATGAAACCAGGAGGATAAACGAGCAGAAAATACAAAGAATACTTCTGGTTAAAGAAGTATTTAGAGCATTGAATTCAGTAAAAGTAGAAATATCACATTAGACCTTTCTCACAGCAAGACATTTTGAATTGTCATTATAGGAAAAGCATGTGTTAGTAATAACATTATTGATGGCTATGTTCCATTTAAGCATCCCAGTGAGCAATAACAGTGTGAAGTTGGAAAATGAAATTCAGCCTGAATGAATTTAGTTATTTATGCCCGTGCTTACTATGGCATGTCAAAATGTCTTCAGTGAAAAATATTCCTAACTTTTACTTTTGAAAGTACAGGAGTATAATTTTAATTTTATTATACTTAAAGCCACCCTCCACTTAGAAATGTGTGAAATATATTTGCATATTCATAAATTATGGAATTTTTAATGAAGGAAAAGGCATAGATGTCATTTAAAGGATTACAAAATTAGTAATTATACTTTTTTTGTGGAAAAATACATATCAGATACATGCTATTGTTCCATGCAGAGTGTTTTTATATGTCCTAATACATGTCTGGAGGGGATCTTTAAAATTTAAAATGTGAATGTTTTCATTTTGCAGACATTTTTAATATAATTGGATTATTGCTAAATTCATTCAACGTATAGCAAAAGTTCCATGTAAGGTTTGCAAAGTAATTATCAACTATAGCTGTCAAATAAATGTAGTGGAGTAGTAGTACAATATTTCCCTTTGAAGTGTGGTGGAATAGAAGTATAAAGCAACATCAAGCTCCAATCATCACTATGAAGAAGCTTTTTCATTACTACATCACAAATGGTACGACTGATTCAAAACAGATCCACTTGGACTTCTTCCATAGGACTTACCTTATTCTGAGAAAGCGTCACGCAGCGAAGATGATTCCCTCGCTGCTGTGTGATCTCTTCCCTGATGGACACATACTGTAGGGTTTTTAATGGGAGTATAGTGTGTTTTTGAAGTCAGGTGTCCCCCTACACTGCCAAATGTGTTGGGACCTGTAGTACCATGTTCACCTACAGTATACAGCCAAATTATTTCCAGCTGTCACATCCTGGGAACGGTGTATTGTTAACAGGCCTGGCTACGACTGGCAACCTCTTCACACACTTGTACACAATGGCTAAACACTTTTTTTGATGTGAAGTTATAGAGCTCTCTGTGGCTAGAATGCATGATGCAAGTGAGAGAACTGTTACACAACAGGCAGGAAATGATATTGATGTCTGTCTTTTGTTGTTGTTTGATTAAAATTTGATGCTGTAATGTTTCAACTTATCCTGAGATCTGCGTAAAGTAGTAGTAGTATATCCTCTGTATTATATGTATTGGTTGAAATTTTCTTCCTCTCCTTTCAAAAAAAATCTCCATGAATTTCAATTATACACACAGTGATTGAATATTCAGAGCTGGAGCTGGTAGCTTCACTTGAAACACTTGATCGAGTGTTATCAATGTGCTTTACACCTCGTCTTTGTTTTACCACCATCCGTCCATGCACTCACTGAACTCACAAACACAAAAAGAGCAGCCGCACAGACAAGCGCACCCATACAGCTCCAAAAACCTCAAACAACTTAACCAGTATTTAACACATTCACTGTGCCAGCTGAATGAATGATTCAGACAAAAAGAAGACAAGAAACAGAGTAGATCATTCTTTACAATGAAATAAATCTGTGCCCTCTGAGGTATTTGATGATGTACTGCAATCAGAGAGGAAACATGAGAAACTACTGTTAAAAAAGAAGCAGCCATATGATTTCAATGTTGACATTTAGTGAACGTTTAATTTCATAAGCGGGGATTTTGAGTGAATATGAGATAAGAAGCATAAAAGCATCACAACCACTGAGGCCTATTTAACCAGATAAAAATGAACCCTCTTTCATCTTTCATTTTACTGCCACACTGATTGGATTTGAGGGAGTGGAAACTATCGCGCGGAAGAAACGACAGATATGTTTTATTTCTAAACTGTCTACTTTGAGGCTAGTCTTTTTAGACTGGCACTCGGGCTGGCACCAGAGCTCTCTCTACTGCCCAGAGTGCAGCAGCCGTCAGCTCTACAAACATGTAAAAGCAGCCAGTGTGACGGGGAGAGGCATGAGAACTGAATGCTGATCATCTCATACACAGTCAGGCCACGCACCAGCCACACTGACACATTTAATCACCTTGACTATTTACCAACTTTTTTTATCTCTGCGACCCACTACTTCAAACATGAATTACTTACAAAATGTTTTTTTTTCTCCTCATGGAGTACTTGAGTGCCTATACCCCCGCCCCCCCCTCCCCAAAAGAGAAAAAAACAAAGGTAAGGGCCAAGGCTTGTTTTGTTGAGCAGGATATATCTGACTGTGAGTGAGTTTGTGTGTACATAATATGTTGTCTTAGGGAAAGGTGTTAAAAGTCTGTAAGGTATTGCACTTAAGAAAATGCACTGTAACTGAAATATAAGCACTATTGAGACAGTCTTCTATAATTTGGTTTAAAAACATGGGTACTGCATGCATACAATGTGATCTTTAGGGTTGCATTGGCATTGAATAGAAATAAAAATCCATACACTGTCTTCTGTAATCACTTTGGTTTACATTATATCATTTGGAAATCACTCTTCCCAATTGTAAGTATAGTGTGGATATGTGACATGCAACCGTCAGCTCTTCTACAACTACATCTTTCAAATGGAATATGTTTTCTACCAGTTGGAACAAAGACAATGACTTCAATGGCATTCATCAATTTTGCAGTGAATGTCAAAAATTAAAAGCTATGCAAAAGTCTATGGCAGCTTCTTTTGATTATATATTTTTTCCCCTTTTCACCTCAGTCGACTGTCTTATTCAACACATGATAAATAACCAAGGCAAAAAGTTAAATGACAAAAATATACAAACAGCATTTAAAGATTTAAGACACCGAAGGGCACTCCAAGGCAGAGCTGCTGTGAGACTCACAGACTTGGCAGTTTTCATAAAGAAACAGCAGAGCACTTGGATCACACTGAAGCTGAGAAACAGATGCAGGAGACAGATTAATGGTGAGACAAAAAGAGAGAGAGACGTAGGACGTGCGAGACAGAGTCAGAGTAAGGGTTCGGACTGCTCTCTCTCTTGCCCTCTCGAGTTATGGGATCATAGCCTCACCAGCGGGCCACTTGGCTTGTGTAGTCCTCAGTAGTAGTGGGGAAGTCCCCGTCAGTCCCTTTCTCAAACCCGCCTCCCCCTCTCCCGCCTTTATTCCCTCCTCCTCTGTGTTTGGGCGGCCATGGCCTACCCTGCTCTCTTTGCTCCCGTAGCCAACGCCTTTCCTCACGCCTCTTCAAGCGCACTTCCTGGTGCTCCTTCTGGCGGGTGAACTGGAAACGCTGGAGGAAGAGGTCCTTCGCGTACTCGTACAACTGCACGTCCAAGTAGTTGAGCTCCTCGATGCGTCTGCGCACAGGCTCGCTCAGGTCCACGTTGGCGGCTCGCGTGCTGTTGATCTGCGTGAAAGCGGAGATGAAGCGCAGGCTGAACGTCCGCTCAAACAGGTACTGCGTTTTGCGCTGAAACTCAGTCAGGCCGTAGAAAGCCATGTTCTTTAAGTTGCTCATGGCGCTGCTCAAAAGGATGTGGTTGCGCTGGCTTTCGTTCATAGAGGACAGGTTGTAGCAGCCCACCAGGCTCAAGTCAGCCAGCATGCGGACCTGGCGGTTATTTGCTAGGTTGGATGGGCAGTTCATAAACTCTGTCAGGGTGACACCAGACCAGTCGTCCCCACTGTAGCAGGTGGGCAGCTCGTCTTGGGTGGGCGAGCGTCCATCACACATATGGAGGGCGGTCTTCCACGTGGCTCCTCGCTGGACATGCTTCCACTCACTCAGGTAGCGGGAGACTGGGTCACGCAGCATGGTGATGTAGTAGAAGTTCCTGCAGCCAAAACAAACACATTTAGAGAGCTGTGAGCACATCATCATCACAGAGGGCTGCCCTGCATTTTGCTGACAGATGGTGACTTTTGCCTGTGAAGGAAACATCAAGGTTGAATAACTAACTGGCCAATTGAAAGTCTTACTAATGAGATTATTATAGAGTTGTCAATAAATCGCCCTTGAATATTGAACCTTTGCATCAGAGTAATGATACTTCGAGCTCAAAGTATTTCCACAGCTTTCTCCCACCTGCCGACAAAGAGAATAATTGGGAATCAAGGCGTAATGGAAATTCTCTGGACAACCAAAAAGTAAGAAAAACTGACCCAGCTAAATCCCAAACATGCCAATGTTACAAAATAATGAAATTTTAGTTTATGTGCGTCATATCTGTTATACTTTTAACTTGGAATTGTTTTGTACATCTAGCAAGTGTGAACCTTGGGCTGCAAACCGCCTGCTTTCCCTGTGGTTCCATTATTGTTATTGCTGTGCTTCTCCATGTCTGTCTGTCCTCTCTCTCCTACCATCTTTCTCTCTCAACCCAACCAGCCAAGGCAAATGGTTGCCCACTAGAGCCTGATTCTGCTTGAGGTTTCTTTCCATTAAAGGACAGTTTTTCATTGCCGCTGCAGCCAAGGGCTTGTTCAAGGGAGGTTGTTGGGTCTTTGTAAATTAAAGAGTACAGTCTAGACGTGCTATATGTGAAAAGTGCCCTAAGATAACATTGTTGTGACTTGGTGCTATATACTGTAAATAAAGATGATTTGACTTGACTTGGTATATGCTTCATTTGTCACGCAATCACAGCTGGGCATTTTATATTAGAAAGCACATTGAGATGGCACTTTGGTGGTTAAGAATTGGAAAATGAGGACTATTTTTTTAATACACTCTACTACCTCTCTCTCCCAGAGAGTGAATATGTCTTCGATCATTGCTAAAGGACAGTCACTGAACATGGAAGATTAATGAGGAAGCTTAACTATGATTTATTCATTTTCAACAGTGTCAATAATAAGACACTGAAATAGAGGAGTCTAACAAAGCTCTCCGGATGAGGAAGCAAAGCAGTCTCTAAACTGAACTTGAATCATTTACTTATCACTTACTTATTAAAAACATCATACATAACTGCACAAGCACATGAAATACAAGTCATGTCTGATTGTGCAGTTGATATTTGCTTTAAAGTGACAGACCACACACAGGAAGCTGCCCTTCCTGACCTTCAAGGTTTAATCCAGCCAAGGTGATATACTCTGCTGAACTGCAGGCATGTCAGAGTGCATTACGATGGAAAACAAAGATTGGACAGGTGTTGGCCAGGTAAACATCTCCTAAGGTGATGTCCTGTGATTACTATGTGAATATTTAATGATGCCCCCCCCCCCCCCCCCAGAGTAATGTCTGGACAGACAAAGTGGAGTGCAGTGCTGGGATTTCACACAAAGCTGCTCTCTGCTTCAATACTTCAACACAACAAACATCAGCACACAGGCTCACTCAGGAATGGAAATGAAAGGGCTTTACAGACTGTCTTTAGTGCTTAAACTTGCTTATCCTTGAGGGTTGGATGCAAGGCAGACAATATAAAAAGTATTCTGAAATTGTGCACATATTTTCTGCAGCTTTCATTCTGGCTGTTTTGAAGGCAGTATATGCTGTTTGTTCTCTTTCTTGTATTGTCTTTTCAATACAACTTTCATGTTTGTCTGGTCCTGTTAAATCAGCTCTGAGTGTAGCACTGACATTATATGGGCGTCATCAGACTGTGAGTCAGCTACACAACAGGCAGCTTTAGAGCTGAAATAATTGGTCAATCAATTAATCACCAACTATTCTGCTAATCCACTCATCATTTTAGTCAATTTTCAAGCAAAAATTTCAAACAACTGCTTTTTTGATGTGCAAAAGTGACACAATGATGTGAAGATTGAACAAGTAGTTTTGAGAATTTCAATTCTGATCTGAGAAATGTACCAAAGAGACTGAGAAAAACTGTAATATGAGGATGTGCTGTATTGGTCTGTTTCATATGTTGTAAATTGAATAAAGTGTCTTTCAGTGTGACAATGTCACCTAGGGATATGAGAAACAACAATTGGCCATTTTTATGACATTTTATTGGCTAAATGACTGATCAATCAATCAATCAATCAATTAATCGAAAAAACAAATCAGGTGATCCAGGTGATTTGGGAGGCTTTTTAATTACATAATTGACAGTTCAGAGATGATAGGCAATGAAATGAGAAAGATGGGGAATGTCATGTAACGAAAGAAAAATCATTAAGACAATCAATTTCACATGAAATCAAGTAGACATGAATAAAGGAATCTGTTTTAGTTCACATAATGGCTGCCATGTCTGGTGATTACAGGCTGTCATCAAACATATTTCCTCCCTGCAGAAATCATGCTGTGTTGATTTAAAGTGTGGCATAAATGACATAAAAGAGTGAAGCTACTCTCATACCAATCATTTGTAAATTAAGAAATGTGATTTCTGGAAAAGTACGTGACACGTAGGAAATGGACCCTGGGAAATGGAGTGGGAAATGGACATTTCCTTTCAATTTTGGTAAACTGGGTTCATTTCCACACAGGTGAGCTGCAGCAGACTACTGTGCATGCAAGTTTCATTTGATCAACCCATTTTCCCAACCTCAATCAAACTTCTTCGAGTCGCCTGGCTTTAGGTTAAGAGATCGTCCTTT
The DNA here is from genome assembly GCF_027409825.1 of Scomber japonicus. Lineage (NCBI taxonomy): Eukaryota > Metazoa > Chordata > Actinopteri > Scombriformes > Scombridae > Scomber > Scomber japonicus. The sequence continues at coordinate 18,449,102 of NC_070588.1, forward strand.
TACTCTCAATACACTTTATTAAAAATACAACATCTCAGTGAAAATGAGTTTTACCTGATCAGATAAAACTCATTTTACCTAATGAAGGTCTAAGGACTAAAATATTATTCCTTTAATTAAGTTAATTGCAAGTGAAAGGACAGATGTGGGAATTATCTTCTCTTGCCTATGGACATTTCCTCCTATGCACCTGTCTATAAGAAACTGAGGGTGTGCACAAGCTTTTACAGTAAAGATCAGGCGTGACTTTAAAATGTAACAATGGTTTAGTACAGTGATTTAATACCACATAGGTCTGGTTGTACATATGCATGGTATACATTTCTGGAAGATTTTGCATTTTTCGAGAAGAGTACACATTGAAAGGCTGGAAATAGGTTGGCTGTATTCAAGGGCACACATAGCAACAGTATTAACATAACAAAGCACAAGATTGCCAAAAATATGTCTTGTGTGTTGTGCGAATGTCACCTCTGACAAAGTTCCCCTTATGAGTCAGGCAAGGAGCTCTGATAAGAGCCCTGGTGGCAGCAGCTGCATCCTGGCACTTGCTCCTGGAGTTGGATGGCTGCAGATACATGCTCATTAGACTGTCTCTGGGATATAAACACATGCAGCAAGTGTTGTTTGAGAGTACTCGACAGCCCAAAGGTCAGTTGTGTGCACCATCAGTGTCAAAATACATCAGAATCAACGGGTCTGCAGAGCTGTCTAAGGGGACGGAGGCTTTCCCTGAGTGATACAGATGGCTGCCAAGGGGGGAGGGGCAAGCTAACAGGCTTCTCTTACCTCTGGCCTGTGTGATCATGAATATTACCCTAAAGGAAATTTTACACTCACTATCAAAAGTGGCTGTGAATAGTTTAGACTGTGATACTGTTCATATAAAAGAACAGGTCAAGGAAGCTGCTTTAATGTTATGATGTTAATAATGTGCTGTCTTTTATCGCAACACTAGCATCCTTTTGCCAACATTTCCCAACCTATTTTTTAGTGTTGAAGTCAGGATCCAAGCTGAACTTTAGTTAATCATGGATCAATAATGGATAGGAGGCATACTGCAACTCATCCCACCCCAGAACACTCATCTCTAAAGCAGCCTGACTTCACTGGAGCACAAACTAAATAGGGGCTATTAAAAGGAGATGGAAGAGGAATTCAAAGTACGGACAAAAATGGAAACTAAAGCAAGGAATGATGAACGGAGCAGAGGAGAGAGCTGGTGCTGACTGAATGAGCCCGGGTGTAGTTTAAATATACCAAGTGAATTACAGGTATATTTATACAGCCCAATATCACAAAAGAGACAAAAAAAGTGGAAGAAACCTCAGGAAGAGCAACAGGGGCGGGATCCCTCTTTCAGGACAGACAGACATGTAATGGTGTCATGTGTAAAGGATAGACCACAATACAATAAGGAAAATTGGGATGACCTAAATAGTTATATGGAAAAAGTACAGAAGGCATTAAAAGCCCTGTGCAACTGATACCTTTGAAAAATGTCTTGAGACAATGGCTGAGATAGAGCCATCATATTCATGTAAGCCGACTTATTGGAGACATGCATACCCTTAGCAAAATGTTAAAGGCTTACTTTAGACATAAAACTAACACCATGTCTGCAAAGGCATTTGAGCATTGTTTAGTGTTTATCATGTTACCTTGGCTAATTAGCATTAGCTAAGCTGGTCAGTATTGGGCACATTCAAGTTTTGACCTACTGATGGCATTAGATAAAAAGTTACCTAAATTAATAATATAATGTAATTAATACATTCTGAGGCCCTTTACAAACTCCATTGCCCATTTGTGAGACAAAGGGTCGTGCTTACTTCAGACATGTCTGTAATAACAGCAGGACTAAGAGGACTGAACAGTCAGATGTTTTTAGACAGCAGAGTTTACAGTTAAAGAACTGGAAAACTGAATTTGAGGACAAGGACCCTCATTCTTGAGGCAGAAAATGTGATCGCTGTTAGTGGAACAGTTTCTATACCAACTGTGATAATCTTTGTGGCAAAGGAACACATCATCCAGTGCAACAGTGTGGGTCACTGTGAGGTCTATGACAGCCGAATAGGATATATCAGGCTTTGGAGACACACACACAATACTTGCAAGTAGGGTCCATTCATTGTTGGTTTGGCTCTGCATATGAGATGTGTTTACAATAAGAACAATATGGATAATTGCCAGCCTCGTCTTTTGCAATTATTTCAACTTTAAAAAGTGAGTAAGGAAGTGGAGCCAATTTAGCCCAGAATATGGAAAGTAAAGACCTGGAACAGCAGAAAGAACGATGAAAGAAATGGTGAATGCACTGAGTTACAGAAACTAGTGGAACAGAGGCTAGACCAGATGTACACCTCATTTTATTCTCAGCCAATGTCAGTGCAACAGACAACTAGTTTTTAATTGCCCATAATTAGCCCATAATAACATGATTTCAGCCCACTGCTTCTCCCTGATTGCAGGTTGCTAAAAGGGCCATTGTACTTCCAGTCTCAGCACATGATGTTTGGAAGTGGATGAACTGAATTCACTCCAGATATTCATGTGTGGGAGTTAAATGTTGTTGAAGGTGCTTAAGGGTGGGCTCGACAATGGGGAAAAGTAAAACAATATATCTGAGCTGGGCAGAGAGTTGTTCAGAGCAAAGGCTGACACAGTGAGCAGTCAATAAGTAAAGACAGACTCTGTCCCTGTACAACAGTGGAACTGACTGATGTTGAGATGCAGTGTGGCAGGCACAGTGTGTGTGCCTACGTGTGTGTGTGGAGTTGCTGTTTGAAGCAGCCGCTTTTGAATTGTGTGATACCTCTACCTGTTTACTGTTGGCTGACTCCTCTTATTTATCACAATGCAACAGCCTTGATCCCTCTCCATCTCTGCAGTCCAGGAACATTATGAAAAACATTTTTTAGCCATCCTTTTACCATCCTTCTCTGGGCATATGTTGCTTTATTCACATTCTTAAGAGAAACAGTTATAACTGTGGATGACATTTAACATCAAACCCAAGTTGACACATTATCACCATAATTTGGATCATACCCAAAAGGATTTTCATGTGCATCTATTGAAACTTGCTAAATGCTTGTTTTTGTCTTTCTTCCTTTAACTTTGATGAAACACAGCACTTTCAACTTCTAAAAGTAAGTAGCGCAGTGGAGCCAGCACTTTACCTAAAATACTTATCCTTTATTTTATGATTATGTACAGTTATAACAGAGAAAGCAAAGAGTTTAAGAAGGGCATTAAGATGATTGCATCTTGCACCAATAAGAAAGTGTCAGTGTACTGCATTGAATGGCTTTTTAATTATCTTCTGTTGTTGTAGTCTAACTTTGATTTGGTTTATTTTATGGTTTTTATTTGTTGTGCTTACTGCTTCTCACTGCTTCCTCTAATGAAACATATGCACTATTTTTATGGCCATTTGTAGACAAGAAATATGGGAGAGAGAGAAATGGCATGCAACAAAGGCTCCCACCCAGATAAAACTAGGGATTTTGGAATTACGTGAATTGTTTGTGATTTGGGTTATTTCAAATAATTCCTGTGTGTGCTTGTCTCACTGGTTTGAGAGAGGGCAGAGTTTGTGATGACAGTGTGGTTGATTTGTGTTAGCCTGGTTGCAGAAGACCTTTGAATCTGCATCTCTGATTTATATAGTGGATCTGTGCTAACTGTCAATTGTTTACAGTGTCTCTATGCTAAAGGCATAAAATGACCCTAAAACTAGCTGGTACTTCATTACCTCATTACAAATAGTGGCAGACAAATGGCAATAAACGTGGATTAATGCATCTGTAAATTGTCGTAAATCAGCTTACAAAGAACACTAAATTGACATATTTGTTTGATCAATGTTAAAAACATGAACTAAGAGGCAAATATACCAAAACACTGAGATAAATGTTTCTAGGAGCAGTGAAGAGTACAGTATACTGTACCATGACAACAGGGTATTCGCGTAATTTTGCACCTCACTTGACTCCTGCCCTTTTCTCTATTCTGCTTCTCCTGCATGTCCTACACACATTAGTGTTCCCCCAGGATCCATAACCTTTTCTTAAAGGTTGTCACATTAATCACGCTCTTGAGTTCATTCGTCAATCTCTCTCTATATCTCCTGTGTTTATCTCTCACTGTGCTGTGCGTCGTCTCTCCTCGCTGCCCTCCACTTGAGGCACTGCATATAAACAACCATCATTCTCCCTGTTCACTCTTTGTTTTATGGCCTTCTCAAAGAGACTTGTCATTCAGGTAAATCATGGCAATGATAAAAGCTGATGAGCTAGGAAGGCAACACAGTGACAGTCGGATTATATCTCAGCAAACAATTTCAGGCTGGTAAAGGTTTGTTTTGTAAGAACTGAAATCAATGAGTGGAACATAGAAAGTATTGCTTCTTAAGAGGGTTTTAAAAACCATGGAGACCATGGACCAAGGAGTGTATCATAGAACAGGGTAACTGAGTGCACACACAGTTTATATAATGCTGCACATTCCTTCATGCTTGCTGGTCAGATACACACACCCAAGCTCGAGCAGGTAGAACCATGTTGTGGTGTCCCACAGCCCTCAGACATGATCTGAGCAGTGCACCTGATCAGAGATCGTGTCAAGTCATAGTAGTCAACAGCAGGTCAGAATGAGGATATGGGGATGCCTGTGGCACAGCCCTCAGCTGAACAACTCCAGCTGTCAGTGAGCTGGTCTCAGTATTCCCTCTTAACCAATAAACAGTTGTAGGGTTGCAACCCAAACACTACAAAAGTAGACAGGTACATGGATGGAAACTATGAGGACTCCTCACTAAATATGTACCAAGTTATTGTAGCAACTTATGGGCTGTATACACTTGACATCAAGCAGAGATTTTGAGCACAAAAGAAGGTGTGAAGGACAAGCTGTTCTTAAAAACAGATGGAATCATGTAGAAGAAATCACAGCAGCATAGCACCTAACTGGAATTTATTTAAGAGAAAGCTGAGAACGCTGCTAAGGTGCTTTTTGCTCTGGTAGCAGTGTGCTCCTGTGCAATGATGGGCGACATACTGGGTGAGGAACTGTAAATATACTCTCAAGCTCCTAGGCTCAACCAGCAAGTGTGAATGTTCAAGCAATAAGCAGGCTGTGAGACATCTTTACACATTCCTCCCAAACTGTGGTTCTCATATTTTAAATCCAATTTTGAAATTAGGTCAAATTGCTTAAATACAATGCACTATAAAACATTTCAAGCTGGTTCAACTAAGAAATGTAAGTTTTGCCAGCTGCCTTCAAGAATTTGAGAAATTTGAGAGATTGAACATATATTTAAAAAATTAGAATCTTGCCTTCTGATCTTGTTAAAGGGTTTGGGGGTATTTCATAGAACCTTCATAGTGGTTGGTATTATCCTCATCATAATAAAAAGAAACAACCATTGCTTATCTTGACATCTAGTAAAGACACAAAAAAGGAGTATCTATGAGGGTTTTGCTGTGATTCTGGCAAGTCTTTTAATATGTTAATCATAGTATAACTTTAGAAACTTAATTTGATGAGTGAACTATTCAGTGTGCATTCATTTAAATATTCAAATCAGGCAGATGATCATGTTCATAAGTTTTGAAAATGGTTTACAAATGAATACTAGAAATTTTCTGATGACTACATTTTAAATCAATAAACGTATGTAATTATGTTAGTTAATGACACAAGATAAGTTGATTCCACTTCCTCTTTCTGTGTTTCTGAGGTTTTACAGTGTGTATGCCAATATAATATACCCAGGGTGCTGTGCTCTTTATCCGATACAGAAAAGAAAACAATGAGATCTCAGCTGCCAGAGGAAGCTTCAATTGACAGCCTCTGGAGAAAGAAAGAAATAATCTTTTAGGAAATATCTCACCCACCACAAGAAGCTGCATCTTTTATTGTATTTTTTTTTTCATCAGTTTTGCCCACTATAGTGCGAAGGACAAATAGCATCATGTTATCCTTGTTAGATCAGAGAGGGTCTAAAACGTAACTTCACTTGGGGCTCACTTTTAAAAGATTGCCCTGCTTTTAGTAACATTCAAGGTCTTGTGAGAAACCTTTTATAGAAGAAATAGCATACTGTACAATACCTTATATTCCAATCTCAGTCTCTCCTCGCCTTGACAGCAGTCTATTCTGATTAAATGCAATTGACTGATTCTGTAAATATCCACAGACAACAAACACATTAACTCCCCCCAGTCTTTTCATAGACAAACCCCTAATTGAAAATATTACCAACAATTTGACAGTTTTGTAATCAGTATCAAATTTATTTAGAAGAAGAAAAAGAAGATCTGGTTGTGTAAGGTTTCTCCACTCCTCTGTTTCCTATCACTTTCAGTCACAGTTTCTTTTTCTGCGATACTATGCTACAGTGCAAGGTTGTAAATTAAATTAAAAACTCAAATACTGTGACGATTATTATACCAATATGACATGGCATGCAGTAAATGAGAGTAAAATAAACCTCATGGTAATTATGATATCTGAAAGATCAACAGAAAATTGATCCTGGTTCTTTTACAGCAAAGCCCTCACTTCATTTAAATTACACATAGAGGAGAACGATAACAGATTATTTTAAGTACTTTATCAGATGATATACTGATATTTTATCAGTGAAAGCGAAGGGAGGAGGTAGATATAAGGAAAATTATGAACCAACGTCTAAATGAATTGTATAATTGTTGAGCTCAAATAGTATATTACATGTTGTTAGTCTATTGAACTATGGAGTCGTATGCCCCATATACAAAGCCTGTGTGCTTATGTTGCACTGTCAAGAACAAGTGACAAGTTAAAGACAGGTACTATCATAAAATCATAAGATCTGTGTAAATAGTGAGCATGAATCAAAGTAATCAAACGCAAAAGTTGTGTTTGTTCAACTTTGGGTTTTGCTGTTACTATTTCTAGGTAAACTGGTTCACAAAACCTGCTTCAACCCAGAACAGGAGATAATTTCCTCCTCTTGATCATTTTGTCATATTCAACTACTTAACAGAAACACCATAGTGCCATCGGAGGTCAGAAACGCCACCTTAAAGTTAAGGAGATGATTTATCAGCATTAATAAAAGCAATTTCGTTGTTGCTGAAAATCAGAATGTCAAAAGCTGAAAGTACAAGTTCTTTCAACTATGTTGGCAGAGGTAATAAAAAGCAGAGAGCACATCTTCAATGTGAAAGTTTATGCTTGACTTTGAAAAAAAGTAGTTTGTCAAGATACAGTAAGCCATCTCCATGACAACTGATCAAACTCAGTTTGCTGATGATGATCTATTTGCTGGACTTAAGCTTATTTTGTCACCATAATTAGCCATTTACCTCAAGGTGAGAAAATGTGCTGTCAGATAAATAGATATGTCTAGTCTCAGCACTGATGTAGCTGTCAAAGCACGGAGAGCAGAGAGGTGATTTGGGGATATTTGCCCTCAGAAAATATATTCCATGTAATAAATAACTGATATTTTTTGCTGTAGCTGTCACAATTCTAGCTGTGTCTGAAGATGTTTCAGATATTACCTGCACCAAAGGAATAGTCAAACACCTTTAGCAAGATAACTATTAGATAGTCTACTCATTCTTGATGAGGAAGCAGCAGTATAAATATTGGCAATTTTTGTTATACAGTTTTTGTGACATATACTATAATGACACTGCTATGTTGCTTGCATACATCAGCTTTTTGTTTAATACATTTTAAATATTTTCCATAAGAGAGACTAGAGTACTTCCCGGCTTCTTCACATAGCCGTCAGTGTGAATCCTAATGCTACAGCCCGGGGCCCACAATGTGCCAAGGAACATTTAGTTGTCTACTTGACATTCATAGTCTGCAAGGCTTTCATTTGCACAAAAATCACTGCGTATGAAGGCAATTTAGCTCTCTCATTAAAAAGACATAAATGCCTCAGAACTTAATGGCATTTCACAGAGAAGGACTGAGCCTTTAGAGTTTTCAGATTACATTTTAAGATTGTCATGCGCATAAAAGCGGAAGGGCTGGTATCTGTTCAGTGTTGGTTCTACTCATCTGTGAGGTTCTGCAGCACTTAGATATTATATCCAGGGGTTTGTAATATCTTATAACTTAAAACAGTTATTTTTAATATAACATGTCCTTATTAGTTATACATGTCATTGGATAGTAGTATAAACTACATTATTCTCATGTGTTTTAGTCAAGTAATCTCTCAGCTATAGGAGATGAACCTGTATCAGTGATTGTGATCTTAATCAACCACAAACCAGCACATTACCTTTTTTTTATCTGCATCTCCCAAATGAAATCCATCACAGGGAGATAACGTGGTCTAATGCAAGCTTTGTTTGTGGGGGAAAAAAGCTGAAGCAGCTGGGTTCTTGTGGTGCACAAGAAGCATTAAAAAATGCATTTGATTATAATTCATCTTGATTAGTGTGATCTCTTACCACTTCAGAGATGTTGCAAGAAGTGCTATGTGCTTAACCTTGTGTAAAAACCCTGAGCGATGTACCATACACCATGAGGATAGAAATGACTTCTCTAGGTAATGACTTCCTCCATCCCTGCAGTAATTCCAGCAGTCATGAAAAGTGACATTGATATTAACAGCAGTAAGGGGACTGAGACTGACGAGGACTCTTTTTTATCACTCCACTTTATGAACTGCAACATTATATATCCTCTATTACCAAAGCAGAACAACAAAGTCAATCACAGTATCCTTTATGGTGAACAGAGCACAATAATAACATTTTTGAACAGAATACTTTTATCAGCAGTTGTATGATTTGTTTAATGGTTTTAGATTTGGACTTCATAGCAAGCTCATACTTGAATCATCTCTTCACCATCTCTCTGGTGAGAAGATGTCCTTGGTCTGTGAGAGCTAGGGCGTTATTCAGCATGCAAGGTCTCTGCGGTGCATCTCTACATCTCCGCACTGTTCTTTTTCTCTCAGACAAGATGAGAATGAGACTGGAGACATGCATTATTTGTAACTGATACCATTCCTTAATGGTCTCTGCGCTCCCCCTGGCAGCCCATAATGGACCGTTTTTGAGGTTCTCGGCATCTTGTTCAGCTTTTTGATGGTGACGGAATGGGGACAGTGGGTGTCACCTGGGAAGAAACAAGAAGAGCGATGGGACCTTTCATTTACTTGTCAGGAAGCTGGCATTGCTAGCTCTTGACATGGTGCGCAAACAGAGAGTGCTTGTACTCGGAGTGGCAGATAACAACAAGGGGGAAAATTGTCCTTCAAAGCAGGAACATTTCATTCACCCCTCAACACTGCAAAGACAAAAGAAAGAAAATGTAATATATCTCAAGATGGACCATTCATCAAATAATTGTGAGCACTGGTGACACTAATAATCATAAAAGCCACTCAACCACTACTTCACCATCTATCTCTATAACTTCATGAAGCCTGGATAACCACAGTGCAATTTTCCTGAGATGAGACATAAGAAACCACTTCATAGATGGTAAGCAGAGCTGTGTACTGCCTGAACACAGTGAGTGTGGAGAGACGTCTCAGGTAGCCGGCTGCGTTAACAGAATAAAATGTCGCCAGAGGTTAAATCAGCACAAACTGTTCGAATATGAAATACATTGCAAGCTGGTTCAACCCAGGTCTCCTGCCTTTATGCTCATGGTGATGCTGCACCCTGCAGTCTGACACAAAGGTGCCTGATTCCCACAACACAGAATGTAACCTTGCCGCAATGAGCAGCAACATTTAAAAGTAGGGGGGAACAAAATCTTTAGTCCTAAATGACAAGCTGTATACTTTGGAACGGATGAATGCAACTCTCGAGTAATCAGGCTGAGAATGCAACTCAAGGATGGTACCATGTTCACTCACATCTGATACCTTTAATGGGGGTCTGTCATCTCACTTCAGCTCCCGGGACAGCACCTGTTTGACCTCCTCTGCTTGTCAAGAAGCAGAGAACAAAGATTTAAGCTCTGCAGTGTTAATACTGCTATATAACTGCGTAGCAATTACAATAAATCTCATATGCTACTTACTAATGACATGATGAAGGTGAAAAGTGCAAATAAATCTCATGATACTGCCATCACCTAAGCGGGGTGTTAGGATATAAGTGGCTATGCAAGGGAAATTCCTGTAAGAGAAAGTTACTAGACAATAACTAAACAAGATGAAAAGTATAGGTTGGACAGGAATTTTGAATGCGCCTTTATGTTGACAAGCAACTCTCTGCTGTACTAACTGCTTTTCTGTAATATGAGACCAATTAGACATTGTAATATGACAGCACAGCCTCAATTACCATGATAGTAGAAATCCTCCTGTCTAATTATGCTCTTCTTTTAATCTTCCTCTTTCAAAGATCTCGCCAAGAGACAGTGGAGGAGGAGACAAGGCGTGTACTCGCATGGTGTCTGAATTAATAATACAGCCATAGGAGAGATGCAAGAACACAGGCTGGCAGTGGAAACCACAGTACGTGTCACGTCGCATAACACAGAGCTGAAGACACTGAGAGCTTTGCTTGCTGCCATGAGACCCTGAACGTCTCACACAACTTCAGTATTTCATCCTCTTAGTCCCTCACTCTACACATTTAGTGTCCCAAAAATATCATTCAAGTTCAGGCGGCAGTAATAGTTTTTATGCTCATTGCAGAATTTCATTTCCACAATGGCCACTACCGTCATTATTATTGGTGCAATATAGAAAAGGCTGATCTATCCCAGAAAAAAGGGAGGGATGGGGAACCAATAATGATATCTATCTGCAGGTACAGATATTCCAATATTACCTAGAGACATTCGTGGTCACTGGGGGATGAACCCTCTGACTTTTCCTCTAGATTTTTAGTCAAATATCAGACAAGTATTGGATGAATTACCATGAAAGTTGTCACAGACAGTCATGTCCCGTTCAGCAAGAAATCTATAACCTTGATAATGCCCTGATCCCATCTATCTATCTATCTATCTATCTATCTATCTATCTATCTATCTATCTATCTATCTATCTATCTATCTATCTATCTATCTATCTATCTATCTATCTATCTATCTATCTATCTATCTATCTATCTATCTATTTCCATTAGCTGCAGCTGTGCAACCTGTTCTTATTCCCAGGGGGTCAAATACCAGTGGTTTGACCTACCTCTTGGAGTCTGGTACTGAAAGACAAGGTAACCTTTGGTGCCTGTATGAGAGTCAAATGCAAATCAATCAATGTCAATATTAGACACCATGAGACAAATGACGTCTATATAAGTTGACATTTTTTTTGGAGGAGGCAGATTAGGTAGATGGCTAGATAGTTAGGTGGCAAAAAATTAACTTTGCTGCAGGAGACCACTGTTCACTGTCAACTAACTAGTCGCCAACTGTCTAATGTGTACTTTGATGCTAGACAGGTAGGCTACAGAGTGCAATTGGTCATGGCTTTTTCATTGAAAACAGCTGCTCACATCAGCTGGAAATTATGTTGATGAGAGCCATGATACTAAACCAAATAAGCTACAAGCTGTTCAAATCAATGAATTGAAAGACTCTAAAATGAGGTGTAGAGCTTGGGGAATTGGTTTAATCATCAATAAGATTAAAGGAGCTTTTAGAGTGGAACCTTAAAGGTATCAATTTTAAATAAAGATATAACAATATGCATACACACTAAATAACAACAACAATAGACATGATTTTGAGTCAACTAGACAGTTTCAAACTCGCTGCTGATGTTCTTCAAATCCATAAAGCTGGCACAAACAGTCTCCAGATAATTCATACACTAAAAGTTCACAATCTAAAGAGCTGTACTGTTTCTACTTATGAGCTGGACTAAGTCATAATGAATATATTTAATAAAAAAACAATGGAGCTGGCATTGATTTTATACCTGTATGATTTTACCCTAAGAGAGCGGGTGGTCTGTTGCACTCTGCTGTATATAAACCATATCAGCCAACAGCTTATTACCTCTGTGCGTGAGAGAAAGAGACAATAACAATACTAATACATATTTTCACATTATTCTCACAGATACCATAATGCTATGATCAATAGAACTTGCCCTTTCAATAATAGCTTTTATATAGTTCTTCCAAATTATATACTGGCTGCAATCATGATCCATAAAAGATTTAATTCCCTTTAATGCACATTTCTAATGGACTGACTCATCTGGCCAACATTTTAGCTGTTGGCCATGTTGGGTAAATTGACGGAAAATTAATGTGTAAACATTTCCCGTAAATAAGAGATCAAATTCTGGATTCTCTCTACTTTTGCTTGATACTTCCATGTTATCCTGTGGATATTTGCCTACGAGCTACTACTTTGGACCACGGGACTTATTAAAATGCTGCTTTTTAGTGTTTGAACTTATTGTCTTAAAGATGAGATCTCGCCAAACAGCCAGCCGTGCAGGGTTTAAAGTTTACCAGTGTAATGAAGTGAGCGCCTCTTAAATATTAGTGTAGCTGAGAGAGAGTCATGTAGATGAGGCCGATTATCTGACTTTCTGAAGCTCATTTTAGTCTCTGCTTGGCACAGAGGATCAAGCCAGAAGCATTGGAAAGGCTTTAACCATGGCGGTAATCCCCACCCTGCTGAGAGTCTGCTGAATTGGAGGGGACTGTTTCATGTGCGTATGTGCATGCAATGTGTGTGGGTGCATGTGTTAATGCAAGACCGGCTAAAAAGAAAAAAGAAGGAAAGAGATAATGACGAGATATAGTTAACATTTATGATATATAACACATGTTCTATTGTTAAGTGTGATAGAGCTAAAAATTGTCAATAAATTGATTAGTCAATTGACAGAAAATTAATCTTAATAACTATACTGAGGATTGTTTAACCATTAATTAACCACTTAAATGACTGGTGTGTCTCATACAGGCCCCAAAGGTCAGTACCAGACTCCAAGAGGTATTTGACTGGTATTTGACCCACTGGGAATAAGAACAGGTTGCACAGCTGTGGCTAATGGAGCGATAGATAGATAGATAGATAGATAGATCGATAGATCGATAGATAGATAGATAGATAGATAGATAGATAGATAGATAGATAGATAGATAGATAGCACAGTTTTCAGAGCCATGGTTTTCTTTCAGAGGTTGTCCACTGTCAGAGCTAAGTGGAACAACAGACCAGCTCTGCCTGCTTTCCTCAGCACACATCGATACAGCTACTTATTAGTCTAATGAGTGCTGTGTTCGATGATACAGGGGTTTTGCTTCATGGCCCATGCCTTGGTTTGCTTTTATCATTAATATGATAACTGCAAAGTAAATCATTCATAAATGATAGCTGCCCTCATGTATAAGGAACCATAGCTGTGATCAAAGAGTGATGGTTTCTGTCAGCCATCTCTGTAAAAGTCTGCCCATGAGGAATGATCAAAGGCCACTTGTGTAAACACATTTGTTCCATACAATAAGCCGTCATCTCAAAGCCTGGCTTTTTTGTGACGTGAGTTAGGGTTCTTTGTCACATTGTATGAAGGTACAATCACAGAGAAACACACAGATGACTTAGAAGGCATATTTACTTTTAGTAAATAAAAACTCAAGAAAGAGAATAACTATCATATTGCAAAACATACAACAGGTTTGCAGTCCTTCATCTGTTAATATATGACATAAATATGAAATTCTTCCCAAATCTTCACTTTAACCTAACCCTAACCCTAACCCTAACCCCTAACCCTAACCATAACCCTCATTTTCTGTGAGAGAATTTTCTGAGGGTAATTTCCAACAGACTATGTGTAAAACAGTGGTAAGTCACTTGAAAATCAACTATTCATTATAAACATAATTACATTACTGTAATTATGTACTGTAATTAAGCTGCATTACTCATATTACTTTGATGTCCTTGCCAAAGCTCACTCAAATGTGCAATTTAACATCTTCAAGGCCTCATTTCACATCTTCCGTATTTAACATGTAGAAACACAAAAGGAGATGTGATTTAGAGAGCTGTCAGTTTAGAGGTACCGACTATCACTAGCTATTTTAGCACTGATAACTGCACACAGCTCTTCAAAAGTCCCATCCTCAACAGTGGAGCTGCAGGGTTCAAACACCCTTTAACACCCCCCCAAAAAAACCCCAAGCTGATTCAGACTTATCAGTCACTACTAGCTAGCAGCTAATAAGACACGACATGTACATAGGACAACTTAAGAGTTACTAAGAGGTTATTTCTCTTTTGGTATAGGCAATTAGCCTCCCCACACCTCCAGCTGCTGCACCAACCTTCCATTAAACTCCCAGTAATTTAGCAAACGCCAAACCCCACAGTGTCATAGTAATGGAGCGTTACTGGGATTATCTTTGATTTCACAGAATTTCAAAGTCCTTAACTTATTCATTACTGAAAGAAGAACAATTGTCACCATTTAATGCAATACTGCCAATTTGTCTACAAGATTTACAACTCAAACAAGCTTCAAAACATTTGCTGAACAATCTTCAAGCATATTTCTAATTAAAATTATGGGTTTTAGCAACCGCCATAATACAGTTCAAACTCTCCCTGGTGAAGACAATTTATTCTGTAAATAAACCTACTAATTTGTTTTTTCAGAATTCAGCCCTAGAAATGAATTGAAATGGCGTTTACTTGATATACTTTGCAGAGTAAACCAAAAGCTTAGTAGAGAGTAACACTAAGATGTAACAGCGTGGTTATGGCATTGTGCCCAGCTGTCCTCTGAGTCCTTTCTGGCACTGGGTGAGCAGGATGTGCAAGCTGAGACTCCCATACTGTGCCAAGCAATGACCTAAGGCCTGTATTTACAGGCACCAAACAGAGAACTCCTCTACAATCCGTTAGATCAGCAGGTTAATCAAACAGTTATTTGGATCTGGGATAGAGAGGAATTAATTATTCAAAACAGCGACAGACCTTCAGAAGAGGGCTGACAGTCCTGGGGGGTGAAGATGGTGGCATTCTGTGTGTGTGTGTGTGTGTGTGAGTGTGTGTGTGTGTGTTTGTGTGTGTGTGCCCCTGCAAAGCTGAAGTAAGCTCAGTTTGGTCAAGTCAGAAATAACTAATAATAATAATAATTATTATTATTATTATTATTATTATTATAATTTCAATCGTTTTACTGAATCTACTGAAAAATCCTCTTGAGTAGGTTCTACAGTAGCTGTTCTAAGTATTATTGCCTTGGGTACATATGAAAAGTATTCATGCAAGGTTAAAGCTTTTTGTGGGTATCACTGATCTTAACAAATCTAATAGCTACTCATGTCTTGTAGCACACTTTATCCCCAAAAGATTATTTAAAAAACATTCAAGGCCAGAGCAACTTTCCATGATCACAAATATGTGAATATCATTGTTTTTCAAAATTCAGAACCTTATAATTGCAATATTTTTTAAGCCTGAAGATTGCCGAGGGCTTGTATAGTACTTCTTTTAGCAAAGCACAATATTCTAGTGATGAGAATACTCTTAAGACTACCGGATCATTGCAATATGCAAAGTACTGAATAAAATGAAAGAGCAGGAGGATCCCATGAGGAACCAGCTGTCTGTTATCTAATGAAATATTCAACAGGTTTATTTCAGAGAGGTCCAAGCTAAATAAGAGTTTCTCAATACTATCAGTGAAATAATAATCAGCATGTCAGCATTATTCACAGAGACAAACAACTCTTACATTACTGCACTGAAAGCACTGTTTTGACCATGTAAGTCATTTGTTCATTATTAAGCGGTGCTGGTAAAGGCAGAAAACACTGATCTTGTCTGGAAGACAGCATGTTTGTCAGGCCTGCTGTTCTGCCACATTAGGCAATTATTCATACAGGCTTTGATGTGCAGTGTCAGACTGACGGCTGGGCAGACTCAAAGCTCCTCTTTGCTCCAATGCCTCCATCAGCCCAAAACCACTGAGCTTCATTGAACCATAGCTCTGCATAAGTCCGCCAACCACCTAGTCAATCCTCAATAGCAAACAGGTCTGCTTCACTTGGATTAACCTGGGAAACAGGTCATATGAATGTAGCTTTTGTTTTTAAGAAACTATTTCATGCAAATCACTTTGAAATGTTTGTGAACACCGATTTACAGATAATCTGCATGTATGCATTCATACACACATGCACACCAAAGAACTGAAGCTTTTAAGATGAGTTAAATGCATCTAGGTTAGGCAGCCAGCTTTAGCAGATTGAAAACAAACAAATTAAGTATTTTAGATTCTTGACTTCCCCATAATGCCACAGTGGGCTTATACTCATCTAAAATATTGGCTAAAGAGAAAAAGAGTTTGGCCTGCAGACATTTCTGCATCTTTAATGAGGCATGCCCCCTGTAGAGCTGCTTGTTTCATTTATGGTGGAAAGAGTTTGTCATTCGAAATGAATAGGACAGTTTCAGACAGTTAAAACTGCTCATAAATACACAACTGCATTAGTTCCCTGTTTAGAGTAATTTGTGACTTTGGACCACATGCTAATGTTTCAGCATTTTAAAGATTTAACTATATACTGCCTGTTTTCTGTTAGCTGGTTTTAGTATAAAATGAATATTATAGGACTAAACATGATCATACATAGTGGTAAGCATTGGTCTACTGTTTTTACACAGCAACATTATCACCCTGTGTGCAAACTAAAGGTGTTCTTTTTCAGGTGTCATAACCACATAGGTTGATTCTGTCGTGTTGGTTGATAACTCAAGATGGTATTTTCATGATGAAATTACTGTGCCACCAATCTCTCATTTCGTAAATGGAACTCTATTGATTGAAAGAAAAGTGTAGCAGGGTTTTAAATGGCTTCTCTGTCTGTTCCTCTGCCCCACAGCTTTCTCAAGATTCTGCAATTGTGAAAAGAAGACTCTGAAATCAATATGTGCCTAAGTCAATTTTTACTCATTATCATCAAGATTCCAGGTGTTATTCGGAGTCAATACCAGGAAAATGCCTCCACTAACAAATACAAGGGAAGCACACAGTGTTCAACTAAACATCATAATTAACACATGAGATCTCTTCAAATATGAGTGCTCATGGTCAAATGAGAGTAAATGAGGGGAATTAATCTCAGTCTGTCATGTAGTTATTGCCAAAGAGAGAATGCATCCAAGAGACTTCATTAGCACACACAGAGCTACTGTATTTTAAACTTGCAAATGTGTAATTTCTATTCCAATAAATGTATGAGCATAATAAAGATGTAAGGGAATACTTCCACAGCCATTACAAAAAACATATTTTCTCACTTCAGACTCAAAAGCAATGTGTCATTTTTAAAGACGGGTTTTCCCATTACCCTGGTCCACAGAACGTGCTGTCAACAGTTTTTTTTCTTTTTTTTTTTTTTACAGTTTCTTCAGTAGAAAGTAGCTCCAATAAATATGGAAATTGTCTGAATCTAATTTTTCAATGATGTGAGACAAAATCCCCTCCCATTATTTTGCTGTGAAGCCAGAAATCTCTTGGAAAGAAATAGCTCAAAAAAGTGAGAAGAAATGTTTTTGACATTTGGGTGAACTAACCCTTTAAATGCTGGACTACTCTGAAATCCAGTACACTTCTCCACATTGTTTTCTCTCTCTGTGTGTGTGTGTGTGTGTGTGTGTGTGTGTGTGTGTGTGTGTGTGTGATAAGACCTTTGCTCTTTTTTCATTATAGGTTAATATTTTATTTTGTTAGTGGTGGTGGTTGATGTTTCAGTATAAGAAAACACAGCAGGAAACCCTGTAGCTGGTTTATCTTTTCAACATTTGGTTAACCCTGCTGTCTTGACAGCAAAAGCACAGACAAGGTCATGACATTTGGATACTGCTGTTCCCTTTTTTCCCCTAGTGCTCTGTGCTCTGATAGGGTGAAAGGCTATGTGGCCAAAGTTCATTCAAATACCACAAGAGTGCAAAACCAAAAATCCTGTTGCTCTCTCTCTGAGAGGTTCAACAACATATTGGCACAGCGAACATGCTATACAGTATGTCATGGTGGAAGCATTTACAAAAACTACTAGAGGTGCTAGAGTTGTGTCTACTGCAGCAATCTATAGTTGGGAAACAGAAACGAGAGAAAGAATAAGAAATCCCCCTGATCACTACATTTCGACTCAACATAAAAATCACCATCATTATCAACATGCACAGCTCTTGAATTGCATTTAACACTTCTGACATTTTCAAGCATATATATTATAGCAGGTATGGGTAAATGAGAACGAAAGAGTAATCTTGAAACAAGTTTTTCCATTACAGCCTAATATCAGAGTTAATGAGTCCAATAAGGCTTTTAAGACCTGTTTCTCTCTGTATTATTGATGTTACAAATATAGCTCTGCCATGATGTCATTTAACAAGACACCATTAGTTATCTGCCACAGTGTATTTTCTTGAACTCAGAAAGCAGAAACCAGATTGATATAAATAACTAGTGTTTTAATTATATATAGGCACATCGAGGTGAAATTGAGATAGTTCTGTCTTTATTGCAGTGAGACTGATGCGCTGGGGTGAGTGACAGAATGCATATTTAATGTCTGCATATAACGTTTTTATCACTTCAAGCCATGTTCAAGGATATTTTCCCTTGCTGCACTGTGAAATGCTGTCAGGGCACTCATTTTCTCACTGCTAATCTACAGTTATTAGTCCAGTTACTGTAAATTAACTTATGCTCTAGTTTGGAAGAAGTGAGGCTGAGGACTGACATAGCTGCCGGCTTAATCCTCAAACTCAACAGGAGGCACTAATCCCACTGTGAACTTGTTTACTGGGTAGCTGCTAGTATTACTTGGCCACCATGAATGCCAAGCCAAAGTACCTTATTTGTATACAAGGCATTTTCTCTTCATTGTTCAAAAGCATTTTTCTTTTACTTTGTTCTAGACCTGCAATCAGCCTTAAAAATGTGTTTTGCTTGTTGTTCCCTCAGTTGGATGTTTGAGCTTCACTGTGCAGAATAATGCATTAGTTTGACACTCAAAGGTTTTTTCACATTTAGCTACTAAATGTGGAAATGTTCTCTGTGCTCATAAACATCTGAGCACAGATTTGTGACATCACAACTAATCTAGAGCCAATCATCATCCAGTATACAATTTATAAAAGTGTGATATGGAAACATGAGGCCTGCAGTGCACATACACTAATACCCCTTTTCCACCGAGCTGGAGCCAGTGCTAGTTCGGAGCTAGTACTAGAGCCAGTGCTCAGTTGGTGCTAATCCAAGCACCTCTTATGAACCTGTTGCTTTTCCACCAGCAAGGAGCCACGCGATTACGTCACTGTATAACGTAGCCAGTGCGCGCCTTTGAAGCACTTCCATGATTCATGCCGGAAATGAAGAAGAAGAAGAAGAAAAAGAAGAAGAAGACGACATCTCTGGCAATTTTTTTTTAATATAAATCATACTTTTAATCAATATATCTTTAACCCTCTATAAATGCCCCGCTAGTCTGCTAATAAACGTTAGCCCCGCTAGCCAGCTAATAAATGTTAGCCCCACTAGCCGGCTAATAAACGTTAACCCTGCTAGCCGGCTAATAAACGTTAGCCCCGCCCCCAGTCCGCTGATGTAATCGGCACCCGTTCTGAGGCTTCGGGCTGGAGCATTGGCGGTGGAAAAGCAAAGAACCGGTGCTTAGTCAGGCTCTGGCTCCGAACCAGCACCAGCTCCAGCTCGGTGGAAAAGGGGTATGAGAACCGACTTTCAATGATGTAGGAGACATCATTTATCCAGCAGTGATATTGATATTAACAATACAGAGGATTTCTTTTGCCTTAAAACATGACTGGAAGGGATGTTCAACTTTTCTGATTATCTTCTCATACATAGTTTTCTTTGCTTTTCACAGACCCACAATATCGAAAATACAGTTTGCAGAGCATTTAACACAAGTGCTGACAATATTCTCGTGCTTCATTATGATGCTGTGTCAGCTCATTCACTTTGTGAAAATAAGCAGAGGTATGCAATGACTCCACAATCATCATGGAATCACATGTGATGAGACACATCAGGATTACCTGCAGTACACCAAAAGATCAAAGATTGCAGAAAAAGAAGAAATGTTGCTGTAATGTAGGTCTGTGTGAATGTGAGGAAGAAAAATCTATGAGGGTAACAGCTGCCAATGTTGTTATAGGGTCATATTGGACAATGTGAGGTTCTATCATTTATTTTTGAACATAAAAGCCATTCCCCAATGAAAGAGAGGACATTTTTTCAGCGTAGTGATGGAAGTTGTAACATTTGAGTTGACATCACTGCAGAAGGAGGCAGAGACTTACTTTTCTGTCCAATCAGGGCTCCGAATATTACTGTGTGGATGAAGGTCTGCGTTCAGATGTAAATTATCTGATATTTAGATAGTTAGAAAGTCTCAGTTTAGAGAATAACAAAAACAGCAAAACTGTGTTCACAAAAGAGAAAATGCAAACTCCATCCCATTAAAAAAATTCAAATAAGTGCGTCATAAAAAGTTTTCTCTTCTTTAGGAACAATATAGTGAGCTTGTATTACCATATTTTTTTTCTTGCTTGTTTTCATGCATTGTTAGAAACAAACATTTTGAGAATAGCCAATACAAACACCAAAACTCTGTTTCCATTGCAGCTAATGCATGTGTAAAATGCTTTGTGTTTTCAAAATTCTTCATCCAATTGTCAAAATTACAAAGGTGTCTGAACAGAGAATACTTCAACAAAAGACTCCTCACTATGGACGGCAGGAAGAGTAGCTGTTGCCTGGGTAACAGCTAATGGGGATCCAAATAAACTAAACTAAACTAAACTAAACTAAAAACAGCAAAAAGACAGAGAGGTATCGAGTAAATTCACACATACAGTCTTTTAGTGGCGACACACAAAATGAAAAATAGAATCTCCTCCGGTGATCTCAGCTGTCACTGACCCTTATGCTTTCTACAGTGTAAAGACAACTAGAACACTTCTAAGAGAAAAAACATAATTTTCTGGTTAGACAACATGTATTCAAGCAAAACAGGAGCATGACATTTAGAACTCAATATACAGTATCTTAACCAAACAATGATTAAATAACGTTGTTAAGTTGGCTCTTGGAGGTAAACTTATTTATGAGACTGCTCACCATGTTTTTCACCTCCTGTAAGGCCATTCTCTTACAGTATATATAGCATCTGGGTTCTTCAGCCAACTTACTGTTTGTACTGAGTACCACTGCAATCACTTGGAGGATGTGAGGCTCCTGTCAGCCATGGCTCAACCCTAGGATGACAAGGTTTTCTTTTGTAGCTGAACATCCAGCTAATCCAACTCCTCATACCTTCTCCTCAGACTCCATGGAGCTCAAAAGCCCAAATGTTCACTCCTATTTGAGCAGCGCCCCCTAAGACCAGATGCAAAGTAAGACAATTCCAGATGAAACCCACTGTATCACCACATCTTTCCTGGAGATATAACTTGATACAGGATGCATGAGGATGCATAAATTCTTCCAATTAATCTTAAACAATTTCTCTCAGTTGAAGTGTTTTCAGCCTCAGTAGTCAGCATGTGCTTTGAGTATGTAAAGCCCCCAAAGAAAGATGAAAGATGAAATTACCTACTGTATCACTAATTTCCTCTATGCCTCAGAGCCGACATGGAGACAGATCTCACATGATGATGTAGCAGATAAAAATGACGGTGATTGAAAAACAGAAAAATCAGAACATTATACCATAAAACAACAGTCAGACCAAAGTTAATGTAGAGATAAATTAGAACAGTGAAAGAAAAGATTCTCAAATTATACACACAAGCTGTGTCTGAAATCAACCCCCCATTTACTAAAGCACAGCAAATTTACCCAACTCTACTTAATTCCAGTGTCCAAATTCTTTGAGTGTGAATGTATCCAGTGCAATTCGCCATATATTATAAAAGTGAAAATGACTCTACTATGATGCAAAATAAAATGATTATATATTCATATATAAAGAGTAAAGAAAACAAGAACACAACAGTTGAAGTGTAAAACTACTTAACTCTGACGTACAGCTTCAAGCCTCAGACCACAATAGGATGAGTGGCACAGCAGGCTGGATATCTCTGATTCAGTCTCTCTCTATATATCTGTATCCCACTCTGGCCAATCTGAACCCCCACAGCTTTCCTAAAGCTCCACTTTGCCACGAATTAAGCCTTAATGCGACTCTTCTGTCTATTGATTTGTTACCCATGCATTTCCTGTCTTGCTTTGATGTCATTGTGGTGTCAGTGTATGGAAGATTCCAGATAAAATTATAGAGGGTTTTAGCTTTTAAGCTTGTTATTTCAGGGGATTATTCGGCCGCTGATGAATTAACATTTTTATTCTTTTTTTGGCCACAAACTGGATTATGTGACTCTGTTCTGCAGAGGCGATATCAAATGCCCATCGCTGATATGCTACTGCCATGAACCCCCTCCACTGCGGAGGAGACCACTGCTGATTGGGTCTGGGGAGAGCTCTGTGTAGAGGATTTCACCAGCTTGGCCTACAAGCTCTGCAGCACAGTACACTAAAAACTGGGCCTTAGAGCTAGGGATCTGAACAAAAATAAAACACATTTACTAAATGTAGTACAAAGAGATCATTATGTATTATAGCAGAATATTAACGGATGCTGCAATTCTGCTGCTCTGTGTGTTCAGTATTTCAAAGTACTGGCATTATTTTTGCTTAGTGACTGAACCAACCTAAAATGTCCTGTTGTTTCAGCTCCCTGTTTGTAATAGTGTTTTCTTTTGAACCGCAGGGACCCTATCATAGCTTGCTAGGAAGGAGTTGAACTTCTCCTAAAAAAATAGCCCCCGTCTGTGTTCAACAGACTGAATACAGTCCACTGGTCCCACTGCAGAGCTCAATACACTCATGGAACCAGAGTGCCCCATGGTGCAAAGCTCAAAAATACAACAGAAACAAAAGGCAGATTAATGGCCAGGATAATCACAATCCAGATTTATCCCTATTTGTGTTTGTATTTTTCTGACACAACAATTTCCACCCAGAACTGAACTTTTCTTAAACCTCAGACATTCATGTGAGCAGCAGCTGGACTTTAGCTTCTCATCCCTATTCATGTGATGCAGCGGCAGTCATTTATATTGTCATTAAAGCACCACTGATCTGCAAAATGACATTCAACACCAAATACATAAGTAGAAAATGTATTTATTTACGACAACAAACAGATTACACTATTGCCTATTTTGAAGGTGTTATAGTGGATTTGATCCTTTTTATTTGATTCATTTGACCACAATTGATAACTTTATCCTTTGACAGGTTTTAAAATGAAAATATTACAATGGCTGAAACAATTAATCAATTACTTAATTCATTCTAATTAGGTGCTTAATCTACTATTTTGAGTAATTGTTCCAATGTGTTTTCAAACAAGATGTGACAATGGGCTTCATTATTCTTACTTTTCTCTGACAATAAATTAATAATAATTAATAAATTACAATAATGGTTAGTTGCATCTTTAATATGAACATTGTGGTTCTTGTCATGATGTAAAGACCTCATTGTCTATTTTAAGCAGACCAGTAGTGAAGATAAATGTATATCTATAACCAAATGTTTTTCTGGTTTTCTATTGTTCTGTTTTACTAAACAAAAGTCCAGATGTACTAAATGCATATTTTCATGAACATATAGGCCTACCCAATCAAGTCTGGGTACACTTTGAGATCATAAAAGGAAGTTAAACTGTAAGGCAGTCATATGAGCTGCATTTTATGAGGCCAGTTATTAAAATAGACTAAATGTGGTGTCTGGGTCCTGCTGAGCCATTATTCCCACTCAGTTAATTAGAGACGTTCTGTCAACAAGGCTGCAGTTCTTTGCTCTGTACTGTCACACTTCCAATCTAAAAGTATGCCATGGCTTCTGAAGGAACAATACATAACTAGATGACAATGTAAGTCTAAAATTCATCTGGCAAAAGGCGACCTATAGTTACGTTTAGGCTATCCAGCGTCCGTAGTAATGCACTCCAGATCAACGGACCTTAATATGCTGCTTTCCTTAACCGTTACAAATCATAGTTAAAATATAATGATGTTTTATGGTGTGACAACGCTGTGGTTAAGGTCTGATTAGGCTTAGCTACAAAAACCACTTGGTTAGGGTTAGCGAAAGATCATGGTTTGAGTTAAAATGATGCATTGAAACATGGGTTATACTTCCTTAAAGTTATGCAAACTCCATCCACATGGCAACAGTACACACCACAATATATATATATATTTTTAAGTCCTGACTAATTCCTCCAACACACCTTTGCCTAAGAAGGAAATCAGCCGTCATCTAAACTGCGTCATGTGGCTGCTGGATGGCGTAAATGTGACTATAGGCTAAAATTTAGACCTACAGTTGTTTTTCTTGTGAGTATGAGCTGGAAGGATTGTAAACGTGTGATTTGGTGTCAGGATCTACAAACAGTAATTGTGCCGTGGTATGTTTGAGCTCTACATTACTGTATTTTTGCTGTATATCAATAGATTACTTCATTTGAAGTGGTTAGTGAGCTGCAATGAATGTGTCATGGCAAACACACTTTCCTGTCTTGACTTTGCCTCTCATGAGTGATGGGCAACTGAGGTGTGTAATTAAGTTTAAAAAATCATGTTCTATGACACGAGATAAGATATGTATACTACAGCCATTATAAAAACTTACAGCACAGATAGATGGAACCAAAAACTTATCAATAAGGTACTCTACTCACTGAATGCATTTTGTGGACTCTCAGTCTGCAATTAAAATGATTTCAGCTTGAATAAAATTAGGATGTATGGAAGGGACATTGTTTCCACCGCCACTCAAAATACTGTTGTTTATATACTATATATATACACATGTACATATAACTGTGTGCTTTCTTTCTTTATTCATGCATATGCAAATTAGATCTATTTCACTATGAGCTAAATGAATCAGAAAGGTTAATCAGAAATACAAATCAGTTACAAAGAAATATAATGAAAAACATTGACAGATAATTTTAATTTCCATGTTGTGGTGGGTAGTTAATTCCATACATGTGAGTTGAGCTCCTGCCATCACGAAAATAGTCTATGCATCTAACATTTTCAGCAAAGTGGTAGACAATGGGACTGTCACATTCATTTTGGTTCAAGCAGAAAATTAGTTTAGGTGAAATTACAGAGAAAGAGAACTTGCCCTTCTGTCTTAGTGCTTCCTTTTTTGGGGTTAGGGTTAGGGTTAGGGTTTGTAAAGACTGCACAAGAAACCAGTTGTGTGGTGCTGATTGACTAACAATGGAAAAATGTTAATGTTTTAATGACATCACTACCTGCTTTGCTGGAAAGGGGTTGATACACCTTATTTACAGCGGTATGAAAATATACTGTATGCCAAGCTACATTAATATGTTAGTATAATAACCTTAATATCAGGATGCAGCACACAATTATTTACAGAGGAAATATAAATGGAGTGTGGCTGGCAGCTGCAGGACATTATATACTCATCTCATTCCTGCCTTATAGCTCTCTCATGTAATGCAGCAACTCAAACACACGCAATTAAGTCATACCATATTGCAAATACATATTCAATCACATTACATATATAATTCCTTCCTTCATACATAAAGCAGCCCTGTTTTCAGCAACATGCATTACGACATTTTTCTTATAACATTTGTATGTTTAAAGGGTTTATTAAGAAGTAGGAGAACATTCTCAGTCAGTAAAGGTGCACTTAATTCAAAATGAAACAAATTTAAATGATACATGCTTTTCATTTGGTAGTGAGATGATGTAA
This sequence comes from Scomber japonicus, assembly GCF_027409825.1. Lineage (NCBI taxonomy): Eukaryota > Metazoa > Chordata > Actinopteri > Scombriformes > Scombridae > Scomber > Scomber japonicus. Next base: position 18,474,906 of record NC_070588.1, read on the forward strand.
TATAACCCAACCAATACTAGATTTTTAAGGCTTATAGTTCCTTTAATATTTGAGAGCCTGGTTACAAACATGTAACACAGAGCATTGATCAAGATCCTGTACATTCATTTGCTTTAAGTAATGTGACCAAAATATATACTGACATCACGGGCATCAGTATCAGTAAAAATTATAAATGACATCACCTCAAATATATAATGTATAATATAATATCTCACAAATATATTTACTTTCTGCATAACGACTCATATTTGCTGCTACTTACAACTATGATGTTATCAGTTAGTGCCCTTGGTATGTCATTATCTTTCACCCTTGCTGTGACAAGATTTGTAGTCAAACATGTGCTTCACACTGTGCGAGGGGCATTCAGTGAAAATATGAGACAGGGGCTTTTCTTACTAGGTACTTTTTATTGTCATTAACTGAGGCACACAAAATGTTCTCCTGTGCACTGCTACAGTACATCACCCATTTCATAAAAAATAAAATGGGTGTTCTGAAATGTCTGGTTAAAGATGAAAGATAATATTTGTAAGTTGTTCTTTATTGATCTACTGTAGGTAATGTCTCTCAGATAAAAATCTTCACACTGGTTTATTCCGCTACTTTGCCTTGAAATGATACAAGATCAATACCCAAGCAAAATAAACTGTGTGCTTTATGAATATAATGTGTACAGCTATAATCAATCTTGTCATGCAACACTATAAGAAAGGTCATGCCACACAAACACTGAGGCTTCTCCTCAACCGTTCAATCAATAGTGACACATTATCTACCAAGAGTTGGGAGACGTTGAGCTTTGACTTTGTAGTTATAGGTGGCCAGGCATTTAACCTTCAGCTAGACATCTGCCCATACACACATGAAAACATATGAATGTCTAAAGACACATTACAAATTAAAGACACCACACGTAGTAAAATGCCATTTCTGTACAAGCCCAACTTCTAGCTGAGAGACTCTATCGTGAGCTTTTCTGTTTTTATCTCATGTGATGTCATGTCCTGTGACATAATCTTGATTTTGGGTTGTATGTTCTCAATTAGACAGTTGCTCTTAGCTTTGCTTTCCCTCCCCATCACACCAGATGGACCCACAGATGGACGCAGCAACGTTCTATTCGTCTATCGGCTCACTCACCAACCAGCATGTCATACTTCAGTCTATCATATCTCTCGGTCCAAATCCCAGAATTAGATTTTTATGTGCCTGTAAATCATAGATTCATTGTCATCTCACATATGATAAACAATAAAACTGAAAGAGGCCAAGCGTGCTGTGACGCTCAGCAGATGCCTGACACGTCCAGCACGATGCACAACAACCACAAATGTATCCTTCTGTATTTTGTTTTGAGGGCTATGCTTTTGATGCTTGTTAGTGTAGTGGAGCTGTGGAGTATGTCCGGGGCTCTGACAGGGTTAGGCGAATCTCTCCCGCAGCTCCTACTGTTTGGAGTGATGCTGGTGTCAGATCCCCCTCTTGCCTCCTGCTCTGCTGTGGACAGTTGGCATCCATAGAGAACTGCTGGAGAGATGGGAGTATCTGGCCATCATTACAAGTCAAATGTAGCCAGGGTGCAGTCTTGCGTTGCAGCATTTGATAGCTGCTTTTTTTGCTTAGTGCTCTTGAGCATTTATAGCTATCAGTGTGGGGCATCTTTGAAGAGCAAAGCTGTTCAAGTTCCCTGATCACCTAGAGAGCAAAGGAGCAATAGTGCAGCCCCGGATCTTAACCTGATAACATCCATGATTTATCTTCTTTATGTCATACTGCTATATTACGGTCTAGTGGGAGACAGCAGCCAGGCCCAGAGCTGACAGCCCCACAGCTCCTTCGGCTTTTGTTGCAGCACAATCAGCTCCGATTACAGGATGAGCTTCAAAGAGCATCCCAGACATGTAACCTAAACTACTCTACTGGAAAAATGGGGGATACCATGGGGCTGTTAGATGTAAATCTTGACCTTTATAGTCTAACCTTCACATTGCACAACCAAAGCAAAAAAGCAATAATTCTTTGTGGTGTGCAGATGCAGTCGCCTATAATTGCAGGCTGATCAGTGACAGGTCCATGACAGGACCCATGCAGATTTATGGCAGATTCCCACTGGGTCCTTGACTGTAATAAGACCAATCTAGACACATCATTAATGAACAGTAATAGGTCCATATCAAACCTTCCATTTTTAAATAAAATAATTGAAAAAGCTGCTTTTCAACAGCTGAATAACTTCTTGGGCCTAAACAATAATTTTGAAGTCTTTCAGTCAGGATTTCACCACACCACAGTACTGAGACTGCTCTTGTTAAGGACTCCAGTGACAACCACTTAAAAACATAGAGTGACAGAATTTCAGTCTTACTGGATTTCTGTTCCACATAGTTGGCCAGTAGACCAACTGGGTAATTAGGTGGGACTTCTGGCACAGTGTTAAATGTGTTTGAATCCTACTAAAAGGACAGGGACTACTTTGTGTCTATAGGTAATAACTCATCTGAGGAGGCAAAAATAACCTGTAGAGTTCCCCAAGGCTCCATTCAGGAGATTTAACATCTGCATGCTCCCACTGGCTTAGATTATGGAAACAACAAAATATGTAGTAATATGTCACCATAATTATGCAGATAGAGAAGAGGAAGATGACACACACATTTACATAACTATATCACCTGGGGTTTAAGCTTTAACTGCAAAAAAACAAAAACTAAGCCAGAAACCTTGGTGGAGTCATGGATGCCTGAATCAGACCATTAAAAAAAACTTTTATCTTTCTTATACTATTCTAACTAAGCTCTTTAATAGCTTTTTTTTTATTGTACTTAGGTGTCCTTTTAGAGTTTGATTCTGTATTTTCTCTTTATGCTTCTAATGTTTTGCATAACGCATCTTGAATTATTTGTTGCTGAAATGTGCTATATAAATAAACTTGCCTTGCCTTGCCTAATGAGAATCCAGATAGTGACTCATGATGCTAACGTAACATACCGTTACGGTTTAGAGGAACTTCAGACAGCATATTTCTTGAGCATTATTCACAGATTTCTTTTCACAACTCTTTTTTCTTTCATGTAGTTGTTAATCATCAAGTTCTTCTTTCTCAGTGTTCCCCTTCTGAAATCCCACAACAGTAAAATATGCTCAGAATACATTTTAATCACAGTCAACTGTAAAGATCAAGCCAAACTGTGAAAAAAACAATCATCACAATTCAGAAACCCCACTTGGAGAGAAGTGCTAAAAAAGTCTAAGGAGTTTATTAGATGTATTACAACAAAGTGGTGGAAAGCCTGTGATAATTAAAGTTTAAAGAGTCGGCTGGCAACCAGCTGGGACCTGGATGAGAGCGGCAATTCTGAGTGGCTTATACTGTACTCACCTTCTCATTCTGATGAATGAGAAAGTGTGTCCCAACTTTTGAGTGATACTGTATACAAGGAGTTAATAAGTCAGCATCAGATAGAGGGATGCATAGATATGTCAGTTGTATGTGGCAAGATATGTGTCAAGATCTGCATGACCAGTTTTAATTATTTCAACTTAATTTGTTCATGAGTTTGGCATGGTGGACAGCAAAGAATAGTACATTACCCATGAACACTTTGACACCGTTGCTATGGAGAAGCAAACAAGAAATCAGAATGGCAATGAATTCAAAATACTTAAGGGTTGAAGTTGTAAACAGCTATACTTGCTGAATTCTCTCAAAAGCGACCCAGAAATCACAAGTTAAGAAATGTAAATAGATTCACTGTGTAGCTTATAATATCTGTTTTATCAACAATGTAATCTTTGTTTCGTTTTCACTACTGTTAGCAAATGTTAAGCTTCGTGATTGGCTTTTTCTTGCTGGAATGCATCTTGGGAATTGTCCCTAAATGTTTATGTAGTGTTCTACATTAGACATTTTATCAAAGAACCAGTTATTTTCAAGGTTATATTTTGCATTGATGATTTAATAAGGAACATTTCATGCCATAGAAGTGCTCATATTGAGTAACATTGTCTATAGGGACAACGAATGGAATTTTTACTTCTAGAGCCAAGGGTGCCCAAAATAGCCCCTCATACAACTCTATATGGCAACTAGCTAGTGTATTAGCATGCCACAATAGCAGCTCTGCAAGACACTAGGTACAGTGTTTCTAAATACTATCATCTGCATGCCAACACAATGTCAATGCTAACATTAAGCAAGTAATGTTTATCATGTTCACCATCTTAGTTTAGCATGTTAGCATACACACATTTGGTAATTAGCATTGACACAAAGTACCGCTGAGGCTATTTCATTTATAATACATTTAATTTCATCAGTCTAGACCAAAGTAATGGACTGACAGACATTTCCACATCCCTAATAGCTTCTCTAGTTTGTATAAAGAGTGCAAGGATTTAAATGATACACTTCCGCACAACTTCATTAAACCCTGAAAATGGAAAACAACTGCTTTCACAGTCTGGCAATTTTGAGAACACTTTCACTCAGATCAGTAAAAAAAATTGAGACATTTCAGTATTGTTTGTTGTGCCTTTATCTACCAACTGACTAGTGCTACTTACAGTACCAACCATTAAACACATAATATTATCAACATGGCTATGGTTCAGTTAATGTTCAGGTCAAAAAATTTGCACTGCTCTACCTGCTCAACACATAATTTCACAATGAATTTCTCCTGAACAGTTGAATAGACAGCTGCTGCAAAGGCTCCCCCTGCAGCCTCACTATTATCAGACGGGAGAGTGTAACTGCTGTGTCTGACAGACGAGTGGGACTTTGAGTGCTTTAGCTGGCTCACAGACACTAAGTTTCATTGACAATCTGAGCAGAACAAGTTGCTCAATGAACAAAGGCTCAAGCAGTGCTGACAAGCTGATCACGGTTCTGCATTGAGGAGACAAAGACGACAAGAGACAGAAAGAAACAAAGAGAGAGAGAGTGAGAGAGAGAGAAAGAAAGAAGGAGACTGACATGCCTTTATAATATCTTTGTTGCTCACTTGCTTCTGATCCTTCTCTCTGGTGCTGTGCAGCTGATGAAACTTTGTCAGCATCTTCATCACATGTAATGCAGGACTTGGCATCACGAGAGCAAAAGGAGAACACCGACACTCCAGTTATAGACATTCTCCATGAGGAAGGCCCACATCACCAGCACAACATTGTCTCAATAATACCACACGTCACCTCTACGTTCCAGTGTGAACGCTGATCTGTGCAGAGTCATAACAGTTCAAGAATGCTGAACAAACAAGCCAGGCTGACAGATATAGTACTGTGAAGGGGGGCAGGAAATAATCATTGCTGCCGTCCTTGTGACACTGCACACCACAGAATTGACTTAGTGGTTGAGTTCCTTTGAGACACCATAAGTCAGGATCCTTGTCCTCCGTAGTCTTCCTTTGTTTATCCTTCCTATGGAGATCTCATTTTGATTGATTTAACCTAAGCCTGCAACCCAAATAATGCTATGGAATACACTCACACACTTCATATACTCTTCTGTAGTTGCTCCTTTACAACTCCCATGGGGTAATGCAAAGTTGTTATTTTTTTTGCAGCTCAGCAGAAACTCCCCCAGCATTTTACTGCTCTATATATACGTACCTCTAAACTATAGGTACCAGGGCTGTATCAGCAAACGTCAATGTATTTTATTCACCACAGAAATGTTCATGAAATCTTAATATTCAAAACAGGAAAAGCAGTTCTACAAATGTAGTGTGGGATTGGTCAAATTATTTATGGTTAATTCATAAATTGATCAACCACATATTTATCTGCAACTATTTTGCAAAACAATCATTTAAAGATTCCCTCCAGACATGTTGTAAGATGTATAAAAAAATAATATGTGTTCATTATGTTTAATATTCCATGGATTCATTTCCCTCATTAAAAAAAAATCCAGAATCAATAAATATCCAAATATTCTTAATTTCAAAAGATATTTCCTCTGTCACTGTTTAGTCTGTCTTCAATGTATGTGCACTAGATTCTTCAAGTTTCCATATCACACTTGTGTAAGTGGCATACTGGACCACGATCTCTGTGGTTAAATGAGGTCTTAGATGTCTCTAAACTAGTTGTGATGTCATAAATCCTGCTCGTATTTTTATGAGCACAGAGAAACTTTTTCTATTCAACAGATTCATGTGAAAACCGCCTTCTAGTGTCAAATACATGCACATACATCATTCTGCACAGTGAAACTAGATCAATTGAGGCAACAATAAGCAAAACACATTTTTGAGTGGAGGGGAACTTTAAATCATCGTCTAGTTCCATATTTTCCTATATGAGTATTTATCATTCATCATTGAAATTATTACTGTAAAATTAGTATTGTTAGTTTGTGAACTGCTAATTGGACAAAGCGCCTGAAGATGCCAGTTTGGATATGCCAACTGTTTCCCTGACATTTTATAGACTAAACATTGTATGACACATAATATAATTGAACATAATTGATCATTTTTTTGTGTCACTGATTGCATCTATATATATATGTTCCTAAGCGTGGGGGCAGGTGCTGCTATCAATGTAGCTACTGATTTCATATTGGATTGGACTGTGAGGGTGGACTGACTATATATGGTTTGTCTGTTTAGTTTAGTTTATAACTTTCTTTCCTTTTTCCTTTTTATATGTTTGTGTCGTTCTGTGTGAATGATGTAAAACTAGTAAAGCAATAATAAAACAAATGTTCACAACAAAAGACTACATGCACAAAAAGTTGAGGAACTGTTGTGTTTCAAGCCTTTCAAGCCCTAACTATAGTAATTGAATGGCTAACAGAAGAAAAAACAGCACAGTGGTTATGAATATCTGTGTTTCCATGTAGGTTTTCATTGTGAACTGCAGCATGCTGCGGCTACCCACATATTCTAATTATGGTTACTTATAAGCTAAACAAATCTGTGACAGAAAAAGAAAAGAAAATGAAAAAGGCTGTAATATTTCTACAGTGATTCTGCAACTGTACTGAGACCGGCTTGTGAGCTCTGCCAAAATACCCGAGCCGTGCTGCAGGCGCAATATGCCACAAAGAAGCAGAGCCAAATTGTTTGTCTAAACTGTTTCCGGTGAGAAAAGCAGAGGTTTACAGTAAAAAATGCAGTTATATTTTGACCTCTTTTCAATAAAGGACCAAGCTTTTGCCAATTAAGTGGTCTTGGCATATGAGGATTTGAAGACAATGTCTTTGCACTTTCTCCTTTCTGGCATTTCACCTGAAACACATTTCCAAACACATTGATCTTGCCTCACAGGGGAGACTTTACGGTACCTGCTTCCCAATTACTTGCATGGGCTTATTCCTCTGACAGTCTCATGGAAAACACATCGCATTGGCCACTAGGCACAACAGAAAAGCTTAGTGGAGGTAAATTTGTGGGCAGGGTGGGAGAGCTGCCAGCCTCAACATCATGACTGTACTGCACTCAGAGAGGCAGATTTACTGTCTGTACTCTTCCACCGGCCTCTCTCTGTTTGTCCTGTCTCCAACTGACTGAAGACCTTGCTCGTCCAACAAAAACACTGTCAAGAGATAGCTCAGCCAGCCATGAAATTGATTTTGTATTAACAAACAAGGAGATCTGTTTCTCTCATACTGTTAATCAAATCTTTTCGAGGATTGAGGGGAAGATGAGAGTAAAATCATTAACTTCCAACAGTATATCAGGTTCACTGCCAACCTGTTGTCCTATTAACCCTGAAACCTGTTCAATAGCTAATTAAGGCAATTACTTCAGGCATGACACGCCAGTTAATCATGACTGACTAGTCCATTTATAGTGGTGGCTTCATTACCATTGGCAGCACTCACTGATGGCCCCCCTCATTCTCCACAAACACACACACACACACACACACACACACACACAAATACCAAGGATAAACATGACCGTTAGTCTGCGTCCAACCCACTCCCCTTTTACTGAGCAATTATTGGATGTGGGTATCGAAAAAAGTGTTCACAGCAAGTGGTTTGTTCAGATTCATCTACCAAGATGAGTCAAACATATAGAACTTCACAGATTTTACTTAATAGTTTTTTACAACTTATGACATCAATATGACATCAATCAAAGCTGAAATTTGGGGGAGAAAACATAATTTGGAAATTTCAGCTAATGTGTTTCTTCAAGACAGTGTGGTTTAATCATATTTGAATGTTAGTAGTCTGTATGCAACATAAGTAAACAACCTGCCAACTATTATCATGTTTGGACTCAAATTCTAAATCTGGATTGGTGCAGAGTAGTCAGTTTATGGACTTTCTGTACCTGCCGTATACAGACACCAGTCTCACCTTCCCAGGAATTTAATGAGATTTAAATGTGTGTTGAAAAGGAGCATATGAGCTTGTGACCATCATTTTACCCAAGTCCTTTCTCTTTGTCTGTCTGGTCTGGAGCTGTCTGTGGTGCTGAACAAGACTTCAGTCGCTCTCTAACAGTGTGATCAGTGTACTCTGACATCTACCTTGTCAGCAGTTCCCATCCCTTCCAGCTTGAGGGACTGACTGTGACAGACAGTGGCGCTGAGGGAGGCCCTTGTAGTGAACTGTCCTGAGTGGGAGTATTGATTTTCCTGTTTGTCTTCCCTGACTGCGGCAACCTGGAGGCTAGCTGAAATAACTCCCTCAGCTCTGTGGCCCAATCCTCATTCCTGTGAGATAACCAACTCCCTTCAGTTCCCTATAAAGAGCAGCTATACTGTGTAGCCCTCTTCTATATGTGCCAGGGCTCCTGCTGCAGAGCATTCAAACCAGTCAGAGGGCCGCTTATCCACACACACTGTTAAATGTCACTCTCTCCCCTTCACTGCACATCAATAACTGCTGCTGACACTACAGGACACCCCTCCCTGGTTGTTCCACTTACATTTGTGGCCATGAATATACATTTCTGGACGACCTGCCACTCTTGTCAAGGCGAGAGGAATTTTATACTGCTACTTTTCCACTGGGATGAAGCCTCCAGACGTTGGGTGACATAAAAAAAAAAAAAAAAAAAAAGCTGCAGTGTGTATTTCCCTGTAGCTCTCACATTGGAAAAAAAGGTGAGAAAACAACAAAGCTCACCTTAACTGCATGCTGCTGGGACAGCTTTGACTTTGATCTGCTTTTCACCAGACAACACAGCAGACAAAGTTTATTGCTGTGATTGCAACTGTGGTGTGTTAATTAAATTCAGCAGTGGTTACCCTCGCTTAGATGTGTTGTTTGTCTTTTTTAACAGAACACGGGTGCTCATCAAAGCCGTGGATAAACAGGCTTCTCTGTTTGCTCCAACTCATCAAGTATTAGTGCAAAGGTCCTGAGGGACTGCAGTTCTGTGCCTTTTGCTTTTAAACAATTACAACAGGAGTCAGACATGTAATCTCAATTAGGCACGCTGTCCATTTCAGTGTAAATGCCAGATACATCATGTGCTAAGACACCCTGTGGACACAACTTGTTATCTATAATGTCACTTTTCATATTTCATTCACACCACATGCAACGATGGATGGTGATAGGATACATGCAAAAAGAATAAGAGGTATGAAATTATGGTGATTACCTGACTATGGTGAGAGTATAATAAAAGTCTGTTTGTGATAACATAACCTTGCTATTTATGTAAATCAACTGAAGCCTGTACAGACTCAAAGGTACTTAAAAAGGAGTTTGATGGTGGCAAAAACTATTCTCATCATGTATGCAACTGACCATTTTCCAATTCTTTTGACCTTGAACATGCATCTCAGTTGAAGCTTAACATCTCCTCAATGACCGTTACTTCCTGCAGGACAAAAGGAAAGTCCCGCTGTGCAGAGGAACGTTATTTCACAGCCTTTAAACACAGCCGAAGCCCCCCCCACCCCCACCCCACTGGGAAAACCATTATCATGGCTAATGTCAGAAGTCAGAGGGCTTCAGTGAAGACTGTGCACTTGAATCCTCGGGGCAAGTAATTGGCAAGAATGTTACATGGAGTTGTGGAGTTTTAAGTATAAAAAAAGTTTTATCAGGTAACTGTGACTGAATTCAATTTAGTGAGACAAACCTTGTGGCTGATCCATGCCTGAATAAATCACATACCAGAACACATTTTTGTGAACAATGTTTTCTAATCACTAACTCATGCCTGCAGAGCTGTGAAAGCATGCGATGATTCAGACAAGCAGGACAAACATCAGCCACCAATAAATAGCTGTTGTACTCTAACATGCCATACAAGAAGTCAGCAACTCAAGGAGTGACATGTTAGAAGGTGCTGATGATAGAAAATGAAGTAGATTTAATTTTGTTGTTTTGTTTTCAACACAATAATTATATACAGACTAACAAAAAAAAGAAAAGAAATCCCTTTTCCCTAACAAAGAGATGGGAAAATAAAGTTGCCAAGTGGGCTGAGGAGCCATATCGTCTCTTCATACCTGATTAAATCATCTTTCATGTCATTAATTGTCTACAACCTACAGGATCAGATTGATAAGCCCTGGATAGCAACTTTAGAGACTGTGCTGTTTTAATTTCTGCACACTATGGGATAAATGACAGGCTCCGATTTTATACAGACATAGCTAACATACTGTAGCTTGTGTACTTTCATTGTTTTATTCAATCATCCTTGTTTTCAGTCATTAACATTGTTGGTTGCATCAGCAGAAAGCTTGTAAAAATCTCACAATACCAGACAATGGGAGGTCTCTGCCTACCGAGGTCTGGGGATTTCTAAAGGATGATTAACTAACTATTAACCATTAACTAACCTACACCCTTAGATTTAGTCATGAACACACTTTATTGGAAATTATGTTCTCCTTCCATTCTCCTCCGTAGCGAACTGCATATCACCACCCAAATGTGAAGAGCCACACTAGACTCTGAATTGGTTCTGCAATGCAGTTTTTGAACTCTCTTGTTGTTTCCACCCAGTTTTAACAACAAAACCTCGGAGATAGTCCGCAGTCTCTAGCGAAGCATCTAAAGACTGACCTGTGAATCTACTGGTAAAGAGGCAGGTTTTGATAGAGTGCAGTACTTATTGAGGTAAAATGTGGACAGTTCTTCTTTTCTTGTTATGAAGTGTTTTTCTTAGACGTGTATGTCTGTGACTGAGGTATGGCTTTGGTTATGACACCCATAGGCTAAGGGGCTCGTATCAGGCCTAAAGACATGCTCATTTCAATCATTCATTTCCACTTTCACTTCATCTGCACCCCAGGATCAGGCAAAAAAAAAAGTAGGAAATTGCAGGATTGAGCTGCAAAAAGTTGAAGTTAACTCAACACAACACAGCAAGCTTAACCAAATAAATATGTGTAAACTGACATTCCTGATAGATTACTTTGACTTTTGAATGCTGTATTTTTAATCAATCATCCAACCATAAAATAAAATGATTGTCACTATCAGAGACATATTTCATCGTCTCACAGGTAACTGAATAAGCAATGTCGCTGTTAACATAGTTTTAAGATAGAGCTGTTTTATCTGTGAATGTGTGCAGGTTAAACTACATGCTTTCACTCTCTGCTGTAACATCCACACAACACAAGGCTGTGACATTGAATCAGGTAAAAATAGGACTTATCTCCATGTCTCCTCAAACCGCTCCTTTCTTTTCTGTTCTGTGCCTCTTAACTTTCCCTCTGAACATCCCCCTCTCTCACAGAATAAATGGATGTGGTAGCACTCAACAGTCCTGCTTTTCGTGGACCTGGATGGATTGCATGTAAGCAAGGAGATTGGTTTCAGTGTTCCCTGTGGACTGAAGCCTTTGGTGTTGGGTGATAAATGCCTCCTGTGTGGTAATACAGTGTGATTAACGGACACAGCCCAAAGCCTGATCCTTCCTTTCCCTCCTCACCGCACCTGAATCAATCATCTACATGGAAAGGCCACAGTCTTGTGTTAGAACAGCTGTTCAGAGCTCAGTTCTCTCCTTCCTCGCTTTAGGGGAGCAGAAATGGCTGTGGGACTCACTTTGAGACACACTAAATACAAATAGATCAAGCAGAAACGAGCTGTGGTTTGCTGTGGAGCCTATTTGCTCACGCCTACATCGCTGAGCATTTTCCAACAAATTGTTCATCACAAAAAATATATACATGTACAGGTGAATCTTTTCTACTTTGAAGTATTTAAAAGAAAAGTAAGTAAAACTTTATTTTTATAGCACAAAACACACAGTTACAAAATTAATTAAAATATAAAACAGCACAATGAAAAACGGAATGAAACAAAATGTACAAAAATGTACAACAAAGGACAAAAAGCACAAGCAAAGACAGAATAAAAGGCTGTCAGACTCTGCAAGGCATCTCAGTGTGAATTGGAAAATTGCATACCACTTTTCTTTGACTATAATTTTTTTTTTTTTCCTATGTTTAAATTTAATCTTTTGAAATGCTGCTTTCCTCTCAACTGCACGATCACCTGGATACAGTTAAAACCTCGACAATCAAATACAGTTGTGTACTCTAAAATCATCAAATATATATATATCATATTATATTTTGTAACTTATTTCAGTAAAATAACAAATTAAACATTTAAACCTATGAACCTTTGTTACCACTAAAACACCCAGAACACCCATCCATTCTGATAATGCAGAGGTGACAAGATAGATCCTCACTGAGCAGCCTACATGATCAGAGTTGATATTTAAAAAACAAACAAAAAAAGGGCTGCTGGAGCTGGTATTACAAATAGCTGTGAAACCATATCTTTGAAGGGGAGATTATGGCAGTGGCATAAAGCAGTCAAATCAATCCTTAAGTATTTTGTGTGCAAATCGATAGAGGATCCAGGTTAGGCCCATTAGTCATGCTGGCACCCTACATTACACTTGCAGGCCTGAAACGACCCCACGACTTCTCTGCACATTGATGTTGAAAGCTCTTTAATGCTCATATTGGCTTTTGCAAAAATGTGAATCAATGCTAATTTATGTCATATGGCATTATTATGTATGGTTGTATTGTTCATCTTAAAAATGTTTAAAAAAGGCATAATCTGTTTCCTGATGCAGAAGAAAAGACCATATGCTGATCATTTCTGTGTACTGTTGAAAAAGGATGCACTCAAAGACACTTAGTATTGTTCGTCCCTCTCCTCTGTAACTTATTACGATTCACAGGCATGCCTGGCATTATAAGTGAAGTAAATGCCTCCAGTGTTAGGACAATTTCCTCTCATCACCCTCCGAGAGAAAGTAAACAAATTCAAAGTTGAGAGGGGAGGCTTTACGCTCAGAATGATGAATGAAGCACAGTCCACTATCCACTGCAGAATGTGGACTGATGAGAAGTTAACTGATCCCTGGATTTGTGAGCAGGATTTAGAGCTCTATTTCGCAGCCATTCGTCTGGCACCTCGAGAGGACCGACTCACATTGAGGGACATCGGATTCCTATGATGAGCTTGATGTGCTGTATCGCGACACGTGCTGGGACATAATGCTATTTGTTCCACACCGGCACACTGTGATGCCACAAGATGTTACTCCACTCTCAAGTGCGGTGCTGTTGTTAGGACAGATTTTCAATTCATACTTATTACACTGTGGCCTGGGACCCAATAGATACTGTAATGCTGTAGGTGGGTATGAACAGATATTGATCTAAAGCGGGAGATCCTTTTCCACTGGGAAATATAGTATTATTCAATCAGTCTAACATACATAACACACGTGGGTATAGTACTGGTGCTTTCTGCCTGAATCAGCCTGCCTTAGTTTATCATTATTATTATTATTATTATTATTAATACTCTTCAACAAATGTAGCAAATGTAAAAAAAAACAGTTGTATAATAATCAAGTCATGCATACATATTGATGGGAATTACTAATTTTTATTGTTGTTTTGTTATGAAATAATAATGCAATATTGATTCATGTTCATGTTTTTTTGTTAAATATTAGACATTGAACATTACTGGAAAGTGTCTGTCCTTAATTCTATGCACCCATAGGCTAATGGGCTGGTGTCAGGCCTAAAGCCATGCTCATTTCAATCATTCATTTCCACTTTCACTTCATCCGCACCCCAGGATCAGGCAAAAAAAAAAAAAAAGTAGGAAATTGCAGCTAACTCAACACAACACAGCAAGCTTAACCAAATAAATATGTGTAAGCTGACATTCCTGATAGATTCCTGATAGTTTTAACACAGAGCTGTTTTACCAGGTTAAGCTACATGCTTTCACTCTCTGCTGTAACATCCACACAACACAAGGCTGTGACATTGAATCAGGTAAAAATAGGACTTATCTCCACGTCTCCTCAAACCGCTCCTTTCTTTTCTGTTGTGTGCCTCTTAACGTTCCCTCTGATTAATTGAACATTAATGGAAAGTATCTGTCCTTAATTCTATGCACTGCAAAACAAGTATCTGTAATGATTTTTGCAATATAAAACGGGAACAAGACCCCATTTATAAATGTAGGAATTTAAGAGGCAATCTGGACTGCAATCTGTTCAGTGAGATTATTCAAATCTCTCTCACAGCAAGTCTGTCTGATGCTGCTGCACGGGGAGGATGCTGAGGACACCAGCAATAAAGATTTTATCGATTGAACACATTTTACGGACGACCATTTCATTACATGCATACGAGCCAAGACTGATATTGGTGTGTGTTTAAAGCACACCTCAGCGTGCCTTCATCCTGTAGTGAGGCCGTTATAAACCACAGTGTTTAATCTTTACTCATTTCACTATATTGCCGGCCAGCACAACCCCCAACAACAACAAAACATCTGAGAGCCTTATCATGCCAGGAGACGTCATGGTGGCACATTCTTGCAGGGGGAGATTAGGCTGTGTGAAGGTGACTCTACCTGTGCTTACACTTTTAAGTGTGCCATGTGCTCAGTCAACCACTGAATCCAAATTGGGGAACAGTTGTGAGGCAGGCGGCCTCAGCTAGCCTCACAACAGTATAACTTACCTGTCACCAGCTCGCCCCAGATAAGGACAGATGACCTTTCTCCAGGTTGTTATAATAAATTAACTGTTGAGGCAGTTGTTTCTGGCATGGCCCTTTCTGTCAAGCCTTACAGGTATCAATTGTAAAATAACAAAGCCAGGGCAGTGCTATTTCACTATGCTACTGTTTGATATGTCAACACACACACATAAACAGACTAGGAATTAACAAGGAGGCTAACCAGGCCTAACTTCATATCGTAGATGAACATTTGAACATTTTTTTTATTTTCTGTTTCCTTGGAGTGATTTTTTAAATTATTACTAATAATAATGCAAAGTACACACTTTATTCAGTTATACTGAGTCTTGCATTTATAAATTGGTGACACTTTATGCTAAACTGTTTAAAGGGGGCAGTCTAACGCCAAAAAGTTTTGCAAGACAGCACAAAAAGCTGTAGCAGCAGTATAAAATCAACAACCAGCGTCTTCAAAGCAATATTCATGAACTTGCTGATCAAGCAGCTCCTGATCAGCAAACACTAAAGAATTTATGGTAAAAAATCTTCGAGTTTTGCACAATTACGTCTTTTTATGGAGTGTTTATAGTACAGAACTAGAATGTTCTTTTCTCAATTACAGGGAAAACAGAGCCAAAGTTAATTGCCCCTCTGGTAATAGGAGCATTTGAGCAGTGCAGCCACCAAACAGGCCTCTTGGGGCCATTAAACACAGAATCTCTGAATCACTGCACCAGCTGACTCATTCTCATCACACTGATGACTACATTTAACTAGATCAGTATGAGGTGCTTTGCATCTCCTCCTTTTACTTCAGTCTGGAGGGGGGGATCTCATACAGATCAAAAGCTGACTGGGATGTAGGAGTTCAGTTTCATGACAGCACGTCTGTGATCTGAGAGCTTCATGATGGCACGCAGTTCAGATAGAGAACAACATATTCGTCATATATGATGGCATGAATCTAATTAAGAAAAATACTCTCTGATTCTGGCAAAAACAGCAAAATCCTCAAAGTGCCTCTGCTTTCAGTGAGGAAACTAACTAACTAACTAACTAACTACAAAAACATGAAAATAAAGCAAATGCATGATGCAACAAGGCCATTTCTTACCACAGGCAGTCTACCCAACTCTTCCAAACTGGCTTCCAGAAAATGGTGACTGGAGCGCGAGGGTCGTAGCCAGCCAGTCGACCGGGTGCCACCCTTTAATCACACTATAAGAGCTGAATCAGATGATTGGAGATTCATATTTGCCGGACCAGCAAGTATTTGACAGCAGTATCAGAGAAGCTGCGAGCCTGCACTGGCAAGCTGCTTGGCTTTCATTACCTAGAGTGGCTTTTAGAGAAAGACGGTAAGCTCCATCCATACTACATCTCAAATGGTTCCAAGCCAAATGGACAATGACAAATATCCGTAACAACTCATATACATGCAAAGCTTTTTATTTCTCCAAAATGCTAATATTGCAATGGCCTATGAGGGCTCAGTTATTCAATCAATGTGCACTGAACAATAATGTGTGAAGACAACTCAGGTCTCCCTGTTTAGTGCATCATGTATCAAGCAGCAAATTTCCACATAGAACTGGGACACTAATCCTCTTTCCAATAGAAGAGACTTCACACAGAAAAAAAAGTATAATCTTCCTAACAGTGATTAAAAACTTCTAAAAACTGGCTACAGGCTCAAACAAAGAACTACACATCTTTACTAAGATAAGCATTGTGTGAACCCCAGATTCTAGCAAACATTACTTTTAACATCTATCTTTTTCTGGAGTCATTCTTAAAGAATGCAATGAAAAAAATACTGTATTATTTTACTGTTTCCTGCAAAGTATTGTATTACTATTTATTAAAACCTGCAATAATTGTGTCTTTGGCTATTGGGGGCAGTGCCTCAAGCTGCAAACACAACAGTGACACATGATCACCTTATGAATATGAACATATTAGCAAACTGTTGGGTAATCACACATCCAGGAGACATGATGGAACCATGTTCATTTGGAGTCATTTCTCTGGCCATCCAGCAAATTTTAGTCCAATACTAATTATCATTTTATTTTAGGTTTGGTCTCAAGCAACTACTTAAAATATCTGTCTCTTTAGCTGCTAAATGCTCCACTGTTCACCAACTAGACACTAACAGTGGGCAGAGGGTTTGTCAGAGCAGTGAACCAAAGTGGCAAATTTCTGGGCCAGAGAAAACTTTGAACTGAATGACACCATGTACTGTATCTGCATGGTTGGGTGATAATGATCTGTTGGTTTGTCACTATGAGGGTGTTTTCAAACCTGCTTTGTTTAGTCTGGTTGAATTACACTCTGCCCCCCCCCCCTTAGAATAATTTGTTTGGGCAGATTTGGACATTGCAATCGGACATCGTGCAATTGTGTGTGGACCAAAACAACCATACTGAGACTCTCAAACACATTCTGGAGCAGTTCAGTTCAGTTTGGGATCCGACCAACTAGGTGTACTCTGCAAGCTAAAGCCCAACAGCATCCATTGATAGGCGTGCTTTACAAACTGGAATGCGGATGAGTGAATCGACAGTAGCTAGCACCTATGGCTGGAGAGTGAAATTTGGACTAATACAATGCTGTATTCTTGATATTTGGGCAGAGAGGACATTCTTCAGGACCTTCTTCTTGTTTAGTCTCACTCCTGCCCCTGACACAACTAAACAATGAGTGGAATGAACGTTCTCAGTTGGTTTTTAGTGATTCTTTTTAGTATTTTGGTTTGCCATCACCGTATGAAAGGAAACTGAACTAATGGAAAAAACCAAACCAAATTCACCAACTTGGATCATCCCAAACGAACCATATCCTGTTGTCATGGTGTCCAGTGTTAACAGAAAATGATTGATTAGAGCAGCTTCAGTATTAGGGCTGGGTACTACGATACCAGTACCAATCCAAGTACCCTTAAAGTGATATCGATAGTACTTTATTCCATACCCATCATGTGAATAGAAGCATTAAATTGTGACTTCACCACCACAGATGAGTTGTAGCTGTTGTGGCATTAAATTGAGGACCGCTTGTGTTGATTGGCTGTGAGCAAGTCCATACACATAGTCATATTTTCTAGCTCTGGGTGCTACAAGGATCGATTGCAGGCATCATTTGATGGGACACGTTTCTATATACTACTTGATATCGATTTATTTTGGTCGATACCTTAAAGGTGTTGAGTACCATCACCCTTATTCAGTATGTTCATTCAACTAATTAAGAAGTTCAGCTGACAGCTAAATCGTCACTTAAAAGAGCCAAGGCATCCAGACACTACACAGCAATTATTTTATTATTTAATGCCCCCCCACAGACTTCATCAGTTTTATTAGTACCAATCCTCTTATCGAGTAATGTCTGAGCCCTCACCAATATGGTTAACTTAAGCCTCACCTCTCTTTCTTACTCTCACCCTTATTATCTGTGAAGTATTGCAAAACATTTGATAGCAAAAAACAGCCAGGTAGCAATTCATATATAAAACATCATATACTGATCAGTCTACTTTATTGTTTTGAGGTAAATACTGGCTGCTGTGTAGACTTCATTTGAAAATATTATTATGTTCGTAAGTCTTTCTGCAAGGAAACTGTTAAAAGTTTCTTTTGAAAAAAAAAGCCCTCCATAGGTCTTCTGCACATTCTCATTGGAATCATGCTTAATCACTCCCTTGAGTGTTTCATTTTCTTTGTCATGACGGTGAGCAAGTGCTTGACATATGCTGTTGCTCTCTCTTTAGAGGTAACACTTAATTATCAAACCAACTGGATTACTGCTCAGGCCTGCCAGCAGTGATGACTTGAATTAATGACACATGAAAAGCAATCTCCGCTCCCTGGAAGTCTAAGGCCTGCAACGGCACACTCGGCTCCACACATAATAAACGCCACATCATTGTGACGAGCACTTTGCCTCCTACAGTACATCTAAAGATACGACCAGAACTGTAAATCTGCTCAACTTTCCTCCTTCAGGTTCATCTGTGTCCAGAGGGCATTAATTACTCTTCTGCTTTCCTGTGCCTTATACTGCGGTCCTATGGTTTTACTTTTTCACTGAACAAGGTCTCAAGAGTATTAGGGTGAAAAGTTAAAGCCCATAAAGTGCAACAAAAAAAAAATCCATTTAATTACAGTTTAAAATTTCCCACAAAGCTTAAATATTTACATAAAAAACAGAGTCTTGACACATTAAAAAATAATAATTCCAACTGCCTGAAGTCAAGCTAACAAAATACCCAGATATTGTGCAATAACAAAAGAAAGAGTCAAGATCAGTGGCATAATGTAAAATACACTGCATTCAAGTTCCTTTGGGTCAGGTTTGCAATGATTCCTTCCCACATGCTGATAGAGGGAGAAGAACACTGGTAGATGTCATAGGTAGGTAGTAGAGTAGAGTGAGACATGCACAGTTCAATAATCAGAGCTGTAAGTGATAACAACCATGCAGTAATTGCAGTCCTCTCTGCATCACTTATTATGAATAAAATATGATGTGGTGTGTTATTCTGCCAAGGATTAGGGCATGTCATTGCCGTGCCATGTAAGTTATAACAGTGTATTACTGCTCCTGCAAAACTGGAGAATGACTGGTGGGAAAAAAAAAAAAAAATACTGTAAAATATGTAAACTTTCATATTTTGCAGTGCTGCAGAATCAGTAAGTGATACAATTAGTTCACATGATTAGAAAATTATGTAATTAAAGCAAAGTAACCTGATGAATAAAGAATGTTTCTACCAATAATTCTTTGGTTGCTAGAGTAACCATTAATAATAATATTGGTGATCTACCACATAACACATACAGAACTTTATCTTCCAGAAGACTGACTGACAGACACTTTATATGGTACGTGCCTGGTGTAAAGTAGGCTGCAAACAAATGTAAAGCATCATTAGATTATATCAAATCAACTTTTAATTAATGATTACCATAGAAAAGCAAATAACACAGAAAAAAACAAGACAAAACACA
Organism: Scomber japonicus; assembly: GCF_027409825.1. NCBI lineage: Eukaryota > Metazoa > Chordata > Actinopteri > Scombriformes > Scombridae > Scomber > Scomber japonicus. The sequence continues at coordinate 18,494,876 of NC_070588.1, forward strand.
TTATATTACACTAGTTGCCAGTTTCAAATATTTTCTTCTCTCTTTTTATTCTTGTATGCAATACAGACAAATCTGAAGACAGTACGCATAACATAAAAACTGTAAAATATTCCAAATCACAGCTGAGGACGTCCTCTGTCATTTCTATGTGAGCACATCTTTCTTTGTGTCTCATCAAAGGAGAGCACAGGAGCGTATCCGTCCTGTTCTCATGTTTTGGCCTTGGTCTCTTTGTACTTCTGAAGTAAGAATTTATTATGCATAAGCAACAAGAAAGCTGCTAATGAAGATTTTATAATTGATTAAAAAAAAACTGCGACATCAGCATATGCATAAATTACTATAGTTAAAAGGGAAGGACCTGACATAAAGTGAAACTGGAAAAAAAATACATTCTGTGGTAGGCAGAGGGCCAACACAGAATGATAAAATGCATGTTGATTTTATCAGGCTGAATATTGAATAAGTTACTGAATCTCAACAATAAGATTAACAACTTTATTCAGTTTTATTCACATTTACTGAATATGATTGAACTAGCAGGGGACGGGGTGAAGTGTTGTATTAGCTTTGTGATGAGCTGTGTTTTTCTCTTCCTTATTGTGTGTGTAATTTGTTAACCTAGGTTATGAGAAGCTGGATATAACTGTCCTCACAGGGATGAATGAAGTTGCATTGAACTGAATGGCCTTACCAATCCAGGGACGCCTGACAGTTTAGCAGTTTGGAGACAGAATTACACTGGCCTTATTCTACAAAACCGAGCTGTTTCTTGCTTGTCCCATGGCCAAACCTTTCACTGAAATCCATTCTGCAGTATTTGAGATATCTCGCTATTGATAAGACTTTGAAGAACTAAAAATAAATGGAAGTGTTGGTACTGAATACTGATTTATCAGTAATGGGCTGGCTGTGGACTTTGAGTGAACTTATCAAAGATCTGCATTATACATGTTCCGCCAAAGTGATACATTGCTCTAAGTAAGTCAGTGTGAGGACAATGATGGAAAACACAAATTCAAAAGGTGACCACTAACTGTCACTAAAATCCTACATGTGCAAGATCTATAGAGAGAAGAAAATACTGTTGTAAATCAGCTGACAAATGGTTTCTCTCTTCTTAAGACAAGCCAGACACTGTCAACCATCACAGCATCACATTATGCAACAAAGAGGATGATGATTAATGATAAATCAACCGACATCCAGTTTCCACCTCAGTGTTTCACTGTGTCAGCCACTGACAAAAGCCAGGCTTTGATTTGCCATACTTTCAGGGAAGCTGTAAATAATTAAAGCTATGACGAATAATTTGGGATAAATGAAAAGCTGAGATAGAATCAGTGGCTACTTGTTTGTCGAGCTCACACATTTTGAGCTATGAGAGGATGAGGTGTAAAAGCGTGGGTCGTCTTTCTGTTTTATGAATGGTAATTCCTCCATCAATGTGTCTGTGTTCTGGTTGAGTGACTTTGTGCTTAACTGGAAGCTGCTTCTCCTCCGTTTTTCTGATGTGTGTCTGCAGGTCTTCAAAACATCTTACATTTTTTATCATAATCATGATGGCATGACTGATTTGAATATTCTGTAACATTGTCATGTTCACTATTTGCATCTACAGGGGATGTGTTTTCTTACATGCAAATATGCTTATGATTAAACTAATATGATAATGATTACATCTATACATTTGGACAGCTCTTAAACATTGATTTATTAATGGAGCACATTGTATGCTTCACTGCAAGGACTTCAGGCTGTATGTTTAATAATATGATTTCCTCAACTCAGACCTGCAACAGTAACAATAAAGCTGTGCTGCTGCTGCTGTTGTTATTGTTGTTTTTTAATCTCAGTGACAGATGTCCTGGCAGCAGGATGGAAATTGATGGTATTATATGGCAGTGAAAAACAGAATAAAGTAAGCTACTCCAGTGGAAAGCAACATCAAAAGTTATACTATAATTGCAACAATATTTTACCACTGCAAAAAAGCTCTGTATGTGATATAGTCAGACCTTGTTTTATGCATTGGTTAAGAAAAAAGTGCATTATTAAAATAAGACCCTTTTTTTGAGCCCCAGTGTCACATTGAATATAGCTACCACACAGCAAGCAATTAGCTGATGAACATGTAATTATAAGAAATAAGCCTAGCAGCTCTCCTCAGTACAGATGTTTGTAATCACCTGAGAGGAAAACAACCTGCTCCACAAGCTATATACATTTAGCACTGTGGCACTCTCAGCAAAGCAACTTAAAAGTCAGTACTTAGAGGTATGTTTCTCCAAAAAAGCCCCTGAAGAGAGCAGGCCTGCCTGCCTGCTCCACTTCTCTCCTGACTGACAGCACACTCCGAAGGAGCCGCGCCGCAGGACACGCACACTGATCCAGTCTGACACGCCTGACCTTTCCCGGGCTGCACGGCTGGCTCACCGTGCAGCACGCCCTGGCCGGCTGAAAAGGCCACACAACGGCAGGCATTGCCATTGCCACCCACCTCCGCCCACCTTAACTGCCATCTCAAGAGCTGGCAACGTAAAGGCCTGGGACTGCGGAGAGACAGTCACTCAATCTGAGAGGCTTTCAACCACAAAAAAAGGCATGCCATCTGAATTTGGCAGTGATATACGATTGTTATTCCCCATTGCACTCCATAGATGGAAAAAAGATATTTGTAAAAAGTGGATTATTGCATTGATTTTTTTTTTTTACTTTGACCTTATATCACTTAATTTTTTTTAATGAAGGCATTGCTCAAACCCAAAATGATTATGAAGATGACATTTGCATAATACTATTAGTCATCTCACTTTGTAAACGTGCCATGTGCAGCGTCTGGTTAGTGTGGGGGTCTAACATAATGTGTCTGCCATCAGTCTTGGTCGAGGCAGAGGCAGAATAATCTCAGAATAGATGCTGCGGGAGCCCACTAGAGAACAAGGGATGAGAGGTCTGTAAGTGCAGAATAGATGCTGCAGCTGTGAAATGAAGAGCTGTCGCATCCAGTGAGCACTTTTCTGAGTAAAGGAAACACTTGGCACAGCAGAAATAAATCATGTGCTCATGTTCTTGTACTTTGGTGTATGATTATATCATGCAAAACGGAGAAGGAAACTCTCCACAGTTCAAAAATCCAGCTTGTGCTACAAAGACTTTTTTTCTTTTCTTATATGCACATGTTCAGCTATGTTTGAGGATATAAATCTGATTGATGGAGTTTTAATGTGTCTTTTAATGAATAAGCTAATTTCCAATGGAATTTAAAGAAGCAATGAATGCAATAACAATAAGCGCATTGAATAAAGTGCACGTCTATTCTGCTGAGTGAACACACACACATATATACAGTGACTTGTTCATTACAATGTTCTAGTTTAGTTATTGTACTGAATCTCTATTACATTAGTACAATTGCAAATGTCTTTTCTACTGCAGTTACAGAACAAAATATTGAGGCGATAATGCATTTTAAATTAACTGCTTCTACTTTGCGTTTCCTCTCGGGTAACTTCTGTGCAACTACCAAATCAAACATGTTGTGAGATAAGGTGGCATCAATGCAAAGTCTATGTGGTACAACAGTAGTGTGGTGGCTATGTAAACCAATAAGAACACCTCCAATGGACAGACACATTCACTAAGGGCCTGATTTACTAAAATCCCAAATAAAGGGTTGCACGTTTAGTTAGCGTGTGTTTTGCGGGTGTATAACTGCGCAAATGACAATAGGTGCACACAGCAGTATTTAAATGAGGGTTTTGCGTGTCTTAATGGAGAGTTTGGACGAGCAGAAAGCCTGCAAGTGCAAAATGAAGCCTGATTACATGGAATTAGAGGTTCTAGTGGAAGTGGTTAACAAATATATTGAGTTATAGCAAAGAAATATTACCAAAGTGAAACGCTATTTGGGAGAATATTTGTGACAAAGTCAATGCTTTTAGTAAAAGCAAAAATATTCCACTCTAAAAATATTAACATGGGTGGAAAAAAATCTATTCTCTGCGTATTCTGTCATTGTGCCTCTGTCTCAATACCTGCCCTTCAAAGCTATTATTTATAGACGCAGTGACCGTCAGTAAAATTACCTTCAGGTTTGGTAAATCACAATGCATGCGCTAAATAACATATTTGCATTTTCTCCTCCCTGTATTTTGCATACTGGGGTAAAAACGCAGCACATTGCGTATTCATGGCAAACGTACTAAATAGACAGCTCATATTGTCTTGCACAGTTGAAAGATATAAACCTCAGTGCGCTGCGTTAGTAGATGAGCTTGCACATTTTTTTGCGGGTGCTGTCAAGTTTGCACACATTTTTACACACACAAACCTTTAGTAAATCAGGTCTTAAGACACAAAGAACAACGATACATGGACAGTTGTGTGTAGTGGTGTGGTCCAAACTTTAAATATATCATACTCATGGGACACAGAGACCAAGGATACATGGATAATAGTGTGTAGTGGGTCAGGGTTTGAGTATGATACGTCCAAACATCTTAATCAACAGAGATGGATGTCCACTGCAATGAAAAGCCAATGAAAGAAATCTGCCACTAGCCCTTCAACTTATTCATGTAGTAGTATCATGATTAAGAGGTTACGTGATTGGTTGGGCATATCAGACTGGTTTACGTCTTATCTCACTACCAGACGTTTTGTTTCTGGACCCTCTCCAATGTCTTGTGGTGTCCCCCAAGGCTTGGGTCTGGGGCCTTTCTTATTCTCTTTCTATTTACTGCCTTGGGACAGATCATAAACAGGTATAACATGCCTTATCATTTATTTGCAGATGATATCCAACTCGACTTTTCATTTAAATCTACCCTTTTAGGTTATAGGCTCCTTGAATGTGAAAAGGCTAATAGGGACTTGATAGCAGACCATTTTTACAGATTGATACAAATATAACAAAGGTTCTGGTTGTTGCTCCAGAAAAGATTAACCCCCATGATTCTGCAAAGTATCAGTCACTCTTTCCTCTACTGCCACTCCAACCAGTATAATTTAGGGGTAATATTTTATCACTACCACAGTATATCGCATTTGACACCCATGTTAAGCAGCTGACCAGATCTTGTTTTCTGCACTAGAAATATTATTAAATGCAGATCTTTAGTTTCACTTGCGGAACTAGAGATTCATATGCATGCCTTATCTTTCATCAACTACTCTAATTCACTGTATGTCTGCTCTTGATTGCCTACAGACAATCCAGAATGCTACCACGAGACCATGTACTGGGTCAAACAAACAATCTTATATTAGCCCTATACTTAAATCTCTTTATTGGCTCCCTGTTGCGTATAGGATTAATTTTTTCTACTACACCCTTACGCATCAGCTGGTTCTCTCAGGTCAAATATGTTAAACTTGCTGTCTGTCCCATACACCCGATTGAGCTTTTAAGGCTGTAGCCTCTGAACAACGCCTGCACCCTTATGGTCTACTGATTCTAGGGACATAGCTGTTTAGACAGGCGTTTGGGCAACCAGCATGCACCAGATCAACATTTTTGTATATTGAGATTTGTCACATGTATTTTTTTAGTTTTGCATTTTTTGTGTCTTGGTGTTCACTTCATCTATGTTTTCTTTCTTGTTTTATATGCTGTTTTATACCTTGTTAAGCACTTTATGGCTACAGTATGCTTATGCACTATGAAAAAAAAATGTACTTACTTACTTATCGTTATGGATTCAAAGTGCATGTGCTTTATTAAAAACTCTCCGACAAAAGGTGTGATTGGAGCTGTGATCTAGTGATAATTAAATCTCCCTGGGTGCTAGAACATTTGGATGGTGCACTCATAAACAGCATCATTGAAACTGTGAAAGGGGGATTTTGTGAATGGGGTCTGGGGTCAGTACAATTGGTTAATGGCACAGATAGGGAGAATAACCTCAATGGTACAGCTAAGCAGGAAGAAGATCATTGTGAGGGGCTGACATGAACAAAAAAGAACAGACAGCCAGACGAGTAATAGTACATCAAGGGCAAGCCATGTAAAGTAAAAGACATTATGTTAAATGATTTGTGGGCAGTTTATACCATTACATAGGCTATTCCATGGCCTAACCCACAAGTCACTGATTGCTTGATGATTGGTTGCAATTATTTGCCTTTTTTACAAACAGCATTTTTTGGTGGTGGACTCTTGTCATGAAAGTCAAATGTATAATTAAACACCAATGAGAGAAATTGATCTTGATTTCCAGACTAAACTATTCTCTGGGAAGGGAGGCGTGGGGGGAGTACACATCCCGCCCTATGCCCATTCAAAGCAATAGGTAAGGCACATTTTGCAGTGAAATGTGCCCACTCCACCCGCCCAAGCATGCAAAAATATATAAAGGAGAAAAACTGATTATCCATCAATGCAACCTAGTAGATGAAATTATAGACCTAGATAAAATGATGAGCAATAAAAGTTCAAGTACAACATAAGCCAAAGCATATTAAAAATAACAGGATCTCTCTCTCTCTCTCACACACACACACACACACACACTCATACAAGTACCTTCTATTCCTCTCGGCCTCCTTCTTATCCATAATGCCAGGTACACAGTTCGTCAGCTCGGTCCAGTCTGCGTGCAGTCCGCAGCTCCAGCCGGTAGAGAACCGGGAGAAGAGCCACGATTCTTCCTTCCCTGGCCGGTGACATGTGCATTTCTTCTGCCCTGGCTTGCAGTCGCACGGCTGCTCCAAGCGAATATTCCTCACCAAGTGCCTCCCAAAAGTGGTTCCTCCGGTCTTCTGGATGTGCAGAAACACTATCACGCCGTCCCCTTTGATGTTGAACTCCACGTGTCTGTCAAGGTCTCTCTCGGTGAAGTTGAATTTAGACGGCAGTTTTGGAGGGCTGTCGTCCTCCAGGTCCTGATCTCTGTAAAAATCATCGCTGTCCTGGTACGGAGTGGAAAGTAGGCTTACCCCTTTTAATTTCTCCCCAGTCTTAAAGTGGCACGAATTGCTTCCAGCGGGACATATATACTGGTAACCTATCATAACAAAAAGGACAGCTAAAATAGGAACCAAGATGAGCTTACTGGATTTATCATCCATCATATCAAGATAGTGTCTTCATTTCATTACTGTGAATAATAAGCACCCACGGGGGTTGTGTAGGAATCAATATTCCTCCATGCCTCAGGTGGACTAAAGGTGTCTTTTATTCAGGCTGAGTGCCACATGTTGATCAGATAACACCCTCCACAGACACATCATCTGGACAGCAGGAAAAGTCCACCTTTCTGTTTCTAAAATGCTGCACTGTTTCGTTTCTGAAATGCTGCACGCCGTCCGCACTGCGCTGGAAATCTCGTCCAAAGTCAAGAGTCATGGCATTCAAATGTTTTGGCTGCCCAACTTCTAAAGCCGGTGTAAAGCTGCATTCGCGCCGACGACTCCCATGCCTGGATGCCAAGTTGAAAATGAGGCAGCCCGATGAGTTTTTAGTGACCCCCACCTTCCTCTCTCTCTCTCTCTGTATCTCTCTGTCTCTCTCTCTCTCTCTGTCGTGTTGATCCCGGTCTAAATCGCAGTGGGGTTCATTTCGGTGATACACTTATTTCAGCAGAAATCGCAGGGCTAGGGATGCTTGGGCTGCTGGGCTGGATCTTCCTGGACCGGCAGCATCCTACAACAGCATCCTTGGCGGGTTGAGGCAGTCTGACCGACTGTGCTGAAGCAGTGCTTTTTGAGAGGATGCTGCTGCTGCTGCTGCATCCGAGTCGACAAATAGTATGCGTTATGCTCTAGAAGCGGTTGCGCTGGGAAAGCTCTTACATCCCATCCCGTCCATCCCCTAATCTTGTTTAACACATAGTGATAAAGCCAGAAGCCCACACAGACACTGAACACGGAAAACATGAAGATTTACCCACATATAAATTTACAAAATCTATACTGCAACTTTTTGAGGCGCATTCATCAGCTTTGACCTTTGATAATTAAAGAGATAGCACTCCTCTTACAGCCCCGAGTTTCAAGTGTAATGATGCCAATTTAAACCCAATAGAAAGTGTTAGAAGCTATTAAAACAACTGCTGCTTGTCACACATCTATCACTCTATATGTGTGCAATTTTAGACTACAAACTTAATCTTTTCTAACTAATTTCTAATTAACTAATTAATTAAGTAGCCTTATTAGTGTTGCTTTTTTAAATTATTGATGCCATTCAATAAAATGTCGCAGATAAAATTGGTGTGAAATGGATAGAGCTTCACATGAACCTAAAAACTTCCAAACATAGCCTTAAAGGGACAATCTACCTATTTTACAAATGGGGATCAGTTTGCTCTTAATGAGAAATGCCTGCATGGAGCCCCTGGCGCATGGAGTTCAGAAGAAGTGAGCATAACCAGATATAGAAGATGATATAGAGTTGAATTATGAAAATGGTAGGATCCAGTGTTGTTAATACATTTGCACTCTCTTTATTAAGAACACCTGTGCAATGGCATGCATTCAATACAACAGCTCTGCCATAAATTCCAATTTTCAAAGCCACATTACACAGGTACTGGAGTGCATTATATTAAAGTATTCTTAATATTTTGTCCACCACACTAATGCATTAATGCTCTCCAGTACACCGCCATCACCCACTGCAATATCTACAATAATAAACAAAAAGTTGAACTATCTCAGCGTCTGCTACATCTTTTTTGACCATTCCTTTTCATTTATCTCTCGCAAATATCAACTGGATGTCTGATACAAAATTGCTGGATAACCCTTTAATTTTGACTAATGGATTGACGAACAGATATACAATAATAGCCTAGTCCAAACCATGCCGTGAAAGCACCGTACTTATTCCTACAATGTGCAGTATCAATATTGAGATATTTGGTTAAAAATAGTGATATTTGATTGTGTCCATATCGGCGAGCCTTAACTGATACTGAATTTAAACATCAATAATAATAAAATCAATGATTGTTACTGTTTTTGTTATTCATTATTATTTGTTAAATTGTAACGAGTTGTAACTATCTTAAAATCAGCTTATCAACATATTTTGAAACAATGTAATCATTCAATATTTTATTAAAAGAAACTCATTAAGCTGTAAGCATGTGCCTACCATACAGTCTATGGTGCCTACACTGTTTTACACTCACTCACTCTTCACAGTGATGTTCAATTCTCACTACGATTCAGTGTTTGGTGGCAAAATGTTTGAGCTGCAGCGTCAGTCTCTTTAGCTGGCCACCTCTGTGCCAGAATAAAATTACATTATGCCAACAGTTTTATTTTATTTTACACACATGTTTCATCTTGTCCGTGTATACAATGTGACAGACTACGCCTAAAAACAATGACATGTGCCGTGCTACATTTTTCTTTTTACGGTTGTTTCACACGCGAATAACTGGCCGCGCTAGTCACTCTGGTCCGGTACGCCGCAACCCCGGCAACCCGCTAGCTGTTAGCAGCTGTCCAAAAATACTCAGAAACTACCTGTGTGAAGCGGTCAACACCAGTGACGGGGTGAGGGATATTATTAGCAAAACAGTAACCTACAGTAATGTTCTCCTAAAATACACTGTTAACGCAGCGTGTTGATAGCGAGCGACCGTTATGGACTCTAACTGATGAGAATACGATAGTGTCTTTATCACGTCACGCTGTTTACTTTTAATATGCTGCAGCTAAGTTAACTTAGTGTGTTTTGTGTGTGACCCTGCTGGTCAGTCAGTATTTTACTGTCATCTAACAGCTCGACGTGATTTAGTGTCACCTTCCGCAACGTCGAATTTGTTTTTCAGACGTGTGTGAGCACCGGTGTTTGATGTGGTCAACATAGTAACTTACAGTAACTACGTGGCACTGACTGGCACCTCTCAAAGGCGAACGCCAATTCAATTCCATGCCTTGACATGACTTGACATACCACGCTATTCCATTTTATTCTTTTTAGTTAAATTCCATCCAGTGTCATGTTAGGCCATTCCATTCAATTCACTTGGCTTCACATTGTCAGATGGCTTGGTAGTGTTGTTTAGCAACCATTAGTCTATAAATAACAGCACAATGACGATTATGAATGACAATGTTAAAAAACTAAATTAATCAACAACAAAAAAAAAGCGAGTGCCGCTGTCAGACTTTGCAATCAACACTGCTTTCCAAAACTGTCAGTTCACTAATATGCAATATCAGTGTATACTAAACTGTGCAATATCAATATTTCCTATGTGCAGTTATGTGAATTCAACTGTTCAGTCTGTCTGTTTATTCATTTTTGCTTTTTTTTTATTGTTAAATGTATTTATTACACCTTGCTGCAATATAAGTATATAAGTAATACAAGTAAGTAATACAAGTAATCAAGTTAGTATTGATACAGTTTCAGTGACGCAATATGAAAAGCAAACAAAACTGATGCCAATGTTAATATACTGATGTTAGTGGGGAAAAAGAAAAAAACCTACTGACAATAACACAAAATAAAGAGGTATTGAAAGTCAATAAAGATATGTTAATGGTAGGGATGACACAAGTTAGCCATTAGTCTATATATAACAGCAAAAACATAAACAAAACAAAAAGAGGTGAGGGCAGTATGGTAAATAGAGTTATAGTTATACATTTGTATCTGTCTATGGTCCAGTTTCTTAGACAGAGATTAAGACTATTCCTAGACTAAAGTAATCGGATCTGTGGAAATATCCATTGAGAAAAAACTGTATTCCTGACTCCTGACCTTGATTTAATCCCTGCCTGGCAAATAGGACCTACATGCCTATGTCCTACTGGTTATCTCTTTAGTTATTACAGGAAGTGGCATGTTTAGCAACCAACATTGCACATTCTCTCTTTTCCCCAAGAATGACGGATAATTTCAACCTTTCTGTCACTGCAGATTCATGCTACATTGAAATGATGAGGAATGTGGTTGTGATGTCACTGCTGCTGCTGAACATACAGCATGTCCTAGCAGCACCCAAAGGCGTCGCTGCCAGTCTGAAGGCCAAGTGGAACATGACACCTTTCCTCCTGGAGACAAGGTATATATGACTCATCCCTCGGACATGCATATCTGGACACATCTGTACGAACAGATCCACTTAGAAAATGTGGGCTTTACATAAAATTTTCATTTTCTTATTACGATAATTGTTCAGCTATATTTTTTGTAAATGTTATATCCTAGCATGAAAATCTAAAGGCTGTCGGAAATCCCTCTGCATAATTCCAAGAATACAATTATGGCTACTAAATCATTTATCTTGAGTCTGAAAATATCACAATCAGTCTATAAAATACCCACCATGTGTATGCTTTTAATCATAGAATGTAAACTCCCCCAAATTCTTCAAAAAAATAATGAGGACAGTCTAATATTGTAGAGGTTAGAAAAATCTGAAGCATGTAATTCCTAAAACATCAATTTCTGGGGGGAAAAATGCTTCTTAAATTTATAGTTACCTGTCAAAATGACACCCAGATGTCACTGCAGTTCATCAAAAAAGTGCCCATAAATGACTCATAATCGACTTTAATAGCAGCCAAGCTTTCTAGAAGGATGTTTCTGTGTTTTCTTAACAGCAGAAATGTTTCACCACCCATCTATAGGCCTTTTTAACTGCAGAGATGTTTCACTTGTTATAGTAAGACAAGTAGTAAGTAAATAGGTAACTATGCACAATCCCAGGACCCTAAAAAACTGAAGCAGCTAAATATAATTTAATGTAATGTGATTAATTAAATTATTTCCACCTGTGCATTGCGTACTGCGGCATGTCTTAATGTCTCCATAAAAATGTCTATTGTAACACTATAATAACTTGTATATACTGTTTACAGTGTTAAGAGAAATTTAGATCATTTTAGAGATGATTTTTAGTTTAAAAATATTCAGATTGTCATCAACGGCTGTTGTAAGCTGCTAATGTCTGTGTAATGCTGTTTGAGTCTTCACAGCTGACATGGTGGTGTTCAGACTGGAGACAATTTTTATACAATTATAAACATAATGTAGATTTATAATGTGGTCTGTAGCTCTAAATGTTTGTAATTATTTCTCACAACGCTGTGGTTACTGAATGATGTTGACTAATATTACTGCTTTTAATTTCCTTTTTTTTCTGTGCAGCGAGTTTATCGGGGAAGATGGAAATGAGAAATTCTGGCAGTTTGTAGACACTGTGAAGGAGCTCACTGTATACAAGCAAGGGGGTATGTTGTTTGAAACCAAGCCATTACATTGAGTGTAGAGCTGTAATTTGTGCATAAAATAACACATTAAAAAGTAAGTTTTGTTGCTCAACAATTGTGCATCACTTCTAAAAAGCATCATTGTTACTAATATTGTGTCTCACAGAGTCCGTCCGCTCGTACTACAACTTGATCATTAAGAAGGCAGGACAGTTCCTCACAGATCTTCAAATAAATCTCCTCAAATTTTCCCTGGCCTTACGGTCCTACTCACCAGCTGTTCATGCATCCCAGCAGGTATGTTGTGATCAAAATAGTGTAAAGTTGACTATTATAATACTTTCTCACTGACAGCCTGGACATATAACTGTATGCAGGAGAGCCTGGTCCATTTCCTGTTAGAGGTTTTAACTTTTGCTGTCTGAAATAATCCCTTACTCTTTCATTCACTACTGATAGTGAGCAGTAAATTCAGATGTGTTAGCAGAAAGGAGTGTAGATGCCATGGACACTTTTTTGTTTGATGTGGACATATTTAGGCGATTACACATGCAAGCTTACAATCCATAACCATGATCCACAGGAACCTTTTAGACAAGAAAGCATAAAGTGCATACATTTACACACTCAATGGTGGACAGCATAAACAGTGTATACAGTAGTGATTTTGGAAACTGTATGTCTGTGTTCAAACCCTAATCTTGACCGAGGGTGCTCTGCAGTCTTTACTTACATCTCAGCTGTTTTGGCTGTGTTGAAATGCTGCACATCAATAACTAATTTTCTCACAGCCGTGGTTGTATTTGTCATTAGTTTCTCACAGAATTCAAATGTATAGGACAATTATCTTGAATTGATCCAGCGACACACAGAGTTGGCATTGGTGATCAAAATTGATTTAATTGCATTTTATATTACACTCAGATGCATTTATCAGCATGCTCATTGTGTAAAACCTTATATGCAAGATATTCCATATTCTGCTGTGACCTTTTATTCATCAAAGTTTAATACTAAATGCCAAAAGACCTGATAACAGATTAATCTTAAGATTCATTCTGAAAGTACTTTTCAACCATTGACACGAGCAACTAGTTGAGTGTCATTTCTTAAGCACATTTATACTACAGGGGAGTTTTAGGTACCACAATCTCTGAATATGAAACAGGCAGAAATCGGAGAGGGACAATATCCTGCTCTTGCAAGAGGAAGAGATGTTCAGATTCATGATGAATTGGTAGGGGGAAAGGTGGACAGAGGACAGGGAAGAGAGAGAGAAGCAAAATGTGCAGTGGATGCTCCAAGTGAGAACGACGTTACAGCAGGAACAAAAACATCTTTTGCCTACAGTGAGCAAATATGAGACGGGAGGCAGGTGAAATACTTTAGCCACACAGACGAGGGTTTAAATAGAAAGTGTGTAACTGTACAAAGCTGCAACAGCTTATTTTACTATTAAGTTCATCCTGTAAGTATGTGGCATACTTGAACAGTACATCTTTCAACTCTTTTAATTCAAACTGGTGTTTATATGATGAAAGTTTAATAGATACTCACTTAGGTTGGCTTTACATGCCATTTGACTTTACTATTAGGTGACAGTAAAGTCTGAATGAGAAATGACTTAAAGAAATACATTTTCACTGCATGCTGTATTCCCAATTCGTCATTGTTTTGTCTTGCTTTTAGTAATGATAGAGAGAAATTTCATTTTGTTGATAGTGATGCACTGGCTGATGAAATTCTTTCATTTTAAAATCTGTTCAACATTTAGGTGAATAACGGCCCTTGTGGGGAAATGAAATGTTGTATAGCACAATATAAATTGGTGTGGTAATTGCACTTGCATTTGCTCAAACAATATTATAAACAACAAAGTTAAAATATAATAGAAAAAGATAATATTCAGAATAATTGAGTCAGGTAAGGCTGGAGAGGTAGGGGGGTGATGCTTGATTTTGGGGTAGTTTTTATTGTGCAAAGCACTTTTTGCTACATTACATTTGTATGAAATGTGCTGTACAAATAGATATAGTGTGATAGTGTTATGTTGTAGTTAGTGTATTATAAAACATGTCTGTCCTGACTGCTCTTTATAGATAGCCAGTGATGAGCCTCCACCCAAGGCTTGTCCTGCCTTTGTTTCCATCCATGGTCAACACAGCTGCAGTACGAAGGACATCAAGAAGCTCCTGAAGGCAGCTGCAGGCAGGTAACTCAGAATGAGACCGTCTTCTCCTCTGTGGGTTAACTGGAAGTTTTTTTCAAAGTTAATTCACTGTTGGAATCTCAGCCTCGCTGGCAGCATTTTGCCTATGATGAACATAGAATTGTTGTTTACTGCAAATATTTTCTCTCTGAAATGTCTTAAACAACATTTTCAAATGCTTGCAGGCCAAAACCATATTTATACAAGAATGATCATACATATCCAGGAGTCAATAAAACATACGTGCCAGTTGTGATCCTTTATGCCGAGATTGGAACGAAGAAGTTCACCTCCTTTCATAAAGTGCTGTCAGAGAAGGCTGAAGAGGGCACGCTTATATATGTACTGCGACATTTTGTAGCGGTGAGTAATAATGATTTAAATTATGTTTTACTGACCAAATGCCATTTAAATAATAATGTGGTTTGCTTTTCTACTCTGTTAAGTTTTAAAATGTTAAAACTAGCAATACTTTTCTTATTGTGAACAAAACCCATGAACAACAAATCTATCCAACTGACAAGTATTGCCTGTACAGCCAGAGCTTTATATAACCTATTTCCTCTGTGCCATCCTATCCCAATGACATCTGCTGTTGTCAAAAAACAAATAAAATCATGCAACTGAGCCACACTGTTGCACTGAGTGACATGTTCTTTAAGTGACATGTTCTTTTAAAATGAACACGAGGCACCAAAGTTTATTTTAAATCAGTCCCGTACACAACATCCTATTGCCGTAAATACTCACTGGTACAACAAATGTGTATTAATCTGTGGCTGAAAAAAGAACCTAACAAGTGCACTGTGTACTTGGTTTCATAACATTTGCTAAAGCTTTGCTGAAATCCACAGTGCCCAGCTGTTTGAGGAAATTACTAAAAAATGTGAATTTGTGACCTGTTTTCAAAGATTTATGTCTTCAGCAGGATTGAATGGGTTTGTGACTGAATGCCAGAGACAGGGGAAGAAAAATCATATTGAGAGACAGATTAATACTATGCTGGTTTTGGTGTTTTTATGGGACGTTTTGACAGCAAGAAAAATCCAGAATAATATTAGCACCCTTTAACTCTTACCTTTAACAAGTTATAGATAATTAATGCTATAGATTTAATTGGACAATTAAAGGTATAGTAAGCGATGTGGGGGAAAACGAGGAGAAAAGTTGTACGTGCGCCATCCCCGAAGTTCATGGACGTGCATTGTCATGGTAACGGACATAACCACTGCGCAAGCTTCAGTTAGATACAGTGTTGCCAGGTGTACGATAATTATCGTATTTGTACGATAATTTGGCCCTCTGTACGATGTACGATCAATAATCCCAAAAAAGGCCAAAAATATGATCATTTGACCATTCAGTGAATGTGTGGTTGTAATCGGTTGTAATCAGCCTGTCGCAACTGTCTGTCGGATTTTTGTTGTGAACCCTGAAGGCATCTCTTTCCATGTGACAAATTTCAAGCCAATCGTGCTTTTCTAAATGTGAGCTTGCCTCAGAACAACGGCAATGATTGGCTGAATAGTCCGCTGCGCCCGCCCCAGGAAAAGAAAAAAAAGAAAAAAAAAAGAAGAAGAAGCACAGACGGCTCGGCCCGGTCTGGAGAAGCGCGGAAAAGAAAATGAAAGAACCTGGAGGAGGAGGAGGAGGAGAAGGAGGAGAAGGAGGAGGAGGAGAGGCTAAAAAAACGGCGGGGCAGAGTCGAAGTAAGCAGCATCGCCTACAAACTTACAGAAAAGAGTGGGAGAGCCAATTTGCCGGGTGGTTGAGACCTGTTGCAGGCTCGAAAGCAAAGCTTTTTGTCGCTGCTGCAAGACAGAGCTGGTGGCCGAAATAACTGTATTAAAAAACCACAACAAATAAAAAAAAACACAAAGAGAAAGAAAAGATATTAGCTCCAACACAAAAATCCATAACACAATGCCTGCAAAGAACATCTGAAAAGGAGAAGCTGGTCAAGCTGGCGGGGTTTTTAGCAGAGCACAACATCGCAATGAGGGCCACAGACCATCTGGTGGATGTTATCAAGGACATATTTAGTGACTCAAAAACTGCACAAAACATTTCATTCAGAAAACTGCCAAAGACGGAGACTGACACAGACTGGACAGACAACTCAGGAAAAAAACATGTACCCCTTGGAGTGTTGTTTTTTTTTTTTTTTACTATTAATTTGTTATCTTGGTTACCTCTTTTCCAGGTTATTATATAGCCAGGTTATATATGCACTTTATTTTATTTATTTTTTCCACAATATCTTTATTTGAGTTTTAAGCAGCATAGCAAAGAGAAATACAGTCTTTGACATTCCTGCAACATGTCAGCATATGTTAGCTGCCTTACTATGTTCAGAACAGAACATAAAACAAAAAATCACATAGAACTGCACTTTATTTTAAGTTAGAACCTGGTGCAGGCACTTTTAAGTTTTCATAAGTGCAGTTTTTGTTTATTTTATGAATTGTTGTCATTTTGATGACAGAGACAATGTTGTTTCTCTGAAAATAAAATTTCAATATGTGAAACCAGATCTTTATTTTCTTGTCAGTTATCATGAATACTATTTCCCTTTTAAACCTGGTGCTATGTCTATTTCCTAACAGTGGGTGGCCTCCAGGCCTCATGATTTGGCTCATTAGTTCCCACCCGTCATTGTTTATGGGGGACACGTTAGCCTCACGCAACTGTGGGGCTGCTGATGAATCATCCATTCCGTACCAACGCAAAGCCGTGAGTGCCTGTTGGATGCTATTCAACACTCGAGTGACTATATAGCGCATCCATAGACTTGTTATTTTGATTATGACGGGTGTACGATAATTTCCCTCAAAATACGATAATTTTATGTCTCTGGTACGATAATCCTACATTTCCCACCTGGCAACACTGGTTAGATAGCAGCATGTATTGCTCTGATAGTACAGGTGGCTAGCCTGGCTAACACCAGACCGCGTCTCAATCTCATGTAAGATTAGTGTGATAGCAAACCTGTGTTTATGAGACTTCATGACTGTAAACACTTTGAAGCAGTGAACAAACACCAGATACACAGCGAGCAACAACACAACAGCTACGTTGTAGGTTACCTTAGCACGATGCTAACGTTAGCTGCGAAGCTAACGTGCAGAGCGTCAAACAGCTGTAGTAACAACTCTGCTACTTTACAGCTAACAACACAACAACAGCATATCCTGACTAACTAGACGGTGAACTGTCAGCAGGTAACGTAACAGTTTATGTGAAGCAGCGCTGATGTTACTCACCTGTCCAGCAGATAAGCGTCCGCCTTCACTCTCCGCTCCTCCGCCGGGTCTTTGTCGGTCCCTCCGCAATTAGAAAACCACACTGATGTGTTCGCGGGTCCTTGTCTGGTCAAAGTCCTTCTTTTATATGTTTTGTTCGTCTAACTTCCTCCTCTGGATGTTTCTCGGTCAACTCTCCTTCTCCACTATGTTTGTACCAGACGTTTCTCGCTCTGACTGCGTACACTACGTAACCTCCCCCTCCCCTCTCTTTCTGACCATGAACGCGCATGAACGTTCCCTCCCTGTCTCTGATTGGCTGGAGCATTGTTGTGTTGGCTCGCTCCGAGCCACATATTTATCTGCTGAATCTCAGAGCCAGGCTGTGTATTGAGACCTTTTATACAGTCTATGATTGAGACCGGACTTTTTTTCAGCGCGCACTTAGATGGGACAGCTAGCGGATAGTGAGGAGAGATTTGGTGATTTTGACAAAAAATGTGTTGGATTATTATCGCTTACTACACATTTAAGTGAAACATACAATTTTATGACTTTCATGCCACAATATCAGCTTTTTTCTTTACACAAATGATGACTCTATTACAGTGTTTCCACAGTGAAATATTATTCCTTTTAGTCTGATTGAGAGAAGTACAGTACTAATAGTAATTTTCACATCTATCACTTTCTCAATTGTGTAGTCTATTAAATTACGTAAATTAAGTAAACTGATTCAAATTGCTAGTTTTGTGTGACCAACAATCCTAAAGATATTCAATTTACAATCATAAAAAACTGTAAAAACAGCAAATCTGTACATTTGAGAACCAGGAACCAATGAATGTTTGTCATTGTTGTATTGTTGAATGATTGACTGAGCAGACCATACTGCATTATGAACAGTGTTAAAGAGAAGAACTAACACATACCTGTGAAAAACTGAAAATCTGTGATAACACATACCTTTGAAGTAATAAACTGTATTTTTCATTGAGATGTGCTGATGAAAAACAAGGTGTGTGGGTGTAAAAGTCTGATTGTGCCTGTGAAAGGCTGAGGCAGTGCTTTGAATCTTGGTGATATTAGGGTCAAGGTTGGATGTCAGTGAATCTGCTGCTGTTTGTGGCAGTTGCTTGCTTTTTGTTCCCAGTGCAGAGGCATTTTATGGTTCATAGCTTGCACTGAATGTAGTATTGAAAAATAATTTCAAAAAAAGCTACTTTAATATGAGACACTCACTGGCTAAAATTGTGATCTCTTGAACATTACACCCATATGTAATAAATTGATCGATAAGGCCTGGCTAGCAGTCGCTCATACTCAGTCAATCAGTCTATGCAGGTTAGTGAAGCATTCTTACTAATGTTTTAACATTACCTACCACCCACACTGCCACCACCACCACAACAAAGCATTCAGACTGGTAGCATTCTCCTGGCATCAGCCAAACTCATCGTCGTCATATAGTGAGACACAGTTTATTGGTCCAACTGCATATTATTCTGCAGCTGAAAAAAAGCACCTAACAAATGCACTGTGCACGTGGTTTCATAACATTTGCCAAAAACCACAGTGCCCACTGCCCAGCTGTTTGAGGAAATTACTGAAAAAAGTGTCATTTTTAAAAGATTTATGTCTTCAGCAGGACTAAATGGGCTTGAGACTGAGACTGGGAAAGAACGTCTGAAAGTATTGAGAGACAGATATTGGTTTTGGTCTTTTGATGGCATATTTTGAAAATGAGTAAAATACACAATAACACTAGCTGCACCATTTAACTCTTACCTTAAGCAAGAGACACCATTTCATCAGGGCATTTCTTTTTCTCATTAGTTAGCTATACTTTAACTTATCCTTGCTCAGGTTATTAGGTTTTGGAAAACAAAGTAGCTCAACAGAGCTCATTATTAATAAGATATGGATTTGGTAGTGCAATTACATAACAATTGGAAGTGAAACATACAATTTTAAGATTTTCATACCACAGTATAAATTTTCATCTTTACATAAATGATGGTTCTATTATGGTGCTCCAACAGTGACTACTTGCTCAGTTATTTGTAATTCAGATAAGTACAACTGACAGTAATTTTCACCTTCACCACTGGTTAATCTGTGAATAATTTTCTCAATCTGTTAATTATTTAGTCTATTAAATGACAGAACATTTAAAAGGATACCCTTCACAGTTTCATTGAGCTGAAATTGTCATATTCAATTTGCTTCATTTGGAAAAAAAAGGCATCTGGTACCACATTGTCAGTCACTGAGCTCTTCAGTAGGATCCACTCTACTACAGTTTATCAGTGGAGATATAAAATGTTAGCGATGGGTGTGGCTGAGTCAGCTTAACCAAAACTAATTAGAAGGAATGTTCACATATAATTTTGCCATAAAGTAAGTGTGTATAGGAGAAAAGATATTCCCTGAGACTGTTCTAAAATGCATAGTTGACGGTTGTAATCACTTTAGTTCTGACAGTAACATGAACATAGACACAAACTCACTGTTTTACATCTAAGCCATTATTCATCTCTGCTTTTCTCTGCTGCAGAATCCAAAGCCTCAGAAGATGCTTTTATCTGGGTATGGTGTGGAGTTGGCTATCAAAAGCACAGAATACAAAGCTGTGGATGACACCAAAGTAAAAGGTCAGTTGGTGACTTCTAAAATATTGTGTACTGGACCCTGCTGTGTCCAAAGAAATAAAACACTAATCTTTTGCTTTTGCTTTTTCTTTATAGATTCAAAGACAGTCCTAAATCCTGAGGATGATGATAATGACGATGTCCAAGGATTCCTTTTTGGGAAATTAAAGTAAGTAGCTAAACTGTAACATGTTAATTGCCATGGCGATTGTTTTTAATCTCCTGTATTCTCTGTTATTGCTGCTGGGCATCTTTTGCTCTGACTGTGCTTTGTGTGAGTTGATGAAAAGAAAACAAGAAATCCGAGCGGTATTATATATCTTCACTCTTTTTTTCCACCTCTCTTGAGGAAATCTCACCCTGAACTCCAAGAGCAACTCGCTGAGCTTCGTAAACATCTCCAGGAAAGCACCAATGACATGGCGCCTCTCAAAGTGTGGGAACTGCAAGGTATCAGTTTTCTGTTGTTTAATGATTGCAAAAAAATAGATTTAATCAGTACAACTGGATGTTATATGACTGTAATGTGTCATTTAGTTTTTTTGTTTTGGCTTTGAACTTTAGTATAGTATATTTGTGGCTTACAGTGCTTTCATTTTGTACTGTCAGCAAGTCGAGGTGTAAACATACTGTACATATGTGCATAAAACATATACTCTGAACATATATGAAAAACCAGCATAATGTTTGCAGAATGCAGTAATATCTATTTTATTTGATTTATTTTTCCTCCCATTACATACAGAACTTCAGAAATGTTGCAGCATGACCCAGAGCAGACTTGACTTGACCAATTACTCAACAATGCTCAGCTCTATTTAGACTTTATTTAGCTTTATTTATAAGTCTTGCTTTATGATTTGATCAATTCAGATTCATAGTTAAAATATCGTATCATGTATTTTGTTGGCAGTGAAACTTATGGATATATGTGTGAGGAGTATAAATGAAAACAGCTTAAAAAAAACAACTTTTTAAAAACTTTTTTTGTATAACAGTTTGTTATACACCACTTCCAGTGTAAATCCAAACATAGCTATTTTAACATACACAGACACAGCAACAATTAGTCGCATTGGCTTACACCCCGATTAGCACCTGCTAAACTGATAATTGAGTACAGCATAAGTGAATATTTTTTCCTGTTTTTAACAACAGTTGTGAAATGTTACCACAGCCAGTAATGCTGTGTTATAGTTGGGTAAACCTCTCCTTTGATTTTCTTGCATGGATTTGTTTTGTCTAAACATAGTCTGTTTTTGTAGATGTATAATTGTTTTTGATTTCATCATTTTTTTTATCTCTCTGCAGATCTTAGCTTCCAAGCAGGTGCCAGAATCTTGTCCGTGCCAAAGTTTGATGCTTTGAAGCTCATGCGAGATATCAGTCAGAACTTTCCAAGCAAAGCCAGGTTAGAAAATTCATCTTATTTCCTCTTTTTGACCCATTTGATAACATTCAAATGATGCTTTTTTTTACTGAGCCCTACTCAGTGTCCCAATGTGTAAATCCATCCACAAACATGCTTTTATTAAAGTTCACCTCAGATGTGCTTTTTTAAACCCCTTTGTTTGAGCATGATTAGTCTTCCTTCCACATAGACATTAGCTCCACAATAAATTCACCTTTAATGCACAGTTCTAATCAGTTTTTTTTTTTTATTTTTTTTTATGTCTGTTTGTTTTGGCTCGGGCAGCTTGTAATAACAGCAAAAACTGCTGAGTAAGAGTCGGGTGTTTACAGGGAATTGACTGTAAATGTACCATCTTGTGGGCCCATGGGTTTTTGGAGATTAAAACTGGCATTTTACTGCCGACTGGGGATGTGGTAAAAGCTGATGGTGACTGTACATGTTTTACTGTTCCCACAGATCACTGACAAGAGTGGCCGTAAAGCAGGAAATGAGAAAAGAAATTGAGGAGAACCAAAAGGTGCGATATCATAAGTAGTGTCCCACATGACAGCGCAAAGGGGTTTTGTTTGATAGCACAATTAAGACAGCAATGCACAAGTTTTATTTCAGAGAATGAGTTTCTAATCTGTATCTGAAATAACTTCCGTAAGAACATCAGTCAAGACATTTTATTCTTACTTTTCTCCTTGTCTCTGTGTCTTTTGTACCTACTGCTGTAGTCTCTTGACACCTTTTCTATATGAAAAATCAGGCATTTAAAGTAGAATTTAGGGGATTTCGGCAGTCGACTAACACTTTTTTCTTGCAGCATCTCAGTGAAACCGTTGGCGTTCACCCAGGAGACGGGGAGCTCTTCATCAATGGACTGCACATTGATTTGGACATTCACAATCCTTTCAGGTGGGGACACAGCAGGAGGGAGTAGTAGTCTGCTTGTGCTCTCCCCACGAAACCTCAGACCCATGCATTGGCTCAGTTATCCTTTTCAACAAGATCAAAGTTTTCTGCATTTTGAAGCCACTGCCACACAACTATGGTGTATAAAAAACGAACCTGTGATTTTGTATTTATAGCATTTTGGACATCCTCAGAGGAGAGGCCAGGGTCTTGGAGGGTCTTCATAACCTTGGCATTAAAGGAGAGCATCAGGGCACGCTGCTGAGATTACCTGTAAACCTTGTAGATGACAGTTATGCCCTAGATATCAGACATCCATCTATAATGGTGAGTCCTGTCCAAAAGCGTTATTTTACTGGCGATTTATTTTTTCTTTGTGTACTCACACCAGGGTGTGAATTAGTGGATCAGTCATCAGGCTATTGCGAGGCTCGTGAGCCTGCCAAAAACCTCAGTTATTAACTGGGAAGTTGGCCAAGAAAAACTATCAAATTAAAAACTTGCATTTTTTTCATTTTAGCACCTCCGGCTATTTTAATATTCTAGGTACTAAAAAAAGCCAAAGAAATGAAGATATTAAAGCTGTCCTCAGAAGGAGAGATAATCATAGTGTGTCAAATGTTTGCACTGTTGGGAGCCTTTTGAGTTGCAAAGAGAGACCGTGGGCCACAAATTATGGATAATTTTGCAGCTGTGATTTTGGTCATTCATCATAAAAAAACTATACGTGATAACTTTTTCTGATGTTGAACACTTCAGCTTTATAATTACTGAACATGTGAAAAAGGAAATGTAGTCAAAATATATGAATCACCATTTTACCAGTCAGAGGGCTCCCAAATAAAGGGTACTAAATTGTGTTTGCAGTGCAATAGATTGTGCGTTTAGTTTGCGTGCGTTTTGCAGGTGATCTACTAAGAATAACTGCGTAAATGAAAACAGGTGCAACAGGGTGGAGACAGCAGTATTTAAATGAGGGTTTGGTGTTTCTTAATGGAGAGTTTGAACGAGCAGAAAGCTGCATGCACAAAATGAAATGTGATCAGGTTCTAGTGGAAGAGGTTAACAAATATATTGAGTTATAACAAAAACAAATATTACAAGAAAAACTGATATATGGGAGAATATTTGTGACAAAGTCAATTCTGTTGACTCCAATTCCACTCCAAAATTATTAATACAGGTGGAAAAAAATCCATCTGTGTGCAGTGCGCAGCCAGTTAATACCTGTCCTTCAAAGGTATTATTTATATACACAGTTTCCGTCAGCAAAATGACTTTCAGGTTTGGTAAATCACAATGCGTGTACTAAATAACATATTTGCATTTTCTCCTCCCTGTATTTTGCACACTGGGGTTGAAACGCGCCACATTACATATTCATTAACGTGCTAAATGCACAGCGCGTATTATCTTACACAGTTGAAAGACGCAAACCTCAGTGCGCTGTGTTAGTAGATCAGCTTGCACATTTTTTGCGGGTGATGTCAAGTTTGCACATGTTTTTACACACACAAATCTTTAGTAAATCAGGCCCAGCATGTCATAATTTTCTCACAATCCTCATTGTTTCATGTGCTTTTCAGTGGGTAAACGACATTGAGAATGACATGATGTACCACAGCTGGCCAACAGGTGTACAGGAGCTCCTGAGAGCCACCTTTCCTGGAGTCATTCGGCAGATCCGACGCAATTTATTTAACCTGGTGAGTCTCCAAAATGACATCTTGGTATCATCTTTGACCAGCATTTCACTAAACTCAAGAAATTCAACTAAGAATATTGCAAAAAATTGTTTAAATCATGTCTTCGGTGATTCTCAAACTTTTAATTCACACTTTCATCTTCTCTTTCATCAGTTTTTTTTGGTTTGGCCTGTTTGTATGTGAAGCACTGAGTACCACTGTGTTTTAAGAAGTTCTATATAAATAAAGCTTCACTCACCTACATGATCAAACGTCTCCTCTTGGAGGACTGAACATATCTGCAGGAGATTGCCAGGGCTGTGTCAGCCGTGCGAAAAAATTCTGTCCCAGGTGTATTGGAGGAGAGGACATGAGGTGTGATGTTGATGAGAACTCATGGCCAAATGCAGAAGACAGGGTTGACTAGCACTGCTTTATATCTATACCTGTACCTATCATATTCATGTATTTTTTGTGACTATATACACTTTTATTTATTTTGCATTATAAGGACTGCTGAAGCATATTGCAGCATTTCTGAACAATTTCTGCAACATATTATACTATAAGGCAGCACAGTCCATGCAGTAAAGAGGAGACTTTTTTAAATTGTAGAATAAAAGCTACTCAGTAGTGATAGAGAATATTGATTGGGGCAGTGGTGATCCTAGTTGAAAAGTTGAAAAGTTTAAAGAACATTTACCCCAACTACTGCAGTAGAGCTCTTCAGTGGCCAGCAGATCAGACTGTGGTTGTGTGACTGAAGCAAGAAAGACTTTCTCTCAGTGCAATTTCACTAATTAAATAGTGTTTTTTAAAGTATGTGTGTTATGAGTCACAAAGGTTTCTTGTTGGAAGTGAAATGTCATAAGAGTTGATTCTGAGGTGTTGATGAAGTGTTTTAGTAACATTAGTGCCTTTTGAGTGTGAGAATAACTGAGAGAGAGCTGCGAGAAGAGATTCGAAGTGAATTATAGAGAGAGTATAGACAAATACTTATGAACGCTGTATGTAAAAAGAGAGAATACACAGTACATTTTGAATAATGAATATGCCCTCGATTTGAAACTGTTTTTTTTTTCTTTATCAAAACTCTATCAATAATGTGTTTGTAAATGCTTCTTGACTCCTATGTTGTTAGGTAATGTTCCTAGATCCAGTACAGGAGGAAAGTGTTGAGCTGGTGAAACTAGCAGAGCTTTTCTACAAGCATAAGATCCCCCTGAGGTTGGTACTGTTATTTCTCACACCTCTACAGCTGTTTATATGGTCCACTTTTAACATTTATAATCTTTACAAGGCAGTGATTTTCATTTCACCTGCAAATTGAATACTTGTTTTTTGCCCATTTTCTGTAGAATTGGATTTGTGTTTGTTGTCAACACCAAAGATGAGATTGATGGCTTCTCAGATGCGGGGGTTGGATTTTACCGACTGCTGAATTACATTGCAGACGAGTACGATGTATCCCAGGCTCTGCTGTCTATGGTCTCGGTAAGCATATGACACGAATAAATCTCTGTTGTTTTAGCAGGCACTTCTTGAAGAATGACTAAAGCACACTTCTCGCCATCTCCTATCTCTTTGTGCCTCAGAAGTCAGTTGTTTTTACCGTGTTGAGTGTTATCCCACTGTTTGAGACATTATTGGACTAGATGATTCAGTGGGATTTTGCCTGTGGCGTCAGCTCTCTCAAATACAGTTAGAAATTATTGACAGTGGTAGGGATTTGAAGACAGTGATGATCAAATCTGATCTGACTTGCCACTCTCTCTCTTGCAGCTGTACAACAAAGTAGATGTAGGAGAGACGCTGTCTGTTGATACAATCTCCACATACCTGAAGAGAAAATTCCCTAAAGCCAACGCTGAAAGGATTCTAGGTGTTGAGTCCGAGTATGATGATAAAAGGAAGGTAAGGAAATGAAATAGTTTCTACTTTTTGTTTTGTGTTCATTGTAAGCAATTATTTCTTATTCATTTACAATAAATACGTAAAATAAAGAGACGTCAATATCTGTGCACTCCAGGACGGTGCCCTCTTCTACAAAAAGAGTGGCCTGGGTGCGCTACCTCTGGCTTTATTTAACGGAGTCCCTCTGAGCCCAGATGAGATGGATCCAGAGGAGCTGGAGACCATCATCCTGCAGCACATAATGGACACCACCACTACCTTCCAGAGAGCAGTTTTTATGGTATAACATGACTGTGTAGAAAGGTCTTTATATTCAACCTCCACACTGTTCCCGCAAGTTCCTTTTTTTGGTGCCATAGAGTCGAAGATTTATATTAATATACACAAGTGAATAGAAGTAAACAGAAATTCAAGATTAGAACTAATGATAGTTTTCTTCATTTTTAAATGTGCATACAAGTAATATTTCAATGAGTTAGGGGTTAATGTTGATGTTCTTTGAAAAGTAAAGTAAAGAATCATCCACAATATCATAAATAGCTATTTGCTATGAAGTGTATGACATTTTAAGATGTTTGCACTTCAAATCATGTTATCTGCTCATATGTAGAGTGTACCAAAGATCCAGTATGTCCTCATGGATTGATGTACTCAGAGACATCGCTATTGTCCCTCTTGTCTCTCTTCTACAGGGTCAGTTGACTGAGGGGACAGACGTAGTGGATTATATAATGGAGCAGGCCAATGTGGTTCCCAGGATGAACCCTCTTATTCTAAGCACAGACCGAAAGTACCTCGACTTCACTGCCAGCCCAGGTGACTCCTGCAACTTATGTTAAACTACTCAATTCATTTTCTTTGTTGCTGCCATTTTGTAAAACTGCTTTCTTTCTTGCTTTTTAGTTGTAGATGACTGGGAGGATACAACAATGTTTTCATTCTTCGACTCCAGAGACAAGACTGCTGTGATGGCGAAGAGAATGAAGTACTTTACAAACAGCGGTGAGACTTTCCTTGTTATTTCATGTCTTCCTGCAACAATAATACACCTTTTTAGATGGATTCACATCTTCCCATCTTCAGTGCCACAGTGACTTTGTTTGAATGAGTTCACGCAGCAGTATAAATAACTTATTCCAGCATTTGCATCTTAAGTGGAACAATCATTGTGCATTAACTTGTTGAAACTCTGTAAAATAAACAATGTCTAAACCAAAATGAATCCTACACTGCTCTGCTGATCTCTGAAAGTGAGAAATTGACCTTTGTTAAGGCAGACAGGCTGTGCCTCCAGCAAGGTAATTGCTGGGTCTGCTGACTGGCTTTTGGCCAACAGCCTAACTGGTCGTCAGAGCCAACATTTCACTGCTAAGGTCTTGAGTGTAGCTGTCTCACCAAGGCTGTGAAGGCTGATTGCACCGTGGACTTGCTGACCAACATGCTTGCCTACCTACTTTTCTGACCAACTCAGTGACTGACTGACTGGGGAGAATGTAACTATGACAGGTGGCACAATTCTCTTCTAATATACTCAGCTATCTGCCAGATGTCCCGGTCTCTCACCTCTCTCGCACCAACTGAACATTCACTGAGATGACTGTACTTCATTTTCCATCTCACTTCTCATATCAGTGTATAACCAGGGTGAGGACCCTTTTAAAGGATTAGCAACTCTCTCTAAATGCCACGTAAGCGTCAAAGTTGACATTGAGAGAGGTGATTTGCGCAAGATAGCGAGTTTGGCTACCAGCAGGTGGGGTTGGATGGTGTTAAACACACTTCTAAATATGTTGTGAAGTTGTTCCAGGCGTTCCTATACCAAGTTGGCCCTACATATAAACAAACTATGATGATGATGAAATTTAAAATCTCGCATAGGCTTACTAGCCGACTCGGAAAGTATCATTTTATCTTAAAGAGGGCACCCTGTTGTCTAGAGCTGTGCCTGTTCATATTTACTATTGATCGTTGTCGTCAGTGTGTCCTCAACCCCTTCTCTGGCTCGTGTGCGAACTGATAACCAAAAAGTGAGGAGATGTAACACTGACAGGTACTCAGGCTGGGACAGGCTGCTGGTCATTCATCTCCTTGGTGCCTATGGATAATAATATGACTGGGAGATCCCAGTTCAACCACGGTCAAGAGTTCCAGGCCTCTCTGGGTGTGAAGGCACCAGATCTTCTCTACTCTGTGTCTTGGGAAGAGTGTTCATCTATGATCTTCCTGTTGGAGTGCATGAGTAGGATAATTTCAGCCCCTCTGCCTCTGTGTGCCTGTGCAATCTCAGTGGAGTGTGGAGTTGAATCCACTGGTGCTGTATGCTGGAGCTGGCTGAATGAGATGGGCTGAGTTCCCAGGGGTAGGCGGGTGACAGGTGCAGGGTTGGCTCTGAGGGATGTCTGTGGGTAGAGAGCATCATGTATTCAGTCTCTCCTGTAGACTGAGCAGTCTCCAGCAGTTCCTGTCTCAGTGCTGCTACCTCAGCCTTACAGCTGTCTCTGTCACTTCTCAGCTGCTTCACCTCCTCACTGAGGTAATCCAGATATCTGTTCTGACTGACTCTGTCATGCTGAAACTCTCTCAGCTAAGTGTTGAGATTGTCCTCTGTTTCTCTCCTGAAAATGATCAGGACATTCTTGGAGGAGAGAAGGTTAGGGTGTGTGTTTGGCAGAAAAGCACTGGGAATGCTGGGATGAAGTAATGTACATGGGTATCTTGGCAACATATTATCACTCTAATGGCTGTTGTATGATAGACTAGCATTGCCTCTTTGCTTTTTAATATCTATTTGTTATTCTTAGACTACTATCTCTTTGTTTGACATTGTATTTTAACAATGAGTATCAACTGGAGAATGCCCCATGTTATATGATTGGTTGCCTGAAATGGAGCAATAGTGATGACATCAGTGCCTTTTGAAAAGTTGAGAGATTTAGAGCTAGAAGAGCTCAGAATGGCTGCACAAAAAAGTCAGAGCACTCCCAGAAAAGACGCTGTGTGCTGCACTTTTTCTCTAAGCAGCCGCATATGTGCTCTCCTCTTTGGGAATTGGAAAAAAATGCTGGTGCCCAGTAAAAAATGCTATATGGACACTGAGCCTTAGGCTGCTGTTGGTCCAACTGCTCCCTGAGCTGTATGTGCTCTACCTCATCTTCTTCACACTGGTTAGATTGTATTTTAACATGCTTCTTAAATTGCAATGCCATGTTATATGTTTGTATTATTGAGTAATACAGAGTTGTTGCTCTTTTGTCTTAGATGGCGATGGGATGAGCGCTGTGACCATGTGGATAGCAGGAGATTTTGAAAAAGTCTCAGGAAGAAAATTGTTGCTCAGTGCTCTAAAACATGTGGTGAGTATCGTTTATTCTGTGCTGTTCATTCCTACTCATCCTTTCATCCCATCCTTTAGTTTGTATGAGCAATGCTTTTAGGAAGCCTAATTTACAAATTAACAAAGTATATAACAAAACTGATTATACCCCTGGTCAGTATCACGGAAATTTAAAGTATACAAATTGTGTCTATTTAATACAATTTTATTATATTTTAAACTATACCCAAGAAGAATTTGCAAAGTTTTATCAGGCAGTTTTGTGCTCAGAAGCACTTGCCTGTCTGTTTTTCAACTCAAGATAGTGTAAAACCTCTGTAATTGGTAGTATAAGTTGACCTGTATGTTGCAACCACTGCTGCAACTGTGTTTTGGCTTCTGTTCAGCCTACCGATGATGTTGTACCCTCTCCCATCTGTATGAAGTCTCATAATCTGGTTTCTTGCTTGTTATGGTAATTCCTTATCATGTGGAGCATTAGACACAGGCCAAAACTGAGCAGGTTGTCTTGTTCACAGGTTCTCTTATAACCTTGTTTAGGCAATTAGTCTTAATTGGAAGTCACAAGTGCAATCACTTTTATTGCACTGAGGTTGTCTGAAGCCTGTATTTTCAATAACCCGTTTGATCTTATTGTAGTCAGATTAATCAAGTCTAGAATTCCAACATTAGAGCCAGCATTTAAAAAAATGTAAACAGTATTTGGGAACACATGATATGACCCCCATGGCTGTAATGCATTATAAACATACTTATAATGCTTTACAATCTGCTTATAGCACTGTATTACTTCAGTTATAAGCACTCATACATATTCAGAATGCTTTATAACAGTAATGAATGATAACACATAACATTTTATAATGACTGATAAGGTCAAGTATCATAATACTTCATAATTGCAAGGATCATAATGTGTTATAATTCTCAGTGTTGTAAAATGTTATGGTCCTTTTATAATGTTATATAATGTGATTATAAGTTAAAGTTTTCATTGTGTAAAATAATTACATTTCTAATGTATAGGTTTTGTGTTCATTGTTTTTTGTGGGGGAAAAATTATTGATTCTATGCATGAACAACATGAAACAGTCAAATAATTAAAAAAAATAAATGTATTTGTTTAACAGGTTATAACAGACAATGAATCCAGTAACAACTTTTTGGTGATGAACACTTCCTTTTTCAAATGTATTGTTTCCCCCAAAAAACTCATTCTAAAAACTCATTTGACTTGAATTATAGATAATGACTGAAACAATTACTACTTTATCTGTAGGTGTATGTTACCTCTATTACCATATTCCTTTACCTTACACACCAGTAAAAGAGATGAAACACATTAGGTGTAATAAATAAAAATGTCTTTTCTGTTCATTAGGAAAACATATTCTTCACTGGTAGAATAGAAGTCTGTGGATATATGAGAATATGTGTGTAAATTAGATCACTGCTGAGTTTCTGTGTGTGTGTGTGTGTGTGTGTGTGTGTGTGTGTGTGTGTGTGTGTGTGTGTGTGTGTGTGTGTGTGTGTGTGTGTGTGTGTGTGTGTGTGTGTGTGTGGTGTGTGTGTGTGTGTGCAAGCAGAAGTCGAGCCCTGGAGTGCGCATTGGAGTGATAGATAACCCCAGCGGAAAGCCTAGCGAAGATAACACAGTGCTATACAGGGCTATCTGGGCCTCTCTCCTCACCCAGAAGAATAAGGCTGCAGCAGAGTTTGTGCAAAAACTCCTGAAAGAGCAGAGCAGCCAGCTCCTCCAGCAGGGGACCAAGATGAAGGACTTACTGATGCAGGTAAAGGAGGGATTAGGGAATGCAGGTCTGTTTGTTGGCACTTCAGAGATAATCAGATTCCAAACATTTGATTTGCATTTCTTTCACATTTGAAGCAAATGGAAGCTGTTTAGATTTTCTGTTTTTGCAATTACATCAAAGTAGAAGACTTAATGTAGCCCTGACTTCATGATACTAGATGAAGTCAGGGCTACATTAAGTCTAAGTTTGACTGGATTTCGAATGTCAGTATTTTATTATGTCACAGAGTAAGAAAAATTGTACCGGCAGTAAAGGCTGGTAAGAAATGTTTACAGTCATTGTTGTTGTTGACTGTGTCATTTAGGTAAAGTTCTTCCAAGACTGCTTGGGTTTAAACTAAATTTAACATTAAGCAACTTTTGCTTGTTTTTATAATAAAAACAGAGTTTTGTTTTGATAAAAAATATAGTTTGGTATCAAAATTCAGATATTGTGTTGACCCTTGTATCAAAAAAATGACGACGATGTGCAGCCCTAAATTTAAGTGACACACATTTTTTGTATTTATATTGTATTGTATTTATATTGCATTATTACTTCACCTGAGTGCAGACTGTGTTGGGTAAAATGATGATGATGATTAACAAACCAACAGTTTGACTGGCAGTGCCGTCAGCCCTTCTCTGCTTGTGTGGTGACTGTTTCCTCACACGTACCCACTGGACTGCGACTGACTTGCAAACTGCACCATTATCCTGAGAATGATTTATTATTTCGCAAAGTTGCAACGTGCTGCTCTGAATTGCAGCAATGTCAATTTTTGTAGGTCTTGTGTCAAAGACTGTGTGTCTGTCGATGTGTTTCCCCTCACCTCAACCAAAAACAAACTTAACTGAAATGTAACTAGTTATCTCTGCTATGCATATCCATAATGTAGTCCCAGTTCGTGCCTCTACTGTAGTAGCGTACACAGAACATTGGGGTCAGAGAGGTGCCCATCAGTTTCTATATAATTAATAATATAATTATTCGTCACTGTTTGAAATATCCAGAGGGCCATTTAGAATTACTTACCGCTTGTTCTGGTATTTAATGAATCCTCAAAGACTCTTCTAACCATCTAGATGGGAAAATGGTCTATTTGATTTACAAAAAATGTTTTCCAATATGCGACTGTTTCTGAATCCAAAACTCTGACCTCAACAGTGATGGGGACACTACAGGGCACATCATTTTTATGGGTGGGAAACACTATTTGAAGGGGCAATACAGAACAGGTATTATTATATGGCACATCACTGGTGGGTGATATGGATAAAATTGTCTGTTGTGGTTCATTTTATAAAGATATGCAGGTCCACAGTGTGCTTTGTTGTAAGTAAGTTGTTTTCTTTGGGGTGGGTTATTGAATTGTTGGTGATCCCCTTTAGATTGTATCAGTAAAATGTGTATCTCTGCAAAATGTATCTCAGTGAACTGAGAAGAATGTTAATCTACACTGATATAATTGAAAACATTTATAGGCAGAATTGAAGAGCATAATGGTAAAAACAAGGAAAACAAAGGTTGGATATAACCACTTGCAGAGATTTGTCTGCCACTGTGTTCTTGATTTAAGTGCGCAGTCTGGCAAAATTGTGATTGATGAGCCCATCTTCTCATTCCTCTACTGAACATCAGCTAACAGAATACATTTAGAGCACGCAGGATGCTCCACAGCCTGTGGATGCCGAGGCAAGCAGCCTACTCACTGTCAGTTCCACTTGATCTGTCGCAGGGGCCGGCACACGGTGGGCTCCACACACTGAATCTTAAACTAAAAAGTGCTGGTGGATACCAGGCCTCCAGGACTGGAGGAATAACCAAGCTCCTGTCCACTGTTCATGGTTTTGTGAGCCACATGTGTTCAGTCAAGCCTGACCATCTTTCTGCTACTTTAAGCAGTCTACAGCCACTGATACCATGCTGTAGTGTGCAGCATCCACCCACACAGCATTGCACATACCAAAATAAATTCTCAGATACTAATCAACAAATCAGAGGATAGGATAGCTCCCATTTCTCATATTAGGAACAAGTCATACAGCACAGCTTACATTGGGGACCAACCATAACAAACTGTCCTTTCAGTTATACCTACCTCAAACAATGTGGAGAGAATGGGCAGGAAATAACAATGGAAAGATGGGTAGGAGGTGGCTGTGTGAGTTGAGACCCAGAGTCAAGGGATATGAGTTTATTATTGGCTGCCAGACAGACTTGCTGACTGGATTGTGCTGACATTATTGGTATTTCACCTGTTCTCCTGAGGAGAGAATGTTGGAGAAACTAATAACCTGACTCCACAAACCCTCCACTCTCCCACACCTAATTTGTTATAGACAAAAATGGCTGAGGTTTAATTAAGAGTTTGTTATATTAATTACAAATTGATTAATCTCATTTTCACACATGTGTATTTCTGACAGCTCGGTCCTCTGGCTGAAATATTTTATGTTTGAAAACTGTAGTGATTATGCTGATGCAATGTATCAATGATATTGTGAATAACCAAGTAATTCCTTCCTCACATACATCATTCCTCAAGCCAATGCATCACTCAATTTGGACAAGCTGGGAAAAAAAAGGTCTTTGAGTTGGTCTATTGGATTGTACAGTACATCACAATTTTTTCAGAAATGTGCAAGTCAACAGTTCAATCAATTCTTCTAACATCCTAAACAAACTTTGCTGTTCTGCTCTAGGGTATGGATAAAGATGCCTTTGAAAAAAAGTTCAACACCCTGGAAGTGGATTTCATCCAAACTCAACAGATCTTCTGTCAAGACGTCCTGAAACTGAGTCCTGGACAGCGGGCAGTGATCAGCAATGGCCGGGTATAAACAGTTTCTTCAGAATAATAATCCCTAGATTTTCTGCATGAAAGGTTGTTAGAAAGGTAAAGCACGGGGTTAAATGTTGCTGCAATTGTTTGGAACAGTAGAGTAAGATCCTACTGTTTGGAGTATTTTTCTTTGAGTGCTTCCTTAATACTGTCAAATCAGCATGACGTCTGTTTCTCAAAGGTCACAGGTGGCACAAACTGCACTGTGTGTGTGTGTGTGTGTGTGTGTGTGTGTGTGTGTGTGTGTGTGTGTGTGTGTGTGTGTGTGTGTGTGTGTGTGTGTGTGTGTGTGTGTGTGTGTGTGTGTGTGTGTGTGTGTGTGTGTGTGTGTGTGTGTGTGTGTGTGTGTGTGTGTGTGTGTGTGTGCGTGCGTGTGTGTGCGTGTGTGTGTGTGGCGCGTGTATGTGTGCACAGAGCTGTTGACTGATGTCTCAGCAGTAGCTATGCTGACAGCCACGGATGAAGAGGCCAGCCTCTGAAATGGCACTAACAATTAATATCATTTTACATTCCTCTGCTGCAGTGGCAGGGCTCTACTCCCAAAATAGAAAGGAAGACAACACAGGCAGCACCACTGAGTACAATGATTTTAAGTGAATAAAACACTGTGTTATGATCGCATTACATTTAACACCCCCTTGGCAAACAGTGAATAATACATGCTGAGATAAGAATTGGAAAAGTTGTGTTCTGACTGCTTTATTTTCTCCACGTTAGATCCTCGGTCCGTTTGAGGAGCAGGAGGAGTTCACTATGGAGGATTTCCACTTGCTAGAGAAGATTACACTGAGAAGTTCTGCAGAGAAAATCAAAGCCAAAGTTAAACAGATGGGGATGAAGCCAAAGCAGTATGTTTGTGTATTTTATTTAGGCATTGTTATTTGACACAAAATGTCTATTTCTGAGTTTTGTTTGTTAGTTTGTGTAGTTACAAGTTTGTCTGACAGAATTCTAAAGAGTAGTTTTGTCCCCTTAAATTAAAAACGCCTCCAACATGTGTGCTAAATCAAAACCAGGTTTTCTGTAGTTAAGAAAGTACAATTTTCTCATCTCAAAGGTAACCTTCACTGATTTATGAGGCTGCCTTGTTAACAGTTTGACATCACATTATAGGAGCACATTTTGACATCTCCCTTAACGCCTATCATTAATTAATGATAGACAGACCCTGCTAACACCTGTTCTCCCTCCTCAGGGCCAGTGACTTAGTCATGAAAGTTGATGCCCTTCTAACTGCAGCCCCCAAAGGAGAGGCCAGAAGAGATGTCCATTTTATCAAAGACAGCCACAGGTGGGCAACGTTTTTTCTCTGTTTACTGTCCTACAGTCTCAAAGGGAAGCGGTCGTTCTCCTTTTGTTATAATGGATCTGAAAATTGCTACACCATCATTTCAAGCAGTGCAGAAAGGCGAATCTTTTGATTTGCAGTTCTGCTGAATAAGGGTTGTATAACCTTGTGTTGCTGAATCCGCTTTGGTATGCTGTCCTCCTCCTCAGTGTACTCCATCTCTCCCCGCGTGAGAATGAAGTGTTCTATGATGTGGTGGCCATCGTTGACCCCCTCACCAGGGAGGCGCAGAAGATGTCCTCTCTGCTGATTGTAAGCTGTATTCCTCTCTCGTATTCCTCTCCTCTCGTCTCTATTGATTCCTAATCCAGCAAGGACACACTAGAATCACTTTCATTGAAAGGAAGGATACAGACACACAAGGCTAGGCAAAGTCCAAAAGTTCAGATAGAAGTGTTCTTTTTCTTCCACGCTCATATTGATGATATGATCCAGTCTTTCATGATGAAATCCTTTTTATGGACATTGTTTATCCTGGAAGATACTGTACATTCCTCCCCTTTAAATGATTTGCAGTCAGTAAAATTGGTCTGGAAAAAAAGAGAAGGTATTTATTTTGTTGTGTATGTATGATTTATATGCTCTTTGTGAACCAACACAAGTATGCTTATTTATTACCAGTTTGACCAGATACGGTTATTTAGAAACATTTTCTTTTATGGGCTTAGTTTCACTGAAGCCCACCAGCTGTCTGCTGCCTCTAGCTGGAGGCATGTTCTGCTGATGACTTGAGTGAATATGAAAATATGACTCACCATGCCTTTTCAGACAGCCAGTGAAAGAGCCACCTTCAGAAGCTGTTGTTTGCAGGGCGTTTTCAGTGGTGTTCTGCAGAATGCAGAGGAAATTATGATGTGAGCATATCAACATCACAGCTGGTCATGATGAAGGGAACTCATTGCACCCATGACGACTGGCTCATTGTTTTTTAGACCACTGTTATATCATGAAATATGTATGAATTTCTATGCTTTGACATTTGAGAACGTCCTAAAATTCAGTGGAATAAGAGCAGTGGGCAGTGTAAGACTCGTGTCTTGTGTTAGTTGCCTCTCTGCTGGGCTGCCTCTGCCTTGCTACTGATTTCTAACTGGGTCTTTTCTTCTGTGATTCCTGCAGGTGCTCAGTCAAGTAGTCAATGTGAGACTGCAGGTGTTTATGAATTGCAGGGCCAAGTTGTCCGAGATGCCCCTCAAGAGGTAAGCTCTAGCTCCAACAGTAATTAAATTTCCCTGTTTGGCTTTTTTGTGTATCCTCTGACCATTGTAGGTTGAGCATCTCTGCCTCGCTCCTTCCCTTTGTAAGATTATACTGCACAGATGCAATCTGCTTAATAACACCACCTTATTGCTCTGGGCCTCCTCTTGCATCTCTGAGCAAATTGCTTACAGCTTGCACTGCTGCAGTTCAAGACATGCAGCAACGAACAGAAAAAAAAGTAAGCAGTTAAAATTGTCCATTAACCACTGTGAATGTGAGTCATTATGTAATTTGGGCAGTGTTCTTTTTTTTCTTTCTTCCATAATGGGTCCAATTATTTGTTGTGGTAATCTATTGAAATAGCTCAAATGTTGTTTTTTTCCGGTGCAAAATAGCAGAGATGTTCCAAGAAATGTATCCTCACTTTGGGGAGACAATTTACAGTATGACCTTTTGGAGGTCTCTCTTTAAGAGCCCAGTCAGAATTGAACTGACAGAAACATCTCTTCCCCCACAATTCACTTACAAGCCACCCCCTTCCTCAACCCATCACACTTTCTGTCCCCCTGAGTGACGATTGCCTGTAATTGACACAAATGGCTTCATGATATCTTCACGAGAGATAAATACACTGGATGTCTGCAGTCCAGCTGCTACAGAAATGATCTAGTGGCACATAATGCACAATGCAGCAACATTTCATGTCGCTAGCCTTTGTAAAAGAAAGGTTTTGCATTGCTGGCTGCTTTCTTAAGGTACTATTCTCATATTCAACCACTGAAAATGTGTGTTCGTGTGTGAAGTGCAAGTGTTTAAAAGCCAGAGATCTAAATATCTGATCAGAACATATTTGTTGTCATTTTTTAATAAACAATCCTATGAAAAACGTTTTAATGACAAAAAGTAAATGTATGTCTTTCATGAAGTAATAATGGCTAGTTTAGAATAGTAGTAGCATCAGCAGCAGTAGTAGTATTCGTCATAGTAGTTTTATAGCACCAAGTTACAACATCCTTGATTCATGTTCCTTGTAGAGCCATAAGCTTGGTAATCCCATAGCCCAACCCTGGAGATACTGCTGTCACTGGGTACATATGAATCTTTTTCTGCATCAGTGGGTTCATCTTATTCACTGCTATACTTCTCACACTGGTAAGATCGCAGCAGAGACCACAGGGTTGCTCATTGTCTTTTTCTCACTTTCCTTCTTGTGGAGAATTGGTCATCTCATAAATTGGAATCACTTGAATGAATACAGTGCGTTTCCTCTGGTGAACTGGATTTTTGCCTCCTTAACTACAACCTTTCCCTCAACACCTCCTTGGGGTGTGGTAGCAGCCCCCCGTCTCACTCTGGAGTCAACAGCCCCTCTCTCACTGCTCTCCACTGAAACACGGATGCCGGGCTGGATGGAATGAACTTCAGAGAAATCCCCCTGTAAAAAAAACAAAATGACGGCACACATTTGAGGATAAGAAAGGCATTCTAAATAAAAAGAATTAGCATTGGTAATGTTTCTCATCTTCTACATTATCTATGCTTATTATGACTCCACGATGTCAGAGGACACACTGAAGAAAAGCAATTAGCATAAAGATTAGCCTGGCGCTAGCACCTGTGACAGCTATGAGTAATAATGGAGAAAAGGAACATTTCTGGTGTGCAGGCTACTGCATATATTTCTGGTATTGGTTGAACAGGAACACTGGCAGTAATAGTATAATATTAGATTCCTCACTTTGAAAAGATTGTATATACCCAGCTGTCACAACAGAGCCCATCTCTCCTGTCCTAGAAAGAAGACTACTGCACAACATCTCATCATTTTGGTGCTTGTTGAAGAGAGGAATGCATTTGTTGGATGGGACTAGTTTCAGTCCGGTGATAAAAGTCTTGAAGGATATCCTCCTCTGTTTTAACGCTTTCAATTTTCAAGT
Source organism: Scomber japonicus (assembly GCF_027409825.1). Lineage (NCBI taxonomy): Eukaryota > Metazoa > Chordata > Actinopteri > Scombriformes > Scombridae > Scomber > Scomber japonicus. Next base: position 18,533,525 of record NC_070588.1, read on the forward strand.
ACTGTTAAATGTTATGTTGATTTACAGTTTACAGATAAGCACAGATACATTTTGATCATATCTGTTTGCTTGTCTTTGCAGCTTTTATCGCTTTGTCTTGGAGTCAGACGTGGCTTTCATGGCCAACGACACAGTGTCTGCAGGACCAGTCGCTCGCTTCATGGAGCTCCCTGAATCTCCACTTCTCACACTTAATATGATCACACCAGAGAGCTGGATGGTGCAGGCTGTGCGCAGCCCTTATGACTTGGATAACATCCACTTGCAGGAGGTAACCTGCTCCTTAGTCATTGCTACCTAATTTAATTATCTCATTATCCTTTCCCCTTGAATAGGGGTTGGGTTATTTTTTATTAATCACACCCTTATTTGTTTTTGTGCTCCATAATTTGTGATTTTACTCTTTACTTTTTACTTATTTTACTTTTACAGGTGAGTGGAGTTGTGGCAGCAGAATATGAGCTGGAGCACCTCCTGTTGGAAGGCCACTGCTTTGACCTGTCAACTGGTCAGCCTCCCCGTGGACTGCAGTTTACCCTGGGCATGAGTCTGGACCCACTCATGTATGACACTATTGTCATGGCTAACCTGGTCAGCAGCCCTCTTAACTCCATACAGTTTTGCTATGAATAAGACATTAGGGTTAATGACCACAGTATTAATTCAGTGGTGCCAGGAAAAAGGAAATGAGAGTGAATAGTATTCTCACAGTACATACTCAGACTTGTGTTGTCTTAACCACAACAGGGATATTTCCAGCTGAAAGCCAATCCTGGTGCCTGGACCCTGAGATTACGTAAAGGGAGATCAGAGGATATCTATCAGATCCTCACGTGAGTATTCATCAGTTAATACCAACTGTTTTTGAAGTCTTTCCCATTCTATTATATAGATTTTAATTAAAACATGTTTTAAGTTAGGTAATGTTAATTAGGCAGTTTCATCAATAGCTCAGCATCAAGGTTGTTTTCAGTTACCACTCCATTTCATATAAGCAGCTATGAAACCTATCACTATGGTAACATGGAGAGCTGCTGACACTGTAGCAGCTCAAGGTTTTGATGAGTGCAGGGAGTTGTGCTCTGCACAGAGGGGAGAGAGACAGGTAGGAGGAAAGGGGTGCTATTAAAGAGAAGACAGAGTGGAGGTATGATTCTGCTGGTCACCTGCCAGGCCATCCGCATCAGACTGCAGTATATCAACAGCAAAATGTGTTTTAGTTAGGACAGCGTAGGTGTCAAAGGGTGCGTATACTAGACAGAGTGCGTTGGCGTTGTCTAATTTCCCCGGATAAATAGAAACATTATTGTGCTTTGGTTGGTTTGATACGTTTTCCACAAGATTCTGTCCTTGTAAGTCTGCACTTTCACTTAAAATATAAATTTAAAATGTACTGTTGTACTTTCTTCTTAAGAATTCTTATTTTTCAAAGAATCTCATGCTCATCTTGTAATTTCTTTGTCACATAACAAAGAGCTGTAATCCCTCACTGTCGAGGCGATAATGGTTTAAATCCCACTCATATATGTGAGTCCTCATGTGCAGCCATAGTGCACCATTCTGCATGTCCCTACAATCACAGATACTTTCCTCTCTAGCCATCCTCACACAAGATTTAGGACACATACAGCCCTCGGTTCCTCTGGAATCATATCAGACAACCCAAGATTTATTCCCCAATCCTCCAGGTGAAGATAAGAGGTGATGTCATTTTTCACCTTGGCAGTGTCATTATTCTTGTGGTTAGCGGCACTCTGCTCTGGTTAGGTGGCCGATCAGAGCCTAGTGGGAGTGTCTGTGCACTCCAGTTTCAGAGCCTGCGTTTTCATACTGCACCCTGCGCTGCCGCTGCGCCTCGCCCTGACAGGGATGAATGAGACGGCCAGCTCCCCTCTCCTCAGAGCAGGGATAGAGATTGATCTCTGGTGCTTTCTAACACAAACCCTAAAGGCTGAGTTGCACTTGTGACAGCAGAGGGGGCAAAACATAAGCTGCACTTGAGCATAGGGGGAAAATGTACTTTGCGTCCTGTAAGGAGGGGGCATTTATCATAGTGATAAGGTTAGTTTTTTGCCTTTAGTAAGCAATGGGGTCGTAATGGCTTGCTGTGCATCATAGTCTATTCCTCATTCCTGCCTAAAGTTTGCTCTCTGGTGTTTCACCATCAGACCCTGCAGATCCCATCTGCCAAAACACATTCTCCACCAGGCAAATCAGTCCTAAAACAATTACAGTGAAAGGCCAGTGTTACACAATCAATACTGCACAGACTTTCTCATTAAATCTACCAGTATATGCAGTATGGCTGGGAAGTAGGGACGGATGAAATAATGGTAAGGTGATTCTTAGGGTAATGAATACGGTCAGAATGTGACCCTGGCAGCTGTCCCAGTATCCACTTTTAAGTGTGCAAATGTCAGTCAGTGGTCCGTCCATTAGCTGCTGTTGTCTCCTTTATGAGAGCAGACTACACTGTATGCATTTTTGTCCTCTGCTGTTGCTGTGGCTAAAACATGTCAACCAACTATGGTCATTCAGCCTTTCACACAGTTTAAACCTAAATCTGAGTCTCTGTTTGGTTTGTATTTATGTATGTATATACTTGGATTGATAATACACTGTAGCTAATTGTGACAATGAAGATGATTGGACTGTCGTGATTGGCCTGATGGTAGCTGAAGTAGTTGGTCAGCTTTATCACATAAATTATAAATCAGCACTTAAGTTCAGCCATGGGTCAGTTTTGTTCCATATAATTTATTGAGGGGGGGGGGGGGGGGGGGGGGGAATCAGGCCTGCATGTTTTCACTATTTATTGCTTGTTTTTTTAGGACTGTATCCAGTTCATACTTGTTGAGATTTACATGAGGCTTCTATTTATATTTGCAGTAGTTTTATGAAAAAGTGTCTTAAAGCTTTAATGTAAAAATTGAAAGGGAGAACTTGGGTTCATGAAAATAGGTTCATGGGCCACTTTTTGACATGAACTCTACTGACATGAACGGTGTCTGTCTGGGTTCTCGTAACTATAGGTTTGTTTGTTTATATTGTATCTCTGTGGCCCTGCTGCCACACCTGTCAATCAAACACATACACACAACAAATTTCTGTTATTTCTTCAACAATCTTTTTTTTCTTGTTCTCAATAATGAAAAAAACATATTAACTCATAAAGAATTACAATAAATGATCAATGAAATAAACAATGATAAATAAACGAATGACTTTCAAGAGATGTAATTACTGACAAGTAGAAACTGAAATTATATATTTCAGTCTACTGACCTTTGAGAGTTTACCACTTTCATATTTTATCCACTGATCTGTCTTTTTTATGTCAGTAAATATATAGCCATAGTCTATAGGCTATATGATTGCTATAATATATAACTGACCTCTTGTTAATTATGGTCTAAAAGGAATACCTCTCTTTGTGTGGGGATTATATATATTGTCATTATCAGGTTTTGGGGTTGTATTGATTTGCTAGTATTTAGTAATGTATGTCATTTACAATTTTATCTAAGTAATGCCATTTTGACTGTTAATCATTTTTATCTTTTACTTTTAGCCTTACTAGGAGCAGATCACTTGTCCAAGTTTAGTAATAATTGATTTTCACTCAGTGATAGTAATTACATTATCACTTTATGCACTTTTTCAGGCATGATGGAACTGATTCCCCTGCAGACGCTGGTGATGTCATTGTTGTGCTTAACAGTTTTCACAGTAAGATCATCAAAGTCAGGGTGAGTATGTTTACATGTTTGGACAATGTATTACAATTCTTTATAGCACTGGATATTATTCAATCTACAGTAAAATGCTATTTAGTAGTTTTCCTTTAAAATGTAAGTATTGTGGAACCATTTTATATAGTAAATGATAAAAAGCAATCAAAAAATTAATTGTTTTGTGTCTTCTTTCTCATTATAGGTGCAGAAAAAAGCAGAGAAGATCAGCGAAGATCTTTTAAGTGAAACTAATGAAAGCAAAGGCCTGTGGGACTCCATAGCAAGGTGTGTAATCTATTCTCAAATACAATACATACCATTTGGTTAGTTTTAGTCAGTTTGAAAGGCTCCACCAGCTGTGAGTTAACTGATTGGTGGGTGTGCTCATGTTCCTACTGTTGTCAATTATACATTGTGGTTTCAGGAGATCTTATTCCTCCCCTGGATCCAGACTGCAATATTATGCTGTAAGATCTAGTCTTGCAAAAAATATGTGCTTCTGTAGGTATGTGTGTGTGTGCATTTGTGTGTGTCCTCCTCCCCCAAAACCTCTTAACTGTGTGATCCTGTCTCCTTACTTAATGCTTGCTGTGTGAAGTGTTTGGAGCACTTTTGAGAAAAGGTAGGCAGTGTTGCTGCAACCCATTTAACACCTTAAACGTATTTGTCATACTCATTAGCATGCAGTGTTTATTAGATTCTTTCATGGGCTGTTCTAATTTCCTACGTTTTATAATGAATGATGTTTGCCCTGACTTCTTTTATTTTGCTCACAGGATATTCGTAATACTGTAAATGTGATATTTAAATTTTCACATTTTCATTTATGTATTTATTTATTCATATATTCATTCTTTAAATGTCAACAACACTACTGGAAGTTCAAACCTCTCCAATAAGTACACCTTGTTTCCATGCATGTATGTGCATAAACTATTGATACAAACACACAGTACTATACACACCTACATTATGTACATAGAGACATACTATACTGTTAAAAGTGTAACGTGGATATTTAAAACTTAAAAATTGTTTCGGAAACTCAAGAAGCCGTGCTCTTGGACTTATCAACAACAGCCAGGTCAGATAGAGGAGTCTGTTAGATGGCAGTAAAAGATGGGGGTCTCAGCATCCTTAGTAATAGATTTGTCTTTATTCTCAGCAATATATCAGACATGCTCAGGGAAGGGTTGAGGAGCTCCGAGTAGACCGACTGCTCCTTCATACTGAAAGGATCTTATTCAGGTGAATGGTGGGTGTCTGATTAGGATGCTTCTTGGATACTTCCTGCAGAGGTATTCTAGGTTTGTCCAACCAGAAGGAGGCCCCAGGGCACACCGAGAGCACACTGAAGGCATAACAAATCCCTTCTGGCCAGGGAATGCCTTTCCTTGAGGAGTTGGGGGGGACGTGGTGGGGGAGAAGGAGATTTGGGCTAACCTGATTAGCCTGCAGCTTAAATGACCTGGACATAATGACGAATGGATTTATAATTGAACTAAATTACATTTAATTAATAGATATAAATACTTATACAAAAGGTTGCATAAGAGTATTTTAAGAGACATAATTGACCCTTTGCTGCCTGTGACGAATGGATCTAAAATCAGCTTAAATATGTCCACATCTGTAGAGGAGAGTACTTTGTTTTGGCATGAGTCCAGCATGTCCTCCTTTCAAAACAAGGCCACATAAATCTCCAAACATTTCATGGGAGATAAAACACTTAGAAGCCACTCATCAGATTGAGCAAAAAGGTCCGACTTGTCCAAGGTAAATAAAGGTTTTCCAATGAGTGTAATCATCATTTCTCACTCAGTCCCCTTCCTCATCTAGTGCAGGCAGCTGATTAGAAAAAAATATAAATTAAAAGACGGACAGCAAATAAACACTTTTGAAAACCACGAAAACAGTTCAACTGATGATACAAAATGTTGAAAAAATGATTTGCTTGTTTGGCAGTTGAGCCCTCATAAACAAATCTCATTTTCTCATTGATAGAACAGAAAGCTTTGCAAAGAACTCACAAACCTTTGGAACCTGCACACATACCGGTAATAGCCAAATGTCACAGAAGTCAAAGATATTCAGAGTATTTCAGCAAATGCACTGTGTAGACCTTGACCAGTTATCTTAAAATTGTAAGTCTTTATACCCATTACTTCATTTGTAATCTCCGAGTGCTTTGAGGGATTTATTGTAAAGGGTGGGACTGAAGGCCATTATTGATCCAACACCTCTGATGAATTAGAGAGAGATCCATGCATCAGCAAGCATCTGTAAGTCTAAAGTGACAGAGATGTTACAAATTGTTCTATCTTTAAAGGAAGCTTTATCTCTATAGAGCAGTAATGAGCCTGAGTGAAAATATACGTCTCGTCTGTTCTGTTCTCTCCTGCTCTCTGCTTTATCTCTGGCTTGGAGGAAGATAGTGAAAAGCTGTCGTCAGTCGCTCTCGTGAGCCTCGAAAACTTTGAAGGTTTAATGTCCTTTATGCTAGTCTTAAAAGTCTTTTAACATTAGGACACTACACGGTGTAAGAGAGCGTTAGAGGCTGTGTTACCTGAAGGAGTTATTCAGATTTTAGGTGGAGGTTGTTGTAAAATCCTCTTCGTTGCTAGGGGTCCCAGGACCTTGAGGAAACATGGTGCCATTAATATTATGCTTGATCCACATTTTAGGTTTTTCTTCAACACCCTTGAATCTCTGCACCATCTATTTGTTTACTGTCTGAGGTTTGGGGAAAGGATTTGTGATTTTGTGTTTGGGTTTCATACTGGGGCTCACAGTGGGCAAAGGCAAAAAGTGTTATTCAGGCTAAATTGACCACATTGCACAGAGGACAAACTGAATCACATATGGTGAGGAGAGTGGTTGCACAGCGAGAGGTAGAAATGAAATGTTGGTTGAAGTTTGCACTTATTTTGTGAAAAGTCTACTTGATGTATTTGGCACATTTTGCGCACAGAGTGTAAAATACAAACACATCTTTCTTGTCCAGGTGCTGAAATTGTTTATTTGTTTATTGAAATTGTTTTAAAATTTTTGCTTCCCAAGGACTCGCAACACAACTACAGTTTTGTCTGGTTAGTGCTGCCCACTGTTCAGGATTTAACCAGAGCTCTGTGGATCCTTCCAGAGGTCCAGTTTATCACGAGTGAGTCAGCCAAACGGGCTCTCACCTGACACGCTAAAGCTGCTTATCTGGGGGGGCCCACTGTGGCGCTGGAGGCCCTTCATAAAGGCTGGCTTAGTCATGGCAGACAGTCAGTATCCCCAGACCGCCACAGATGTGTAGTGACTCCCCCAGAAGCCATCTGCTCATCTGGAGAGTGCAACACTTTGATTTGAGAGAAAGATTCATTCGAGTGAAAGGAGAGAAATGAAATAAAGGTTTTCAGGAGGACACACAATGAAATGCAGCATCCTGGCCCGGCGCTGAGTTGTGTAAGGAATGCGACTGACTTAGCGCTGAGACTGGTGTATACTGTACATGTATGTGTATCAGATAGTTAGTTTTAGAGGGCATAAAAAGACAAACAGCATGCTGACCCCCCCCCCCTCCCTTCACACCTCCCTTTCACTCACTGGTGTCTTCCTGGAGCCTCGGGGCTGAGGCTGTGGTTGTGATTGAGTGTTGAAGAGACACTCCTTCCCTCATCAGCAGTCTGTTACAGACAAGGACACACAGTTTGACTGCAGACACATCTACCCTCCAGCACAAGTTCTGATTTCTGTCTGCTAAATGTGCCTTGTATCATGAGCCATTGCTCTTTAACAGCAGTTAGGGCTTATTGAAGCATTCACAAGTGGAGAGTGTCCTTTGGATTTTTCCTGTCATGTGCGCTGGTATTTCAACATATTGACATAACAGTAAACATGCATTTTCAAAATATGAATCAAATAGTAACTCATTCTTAATTTAAATGATAGGTTAAATCAGGCAGATTTCTCCCCCCTAAGGCACAGCAAGTCATTTTCTTGCTTGCTGGTTTGGTATTTACAGTACAGTGAGAAGAGTCCCCACAACGGGCAACATTTTGAATCATCCACCACTCCTCTGTTGTGACCAGCTCATAAGTGCACTCTCTATTGCTCTCCAGTGCTATTTTTATCACTTTAATTGATTAATTTCACCTCTACTTTTACCAGAAATTTAAATCCCGTTTCACAATGTTCTCTCAGTGAAAACTTAACAGGATGGCTGTTTTAATGTTTTGATACAAATGAATCCTATTAGCTATGTGGGACTGTAAGTATACTGTAATGTGTTTGGTTATTAATCAGTTTCATTAGTAATTGGTTAAAGTGTTAAAGCTGCCTTCATCATATCTGTCCTGATGATGAGTTGATTATTACAGTGCTGTACAGACGTGCCAGCAGAGTAGACCTGCTGCTAGACTCAAGCTTTGTCTTTGTCATTCTCTTCATTACATATAAACCAACGCCTCAGTTTGCTACACAATATTGCATGGTGTGTTTCAAAGTTTTGTTTGCTGGCCATTACAGCTGTCATTACTCCTGACTATACAAAAGCATAGTGGCTACCGGTTTAGTCGTGATTTACAGTCACTATGTGAGAAACATGCATTAATCTGTATGTATTATCATGTCATTGACAGCATCACAGGTGGAGGCTCCAAGAAGGATGAGGGACAGAAGAAGAAAGAGGAAGTTCTGAACATATTTTCTGTGGCATCAGGACATCTATATGAGCGCTTTCTGAGGTAGGTCACTTTGACTTTAGAGATAAACATACATAATGACTCTTCAGTCTCTCTTTACTGTAGTTGTGACCCTTCACTCTGTTTGATCTTATTTCAGAATAATGATGCTGTCTGTCCTTCGGCACACCAAAACACCCGTCAAGTTCTGGTTTCTCAAGAATTATCTCTCCCCGTCATTCAAGGTACCTGCCTCGTTTCGTGACTCTATACAAATATTCTGTTTTTTCCTGCCTGTTCACAATCACTTGATCCCTGTTGTTAAGAGAAACCCTTTCGGAGATTTATTTACAGTATACTAAGCAAAGAAAACGTCTGTGGGTTGTTCCCTCCTTTGTGATGGTTTTTGTTTTGATTCAGAGGTACTGTAAGGTGTAAAAAAAAAAAATCTAAAAAAAAACTGAAGGTGGTGAAGAAAAACAGTCTGCAGTTTTCTAGCATGTAACTTTGGAGGATACCCGCTGGATTTGATGAACTCAGACTGATGAAGCCTCATATTAACTTCAAACTGTGGATTTTGTTGTTCACCTCCTCCATTAGAAGCATGTCAGCAAGGGATCTTTTATTAGCCACTTTAAACAGGAGGAATGATTACAGCGAGTATGTATAGTACGGACTTGTGAGGGTTGTTTTGAGACAGCCTTTAGTGGAAAAAGATGTTTGTACAGATGAGTGACCAATTAAAGGGAAAAACAGTACAGGTGTTATGGGTGCTTCACTATACACTACTGTATAGTGATGGGATCCAGTGGCTCTGTTATGTTGTTGGGAGAATTTTTCTGGCATGGTTTAGGTCCACTTGTCTCCGTAGAGGGAAGAGTCACTGTAGTTCAATACACATTTGTTGTGAGATATCATGGGATGGGTATGGTCTATTCTAGGATGACAATTTCACATCCAGAGGACACAAGGGCTCACTGAATGGTATGTTGGGCAGTGCTCTCCACCACCACCATCAAAACACCAAATGAGGGAATATCTTTTGGAAGAATGATGTTCATCCATCCATTAGAGTTCAGAGACTTGTAAAATAAATGTCAAGACACACTGAAGTTGTCCTGGTAGCCCAACACCTTACTAAGAGAATTTATGTTGGTTTTTCCTTTTATTTGTCACAAATCTGTATATAGTATATCCAACTACACTGCCTGGCCAAAAAAAAAGTCGCCACCAAAAAAAAAAAGGTCACACACTATTTCGTTGGACTGTCTTTAGCTTTGATTACGGCACGCATTCACTGTGGTATTGTTTCAGAATTCATCGGGCTTAAATAGTGAAAGAGTGGTTAAGGGAGCATGAGACATCATTTTCACACATGGATTGGCCACCACAGAGTCCAGACCTTAACCCCATTGAGAATCTTTGGGATGAGCTGGAGAAGGCTTTGCACAGTAGTCCGACTCTCCGATCATCAATACAAGATCTTGGTGAAAAATGTATGCAACACTGGATGGAAATAAATCTTGTGACATTGCAGAAGCTTATCAAAAGAATGGCACAGCGAATGCATGCCCTAATCAAAGCTAAAGACGATCCAATGAAAAATTAGTGTGTGACCTTTTTTTTTGGTGGTGACTTTTTTTTTGGCCAGGCAGTGTATCTTAAAGAACATACAAGATATGTCCAGCCTTGCATTATGATTTGGTGTTTTAATGATATTTCCCACTACATTAATTCTGCTACATCTCTAGAAGAATCCCTCTACCTTTTTATGCTTGTAAGTCGATACCTGGCACTCACAAACTAATCAGCATCAACTTATTTTAACAGGCAAATTATCAATATTTTAAATTTAAATTGAACACTTTATGGAATTTACATGTTATATGGTTGAGTTTTTCAGGAAAACAAATAATGGAATCTACAGTAAATATACCTTCTCACTAATTTTGTTAGTGTCATGTTGTAGTTACCTCAGCAGCTAATCATAGCGGTCTGTAATGAAACTGCCTATGACCACTGCAGATATCACATAGTGTAGTGCTCTGTTGCTCTATGATATGCCTTCCTAATCTGTTTTCTTCTTTGATGTTTTGGTTAGGAGACCATCCCTCGCATGGCAGAGTCGTACAACTTTGAGTATGAATTAGTGCAGTACAAGTGGCCCCGTTGGCTCCACCAGCAGACTGAGAAGCAGCGCATTATCTGGGGATACAAGATCCTCTTCCTGGATGTTCTGTTCCCCTTAGCTGTGGACAAAATCATCTTTGTGGATGCTGACCAGGTAAGGATCAAACAGGACAGACACAGACACATATTGTGACATGTAAATGTTAGACTGAAATGTCTGGATCAGCACCAGTGGAAAGATTGGGTGAGATTTTTAACACAACTCGAGTGTAGTCAGGCGTCTGTATTGTACAAACCAATGTCTTCACTCTCTCTCACAGATAGTTCGGGCCGATCTGAAAGAATTGAGAGATTTAGATCTGGAGGGAGCTCCTTATGGCTACACACCGTTTTGTGACAGCCGCAGAGAGATGGAAGGCTATCGCTTCTGGAAAACCGGCTACTGGGCGTCACATCTAGGACACAGGAAATACCACATCAGGTGAACTTTAATTAAACACTGTCTAATGGATTATAGCAGTGACAAACTCTGAGACTTTACCTGTTGAACTATATACGCTTTTTTTACATTTAAAAATCTACAACAACACAACCTACCTTTCACTGTTGTGTTATTATATGGGAAATGAAACGAAATCTTTTCTTTCAAGGTGGCAGACATTAGCATTCAGAGCATTCTGCTTCTGCAGCCACTGTTTTCCTTCTAGGCCATTCGAACAGTTTATTCAATCTGGGACATTCATCACTTTTTTATGTACTTTGCAAAGTAGAATGAAGGGAGCTGTGAAAACTCTAAAATAGACCACACTGAATACAGTATATCTTAACAATCATGAAAATACATCTTTTATGTCGTCAGTACATTTTGTCTTGGATTTGGTAAATCATCTAGAGGAATTATTCATAATTCTGCATGATAGGGTTTCAAGTTCTTCCGAAGTCCCACATATAACAATGAGTGAAGAGGTATTTTTGTGTCCTTGTATTTAAAGGCGTTTGCATGAAGCACTGGAACCCCCACAGTCCATTTTTATTTGTCTTCTCTAAATATCATAAATATCTGGATCTCAGAAACCTTTCAGATGGTTTCAATATCTCATCTGCTCATTCAGTAGAAAAGTATTGATCAATCTGAAATCACTCTGTAGGAATTACTCATCACATTTTTGGATTTGATTCACAGAATCTTCCATAGCACAAGATCAAATGTAGTATCACTCTCAGATGTATTTCCATGCTTTGCTATATTGGATTATCTGTTTTGAATATTCTGGGGGGAAAAAAACTTTTTAGCACTACAATGCTCAACACAATCATCCAGTTTCCATGGTGATTGGACCCCACCAATTACAGCTGCTATTTTTGCAGCCTTATTTAAGTATCTGATATAAATAGCCATGGAACATATTAAATTAAGTATTAGGTATTAAATATAAGTTGTAGCACTCAGTGCCAATGTGAAGGCTAATCATGTGGCAGCTTGTGGCTGAACAGAGAGAGCAGAACATTCCACTAACGCTGGCCGACGAGGAGGAAAAAAGGAAAGTCAGAAAAGCTCAGTGATTTGATTTGATGCCAGTGTGCTGCTTAGCTCTGTGGGGCAGGACAAAAGCAAGGGCTGAGAGATGATCCGCATCAGTGGGCCCAGAGAAAACATAAGGCAGTGAATATCCCCTGGCAGACTTAAATGTAATAAGTGGAACTACATATGCAACACCTTTGGGTTTATTAATATACCATGTTAGGTAAAACGATCTGAGTGCGCTGGATGTATTTATCTTCATGGAGTCATTAGTTTTACTGCTATGCAGTCATTCCTTTGGGCCTTTCCTTTTCACAAAACAATTTCTCACACCTGCTTTCTCTTCCTTCTCTCTCGTTCCATATTTCAACCAGCGCTCTGTATGTAGTCGATTTAAAGAAGTTCCGTAAGATTGCAGCCGGGGACAGATTACGAGGCCAGTACCAAGCCTTGAGCCAAGACCCCAACAGTCTGTCTAACCTGGACCAGGTAACTCAAAGATAACATGACTGTATATATGATGCAGTGTCTGCTATTTAAAGCGATGGTTCGGTGTAATTTTGACCTAGCATCATATGCACCATTACGTCTATCTAAACACCCCCTCAGCTCTTTTTTTTCATTTGGTCGCAAATTAGTGGAGTTAGAGCCATCAGCCGAATGGCTTAGTACAGGCGCTAACGGGACCACCAGTGTATCTCGTAAATTACCCCACTAATAATGCCTGGATTGTTATCAAACTTCTACAGTAGTACAAATAGGGTCTTTACTCATAAATTGATGCATTGGAAAGTTAGTAAGTACACCAGGAGTTTATTAAAATAAACACTTACCTGATGGCGCAAGATTTCGACGATACACTTTTGGTTCCATTAGCGCCTGTACTAAGCCATTCGACTGATGGCTCTAACTCCACTAATTTGCGACCAAATGAAAAAAAAAGGACTGAGGCGGTGTTTAGACATAATGGTGCATATGACGCTAGGTCGAAATTACGCCGAACCATCGCTTTAAGTGCCTGCTGTATATTGTATTTGTAATGCATCTTTGTATTTTCTCTGATATTTTTAGGACCTTCCTAACAACATGATCCACCAGGTGGCCATCAAGTCTCTTCCTCAAGAATGGCTGTGGTGTGAGACGTGGTGTGACAACACCTCCAAGCTTTCAGCTAAAACTATTGACCTGGTGAGTCTCTGAAAAATTAGAGCTGATGTGGAAGACTAATTAGAAACCTGGGGAAACTAACCTGGGATTTTCTAAATATTTATTCATCAAATCAAAGGGTTGTATTCTTCACGTGTATCCCCCTGTTGCTGCTTGAAATGTGCCAATAAGAGAGATAATATTGTTATACCACCATTATATAATTTATTTTAACTTTGGTTGTTTATAACAATGAACTGTAGCTGCAGGAGCATATTCCCAGCCACTAATGCCCATGAGACACTTGGCATTTAGAAGAAAACTGAGGAGCAATCCTGGAGTCTCCTAAACTAATTTTGAGAATTACTGGACAAGCTCCAGTAGACTGGAATAGGACGCCACTTGGTAATTCAGACACAAGACATGGGGCTAATGTCCCTTTAACAGAATTGGAAATCAAATTAGTTTCAAATGCCTGCCACAGACAGTGCTGGGAATGACAGTCTGACTTGTTGTGAGAAAGTGGCATTGGTGGCATTAGTGATGTGTTTTGTCTGCTTGTCTGCTGCAGTGCAACAACCCAAAGACCAAGGAGCCCAAACTAACAGCAGCAGCACGGATTGTACCTGAATGGGTTGAATATGACAACGAGATCAAACAGTTACTGAGACAAATCCAGGAACAAGAAGAACCAGCAACTCCCTCACAACATATAAAAGGTTAAACACTATTCTGTGTATACAGATGTTTGCCCATATTATAAGACACACACTTGCGTGATTTTCAACTTTTTCTTTCTTACCACTTAACTAATTTATTTCCAACCTTTTTCCTCCTCTGCCCCGTAGACAACAAGCGAGATGAACTTTAACACCATGGTGAAGAGGAAGAAGGCAGCACTTTTTGCACGCAGGTCAACTGTGAAGTTTGAAGACAATTTCATCCAGACTTAGCTGTAGACTGTTACATCCCTAGCTGGGGAAGATGATATTTTGCCATATTTGCTTCTGCAGTCAATACGTCTTACAACACGTGATGTAAGTGTTACCTTCCAACTGTGAACTTAGTGCACCACCAGCACTACAGTCGGATCATTAGTATGTGGATTTCGGAGTATGAAGAGTATAGGAGTGAGGCCAGTTAAAGCACTCTTAAACATGTGTGTGTGTGTTTGAGAAGAAATTGTTGCCATTTATTGCACTGATAATGTATGCAATGAGTCAAAGGGTAAAGCACATCCCTGAATAACTAATTTTAATGTTTTGGGGGGTTTTGTGTAAAAAGCTTATGCATAAGTATTCTTAATTTGACATTGTAAACACTTTGTTGCCTTTGACTGAAATGTCCAAACAAAGACAAGTGACCATTCTTTAAACCCCGTCCCCAAACAGTGATCTCCAATTATATATTAGCAACCGTAACTAGGCATAGCAGGCCTATGAAACTTGTGAAATTTCTCCACATGCCAAGCAGTGTGCATGGAGTCGTAGTATTACTAATAGCAATACTGCACATTTAAAGTCCGCCCCCTCTCAAAAATGTGTTGTTACTTCACTTGTATGTTTGATTTCTCTGTGCTCACCGTAATCTTAGTTTAAGGTGTATTCTTACGCCCATGATTTGTTAAATGACAACTAACTTTTTGCCAGTCACAGTCCCATTATGCAGCTTGAAACCTCCAGTTCACATAAAATAAGAATAGACTTTACGACTTTACACTGAAGTGGGAACCATCTCACATCCAGCAGGTACACTTTTTATGCCAAATATTCATGGATTGGGGATTTTTAATGGGTATGAAGAATTTTAAGGATTTTAATGAGGTTACTGAACTTTTTTGGGGTGGGGATCTAAGTGTTTACAGTGTCCTTTTTTTGTTGTAGCCTTTACAAAACCAAAAAACAGAAGAACAAAGTAAGCAATGGGTAACCCACAATTTCCAAAGGCAGCAGACATATTATTTCCCTGGGTTACTAAAATACCTTTTCCATACTCTTTTCTAAAGTAGACAAACAATGTTGAGCTACGTTGATCATCAACTTTTGCCTGGAATATGTAGCATTAGTCTCACTCATTTAATCACATCATGTGCACATTTCAGATCCTTTTACTGGATTCTCAAGAGTTATAGCATTTGTTTATTGGTTTATGTTGCAGCTGATTAAAGTTGGCCAGAAAAAGTTGTGATTTTAGCCTACAAAATCCACGCTTATTGTTTATCCTAACCATTTTTTTCAAAAATTAGTGTAATTATTACAACGTTAGCTATGTCTGCCAACTAGTTAACATCACCTGTGTCTGTCCCTGCTGCAAAGTCACGTGATACTACATTAAATATGACTTTGGCTCAGCAGACTTAAGTCACACATCAAAGAATCCTCATTTGCACATTTCAGGTCCTGGTTTGTGGGTAGAATATAGGATTTTAACTTATTACAGTATGTTTACATCTTGTGTACGTTCACCTTCAGTGTATTTGTTACTTTTACAACATTTCAATTCCTTAATGAACCAGTATCTTTGTCTCAGGAATATCATGGGTGTTGCTGCTCGACTGAAGCCAAGAGTATTTTTTTCTGTCTAAAAAGTCAATAGAAAATGGTTCCTCAAAGTTTGCTCTCAAGGCACCCATCTTTCACTGTGCTGTGTCAAACAAATGTTTATTACTGTGTGGTTGGGGAAGAAATAAATCTTTGCAACAAAACAATCATTACAAAAGCTATTTGTGGATTCAGTTGTCCCCTAATGTGGTCAATGAATGTGAGATTCATACAGCAAAAGTCTAAATTGAACAGATTTTCTTGCACTGTAATGCGTTTTTCACCATAAACCATTTCACCATCTGTGTTATTGGGAAGAAAATGAGTTAAGATGATTGCAATTAGGGAGAGATTAGATGTAATGTGAAAAACATACTATTTTAAATGCAATTTCTCAAACTTCATTTTCAAGTAATTTCCCATCCTTTTGTACACAGCAAGAAAAAAAAGTGTAATTTCCCTGCAGTTCAATTTAATGTACATAAATAGCTCTTTATTTACAGTTCAGAAAAACTCCATTCATATAAAAATAGCACTGTACCTATGTACAAATCGACTCTTTTGAATGGATGTGAGTTTTAGAGTGTACAATACATGGAAAGGATGTAATGTGGAATTAACCACTTACTCATGACAGATAAAAGCTGCTTCACACGTGGCAGATATTTGTTTGCATAGCAACAGACGTTCCCCGAGCGGAATTCAAAGTTGTATCAATCAACAACAAAGATGCATCTTTAATTAAAGGTCACTGAACTGAAGCCACCATTTGCTTCATATTGTTGTAAAGACTACTGGTCTGGACCGACATCATTCCTTGTGCCGGTTTTCTCCCCTTTAAATAGGAAGGAAAAGAAAAAAAGTCCCGTCCAGCTGTTCCTCATGTAAACATCTTCAGTTGAAGTTGAATTTAAAGTTGAAGGGTCCGGAGCCGAATGGATTGAAACCCTGGAAGTTGTGGAAGCCTTCATTGAAGTGATGATGACGGTGACCCTGCTGGCTCTCTGGGTCCATGGGGTCTTCTCCGTGGTCAAACTTAGTTCTCATCTCTAGAAAACAAGAAGAACAGAACAACAATGAGAACAGAACAAAAGAAGAAACAATACAACGCACACTCGTAATTTCTACATTCGAACTTTTAAAATGAGTTAACTGTGAGAAAACTTCAACAATTTTGCTATAAAAAAAAAAAATAAAAAAAGGCTGGAGGACAAAAAATGATAAGCATAATAATAAGTAAAACACTCACATATGTATTAAATGAAATAAAGTGAAGAGATTGTGAAACGTATGAGCATTCCTCTGCATGATTTGCACAATTACTGCTCACAAAAGTAATGAATGAATTTGCACAAATTATTGCAGAAGACCCTCAACAAGCAGCACTGACAGTAGAAGGGCTGCAACTGACAATTATGTTTATTCATGATTCATCTACAGATTATTTTATAGATTCATCATTTTTCCCTTCACAGAGGGATCTTTCTTAAAGAGGACGGTGACATCTTCAAATATGAGTCTGGATCCAGATTGAGTTTTTGCTTGAATAATTTAAGGAACAATTTATCATTAAAATAGTTTAAAAAGTTTAAATTCTTGACAGTAGTTTACACACCAAATTATGTCAACAGTAATGTGCAATACAGTAGGTGAATGTGACCCACAACTAGGGTTGCAAAGGGGTGGAAAATTTACGGTAAAGTTTCCGGTAAATTTCCATGGGAAGTTAAACTGGGGAATTTTGGAAATATTCTAAATATACTTTCCATGGGAATTATGGGAATTAAATGGGAATTTATGGCAATTGAGGGTAATTTAGTGGAAAGGTATCATTATTTGATTGATTAATTGGATAAAACAATTCCACCCCTTCATTAAAAAACAGAACATTATTTTAAGTTGATGATGAAAAAAGGTGCACAATCAATGTCACTTGATGTCCCTGAGCTGTTGAAGTTATATTAAATTATAAAATTATTTATTATTTAATATAAAAAAAAACAACAACTAAATGTTATTATTCTTAATGATTTCACACACAACTCTGAAATGTTAATTACCATTAATTCCTGTTAATTCCCATGGAAAGTTTCCAAGTTTGAAAATTCCCGGAATTTTGCAACCCTACCCACAACAAATATTGAATGTATTCTTTTAATCAGGCACCCCATAGCCCAATAAATACAATAGAACAACATAAAGTGTATCTACTGTATAACATAATGAAGCCAGTCTAAATAACAGTAGCCAGCTGTTCAGAGCAGCTTCTCGGAGGACTGATATTAACTAGACGACTGGCAGTAACTTCCAGACTCAGTCTGCACACTTCATACTTGTTACCTGGGTCGGTGAGAACCTCTTTAGCCTGAGCGATATCTATGAACTTCTTCTCCGCCTTCTTCTTCTCCTCTGGATCCTGGAAGTTGTCTGGATGCCACTGCTGCGCCAGTTTCCTGTAAGCTTTGATAATCTCCTTCTTCTGGGCCGTTCTGTGACGATGGGGAGATTATTATCAGCACCATTGACTAAAGATCTTTTTTTAAAACTGCTTCCCGTTCCCTTTTCTCAACATAAGCCGGACCTAATAATACTCAACTAAGTGTCAGAGTTGCCACAGTGGCTCTGATGTAATATCCCATTACTTTTTATAACTGTGAGTGCTCCTATTGCATTCAATTTGTCTTCCATTTTAAATTGTCAGGAGTGTCTCTGAACTCATGAATGTACAAAAGTGATAAATAATCTGGTTTCCACAACAGAGAGGCTTTCCCTGGAGCAGTGGATGTTCAATGTATAGAAGTAACTGTAAACCACTATCTCAAAGCTGTAACATAAATTGCTTTCTGATGCAGTCTTGTGAAGAAATCCATTTGTAAAATACCCTAATTTCCCCCTCCGATTTCGCCTCGTCAATCTACTACACTCCTTGTCTGGAATACACCTCTAAAACTCTAATGAAATATCTGAAATCCAGCGATGGGTGCCTACCTTTTCACTCCCAAGATCTTATAATAATCCCGCTTCTGAGACTGTTTGAGAAGTCGCTGAGCTCTCTCCAGGCCCTCTTTGATCTGGCGATCATTCTCACTGTGTTGGGCAGCACTTTCGTAGTCCTTAATAGCTGGAAAATAAGAACGCAGGATAAAAATCAGTATTGCTTACTCATCTGAAGCAGCTGAAAGGCTTTTAATCCTTGTTGTGGGAAGCTGTCACTTTATTAAAATGTTTTTTTTTCCTTTTCGCAAGTCCTACAGTATGTCATGAGGTAATATGTGTATTAGCTTCCACCCAGGCTTACAGTAATTTCATTTAACAGCATTATTTTTCAATATTCACTTCAATTTCCTCAATTTAGGCATCATGGTCGTGCTCAAAAACACAAACTGCTGTGAGACATGTCTATATCCAGTTTCATTTGCAGCCTTCTCACAAATACAATGAATCATTAACACAATAAAACTTTTTTTTTGTTTGTGGTTGATTTTTAATTCATATACTAATTATTTTATTTGAGTTTATAAATATGTGACTTCATGTCAAAATACTCTGATCATAAATCACCAAAAGCCTCATTTCCTGTCGTGTTGTGGTTGGATCTTGATCTGAAGCTGCATGAGCATTCACTTTTTTTAAATAACACCCCAAAAAAAATCGAACAGGTTGTTACAGCTGACAGTTTGTTGCATTTGTGATAAAGAACTGCTCTTTTAAGTTCATTATTGTATTGTTGACTTTTTTTCATATCTCCATATCTTCAGTAAACATGACCAATTAACACTGCTAGACTCATGTTTCCATCAATTCTATCAGTTTTTAAATCTGTTTAATTTGTTTCTTTCTTGTTCCCATTTCTTGCATCTTGTTTTTTTATGTTTAAATTATAAAATGTGTAATATTTATAAAGTTATTATTTTATTATTAGTGTCAATAATGACATTTCTAATGAGGCTCCATCTTGTAATTTGGTTAAGAAGGAAAAACACTCAACACTTAACACATGCAGTAAAAATCACCTTCAGATCATGTTGCAGCAGCTTCAGACTGTGTGTGTGTGTGTGTGTGTGTGTGTGTGTGTGTGTGTGTGTGTGTGTGTGTGTGTGTACATCTGCGTAGCTTTGTGCTTTGTTTACCCTGTTAGGTGTATTGAGGTGTATAAAACACCCCATGGGTTTCTGACAGTTTAAAAGCCCACATGCTGGCGTGTTCGTGTCATGTTAATGACAACACACGGCCTCGGCTCAGCCAAGCATCCCCTGTGGTTGCAGAGGTGATGGGATCTCGGTGAAGGCTGTTATCACTCCGGGGCCGACCCGCCTGGAGTGATGGTGACATTAATTGTGTGGGTTTAATCAGACGTGTGCGTATGTTTTCTTTTTCAATAATCTATTTGTACACTATGAACAGAGTCATGATGATATCTGAACAGACACAAGAAGACATTTACAGTGTAGTTTTGTATTAGGCTACATTGATTATTCAATAAATGTTTGTTCTCATTCAAACAAATTAGAAAAAGTGATATTACTAACAGCTTAACAGTATGACTGACATGACCCATTACTTGACTCCTTTATCTTTTTAATAGCTTTTGTGTGCACATGCTTTTATATTTTACATCTAACATTTCTATTTTATGAGCCGTTAGCTAAAATAAAATAAAAACATGAAACATCACTGTCACACTAACTTGAAGTGGATATTTAAATGCTCAAACAGAAAGCTTGTGTCTGTAAAAGGTCAAATGTTTAACGATCAGACATGTGAGCCTGAGGGCTTTTATTATTATTTAATGTTATTAGACTTAAACCACCCACCACCTCCCACCTCACATTGCCAATTTTGATTGATTTCCATTGAAATCACACCAGCAGGCCAGAAATAACATCTGATTCTGAGCAGCATCTCTTATCCACAGCAGCTGGTCTGTCTGTATGACAGCCATCCCTTTTTAGCCAACTGGCTGCCTGTACAGTCATCTCAGAGCGTCAGGTATGAGGTACAGTACGACTGTTTTCCATCTGCAGTCTCTCAATGACGCACATTGTCAAAGTGTGGTCACATACCACAGACACACCGTGGTCACCTTTATTCAGCGTTGTGCAACCAGCAGCAGGCTGCTGAGAAATAACCACCTGAAAATATGAGCTATGGAGATCAAGTGGAGAGTCGCTTCAGTGACACAATGTGTCCTTGTTCTGGTTAATGTCAGATAATGATACCAATGTATCATGTCCACACTAAGCCAACTTGATTTAAAAATGCATCTTTTTAACTCTTGTTATGGCCCTCTGTTCAGACTAAAACAGCACTTTTCCAAAAGGACTTCCAAATGAGGCTTTATAGAAATTACATTATTTATATATTTATATTTATATTTATAAATATAAGTGCAAGTGTTGTTCTCTTTGTTGTCTACTTTGATGCATGTTCAGAGTCAGTGTAGCTATGGAACACCTTTCTCTCACTCAAATTGTTGTAATCTGCTCGCAATAAACAAAAGTTGGAGCCGCTGCGGAAACAGAAATAGTCTACAGTTTCTTCTTCTTTGTGGGTTTTTCATGGCTGACCTTGTCACCTGCTCTTCGTGTGTGCTCAGCAGGAGGAGAATTACCCATTTGAGCGTTTTAATGTGGACGGAGGTTTCAGAAACTATCTGAAACCAGCATGTTTTTTCCCCCCTAAAAACAGGTTTTTTATTTATTTAGCCAGCTTAATATAGATATAGTCTGAGTGTCTAACAGTATAATATTATATTCTTATTTTTCTTTCTTTAGAATTGAACATTTAAACTTTGGGATCTTCGCAGTTTTTTCAGTTTCCTTCTTGGACACTTGTTACTGTTTGTATTCTTTTGCATTACGATCCTTCAAGTTTGTGCTTTAAACATTCAACTCTGATTCCACCTTTGACACAGTTGTTGTACAATTTGCATTCTGTCCATTTAGTTTTTCATCTGGTAAGCAGCTGCTCTCACTTGTGTGCTACACTAGTGTGATAGTTAGGTGATGTGTCAGGGGATATACATGGTTGCTCATAAAGTTAGAATCATTTTGTTTTCAGACACATTCCTCTTTTTATTTTCTATTCATACACATCAGTAATCACCTTTGACCAGGTGCAATGAGATTGATCAATACAATTTTGAGAATATATAGACTTTATCTATCAAGAATAAATCCCATTGCACAATCATTTCATGAGAAGAAGTAAAAAAACATTTTATTCCAACTTCATGGGCGACCATGTATTTAGAATAATTGTTTTTTTTCTTTAATTACATTTTTCCTCTCTTATTTGACAGTATTTCTGTATATCAGATGTGTGAGTGTTTCAGACTGTAATAGAGTGAGTAGCTGGGGGGAAAATGATGTTCTCCTATTCTATGGGAACCACTTTTATAATACTGCATTGGCCATCTGTACATAATTTGATGGTTTACCATAACTTTCAAGCTTAATTGACAGATAAAAATAATATGTAGGCAGGGATTTTGACCAAAATATCCACTGGCTGTTTGCACAGTGGCAGCAGAACATCAGGTGAAAGGTAAAAAGATGGGTGGAAGACGGACTATTCCTGGGGATTTCACCATCTGCCATCATTGGACTTTCTGTGATTTGACAACAGATACTGTAGGAGAGACTGTTGTTTCAGCCTAATCGCCTAACTCTGCCAGCAAATGCTTTATGGAGATAGTAAGTGCTGAGTGTGTGTGAGTGTGTGTGTGTGTGTGTGTGTGTGTGTGTTGGCACTGCCACTTAAGAATAGCTTCAGGCTTGATAAACAAGAAAACTCTGCATAATTTGAGCCAGCAGTGCAGGGCAGCTCTACACCTTACAGGCTATACTTACTTCTAGCACACTGTGCTCCACACCTAATTTAATGATACTGCGTCACTTAAGCGCTCCAACAGATGACAGATGAGATTTTTCAGGCTAAAGACATAGTAGTTATACGCTTTAACCAAATTAGCTGAGGACATCCATACAACATTGTGCGTATTTAAATTCACAGTCAAAATTGATTTGGTGATGAACAGAAAGATTGTGAATTTAAATGAGGTATAATTTAATTAGATGTGAGCATCTCCCCTCTCTGACAGATAAATAATGATAAAACAACATTACTTTTGCTGGGTTTGGGCACATTTCAACAAATAAAATCATTAAATGGTAAGACATGTATATGATGTGTTTAGATTATGTTTTATAGATATTTTAACTCTTTCACTGTGTTTTATGGATAGAGATACAAGGACCCCTTGTGTTAGACTCCTGTCATGGCACCATTTAGTTTTTCTCTCAAGTGTAGTAGTAGAGTCACGGCTACTACTACAACATACAGTAAGTTTTTTCAGTCCATTTTCAACAAAAACACATAGCAGCCATTTCTCGACTGAAATGAATAAACACCTGTTAGAAAATGATCAATTTAACTATTTCTGTGTTGATTCTTAAATTCTTTTCTTTTAAATGCACCTCACAATATTCCACCATGTGATTTATCTGATATGTTCGCAGTGTATGAACCAGTGCAGTAGCTGGAATTGTTGATGTTTTTAAACTGAAAACACACCTCTTTATAGCCTAGCTTTTCATTGGAGAGCCTTATTATTTGTTTAATTTTGATCACTTATTTTATCGTATTTGTATTTTAAAATATTTTTTCCCTTTTATTTATTTTTGTCATTGTTTTCTTTTTATTAATTTAATGATCTAGTTTTTATTTTACTCAATTTGATCTTTTTTTTAATTTTTTTGTTACCTTTTTATTTCAGTGTGTTCCACTGTTAACATTTGTTCTGTCATATTATCATCATCTGTGAAGCATTTTGAATAGCACTAACTAGAATGATAGATTTAACTGGCTGTGAGTCTGAAAACTTAATGGACTGACTCAGTTGGACTGAAAAATGAAACAATCTACATTTGACAGGCTTACCTTCCTCGTACTGCTCTTCTTGGACATGGGCCTCAGCTCTGTCCTTCAGCACGTTGACATTGTGCGGGTCTGACTCCAGGACTTCACTACACACTGAGATAGCTTTGCTAGCCTGCTGGTTCTGCTCATAACACAGAGCAAACATGATGGTTTAGATGTATTATTCAACACAGACACGGAGTGAGTTAATGCATCTTACGGCAGCAGTGAGGGGTCTTACCTGCGCCAGTGCATGGCAGATGCGCTCCTTGGCAAGAAGAGAGAAATGGTGCACGTTGGGCTCGGTCTTCATTACCGCCTCATATTTGCTCACCGCATCTTCATACCTAAAAGAGCAAGAAGCAGGTATGTCTTTCAACATCACTGTGAGGCTGGCAAAACAGCAGAATGCAACATGGATCTCTGCGTCCACAAACGTCATTCCACTCTGTTATTCTCTGTTTACTCTTATGAATATGTTATCTTATGTTCGCAAATATGATGTGACAACCCACATTCAGATGGGATTTGCACGCCTGTTTGTAACAGCAAAAACTCTGAGAGCTTGAGGGTGAGGAAGCACTCGTTCTACAGCTGATGCAATCCCCAGTATTCAAAGGGGATATTATTCTATATTTATAAGATATACAACTGCCTGAACACACACACACAAAAAGGTTTGCTTCAGTCACTTTTGGGGTATTAACAGAGACTTCAGAAAAGTCAGTGTCCCAATAATGGACATAAGGGACACGGCTTTTGTCCCCAATCAACTAGTCTCAAGTCTGATTGTGTCTCCGAGAGTGATTTAAGTCAACACACACACACGCGCACACGCACACGCACACACCTCTGCTCTTGGATGAGTTCCTCTGCAGAATGGATCTGTTTGTTGAGCTTCTTGACCTGCTTGTAGTGGCTGTAGCACTGCTTGTGATCAGGATCCAGCTTTAGGCACTCACGCACTTCACTGCAGATCAGAGGAGAGGAGGTATGGAGGTAAGAGTGGTTTAACGTAGTGAAGCCAGGTTTCTGTCATATTACCTGACAAAATCACTAGGACCCCTTAACAAACCACATAACAGTCCTGCAGTAAATACACTCAAACAATGTTGATTTCAACATTGAGGTCATTTTTGAAGCAAGTGAGCTCATTATGCAAGTGCTGTACATGCAAGTGCTGACAAAATCAACACATACGCATTTATATATATATATATCATTTCACTGATATAAAGTAAAGTGATTTAAGTCATTACACAAAACAATTGCATAGAGTTAATGCGGTGTGAGGTGATTCTACCATGTTTAATTCAGGGTCAACATGTTTTATTATGCTATCTTAAATATATGCTTCCTTTAAGAGAGTAGTTTGCAAGTGGGTCTTACTTGAGGGACATCTCATGGTCTCCAAGGTTATAGTAGATGGTGCTGAGTTTGTAGAAGGCCTGAGTATTGTCACTCTTTAATTTAGAGGCAGCTTTAAGGTCGCTGATGGCTTTTCCCATCTCTCCCATCTGAATAAAACACTCTGCTCGCATCTCACGAGAGGTAACATCCCAAACGCAGGTCTGTAAACAATGGACAACATCACTTATACACGCAGCTCCAGTAGCTACATAACTGCTCTGTAAACCAGCAGTGATGAGAATATTAAAAAAAACTGGTCATGCTTGCAGGAAATTAGACAATGCTGAAAAAGCTGTCTTGCCTCAATGACAGTGTTAAGCTGGTTGGCAGTTGTCACGTAATCCTTGCTGTTGAAGCTGCTGCGAGCCTGAGCCACCAGCCGCTGAATTTCATCTGACTTTGTCAGCTGACTCTGGGCTTCCTTCTCTTCTTTGTCGTTGGGGTTGGACTTGAGCTGGAACATCACAAGGTAAGGCATGACATTGAGTGCTTACAGGCATAGTTTAAGCAGTCAAACTAGGAAAAAGCTTGAGTGACAAAAAAAGATTGAAGTATGAAGAAGAATGTGGAGTAACAGACACAGATGGTGACCAGAAACTGAGCGTGTATGAAAAATGTATTTTGTCCCTTACTAATGCACTTCAATACAGCCCCCCTTACATTTCTGGAGCGATGCTTGTGCCAACTTTGCCACTGCCTATCACAGCAGTGCTTACCTAAACCCATTACACTGTAATCACTCTCATCATAGAGGTCATCATATTCACAAGACCAATCTCAGCTAATGACGCATCCTTTACAAATAGACCTGGCTACCCTTTAAGTGTTCCCTGCTAGCTCAGCGTAGGGAAGAGGGTAATGCATAAATATGATGAATTACACAAGGCCAATGATCTGGACTGCTGAATCAGCAGGGCAGCATTCACCTCTGGCCAGATCCTGTTACATTATACCAGCAAAAAAGGAAAACTGCACAATCCCATACTCCTCTACTGGAATATAAAACCTAAACCTGTAATAGAGTGTGATCATTTAATATGAACCACCTGAAGTTTCACATTGCAGCCTGATGAAACAGGTAAGACGAAACACTGAGCTTCAATTTACGCATATAATAAAGGTCATCATAAACCTGGTTTTCTGTGTTTTCAATAAAAGAATGAAAAAGTCAAGGAATTAATGATCAAAACAGGTATATTCACAAGGTGACACTATCTGCCATTCATAATCCTTTAAGCACACAGGAGGAACAACCAAACGACAGACCCCCCCCCCCCCCCACATGATAACCTCACCAGAGAATACAGAATGGAAACTAAGACTTAAAATTAGATATAACAAGGGCATTTACATCCTCTGGTGGCATTGTGAAGCCTTAGTGTAAAATGGTCATTCTAATGGAAAATGCATTAATCCTTACTGAGCACCTGAAAATGATCCCTGAAGGCCCAAATCAGAGTTCAGTCGCATTCGATGGCTTATGGATGAAGGTTTTCCTACGGGTTATCCAAGGTCCTCTGTGGCATACTGGAGTTATACCTTAGCTAATGCTTAATTTCAAAGAGTGCAAAGACCCTCACATGCTGTCAAGCTTATAGTAATAAATACTCCTCTTATAAGGCTCATTTCCAACAAAGAAACTGTTAATAAATTAAGAACATGACCATCCTTATTTCAAAACTTATAGCGTTGCTCTCATTCTTCAGTTTAGTGTCACTACACCAGCTGATTAAAGAACAACACTGACATCTTGTGGTGAACTTCTACCTTCCTACTGAAGAAGCCAGCTCCTTATCTTCTCAGTTTGGTGTAGTGGAGTTTGAACTGCATGTTACACTTACCACCTTCTTAAAGTCACTTTCTGCTTCATCCAGTCTCCCCTGCTTCAAAAGGAGATTTCCTCTCTGAAGTCGTGCCTGTTGAAAGACAGAGCAATATATGTACAAACACTGCAAATAATCAACTTATCATCACAGCTGAAATAACAGACGTCTTTCCCAGAACAATTTGGCCTGAAACTGGCACAACCTATAAAAAGTACACACACACACACACACACACACACACACACACACACCTAGATAGCTAGATAGTATTTTTTTCCCCAAATGTTTCTCTCAAACAAATCAGTCAGACCTACATTATTTAGGGCTGCAACCTTTCTTATATACAGTCTATGGCAGCAACTGAAAGTTATT
Source organism: Scomber japonicus (assembly GCF_027409825.1). Classification (NCBI taxonomy): domain Eukaryota; kingdom Metazoa; phylum Chordata; class Actinopteri; order Scombriformes; family Scombridae; genus Scomber; species Scomber japonicus. Next base: position 18,560,792 of record NC_070588.1, read on the forward strand.
TTCATTATTGATTAATTTTCCAACTTACCGGTAATCGATTAGTTTGGTTTGTAAATGTCTAAAAATGTTTTCTTTTTTGTTTGTTTTAAAAATAGCTGTTTCCTAAAATCCACAATGATGTCCTCAAATGTCCCTAACAACAGTCCACAACTCAAAGATACGTTTATGTTTACTATCATAGAAGACAAACAACTTTTAAAATACTCAAGATCGTGAAGCTGGAATCAGAGAATCAGGACATGTATTTCTTAAGGAATATCTCCAAACAATTAATCAAAAAGTAGTTGCCAACTAATTGATTCTTCGATTCATCGTTGCAGCTCTAAGTTATTCTTTTGTTAAAGTGGCAGGACAGAGTTAAACTGTGTACAGAAGTGTTTTAAAATCAAAGAAACTCACAGATGTGAAGTCTGGTTTGAGTTCAATGACTCTGCTCAAATCTGGAAGTGCAGATTTTGACTTCCCCATAGCCAGATACACAGTAGCTCTCCTGTAGAAGGCTATGTAGTTCTTGGGATCTCCGTCTGACAAAAGAACATATGAATATGAAACGACCACACAGGTTGACTTATTCACATGAACACATTAATTAAAGGTACATCATCTCTGTCACTTACCCACAGCAGCATGGAAATGAGATAGGGCATCGGCTAGCTGGCCAGCAGCAAGCAGTTTCTTCCCCATCTCCATATGATTGTCCACACTTCCCTCTCTGCCACATTTCACTCCTGAGTAAACATTCACAATATAAAGACACTTTCACCACTTTTACCCTGACATTGACACCACTTTCACATGCTACAGCTAACACCACTAGCTAGCTCGTTTAATGTGTACTCGTTTATTGACAAACGACAGCAGGTAAAAGATTACTTAGCGTCAACGTGAATGTAGTCAACGACATATAAGCTCATAAACTGCTAGCTAATTAGCTACCATAGTTATTTATCTTGCTGAACTGGGGTTAGCCGACGTTAGCTACTGCAATGTTATCGATTTAGCTCGCGAACCCGTTACCGCTGAAGCTAACTGTAACGTAACGCTAGGTAGTAGCTAGCATTAGCTCGACTAGTTAGTACAGTCAGTCTCTTACCTTCATATCTCATGTCAATCAAAACAAGAACATAGGGCATGTAGGTCAGTATTTTGTGAGCTACATGTTCGATGGAAACCATGATTAGATTTGGATATGACGAGCCTTCACTCGTTGCGCCCCTTACAAAACTAACTAATGTGATTTTTCAGCTGATGTTTCTCTTAATTGTCAGCGGTGCCCTGTGTTGACAGCTACTCAGCATTGCTACTCTTCTCCCAGAGACTCAGAGCGGAGCAGCAAACTCCACTGACCGGGCGTGGGGGACGCTGATTGGCTGGAATGCTTGGAAAACCCCGCCCATCTTTGCTGGCTCAACAGAGAGGAGCCACGGCAGCACTTACATGTTATCTGTGTGTGTGTGTGTGTGTGTGTGTGTGTGTGTGTGTCATAGGCTACTTTTGGGGACACATTTCAGATTTACTGCCAGTTAACTGGGGACGGCTTGACATGGACATGGTTTTTCTTCTTTTTTTTTGGGGGGGGGGGGGGCGTTGTGGTTAATTTATGATTAGTGTTAGATTAAGAGAGAGTTAGATTAAGGTTAGGGTAAGGGTCAAGGTTAGGCAAGCAGTGATGATGGTTAGTCTCCAGGAAATTAATGTAATTGAATGAATGTCTGTAAATACCGCAAAAGTGACTAAGCAAACTGTGTGTGTGTGTGTGTGTGTGTGTGTGTGTGTGTGTGTGTGTGTAATATCGGGATTGCATCAACTATAGAGCGAATGCTTCCTTACAATTAAGCTCAATACTTCTTCCACCACTGGAGTCAGATGTAGTCAGTATAATTTGAAGTATAACATGGTAAATAGGCAGAAGACATTTTGCAGGGAGAGGGAGAAATGATTAGATCATTAAAGTAGCAATGCCACAATGTAAAAATATTCAATTGCATTCAAAATTGTACTTAAACTTGGGTAAAATTACAGAGGGTTAGGGTTAGATGTACCTAAAGTACAAGTACTACTCAATATGCGGAATGGCCTCTGTCAATGTTATACTATTATAATTTTGGATCATATTTATTGATACATTAAGCTGCAGTTGGTTGGAGTTGGTTGAGGTGTTGGTGTCTTAATCCATATGTGCCATGTTTTATAACTGATCCTGTGTTTTGCATGTAAAATGTTAATATGCAAAGTAAGTCCAGAGAGATAAATGTTGTGGAGGTATAATATTTACCTCCCAAATCTAGTGAAGCTGAAATATAGTGCAACATCAATACACACGTTGTTCATAAGTACTGTTCTGTAATAAATGGACTTTGTTAGTTTCCACCTTTGCCATTTAGTAAGCAGTGTTGATATGTTAAATGATAGGTGGAAATATAGGTCTGCACAAGTTAATTAATTTTAACTTTCTGAAATACATCCATGTTTAATCAGCTTTTTGCATATTTTGCAGGTAAAACTGTAACAACTGTAACAAGTGACTGTTATTTCAGCCTTAAGGTTTAGTATAAGGTCATGTTCCTATCGAAATGTGAATTCAAGTATCCTCTAAAGATTTTCTTGTGATAAATTCAATTTATTGAAGTGTATTAAAAATTTTAATGTACAGGATGCAAAGCATCCACACACTCAACAACTTCAAAAAAACATAACAATTGCTCAATATAATAATTGCACAAATGGGGGTTGGCTCATCCATCTCTTTTTGTTACAAATATCAAAATTCTGTTTTATTTTAACAGTCAGAAACATCAGACAACATCTGACAACATTTATTAAAATTTGCAACCTCATGTTACAATGTAGGTGAATGTAGAAACGAGTAGCTTACCAGATAACAGGACATAAAACTGTTCAGACACCATAGTAGCATTCATGACATATTCATTGTCACAACAAAAAAAACCCATCTAAATAAATCAACACTCTTTCACTCTCTTTATACATTTTGCATGATTTCATTTTATCATCCCTGTAATCCTGAATAGTCATGATGTCACTCAGTAAAGCAAGGTTTAACTGTCTTATTTCAAATGGCGTGTCTTAGTGAACATTCAGTGTTACTAAAAAGGAAGACCTGCACACAAACACATATAGGAGAAAATAGGCCTTTTGAATGGAAGACATTCTGACATGTCCCAATAGAAAAAGTACAGGTGTACCTCATTTTCATTTAGCTGTGTCATTACTGGGGTCATGATGTTGTGCACACTGGCTCACTGTCACACTCTTACGGCTCACTGGCACACTTGAATAGATTAGAGCCGTTGTTAATATTATTAGTAACACCTGTGCTTTTCCTGCAATGACAAGTCAAAATAGCCAACTTTTGAAGCTGGTGTATGAACTTACAATAAAAAAAAAATAACTCCACTAGCATTTTTTTTAGTTTGGGTTTTTTTTTTGTGAAAGACAGAAACACAGTAAATCACAATTTTCCACATTTAAGGAGAGGTCACACTTGTGCATTTGTAGCTGACATTTTGGTGGTACGGCTGACCCCAGAGATGCTGCTGCCTCTGCTGCTGCCTCTACTGCTGCTGCTGCCGCTGCTGCCGCTGCTGCTGCTGCTTCTGCTGCTGCTGCTGCTGCTGCTAATGGTCCTTGATTTTCTGCTCTCACTAATCTCTGTACGAGCCGAAGGCACAGGGCTCTTTTTCGTTGGGGCAGCTGTGTAGGCATCAGGTACCCGGTAGGTGAGGTATTTCTTTTTTTCTGAACTATGAGGATTCAATTCAAGAAATATATTGTTAAATTTTCTCTGTTGGTGGGTGAGGGCAACTAAAGAAATGCTCGATATATGAAATACACACATCCAGACAAAATCATAGCAGCACTGTACCTTGACTTGCACCCTTCATGTCCGGCAAAGATACTGTAAATAAGACCTCCAGCAACAAGTAAGGTGGAGCCTCCCCAACCGATAAACACTCCAACACCTATTTCAAATCTGGCAATAAACACATGAACAAGTCATAAAGGTACAATACTTCCCTCAAATAATTATGTAATGAATGGTGATGCAATAATAAGTCTAGTTTGTTTCATGTTTAAAAATTGTACATACTTCTGAGCTTTGAAGCTCGGGTCTTGAAATTCTGCTCTAATTTTGTTTCCATAATAGGAGAAAGCAACCATAGCACACATCCCTGAAACAAAAAGAACATATTTATTTCAAGATCACTCAAACACAATTATTGCAACCTCTTTCAATTAACTCTCAGTGTGATATCTGACCTCCGATAAGGTAGTTCATTCCCCCAGCAAAGGTTACTCTTGCATTAGCAAGCTCCGATCCTCCAATCTTAGTGCACTTCATTCCCACTAACACCAGAATAGATCCAAAGAAAGAAAGGATAATACAGATGATGATGAGAGCACGGCACATGTGAATGTCCCCTGTTCAAGAGCAGAAAAACAATATTCAGTAAACACACATTCAGATATCATTTTGCCTTTTGCTAAAATAAATTTTACTCACAATTAAGTGCAAGCATCGATGGAATTCCCTTGCAGTCAGAGACTCCAGTTGAATCAGATATACAATCCTTCCAAAGGTTGGAGAAGTAGTTTGATGTGGTCAGAACTATACTGTCAACCTCTGACCAAGTCCAGATTTCTGTAGGCATGGTGGAACAGACCAGGATCCATCCGGACACACAAACCACAAAGCAGCCGATCTCCATGTACATCACTACAGTCCTGTAACTCATCCTAGCCTTGAAGTTAAACAGCTAGATGGAGAAAAGGGCTAATCTCACAGTAGCACTGCTACAAGCTCCTGAACTCGTGAATTGTGTGAAGAGAGAGATGGCTCAACACAGTGTCTGTAAGTCCCTCCTCAAATGACGGAAACACATAGGAGAACGAATGTGGTTTGTGTACATCATCACATGTTTTTCCTTGAACTATTATTCCTGTATTTCATGCAGGTCACCTTGATAATGTGTTTGTTGTTAGTATGATACCCAGCAGCATACCAGCATGGGTTTTAGTTTTCCTCCATTAAGTGTTTTGGTGTAGGTGTGGTGTCTTACTTCAGATGGTGTGTCTGACAAACTCTGACAATATTAACAAGGCAATATAAACACATGAAAGTAGGAAAAGGCACATTTAAAAGAATTTAAAATATAATTAGATACATTTTGTGTATAAGATTTGAATTGAGGATATGCAGGTGCAAAATTCTGAGGACATTCTGGTTCTGAGTTTAAAGCCAGGAGTCTCAGATTAAAGACAGAATCAAGTTTTTTTCCATACATACCTGTAACGTTCTTAAAACGTTTGGTAATAAGGTTTCTAAAATGTTCCTAGATAATAACCCTAACCCTAACCCTTAAAATGTTTTCTAGATACAAAACACTTAATGATAATATTTTTAAAATGTTTTCAGTGATTTTTTTTTTTTTTGGTTCACATAATATTTTACGATAACTTTCTTAAAACATTAAGTGATAACGTTCTTAACATACTTGGTGAAGATGATTTTAAAATGTTGTCTAAATAACGTTCTTAAAATGTTCTCTAGATACAATTCTTAAAACATTTGGTGATAACATTCTGAAAATGTTTTCAGTGGGAAGATCTTGGGAACCACAAAAAAATCCTGCTGAAAACAGTCAGAATTCTGACTTCAACTCAGAACTCAAATATATTTTTCATGTGGCCCTTTTCCATAAATACACTATATCACCAATTTAAAACATTGGAAAAAGACCCACAATGCTCAGCATAAAGTTGGTATAAATTTTATACATTAAGATACTTCAGAGACATTCATAATTGTAATACATGCTTTGATTAAATCACATTTACTGTACAATTAAACAGAGGAGTAAACACAAGATAATATATTTTATACAGTGTACGACCTGTTTTACCAAGGCAAAAATAGTACAGTTCAGTTGTACATACAATGCTCTGAGGAGAACACTGAAGGTATTTTCATTCTATCTGCAGTATGAGCTATGAAACTACATAAAAAAAGATAAAGATAAGTAAAAAAGATATTTGAGGTACTACACAAATGCATCTCTGTCAGACAGTTTATCTGGCGTTGTCTTAGAAAGATTTGAGATCTTGGAACTGCTGGATCTTCCTGAGCCCATATAATAAGTTCCATACAGTCTGGACGGTCTGTAGTATCCGGTGTACAGGGTTCTTCCTCTGGAGCGAGGGGCCATGTATGTGCCTCCTTCATAGTCATACACCACTTTACTGCAAGACCAAACATGGCCAAAGTTAATAATACAGTAACCTCAGCAACCACAGGGAAGGTGATGGGAATACTAGATGAGTTTGAATACCTTTCAGGCCAGATTATTCGATAGACTGTTGCAGCATAAAACACCACTCCTAAAAGGATGAGAAAGCACCCCACCAATCCAAGAAATATGGGAGGTCCTAGGTCATACCTGGAATTTGTTAAAATGTGGTTTTAAAGTCATTATACACTAACATTGTTAATACATCAAATTTTGGCATTTTGGCGTAAATTTGAGGTGGAAAGTGATACAATTTCAACTGTACCGTAAGACTCCTGGTGCTACATTTTGAGCAAAGGATGTTCTGGCAATCCTATTGATGTATAAGCAGTAGCCAGAGATATCTGACACACCTGTGTACAAAGGTTTCGTTGATACCAAGAAATAATAAGGGCAAAACATTTCTGTCATTTACAGAGACAAACATGTTGTGTGTCTCGTGTGTTTGTGGGTTCTATACTCACTGCCAGCAAAATGAAACACTGCTCCAGCAAGAAGCAGTTTGTCCTTGGTTTTATCTGCTCCACCTATGTAAGTGCACTCCATCCCAAGAAAGCAACATACCACAGCAAAGAATCCAAGAGTTAAACCACACATGAGCAATCCTCGGACTCCCTGGATGTAAGCTGAGAGAAACAGAAACAAAGAGGTGAAAAGAGGTGAATGTGAGTATGAACTCAAATCATATACTCCTGGGAAGGTCCTTGGATACAATCAGAGTGCTCAAGCACCCCTCAATTTGATCTCAGCACCCCTAAAAATGAATAAATAATTATTGTATTTTTTTTAACACTTGCAGGGCATTGCGTGTCAAATTCTCATTAGTAGCTGAGCACTCCTAAAAGTCTGATCCTAGATACAATGATGTGAACATCAAAAAAATCCCTCCAGTAAATACTTTGCACAGTTTATAATAGTGTGTATAATAGTGTCTCTAGTGTGTTGAGGCTGGGATGATCAAATATTTTTTACAGTTCACAATATGTTCCAATCCAACACAAAAATACAAAGGCATTTAACCTTTTAAGGGGTCTGTTTAATGGTGAGCTGCATCTTTATGAGTACTCTACACCCAGCTTAAGCATTGAACAACATGACAGCAAATCTTCCTATTAATGCAGAGTAGCAGTACATAAAAAAATATTGCTGAGATATAAAACATGTACACTGCTGAGCACTTACGAGTGACACTCCAGAGCACTGGGTAGTCCCTACAGTTTGTCACAGCTGTAGAATCAGTGAAACAGTCCTTCCACAGGTTAGACCAGTACCAGGCCACCTTGATGATGAAGGATCCTCCTTGGCCTCCTAACTGGGTGATCCTCCAATAGTCCATGGCCATGGTACACAGCACAAACACCCATCCCAGTGACGAGACCAAGAAGGCAAGTATTTGAATGAAACGTTTCTCCATTTCTGAAATCACTAAATTAAACCAGATCTGCTAATTTAGTGTCCACTGACTTAGGTACAGTCACCTAACACTTGGTGTCTACTTAAGCAGGCTGATGAGTTGTTGCTTGTGTCATTTCACAGAGTGGAAAGGATTACTGTGTGCGCCATGTGCCATTTGTGTTGATGAGGGCTCTGTACCATTGTGTGAGATGTTTACTGTAAACATACAGGAGTGTGCCTGTACAGAACTGTACAGGAGTCCACTTTAGATACTTCACACCATACTTACACATAATATACACATGGCAATGTTGCCATGGAAGTTTTACATACATCCATGGCAACATTTCAACAATCGTGTAACGTCGTAATGTTAAAATGATTTTTTGACAACTCTTATTTATTATCAGGAAAATATTCCAATAAAGTGAAGAGGCCGACTCCCATAGTTCTTCACAAGAAAGTATAATAAAAACTGCAAAAATGCTGCAGGATCAAATATAACATCATCTATAGATGAAAAAAAAGAAGGACACAAAATAGAATCTGCTTATTGTTTTTATTTGTTTTACCTCGATTCATATACGTCACTTATATTTTTAAAAGAAATGAGATTACATACCATGTACAAACCATTGTGCTATGTGCAGGAGCAATGATGATATGCTACCTTTTTTGGTGTTCTTCAAGTCTGTATGTTACAAAATCATAGTTAATGGTTACATCATGGAAAACAAGAACATCTGTGTTTGACACAGTTTTAAGTATCGTCATTACAGATTAACAACATGTGCATGTTACTTACTGTTCATACTGTACAACCAGCATATGTCTTACAAAAAATTACATGATGAGTAGTAATTGCCACATACAGATACAAAAGGAGAAAATGAAAAAAAAAAACACACAAAAAACAACAAGAAACATCATCAACCAAATTTAGTTGATTCTGCTGTTTAATATGTAGTATGAAGGAATTCCCAAGATCAGAAAATAAACCACATTATTTTGTAAATTTGTACCCCCTGAAGAAACATGTTAAGATTAACTTTAATACATGGTGAGTCACAAATCAATATCAGTAATTTCCCCTGGTGTTAGACTGAAAACACCAAGATTCACACAGTGTGTTGTATCCTTCAGTTTATAGTATATATTTTATGACACACCAGTGGCAACGACTTAAAGTTTTTAATATTCACATCTCTTACACATATGCATTCTTATCAAATTGCTGCACCCTGGAGGAGTTGCTGTAGTCTGGAGGCGGCCTCTCGTTGACAGATTTTGACTGCCCTCTCGGGTAGGAGGAGATATGAGAATGCGACACAGCCCCTTTGTAGATATAGTTTGCCTGACTGTGGCTGTAAAGAGACAGAGCACAGATTCATCCTCACAAATCAATCCAACTCTCAACAAAATTGATACATACAGAAGATTATAACATATACCTTCTGCATAATATAAACATAGTATGTGTTACCCATACAAACCTTTTCTTAAAAGAGTTTGCGATGGAGAAACAGAGTATGCTGCCTCCCAGAATACAGAGGATAGAACCTGCCCAGCCGATAAAGAGCGCGGCTCCCAGCTCATACCTGGAGACAAAAAGCAGTCTTATTGGTATTATGTTTTAGCTGGTTGAGTCACATTTATCTCTACAGGTTAACATGCTTCTCACTTCTGTGCCATAAACATTGGGTCAAAAAACTCGGCTGTTATCCGGTGTGCATAGAGGGAGCATGCTGAAAGTGAGCAGAGTCCTAAAAAGAACAAGAAAAAGGTCATCATCAATTTAGAGCAACAAAAAATGCTTTTACATGGGTGATTCTGCAGGCCCACTATACTTACCACTAAGTATGAATTTTACACCAGCGCAGCAGGCAATCCTGGCTTTGTTTTTGTCAGATCCTCCAATTTTGGTGCATTTCATCCCAACAAGGGCAAATATAGTACCGAAAAACCCCAGACAGATGGCTGCAATCATCAGTCCTCTGCAAGCTTGGATGTAACCTGGAAGAAAAATCACATAGAGGTAGACTTAAATGCCATCAAAAATGTGTTTTGCTCTCACACCTGCACACTGCAAGGTCAATGAGATTTTGACCTTGTGACAAATTTAAAACATAAAGCATGAAATATGATTAGTCACATGCTATCATAATCGTTTTCAGGTTCCTTGTGGTGAGGTAATGACTGCCTAGGTATGAAACTCCCCATTCAAATGTGTTTTTGCCGCAAATATTACCTTGGAAGTTAACCCCTGAAACTAGTCAGCCGTGGTAGAAACCGCCCGAGGCTACAAGTAAATCTCTTTTATAGCCTTTAAGCACTGAGGACTAAGGCTAAACATTGACATATTTGGAGGTAAATGAGTTGTTCCATGGAGACATGCATTAGGCTCTAGGGTATCTATTAGTCCTGAACTAATTTGTGTTTTCAACAAATTTAAAATAAGGCACCAGGACACTGAGGATGAATCAGTGACAGTGTAAAACAAAATAGCCTTAAGAAACAGTTGTCAAGTCAAGTCAACATGATTGAACAACAACATTAAAAAGGTCAAAAAACATTCACAGTCAAAGGAAGAAAATAAAACAAGCATCCAACAAGAAGGAAAAAGAAGAGCAGACCATCCAATGCCAACAGCGAGGGAAAGTCTTTGCAGTTGGAGACTCCTGTTGAATCAGTGACACAGGTCTTCCATAGATTGGACCAGAAAGTGGCCGTGGTGATTACTGTTCCATCAAGTGAAGACACCTTCCAATAGTCCGTCGGCAAGGTTGAAGATACCAGCACCCATCCCGAAGTTGTTAAAGTAAAGGCCACGATCTCCTGAAACATGCTGCTGTCACTGCAGAGAAGACTCTTCCACACTGCTGTGGCTGGTAATTAAGTTGGTTGGAACTAAAATTGATTAACTATTCCCCAGCTAGTGACGCTTGTTGAAAAAGTAGCTAGGCTCTGCACTGGTAAGTTCAATGGATAGGCTGTGATTGATAGTTAATGTGTTCTGGACTGTTATGTTCTGCAGGGAGGAGTTAAACACACAAAATCAACAAGTGGCCTGTGGTCCATTACAACGTCTTCCACCCCTTCATCAACTACACGTCACTGTGACTCACAGTCATAGATGATGAGGGGAATAGAAAGCAAACGTCATTACTGATGATGTCAGTAATGACGTTTAAAATTAAAGGAAGCAACTGTCTGCATGAACAATATATCTGTAGCTGTGAGGGAATTTACGTGTCGATATTCTGTGGGCTACAAGTCCAGTCTAACATTATTTGATTAATATGTAGTAGTAGTAGTAATATAACACTGGCAAAATACTGGAAAGAAAGTTTTTTGCATTAAAGATTAGACACTTATAAAAGCATTATATCTATTCTGAGGTGTTGGTCTCACAGTGCAACCTGTAATGAGTTAATGTTGTCATGGGTCTAACCATTCTAACTCCAGGGTAGGTTAAACTAACAATTCATCCATACTGATAGTTACAAACACTTTATCACTGTGAATGTTGTAAAATTAATAAACAAAAGGGTTTAAAAGTCGGACGATTCATCATCATATGGGGTAATCTGTGTAATATGGACAGCCACAACTAAAAAGATGAACATCAAGCATCAGAAAAGGAGCATTTATTGTTTTGTCGGTCTTGTCAATTTTTCTAGTCTGTATACAATTCTGTTCAGATTGTGTCTCAGTATGTATTTGTGAGTCTAGAAACCTGACTTGAGAAACTGCAGTTGCAGAACAGACCTTTGAGGGAGGATACAGTGAATGTGTCACCTTCTACTTGCCACCTTGAACTGCCACCTATGATAAATACAAGTGAGTGTTCCTTCCTTACGCAAAATGTAGATAACTTATTGACAGTGTGTCGCCCACGCTGATGTCTCAGGAACCAGACTACATCACAAAGACATGTTCATTAATTTAGAAAAGGAGAAAAGAAAAAACAAAGGCCGGATGTCATAACAAGCAGCAATCTTCGGGGAAATCACACCCAACTAGTAAGTCATCAAACATTTATCAATTGAATTAGAGCCCCATCTGGTGGATGCACATGAAGATAAAGTCAAATCACACTACTGCCACCTTCAGATGGAGCATAGAGTCATCAAACAGTCTGTTACTCAGTTGTTCAGGTTGAAAACATAAAATACAACAAACATACAAAAACAAACTTTATAGAAATAATAATATATTGTTTTATAGAAATTAAATGGATAATTTAATACTTGGTTTATTTTATACGGCTGTAAAAGAGTACACGAATGAAAGAAAAGTAATTCTAAATGTAATTCTAGACAACCAGTCACAGAATAATTAAATATATGGAATAAATACATATATATTAATTACATGCATAAAAAAGCATGTATATCCAGTGGATTTGAATTAGACAACAAGAACAGAAATCTTCCAACAATGAGTAAATAACATGATTACAATATAATATATGGATGTGAAACGTTTTTGTTTTTTGTTTTTCTGTTTTGTGTTTTTCCCCTTCTAGCTCAGATGACCTACGGATTTCTTGGCTCTTGCAGAGGTTTCTCTGACTCACACATGCTTAGTTTTATATTTCCCTCAAAAGATTACACATTTGCCACAGCTAACATGTGTTCCATAATCTGGAGCAGAAATATATCATCAACTGCTTTCATTATTTAGTTACTTGTTTTTTCAGTGTGAAGCTGGATTTTTAGTTGTCAGGAATCTGAAACAGGGTAACAAGTGATTCGTCCAATGTCTCAATTTGTAATAATATCAGCAATGATGTTAATAATAAATAAAAGAACAATTGTGATTTGATATGTGAAAGTGAGATGGTATGAGACTTATCAAGCTAATTTTAAAATAGAGATAATCCAAGTCTTTCACAAACAATATGGCAAATATACTGAATGACTGCCCCCGTTTAGAGAGACTTAATGACAATCTTTGAGAACCTTTAAGATTTCTTTCTAAGCCACATCACTTGAAAATGAGTTCCTTAGTTACATTTTACTTTCTAATAATCTTCTATAGTAATTTCAAAGACTACTTAACATAATGAATTTAACACAGTAAAGTGGCAACTTTTTATAATGTTTCATGTCCACACCTAAAAATATACATAAGACTTTTCTAATTTAAGTTTAAGTTTTGACAGAAAAGCAGACTGATTCTTCTTATATGTTGATGCATGTTTCCAAACCATCTGTGGTGATGAAAGTTTAAGTCATGCTGAGCTATTACACATTAAGGACATTTCATAAAGCACCCTGCCATATGTTAGCATTTTGTTCATACACTGTATGCAATGCCTATATAATTTACTTAGTATTTCACAATGACAGACACAGATGCACCATCCGTTTACCATGGTAGTAGTGTGAGGACCTAGATAGTGTTTCTGGCAGCCATTAGACATTGAGCCACTGAGCCACTTACCTTGCACCTGAAGGATACTATGATGTGGTCTGCAGTGCAGAGCTCCAATGGCATTCCCAGCACAGTTGTTCCACAGACCCTGGAGTATCCAGGTGGCTGTGATGACTGAGGATGCCCGGCTGGTAGCTCGCCATTCATTAGACACTGTGGCACCAATCGTGGCACCCAGCCCTGCCAGGCCGCTGAGAAAAGCCAGAATCTGCAATCCTGACATTTGATGGGTTAAGATATGTATGAAGTTTTTTAGCAAATTTAAGACGGAAGGAGACAAAATAAAATCGCTTCAGGCAGGCAAATTACACTGGGACATGTGTTTCACTGTGATGATTTACAGATAGGACATCTTGCTTGCATCTTGCTGTGGGGAGGGATGGACAGAGGAGTCTGAAAGTGAAATAGTAATGGAAGCCTGAGCTAGCAGTTAGTTATTAAAACTTGTACAACCATGTTTGAAAATATTCTCTATGTGTGCCCTCATTTTGGTCTAAAAATAAAGCCAAGTATCATATTAACATCAAAAATAATAAAGGAGTAATCAGTAATCCTGCAAACATGAAGCATCATGACAAAGTCCATTTACTAGTTCATCCATTTCTACACCCACCTGTTTTCTCCCAATGAGCTTCAATGAATCATCTTACTGACTAACTTGAAAAACTGGAAAACATTTTATACTTTAAGTCCTGAACATACTAAATTAAAGTAATAATGGATACAGCAAATGGTTATCCTTTATGACTGCGTGTAGGCATAAACTACTCTTAATAAATGTCAAGTCTTATTCGCATATGGAATCTCTCCCCAGTGTCTTTGACCAATTACTGGAGTGATTATAGGAGGTCCTCTACAAATTTTGTTCGGTCATTTTTATCAACTTTTACATTCCCATCTGTAATGTAACCCTTTCTTAAAGCTCTTTGGGAAATCATTACTGAAACTAAACCAAACAGGGAAAAACAGACTGCACATACATCATTGTGCACAGTGAAGCTCAAACATCCAACTGAGGGAACAAGAAGCAAAACACATTTTTGAGTGGAAGGGACTTTAATTATCCATAAATTATTCACAGGATAAGAAAAGTCTCTGAAAGACATCACTGTTGCTCCTAAAGTTGATGATTGTTGTTCATGATTGGTTGAGTAAGACAGGATCATGAGATGAATATACAGTTACGTTGATAAATATTTGGACAGTGACACAGTTTTCATAATGTTGGCTCTGTAGACCACCACAATGGATTTGAAATAAAACAATCAAGATGTGTTTGAATTGTAAACTTTTAGCTTTAATTCAAGGGGTTGGACAAAAATATGGATTGAAAATGTTAGGAATTGCAAGCATTTTTATATACAGTCCACTTCTTTCATGGGCTCAAAAGTAACTGGACAAACTAAATAATCATAAATAAAAATGTTCATTTTTAAAACCTTGTTGAGAATCATTTGCAAGCAGTGACTGCCTGAGGTCTGAAACCCATGAACATCACCAAATGCTGGGTTTCCTGATTTGTGATGCTTTTCCAGGCCCTTACTGCAGCTGTCCTCAGTTGTTGTAAGTTTTGTCTTCAGCAAGTGTATTCTCAATGTTATCCCAATATTTTGGGAGTGAGGATGAAGGTTGGGATTATGGAGGAATGGAGTGGCTCCCCCTCCCTTTTCTCTTCTCCTTTTATTTCCAGGTCGTCCGGATGAGCTGATTAGTGGGTGGACCTGCTTTTCATTAATAAGGGAGAGCACAGGAGCTCTCACTGTCTCTTCCTCCTCGCATGCAGCCCTGACCACCTGATATTTCTTTTGTGGTTTCCTTTTGTGACTCTTGTTGTTTTTGAGTGTGGCAGTCTAGTTTTCTCAGCTTTGTTTCATTAGATTAGGTTATTCATTTTCTTATAGTTCAGAGGGGAAGTCCTGGGTCTTCCCCTGCTGGGCTGGCCCATGGGCTTCCTCATGTTGTTTTTCTTTTTGGCCAGGTCTCCTGAAAGTGGCACAAAGCCATGACGTTACACACTCTGGTACGTAGGTGGCGGCATGCACCGTCAATGTTGGTTTGTACTCCGCTAGTAAAACCAAAGAAGAAGAACAAGGCGCAGAACTTCTGTCTGCCAATCAACAGGCGGTGGGCGGGGTTACGCCACACTCCACTCACCTGACAGCCAGACCGGCCGGTTGACGGTCTCCTGTTGAAATCCTGAGCTGAGTGTCTGAAGGTGTGATATTGATAGACACTTGAGTTTACAGCAGCAATTCTTTCAGTGTGTCCTCCCCTGTGAAGTCTTTATCGACATCTCTCTGACACAAAGCCTGCAGAGAAAGTCTTCAGGTTGCTTTCAGTGTTGGGGGCATGGAACCTCTGCGGAAGGAGACGAAGGATAATCCGTCGGCTACAGCTAATCTCCTCTCCAAGATTTTCTTCTGGTAAGAAAACCGGCAGCCGTGTTTGACAGTAATTGAATAGAGAGAGCTCTCTTCTGTGACAGTTTGTGGCCACTCAAGACAGACTGTCCCTGGATGTGATAGCAGGTAGCTGCTGAGCATCCATTCATATATAAACATAAACTTCAGGGTGTCACATGGAAAAGAGAGCTCAGGCTTTTTTTGGCATACATTTAATAGCTACATAGATAGATAGTATACAAAGCACATAAAGCCTACCACATAAACACAAGACAAATGACTCACAAAATAAAATACATACACACACACACACACACACACACACACACACACACACACACACACACACACAAAGAAGAAGACAGTAAAATAAGTGCATCACACAGGGAAAAAGCAGTTACAATTAAGAAAAACAAGAGCGTTCATTATATAAAACATTGTTCTACATAATCTTGAAATGTTACAAGGGTAAAAAGTTAAAATTTAAGGGAGTCCTGAAGCCTATTCCAATTATGAGGAGCATAATAGGTGAATTTCCAGTATTGTAGTGCAGTAATAAAACAGGAAGAGTTGCACTGGAGTTGTTAGCAAATAAAAGTAGCGTAGTATCCAAACTTGTACCTCGGTGAAATAAAACAATATTAGAAGCAAAATGTGCTACAGAAGGAAAGGTAGTAACTCTCTGCAAAGACTGGACTATTTTACCTAAAGTCTGTGGCACACCTAGAGTATTGCCTGATTACTTCCACACTGTTGTGTGTCATTTAAAGCTTCTTTGTGTAATAATTGTGAAGCAATTTACATGTATTAATTGTCTTTTTATTGCCAATAAGTGAACAGCCTGTGGACTGATTCCTATGTGAAAGACCCAGGCTGGATCCAGGCGTGAAAGGATGTGATATTTTTGTGCGCTCATGAGTGCCTCTCTCCTGCTAATATCAACAAACAACCTGCATGGACCACAACAAAAAAAACGGTGCTATCCAAGTACAAACACCCTGCAAATATTAACTCTCCTGCTAATGAGACAGCTAGCTGCCTCTGTCACATTTCACAACAAAACAACCCTGCAATGACAGGTTGCTCTTTCCTCCTCACATTAACAGCTAAAACAACATTATTATTATTATTATACGTGATATGAGCGCAGGTAACAGGATGTTGACTGCAGCTCACTTAACAGCCACCGGATTGCTGATTCTTACAGATAGAACCTTTAATAGGGATTTTTTGCAAATCAAGTTAAAACATGTTTTTTGTCCTTTCTAAAAAGTTTTCTCTTTGAAAATAGTTTTCCATGTCATTAGCTATGTGGTGGAATAAACAATGACATGTTTACAGCTGTATTGATTAGTTAATAAACAGAAACTTAATAGACAACAATTTAGATAACCAAATAATTGTATACATTTTTCAGACCAGTTTGTTTAATTGTAAATAATTGGCAGATTATTGAGATTACATGATAATCCCACAAATATTTACCTATGACTTGTAATGGAATTATACGGTGCCACTACTTTAATAATGTATATTTACAATAACAGTTGCATATGTAATTTCAATAAATATGTATTAGTGAACATACTTGTACTTCATTTCTAGTTGGCTAAATCCCTTGTTCAGAATTGGGTACAAGAGGAAGTTGCAAGAAGATGACATGTTCAAGGTTCTCCCAGAGGATGCCTCTGAAAGACTTGGGGAGGAGCTGCAGTGGTAAGATGCTGAATCATACCTTTTACTAATTTGAGTTCATCTTGTGTTAATTGCCAGTATTTTAGGGACATGAATTTTATCTTTTCCTACACTGTATTGTAAAATTGTTCTTCATTATTAAGTAGCTAATACATACTCCTGAATTCTGATAGCAGAGGAGAAATGTGTATTCATCCTTTATTATCGAAACTGAGCACTCTCAGACAGGCAGTCAACTCACAGCCAGTTCTTGGATGTCCGAACAGGCAAACAGATCCACTTCTCCTCCATGTATCCAATATTTTCTTGGCTGCTGTTTTATGTGTATTTGTAAACTGATGCATATAACGATAGTTGAGGATTGCTTCTTGTCTGGGCTTAAAGACTAGCCATTAAAAATTACCTTCCTCTCCAGTGGGAGAAAATCCAAAATGCATCATAAGCTAACCAGGGACTCATGAATATCCCTCCCCCCAAACCCTGGCACCTATCACCATGTTCATCCCCTATGAAGTGGCCAGACTGCCCCCTTTGAGGGAGTTTGACGTCAGAGTTGACATTGTTCTTGGAGATGAGCCCACCTGCATATAAATAGAACTTCTCAAACTCTCACATGAGAGCGGGCTATTCCCCAACACCGATCCCATTACTAGTCGGGGGTGCCACTTTTAGGATCCTGTTGATTTGAAAGCTCAGGCCCCGTTCACACCGGGCATTCACATGTGTACTGAATGATCCAATCATAAGTGGACAACTCTGAACATGTCAGTTCACACCTGGCATTAAAATGTGTCTCCACAAGTATTATAAGAGCAGGATATTAATGTCTGTATTAATGCTGAAAAGTGAAGCTAGTGCAGAAGATGACCCTACAGTACTACTCACTTGATTTATTACCTCATTAAACACTTTCCTCGTGAGTTATGGTATTAATTGTTACTTTCAAGTCCTCTTGAATGCAGCATGATGTTCATTTAGTAAATTATGGTCCCATTTAATTTAAATTTAACAATAAATCAGGCTATGCTTTAGGGCGTGGCTACACTGTGGTTGACAATTTGCCACCAATGGTTATGTATGGTAAACATGGTGTAATCCCAGGTTCACTAAAGTGTAGTTGTAGCAAAAAACTTGAATAGAAGTGAAAGCTAATTTGTTGTTTGATTGCAGCATCAGTGTGCAGCAGCAAAGCCCTGCCTCTGCCATTTTGGACTGAAGTGACTAACCGTGACTAATGTAAAACCAACTTAATGACACCAATAACATAAGATAATAAAATGTAACATAAACTGAGGCAAAACATTTAGAGAAACAGGCAATATCAAACTTTTTCATGTCATGTCATGACCACGGACCTGTGGTTGAGAGAATTTTGTTTGATAGAATCCCCTATAAGAATATATTCCCTGGAAGTTAGTGTAATAAAAGTTAAATTAGTCTATTTATCATTTTGCTGGGAACCCTGTGCAGTCCTCGCAAGGACTGCTGGTGGTCCTCAGATCCCAGTCTGAGAACTGTTCTTCTATCTGTGGATAGAATATGATAATAATAATAATAATAATAATAATAATAATAATAATATTAATAATATTTATTTGAGGCTGCTTTGCCTTCTACTTGAAGGCTGCAGACCAAAATTTAATTTGTAACTTTTATTCTAATCCATCCTGTGCTTAAATATGAAACACAAAGTTTCTGATCAACTATTAATGTTTTTAAAAATGTTTAAATAGAGGAGTATATCCTGAATGGGATTTCTGGTTGTGCCACATTATCAAATTAGGTATTAGGAATGATGAAACTTCAGTGTATGGTGAAGTCTCTAGTATGTACTGAAAAATGTTCTATTATATTTCTAATTGGCTGTGAGTATGCACTTCTACTTACACATAGGATGTCAGTTGAGTAGGCGGTCCTTCTATGTGGCCCAGGACACATTGTGTACACACTGCTAAAAGAACTACCTCCAAATGTGGTCTGAGCAATTGGATCTCAATGCATTCTCATTGCGTCTTTCACACCTGTACTTAAAGCTGTCCACTTGTGATCGGATCATTGAAGACACTTTTTAATGCAATGTTTGAACAGGGCCTCAAGTTGCTTTCTTGACATAAAGGCATGCTCATTCATTGTGAGATCTGATGCCTTCATCATCTATTTAAGGTCTGATCAGTGCCCCAGTATGGAAGAGTATTATCACTGCAGATGTTATTCTCAATGCAAGGTGTAATAAGGATTGATAACTTACAAATACTTAAAATCAGCAGTCATGTTGGTTTTGTATTAAACTATTATGCAGAAGAGAGCGCTGAGCCACAAAGCCAAGCTCTTACTTTATAATTCATATTCAGCGCATGCAAAAGCCAAAAATGGAGAGTGCTTTGATATTAATTTGTCATTATGATGCAGCACATCTGATGTGCTCTCTGTATTTAGTTTCTTAGAAATTCCCAACAGTGTTATGTAGCAATGCTCAATAAGTCACCAGGGTTAGGCGTTTCCTTTTCACTTCTTTATGCTTTTCAAAGGTACTGGAACCGAGAAGTTAAGCTGGCAGCAAAAGATCTGCGAAAACCCAAACTTACCAAAGTTCTTATACAGTGTTATTGGAGATCGTACTTACTCATTGGAATATACATCTTTATAGAGGTACAGTGCAGCCACACTGTGAAACTACACTGTACATGAAGCATTGCTGCCTTTGAATATTATATATTTATGCACAATTAAGAACACCCACCTCTCTGTTTTTCATCCCATTTTCTATCAGGAAGTTATCAAAGTCATTCAGCCATTGCTACTTGGAAAACTAATTGAATTCTTTGAGAATAATGACACGACCGACACATCTGCAGTGTATGAAGCCTACAGCTATGCTGCAGGCATCTCCCTCTCAACCATCAGCCTCGCTGCCCTTCATCATGTCTATTTCTACAATGTCCAAAGACAAGGCATGAAGATTCGTGTGGCCATGTGCCACATGATCTATCGTAAGGTCAGTCAATAGGACACATCTATATACTGTGTAAACATTATTGTGTTGTGTTTGTCTTTATTGAGCATATTGGTGTTGTCCTGTCAGGTTAACTTGATTTAACACCTTTTTCTTTGCAAAGGCTCTCTGTCTTAACAACACAGCATTTACAAAAACTACCACAGGACAAATTGTAAACCTCTTATCCAATGATGTCAACAAATTTGATGAGGTAATTATCTAAAAGTAGCTATATGTATTAATATTTTAATGTTTATTACATCTCACTAATTCATTTTACATCTCACTAATTCATGAAGCAGACTGTAACAATATATTGGTCATCATTTCCTTGCAGGTAACATTATACTTGCACTTTTTGTGGATTGGACCTATACAAGCAGCAACTGTGATCATTTTGTTGATGTATGCGATTGGCCCATCATGCCTTGCGGGAATGACTGTCTTCTTCGTCCTCATGCCAGTACAGACAATGTTTGGACACTTGTTCTCCACTCTCAGGTTTGCAGTCATATGCCAGATTTATCAAATGTAGTCGGCAGTTGTGTGAAAAGTTTCTGTCCTGACTTTTACTGATACCATTGCTGCAATGTGTCTCTGCTGTTTCAGGGCTGAAACCGCAG
The DNA here is from genome assembly GCF_027409825.1 of Scomber japonicus. Taxonomy (NCBI): domain Eukaryota; kingdom Metazoa; phylum Chordata; class Actinopteri; order Scombriformes; family Scombridae; genus Scomber; species Scomber japonicus. The sequence goes on from NC_070588.1 coordinate 18,581,649, forward strand.
TCTTAACTGATGACAGAATACGCATAATGAGTGAGGTCATCTCTGGGATTCGTGTTATAAAGATGTATGGTTGGGAGAAGCCTTTCGCTGCACTGGTGGATGAGGTCAGAAGGTAGGTCAATTCCTCTTCATATCTATTTATTGTGAGATTATATGCTAGTGATACAAGAGTATGATAAAGTTATCCTGTTGTGTCAAACAGGTAAGCACAGAAGTTAAAGAGAAAGTAGCTAAAATATTCCAAAAATGTTCTGCAGTACAGTGATGAGAAGTGTTATAAGAATCCTTTATCTGTAATCTGTTAATAAGTTTGAAAGTATCCTGATAATTAACAAACATAAATAAATAAATGTTCCTTTAAATGTATGTGAAACAGCATTTACTGACAACATGTTTTGTTATTGTACAGAATGGAAATCTCCAAGATAATGAAAAGCTCGTACCTGCGTGGCCTGAACATGGCATCTTTCTTTGTGGCCAGCAAGATCATCATCTTCGTCACAATCTGTGTATACGTGCTGATGGGGAACAAGTTGTCTGCTAGCAGAGTGTTCATGGCTATGTCCCTCTACGGGGCAGTCAGACTCACCATCACACTCTTTTTTCCCTTTGCCATAGAGAAGGTCTCTGAGTCTCTAATCAGCATCCGAAGGATAAAAGTAAGTACACCGCAGGCAGAAGCCATGTTCAATCCAATGTGTGTCATTTACCATCTGGAAACTGATATTTTTGAGTGTGATTATTCTTCTTAGAATTTTCTTCTTCTGGAAGAAGTTACCCCGCAGCATCTGGGGCTTCCTGTGGCAGACAAGAGAGACTGTATAGTGAAGATTCAGGATCTAATATGCTACTGGGATAAGGTGAGAACATTTTTTTTATATTAATCATGTCCAGGTCACAGGAAATTGTGCTTATTAGAATCCCTTAAGGCTCTTAGCAATATAGTGTCATGTGCTGTACAGATTGTGAAGCCACTAGAATCAAAAACCTTGTGATAAATAAACCTTACTAACTCTATAATTGCTACCTATGGTGTTGCTTCAGTTAATGTACTTTTTCTTTTGTTTACAGATGCTAGAGGCTCCAACTTTGCAGAATGTGTCTTTCACAGTGACCTCAGACCAGCTGCTGGCAGTAATTGGACCTGTTGGAGCTGGAAAGGTTAGACCTATTACTGATGGCATGATACTTAACTCTAATTAGCTAACAATAAATTATAATCTGTTGTTTTTACAACCAGTATTTATAGTTACAGCAATATAGTGTACTATTAGTGCTCAGGTTTTACTTAATTACCAGCAGCTGCAATGCTTTAAAATGCCATTTAGAATTGATTTAAACCTTCAATATAAGAGACACAATAGAGATATTAATACCTTGGGTTGGTTGGAAGTACCAAAAATCACCAAATTCATAACACTTGTAATGAAAGCCAACAGGTAAAAATAATAAAGCGCATCCCTCATAAATGTTAAACTGTAATAAAATAATCAGATTCTGAGTCGGAATATTTCCATAAATACTTTGACTATTCTCTTTTTTGCTGAGAATGATTAGGTGATAAGCTTAATTTACTGTAGCATAAATACTGGAAACAGGTGTGAATAGCTAACTGGGATCTTTCCAGAGTTGCCCACTGAGCCAGAACCCCTAAAAGTTACCACTGTGGTTTTATGAGGAGTTATGGGCTATTACAAGGCTATGTCTCGGTGAACCACAGTTTTTATGGTAAGCTAAGCTACTTGCCTCCTGGCTTCTGCTTGGTACTGTGCTTACCTCACAGACATGAAATATGTATCTTCTCATCTTCCTTTCAGCAAGAAAGCGAACAAGTCTGTTTCTAAAAATGTAATTTTCTTTAAATCTTGACTTTTGTTATGTGTTTGTGCATGTCAGTCCTCGCTCCTCAGTGCCATCCTGGGTGAGCTGAGTCAGGAAAGTGGTGTGGTCAAGGTCAAGGGAGAGTTGACCTACACTTCTCAACAACCATGGATCTTACCCGGTACGATTCGAAGCAACATCCTTTTTGGCAAAGAGCTCAACCCCAAGAAGTATGATAGAGTTCTGAGAGCCTGCGCCCTCAAGAGAGTGAGGATCACATGACCCGCTGCAGAGTATCCTCATACTGTGTAGTCCACCTATCAGCAAAGTTTTCTGACCTGTAGCTTGTAATAAATGCAGTTTAAATGTGAATGAGTGGTTAAGTTTGCATTTTGACCCTGTTCAGGACATGGATCTGTTGCCAGGTGGTGACTTGGCAATGGTCGGGGACAAAGGGGCCAACCTCAGTGGAGGACAGAAGGCAAGAGTCAGCTTGGCCAGGTGTGCTGAATAACAAAGCAGTTCACGTTTTTCTGTTTGTGTCAGTGACAGAGATAACCTCCATACTGTATGTGTTCATTTTTTTAGAGCAGTGTATCAGGATGCAGACATTTACTTGCTGGATGACCCACTCAGTGCTGTGGATGCTGAAGTAGGCAGACACCTCTTTGAAGAGTAAGTCAGTTATCTCCTGGAAAGTGAGTATAAGTTGATCAAGTGCTCATGTTGATGGTTGTGTCAGCTCATATTGTTTTTCTTCAGGTGCATTTGTGGACTTTTGAGGAAGAAGCCTCGTATCCTGGTTACTCACCAACTACAGTATCTGAAAGCTGCAGATCAAATTCTTGTCTTGAAGCAGGTGTGTATTTAATTTCTGTGCACTACATATTATGGCATCTAATTCGATTAACATCAGGTCTTATACTGTGTATAATTATACTTGCATTGTTACTGTCATGTGCTTTTAATTCCACAGCATTTTCAGCTCAATAAGTTTTCTTAAAGCAATACTTTACTCTGTTTTTGAGTATAATTTACTCACATGCAGACTTAAAGGTTGCTTTTAAAAAGTAACCTGAGACCAGCAGTTGTCGCCAGTCTGAGAATCACTGTGATTACAGAGGATTTGAAATGTTGACCCAGTTTCAAAACAAAAAGATGCATCAAAACAGGCCTGACTCCTGCTCCTGTATTGGTCACAATTGCTCTGTTTTGTATGTAATTCATTCAGTCACGTTAACCAGCACTGATTCATCAGCATTGCTGTGACAGAGAAATTACTGAGTGGTGGCAGAAGAACTCAGAAACAAGCTGACAGTTACTACTTACTTCTAATATGCAATTCCTGGTAGTGCTTACATTTCCAGCTTATTATCACTGTATTGGAACTGAGTGTTTGGCCACTAAACAAAAAGTCCAACATTCACCGGCCTTTTAGATCTGGTTAAGTAGCCTAACCCAAATTGGGTAAACGAGAACAGCTCTTCCAACATGCAATCTATGTCCAGGTTGTAAAATTTAACAGTGATCTGAAAGAGTTTTCTATTTAAAAATATTCCATAGAGATATTGTCTGTTTGTTTGTCACTATGAGCAATTCCTTTCAAGCAACACATATTCAGTTTAATCAGTGTTGATATAGAATAGAATAATTAATGTTCTTGATTAGAACTTTCATCACTGATTTGATTAATAAATAAATAATAATTTACTTATTTATGATATCCATAGATATGTGTATAAACAATGACTGATGATCCCACAGTAATGTGTTCCTCTTCTCCTTAATTAGGGTATTATTCAATGACCTAGAAAACACATTTGAAGAGTTTTTCTTTCTGTAATAGTTTGAAAGTTAGAGCCGAAACAACTGTAGAGATCATAATTTAAGTCTTTCCATGTGTAATACTGGCATGTTATGTGTATGCCATGTACGGATGCTGGAATTTTCTATGACTATTTGTATGTGATGTTACTGCATCTTGTTCCCATCATTGTCAGGGTCAGATGGTGGCACGGGGGACCTACAGTGAGTTGAGGCGTTCTGGATTAAACCTCACCTCCCTGCTGAAGGAGGACGAGGGTCAGGAGGAGGAGAGGCAGGGTACAACTCCCATCCCTGGGACCATCTCCTGCTTTTCCCATACACTCTCTGACAACTCCATGTCGTCCATGTCCTCCCTTTCCTCTTCTCGGTACTCTTTGATTGAGGGGACCGAGCCACTCGCAATGGTAGGTGTATTTGAAACAGACTCAAATCTTGAATATAAGTGGCACAAATCATTTTTCAACAAGCCTGAAGTAGACATGCATATCATTTTCTAGGAGGGGAAAAAGCTTGTTGTGTTTTTAGCTGCCACTAGAGGGCAGAAGGTACTCACCCTTTCGATGCTGCTCATTACAGCCTGATCTGAAGGTGTTGCTGGATGACTGGCATTGACACTAGTGTCTATCTGTAGGTGGTGCAACCAGCTGAGGAGGAAAGCCGCTCAGAGGGAAATGTCGGCCTGCATATGTATGTGACATATTTTAGAGCAGGCGCTAACTTCCTGGTCCTCTTGGTCCTTATTTTACTCAATGCTATAGCACATGTGAGTTCATTTTCTCAATTAATGTATATTTTCTGCCATATTTAGAAAAATACGAAATATAATATATCTTGAGTTCATTTTCATACAGAATTGAATTATGTCATAATTGCTAGTCAGTTTAAATACTTTTGTTATGTGTGTATTCCTAGCTGTCTTTTAATAATTAATCAAAATAATATATATATATTTTTTTGTCTGCTTGTTTTCATGTTTGTTTAGGTTACATTTGTTCTGCAGGACTGGTGGCTTGCTTGCTGGTGAGATTTTGTTTCTTTTACATGCTGTGAAAAGAAGTAATGAATGCTTGCAAGGAAATGAGAATGATAGGTTTTCTTAGTCAATCTGACATTTTTTTCTCAGACTGGAAATGATGATTTCATTGAAGATGACTGAAGCAAACAGTTTTTCTTGGCATTATCTGTCATTTGTTGAAGCTGACCTTGTGCTTCAGGATAGGAGGAATGTGTTTTGTATAGTCCCTTCATCTTGAAGCTTTCTTTCTTTGTTGTGTTTATGTGTCCTTGTGGATTTTTGGTTCTTTTGTGGCTGACTTGCAGGGCCTCTGAACAGAAGCACATCAATGTGACAGAGCACCTCAATGGCAGCTTCCCTCGGCAGCTGGACCTTGACCTGTACCTAGGTGTTTACGCAGGTGAAGCTCACTGAGCGCACATTGCTTTTTGTGTAATGTTGAGGCTCTGAATATGGCAGCCATTCAATGAACACATCCACAGTTCTTTGGCTGTGGCCCAAGGCCAAGGCCCCAGAGTATGTGTACATGGGCCTCAGCTGTACAGAGAGATAGCAGTGCTTTTCTAGTTGTCTGCTGTTGGATTGCTCTGATTGTCTCCCTGTGACTCCAAGCCTCTTGACTCTGTCAGGCTTTGTATTCACAGTTATAGATCAGCATTCAAGACAAAAAAATGCATAATTGAAAGAAAAACTTAAGTTGAATATAGCTCTTTTTTCCTTGTCATACAACATGCTTCATAACCTTAAATGCTGTCCTTGGAATAGGCATGAGAATGGCATTGTAGTGTACTGATGGATTTTTTTTCTGTGCTTTTGTCAGGTTTAACAACCACTTCAGTAGTGTTTGGCTTCCTTCGCAGCTTGGTCTTCTTTAATGTCCTGGTGAGCTCAGCCCAGACCCTACACAACCGCATGTTTAATGCCATCATCAGGACCCCGGTGCACTTTTTCGATTTCAATCCAATTGGTAAGTGGCTTACCTCCACTTCAAGATCTTATTTGAATAACATATTATATATCAGAAAATATAATATATAGTATTGTAATTATTGATGTCCAGCTTATTCAAGGTAATACAGGAATAATCAGATGATCATTAGATTTTAAGAGCCAGTGAGACTTGCTGCAAAACTTATTGTTCTAACATCTCACCACTAGAGAGCAGACTGTTACTTGTTTCTATCCACTTTACAAATATATATATGCGTGCCCATAAACTCCATATTTTGTCATTGCTATTCAGTTTGGCATAATGTATATATATATATATATATACATATTTAAAGTTATCAAATTTCAAAATGTTTCACATAAAAAAATGTAATAATTCTAATACTTTAATTTAACATAACAAGTATATTCATATATTTATTCAATTTGTGCAGAAATTGAGTGAATAACTTACAAATATGAATTAGTGGATCTAATATGAACTATAATATAAAAAGACTAAATTTAGTTGTACAAGCTTAGAGATAGATAAGTTAGTTTATTCAGTTCGTGGGGTTAGAGATCTGATTATGAATGAAATGGTATCTTTAAAGCCGCTGCTGGGAAGCAAATCCGGTGCAACCAATAGGCCAATTGGGTCAAAAAAAACCTGTGATATGACTTAATATTTAGTCATTAAATGTATTTAAAAATCAGTAGAGTGTTATCTTTTTTATTGTGAGGCAGAACAAAAAAGCAAACAATTATCTTGAATAAATACTGTTTGCACTAGATCCTGGACAGTGCTGTGTTTGGACTGTAGAGTTGAGTCAACACAGACTTATTTGTCTTGTGCACTGTATCAGAAATCTTAGATTATTTCATTAGCTTTGTAGGTTGTAGCTGCTTGGTCAATGGAGTGGACAGATGGACATGATCTTAAAAGTGAACAAACACTTCAAATAAGCCTGACTTTACTCAGGGAGGGCTGATGGCTTTTCTTCAGGTGTGTTTTGCACCACCATTTCAAATAGAAACCAATGAAATGGAGAGCATAATTCCAAATTTGTTTAAATAATTTGCAAAATGTTTTTCTCTTCTTGTTATTTTGTCACCACAAGTTTATGTTATTAATTATAGACCTCTTTTAATTAGGTGAAGTAATGTCACTGTAATCTGTCATTCATGCCCAAAGTCAACTGTCAAGTGGCTCACTTTGATAACTTTAATTTTTCTGGGGCATTGTTCACCTGTCAGCAGATAATTACTCAGCCTAATCTCTTCATAGTGACATGCATGTACAACACAATCAGCTCGGGTGGGAATTCTGAACAAGAGGGAAACTTGTATCTGTATAATGAGTCATAATAAGCTGCTAACACAAGTCTAAATATGATTTGAGGGTGTTCAGGAGCTTGCGGTTTCTCCTGGCGTTAGAGGTGGGTGTAGTGACAAAGCTTTCCTTTGCTAAAGCTGTGTTTGGAGCAAACACCACAGGTCTTATTTATCTTTGGCTTTTGTTTTTTCTGCTGTTCTTGTGTGTGGCGCATTGGACTACCTGACGGCTTATCTGGGTGTGCCTTGCTTGGTAATCTAGGCACAGAAGGAGAACAAACACTTTCAATAATGTAATAATCTGTTTAATAGCGCAGCAAAGGAGAGGCTTAACAGACATTGCTATCTGATTGCTGTTGTGCTGCTATCAGTAGCCTTTGTATGACCAGTCCAGTCATTATAGCTTGGCCTCCAGCCTGGCAAACAACACTGTGTGTCTGACTGGATTTATAGACAACTATCCCAGAGACTGTGCGTCTCCTTTGTCCAGTTAGCAGTAGGTTAAGTATGAACATAACCTTTTTAAATGTGTATAATATTTAAAAAAAGTTCCACTCAATTTTTCTTCACCTCTTAACTTGAGGGAAACAGAAAAGACCAGGATAAAGACAGCTGTTGACAGCTGTGCCGGATTCCCTTTCTATTTTCTCTTAATGTTTTTCTTCTTTCTAAGAGATTTTTTCCCCCTGCTACGATACAATAGCTGCCACTTCAATCACAGCTGCTTCCACTACCACTAACTATCTCACCTTGAGTGTGCTATGTATTTGTAACTGCATGTTTATGTGTTGTTAAGGATTTGACAACTGTTTACATGTGTAAGTGATAGGTGCGCTGTTGCTGAACAGGCGTAGTGTTTGATAGCCGTCCTCCGAGTTAAAGGTTACCATTTCAAGCGTCACTGCACAAAAGTCTTATTTGTTAGACTGTGAATGTGGCTTGTAACAATGCAGTACAGCAGTGGTGAATTATGATTGATGGCAAGGCATTGTAGCTCCTCTGTATCAGCCACTGAATGCCTCTGCGCCATTTGAATTTGTGTCTCTGTTATCTTTTCTTTTGTGTGGAGATAGTTGATTTCCAAGTTAGTGCTTTGCTGATTAAAACCTTTATATTTTGTAACAATACAGTTTGATACGTTTTAAGATTCATAGATAATGTTGATAACAGTGTGGGCAGCTATTTCCTCCATTGCATGAATTTATATAACTCAGTATATCGTGTTGCTCAATTTTACCAATAAGTGCGGTCTTATTAAAGCTGTTCATCCAAATGTGATCCAGTTAGAGCAGCACACACAGTGGTGGATGTGTTGAGCTGATGTTGATCCCTGTAATTTAGTGTCATTGAGTGGGTTAATCCCCTCAGAGACTGCAGGCCAGGGCCTCAGCTCATCAGCACAGTCGAGGAGTGGAGTTTCAGTCCACACACACACACACACACACACGCACACACACACACACTCACTCACTCACTCACTCACTCACTCACTCACTCACTCACTGTCCCCTTTTTACATCAGCATAGCGGGCCATCTCAGTGCTGGGTGTCACTCAGTTACTGTTGATGCAAGGGAACATTAGATCTTCTGTAGTCAGTGATGTGAGATTCTAATTGTGTCTACAGAGGCAATGTTTTTAATGTCTGTATTTCAGGTCTGGGATGCAAGAGTGTTAAGAGCAAAGTGGAGGAAGTACTGCAGAGAGGATGATGATATCGAAGTGTGTAAATTGAATGTGGAGATGGAGCCGTGTGTGTGTGCAGTGTGGCTGATAGAGCCCCCTCACTCTGCACTTCCACTATTTAATTGCATGAAAGGGAAGGAGAGGAGATTGCAGGAGCCTGGCGGTGTGAGCGAAGAGAATGGATTTAGAATGTATTAGTATTGGCAGCAAGGCGCCGGCGGTGGGAGGCTGCCCCAGGCCCCTGGACCCTTCATGGAAGTGCAGGTGAGCTGTGCCACCTCCAGCCTTGGCAGCCCCCTCCCCAGTATTCCTTCATTATCGCACTTGCCTCTCTGAAAGGCCCCTCCAACTGCACTGGGGCCCACACATGGAGCGGCTCTGAGTCGTTGCCTTATCTTGATGTTTACAGGGAACAGCGATTTGCCACACGCCCCGCTATAGCCGGACCCCACTGTTCCACTTCTTTAAGTCTGATTGGGGGCCCTGCTCACCTAATATCTCCACCTAAGGGGCCACCTTAGTTGGGAGGGCTTGATATTTCCTGAGCCTGAAAAGTGGTGCAAATCACCCCTGGAGTCTTAAACCATGAGAAATTGTGTGATACTAATGCTGCTGATATCCTGAAACGTCTATACCCTTCTCTACACAATAGGTGATATTGTTGACAACCACCCATAGTGATTGAAGCCATTGTCCCACACCGATCTTACCTCATAGGCATTTCCATGCAGTGAATGTCTTTGTGTAACTGCATTAGTGTAATGTATCCTCTCTATAGTCTGCGCAGGATGGAGAAGGGTCTTTACTTCATCCCCTCTGAAACTCTCTGTTAACTGAGCCGCTTGTCAAACAGCTGATAGCTGACTGATGTTCTCTGCTCTAACACCCTCTAACCATGGTATGATGTAACCAGAAGAAACCTATCCTTTTCTTACTGGCATTGTTTGTCAGGTTTTGCATGAATTTGGGTCATCTATGGCTTAGACAGTAAAATTACATAAAATATTATTGGATCTTCCACAAACACAGTTTGACAAGTGCTCCCCCTATTCCCAGACTAAAGCAGCCAGATTCTACACGAGTATAGTAGCAGCTCTACCCCCTTGCTTGAACCCTCCCCTCGGGATGTCTGTATGCTAAAGGGGCACTCACACTGTGAATAAGATTAGTCTGCCTCCAAGTGTACAACATGCTTACGCCACTTGACTTTGAATCAGTACTGATTTGGAGCATTGCTGGGTTGTTGCGGGGAATAATGCTCTGGCTGGGTTTATGCAATGGCTGTTATGGGGAGCCCGGCCTCGTCTGCATGCATGTTTTTAGGCGGGAGCGGCATTTTGGATAAAGCTGTAAGCTGCTTATGGCCGTGGAGAGAGGTGATTACAGGGCCCACCTCCGTAGGACTGACTGGGAGGCAACTTTTAGGTCAGTGGTGCCATGGCTCCACCACGCCTCCAGAGTGCCATACCGCTACATTCTGCCAACGTGCCGCTCAGCCGTTCCCTTCTTCGATCCCTTACCAAGTCCCACCTTGTTTCATGGCCTATTCTGTGAACCAAGATAAAGTCATCTGCATGCTCCAACAGTTACATTCACTTTATCAGGGGTTGAACCCAAAAATGTGTGAGTGCTGCTTTATTTACATTCTGCTTAGATATTTTTGTTTGCTTAGTGATGTGTCACAGTGAGAGACAATGGGATGCTGAAATATAGTATGAAACATTGTGACACCATTTTGGAAGTGTGTTGACAAGGGAAAAAAACACTGCAGACAAAACATAGCACATCCACATATTGTTCCTGTTTTTTTATCATGAGCTCAGTTCTTCTAGTGGCAATCCTGGCACTGCTCTGGTACTTTTTGTCTGTGTCTAAGAGTCTGAGGGCTCCCTTCAGGGACAGAGATAGAGGAAGCCTTTCTGTCTTGCCTGCCTTTAGGTAGTGTAGGGATTGGCTATCACTGACCCTGCAGTAAACAGTGTGTGAAAGCAGCTGGAATGTAATCTTATGTGCTGTGGGATCAAAAAAGGGGAACAAAGTTACCAAAGGAGTGACAATAAAGGACTGCCACAGCACCTGCAGAGCATCAGACAAAATAATGAACACCTGAACAGATTGGAGGCAACTCAATTAACGTCACTGACACTGCCAGTCAGAACATAAAGGCAGGTATGCAGCTTCTGTTTCCCTTTTGTTTCCAAACAAAAGCTTCCCTCACGTATTCAGCCAAGAGTAGGGCAGTCTTTATAAAATGCAAGGCAAATAATGATTCATTGTTTAATCTAGATAGGCCTCTGTTTTCCATCTGATATCACACTCAATGTATATGCTCTGTTCTATTAAATTGGAAGAGACTTTGTTAACAGTTGCTCAATAGTCTAGGGAGATTGAAGGAAATTAAAACAAACAAAATATGTTTATGGGTGCAGAGTAGCTAATGGACAAAGCATATCTGTATTTGACTTAAATTTGTCCTTAAAAATATCATATAGGGCTTTTATAAGGGAGTTCTGCATTTATATTAGATAATAATTTATAATATAGTATATGGTACAGTATAACCACACCTCACTCTACATGAGTGCTGATTGTACAAATGACACATTCTGCTGTCGTGATTGTATCATGTATATATCTACTCTGATCCCGTCTAATCTGTTCTTTTGTATTGTGTTGTTCCCCAGGAAGAATCCTCAACAGGTTTTCAAAGGACATCGGTTACCTGGACTCTTTGCTCCCATGGACGTTTGTGGACTTTATCCAGGTGAGTCTCACCTCGGCAGGTTTGGTCGCCGGCGCTGCAGCATGGGGAGGCCATTTCATGCCTGGCTAAACCTGCTTTGTGGTCCGGGTCCCCTAATCTGGAAACAATTACTGTGGGATTACCCGCCAGCGCGGCCCAGCGCCTGCACAGATTTAATAAAAGTGTGCACATAGGCTGAGGGCGTGGCTCCCACAGTGTGACACAACAGAAGTGGCATCTTCAGAGAATGTGTACAGAGACTAAGCAAGTGATTGGGAGAGAGTAAGGTACCAAAGAGGAATGATGGGTCTGATGTGGAGGAAAACAGCGGGGAGGGGATGACAAGGAGAGTGGTAAAGAGAAGAAGTGTGAGCAGCAGGCGTAAGATGTGTTTGCAGGAGTGGAGCTGGATGCGCAGTAGAGGGGGAAGGGGACAGGTCAGTTGGAACAGATCCAGAACGGGACTTGCCCCTCTCAGCGCAATTCGCCTAATGCGCCACAGTCTTATAGGCCGGGTAGCCAAGGGCCACCCTGACGCATAACCAGGTTAGGTTACCAAATGCCACCCTGCCACCGTGACAGCCATCTCCCACGAAAGCCTACAGAGATGAGCCAGCTCATGCACCTAGCACCACAAAGAAGGGAATGTTCGCTGCACAATTCGAGGTAGAGGAGCAGGCGTGGCTCCTTGGTTAGGGCCAAAGAATAGAACAAAGCCGCGTTGAAAACGAATCCCCCCTCCACAATGCCTGAGTGATGTTTGTGGCAGATACCCATCTCACAGTAGACAAAAGCCATCTTAAATGCTGAAAGCACAAAAGATCATACACACAAAAGCTTTTTGTCTGCTATAGTTCCCCTCATTTTGATAATAAGGTGAATAATGGCTGGAGTAAAATAATAACTTTGTAGAAGGCCCATAGGTCCTACTGAAAACAGTGAAAGTATATCAGGTCATGACCGAAAACACACTTGGGTCACACATATGGACTCACTGTACCTCAGATATGACTTATTCATTCCACCATTAGTTATGACCCGTGTCATCAGGAAATACAAGACACAATACAACTGCTACTGTGTTTTGAATTGCAGTGAAAATGGATTTTGGTAAAAACTTTTAAAGCAAAAAGTGTCAAAATCAGACAGAATATATCGTGCACTTAGGCCAGCCTTTTTCTGAAGCAGAAAGTGGGAGGTGATTGTAGTAGTGGACAAAGGTGGCATCCTTTGGACAAAGCGCTTTTGTTTGTGCTGCTTTCTGCTCTTGTTTGCAGGTGTCTTTCATAGAGTAGTCTTTAATGCTTTCAGGAAGGAAGATTTTCACTCTTTTTATCAAAGTATTAGCAGTGCAGAAAAGCTGCTGATCCTGACTATTGTTGTTCTTTTGCAGAGGGACATTTCCCCATAGTCATTGTTTAAATGGTTGTCAGGGGGGAATAAAGTGAAACTTCATAAACAATGCCCTAACTGGTTTATCTCTCTCTATGGTGAGAGGCCGCTTCTGTGCAGGGATTTGCACCAGAGCCTCCCCCATTATAGTGGAGTAAGCACTTCACAGCCCCTCAGCACTGCCCCCATACCCGCCTAACAAGGGGATTCCCTCAACCTGGTTACACCCCGGAGCTCTATTTTTTCACAGGTCTCATTTAGTAGTAATTTAGTATATTGGCGGAAAAAAAAGTCTCTTTCTCTCTTCCCTCTTTATGGTCAGGCTACAAAGACAGAAATGTCAATTAAAAACACCTCAGGCTTTGGGGACTGTCAGCTTTTGTGTGGACTTGACCTTTAAATCCCGGGTTGCCTCTGTTTTCACAGAGGGGGCAGAGGAGGAGGGCAAGACAATAAGGGGTGAGTACAGGGGTCTTTCAGTGGAGGATTTTGTGTGAAGGCTCTTGACCAAGTCACACTACTAACTGTGAGGTCCATCTATAGCTACATTCATAGGTGTTCTTAACCATCCACATTCAGTTTATCAAGGTGTTTATGAAAGACACCAGCTGATGGTTACTTACATGAACGGGACTTTACCTAGTCTAACCCATATTAATGCCATATAAACGCTAGCTCATGAATCACAGAGAGAGAAACTAGTTTGTGTGTGTGTGAATTGCATGTGTATGTGTGTGTTTAATACTACTACAGACACAATCCCAGCACAGAAGCACCAAAGACACAAAAAAACAACACAGAGCAGAGATGGCTTTTGTTTAAAAAACACTGGCGGGTGGATCGGTGTGTGAGTCTGTATATTGTGGCACATTGTGTGTCAGGCCTCTTCAGAGGGTTTGTGGGATATGAGAACTGCTGACGTAACCGTGAGTGCTGTAGGATGGGATTTCACCGGCTTTCTCTGGTTCGTTACCACGCTAGTGACAGAAGAAGTGAAGAATGCACTGGCTCTAGGCATGACACAAGTTAGTCTGAGAAGCACAGGAGATGGTCCTGTGTGGAAATGTATAGGCTGTGCCATAAATCCCCATTGAGCATTGTTTATTATGACAGGGTCATTGTCTACCTGCACAAGGTAAAAAGTGACACAGAAAGGTGAGAAAGGTAATGTTGAACTCCCCACCTTCTTTATTATTTGATTCTTTGGCAAATTAGTGTAAAAATAAACCAGAACACAAGAAAACAGTGATGTGTGTGTGTGTGTGTGTGTGTGTGTGTGTGTGTGTGTGTGTGTGTGTGTGTGTGTGTGTGTGTGTGTGTGTGTGTGTGTGTGTGTGTGTGTGTGTGTGTGTGTGAGTGAGTATGCACTAGGGGAGTACGTAACTGGCCACTCAGCAATACCACACATGGTCATTTGATGGCGAACATCAGCCAGCAAAAGCTTCCAGTGTGTGTATGTGTGGTCTCCCATGATGTTGCGGTCCAGCACCTCAGCTGCTCTGACTCAGACATACAGGCCAGGGTCCTTTGAGTCTGGGAACTTACATAAGAAAGTCTCAGTCTAACCTAAAATCTCACTACATGTCAATATGATGAAGATAATGAATTCTGTGCTTTCTGTTACTTTAGTGACTTTTGTATTGGTGACTTGCTGTTTTCTTCTGTGTTTGAAAATGTTTTTGTGTTGTTTTCAAGAGGAAGAAAAGGTGGGGGGGGGTGACTGAATGAATGAATTTGCCGGACACAAGTGATTTATAGTAGAGAGAGAGAGACCACATTTCAAAGCCTTTCTCTTATTTCCAAAATGGGGTTGGAAATCAGCAGCTTGACTGAGCCCAAATAAGTGACTTCTTTTACCTTTTCATAGCACACAAAGGCCTAATCCTAGGACTACTTGAGCCACCAATGTAGACAGCGACTGAGACCACCACAGTATGTGTCAGACCCTCCTCACCACACACAAAACACATTGACTGCAGCTTTATGAAGTGAAAATGGCCCAGAAAGGGAAAATGTGAAGGAGGTGTCCACAGTCATTTCTCCCAAAGAAAGGCAGCGGCATCTGGGCATTTAATGCTAAAATAAAGCCCAAAGACAGACTAGAATGGATTGGGTCACTTCTATTGTTCCAGAGACCGAGTGGAACGGCCCTGTTTTGTTTCAGTACCACTGACCCTTGCAGCTTATTGTGCTGCTCTGTCACGTAAAGTGTGGACTCAAAAAAAAAAAAAAAAAAAAGAATCCCAGCAATGACAGAGGACTTCTTTGGAGGAATTTTGCTTTCCATGCTTTTCCCTCCATTTCCTGTTTTGTTTGCACTTTATTTCCCAGTGGCAAATATTGCACACTGTCAGTAAATAAAGGGAGGATGAAAAGCAATTGTAAAAAGCGTACTGATTCCTTGTGTCTGGAGGGATGTTTAATTAAAGGGAAGTGTTTATTTTCTGCTGTGCAACAACAGTCGCTATCATTGCAGAACACAAATATAGCAATTAACTTCAATTTTCTACATTTATTTGGACATCAAAGAGCTGATAGAATCATAGAGAAAATAAAGCAATTAGGGTCAGCGGAGATCTGAATGGTATTTGGACACAGCAGTGCATCCAGTTTGCTTGAATGACTGAATCACATGCGTGCGGTAGCTTTCTTTTCTTGCTAAAGAGCAATTAGCAGTAATTCTTTATTTAAACTGTTTGTATACAAAACCTTTCATCCTTTTATCCACTTTTATGTGCAGCGGGATGTGGCTTTGGGAGTTTTCTGTTCCTGTGTGGTTTCATAGGAGATATGGATGTGGTCCGAGGGGGTGAGGTGTACGCTTGTAGGATCACTTATCAGAGTCATCTGTGTGTAGTGTGGGTGGGGGCCACGGTGTTCCCGATGCTGACATGATAAGCGCCAGACCACGCAAATGGATCACATCAAACAGGGCCTTGGCGACAGCGGGCCCTAGGGAGCAGGAGGAGGCAAGACTCCTATCTAATGGTTCCTGTTCCTCCTCTGTCCCCTCAGATGACCCCGCTGTCAGATAAGCTGGCCTGGCTCAGACCTTCTTGGTTCCTGACTGCAGCGGGCCCAATTAGAATTCAAATGAACTAACCAGCAACATGAATGAGCAGTGTCACTGTGTCACCAATAATCAGCAGAAGAGTGAGAGAACAGTATACGATAAGACATTTGTTCAGTTAATATTTGATCCCCTCAAAGGAAGGCTGAATAACATGTAGTAATGGCCTGTGTGTCACCATCTCACTTTGCAGTCTGGTAGCCTTCCATCCAGGCTAAGAGTGAAACTTATGTACTGTGAAATTCTTAGGATCAGTTGTGCTCAGTAGCTTCCAATCACTGTTTGATTGTGTGGGCTCCACTACAGCAATGGTTAGACTAGTAATACCCTCTTATCTGAACTGCAAATGGAATTGAGTGGCTTTTCGTCATAAAACTACACTGAAAGTGATCATGCTTAAATGTGTGCTTAAGTGGCAGATAACATCCGTAATTAAGGTGCTAAATTAAATTTTCATCTCTCTGGGCTAGTCTGAGACCACTGAAGGTAACAGTATGATCCTAATCTCCCCGTTTTAGGATTCATCTCTTAGGATGTGTCTAATTTCAGGGTGTGAGGTTTCAGTTTTATCATCTGTCAATCGAAATATGAAATATGTAACACAGTATAGCTTTTCAGTTAAGAAGAAACGGTTTCACACATTTATTTCAGTGAGATTTTTTTTCATTTCCTTTTATCATTTCCAATTTCTCTGCCCAGTTATTGTTGTATGTAATTACCAGTTGTCAAGTTACAGAAAGTATTCAGATTCTTTACTTACGTGAAATAATTCATAACAAAGTGTAATTTTACTCTGTTACAAGTAAAAGTCCTGTTTTCAAAAATGTGCATAAGTCAAAAGTAGTAGTAAGTTATCATTCAGAGCATTATATTATTATATCAATGACATCATAGATGATCACATACATTTCAGTTGGTCAAAACTGAGTTCCTATTTGAATTGCTGTTGGAATGGTTAGTCTATATCAAACACTGTTAAATATCACAATTGTGCTGCTATTGTAAAAATATGTTTATCTTGAATATTTATTAGTAATCATGATACTTTGTCAGATGATCTGATGTCATCAGTCTTATTTCCCTCCGTCCGGTTAGGGCAGCTTTGGTATCCTGGTCTGGATGAATCACATAGCCATTAACACGGGTGATGAGTCACTGTGTTGTTGAGGGCTGTGTGGTTTGAGTGTGATGTATCAGACACCCACAGTGTGGTTCCCGGAGCCCTCTGCCAGTCACTGTGGCCATGCCTGTTGGCTGGTTGCTCTGCCAGGGAGGCTTACAGGCCAGAAGTGTTGAAGGGAAAGCCCAGGGGATCCAGGGATATGAGCTGTAGTGGCCAAGTGGTAAATTCTCACCTGCTACTAAGTGAGAATTAACGCTGTGATCGTTTTCCTTTCACACTGTGAGTCACATAACCTCAGTCACACAACCTGCTGCTACCTTACTGTAAGGCTATGATGGCTTCACACAAATACGACTGAAAGAGTTTCTCTTGTTCAGCCTTAAGAAATAGGCCTCACTGCCCCACTGGTAGACCACACAGCAGCAGTGGAGTTTTTGACTGTGTTGCTCTTTGGTTAATATTGTGTTCACATTTCTCCTTCTGTCCCAGGTATTTCTCCAAGTCCTCGGAGTGATTGCAGTAGCTGCCATCGTCATCCCCTGGATCCTTATTCCTGTTTTTCCTCTTCTTGTTGTCTTCCTGTTTCTGCGACACTACTTCCTGCAGACTTCTAGGGACATCAAGCGCTTGGAGTCTACTAGTAAATTTATTTTTTTGAAATGGGGGGGGGGTGGTGGGGTGGTGGGCATGTCCATTTGTGGTAAGAGACAAAAGCAGACCACAGGAATGCTAATAGACCATTGAGGAAAGCCATGGTCATCAGCATAAAGGCTAAAGGTGGCAGTGGCCTATGGCTCGGCCACACGCAGTTTCCTCAAGAGAGGGGAGTTCATGACATCACATACAATGGGAAAAATGCCAAGTGGGCATGACTAGGCCATTGCAGGCTTTAGTTCATCTATTTTGAGACTGGGCTGAGAGCCCAAATGCACATTGGCCAACAGGTTCAATCATCATATAGAATAAAGGTTCTGTTAAAAAGCTCAAAGGAAACATTTAGGTATTTGTCTAAAATACAAACCTAACAAATGGAAACAAAAGACCACTCAATTGCAACCTAAATATGTTCAAACTATGCAGTATTCGTAGTAGATATTTGACCATTTATTACTTAATCATCTTTACTTTGTCTATACCTTACACCTTTTTTCATAAGCTTATTAATCCCCGTTCCTACCATGTCCCTACCATCACCTAAACATAAAACGGCATAAAACAAGGCACTGATCAAAAACTCTAGTGCAAAACATTGAAAAGCTTCATACAGTCCTTGAATGCAATATCAGACATGGCAGTTCTGAGTAATACAGGCTCTGACTAAATAGTACTTGGCTGACTGAAGTATATTAAGATATTAAAGCAGTCCTGGATAAAGGTATTCTAAAGCTATTCATAATTTATATGACGGTCAAAACTCTTCAAAACTATCCTTAGCATATAATAGTGAATGCTTGTTTCTTCAGATGCTAACAATGGTCTATATCTTTTTTATAGCACGGAGTCCGGTTTTCTCCCACCTTTCCTCCTCTCTCCAAGGTCTGAGCACCATACGTGCCTTCAAGGCTCAGCAGAGGTTTCAGCAACTGTTTGATGAATATCAAAATCTTCACTCAGGTAAAGTAATTTTATTTCACTTAAGCAATCCAAATTTACCCATTCAAATCCATTTAGACTGATATTAAATGTTTTGATTCAAGAAAAATTTAGGCTGTACTGACTCGATTATTTTTGCATAATTTTGTGGATTGTATTATCTGATCTGTGTATTTGTGTTTGTGAACAGAGGCCTGGTTTTTATTCCTGACTACCTCTCGCTGGTTTGCTGTGCGCCTTGATGGAATTTGTTCAATTTTTGTTACCATCACTGCTTTTGGCTGCCTTTACCTCAGAGATGGTACTGTGTGGGCTTTGAATACATGCACACATTTGACACATTATTGATGTTCAAGCCAATATATGAAACTATTACAATGAAATAAGGAATGTATGCCTGCATGTTTACTTTTTAAAAATATTACAGGATTGGAGCCAGGTGCAGTGGGTCTGGCGCTGTCCTATGCTGTTACGCTCACAGGCATGTTCCAGTGGGGCGTCAGACAGAGTGCTGAGATTGAGAACATGGTGAGAACAGAAATCTGAAACATTATGAATGCACTAAATGCATTCATAATTTATTTTCTAAAAATGTCACTAAATTGGTATTACATCACTCTACATATTCCATAAAAAATGTGCTTTTATTATTTGTAGATGACATCAGTGGAGAGAGTGTTTGAGTATGCAGAGCTGGAGAGTGAAGCACCCTGGGAGACGGACAAAAAGCCTCCACATGATTGGCCCAAGACAGGCTTCATCACCTTCGACAGAGTCAACTTCTCTTACAGCGCCAGTCAGCCTTTGGTCCTAAAGAACCTGACTGTTGTCTTCACATCCAAAGAAAAGGTTCTTGTCTTTATTCCCACCTGTGAATGCTTACTGGTGTGCACAGCCCATGACATAGGTTGATATGCAGCCAGTGTAGAAGGTGTGATGTGATTCTTTTTTATGTGACATTATTTTCAAATCAATTTTTAAAGGGACACCATATTGTGCTGCTGAATCTTCAGGACTATACCATTTGTGATTCATGGAATACATATCATGTAATTAAGACTGTTCAAGTGGATCCATTTGTTCACAATTTGCATTTTGAGCTACCTGATGGTGACAACTGTTTATTCACTATAAGAGAGAGGCGAGGCCGAGGGAGAGGGGAGAGAAAAGAGAGAGAGAGAAGGCACAGAGAGATGGTTTGGGATGATTGAAATTGTGTTTAATGCAGGGGGTGTATTTTGCATGGCTATGGTTGGCCAGGGCGGCTGATTTCACAATGGATGGGTTGATAAGTGTAGAGGCTCTGGCTCTGACAGCCCATGGGAGGGATCTCTGCCGCATGCCATGGGGGTTGCAAGGCTTTGTGCACCCTGACAGTTCCCCTGACACCCTTTCACAAGGAAACCTGCACCCAAGACCTACAGTACAAGATCCATTAACATCATCTCTCGCTAAAGTCATATACTGTACATGATTCTATAAAAACAGACAGCTCACTGTAATATTACAACCTGCAGATTGCTAAGTGGTGTGATATTCAAACAAACCCCATCCTGTTAGTCCATGAATAATTTAGATTTAAATTAAGTCTTGGGTCATCTTTTCTACCCTACACCTGACTACCCTAGAGAATGAGAAACAAGACCAGGTCAAAACCAAATATATGGCTGAACTGTGTATGAAATGCGAGAGGGCTTTAAATTTGTGCGTCACCTGGTTACCATCAGACATGGTCACTGCAGCATTTTTAAGATGTATACTTTTAGATTATTTATTTGTATAGCACCTGTCATACATTAGATATAACTGAAGGTGCTGTACACATAGCAAAAACATTACAAATACTTGTTATTTTGCTTTTACCATGAACACATAAGTGCTGTATTATAAAAAGACAGTAGACACACATGATGAAATTGACAGGCGTTTTTGGATAAGGTGACCTCATATTAGGAATCTAAGTGGCTACTTTCTCACCTGAAAAAAATATGAAAGCTTAATACACTGACATGTCAACAGTCCTATGGTGAAAATTACAACAGCTTAATCTCCGCCATTGTTGGTGCAAAATGCATTCTGGGATACTTAGCTTCGGCCGACCAATGGTGTAACTTCATCACTCAGCCAGTCAGACTGACAATCGTGGTTGTGGTTCTGGCCCTGTTGTAGCAGTTCAGCCAAAAATGTGCATTGTTGTACCCTTTCTGTGTGTTGGCATGTTATGGGGCTCACACAGTAGTTCTTTGTTATGGAAGCAGTGTTGTTGGTAAACCCCTGTAAACAAAGGGTTGCCCATTGGCTATGAAATGGCATATAACAAGCCTATGTGTTGGCAGGCAGCGGCGTGTGGCATCAGCAGCCAGGCTCAGTGGAACAAGTGATGATTTGCCTGGTGGTGCCATTGTTGACACCATTCCCACTGCGGTCTGTTGTCAGCATTTGGGAGGAAGACTGTGAGGTGTTTGATCTGGACTTGTGTTCTTCTGTGTGGTTCCTCTATGCTCAGCATGCAAGGGTGTGACAGTGATAGGGAGGTATTAATACCATGGTTAAGGGCGAGGTGCTTCTGCTTTTCTACTGAAAATTAAGAGAATGAGGATCAGTGTTGATGCTGAAGCTTTTATTAGGTTGGCCTTCATCAGATTTAACATTTTTATTTAAAGTCTTTGTAAAGCAATAATAAAAATATGTGTTTTGAGTTTGTCACACATCACAAAAAAGTTAACCACACACTGCACAGCCTGACTAAACAGTCTCTGAGCAAACAATACACAGTCCAAACTCCTGTATAAAAATATAAAATTTAAAATAGGCCTTGGTTGTAGGTGTAAGCCTGGCAACATGGATATTTTTTTAGCGCTAGGTGCCACTGTTCAAATTGGCACATATTTTGTAGGTAAATGTTGACTTATTTCAGAAAAAAATGTAACTTAAATGACAAGTGAACCATCGCCAGTCATCATCTTGTTAAATTGTCGTTCCTTTCAATGGAGTTTGGTACATTTAACATTAATCACTTCTCTGCTGAGAAATCCATGGCAGCTTCATGTGACTGTCTCCCTTGGAGCAGTTGCCTCTCATGCCGTGCTTTTTGGTGAAGCGCTACCTGGAAAATACTATACAGGGACCTCCCAGCTGTACTGAAGCTGAAGCTGCAAGTGGCAGCCGGTGTTGGTTGCTGTGTCCATTTCAGGTTAGCCCAAAAAATGCTGAACACAGAAATGGTAAAAAAAATAAATAAATAAATTAATGCCCCAAGTTCACAATTCACTACCACATATTTCACAGTTTTTTCACATTTTAAGCAATTATTTTCCAACCCGTATCACATGTTTAAAAAGAAATCTCTGACTTTTCTTTACACAAACTTTAATTATACATTTTAGTTTCACGGATATACAGAAATTGGTGTTAAGGCCAGTAAAGCTTATAGAGTCTTGTTGAATAGCTTCACTTGTTACAGTGCAAATAGAGTTAGTCATTTTTCAACCTACTGACATTGGCATACAGTATGCAATGTGTGAAATTGCTGGGCTATGAATGGAACACTTTTATAAAATAGCACACTCTAAAATTGTGGTCTTGAATTATAAACATGCAAAAGTATGAAAATTAATTATTATATATTCAACAGAGGCTTAATATGTTCTTTAAAATGAGATATTTTCTTCCACACTCTGTTAAAGTTATGTGACAGTGCTGTTAAAAAATAAATCAAACCATAAAACGTTTTTTTTTCTCCATGACATACAAGTTGTCCCTTTGTAGTTTGACTTATGACATGGTACCTCTGTGACACCTTGAAGAATATGCACCAGTATGATTAATGGTCTGAAGGAGCATGATAATATTTTGTCTTTTTGTGGAATTTACAGGCGTATAAAAATAGTTTTCATCTCTCCTCTGTAGGTTGGCATCGTTGGACGCACTGGTGCTGGTAAAAGCTCCCTGATTTCTGCCTTGTTCCGGCTGGCAGAACCTGAGGGAAGAATAATGATTGATGGTTTTCTGACTTCTGAGATTGGTCTCCACAGCCTGCGCCAGAAAATGTCCATCATCCCACAGGTGCCCCTTCTTGTATTGCTACTCTCTTACCTGTTGTATTTTGGCAATTGAAACTACATACAGTAACCAATGCATCTGGTAAAAAATCATATATTAAATAAAGTACAGTTGTTAGTAAGATGATACTTTTCACTGTTGGACTTTTGCTTTGACAGCTTCTCAAAGGTTCTGTGGTTCCTCATGATTGAGAGTTACGCCCCACCCTTAGGCAGCCCTATTGGGTGACCAACACTCCAACATTGACCCAAAGTAAAACACCTTTTAAAATACCAAAACCATGGCATTTATTAACATAAAGACAAAAATAACCCAAACACTATATAAAATCTCACACTGAGAGGCAGCAAGACCAGCAGTCTACAAACCAGAAGCATCTCCCTGAAACAGGAACAGGAGCGTTTAACCATTTTCTTTCCTGGGCCAGATGCACCTCATTGAGGATTGATCAGGTGGAGAAGACCTGGACAGAGCAAGAGACAGTAGAGGAAAAAGGACAAACAGTGCAGGGAGCACATACAGCCACAACACTAAGAAATGTTAGATAAACATGTGTAACAGAAACCCTCATGCTTTGGCCTTTTTTTTTTCTATGCCTGGCTTTTAAAAAGCTAAAACAAGTGAGGAGAATTACAGTCGTCACTCAGGGGATTTCTGAAAGTGAGACAAACTGATGCCTTGAGACAGTTTAACTTTATTTCCGCTTGTTGAAACTGATACGGCATTAAGAAAATGCCAGCCTGCGGGTGAGTGTCAGCAGAGTGGAGGGAGGGGAGAAGACTCCCACGGCCTGTACTGTGAAGAGAGCAGTTCCCTATCCCTGACAGAGGATTAGCCCTCTACCCCCCAAACATGGGAAAGCTGCTTAGAAGAAGTCTCCCCCATCCTCACAGTCAGAGTCCCCCTTGTACACCATCACTTAGCCCATGTCTCAAACATTTCCAGGGTGCAGCCAAGATGCCCAAAAACGGTTTCATTAATGCTTCTCTGTGGATTTGATAGCTTTCTGGCATTGCTACCACTTCAGATAAAGTTTTACTTCCTCGTCCAAACTAGTTTGAGATGGATGTGATGTGTGTTTGATGTGATTTTGTTTACCCTGTCTCTGTCTCTCCTAAAGGGAGACACTTGTACAAAGTGGCAGGTTACAAGTCAGAAGTTTAACTGCACGCCCATCTGTGTCGTTTTCATGTGATGAAGTCTTAGCAGTGTTCAGAAGAGTGGAATTACTCTGTACTGTGCTCTTAGTTTTACAAACTTATATATTTACACAAATTCATGTGAAAGCCTTTTTATTCTCGTGCTAGACGTCACAGATAAAGTGATATTCAGTCAGCCTTTCACATGGAAAAGATCATGATATAAATTGCTAGTTGCTTTAACTTTTCATGTGGAATGTTGAGAGTGTGATATGTATACTATACATTGGTGGTGAGGAGTTTCATTATTTGCCACCCACAGATTTGATTATGATAAGCTTTTATTAGCATATGGCATTAAAAAAGGATCCATTTCAGATTCTATTGAATCCTCAGGAATTACTTAGTAAAAAATGAATTCTGTGGCAAACAGAGGGCTTAGAATTGGTGGAGCACATAATCGGTCTATGGAAAGCTGTGCTTGAAAGCAGTTTTTCCGACCGAACATTGAATCCTCAATTAAAGTGTGTCACAAAACTAGTTTGAATTGGGACTTCAGCAGGCTTAATGACAAGGTGGTATTTCGGTGACAGAGGGAAAAGCTCATTGGAAGTAAGGAGGTGGAACATTTTGTAAGGCACAGGTAGCAAGGATGAAGTTCTGAAAAAGCTTGATATTTTTTTTCTGGATTCGGATGGAAATTGAGTAGTTAGCCCTGAGTCTTCGAACTAAATGAAGGTTCCTTGGGACATTATTTTGTATTTGAGGGGTGTGTATGTTTACACTGCATAAATCGGTGTGCTTAAACACAAGTGCATGCCTTTTCTTTTTCACTGTTTTGTTGTCACAGCGCTGGCTTTGATGTTGACGTGTAAGAGAGCAGAGATAAAGGTGTGGATAGTGAGTCAGATTCAGACAAGTACTGTAGTTCTGTAACCTTAAAAGAGGACACTTAGCCTTTTAAACCCATTGTGTACTTAACTCTCACTCCTGGTTTAATCTCACAGTTGCCAGATGAACTTTCCCTATCTTGCTAAGAGGTCAGATCCATATCTCGCTGGATTTATAATATTGCCTTGACTGTGATGTGGATACAATGGAAGCCTATCAGTTTGGGTTCCTGCTTGCTGCTCTGCATTAACTCTACTTGTGTGATAGATTCATTCGCATAACCAATTTTTTCAAATGGTCATTGTAACCATTTATGTGTTATGCATTCAGTTTTATGTTTCAAAGGAAACAGCTGTATTTGTTCATTGATAAAACAAATGGAAATGATACCATATGAAACCCTTCATTATTGCAGCTCTGTTTTATGAGAGGCTTACTGTCTCTTTATGATGGCCTGGGAGAGACCCAGTAAATCAACAGTGGTGCAGGATATTTTTAACCTTTATTTATTTAGGAGAGTTTCTCTAAGAGAAACGCTTTCATACTTGGAAGCTGGAGCTGTTGGCATTGAGGGCCTTGCTCAAGGGTACCTCAGTGGTGGTAATGTGGGAGGGATAAGCGATACTGATAAGCGCTGATTCTTCACTTTCCCCACCAAGATTCATCTAGGGGGGCATTGAACTGGCGAACCTCCGGTCACAAGCTCACTTGTCCTACTTTAGGCCACCACTGCCCCTTTTATGAATAAGGGTCAATGACGTGATGTAACCCAGTGTCAACTGGTGTAACCAGTATTTTTTCATAAAAATCTGATTATATAAAAGAAAATAAATGTGAACTAAAATGTGGAATAAATATAATCCACTTTAGCAACGCAACACCATGTTTTGGAACAAATAATACATAATTACATAATTTGTCAAAACTTTTTTAGAAAAGAAATGTTGTTTTTACAATATGTTCTGCTCAATATAGACAAATACCCATTTTTTTTCTTTTCAATTGATGTTTTTAAAATAAAGTAATTATTTGTACAAGTACACTTAAATACACTGTAGATGGATAAAATATTTAATATTTATCATTATTCGTGGTTACACCATCTGACATTTTCAGGAGCATTCAGTCTTACTTTTGGTAAATGATGGTGGAAAAAATGGTGCAACCACAATGTCATTTCAAAACCAACCAACCAACAAAATACAAAACAAATTTTAAAGATATTTTTGAATTGCTTATCTTACCAACCCTTGTCACTGACCCATAAATATCTCACCTGACACATGGATATGCTGGCTTGCTCCTGTTTTTAGGTTTACCGCAAACGGAAGGGCATGTTGGAACAGTGCCTGTGAACGTGCGGGCTCTTTTCTCTACACTGTAATAAAGAGCTTTATTACTCTTTTAAAGATGCCTGTGTGGCTGTAGCTTGATACAGGTGTGTGGTTCATCATAAATATGTATCTTGGACATCTTAGCTGTCTGAGATCTGAGGCTGTCCTTTTATGAGGGAAGCAAACTGATAGCGATAACCTCTCTTGACAGATGCTTGTGCGCTTAGTTGAGTAAAGCTGTAACCTGTGGCCGGCATTTTTTTTTTTTGTTAAGATTTATTTTTTGGGCTTTTTGCCTTTATTTTGATAGTAGGTGGCAGAGAGGCCCACAGGAAACAGGAGAGAGAGGAGAATGACCTGCAGCATAGGTAGGTCCCCTGCCGGAATTGAACCAGTGGCACTGCCGTGCATGGTAACCACTCGGCTACCAAGGTGCTCCGTGGCAGATTATTATTACTAATATAGCCACTGTATGCAATGTTTGTATTGTAAAAGTGACCCAATGGCACTTTTTTCTCTATTCTCCAACAACACCGGCGCACAAGCTCTGGTTTTCCAAGTAAAAAGATCAACTTATTGAAGCATAGTTGGCCAAAGCAATGAATGGGGCTCCTGAGTGTAGCAAGCCCTTTGTGAACATCTTCCCCTCACACATTGCCTAACGGTGCTCTATAAAGCCTGTCTTAACCCTTTCATACATCTTCCCCCTTGTCATTATCTTAACTGGCCACGGCCTTCTCTTTCTATATCCATCTATCCACAGGACCCAGTTCTCTTCACGGGCACCATGAGGAAGAATCTGGACCCTTTCAGGCAGCACACAGATGAGGACCTGTGGAATGCACTCCAAGAGGTACTCCAGCGTGGCTCTGAATGATTCCCCCTCGCCGGCCCAGGGGGGGATCCCTCTGTCCCCCCGTACAATGCTGCCATTCAGCCTCCCTGCTCGCCACAAGTCATGGGGGGAAATCCCATTAGGGCCATGGGGCCCAGCTCAATGTGCGGCTTGTAACTGGGAACCATTGAAAGTGCTGGGGGAGATGTGTTTGGGCAGTCAGGCCAACCAGAATGAAGGCTCCCCCCACAGTGAAGGGCTTCAGTTCCTGGTCCTGCCTCTGAATGGGTTTGGTGGCCTGGATTAAAGCTAGAGGCTGGCCACAAGAGAGCACTGGCCAAGGTCATCAGTGGACCTGGCCCTGCATTGTGCCAGGCTGTTAATGGGTGTGTTTGGATGGCTCTTTAAAGACATCCCCACAGGAAGTCTTTATGCAGGAGTAATGAAGGGTTGGGGCTCTGCTCTCCCTCTCTGCAGGTGCAGATGAAGGCCGTGGTGGAAGAGCTGCCCAATAAGCTCGAGATGGTGCTGACGGAGTCAGGCTCTAACTTCAGCGTAGGCCAGAGGCAGCTGGTGTGTCTGGCTAGGGCTATCCTCCGGAAAAACCGTATCCTCATTATTGATGAGGCCACAGCCAACGTGGACCCAAGGTCAGGGGACACTTGTTACATGTACACACTGCGCGTGTTATAATAAAAAGATTTTATATTAATGTGTGAGCAATCTATTCCACTTGTAACTTGTATATTGTAATCTAATGCTATTCAAGATGGGTACTTTTTAATCTGGGTCTAATAAAACATCACAGAATTGCTCTGCAAAGGAATGTAAATACTAATCATTTAAAAAAACAAGACTACCATGCAAATAAATTAGTAGCATTTAAGTGAAATCCAACCCTTATGAAAAGATGTGAAAACTTTACACCAACCCACTATAATGCACATTGCGTGGTGGAAAATGAACAAGGTAACATGTTTGCACACCAGCCCAATCGCAGTGGGCTTATCAGTAGTCTAAAAGTGAACATTGTAAGAATACCATTCAGAGGTGGATTGATCAAAGCTTTCTTGCAATAAACCATTAACACCTTCATAAAACAATTACAGTATAAGTGTGACTTTTGAATAGGCAAACTATCAAAATCAAAATAAAGACCCATCCTTGTAAGTCTCTGATATCCTTTATTTTTATGTCTACTACTGCACATTCCTTGCTGCTGATGAGCCATTGTTATGTGTAGAGTAAAATCCCTGCCCAAGGGTCTATAGGAAGAGAGTTTTTTGTGCTCAGGTGTTGTGTTCCCTGCTCCTTTAGAACTGACAGCCTCATCCAGCAGACTATCCGGGACAAGTTTCAAGAGTGTACAGTCCTCACGATTGCTCACAGGCTCAACACTATCATTGACTCTGACAGAATACTGGTAAGTAAGGACACAGTAACTTTCCACTGTCCAAGTCAGCATTTTAAATGACTACTCTTCTTCAGTAATGAGTGTCGTATAGCCTTGAAAAAATTAGTTCCTTTAACATATGTCAGACATACTGATTTAGAGCATGCAAACACCTCCTTATTTAGTTTTAAAGGGCTTGCTACACAATATTTACAGAGTTTTAATTCACTTGCCCTATTTTACAACAGCTGGCCTGATTTCTCCCTCACAGCATTCCCCCTCGTTGAGCCTGCACTCGTGCCACTTGATCTTTGGCCCTTTCCTGCTACTGCCTGCAGAGGTGCCAATTAGTGCCATTTGTGGCAGCGTTTGTTAAGCGTCTATGGAGGACAGGGCACGACCTGGAGGCTGCTCAGTCACTGAGAGGGCCGCCGAGAAAAGCCAAATATCACACAGCAGGGACTGTTTCACACTTACGCTCGTGTTAAATGCCCCAGATTGTTACGCACTCCGGGAGAACTGAATTCATACCCACCTGAATTTCCTTTTCCAAATCTTAAACTGTGCCATATTTTGACTGAATGTTTTTCCAAGATACAAACTCCCAACAGCTAGTATCCTGCTCCTCAACTGTCGATTATGACAGCAGCTGCAGAAGGGTCCCTTTCATACTGAATACACCTTAACACTGAGCTTTAGCTATAACAAACTGCTCATTACAGCTGTAAGGGGATAGAGCTTGTTAAAATTAGTCTGTGATATAATTGTAGTCTTTCCCAAACTGCTTGAACTGGCACTATTCTTTGTGCGGTTTACATGGCATGTGATGACATAGAAATGATGGTGATTTTCAAGAGTGTCCTAAAGGTGTGATTGTTGGATTTGACTGAGGACCACCCCTGAGCCACTGAAATGCCAGGATAAATACACGGATAAATCACGGATCTTCAGTCTGTCAGAGTCAGCGTACTCGACTTTCACACTGCTAACAGGTTATGCTCATTGTCCGAGGCCCTGTGGAACACAAACAGGTAGCGATGTCTGCTGTGGCATGAGTCACATAAAATGGATGGTTCCTAGGCGCAGAGAACTACTGTTTCCCCCATTCATCATCTTTCACCGTCTGCATGCATCACTCAGCAGTGAAACAGCTGAAATGTTAGTTTTCCCCTAAGTAAAGTATACAGGCAGTGGTACGCACACACACCCAGCATTGTATGTGTGATTGCAGGTTCTGGATGCCGGCAGGATCCAGGAGTATGATGAGCCATATGTGCTGCTCCAGAACCAGGATGGGCTCTTTTACCAGATGGTCCAACAGACAGGCAAGGCTGAAGCCGCCTCACTGCTGCACACAGCCAAACAGGTAACCACACCCACCTTTGTCCCAGGACAAAATAGAGTCCAGTCTTAACACACTAATCCCAGACTCTCCCTTTAACTCTAGACTTCATTGCTCACCTCTAAAATAATACAGTTAAGCAACAGAAGACGTGCATTGCCCTGACAATGCAAAGACACTTGATTACCATTTTAATTTAAAGTGCCTACTTGGAGCATTGCGACATCATAACATTAATTTCAAGAGAGAAATTGTCCCTTTGTAGATTTACATCCTCAGATGTTATCAAAGAAACTCTCCATATAATCTTTTTTTCTCATAATGTAATTTTGAGATCATTTTGGAGATGATTCTAGAAAAGCAGCTTTCTTTGCGCTCTATCTATTTTGAAATATTGGCTTTAACTTCATCGTGATTCTGGATAAACTTTCTATGGGGATTACAGTAATAGAGAATGTCCATATTTTTTCCCTGTGAAATTCATTTGTGATGTATTTCCCCCTCAGACACTGAACAGATAAGAGCCAGCTATTCATTGTTCAATTCCATTTTATGTGCATCTGTCTGGGACTACAGATACCATATTGCAACTTCAAACAGGTCTTTGTGAAATAAGAAAAAGAAGGCATCGTTTCATTTTCTCTGTCCCTCGCACAAATTTATCAGCGGAACTGTATCTTCTCAGCCAGAGGAGTGAAATGACTAAAATACTGATTTCAAGGACTCAGCACACTGTGGTATTATTTGGTATCGTCTTACCCTGCACACTGGCGGATTGGTAGCGACATTGTTCAAGCCCTTACGTTTTCCTTTCTTTATTGTGGGGTGCTCTCCTTAGATCAGATTACAGCAGCATCCATAACTGTCTAGCACCACTTATTAAATACTGAGATGGTCCACATGTTGTGTGTCAAGTTTCTATAGTTGTCAGTCAAGGTTTAAATACATTCAATAATCTGATATCAACCTCTAGCTCCTTTGTCCCCGCTGAAAGAGAATGCCAGAGTAGACAGTATATCTTCTGCTGCGGCCAAGCTGTTTTCATCTGTTTCGCCTCTTTTTCAAAAACTTTCTTTTATTTAAATTTTCAGTCTGTCAGAGCCTCTTTGTATTAAGAAATAAAGCATTCACACTGATATCCTCAAAGCCAGTTTTTTAAAAAGCAGCCACTGGTAGAGAAAATTAGCTATACAAATAATTTCAGTGATTATCTCCGATATGTTCTACCTTGAATTTCCCAGTTGTTTATAAGGCTAAATAAGCCACTTTTGCATGCTTCAGTGGGTGACAAATCCCTTCACCCAGCTCTGACTGGATCTGTCATAAATCACACCTTAGCAGATTGTAGCTTAGATTGGACTGTGTGCTTGTATTCTGTGACACTGCTTCCCTGATATCCTTCCAGGTTTACATGAACAAAAAGCGACTGACAGACGTGCACTGTGCCAAGGACATCTGTGTCATCTTTGAGACATCTCTCTGACAGTTTGGAGAGTCGCTTTGGCCCTCGTGTTTGCCATCACTGACCAAAATCCTACCAGATACATTTATTTCCTTTGACTGTACAATAAAATGTCTTTAGAGTCCCAGGTGGCCTAGTGTAGTATGTGCTGCATTTGATTGGCATAGTCCTTTAGGTCTGAAACGGAAAACGGGCAAGTATCTGAGGCAAGTCTGTGCCTTTATTGACAGCATATTACTGCCTGGCTGTTTATTGATTACACCCTGCTATGTTTATCTATGTGTGCTGTGGCCTCCTGGGTAGCTTCAATCCTGCACTGGCACTCAAAGGAGTGCAGATATTGGATGTGTGTATCCTGGCGCAATAAATTATTGGTGGCTTAAATGATTCTTTTAAAGAAAACAGTGTTTAGCAGGATTGAGGTTTTCATTATTTGGAAAACGCTTCACAAGACAAGGAGAACCTGAGAGGAGACACCAATGTTTTCAGTAATGATTGTGCCTTAATCAGACTATTGATTGTTTTAATATTGTTTAAATTGAAAGGGTCTTCCTGCACTTTGGCCACCATGGTTTAATGTCTACCTCAGCTCTTGTCAGTAAAGAACAGTAAAGATTAAATGTAACATGTCATGTACGCAAAGGAACGTTGAAAATATTCTTAAGTTTAATGCCTCTGAAGATTTGTCTTACTTTGTAAGAAAATCCAGTGTAAAACCAACTTTCTATATTTACTCTTTTGACAAATGTGCTGTTGTTGCTTCTAAAAACCTACTGTAGCACTTTTTTACTTTGGCAATATTGTGGAATTTAGTATGAATATTTGAACGGATATTTATTTGTTTTCTTTGTTCATGGTTTTATAACACTAATTGAGTTTTGTTAAAGGAAATATTTAAATAAGTTTGCACTGTGTAGCGGTTTAGTTATAAATAAATAAATCACTAAATCTTTTACATTAAATTAAATTCATATTACATATAATAAAACGGCATTGCTTGACTGTTCCAGTGCTGTCTTCATTTTGTTTTTAAAACATTCTCATCTAACACTGACTCACTTAACCATTTCCTCCCACTGTTGCTCATCCTATATTCACTTATCTGAATGGTGTGTTTGCCTCAGGTCGGTGGTTACAACTGGTCGTGACCACAGTGCTACAAATTGGTAAGTGGTTAAGGAAAACAACCCGGTGATTACTGTGTTGAGTCAAGTGATTCTTAAATTCAGTTTCATAGCGGTAAAGTGGCATTGCCGTTTGTTTAATTTAACATGTCAGTGGTGCAATATGACGATTAAGTCCTAATTAAAATGTAATTTTGTCAATTAGAAAAGAGCCGCTTTATTCACCTTGGTACAGGCAGGAGTGGAGCCAGTGATTACACATTCAGAAATGGCTGTCAGTAAACACTTAGCCTGGTATAAAAGGCAGTATTTAAGCAGGCCCAGATTTGGGTCGTGAACTGCGGGACACCAGTTCCTTTAAAAGCGGAGTGATTTACACAATTCATTAAAGCCAGTGAATCTTCAGCCAGCGTCATATTAAATGGTTACTTACTCTCAAATAGCCCCTTGGGAGTTGAATTGTTGGCTTGCGAATAGATTAAAGTTTACATTGAAAAGAGAAATTGAATTCAGAGGTAATCAATAGCATAATGGGCCAGTGAGAGGAGCCTGCTGCCTGAAATGAAATTACCATATTTTTAATCTTAATTTTCCACTCTGTTTATCTGACAGTGTGGATGTGCAATCCAAACAGATAATGAGAGAGTGGGATATTGACAGTGGGGTCCTCTGGAGTGCTTGTTTCAGTGATTAAACGCTGTGATCTGTGATTACTTTGTGTCGGGTGTCAGGCTGGCGGCCAGGTCCCGGGGAGACATAGGCGCATAGCAGCTGGAGCATCATGGGTCTCTGAGGTGCTAATGCACCTGACACTGCATTGACAGCATTCGAAACCCTATCAGGGACTGCACCACATGGCAGCTGCCACAATAGCAATACTCATGGCACTATCTACATCAGAGTCAGCATAATATTCTCTCTGCTCTCCCCTCGATAACAGCCAACACAAGAATGGTGACAACAAAGTTTGCACAATAAGTATTATTAACTAGATACCTTCCTACGTCGCCCAATAATAGTGCCATTTTAAGACATATCTGAATAGGTGTGCGAATAGCAATGGCGTCAACATAGTGCTGATATAGCTTTAATAAATAAATGTCTGAGAAACCTGGCTGTCCACACAATGAAGTTTAATCCCAAAGAAATAAAACACGAAATAAGCGTCAGCACAATGTGGAGGCAGTGAATGAAATGATGAATTCAAACTATAGCAGTTAGCCCATCCTTACTTACAGAGAGAAGTGATACGTTGGCACTGATTTAAAGGTTGGATACCAGCACCATTCAGTTAAAGATGTCGTCATTGTCATTTGAGAGAAGAATAATAAAGTAAAGATAAAGTATAACAACTGAAAGTGCTATAAATTGTTTAAGGTTGTTTTGTTACGGGCCGGCAAATAAGTAGTCTCAAGCCCATTTTTGATTGAGGAGACAATGTTTTTCACAAACTTTCTGTTGTGCCAGCATTTTCTTTTGTGATGGATACTGCTGTTTGACAAATGGAAACAAATTGCATGGTTCAGGCGCCTGAATGGCAGGGAGTTTGGGAGTGTCAAACCCGGTGCTGAAAGACGATGAAGCGAGAGCCTCAGGTTTTTGTGGGCGACTCAGACCTGACTGATCCCAGCATAAAGTACTTGTTGAAGAGAAGGAGAAAAGGAGAACAGGATTTCGACAGGCTGCAGTGAAATTAGGAGAATTGACTATGGCGGCTTTGTTCCTGGCTGGTGACATGGGGTGGGGAGGGGAGATGGGGAGACTGGAGCGATTCCCCCAGAGACTCTGCGCTCAGTCTTTCTAAAGTGACTACAGACTGAATATCTGACAAGTTCCCAAGACCTGAC
The DNA here is from genome assembly GCF_027409825.1 of Scomber japonicus. Classification (NCBI taxonomy): domain Eukaryota; kingdom Metazoa; phylum Chordata; class Actinopteri; order Scombriformes; family Scombridae; genus Scomber; species Scomber japonicus. Next base: position 18,615,612 of record NC_070588.1, read on the forward strand.
ATGGCTCTGTGTGGTGCTAAGAAAAACAAACAACAAATGGCACGTTTTTTAAGATACATGTGGTGACACTGGATGTAGTGTGTTAGGAAATGGCTTTTTATCTTGTTAAAAATAGGTCCTCAATTTTGAATATGTTGATGCTATTTTTGCAGCAATCACCTAGTTAGACCTAGTTTTTTCCTCTGACAGACTTTGTAAAAATGTGAAAATGAGAACTACCAAATGTCAATTTCCAATTTATTAGAGGACGTAAAGTTAGCACTTTCTCTTTGATGTTGTATTTCTCACCACAAACAAACAGAAACATTACCTGTGAATAGTTCCTCCAAGCATGTGAGGTTTAATCTGTACACACTGTATCATGATGCCTCAGCAGTTTAGTGACCACGTCGGACTGGTCTTATGGATTGGCCGACTAATACTGCTACAAACAGTAATTATAGGTCACATGTGCAATTGATGACTATGTGTTGCAAACTCTCAAGGCTGTGGTTTTGTTTTGAACTCTGTAGAGTGTGAGTAACATTTTGCATTCAGTCAAATTTAGTGTCTGCATACATTTCTATATAAAACAAGTACATATTAGTCTGTGTGAGGATGTTGAAATGATAAAGCATTCAGATTTTCACAAAGCAAACTTAAAGAAACAGAGTGCCACTTTGAACTAAATTAGCTAACGTAGCTCTTTGAAAGGCCACCAAATAGGAAACCTCTTTTCATGCTTTGGCCTTAAATCCTGGGCATGCTCTGTCACCTTCCAAAAGTGCCGTTTGATTCTTCAACTGCGAGAGAAAGAAGCAAAGTGGAGGGCTAGACAATAGCAGAGGGCTTATCTCATCAGTAAATAAGGCTTATTGCTTAAAGCCATAAAAGGCTATGCTTATTGGTGATGTCATCCCTTTGTGGAAGATTGATGAAGCTTGAGGCAGGGGGCATAGTGTGTGTGTGTGTGTGTGTGTTTGCATGCGTGTGTGTGTGTGGAGGAGGCCTTGTGCTCCAAACTTTAGAGTTTTGAACTTTCCCCTGCAGAGTTTGATATAATTTAAAATGTATGACATATATTTTAACTGCTGCTGCGCTAAAATTGCAGTCTTTGGTGGTAAACGAACCCAAATGTACTTCAAAGTTCCATCTGGCCAGGGGGCTTTTATCCTTGACCATGAGAGCGGTTGATGTTCTGTGCATGTAAACGTGCAGCTTTGGGTAAAGGTGGAGACAGCTTGTGTCCCCCATTATTGTCTGGTTGCATTTACGTGGGTCCAAGGGCCCACTGTGTCTTTTCGGGTTACTTTCTCATCATTTCTCCTAATGTAGAGACCCACAGGGTTGGTGGCAAGCGCACAATGCGGCTGTTGTATGGTTACTGTCAGCTCTCTCAAATAAGGCTTCCTGTTCATTAGACTTCTTTTCACCTCCGCACAATGCGCCGGCTTTGCAGCAATAGTGAGTCTACGCCCATCTCTTCAATGCCATGTGAATAGTTCTAAATAGTGTTTATGCAAGCCATTGTTGTCTATTGTGTGTCCAGTCTTAATGCACAGTGATTTGCCTGCTTTTGTAGCCTGGGATACATTATCTTGCCTATGTGGCTTCAGATGCATGCCTGGCCTTTGAGCCAGTAAACAGTCTAAAAGTTAACTCCCTACGGACAATGCTGGTGATGCCTGATAAAATGAGGCAGAGTATACTAACTGGCTCATTTCATGTCCCTATCTGCAATTACTCAAATGGCTTCTTCCTCTGCTTACATGTCTGTTTCAAACTTTGGACTCTCATCATTTTACACATTTCTAATTTAATCTTGAGGACATAAGGGTGTTTTTTTCTGATTTTGATTTTCTTTCTAAAAGAAATGCAGTGAATTGTAGGAATTGAAACTCTAATTAAAAGAAAGTTTGGAACTTAAACTTAAGCTGACAGCTGATTATAAAACATCATGTGTGAAGATCGTTTTTTTTTTCAATAAATACATATAAAGTTGACGCTGTTGCCCAAAGATTAGATTGACACTATCTGTTGCACATCTGGCGAAGAATATCTATTCAGTGGGTAGATGTATTTAAACCCTGTGTCTTTATTCTTCAAACCGTCAGTGTGAAAATGAAAGGGTAATACAGACAGACAGCCAGGTGGATAATCTGACACACATCACAGTCAAAGAATAAAAACTTTTAAATCTTGAAGATAATGTCAGAGTGATATATCTCGTAATGGAAATTTTTACGTCTCATGGCTCCCTTCAGTTACTTTAATATGGATTTCGGTTCTTACAGAAATGTGTTTGACCCATAACTTCATTTATTAAGGTGAATTTGTTCAGTTACACACATTTAGCTTTTACTAGCACTGCTATAGTTTCTGAATGTGTTCCATCTGGGTTCATATTTTATATTTTATAGTACATACAACCTAGTTCCTGTTCTTTGCAGGTAAACTTCTTAATTGTTCTCGAGGTTATCCTGAGGTTGCCGCCAGAGCACTTTAGAAATACATTTTTAGAAGTGAATCTGGGCTCAAAAAAAGCTTGGACATGTTCCTTTTTCGCTTACAATGTTTTTTGCAAAAGAAAACAAAATAACCCTGAAAAGTGAGAGAGCAGGAATGGGCAGCACATTATAGCCTTCATCTGTTTGTAGCATTGTTCTAGCGAGTGTATACATCACCTCCAGAGAGTAACTGATAGGCCTAACTATTCACTGCTTGGATAGATGTACAAAAGCAGAAGATATCTGCGGCACAGATTACATTATACTCATTTCAAAAGCATTCACAGTCAAGTATGTAGCATGGAAAAAAAGATTCTTTTAGTGCCAGCCAATGATTATAGGTGAGATATGTAACTGATAGTTGGCCCATTATTGTTCAGAGATTTGGTGTGTTTGACCCCCTAAAGCATTCTGCTGCCGAGGGAATTTAAAACAAGCTGTGGACTCTGAGGGAAGGAATGTTGTGATTGCTCTCAGTGACACTGATACAACACCGTCGCATAGCTGACTCGGGAGAAGCTTCACTGTGTCTGAGTCTCACTACAGGAACACTTAGCAGCAGGCGTTTCATTAAGCAGTCTGAGCAAGGCGAGATGCTGTTTTGTCTTTGACTGCCACATCCTCTTATGCTTACGCTGCTGCTTGTACATTTAACCTGCATTAGCCCACCAGGTGTGTTTCACATTTTATTTAATGAACTGCAGTCATGAGGTAATTCACTGCCTGCAACAATACTCCTTGAAGCAAGTTTTTTTTCTTTTTACACCAAAGTAGTGCTGTTGACTTATACTGCTGCTGGCTGATATTTTCATTAAAGGGCTTCTTATCAAATAATGAAATAAAGAATCTGTTTCTTGCCCAGTGCTATTACCTCCCACAAATCAAAAGGTTTCCAGTGTAATGTCTTGCCTCCCATGCCAGTTAATTAGGTTGCGGTGTGCTACCTACTAATGCTACTTTCATGAGAATAATCTGAGACAATAAGCCTGTCTCTTTTGTGTCCTTCTGCAAGCCCTCTTAATTAATATCAGCAAATACAAACCAAAGTTAATTGAAATTTGAACATCCCATCTTTATAGTTTACAATAACACAATCGCTAGCGTTTTGTTGCTGTTGTTGAATAACTATAATAGCTGGTATCATATTTCTATTTAGTATATCATTGATCGCTCTCAGGGATGCAGCAGAAATATAAAAGAAAGAAATGTCTTAACCATGAGTAAACACAGGAGGCAATATATGCAACCCCACCATTGATTGAGACCCAGACATTAATATTCACACTCCTTCAGATAATCATAGCAAGGTGTACATGATTTGTTTTCATTGATTAAGTGACATTGCCCCTGCTTCTCACACCATGGTTATTAATATAGTTTGCATTGATATTATTTCTGCATGAACAACAATTTCACCAAGTGAGAGAGATTACAGGACTGATGCAAAAGAGTAGCATCTCTGTGTGGCAGATAGCTTTAATCAGAGCCTCTTTTGATACAAAATCTTTACAACTTTAATCAATCTTTATGGACAAGCTTTTCAAACTGTATGCAAGTTTGAATAGCGTAGTTTTAAAGAGGCTGTGCCCTCCTGTCAGATATTTGATATGTTTTGCAAATTACACATCCTTCTAGGAATATGAATTAGGTTGTGCAACCTGAGTGTTCCCTCCATTCATGGTGAAAACAGTTCATATTTCACTTTGTTTACACAAATTCTTCGTAGCAGCTACTGTAATCAGGCCAACAATTCCCAACTAGCGTGGGATTGTAGTACACAGAACCCACAACAAAGCATAATCTGGCAAGCTACTATTCCAGTAGGATTTTTTTTTTCTGTTATCACACCTCTTTTGTCATATTGGCCCATGCACAGAAATAGCTAAACAAAATAAATAAATAGATAAACAGTGGGTTGTCTTTATAGCCTTTATGCAGTAATATTTCTGAGCCAAGAACATTTCTGAAGTTCACAGTATTTATGTTCCGGTAGTGTCGGTCACAGTCTGTCATGCATTATTTGCATCTGCATGTCCGATTAACAAATATGTCATATTCCTAAGATCAGGCTCCTAGCACTCTAACCACCCACCATGGCAATTAACTGTCTACTAAGCTAACAAGCGTAACACACATGCCTGACGCAAGCCAGTAGAATATCAAGCTTCTCTCCTAGATGTATCCCTGTTTACCCTGTAAACACACAGCACACATGTGCAGGCTAATTCGTTTCAAATGTTGATTAACTGGCAGCTCTGGACTGAGTAACTTTACTCTCCAACATTGATACAGGGCTTACATTTGAGTACAACTGTCTTTTAAAATTCACTAGAAATGAAGACACCCGTCATCCATGTGAGGGACTAGTGAGACCTTATAAAGGGGGAAGTGCTCTCAGACAGATTAAATGGGCTTTACAAAGGACTATTTTGAGTGAATCTGCTGAAATGATCAGCAGTGATAGCCTCTACAGCTGATATGCTAAAATCAAACTGACCTTCATTCTGCTCAGGCTTATTATCACTGCTTAGGCAAAAAATACGAGAGGAAAAATAACTTAACTCTAAATACCTACGAAGACAGATAGTAGCTAGTGCAGAACTGAAATTACAAGGGGACACTTATGATAATATGCACTGTCACCAGAGAAGAAGGTTCTTAAACACTGTTTGCATTGATGGAAATATACAGTCGATCCACAGATGTCATTTCACTCTTGCTATGCTTTAAAGGCTTTTATCGAACATAGCATCTGAAGGTAGAAGGGTTTTGTGATAAATCCAGACAGTTTGTTTTTTTTTCATAGCGCGATTGCCACCAAACTAAACTATCTGTTCTGCTTATTTCTAAAAAAGCGTTGACCGTCGGGGCATAGCCAATATGGAGGTTAATCCATTCTAGTGTCTATACTATGGGATGCTTATGGAAGCATATTTGCTTAGGGCAGCCATGCAAATTATTACTTACTGCCCTGTAAGCTGATAACACAAATTAGATACCCATTAAAGTTGAACAATGTATATAGAATGAGAAAAGATTGCAAGTGATACCTGAAGGGATGCCTAAGTCGTATGGCACTAAAATATGCCTCATGCTTGCAAACTTCAAAAGTGGAGAGATGTTTATCCTTGGGATTGGAAGATGCATAATAGTAATCTCATATGCACAGAGGCAGCTGCCAGGTGGAGGATAGCACACTGCATGTTTATGAATAGAAATCATTACAGGGACTGGGGAGCATACCGGCATGGACCATTGACACAGAACTTTTTTTATCATCTACCCAGCGCACACTACAGAACCTAAAAGTTCATGTTCCTAAATGTTTAGTGTATGGCATTAGTGGTTATAACTGTGGTCATTTTTTACTCTGTATCTGATGTGTGCTTTGGTATTTTTTCTATACATTGGCTTGTTGAATGCACACAAGTGTTCAGAAACATGAGTTAAAGTCTCTCTAACTTTTAAGTCGTTATCTTGGAGCTGAGAACAACAAGGCTGTTAATACGATCCTGCCACCTGAGGGGCCTGTGAAATCATGAGCATGCCAGCTTTAACAGCAGCACCACAACTCCACTGGGCCTCTACCTCCACTAGCCTCTGCTCTTATCAGATGAGCCACTTTAATTCATGTGCCAAACACCTCTCTGAGGATGAATACCAATGACTTTCAAGAAGTAGTAGCCTGTTCATAGTGTGTTAGATGAGAGAGGAAGTGCTCCATGTGTGTTTGGGAACTCCGGCTAATTCTACCTTTGACTTGCCTGTTGTTGTCTTTGAGCCCCTTTCCCTTTCTGCTCCTCTGGCTGGCTGATAGTTAGGGATTCATCTTAAAAGCTCCCCTTTGTCTAACGGACCGTGGAGTCAGCAGTTATTCTTCAACTGACGACTTTCAATGCTTAGCGGTGAAAGAGATGAAGCTGAAACACAAAGGCAAATTAAGGGTACAAAAACACTCGCCATTGTCCCATTGTTGAGGGTCACAAATCGTCAAGTAAAAGCAACACAGCGTGGTTGAAATGTATTCGCCTCCATCCCTTTCCCCCCTCCCTCCCTTCTCCTCTCTTTATATTCATTAGATTCATTATAGGCCACAAAGGATTGCCAACAAAACAGCTTGTGATTTTAGTTGAATTCATCCCCCTCTGAGGCCTGCAGGGAAATTAAAGTAGGTGACTATCACTGGAGGGGGAGCAGGCTTGACACATCTGAAGCTTTCAGTGATGCTAATAGCCAAGCGTATCCAAAATACACAGGAGCTGACCTCAAACAGATTGTGGGGGTTTAAAATCATTAGTTTGCAAATGAAGCAAAAGTACATTGGTTCTATGGTAGAATCAGCCCACTCTGAACCTTTGATTAGTGTTTGTCAACTCCCCTTTCTCTTCATACTCCCCCGCCCACTTGCAATCCAGAAATTAATAAAGGAGACATAGCGACACTTTGGAGGGAAATGCTTGCATCTCCAGCACCTGTTAAACAAATGCACTTAAGGCAGGAATCAAATTGCAGGCAGGTTTAAATTGGTGTAAAATCTTCATTTAGATGATGTCCCTAGGGCCTGCTTATTACTTGAGATTTATATAGCATTAGTTCTGCCTCGCAAATGTGGTGCACCATTCCACCTCAGTGAAATATGAAGAGGTTTGATAAAAAGCTACAACAGATTCTCTCATTAAAAAAACCTAAACCTTTTAAAGATTCATTAATTTAACTTGTGGCATGCAGCTCTGACATGCACAGAGTTGTGTGCTCGTGCCCTTGAGCGTTGTATGTTATACGGTGTAAGATGTTGCAGTGGCTCATCAGCATAGGTTGCTCAGAAGAAGTGTGCTTACAAATTAGACTACCTGCAATGCTGAGCGCGTCTCATTGCATTGCAAATGTTAATTTTTAAGCACATGCAAATTCTAGAGTAAGCTAAATATAAGGAAATTCTTTGCACCTGTTGCTGTTTTTTAGTCAAAATCATGTTGCCGAGAGTGACACACATCATAGTTAAGTCTGGAAGGAAACGTCCACAAAGGCATTTCATTTGTAGCAGTACCCCTATTGAGTATGTCTGTTTCATTCACCAATGTGTTTTGTTCTCTGTCCCTTTCAATTTGTTTACATTTGGCCCCTACTGGAGTGGGACAGTCTATTGATTTATTGTCCCCACTTCCTGAGAGTGGCGTTAAAGAGTGCACATGGCCCCCCGTCTTCAGGCCCTGCTCTTACATTGTGTCGCCTGGTTGCTGGCTTCTGTTACAGAGACAAGCCAGGCAAAGGCCCAAACAACGCAAGGACCTCACAAGAAAAAAGCCGCACGAAGGCTTGAGAGACAGCAGCACAGCACAATGTAGCCTCGTGTGAATAGAAGACGCTGTGGGATGTTTGCCTCCCACAGAGGGATTTTTTTCTGCAGTCCTCCCAATTTTTTTTAAGATTCTATGTGTGTATGAATATACATATATTACATACATATCATATAAAGTGCTGTCTCTTATATAATGTGTGTGTGTGTATGTGTATGTGTGTGTGTGTGTGTGTGTGTGTGTGTGTGTGTGTGTGTGTGTGTGTGTGTGTACATATATAAATATTATACATATATATACAAATACATGTGTGTGTGTGTGTGTGTATATGTATATATGTGTGTGTTTATATATATATATATATATATATATATATATATATATATATATATATATATATATATATATATTTATATATATATACACAGACATATAGTACGTCTGTATGTATGCATACGCACACACATATATTTATATAATACACCACACACTATCAGGGTGGTTTGTATTCATGTTTTGTGACATCTCCTTTTGCAGATTGATATTTTTTTTATGAAAAGCACCTGTCTGAAATTCTACAGAACAATTTATAAGACTGAAAAGAATCATTTCAGATGAAAGTTGAAATGCTGTTGTAAAATGGCCTTTCACTCCTCTCCCTTGAAGATAAACAATTTCCCATGAATATATGGCTGGGCCCCCTATCTATCACAAAAATCAGAATGTGTCCCATACTGAGCCTATTGTAGTCTATTAAAAGAAATCCTTCCCTGTGGCAACCATTTTGCAGGTTTCAAGTAGATAAATGCCTTCCAAGAGGGATAAGAATGCATTTCTACAAAACTGCATTAAAGAGTAATGTTTGTCAACTACTCCGATAAAAACTTCACAGTCACAATTCTTTTTAGAGGCGGCAAATGCATTGGCAATGTGTAAAGCTGATTGGTCTGGGGAGGCTGCCTACAGGTTAGCAGGCCTCATTTCCAATCTCTGACAGCAATATGTGTCACCGTGCGCTTCATCCCGATTGCTCATGTTGAACACAAACCATGGTCACTCTATATATGGAAATCTCTGTCTTCAGGGCGAAAAAAAATTAAAAAGGTGAGATTGGCACTTTAACCTCCATGCCCCCCTGAAAATATGTTTTAGTCTGATACATTATACTATTGCGAATTATTTATCAAGAAGATACAAGCTTGATATTTCAAAAAAAATAATGAGATGTTGAGGTGGCAGCTGGAATGTTCTGGTCCAGCGAGCAGCATCTATGAATCGGGGGAAATGAAGTAAATATGGCGGGCTGGGACACACCATGTGCAGAATGTGAAAGAGTGGACTGCAGTGCTTTGGTGGCACTGACCAAATCTGTTTTTTCTTTTCTTTTCTTTTTTTTTGCGCTTGTCTTTTTGTCTCTGTTGGAATAGTAAAACACACCAAATCTAGACATGCAATGCTGCACGAATTACGAAACCAATTATATATTCATGAATTTTAGTTTTAAAAAGCACTCTCTGCCTGAAGTGCTTTGAGTGCATATACTGTAGATTTTAAAAAAAAGAAAAGAAAATTGAATATTTGTTTCATGAATAATGTCACCTATTGGTGGTTATCAAACAACTCAAAAGATGACGAGAGTCCAACCTGGAGCCTGTAACCTATCAAGCAAAAACAAAACAAGTGTTGTGCTAAGTTGAGTTGAAAGAGCCCACCTGTCGACACGCTGTATTCAGAGAACAAATCATCCAGTTGTTGCAGTCATACAAAGAGAGTGAAGAGACGAAAATCCATTCACACATTCTGAATACAGTTGAAGTGTGTCTCTCCACAGACGACTGTTATTTGAAAGAACAAAACAGAGAAAGGCTGTGTATTAATTCACTTCAGAGCCTGTCAGTCACTGCTTTCACTCCACTGTTAGTCCCTCATGCCTTGATGAAGACACGGTAATTAAGGTAAACCATGACATGGTTGACTCTTTTAAGTCCCCCACCACTCCAAAATGTGTTTTTGCTTATAGTTACTTAGCATGTGTGTATGAGTGATGTATGTGCAGAGTTAGAAGGCTGTTCTCACATTCATCTCATCTCACATTTTTGCTCACCTTAAATCTGACTTTAAACGGTGCACTACAGTACGAGGAAGACTTGTGGCATCGTGACTAGTTAACTAGCAGCTAGTTGTGTTCCAGTATGTAACTGTAGACTTTTCAGCAAAGTAAGAAACAGTATTTTTATTTTCCTAAATTCTGGATTTCATGAGGCAGGAGGAAAGTATATATTTTTAAGGCTTTTAGTATGGGTGAAAATGACTAGACACAAATTATTATTGCAAGTGGAAATTATTATTTATATGTTGTAAAACATGTCTGGAGGGGGTCTTTAAGGCAGTGAGTAACATTCATACATACAGTGTGATATATAACTAAGAGTCTATTTTTAGAGGACTGATTATACTGTGTGCTTAAATAAGATGCACGGATTTGCCAATATAAATATACATATATCTATATATATATAGATATATGTATATATATTTCTTTATGTCTGTTTCACCCTCTGCAGAAACATCAAGATTGATTGCATATTTCAACTTGTTGATGAATTAAGCAAATCAAATGACAAGAAAAGAAATTGGTTTATTTCACAGCATCCCTCCTCCCCTCCTTTCCCCTCATCGCAAACTCTTGTCTTTGTTTTGATTTATTTCATCCTCTCAGAACATCCCGTTGCTTTTCAGGGCCCCCTTTGTTCTTGGTGAAGGGGTCTTTTATTTGGGAAAAATCTCCCATCTCAGACTAACGCTTTGCCTTGATGCAGATCTTCATTAATCTCTGGGGCCGCTGTGGGCTCTACAGCAGCCTGCCGTTTTTGATGGGAATTGAATTTGATACCGTATTGTGGCTTGTATGGAAGCTAACAATGGCCTGTGTTCCTTCCTGTGTCTGTGCACAATCAGAGAGACCCAATTAAATAATTTGGTACAATAAAGGGGAACAAAAGGATACCCAGGCATAAAGTGAGGGCTCCAACATTTGCATTCTACCTATTTCTGTATCATGTTAATTAATTCGCTTTGAAACCACAGGGGAAAGCACAATGGAAAACAGTGCAGCTCATTTCTGAGGATGCTTTATATTCAGGTGACATGCTAAATCAACATTTTACAATAGAAAATTTCACATTTTTCTCTGGAGCATCACAGACAGTTCAAAATGAGTTTTCTTTTTTTTAGTACAACTCCTTTTATTTAATAAGTTTTCAATGATGTTAAGTAAACTTCATATTTGAGAGCCATTATTCTCCACTTTTTCATACTGGATTGGGCTAGATTATAAATGGCTCTTCTCTGGCTCAGATAAATAATCCCACCTACATTTGAATAGTAGCACCTAAAATTAGTGTGATGATGACCTGCCCTTAATTAACAGTGTGTGAATTGTGTGATATATAGCTGCTTTTGTTAATCGTAATATGTCATATTCAATGAAGGGTAAATGAATTATCCATGAGTGGCCCGTGATAAGCTGTGATGGGACCCATATGGAGCTGTCAGTGGACCGCTGGTGGGCTCTCCTAGTCCAGCCGCTGTAATTGAAAGAAATGAGCCATGGAGCTGACACATTAGCAGTCTCCCCAGAGATGGACCACACAACGCACACACACACACACACACACACACACACACACACACACACACACATACACACACATATATCTTCTCACTTTCTAAACATCATCTACTGTGAACAGACTCTATCATACTGTAAGCATAACCCAGACAATGTTAGCCAGGCTGGCGCAGGACAGTACCCTACTGTAAGTGAGACAGGGTGTAAGATTGGGTAGGTCTTCGTCTGGGTTAAGGGGATAATGAGAAACTGCCCTGCAGTGAGTTAATCAGCTCATCGCTCTCCCAGCACTGCCATTTATTTGCTGTTTATTCCCCAGCACAGAGCCCCCAGGGGGAGGCCTGTCTGTGAGGCAGCACCTGCAGCTTCCCTGACGCTTGATTTAGCGCTGTAAATGCTGCTTGTGGGCCAGATTACACTGGACAGTGATCAAACCTTATTTGCACTCTGATTAGACAAACTGCTCCCTGCACTGACCGGGCTAAAGCAATTCTCTTATAGCAATTTTATACTGCTGCCCTGCGTAAAAATGATTAACACTGTCTGGGTGATTGTGCCAGTCATTCACTGTAGCCATATTCCTGCCCAGCACTGATTCTGAGTTGGTATCAGTCCTACTACTACAATCATATCTATGAAAATAAATGTAATGTTTATCAAAGCCTTATCAGGGTTATCAAAGAAATGACACTGTTTTTACAGAGTAGTGCTGGCTGATCCTATCACCTTCCCCCACCCCACCCCCCAACATCTCTTTTCTCTCAGTTTCCCAGCAGAGGTTGAAATAAGTTTTTACACAGAACAATCAGTGTATGAATTTCTGGTGTTGCACCCAATATATATTGGATATATCTTCATTAACTCTGGCAGAAAACCCCAAATATAGCACAGAATACAGTATGGCATGTACATTGGAGATGACGCTCTTGTGCACAAACACACGTCAGAAAAAGTCATGCAAACATTTCCTTCGAAGGTGCTGGAGCATGGAAATAATCAAAAACACTGCTACAAAGTTGTGTTGTATGAAGATAAAAGTTAATTAGCAGAATCTATCGGCTAGAACAGAGGTCTGGCAGGCGACACTTATATGTGAGTTATATGTGAGTCAAAGCAACCTGTAGACACCTAACTGAGCTCCTGAAAGACCAAATCTTCTGCCTAAATTTAAATGTGGTGGTCAAAAACAGCTTCATTATTTAATATAAGACAATAACTGGCATGGGAAGCTAGCACCCATGCCAAAATGATCCAGCCTTGTATAGATGCTAAGTTCATATTGTGTACATAAGTCATGTTTTTATAGTGTTTACATTTTTTTTTTGTGACCCCCATGTGCAGCCCATGCATATGCACACACATGCACAAGCAAACACACACACACATGCTCACACTAAGAACCAATATATCCTGTAACCTTCAAACATATTGTGTTTATTGTTTAGGCCCCTGTTGCTTTCAGAGTGGAAGGCACTCCAGCTCTTTCTTTGTGCCACAGATTTTCATGCTTTAGTGCCAACAAAGCCTGCTCTTTCCACCAAATGATCAGGCCATCTTAAATTTTTACACAGTGCACCTGAGACTGAATAGGTACGTATATAGTCCATTGGCAAGGTCTCTTTTCTTTCATCTGCTTCTATGCACTGGATAGCAACGTATTAATGAAGCCGTTTTCTGATCTGCTCTCACTGATCTCCCAGAATGCCCCTCCACTATTTCTTCTAGTATTTACTGCATTACCATAACCCTGATGCAAGGCCCATTTAGAATCGTGCTCGAGTGACAGGCAAACATATTAAAGCAAAGGGGAATTATTCTGAAGAAAATGTACAATATAAACAGCTGAAAAGAATAGAGAGCAATGCTCATAATGGAATCTGAAAGCTTTTTTCCCCTCATTGTCTCTCCGTCTTTCTCTAAACAACCTTCCTTTTTTCTGCTATCAGAACAAAGTTCGCAGAGAGAAAATGAAATGCATTCATGCATCCTGAAAGGGGCTTTTAAGGTTGAGTATATCTCAAACAAAAAGGAAGGTGAGCTAAGGCTGGCCTGAGTATGACTCAATGTTTATAACCTTGCCTTGCAGAATTTAAGAATGCTTGGGAAATGAATGAAGCGGACTTTAAAGCACATCACAGCCACAATGCTGGGAGACTTATTGGTAATCATTAATACGTTGGGTCTGCGTTGCTAAAGAGATGTGATGTGTGGTAGATTTTGTTCAATGTTTCTGAAAGATTAAACTCAAGCGTTCAAAGTTACAACCTACTGTTGTTGAAATTGAATTGGAGAACTGATACTGGCATTATTTTTTTAAGAAATACATTTTTAGAATAATATTATTGTATTTTTATTGATTTAGAGTGCTTAAAAGATATGCATCTTGAAGATGAATGTACGCTTACGATAAGATACAAAGAGCATTTTTCTTAGCTGTCAGGCCCCCTCCTATTGCTCCCGGCCCCTTTCTCTCTTCATTTTGCTAACTGGTGCTCAAAGCTTCTCCTCCGCTGACCAAGCATCAGCTTCCCTGCACTGATAAATGGGCTTCTTTGAATTGATGGCAGGCTGGAGGAAAAAGAGATAATCCTAGATAATGTGGACACAGTTTTCATTTCTTGTCACCCAATTAAACTGCAATTATCCCAAGTGCAGGAGAGGAGAAAAGTGGAAAGAATGGCCAAAGAATGGGAGAGCGAGGCTCCCTGGGACACTCTCTACCAGACACATTAGCCCAGATTTGCTCCATCCTGATAAAAGAGACCCATTTCTAGCACTTGGCAGTGCACAGTGAGTGGCGGACCAGCTGCAACCTGGGGTTTAGAAAAGAATGCCTGTACAATGTTTGTGCCATGCCTCAAAGTGGCTGGGAAGAAAAGATCAAAATGTATATAGGTTGTCGCCCCATTAAAGCAATGTGGCGTTTATGGCGCTTCATGTGTCTTTAGCTGAGGACATAAAGGTTTTATCCCTTTAACAGGCCGTATAGATTTTTAAATATTATTATTATGCTAATGTCCAAGACGCATTGTCGGAGGGAACAAAAGTGTGTGTTTTCAGAAACCTTTGTCATCACTGACTGGTCAATGTAAGAACCGTGGAGTTGACTACACAGGGGTTCAAAAACCTTCAAACAATCCCGTAGCTTATCCCAAAGTGCTTTGACCGAGAGCTTGTGTGCACCTACTGTTCCCTGAAAGAATCGACCACTGCTCGAAAAAAAGGGACGCTTCCTCTGTGAATTGTTTGCCTATAGATGAATCAAGACTGGCTGAGTCTCTCCTGTGGCACAAAATCTAAGAAGTAAATTAATGTCTTTTGTAATTACTGTTCCTTTTAGTAATTATCACACAGGACAATTTATGGATTAACATATTGATTTCACTTGACCCTTTGGCAAGGCTTAATTTGAACAGAGATGATACTTTCGGCTTGTGCTGCCAGATGCAAACTGCCCTTGAGACCCCTGTTGGAGCTTTTGCTCTTCAAGCGTGTCACAGCATCTTTAGCCAACGTCCCATGGGATGATGATTTGACACTCACAGGGTCCTGGCCTTTGGTTTAGCTATCTATTCAGTGTGTATCTCTGCATGGATATTGACTTTTGCTAAACATAAAAACTGCACAAGTGAAAACTGAGAGGAGCATTCGTACGAGTAATTCATTAATCTTCACGCAGGCGATTAGCGCTTTGAAGTGTTTGGTTTTTGAAAAAGCCATGTTCCTTGCTTTGCCAGCCCTCCCCTCAGAGGCTGTTTAGATAAACATAGGGAATAAACAGATTACTTAAAATCATTAGACAAACATCTTAACATACAAACACATGGCTGCCTGCTTTGGAATGCTGATAAGTGAAGCCCCTCTGCAACGGCATCTAATGATGTTGTCGCGTGTGCTGCTGTGCAGCGTGGTGGTGGTAATGCATTGGTGATTATGGAGAGGGGAGAATACTCTGTCAAAATATGATCAATATGTCCTATAAGTGCCTCCGCTACTCTGCATGAGTAATGGCTTGATTAAGCTGGCTGCACGAGAGAGGTTAGTATAAATGCAGCCTCTCCACTGCTGTGTCCATCAAATAATGAGATCACCTGAGACAGCCACTGTCACGCACCCCACCACACCCCCCACCACCTTCCCCCTCTTGAACAGGATGTGCTGACAGGACACTTGCCCTCCCATTGATCATATTGTCATTCAAGCCAGTGCTTAGGATGCGCACACAAACACACACACACACACACACACACACACACACACACACACACACAATCACGTGTTTGGATACAAAACAGCGAAATGCTGTGCCAATATCACTAATGTTTTTCCTGTGCGTTATGTGTCGGGTATAATGAACTCTTACATCAGTTGTTGGAAAAGCCACTTGTTTTGTCCTTGAGTTATGTCAGACAACACTGCTGTAAAGGGCTCACCTAGATAGATGTGACATTCAGCTGCAACAATGAGCCATCTGCAGGAACTCAGTTATTTGCCTCTTTTGAAAAGTGGGAGTTTTTTCTCTCTCAATGACATGGTTATTATCTTGGTCACTTAATCTCCTCAAATAAGATTGATTTCTCCTTTCAGGCCGTGTTAGAGTGCCTCTGTCAGAGTACGCTCAGACCATGGGAACCATAGAGTTCCAACGTATCTTCACAATTTTCCCATTTGATGGAGGTCACAGTCACTCAGGCGATTTCTTTGACATACTGATGAGTAGACACACAAAAGCGCTTTCATTGTTACAAGTGAGAGAGGAAGAGATGCAGGGTTGTGAGTCTGTCATACAAATGCATACATGCACTTTGAATGGGTAGATTATGATGTACATAAATAATAACAATCAATATAATTGGTATTGATAGAAATCTTTTTTTTTTCTTTTTCTATCTGCATCCTGCAGGAAACTGAGCAGACATGAAGGTTAACAGTAATTTAATAAAATGCTGGCCTAGAAAAAAACAGACAGATACAGCAAGGATATATAGTATGTCCATGTTCCTGGGCTCACTAATACCATTTAAAATACTTTTTAACTTCAACTTTAACTTTCTTTCCTTTTTGGCCAGTTATATGGCTAGCAAAAACCTAGAGAAAAACAGGATTTAAATATAAGGCAAGTGGGGCAACCAGCAGACAAGTGAGGTAACCAAACGGTGGCACATGGGTATGATGGTTTACCTGGGAGAGGGTGCAGCTACTGTATGTGAAGGCCTCACTTCCACAGTTAAGATAAAGAAGGGAGGTCAGCATACAGTGTGTCAGTCTATCAAGGTATTGGATATACCAAATTGATTATAAGCAAATCAAATCAGTCACCCCACCCCCACCACCACCACAAAGTAAACCATCCTTAGCCTCCGAGGGGTTAACAAGCAAAATATGGCAAGGCAACAGCCTTCAGCTCATGTACCTTGCAAACAGTAGAGGGCCACGACCATGGAGCGGTGACTGGCACTTAAAATGCATGGTGGTACTGTAGGTACTCCATCACCTGAAAATGGGAAGAAAGAAGCTAATTAAATCAATTAAAAACTGAAGTCTTTTTTTAATTAATCTTGACATAATCAAGAAGTAAAGAAGAGAAAAACAATAATGATACACATGAACACCATTTTGCACATTTAATTAATGTTATAATTACATATAAGGAAGCTTCTGTACTTTTTAAGATTCTTAAGATAACTCAGTAAGACTTTATATTGTTTTTGTATGATACTGAAAGGGATTCCAGAACAAACAGTCTGCCCAACACTAAGTTATGTTCACTCAAAGAAATATTTATTCACAGTATCATTCAGTCCCACTGTCATGGTTAGTATTCTGGTATAAACTTAATTGAATGATCTGCTTTTCATTTTTCTTTTGTATAATTGTACTTAGTCCCTTCTATAACTGGTTGTGTGAGGTCTAACAGGCAGTGGACAATGATTTATATAAATAAAAAATCACTCAAGGTCTTTATCAGAAGACCTGTGAGTAATTTGAATGCTTTTTCAATTTGATTTGATCGTATTTAACTTTTCTTTTCTTTGTTTTTGCAGACCTGTGTATTGAAAAGAGTGTGGATTTGAATAAATGTTGACCTTTAATCTCTATTTTTTCAGTGTTTTCACCTGTTCATTCAACCCCAGATGAGCACAAATCCATAGATTTGGTTCTTCATTTCTTATTCATAACATCAGGGAAATTTGTAATAAGGGTCAAAGGTGGTTAATAACTGGGAGCACTATACTGTCAACTTTTATACAAGTGTCTTTGATGTAGCGTACAATGTTGAAGATGAACAAGTCACCCCTTTTCTCTGAAGGACGATGGCACACTATGAAAGCCCCAATAGCATGTTACTGTGCTGCCATGGGTTCAAGGAGATTGGATCACTTTTTGTTTGCGGAGCGGCCTCAATTCAGCTCCCACATAAAGAGAGAGAGACTAGGAGAGGACTGAGAGAGAGCAGTCTTTGTGGGGTTGAAGGGAAGGGGTGGATAAAAAATTGCCTTGGTGCATCAGTTTTCTCTGATCCCAACTGGAACTATAAATGTATCTGAGAGATGAGCTATCTGTGGTGGGCTGTGCCACAAGCAGGCCTTTTCTTCCCTATGTCCCTATGATGAGTTAGCAGGACCTGGAGTGATAAAGCTGATAGAAGGGCTGCTATCAGGTGGCAGTCTGGGTAATTACAACTCTCTATTTGGGGCTTTGCAGTGATGCTGTGGCGATAAGGGGAATATAATGAGGAAGAAAGGCCAGCGATAATGTATCCGCTAAATGGTTCAAAATAGTCTGTCATGGGAAAAGTCATCTCAGAGCCTGGAGGGAAACAAGTATCTGTGGATTTAAACCACAGGGCTCTGCGACAGAGAATATGTGGAAGGTTTAAGCCAAACATTTGCCCTGTGGGGGGTAACAGCAATCAGAGTTCAAAAATCTGACTTTTCACAAAGGGTAGGATCGGCTGTTTTTTAATGATCCAGGAAGTCGTTTGATTGCCGCTGCTATTTTGTTTGTGCCTCAGGGTGTCGAAGATATTCTGCAGTGTGAGATTACATATAATACTTTGACAAGCAGCGGTTTAAAGACGAAGGTCTTATCAATCTTGTGGACTCCACATCCTTCTGTGCCACCATTCTCCCTCCATAATGTGCTTTCAAAGTTTGTTGTATCTGTCAGCTCAGGTCCTCGAAGATTGAACTGACAATCACTCCTCTTTCTTCCCTCTTTACCATCATTCAAGCATTCACAAAAACACACACACACACACACACACACACTCACACACTCACTCACTCACTCACTCACTCACTCACTCACTCACTCACTCAATCCTCAGGGCCATTTGCCTGTTCAAGTCCCGAGTCTTCAATACACACACAGTGTGCAGTGTGTTCTATCTTGTATGGCGTTTTCATTGTGAATTACAGATCCCCACACTAGGGATCATGACCACTATCAATAGTATTTTCCTTAATGTGATTAAGTTAATACTGTGCTCTATGAGAGGATTATTTCTCAATTCCTCTTGATATGCGTAATATTTAGGTTATGGTTGAGTAAATATTTTGGTTCTTCACCAAAATAATTCCCACTGAGACAAAGACATGAAAATCTGCCCTAAGGAGCAATAAAGACTGTATAATTAGAATGATTAAAGAACTGCACAACTAATTTGGCACTTATTGAATATATTTTGAGAACAACATTCAAAATAGGTCACATATTTAAACCACAAAAAATATTAACTTTATTCACATTAATTATGTATTTATTCAGACATTCTGTGTGACTCATTTGAAGTGATGCTGAAGTCGGCATTGTCTCTTTACCAATCCGATCATTATATTGCCTTGCACTTAAGCATATTTTCTACGTATTGTAGAAGCTTTAAAGGGACCTCATTAGACAAAATGACTTCTAATCTAAATGCAATCATCTTTAAATAGTAATCAATTGGGATCCCTCACAACGTTAAACTGTTTGTCATTGGCACTTTATCAAAGGCTCACTTAAGATAAGATTCTGCAGCTTAATGGCGTGTGATAGTGACAAATTGACTTTTAATACATCATGTAGAGAACACCTTTGTCTTTCAGTGTATGTATGTATGCTCCCCTACAAAATGTATTTCCATTTCTAAGATTTTGTTTCCTTGTTTAAAATTCCTACATCTTTGATATTGGATATCTTTGTCTTAATCTTCTTCAGTTGCAATTTATTTCAGAAAATGATTAACAAAAATAGGCTACACGATGAAAAGAGTTAACTGCAGTAATTATGCTTCAAACAATACAAGAAAATTATTTATAGTCCCTCTTCCTTATAGATTCAGTGTTATAACATCAACCATGCTTTTAAATACGTTTTCAGCTAAATTAATGAAATATTTTTGGTCCAGATTTATTGTGCTTTGTGGTATAAATCCTTAATCTGGAAATCTAGCGTAAAAAGTGGAGCATGTTCATATAAGGATTAATAAAAAATCATCAGATGAGAATGACATGACTACCTTTTCCTGTGAGGAGGTGCATTCACTGCCTCTCTCTCTCTTGGCCCGGCCTGCATGGGAGCAGCAGAGCTGAAAAGGATGGGGAAGAGCTGTGATCAGACAAGAAGAAAGAAACCACATCAGGTACAAAATCAGGACCCCTCCCTCTCCCTTTCTTCCCAACCTCCCCGATAATGAACAAACTTTCATGTTGCAGTAAATACTCTCCACTCTGTGGGGTTTGAAGTGGCAAACACAAGATATTGTTGTTTACCCTGCTCACTTTTTTCCCTTTTTTTAACCAGTCAAAGAAAAGCCATCTGATAGCAAGGGGTCAACTTGTGTTCCCTTGGAATCAATTTATTTAAAGTAAAAGATTTAATTCCCCTCCCTCCTCTTCCAACATTGCCACAGTGGAGAATAACAGTGAACGAAAAGAAAAAGGAGGTAAAGCACTCATCATACAATATTCTTTATAGATGAGTGCTTTTTATGCAAACTGGGATTATCCAGGGATCCTCATCAACCCGCTTTATAATTTGTTGTGCTTTCTCCCAGAGTTAGTGGAGTGTCGAGCAGAATAAACTGTTTGGTGCTATCATGAAGATTCTTGCACCTCCAGGGGCTCCTATTTCAGAGTGATGGCTTTAGCACTTTAGAGTGAACTGTGTGAGATCTCTCCGGGTAGGAAAATGGCCCCATGGGCTTGTTGTTGCTGCTGTCTGCCTTCTATTTGCATGATATTTTTCTATTCAGTCTTATCATCAGTGTGCTGTGAGGTGGGAGTGCTGGCTCCGTCTCAGAGGCTGGACTCAGGCTTTATCGGCAGGTAATTCTCCCACTCTCACTAACTCATCTTGAATTATTTAAGTGTCATATCCAGGAGCACGGTGGAGGTAAAGAGGGAAAAAACACAGACTGGAGTGTTGTTGATGTTATTTTTGTTTAGTTTTATCTGATCTTAATTAAATTCACCAAATATAATAAATTCATGTTTTTTTTTCAGTGTGTAAAAAAATAATAAGGATTATCTTAAAAATCATGCAGCAAATCTTGACATTTTGAGAAGTAGAAAATGACTCAACTAAAAAAAATAAATCTAAAAAAATAAATCCAGTCCTACAAAAGAGAGGCCGTGCATGCTTTTGGAGCAAGACAGTGTGAGGAAAGGTATTTCTCTACAAGGTCAAATAATCATAAACAAAATTATAAGATGAAATTAAACTGCAGGGAGAAAAATTAAAAAATATAAAATCTCCAGATAGGCCAGTGAAAGCAAGCGTGCACACACACACACACACACACACACACACACACATACACACACACACACACACACACACACACACACACATTCACACTTACATGAATTGCACTTAAATACTGTCAACTCCCGATAAGAACTTCCCACCGTAACTTATTCATACAATTCATAGCAATTTTTGCCCGTTTTGTGTCATGAGAGGCATGTGCTCCTGCAGAGTAAGTGGAGCGCTTCATTGCAAGGAATGTTATCGAGGTGAATGACAAGCCGACAAAAAAAAAAAAAAGAGGCGCACGGTGTTGAGAGATGCTCCGACTCAGCTCAGGCTGTAGGTTTGTCTCTCATCTGGTCCTTTCTGGCGCGGATCATCCCCACCTTGTCAGGTTTCTTACTTGAGACAAAAGAGCGATCCCTCAGTGAGGTTGTATCCCCCGCTGCAATAAAAACAACTCTAATCCTTGTTAACAGAATTTTTTAAACAAAACTCAACATGCAGCAATCAAAGGGGCGCTGGTAAATTGCGCTTCACTTTGGGATAGGTGTGCGTCATCACTCAACTTTCACCTTGTTAAGAATAGGCGACACATTTAATGTCAAATGGAATTCTTGTATATATAATATATGTATTATATGTATTATTATATGTATTATAATTATTATTATTATTACTATTATTATTATTATGTGTTAGACTATATATTCAAGAAATTGTACAAATAATAGAATAAACCTTTAAAAAAAACAGCACGGTGAATTGAATTTGACATTCATTCATATCCTAATTGGAACGCTCGACCTAAAGCCTAATTCCTCATTTATATTGTTGTCCAATACAGCCCTTCTCTATTTCTTTCTTTGTGTGTGTGTGTGTGTGTGTGTGTGTGTGTGTGTGTGTGTGTGTGTGTGTGTGTGTGTGTGTGTGTGTGTGTGTGTGTGTGTGTGTGTACATATATAATTATGTACAACGGAGAAGGTGCGAGAACAAACCACTTAAACCTACAATTTACTCAACAAGTCCTGCAGATAACTATAATTGCTTAGTTGAATATTCGACAACCTCATTTCAGTTGTCGATTCGCTGCCCTTGGGAAAGTCCTTTGAAGTGAAAGTGAAAAGGGGGGATTTCAGGGAAGTAATTAATTTCACCAAGCGCGATTAGAAACACTTCAGACCTCCTCGACGTTTGCGTATTTACGACAAAATGCCACAATATCAGAAAATTAAAGAAGACATTCTTCACCTTCTCTTGTCGTCTACTTCACGCATGCTTTTTTTTTCAATAACAGCGGCGCCCATTGGGGAAAAGGACAGGATGAAAGGTGAGGAGGTAAAAGTGACACCAGCTGATACAAGCTGGTTTGATTGTCAATGAAACAAAACAAAAAAAAAGACACTGAAGACGCGATTAGGCGTGTGGTGATAAATGTTTTACACATAGGAGAGTGTCTGTGTGTGTTTCCAGTATTTCATGGCCCAGATTCAAGGCAAGTTGATCCGCAACTTCAGAGACACGCACCTGTCGACAGCGAGTCATCCTGTCGGCACATGCTGCCATCCATAGGTACACCAGGTGAAGAAGTTAATGACTTTAATTGAACTCAACGGATGCGAGTTCACGGTCAGTTTGGTCATTACAATAAACACAATTAAAATATCAAAGTAGGACTAATTAGACCAATAACACCGAGGTCGCCTCTCTGAGTAGAAACACTGATATTGTAAATAAAGACAGCCTCTGTAATAAGTGACGCGTTTCCCCTTCAACTCAGGGTGGGAAATTAAAAAAAAAAAAAAAAAAACGTCCACCAGTCATTTGTGTGCTCAACGCTAATGCGCATGCGCCAGCGGCACTTTCACTACCTGCCACACAAGCCTGTATTTCACATGGGGCAACCGGGAGTTATCATCCACTTGCGTAAATGCTGCTGCTGAGTGGTGGTTGACAGTCTCAGGCGACAAGAGGAAAACAAGACAGCGGTTTTCTCTCTCTCTCTTTCTCTCTCTCTCCTGTTTGCTAAAGGCGTAGCCTACTGCTGATGGATGCCACCATGGAGCAGAAAACATAAATTGAGCACTCGTAAGGACGCTGCCAGTTGTACTTTTTTTCTGAAGATAATCCGCGGTGGGATGAAGAATTGAAGTTTTAAGTAAGTAACCAGAAACATGAGCTGCTGCTGTTGTGAATCTGTGACTGAATGTTAAACTTTATGAAGGAGCCATGTGTGTGATTTTGTACTGATTTTGCAAGTTTATCTAGGCTACTTGTTTTGGTTCGTTTTATTTATGTATGTGTTTGTTTGTTTGTTTATTTTTCCCAGAGAGTTTGTCAGAACATGTCAAAGCCAATGGATCACGTCAAACGCCCGATGAACGCTTTCATGGTTTGGTCCAGAGCCCAGCGAAGAAAAATGGCTCAGGAAAACCCGAAAATGCACAACTCCGAGATCAGCAAGAGGTTGGGAGCGGAGTGGAAACTTCTCACCGAGTCTGAGAAAAGGCCATTCATTGACGAAGCCAAACGGCTGCGAGCGATGCACATGAAGGAGCACCCAGACTATAAATACAGACCGAGGCGGAAGCCCAAGACTCTGATGAAAAAAGATAAGTTTTCTTTCCCGGTGCCCTACAATCTCGGAGAGCACGACGCGCTCAAAGTGAACGGGCTTACCGCTGGAGCACTTTCCGAGTCCGTCCTTGGGAACCCTGATAAGGCAGCAGCGGCGGCAGCGGCCGCAGCAGCCAGAGTGTTCTTCAACCCATCCATGTCCACGAACCCTTATTCCTTTTTCGACCTGGGATCCAAGATGACTGAGCTTTCCCCGCATTCGTTTCCGTACGCGTCTCCGTTGGGCTACCCGCCGGGAGGCGCCACGGCTTTCACCGGGACTGGCAGTGTAGGTGGCGGGACGCACACCCACACTCACTCACACCCGTCCCCTGGAAACCCGGGCTACATGATCCCCTGTAACTGTACGACCTGGCCCTCAGCAGGACTCCAGCCGCCCTTAGCATACATCCTCCTGCCCGGCATGGGAAAACCTCAACTTGAACCGTACCCTGCATATGCTGCGGCGTTATGATAGGCCCACTTTGGACTTCTAAGAAAAATGAAATGTGAAAACAAGACAAACAAAAAAGCTATCCATGCAAGAGTTTTATTATGCATGCACAAACTTGTACATGTGATGAAGTGCTCGTCGTCTCAGATATCACATGTGTATGTATATTGATTAATGCCTTTATCTAAGGTAATGCTTATTTAGAGAACTCTCTAATCTATTATTACTCAGCCATCACCCCTCACAACCCAGAGGGAAAAAGGACTAAAAGGATGGCAGGTATCAGAGCAGTTTGTGAATTTTTGAAAGGTACCCTGTTCGATTTCTATCTTTTTCTTTTTCCCAAAGTTGCACCTGCTTGACAAACCTGTTGGAATCAATGGCAGCATATACAATGCCCACGTTAATCACATGATCATAACATGTCCTCCCAGATAAGATGTTGCAGGCTGATGGGGTTATAATCGATGGATCAAGGAGGATAGTCACAGCATTTCCCTTTCCCCTCTTGAATGACTGTAAATGTGTACAGACAAAATGACTCTAGTTTATTTGCCGTTATAGGCTTTTAGTGTTTGAGATAGGGCCAAGAACCTGCGTATATACTTTCACTAGAAACCCCGGTGTATACTTTGAGTTTTTAAACCGTTTTATAGATGTCTGTAATATTTATTGTTTAGTGGAATCTATGGTGACCCAGGCAATTTTAAAAAGGACAAGACTAGTTCTGTAATATTTGCACATGAAACGTACAGGATGTAGCCTAATTTATTTTCTGAAGGTGATATTCAATTTCAGTGCATTGCAACTTTTTCGGGTTTGATTTTCTTATTCATCTTCTTCCAAAAAAAGAAAAAGGAAAAAAAAAAACAGTAAAAAAAAAGTTCCATTTTAAATGCAGAAATATTCTCTCTGAGTTTATCTTGATCCCTCACCCCTCCCACATCACTCTTCTCATGTGCAGCAGAAAAAAGAAACGTTTTTAACTAACTCTTATGGAATTTGTATGTTTTTGTGTTTTCTTTAACCTCCGTTATGTACTTCAGCCTATTGCTACTGTTCACTTGTTGAGCAAAAAAGGACCACAATAAAGCGTATTCGGATTAAACGGAAAGGAATCGCGGCTGTAGTTCTTGATGAGATGAACACGATTGTGCTCCTTTTCTTTCCTGCTCCTGCTCCTCCAGTCCAGGTGAAGTGTAAGGTATCCTCCAAAGGCCGCTTTTGTCCCGCGCTTTGAATGGTATTACTGAGGGGAAATCTAAATCAACCCCATTGTTATCAAGAGCCAAAACCTTATTTATCACAATTTTAATCGTGAATAGGAAGGAAGATAAAACTGTGTGGTTCTCTGAGCTCTCTTTTCCCAGGATTGAGGATTGCTTTTTTAAGATTTGCAGAACAAGCTCGTCTTTGATGCTTTAAAACAACCAGGAAGATGAGTGAGTTCAGCTCGCAAGTCAGAAAAGCAAAAAAAAGAAAAGAAACAATTTAAATTCAATTAAACGGGGCACCCACTGAAAAGAAAACATACAACATGCTGATCACCTGTCCTGTGTGCTCTCACGTGCGTGCCAGTGCGTGCGCGTGCACAGGTAAAAGTGCGCGTGTGTGTGTGTGTTTGTGTGTGTTAGTGTTCAATTCCTATTAGATCTATAACGTTTAATGTGCGTTATTTAAGCAAACTGCCCCTCCTAGATTACACCGAGAGATTAATTCATAAGGATGGAGCGATTATGCAAAACTAATTTGGACAGTCCAGGGATAATTATCTCCGTCACGGTTAATTAAACCCTTTCAGCACTCTGTTCTCTATTGTAACACCCCGATCACTTCCCTCCACGGAACTTCCTTCTTTGGCCCCGAAAATAACGCGCAAGTGACCCTGTGTGTGTTTCATTTACAGTCTGGAGAAAAAAAAAGAGATGAGAACTGGTGGCATTTCTACTTCATGTTCAGAATATTGAAGGAGAGATTTGGGTAATGTTTGACACCAGTATATGTTGATGCTCTGGGAATCTGAGGCCAGGCCTGCGCATTTAAAAAAACAAAAAAACAAAACATTTTTATTATTCAAATTATTATTGTTATTTTCTTGTTTAGCCACCAAATTCAATATATTTGAAAGATGTTTAATACAATGAACGCATTGTAAAATATATAGCCTATGTTAATGATTTTAAGGTATCATGAAAGGCAGTTGCTGTCTGATCAAAACACAGAGAGGTCGTCAAGTCTGTGAAAGAACTTGCATTACGAGTTCAGTGGCCATTTCTTTCTCTTTCTTTGGCCTTTTTATTATATTTTTTCTTGGGGGGAAAAAGGGGGAAGAAAGCTGAAAGAACTTTTTTTTCCAACTCTGGGAGCGTTTAGACGGTCGAGGAGGTTTTGTCTGGGAACAAAACGTGGGTTGGGAGGTTTTGTGAGAGTGTTGTTTGTTGAAGTGGAGCTCAGAAAAAGCGGCTGCTTTTCCTCATTGTGATGAAAGCAATCAGTGGTATTTGGAAAACTGTTAGCATTGTGCACTTCTTCTGTGTCCATTGTGGAGGATTTCTTTTCACAAGGTTTTTTTTTCAACCGATCCAGCTGGCCGGAGTGAATAGCACTGCAATGTGTACACGCTTTGTCCCTCCAAGCCCTTCAAGTAGCCCACATTGAATAGAGTGAGTTGACACTGCATGACAGTGAAACAACATAATAAAAAATACATGAGCGCATGAATAGAAGCAGGCGCATAAATAAATAAAATGGGTGGCCAAAACTGGATAAACTGAATGACAAAACGGTGAAAGGGGAACAAAAAGATATTTAACACGCTAGATTAGCATTAGAATGCCACCTACAAGCCAGAACAATTGATGAATAGGTTTACCGGCCAAGAAAGAAATGGACTAAATGCCTTTTGAATAGATAGCCTGTGTTTTTTTTCTGTCTAAGACGGGAACTGAATGGAGAAGGTGGAGATGCAACTATGGAAATAAGTGGGAGAAAACTTTTTCTAATAAAACATCTTTCACTCTTGATTCCAAGATCCTCAGTAAATCAGGGACAATAAAAATCTGATAGAGTTTAGAGTTGAAATAATTGTGTATTTATTATTATTTAGAATATATATTAAAAACAGTCATGTGTATGGCTTTCAGTCTTCAGTCCCATCAAACAGTTTGGCTCTTTTTTTTTTTTACTCTTGCAGTCTTAACCCTACAGGCCAGGGGAGACTTTCACAAAAAATATTGACATTATTGTTCATTGGGGCAATAAACTATAGCTAAATGTTCTCAATTAGCTACCTAATGAGAATTGTATTTGGTTGAATATATGATGGGTGAGCATTAAATGCGCCTGTCTCTGATGTGAAGGTGCTGAACAACGTGAACACTCCACAAAAACACTGAATAAATTGAGTTCAGGTAAAATGACTTAATTTGATTAAACACAGTTTTAAAAAACTTGTTAAGGTGCCATAGCTGTAGCACAGCCTTTCTTTTGGCATCAGAGAGCGTTGGGAATGGATAAAATATATGTTTACTCAATTTAGTGAGAGTGTTCACATGAGATAAAGTGTGCTCCTCCTGCAAAAGCAGTCTGTTTATTCATTTAAGTTACAGGCTTTATGATGTCATATATATATATATATATATATATATATACATATATATTAAATTCAGAACAAACAGGCAGTTAAGTTGTGAGATGATAACACTACTAAGTGTTTTTAATTAAAACTGGGGAGAAAAAGTGTTTTAAATTCAAAGCAATTATTCAAAAGCTAATTAACACCTATGCTGTATGTGTTACAATAATATTGATAAACAAAGACTAAAAATTAACAATTAAGTCAGTATTTTAAATTAATACGTTAATATGAAATTAAAAATCTCTTTTGTGTGTATATATATATATTTATATATATATATATATATATATATATATATATATATTATATACATAGCCTATATTGACAGCTGATACAAAGGTTTCTACACAAGATTTAAAGCCATAGCTGCCTCATGTTTTCATAAGCCCCCCGCTGATGCCCTGATATCATTATGTGCTAGTGTTAAACCCTTTATGTGCCTGTAAGACATTTGTAGAAGTGAGATTAGGCAAATTAACATACATATGTATCACCGGTTCAACCATGTTGACCTTAGAGGGATATACAATAGTTTCCTCATCCTTAATTCGCCCAGGGCCGCCCCACAAGCATGTGGATTATCACCTGGCTTCAATGGCTTGAGATGGATCATTTTTTGTATTTTTTTTCCGACATGAATAATACATCAATATCATCTCTTTGAGGATATTTTCTCTATTTGTTTGCAGGAGTCTGCTTCTTGCTCACCTGGTTGTCATAGCATGTGTGTGTGCTGTGTGCAATGCTGAGGGATGCACAGTCGGTGCTGGCTTCTCTGTTAGGAACCTCAAAGAGTCTGATCACTGACTTCTCCATCTCATTTTAGGCAAATCAAAGTGTGAAAAGTCTCTCCTGAAGCAATATCTCCATCATCAGGTTGGGTCAAGAATGTTTATGAAGGCTGTGTGCCATATTACCTGTAATCTCCAGAGTATGAACTGGTGTATTTCTTCCTTCTCTATGCTCCCAGGAGGGAAAAAAAAACGAAAATTATCTTGCATTGCACCTTTTCCGCAACACCTCAACGTGGCAAATCAAAGCCTCAAAACCATACACGTCACTGTGCCCAAGGTCACCAAGAGAAATGAGAAATGTCTGTGTACTGTACAGTCCATCCCTAAAAACATGCCACACAGCCTCTGAAGTCTGACTCTGCTTTTAAGAAGTCCAAGTTTGTTTAATAGTACATAATGCAATAAGTTGATGGACCCCTGCTGGAGTTCAGAGAGGGGAACACTTGAATTAGGTTGGGGGCAGGAGGGTGGAGGTAGGGAGGGTGATGTCTTGGGGGGGCTCGAGGTAATCATGACTTTTGCAGGTGAGACGAGTGAATTCCACTCATAGGGTCGAGCAGGATGTCTTTCATCAGTGTGTCTAAAACATTAGTGTCATAGTCCTGCTACTATTTATTACAGCATGTAAATATACATTTTAGAGTAAAATATTTCTTTATTTTTCACAATACTGATGAAATCCTAGTTTGTCCCCCATGTGGCCTTGATGCTGCTGTGAGAATGCACCATTTTGCATGTACGGCCCATTATTAAAACCTAATGTTCTTTTTAACAGCTCAAAAATCACATACAATTGTTTTATCAGCTGAATATTGTATCACTTGTCCTAATTTTATGAGGATTTATTTTTGACCTGATATGTTTTGGGACATGACTACAAAAAATGATGGATTAATTCTCTCTGGGTTCGCAGACACCCCGGGTTTAAAACGTACATGTAGCTTTATATCTGCTTTTTCTTAAAAACTACCCCAGCCAAATCCCAAACACCTGTCAGTATTTAGATTTCTGTTATTTCAGTTTTCTAACCGTTTATTCATAAGAGGCCAAAGGGAGTCTCTGTCTCATTGTGGTGTAATTTAACCTAAGTATAGGTAACATCACTAAGTAGGATAACAATTATAACATGCACAGTACTGCACATTTCTTTGTCTGTGAATGACTTTTAGATCAACAATAACTCATAATGCATCATCTATGTAAAATATAGCTATCTTCTTATTTGGTGTATTGCAAATGCTTCATGCTAATGTCTATAATTTATCACCTACATCAAATGTGCAACCCCAGTTAATGGCGAAGAGAAGAGTTACCACTTCAATACTTTTCTGCAAATTGGGTTTTGACAAGGTCAAAAAATAAATAAAAAAATTGACAGAATAAATTGGTTGCTTTTGCCATTTGTAATAATATTTTTAGCCAATGTCAACTAAACCCGAGTGTTCACTTTTCCTCATATTGTCAAAGTCTATATAATCCAACCTGAGAATGTCTGTTGTGGATCCGAAAACAGAAGGAAATTTACAAAGTGAGAAACAGACTCTAAAGCTCCCACTGCTGTCTAAAGGAACTCACTGCATTAATGGCTTTATATTCATATTCAGTATTAAAAGGAGGAGAATTTTTTTGTCATGTTCAGACATTACAAAAGCTGGTTTGAAAATACGCTATTTGAAAATTGTATATACAAACACAAATATGTGAACTTGCTTTAAAGTTTTGGGGGAGAAAATATAAGTACAGATGTTGTGGCACAATTGAATTTTTTTTGACAAGATTAGACTTTTTCAAAAGATCCTATAGCTGCCAGGCTAGGTAGTCACTGAAATCATTAAGTTAATAACCCAAAACATGAGGCATAGGATTACTCTATGAATCCATCAATAAATTAGAATAATGTCAGTGAGCAGCCTTAAAAAATGTTCTTTAAACTGACGTGACATTTTTTGTTCCATTTCCAAATGACCGCTGGCAGAGATTGCTGGCTCTGGTATTAATTCTCAGGTTTTCAAGGAAAAATATATCTATCATAAGTAGAAATAATGAAGTTGAAGAGCTGATGCCCTGAGGAGGAGTCACAAAGAATTATATCTTTCTATAACACAGGACACAGGCAAAAGATAAGTACCTGTCAGTTGGCATACTCTCTGGTACATGTGCCTATCAATGAAAGAGATTATTTTCCCCAGTTATTACAACAAAGATCTGGGGGGCTCTAAGATTGCACCTTTAATGAGAAGGAACGATTTCCTCCTGCACACTCACAACCACACTTGAAGTGAGTGAGCTGTAATGCCATCAATTTTCCCTCTCTCTCGATTTTACAAGAACTTATTAAAATGAAATATTGCCAACATTAATTCACAGAGATTATTTATTACATTTTAACAGGATTATGGTGTGCAAAGCTTGATTTGAGATTCACACTCTGCATTGTAATATCGTGGTTTAGCAGTCAAATACTGCAGACTTGCTGTAATTAATGCTGGCAGAATAGATCATTGCCAAATGATATGTCGCTCCATCACTAATCTTTGTGTACTGAAATGTTGAATTCCTGAAGAATGCGCTCAGTGGATGGAAACCTGGATTTTGTCTGTATCAGTGGAAGATTGCTAGTCATTATGCTTGCAGTATTTTTCTCTTAGAGAGACACAGACCACACTGTAAAAAAGGGATTTCTGAATAGCTGTTTATGTTATTGATTTGTAAGGTGTCAGGTGCAGTTCTGGTTTACTAAAGCTGACACTGGTCTCATCTCTTTTTTACACACAGTTTTGCAGCCATGGTTTAATGCACTGGAACAACCATATAGATGTCTCAGTGATGACAATATAGAGAAGTGTACCTCAGTGACAGCAAAGCAATCATTCTTACTGGTACCTTATTATATTTAGCAGAAAATCCAACACATGCAAAACACGTCTTTAATCTCAAAACATGGCTTGTTCATGAAATGTGGCATTAGTTATACTGATGAACAAGCATGACTTCATACCTTAATTGGTAAGCAATGTGAGGGTCCTCAGAGCAAATCTATTATGAATGGTCCTACAAGACATCACATGCAGGGGTCCTTCAGACATTCTGTACTCTTTAGCCAGATCATCACGCTGTGCCTAGTCATATTGTGTTGTGGAAAATTTCCATGTTCTTTTTTACCACAAAAGCCACAAAAGGGTTACATTGAAGGTGAATGGCTTTTGACCATAGTATTTATACTTGCTTTGTTACCTGTGTGTAGAAAGAAGAGGGATCTATAAAAGGACGCGAAACAGGGAAACAATCAAACGTTTGGCCTTCATTCTCACTGTGCTGCAAACACAAATATTACAAGGCTATGAGCTGCTGCAGTACCTGCAGACACAGACACATCTTTGTCTCTGTCTTTCAAGTCACTGATTGGCCCCCCTCTCCAAATTGTATTCTTATTATATCTAAGATGCTTGTTTTTATTCAGCCTCTTCCTCTTTAGAGTAAAAAGTGCTCTGTAAGTTATCAATAGCAATTAAGACATCATACAAATAAGGAATGGAAGCATATTACATAGAACTTTTTAGTGCTGCTGCAGGAGATACGGATCCATGAAAAAGTCTAGAACTTCCAGCAGGTTAATTCAAGCACACTGAAGTTGTTTATGAAAAATAAAATGGGTCAAGTGGAACAGTGCCCTTTGACAGCCCTTTTCAAAATAGAATGAAATCTGGGAATAGCACTATATATTTTCTTCTCAAAGAGATGGCACCCATACAAACTCTTACAGGAGACACAAATTAACTTGAATGTCTAAAAGCAAACCTCTACACTTTGACATTAGTGCAGACAGGTGTAAAAATATACATCGCTAACACAGAGCAATAATAAGAGATTTATGTATGTAGGGCGCAAAAGAAATGCAGAGCCGCTGCCTGGTGCTGTCAGGATCATTTTCCTGTTGCGTCATTCACCATGCCAGCACACACTGAAGCCAAATATGGCAGAATCCTCTATTTCTCATACCACGTGCATCATGATCTCTTGTCAGGCAAACAGATGTCTGAGCACCATGAATTGTTGGATGTTTGTATTTGTATGTAAGAAATGAGTAAACAAGTTGAAATATTCCCCCCTTAATTTGATGCACAATGCATCTTGACAGCTAATTCAATTCATGCAGATTCAAGATCCGTGTGTCACATGTCAGGTCTTTTCTGTTCAGATAAATCAGTTAGTTTAGCAGCAGGCAGCTAATAACACCATATTGCCACCCAACGCAGTGAATCGGGTGTTTCTATTTGTCCCGTAATATTATCACCTCTTCCTGACCCTATCTAACCTTTTACCTGTACAGTCAATATACTCAAAGGTGATAAAAGACCACGAGTGAATAGAGTGTGTGTAATGTTGCAGCCAGCAGCGATTACAGAGGTAACATGAACACTTGGAAGCGATACTGAGACAGGGCTTTTTGTGCCTCCTAAATTGCTGGACAGCTCCAGGGCTGACATTTAAAACATAACATCACCAAACAAAAACACATTAAAAGAGAAAAGCTGAGCAGGGGGCTCTAAGCAAAACCTGAAATTCAAGTTTTGGCGACGGCAACTGACCCAAATTTCCTGCCCCTTCTTCTCCTTAACATGCTTCTGCAAGCCTGGGCCCTGGGGTGACGTATCCCTT
The DNA here is from genome assembly GCF_027409825.1 of Scomber japonicus. NCBI lineage: Eukaryota > Metazoa > Chordata > Actinopteri > Scombriformes > Scombridae > Scomber > Scomber japonicus. The sequence goes on from NC_070588.1 coordinate 18,648,921, forward strand.
ACACAGGGATTGCCAGTGCATTTACATAGCATGGTTAATGAGAGATCAACACCAGCAAAGCGCCTTGAATATAAAGCTTTCTTGTAAAAATAATGAGCGAGTGATTGATCCATACTCAAACAAGCCGGTTTGCTGAGTTAATACCAAAGGCAGATTATAGCCAGTGCCAAAAGTGCCCTGGCGTGCGACGCCTTTTGCTTAGAGGGTCCCCAAACTTGTCATCACATTAGCACATGGTCAAGGAGTACATCCTACCACTCTCATAATCTGCTTTCCTGCACAATTAGCCTTCTATAATAAGGCAGCTGCTTGACAGCCAGCAGGGAGAAAAAGAGCAAAATCATTGAGTTTCACATAAGATGGATGGATCATTTGCTGCCACTGAAATATAGAGTTTGAGGTTATTTTCGCTCCGACTCATCACCTACTACTGGTCCTCACATTAGGTCTGAATGTTATGACAACATGGAGGCTTGCTCTTCTTTATTGTGCTAAGCATCTATTGCACTTTGATGAAGCCAGACAAAACAGAGAGAGAGAGAGAGAGAGAGAGACAGAGAGAGGGGGAGAGAGAGAGAGATAGAGAGAGAGAGAGAGTGAGAGAGAGAGAGAGAGAGAGAGAGAGAGAGAGAGAGAGAGAGAGAGAGAGAGAGAGAGAGAGAGAGAGAGCCCATGGCCACAGTAGATGTGTTTTAGCTCAGGAAATCTGAGAAAATCAGATGTTGGAGAGGGTAGTATGGCAGGGGATGGCAAGTTTCTGAATAAAATAATAGATAATTTCCTTCTGACAAAGGCGAGGAAACTATGGGCAAGAGAACAAAATAGCAGGAAGGGATGGAGAAGGGAAGGGGTTTGAAAAGAATAAGAAGAATTCAGTGCTGCTTTTTGCAAGGGAAAAGAAAAAAAAACATTGATGACACCCGGTTCCATTCTTCCGCTCTCCCCTTTCTCTGCTCCTCGCCTCGCAGCACGGCGGGCTAAGCTGGGAGCTGTAATGTCATTAAATTGCAAATGCTTTTTTTTCATTTCCGACACACACTGTTTACTTATCTGGCAAAAACATATGTTGGAAGGAATCCGTTAAATTCTGCCCATTGCCTTGGGTGAAAGTGCAATAGAAACGGGCCCACTGAGCTCCTTCTGTCGTCTCCTTTTAGCACTTTGCCTTATCTACAAGGCTGCTTAGCAGCAAACTGGCGAGTTCAATGAAAAATGAAGATACAGTGCAAGATTAGGGAAGAACAGTGAGGGGAGAAATGCTTGGAGAGAGGGTCATCCCATTGCAAATGATTTCACTCCTCTCCATCTGCATAAATGACTATTTTTAAGGCATCTCCAGCGTCTGTATATTTTTCTCACTCTGCCACACATTTAATTTCACGCCCCGTGTTCTGAATATGCTTAAATGCATATCTCTGATGCACCTTTAAGCCAGAGGAAAGAGGATGGGGGGTAGTGGGGAGGGTACGAAAGCAAAATTAAAGATAAAATGGTGTGATTTGCACTACAAGTCTATTACTTTATGGCATTTACATATAGTTTACCTCTGCAATTCCAAGATTTTTTTTTTCTACCACCTTCCTATCAGTATTTGGGGTTGTATAAATATGTATAAATCTTTGTTGAGAAAAAATAGAATTCCTAGCACTGCACTGGAAAGTTTGAAGGGTGCACTTTCTTGCTTCAACTTCTTCTCTTGCTCCCATGAGACTGTCAGCATATCTGCTGGGGGTGTTCTCTCCCAGTTTGCCCCAACAAAGGCCCAGGCTTCAAGCACTTGCTTGTGCCCCATGATCCTCAGATACCCCTCCCCTCAGTGGAACGAGTGGGGAGAGGGATCCCGGGCTTGGCCATAGCTTTAGAGGAAGGGCCTGGCAAAACTTGATGCAAGTGAGGAGAGGCATCCCTGTCAAACAAGTGGGTGAACAGCTCTGTGAAAACATAATATTGACTCCACGTGTGTCATGTAGATTGTCATAGACAATATTTACAGAGGACCACAGACTCCCACACAGGTCTCTCACAGTGACATGATGAATAGTGCCTACATATCTGCTACTTCCACATTATCAGGTGGATGTGTTGTTCTACAGTGGCGAGGAAGTTTGAGCTGCATGTGGAAAGCCCGCCCCTAACAGCAGAGAAGAAGAAGGCTGTGGATTGGCCTGGGAATGAAAAGGAGAGAGAGAGACTATTCAGAGCACGATTCCTTTCCCTCATTGTCTGCCTGCTTAGATTTGAATACGCTCACTCAAAGCGGACGAGAAAAATGCTTCAGCCCCTCGCATTGTTGGCTTTCTCTCTCTTCTTTTCTATTTGCAATTAAATGCATTTCAAATGGAACAACTGTACAGAAAGCATTTCTGATAAGAAGGAATTCCATTGCCTTTAACCTCCTTTGTAATGGCTTTGCAATTTTTGAGCACTCTTATTATGAGAATTGCACAATCAAAACATATCTTTGAATAGAAAATGCCATACAACTTAAGTATTGCTTCATTGAAAATTAAATTGCATTTAAAAATCATTTTTTAGTCCTCTGTATCCCCTCCCGTTTAAAGCCAATCTTAGTGTTTCTGTTTTGTTGCTTTGTATGTAACATTGTGTCTTGACAGGACCCTTGTGTCCTTCGCAGTATCATACACACTGGTCCTAAGCATGGGATGAGATCAGTCAATTAGAATTAATGTCATCTGGTCATTTACAGCTAAACACCCTCCATATGCATTGTGTTTGCTTTGTGTGCAAAGCATCAACTGCAAAACCAATCTCATCCTCCAGACATGAATTTTTGAAGGATTTGAACGCTGTAAATAACTCCAAACCCTCTCTTACGAGGTTTACCCCTGGAGCACTTTGTAACTTATCAGGGCTGCCTTGTGCCTCCTCTAATGCTTGCATTATGCTCAAATGTAAATCGGTAAGCTGCCAGAGAGGTGGGCGGGAATCACTGAAGAAAGAATCACTGAAGGGTCTAGCCAATATTCTGATTGGGGCATAGCAGAATAAACAGTATAGTTTTGTTTTTTTAGAAGCCAGTTAAACAAAAATATATCACACTACTCTGTTATATTCTTAAACAATTGTTCTTTAGTGTTGCACTTTTGTTTTCATGATTTTAGCTTAAGAATAAAAAGTGAAACTCCTGCCTTTAAAATTCTGTTATGTACAACAAAGTTTCTAGGGTTGTGTTGTTTTTTATTTTTATAAAATGCCAACACTTATCCTTGTAAAAAAGGAAACTCTAATATATTCTGAGTGAATGAAGCCCAAGGGACTGTTTTGTATTTATAATTTCCATCTCTAATGGTACAAGACTCTGATTAGTAATTAGGACAGACCCATTTAAATGCATGTAATGAGCATTATAGGTTTCCCATATAGTGTGCACTTCATACTGATGAAAATGGATAGCATCTTTGTCAATTTGAACGCATGTTGACCTTTAATGGCAATTAATCTACAACAATGTTCTTCATGCTGTTTGTCCTTGAATTGGCTTTATAGTGTAATGAGTATATCATTGGAATCTCCCAAATAATTGACCTCAAGCATGTTTCGCAGCATAACTATTAATCTTATTTTCCAGTGAATAATTTGATCAGTTTGCCAGAGAAGTGGCTTATACAGACTACAAACTAGTGCAGAGGTATATGTGGCCCCTAGATATTAATTTGGAGATGGATAGGAGTCTTAAAGAGGATTAAAACTCTATACAGGCTACTCATTTCACATGACTGCATACCACCCAGTCCACTGTATATACTGTCAGTCACTGCTTGGCATGGTTGAGATTTGAAATGGTGACAGTTAAAGTACAAAGATGGCCAATCCTAGACTATTTCATGGCATATTTGGTAGCGCATCCTGAAGGAAATGCAAACTGTTAGGGCCAGTCATTCCAGCCAACCAGGACCACCAGAAACAGCAACACTGCCCCCCTCCTATTGTCTACAGATACTGCACATCATTCTCTGTCTGAGCAGTATTTCCCTCATACTTATATATATATATACTGTATATACTGTCATATATAAATAATATAAAGGAGAATTACAACCACAAGAATTTGCAAAGTTCACATGAGAGAAGACTTTGTTTTTAATTGAGTTGTGTTTAACGGTCCCCACAAAGACAAAAATGTGTTGCCTTAAAAATTGTTACAACTAGACATGACAACATCATAGCAGCAAAACAGTAAAATATTTAAATTAGTTAGTAAAAGTTATTTTAATCTTACAAAATGGATATAACATTTTCAAACAATAATTTTCAGTCATAGAGGTTTGTGGATTTTGACAAGTTTTCAAGAATGAGCATACTACAATGTATTTAAATAGTTTTAATAAACCAAATATAGAAATGAGTACATATTGTGTTTGTTAAAATGTTGTTTATTCAGTTTTGATGAATTATTATGAATTACATTTCATATAAGACCTAAGCTATGTTTTTAAACATATAAGTATAATTTTTTTTGTCATCTTATCTGTTGCTTTTTATAATCATTTATTTTGGATTGGTTCCATGTGAATAACTGAAGGTTTCTGTAACCTGCTGTCAATTTTCATCTATTTTTTTTAGTTTAGTTAATATACACAGGTGCAGGGGATGAACAAGAGAAAATAAGATGAAAATTCTGATTTGTTTTGGTCTTACAGTCTTTCTGTGTGTGAGCACAGACACGCAGACCCAGTGGGTCTGAAAGCTAGATGAAGGATGTCAGGAAAAGACAATTAACACACCTAAAAAACAACTCTAAAATGAAAAACATATTTATCTATTGAGATACAAACAGACCTGGCCAACATGGATGAACCATCTCTACTCACACTCCAGAATCATACAATTATATATTTTGACATGTCTAACCAATATTGGGATTATTTTGGTACTATAGAAATTCTGCTTCAAAAATAATTTACATGGTGCCACATGAGTATACTTGATATAAGTGTATTATTTAGCTATGGTATGAGTGCTAAACTCTGTATAGGTCTCCTAACCCTAACCCTTCATAGTTGTTACCCACAAAAGATATGATTAATTTATTCTGTATTTATTTGGCTAATCAGTAATACAATTTCTAAGTGTTTTCCCTCCGACTTTCATGATTTGCCTGCTATGAAGACAGAAATAAGTATATATAATTTGTAAGCATGTTGCTTTAAAATATTCTATTGGAAAAATGATTCCCCTTGAAGTTGAGGGCCAGTTTTCTCTTCACACAATGAAATCAGGGACACCAAACATACTATTTCTTCCAAAATGGATGTCCTAGACCATAAGAGGTTTTTACAACTCTCTGTTTATGGCTTTTGGCTGCTTGCTGGCCATTGCTGCTGTTTCTTCCCTTTTCCTCTCGGCCTTGCCAGCTGTGTTGGCCTATCATGGCTCTTTACTGTGGCTGAGAGCAACAGAAGAAAGACTGAAAAGATGCCTAAATCCACAGACCAAGTACTATAAGACATTTCACACCTTTAGCCATATGAATAATCAATCATTTTTGTAATCTCGTATTCTTATTGTGTTGACCTTTCATTTTCAAAATGTTAGACTTTTTTTAAAATACTTTTTGGTAGTTACAGCTCCAGCTCCAGCTCCAGCTCCAGCTCCAGGTCCAACTCCTCAACCTGCTACTGAAAGCACTTGAACACACACTCCTGTTTGTGTGTTTGCTGTGTGGCCGGCTCGTCTGAGAATGACCAGCGTTGGATTCATTCTCCTGAGGAACGCTGCGCCAAAGTGCCTCACTGAACCTGCAGAGGTTTTTATCTGGCTGTCACCTTGGCGACCCGAGGATCATCGAGTCTGCCTCACCATGCTCGGCACTCTTCGGGAAGTCAGCCTCATCATTAGCCCTTCATCACCACGGAAACAGCAGCCACTAACCATCTTCCATGTCTTCTGTCTTAAGAGTTTTAGTTATTTGCCTCTCATTGCAAATCAACATAATTTAATTTCCTCTTTCATTCATTTATTCTATATGTATATAATATATATGCTCATTTATTCCCTATTTATCCCTGACCTTTGTGAGTTCAAACAATATCTTGAATTATCATCAAGTCGTTGTGTTTGTGTATTCCTTTACAACAGAGATGAAGATCTCTGTATTCAGAGTTCACAACTTCCAGATATAAGACTGATTAATTTGATGTAATTCATTTTCCTCTTAATTAATTAATTTTATGCGTGCATAAGATTAATTTCCAAGTGTAGTAACCCCTACACAGGAGTATAAATACTTTAAATTTGGTATGTGCATCTAGTATGAATATGCAGAAACCCCAAAACACAGCGATCTTTGTTGAGTGGCTCTTCTCATTACACACCATTAATAAATAACAAACAAGCAAAAACATCTGAATCAGTTGCTTTTCACTGTGAGATCTCTTCTTTAAACCTCTGAATGTAACTGGAGTGGCCTCAATTAGAAACTGAAAAGAGCCTCTATTACTTTGCCAACACATATTCCTGAAAACGTATGCAGATTCACAAGGCTTTTAAGAAAATGGATGCATATCTTCATCCACATGGCAACACGTAGATAATTTTATAAACAATGAATCACTTCTACCTGCAGCATTCATTGAAACACTATTATCTGAATTGTTTCATTTGTCCTATACTTCAAAGATACATTATGGACTATTGTGTATGTACTTATGTTGAACCTGAGAAGGGGAACTCCATATGAAAAGACAAATGAAACTGAATAGATGCTGCTAGTTTGAACTAAGTGATATGCAAATCAAAATTAATTCCAACTGCTACTCCTCTATTTTTCTGTTATAAATATCTTTCCATCTTGTCTCTTTGAAATCTTCTCATATAATGGCAGAAAATATGTATGACAGTGATCCCATTTGAATGGTATTATTTTATTAAACTGATCAGCGGAAGGGTACAGATAATATTAATTATCAAGACCCTTCCTTTTTATTGAAATAGCCTATTTTCCCCCTTTCACCCATTCACACTCATCTTGCATATCATTATACATATACCTTATTTCTCCATGGCTCTCTGGCACCATCCTGTGTTTCAGTAGGTATAATGGACTCTGTTATTTACACATTTTTAGATGTCAGCTGTGGGCAGAAGACATTTCCTGTAACAATTTAAAAGTAATAATATCTGAATACCTGAAAGACAACTAATCATTTTGTTGAGAGAATTTCACATTATGTTGATGTACATGCAGCTTGCTTTTCAGCTGATGGGTTTGTATATTGTTTCCCTAAGAAAAACAGGCAATTCTTTGAAAGATATGTTCAAGTTACATAGTTTTTAATAAATATAATCCAGACATGCTCATATATACATGAACACTTTATGGTGTAGTGTATGCTATGTTACTGTAAGCACACACTTACAGTAAATGTATGTGTTATTGGATTACATGCATCTGTTTGAGGGTGTTGGAGATGTTAGACGTGCTTCTTCATGCTTGTGTACATTTACTTGTTTTTTTTGTTGTTCTTTTTAAATGTCCTTAAATTAGTCTGTGAAATCTTTTAAGTAAGTAAATCTGTTTTTCATTTGAAAATCTTTGATGCTATCTTGTCTTTGATTTGATTTTAAATCTGTGAATCTGTGTACTGGTTTGAAATGGATTACACTTTTAGGGGGCAAAACATTACATTTTCTTTCATATGACAAACCATGACTGTGATGATCAACAATTGAATCATTCATCAGAGTCATATTCACCCTTGCCATTCATTTTCCTCACACTTGCTCGCAGACTTGTTTGCTGAAATAAATGTGAAGAGACGTTTCCATTTGCAGGAATTCTGCTCACTAATCAAGTGCAGTGAACCTCACCAGGCTTGTTGTGTAAAGGACTCAGTGGTCACACATGAGTTTTCTCACGGGGCTGTGTTTATGTCTACTCTGCACAGATTATCATGTACATCTGTCACGTTACATCTTCAGAGGCATTTTGGACATAGACTGTAACTATTTATTTATCATCCATGTTTTTGTAAAATTTGGATTTTTGACCCCAAGTTTACAGTGTAAAAAAAGCATAAATGCATTTCCACAGAGAAATATTATTAAGTATGGAACAGATGACATCATGGGGAATATCACCTTACTGTAACCCTCATTCTACCAACATGGACTACTGACTGGGGTTCCTGTGACTACTGTAAGACACAAACATCATGAAGTTATTTCTTCTCAGAGCATAATTATCTATGTAGTTCATGTAATTTGAAAAATAACAGATTATTATTATTTTTGGAAAACCACAGTTAATTTGCATATTGTGTAAAACATAAATACATACTCTCCGTTAATGAAAAATTGCAGCTTTTATCATGACTTCAACGCCTTCAGAATGACTGACAAAGTGTCCCTACCTCCTGAAAAATTGGAATGGTAAAATAAAGCAAACGTGAGCTATGACAAAATGATGTTGGGGTTTAGCAGGTACCCCGGTCAGCAGGATCAAGGTTTATCTTGATATACTGAGTGTAAAGAGGTTTAAAAACAATGCTGCTTGAGAATTGTGTGTGAATTCACTTTGGAGAGAAAATTCCAAATGTTTAGCCTAGCTGGTCAATTTATATCTATCATAAAAATGGCAATGAGTTAAATACATTCTCTTTGGTATAGTGTAATATAGACTCCCCTCAACTCTAATACCAACATGTACTTCAGCAGTCACATGCCAGGCCACTGGAATGCATCAGGAGTGTGGGTCAAAGAGACACGTCTAAGCCTCAGGGTTTTCAGTCAATGTAAAGCCTCTTTGATAGGTATGGAGTTCCTGCTTCTGAACAAAGACTGCTTAAAGAAAAAAATCTTACTATAAATTAAGACACAGTCAGACCAGTCCCATATGATCGTCTCATCCAATACCAGTGGCAACTTCTGGTGAGAAGAAAGCAAATGATCATCTTGGTCTCAGTCACAAGTGCAACCTCAAAACTCTAGGGATTATTTGTGGGTTGTGATGAATTTTACCATAATAGTTGAAGTGTTAGAAACACACACAGACAAAAAGTAAATGGTCATGAAAGCGAATGATAATTTAATTTGTTTTTTTAACATTTTTTCTACCCTCATCCATGCCACTCCAGTTCAAGTCAAGTTTAACTTTATTCAATCAATCAGTGTTTTATAGATGACTGACAATCTGATTATAAAATGGAACAAATGTAAACAGTAAAACAATCTGAAACCAGTGCACACGAGAAACAAAAATTATGACAATGTAATAAAAACCCCAAGTAAAATAGAATTTAAAAAAAGTGTAAAAATACATAAGAGGGAAACAATATTTTTTAATAAAAAAGAGGAAATGAACTGGGTTGCGGGTGATAATATATATATATATAGATGCAAGAAACAACATGTACAAAGAAAAAGTACATATAGATAATAATGGAACATAATCCATAAACAGTATGAATATGGATATTGCTGTGTCATATGTGTTACTATAGTGTTAAATGAGTCATTTCGTCACATGAAATCGGTGGCACACGAGTCAGCGTGAGCTCTTCTGCCTTGAGGGCGTTTTCATGGTTTACTGTTTAAGATAGAGCAGACTTTAATCCCTTTGTTTGCAAAAGACCATGCCAGTGTCTTAAGACTGTTTTATTCTACTTAAAGAAAATAACATATGATAGCATATTACAAACTTCTAAACTATTAAAGCACATCATCAGTGTAGACTGATTTTTGTGAAAAGTTTGGATCTTTGGATGTCACAGTAAGCTGTATATTTCAAATAATTCCTTAAAATTATTTATTTTATAGCCATATACCAGTATGGATAGTGTGTGAAAGATAACTCACTGTTCTTTTACACTACAACTTCAAGTCTTGTAATTTCTACATTTGCTCTTTTGTCACTTCACATGCACAGTATAGAGTGTAAACTGAGACCTTTCTGACAACAGTAAAGAGGGTGGAAAAATGAATTAAAGTCAAAAATTAGCTTAAAACAGAATGGCTACAAAAACAAACTCCAAAAACCTCTATCTGAATTTAAGTGATTATCTCCCCACTGATTTACTCCAGAGATCTAGGGGCACTAGCTGAAAATCAGACTTTTTTCATTTTTTGATGACACATGGATCAAATAATGTGTTGAGACATTGTTTCTATTTCAAATTTTTACTTTATTTTATGCACTTTATTTTAATACTTTATATTCTATGTTAGTATTTGACCAAATAGTTCAACAGGTTCTCATCTGTTGTGTTTGGTGTAAATCAGATGTCTGTGTTGTTCTCTATTTCCTAATTTACTTGAAATATCAAATGAGAAAAATCTTTTCCTGATGGAACAAAGTGGCTGTGTAAAACTTTATGGTTTCCTCAGGCAGTCTCTTGGTATCCAGTTCAGAGCCCAGCTGTCAGGTGATAATCACAAGACCGGATGGCTTAATCCTCCTCAGCTCTACAAAAGCATGAACAGAAATGAGTGGCTTTCTAACTATGCATGTAACCAACTGGAACACAACATGATTCAGCTTTAAGTGTTGTCTCCGCAGATGTTAAACTATCACTGTATCTAATTTGAAGATACACAACAGGGGACCATAGCAGAGTGAGATTCCACACTTTGCTGGGGGAACTAATTGACCACATTACAACTGAAAGTTGATCTACAAACTGATTTGTTACCATTGACTGGAGGAAACAAACAGGTAAATCATGATGAATGCACTGGGTCTCGGCCTTCTTTGTTTACTTCTCTGGCCTGAAGCTGCAGAGGCTCAGTTTCCTCGAGTGTGTTGCACCGTGGAGGGAATTCAGTCCAAGCAGTGCTGCCCTGCTCTGGGCTCTGATCCTGACAACGTGTGCGGCTCTCTGTCTGGGAGAGGAAGCTGCTCCGCTGTTCGATTCGACAGCAAACCCTGGGGAGGACCCTACAGGCTGAGAAATGTTGATGACAGAGAGAGGTGGCCGACCAAATTCTTCAACCAGACTTGCAGGTGTACTGGTGAGTGGTGTGTACTTTTATTAACATGCTTTGTCAGAGAGCAGCTGAAGGAGAACTAGATTCAGTTGGGCTCATCTTAAACATGGACCATCACCAACATGTTTTGACACCTTTAGTTTGCCTCTCTGTGTTGCAGGTAACTTTGCAGGATTTGACTGTGGTCAGTGTAAGTTTGGCTGGACTGGACCTAACTGTGACTTGAGGAAAGCCCCCGTGGTACGAAAGAACATCCACTCCCTGACCCCTGAAGAGCTCACCGAGTTCCTTAATGCTCTGGAACTGGCTAAGACCACCCTCCACCCAGACTATGTGATTGCCACCCAGCACTGGCTGGGACTCCTAGGACCAAATGGAACTGAGCCCCAGATTGCCAACATCTCAATCTACGACTTCTTCGTCTGGCAACATTACTACTCTGTCCGAGACACTCTTCTTGGTAAATGAGCATGGTCACATTTCTTGTTATAAAGCCATAATAAGTTCACAGTTAGTTCATGGTGTTGACTCTGTTTATTAGGAATGTTATGGGGATATTATAATCATAAAAATATAATAAAATAGGAATATATTAATATGAATGTAGCCCAATTTAATATGGCTGCAGATAAATACAGTGACTTAAATATGAGTTGGATCACTGATAATGTTTTCTTTATTATTTCATGACAGTTATTATCTTAATAGTTGTGTGGCCATGTAATTTTAAAACATATTCCCATTTGTAATTGTAGAGTTTGACCTTAAAATTCAAACTGTAAAAATAATGTATATATTAAGTTGTTGTCTACTTTAATGTTATCAGTTAGACAAACTCATTTGCTTTCCTTTACAAATAATAGTGTGTGTTGTGCAAATTATTTCCTTCTGAATCCTACATGAAAGTCAAACGTGTAATTTTTCTGTAGGTCCCGGGCGTCCATTCAAAGCCATTGATTTCTCACACAAAGGACCAGCATTCATTACCTGGCACAGATATCACCTGCTCAGCTTGGAGAGAGAGCTACAGGTATGTGTCATTTTCTGAAAAAAAGAACATATTTATTGAATGACTGGGTCAGGTCAATGGCATGCCAGTACTTTATGTTATAGAAGTGCTTTTTTTAAGTTATTAGACCAAACTGGTGAGAAAATATAAGTAAACTCTTGTTACCGAGGGAATATATATTAATTTTAATTGTGTTGCTACCCAATTTATAATATTCCCTTTTGTATTTAATTTTACATCATAAATTGGGTTATTGTGTAATACATATACATTTCTGTCAAGATAATTTTTGTACAGTTATTCCTTTCTGTTAAATGATCAATAACATAGTGCAATAATAATAGCAAATACATACCAGATCCTCATTCACTCTGCCTTAAAGAGCAGATAACCTAAAAGAAATTTAATTTGTGTCACATACTGATTTTTTTAATGCCCTTCAGCACAATCTAGGGAAAAACACATTATATTTATATCTCTTCAATAGATGTAGATAATTTTGTAGATACAGTCTGTTGGGCCAAAAAAGATAGGAAGAATGACAGATGATAGATTGACAGGGAAACCTATGGAAGAAAAGGAGAAGATATATCATGCAAGTCACACTGACAATAGCAATGAGGACTGGTATTGGGCCTAAAAAGTCCACAATTCTCTTTATGTCAATATCATATAATAAAATGTGTCTGTTCCCTGCAGAGACTGACTGGCAATGAAAACTTTGCAGTCCCTTACTGGAACTTTGCCACGGGGCAGAGTGAGTGTGATGTCTGCACAGACTCTCTGCTAGGGGGGCGAAACCCAGACAACCCCTCCCTCATCAGTAACCAGTCCAGATTCTCCACATGGGGGGTGGTGTGTAACAGGTAGGCATAAATTATTGACAGAAGGAGAAAAGACTCAATAGTTGAATTATAATGAAATAAACATTGTGGGGCAAATGTATGTATGTATTGTATGTGTTTTGATTGGAATAAATCTGTAAAATATTTAATTGTTGTTGATTGTTTACTGTTTTTTTGGGGTGGGGTTTCAGTTTGGATGACTACAATCGCCTGGTGACTCTTTGCAATGGCACCGGTGAGGGTTTCATTCAGAGAGGGATAATGGAGCGAGCTAATGCATCTCTGCCCACCATGACCGACATCAGAAGCTGTCTTGGAATCAGGGAGTTTGACAGCCCTCCTTACTTCACCAACTCATCCTTTAGTTTTAGGTACAAATCTGCTGCTCAGCATCAGTAATCATATTACATTTATACCTACTATGTCAATCTGACTGATGTGGTCTGTGATTTTCTGGATTCCACTGGAACCTGAAGGATAAAGCTGCCAATTTTCTATATTTTTCTTGTTGTCATCTGCAGAGTCAAGCAATGAACTGATATTATTTACAAGTATTGTGTGTGTATCCAAAGTGTGATATGGATCATTTCTTTGTGCTGTAGACTTCCATTATTGTCCAAAAACCTTTTTAAAAACCTCGATGAGCCATATGACATGTCAGCAACATGTTATCCAGTGCAATGTCTCCTAAGAATAATAAAAGCAATCAGGTTTTCAGTCTCCGGAGAGTAGTTCAGTGTAAGGCAGACGCACATGCACAGGAAGCAGTTTGAATGGTTTGGAACCCCTTTCTAAACAAGCTAACGTAATGGTAATCTTCTGGGTGAAGGACAGTTTTTGGATAATAATGGAGGTCTACAACACAGAGGAATAAGATATATCAGGCTTTGGATACAAACATAATACTTGTAAGTAGGATCATTTCATATTTGGTTTGGCTCTGTATATAAGATTTATTGACCAAAAACATAGGAGCCTTATCCCTCAGGTTTTAAGAGACCATGTCTGACTAAAGCACTGTTTCTAATTATTATGTTCTGTAACACACAGAAACGCTCTTGAAGGGTACGATAAACCAGACGGAGAACTGGATGAATCAGTCAATAACCTTCACAACCTCGTACACTCCATGCTCAATGGAACCAGTGCTTTGTCTCACTCCGCAGCCAACGACCCCATCTTTCTGGTCAGAATCTGATTTCACCTTTTATTATGAAATGACACGGTTAGATTTGTTGACATAAAAATCAACAATATTTTTCTGGTTTTGTGCCTTTTAGGTTCTCCATGCTTTCACTGATGCCATTTTTGACGAGTGGATGAAGAGATTTGCTCCATCCAACGCCACCTTCCCAGATGAGATGGCCCCCATTGGTCACAACAGAGACTACAACATGGTTCCATTCTTCCCTCCGATCACTAATGAGGAGATCTACATCACATCGGAGCAGCTCGGATATTCCTACTCCATTGCCTTAGACGGTGAGCTAATGAGTTTATATAACCTTTGATAGAAAGTAGTAGTGGAATATTAGTATTTCTATTTTATGCCACTTAATACTTCAACTTCACTTCATGGATTTGTCAGCTATAGTTACCAGTTATTTTACAAATTAGGATTTTACACAGACAACATATAATAAGCTTATAAAATAGGATGTTACAGATAAAACTACCCAATAATATACAAAGCAGTTAAAACCAGCTCAAAATAACCAACTACAATAGTAATGTTACTCTTACATGAATTCATTAGAAACAAGTCTATGATATAATATATTCTACATTTTTATGCATTGGGTACTTAATAATTTTGATTCTTTAAGTATGTTTTGCAAATAATACTTACAAAGTTTCAATTAAGTATCATTTTCAATCCAGGACATTTACTTGTAATAGAGTATTTTCTAACTGGTACTTCAACAAAAGGATCATTAGACTTCACAACTACAAAGACACAAAGTAATCTCTGACATTTACTGGGTTCTAGACGTTCTCTCTTCCAACACAAGTTCCTGGCACAGACTGCCCGCCCCCACTGTTTTGCTAATGGAAACCTATTATTGAGAGAACGTTGTTTGTTTTCTACTATAGATGTGAGTGCTGACTTAATAAAGCAGAAAAAATGTAGTGAATGCATAACATCATGGTGCAAAATACTGTAATTATCATGCTTTTCTATGTTTGTTTATTTTTTAGCTTGAGAATAAATGTTTGCTAAGAGGCAAACATCGGCTGTTTTCTTGGGTAATTCAGTGTTGTGAAATTGCCACAAGAGGGTTTAGGCACAAGCCACAAGTGTCATTTCATAGCTGAGTAATACTGAGTCACTGATGCTGATTCACTGCTCCACATCTTTCTTTTTATGTGGGAGCAAAAACCTTTAACATTTTGTTTTAACACAAATAATGACATTTACATAGTGTGCTTGCTGCAGAAAGGTTTCTATGAATATCTCTACTTCATCTTTACAGATGCAGATGGAGGCCCCACTGTGTTTGTGCTGGGCTCCACTCTTGGGGGAGTCTTCATTGGTCTCCTGGTGCTTCTTCTTATCTTTGTGCTCTACCTGCGTCAACGGAAAAACAGAGGCTTTGAACCCCTAATAAAAGCAGACTTCACAAATAGGAAGTACACAGAGGAAGCCTAGATTTCACCAGTTGCTTTGAAAAGCACCTCAGCACCCAGATATGCCTAAAACAGATTGAGCAGGCAATCTAAAATGCTCTGTAAAACAAGAGGAAAATATTAAACATGTAGAAGAACAACACTAGTACTTTTTAGATATTAAATATAATTTCATATTAAAATCATACTGTGAATCATGTAATATTCATTCAGAAATATTGATTGAACCTTACTCCAAGTTTCTACTGAAACCAATCAAAATGCATATGTACTTTAAGTGATGTGGAAACAATCTTTTTAACAATCTTACCAAGACTTGACCTCATTTCCAGCACTTTCCCTCAGTATTATGTGCCTTATACAGTTTGTTCAACAGTCACCACAAATGCAAATCTATTGGAATGTTTTTAATAAATATTTATTCCCAAGAACAGTAACAAAACACAATGCAATCATCTTAATTGCACTGAAAAACAGTAAGGCATATTTTCTCATCTGGTTCTTCACCCTTTGCAGTTTGAAGTTATATTCAAACTCCAAATAAACTGACTTCCTCAGGATTTAAATTCGAACAGCAATGCATTGATTGTAAAAAATGTTGACTAACAGCACAGCCTTTCCTGCTAATTCTATTTTTCAGATTATGTGTCTGACCGGACCTCAATTTTCAATATTTTATTGCAAAAATATTACCATTAAAAGTTCAATGATACAAAACATAAAAAGGGCAACCTGCAAGATCAATATTCATAATAAAGAATCCTTTTAAATGACACATTTGATATATTTTCTATATATTTTTGTTTTTGTTATGTTGATGCTGACTTAAATGCAATGAAGTAAAAGCTCAACAATTATTCATTGATATACTGCAAAAAGGGTATGACACAGGCTAATTCCTTGGATAAGTAAGATTAGCTGGCCTGGTGGTTATGGAGCTGACGGGCTCTCAGAGAACAGTGGACATACATACAGGCTGGTTTTGTCCGCCCCCCTCAGCAGTGCCAGGCCTCTCACATTCTCTGTAAGTACGCTCTACTGAGGAGCTCCAGCGGAGCATTCAGCCCTGTCCAGTCTCCACAGATTCTCATTTCACAGGTGACTGTGGTCGGCTTCAAGCCTGTCTGTGCTGCAGACATAACCATTCAAGCTTTACAGATACATTTAGGGACCCTTTCTTTGCATTTCCAGTAACCACTGTGTTCTGTTTGCAACTTCTTCTCTTTAATAATTCCCCTCACCTTTTACATCATTGTGGGAATGAATTTCCAGAAATTTTGAGACTTCCAATTTGGCTTTTTAATACTGTTTCACAGTATTTCACTTGTGTTGCTGTTCAAGTACTACAGTGCACATTTTAATGACTGTTTTATCCAAACCGTACAGAATAAGCTTTGGCTATTTAATAACACACACAAAAGTGGCACTTTATGGAACTTGTCTTTGTTCCTGTATATGCAAATCCAGGATTTCTGGAACTTGTGACAAAATCAAATTTTTGTGGAAATACTTCTGAGGAGGCAGCAGAAAAAAATTATAAGCCCTAATGCCGTAAATTAATATAGAGATTACAGCACAGGAGCAGCAAGACTTCATTTGGTGATAGTGATTTTGTACTGAACGGATGTATTCTTCCTAGTGCAATGTGCATGTACATTTAAACATATACAGAACACTACTTTACTGTGTATGACTTCCTTTATAATGCCAGTAGTATCTCATTATTGAGTGTCTTTGAATGTAGGTCACTTAATGCAGAACACACTGGATAACCACTCACTTAATGTAGACATAAACCCTAATGACAAAGAAACAGACATGTAATAATGTAAGTCATTCTTTATACTGTATATTAGTGATATATTAGAATTTGTTAAGCCCTCTCAAACATGAATGAATTGATTGCACACCAGGCCGTGCACCCCACAACAACACAGAACCAACATGACTATCTTGGCACTGCTGTATGACGGTAACTGCTCCGTAATAATTCTGTCCAAGTTGTCTACTCCCATAGCCAAATCTATAAAACCAGCATGATATGAAAATATTTCGCAGATAATTAATTTGTTGCGAGGCAAATGAGTATATAAAAATGTCGGTCTTATCGCTTTTAACAAAGTGTGAGTTTAACACATGAGCACAAGGAGGCTGTTCAGCCATTTGAGTGAACAGCTAGGAGCACAGCAGATCCATGATCAACCCATGATATACTGAAACCTAAAATCATACCAAACATCGTGTTGACTTTACTGTAAAACAAAAGATGAGATTCAGTGGCTGCATCTAATTTTAAAAAATGTTGGCATGTGATTTAATGACAATGGAACAAGGAACAAATTAAAACTTCAATTAATTAAAAGGTGGAAACATCATGTTCCTGATTTTTTCTGAATTAGATCATTATCCTTTGTATTTGTTTTAAAATATAATATTCAACATAGAGTAAACATATTGTGTCTCTTTTAGATGAATCAATAACCACATTCTCAACATTGTTCAACACACAAACAAATTTTGCTTTAAAAAAACCCTTAAAACAATCAAAGTGCGTGTTATATTTTTCCACACGGAGACCTACATTAATACCTGCAATATGTGCAAGAAATACTTTTTCTTTTCAATCTCTGAAGCAGAGTTTGTTGGCATCTGTGTTAGATGGTGAAGTGATGCCACAAACGATCAAGTCTACGGATGGCACTGCATGATCTTTGGGAAAGTGGGAAATCATGATGCATGACTGCTCTTTTTTTCAGAGCAGACTTCTCTAGTCTCGAGGCTGTCAGCCTCAATACTGTTTGCTCGACTGTAGCTCCAATCTGCCTGAATACAAAAAACTGCAAAAGGAAAAAAAAAAAATTAACCCTGCTGTCCATGTTTAGCCGGCTCCTCCAGCATTATCTCCATTGTCGGTAGAGTGCCAGGGTTGAGAGGGCCAGCATGGTTGGCAGGGCTACAGAGGGTGCACAGAGCAGGGCAGAGCCATGCACAGGGCCGCTCCGGTCGGCTTCCACTACTGGGGCTTCACTGGCAGCAGCGTCCATGTCTGTGGGGTAGACCTCTGTGTAGCCGCTGCCACTGCCCGAGCCACTGCCTTCATCGCCTGCAACATGATAACAAAACACAAGCAAGACTGAGCATGTTTCTGAAAATGTAGTGTTTTGTTTGTATAGTAGCTTAACTTTTATTTTTTATTATATACAAAAAAAGTGAAAAAGTAAAATAGGAAACATTATACAATATCAGTCTGACATTTGTACTTTCTGTAATCCCAATGTGAGTACTGAGCAAAACATTTTTCCTTTGATGGTTAGGATATTTTGGAGGGTAATAAAAAGGAATAGTTTTTCCCTTTCTTGCTGAGAGTTAGTTGAGAAAATGTATATCACTCTCAGATCTGTCAGGTAAACATAAAGCTACAGCCAGCAGCGAGCTAGCTCAGCTTATCACAGAGTCTGTAAAAAGGGGGTAAAAATGGGTCTGTTTCTGTCCATAGGTAACAAAATCTGCCTAACAGCAGCTCTAAAGCTCACTAATGAACATGCAGCACAGATTACAATTTTATGGGTGGAGGTTTTGCCTGTTTACAATCTTTATGCTAACTTAAGCCAACGTAAACATAAGCATGTGAATGGAGATGGAGTGTAAATGGACACTTAATGTGCTACTAGTTCCACGACTGTCTTCATCAGGGTTTCACAAATCTTGATGAAGACTTTGGATTGTAGGCATTGTTGTTTACCGCACACTTCCTGTGTTGGGTATTTACTCCTTTAGTGACTCCTATGGTTTCACTGATGCTGATTACCTCTGCCTCATG
Source organism: Scomber japonicus (assembly GCF_027409825.1). NCBI lineage: Eukaryota > Metazoa > Chordata > Actinopteri > Scombriformes > Scombridae > Scomber > Scomber japonicus. The sequence goes on from NC_070588.1 coordinate 18,668,167, forward strand.
GTTAGGTATCAAAAAGTAGACAGCTTATCAAGGTGAGTGACAAGTTGGAGCATGAATTTGTCCAGTTAGGGCAGGGAAGGTGAAACCAAAAATACATTTTCTAGCTAAAGAAAATAAGGCACATGTTATCTTGTGTGCCTGTGTGGGAAAATTGCCAAATTGCTTACTTGAGTCCTGAAAGTAGATGTCATTGCCATTATAGGCATTTTTCAACTTGGTGGTCATCACCCTCAGAGCCATGATCTGCTGACGGATTAAGGTGTCTGGGCGGGTGATGTCCACACCCACCTCAGGGTTATTCACCTGGTTGGTCAGTCCATCCTTTTGGACTTCAGGGAAATACCTTTCAGATTGAGAAAAAAGGAAAAGGCTTGTTAAAAGGACAACAAATCTTGTGAGCGCACAGTAATCAAAATAATATTTATGTCAACCTTATTATGAACCCTGAGCTTTCTGGTGTGCAAAGAATTATCATAATGAGAAGTCTTAAGACCAGAGAAAAAGTAATGGTTAGAATACACAAGTGTTTTCATTTTTGGTTCTCACACAGCATGTGAGAATAGTTCTGTGAGGATAAAATGATGTTGGAACAATGAACATTTGACCTAATCATGTTGAGCAATGTTCTGACATATTTGTGAGATATTTCTCCAGGGAAAACATGTCAGCTGCCTGTGATCCTATTTGATATGTAAGAAGCAAGTCATCATGTGAGGGCATTCCACAAATCGTTCTACACAACAGCATTTGTTTCCCATAAGCCCGGGTCACTGTGGATACTAAAAACATCAGAAATCTCTGACAGACTTATAAGAGGTAACATTTAATGTCCTTGACTAATTTCAATTATTTTATATTTTTTTATTTTATTTTTTTTATAGAAAACAGAAGTCAGATCCCATGTGTGGTCAAATTATTAGTTTTAAGGTTTATTTAAATGATTTAAAATATGAATGCTGAACATATTTGGATCATGCTGATGACCTCGGTAATAGCTGCAGGCATGAGGAACATTTGCGCAAACATTTTCCTTGAAAATAAAATTGAGATGAACAGTGAAGCACTGTGCTGGTTGCACTAATAAAGGACAATGAAAATACTATTTTATCCACAATAATGAAATCAGCAGCAAAGCATATTCCACCATATATTAAAGGGTGTATCCACAACGACCCAAAAATATTTGAGGGATCATGAGAATCCCATATGTTTAGCTGACAAATCGCTGTCAAAGAATGCCAAACTCTTGCACTGTTGAGTCTAAATCTGTAAAATAATCTAATCCTTAATTCTAGGATTAGACTGATTAAAATGGATTGTGTTGAACAGACTTTGGACTTCTAAGTAACCTTTTAAATCAGCCTGCATTAGCCCCTGGCACCGGTAACCTTACCTGCCCTTGGTGTGTCCATTCCAGCACTCCTCATCACTGGCATTTCCAGCGGTCACTCTGTCCTCGATGCACATCACCTCAGGCAGGCCAGACCAAAATTTCTTGAACAGTTTCAGTTTTCCTTTTATGTCAACCACCTAAGCAAAGACAGGGAATGTTACAAGGAAGAAAAGAAAGCCTTCTATAAACACAAATGAAACCAGTGATTCAGTGTACATATTATATGTACTTTATACAAGAAATAATACACTAAAAATGCAGAGGACAGAAAATGATTTAAGGTGAAACATTAATTGGTTGCACATTTGTAACCACTTTCAAGGACATTATTTCTTCGAAGGTTGGAAATCAAGTACAAAAGATAGCACATAGTGTGAACAATGACTTTTCTTTTAAGTTAATAACAACCTGCCCATACACCCCCATTCTTCCAAGGTTTAATTTTCCTTCAACTATTAAAGGTGTGCATCACGAAAAGTAAGACCATGCAGGCTTGCAGCAATACTCTCAGCTTGAATGTCAGACTTAAATGCTCCTTTGCATCGCAGCCATGTGACATAGTCAGATATCGTTTCTCGACTTGAGCCTGTTGAACTCCAATCTTTCATCAAACACACAGAATTTGACATATTTCACTGAAGCTGAGGGAAAAGCTGATAGCAGCAGGTTGGCCCCATTATCTTTTTCCGTCTGACTTGCTGTTGGCTTACGTGAAATTGTAGTGAACCTGAGCAGAACATGAAAGGTGCTGTACTGACTGTGTGACGCTGCTGTAGGCCTCCACACTGCTTTTGATGTGTTAATCCTGTCACACTGATGCCAAGGCACTTCAGCAGCTCTGATACTGCCCAGAGGGTCAAGGCTGTACTCAATGCAAGAGATTGACTGGCAATGTTTGACTAAACCTCACATGTTAAGTTTAGCTTAACAAGTGAGAGTTTTTCTCAATTAAACTGGAAATGAGAAACTCACATTTTAGTGATGCAAATACCTGAAAATAGATAATCAGTTAAAATAAGTTATTTAAGGTCCTCCTCCACTCTTATTGTTATTTCTTTTAGATGAGTTTCACTGACTGACAATAGAAAGCGATTTTTACATTCATCAGCCAAGAGTGGAAAGTTTGTCTGTGTTCACCTTAAATCTGAGTTTAAACAGTGCACCTACAAGCATGGTTTGTGACATCACAACTAGTTTGAAGGCAGTACTGATCCAGTATGCAACTTACTGTACACAAGTGCCCAGTAGTTCAACTTTGAAAAAAACAACAATATTTGCATATTCATAGATTCCATTTTTTTGGTGAGGTGGAAAGAAGAGGTGTAAATTTCATATAATGATTTTTTTTTTGTAGAAAAACCATATCAAACAAATTGTTATCCCAAGCATAGAATTTGTATATCTTAAATAATGCCTGTTATTTGTCTTTAAACACATAACAACTGTGATGAGATGACTAAGTAGGTTTTAAATCTTTGTGATATTCTCTAACTGACACATAAAGCCGTACTGAGGCAGTCAATGTTTAATGCTTTCCTATTTCAGCCAACCATTACCAACATATAGTCTTTGCAAAAACATAAAACTCCCCATTGAGAACACTAAAAGCAATCCACTGGGGGAAAAAAGTACCCAATGAACCCGAAACCTCAAATGTCTGATGGTTCAAGGAGGAGAGTTTCAAGAGCCGAGGAAAAGACACGCCTTCTCTCAAAATGATATATATTCCTAAGGGAAAAGTCAGCCCCTCACTTCATTGCGCATTGCCCATGAATAAATAATAAGAGCGCAACAAGAAACCCTGGCATGCAACCTGCTGCAATGTACACTAGATGGCACTATGTCTTTGAGAAACAGCTGAGCGGAACCGCTGAGAAAATGATAGTGAGGAAATCAAAGAGAGAAAATGCATTTCAAACTGGATCCAATTAGGTTTACTTTGTTTCCTTTCATATCAGACCCAAAGTCCACATGAATGTTCACATGTGCTCTAACACATAGAGTCTGCCTTCCATGGAGACAGGTGTAACTAGGAAGACTAATGAAACAGTTAATTACACAAAAATCTAGTGTGTGTGTGTGTGTGTGTGTGTGTGTGTGTGTGTGTGTGTGTGTGTGTGTGTGTGTGTAGAGCAGAGGTCCTCATTATAATCAGCTGCCTATAACTAACATGGTGGATAGTCATTAAAAATCACAATGAGGATCACACACAAAACTCCTCCTCACCTCGCGTCAGGATATGACATTATTTGGTCTTGATGACATCCTAATAGATGGCTATTACCTCTGTGTGTGACAGCTATTCCTGATGACATTAAAGGTATTATTAGTGATTAGTGATACCTGTGGTTCTGTAATAACTACAGTTGATAAAAGCATCGACTCACTGGATGTGCAAGTAATGATTATTTCTATTAGATTACTTCTTGCACAGGACTACGTGAACTTGAGTAGAATATCAACAACATTTAAAACATGAGCATCTTCTAAATTAATTGTACCTACTGTGTGCAGGAGAAACTACATATGACAGATGAATGGAGAATTTGTTTTCCTTTATCCCCCCACATACAGACATACTGCCACAAATACTCACACTTAGCACATGAGAAATGTATCATGGTGATGTTTAATATTTCAGATAAGCTGAAGGATTTTGTTCCTTTATGGCTTGATAAAAAATGCACTGTTACAAAGCTAGAAAAAGACCACTTGTTATTACCTAATGATTTACCAAATTACATGTTTTGGATACGATGTTTCAGTTCATACAGTAAACAAAAAAGCACTAAAAAGGACATAAGATATGAATATATTTCTACACTACTGCCTTACTGAAAAAGGCTTATACATGGCTGTACATGGCCTTGCTCTGTCTGTTTTATGCATCACATCATCTATATTTTAGCTTTTCTTAAAGGCATGATGTGGTATATGGTGTTTCTTAGAATTTTGTGGAAATGAATTCCTGAAAATGCTTCAGAAAGAACAGTAATAGACGGTTCTGGTTCACGTCAAGGACAGTGAAGGCTCTCAGACACTTAAATAGTATTTAGAGAGTCCAAGGGATTTGTGGTTTTATTCTTAACAGTACTGAAAAATGATTACATTAAGAAAAAACAAACAAATGCTAGTAAATGTAGTTGTTTAAAATGTGGAAGTGCTAAAGGTTTCAGTGGAGTTTCACTTTGTACAATATAATGAAGACATTTAAATGATAAGTCTGGTGTTAGTCTATATTTTCTTATAGAAAACAACCAAACAAAACCAAAAATGTGTTAATTCGTTTCTCAGTACTTTACAACTGTCCTGTTTGAGGGTCTCAGCTTCAAGTGCAGTCCAGTGTGACGCACAGACAAAGGATCAATTCACTGTTGTTATTTTTTTTTGGTCTGTTCTTGGGATTTGAGAGTGAAAATATTGAACATCATGACAGCTATTCTTTAAAAGTAGTTAAATAAGGAGATCACTTATTCACGATGAAGTCCCCATTAAAAGGATGCATCAGTTTAAAGGATGAAAAACTGCAGCACGGTGTAGTTTTGCCCTCTCTCCTTTTCTCCTCAGCCATATTTTTTTCTCTTTTTTCCCTTTTTTCCCTCTGTTTCCTTGCTTCCTGTCATGAACCATATATTACTTCATTGTGTTTCTCTCTCGCTCTTCCCCTCTCTTTGGTCTTTCTCTCTGTTACCTCAGTCCTAAGTGAAAGTGAAGGTTTCATGGCTACCTGACCCGAGATCTTATACAAGAACTTCTATTCTGAGGATCTTTGAGAATAAAGCCTCTGGTTTCTCTCTTTCTCCCACTGTGATATAAAGGTATATTCCCAGTTGTCTCTGGATTCTTCTTACAACTGTCCTCATCCACCTATCCTCCATGTTTTCCATTCATATATATTGAGTACAACCACTACAACGAGTTGCAGGGCATGATTGTGATTGCTTAAATTACACCTGTTTTAATAAACATAATTCGATCACAAATTGAATCACATCCATCAGATTGATTGTTTCTTCAGGAACAGGAAAACAGGAAGTTTACTAAACAGCACTAAACCACAATAGAGAAGATTAATTCAGCAGTAAACAGCACTGAAAATAGCCTGTAATCTATGGCAGCTCACACATATTAGCCTGTCATGATTCAAACACAAGCGTATCTTTAAACTTGCTATTTTCACCACAAATGAAATCCGCCCAAACATATTAGATATACAGTACAATATTTACTCACTGTAAAAAGTAATTGGCTAACTCAAATAGACAAACATGGGCAAATGTTTGCAGAGAATAATTATTTCCAAAAACAGCTGCATGAGTCAAACAAACAAATCTGAGTGTTTACAGACACTTAAAATATTTCTTAACAATATTTGTCATAAGCCTTGTGTATGTGCGTGCAACTTAGTGCACACAGGCAGGTCATGAGTCTCTGTGGTGGCTCTCTGCATGCATGCTAACAGGGTGGTAGCTGGTTGCCACCTTTCAGCTTGGCGTAGACATGTGGAGTGAGCTGTACTTGGACCAGTGGTTTTCAGATGCCCTTGCTTATTCTCAGATCAAAAGCTGACGTGTCACTGGCTTTGAAGCTGCAGTCACACTCCTGGCAACAGCACAATGTCAGGAGCCTAGGCGCTTATCTGGCTGTGGGATGATGCCCTGACGCGCTATCTGCCTTTCAATAAAAAAAAAAGAAAAAAGAAATATGTGGCTAGACTATCTCTCTAACTTTTAGTCTGACAACACACACACAGACACACAGACACACACAAACACACACACACTGCCAAAGCACTGCCAAAGCTGACCTACAGTGATCATTGTCTCCCCTGGCAGCTCTGCCGGCTGGTAAATCTCCCGTTTTTTTCCCTCTCACGAACACAAAAAAATGCTCATTGGGTGTTCTCTTCTGTCTCCTGCTAGTTAAAACACTGCTATCTTGTTAAATTAACAATTTGTCCTTTTTTAAGCTACCATCTGGGGATGTCATCCCTTCTTGACACTGAGTATATCCCTCTGCTGTGACTCTGAGCTAAATTAGTGCATGTTCAATCTAATCATAGACTCGGCAGCAGGTCTCACCACTAACCCACAAGGGGCAGTCAACTCCTCGATCAACTTATTTTCCCTGGCAACTGCTCCTCCTGTCTGCGTTAAAATAGTTTTTCATTTGATACGAATGCAGTATTCTTCCTGCATCTCAATTACAGAGGTCAGGGAGTCGGTTCCGCTCATACCAGACCTCTGGGCCATGCCATAAGTCTCTCCCTGACCAATGACCGCTTTGAGGACAGGCTGAATAGTTTCTCACAAGGAGGAAGGCCACAGCAAGAATAACTCTGCCTCTTCATCACATTCTTGATAGTTATATTGTTGACTGAGCTGATCCTAAAAACTAATACACTCTCCTCTTAGGCTAGGTGCACTATGTGGTATTGCAGCCAACAGATCAACAGCCATAGTGTCGAGTAACAGGGTGCTGAGGCCCCGCTGGTGTGTGTCCCCGAACATGGCTATTTAATCTAGTGTCTAACATGGTCTAACCATAAACAGGAGATTCTCTCAACCAAGACCTGTAAAGCACATTCAAAAACATTGGTAAATATAATTTTGGCAAGCCCAAAGAACACCAAGAAAAATACCTCAGTGATAGTGGTGGTCTTCGCTTTGTCAGGTCTTTTGTGTTAGCCTTTTGTCCTTGTCTGGAAACACTCATCTCAAAGGTGACTTGGCTGTTCTGCCTAGAGCAGGTAACTACCAGAGTGCATATAGACGTGGACTGTTTTCATCCAATCAATATCCATCAACAGAGGGCAAAAGCAAACATGTTTCCCCTCTGTGACTTCACAATAGATGAGACCAAAATGGCATCGCCCAGCTGTTTATCTTGCAGTGTTCACACAGATGGGAATACTACACCAAAGCTAGTCATGTTTAGAAAACAGTACAACCACATGCAAACTAAAATGTGGTTTGATATGACAACGCAGTGGTGTTTTTTGTTCTCCACTGCCGCATTCACCGTATAAGCCATTTTTAGCACCATTCTGTGGGCAATTGGACTTTCTTTAACTCACAGCTGGAGCCACCCTCCTTGTTTCCCTTGATTACAACTGATTATGTCCTGGCATAAATCTGCCACAGCAGAACACTACAAGATGATTTAACATGGACGTCTGAACAAAGCCTCAGCCTGGGCAGCGCATATATCTTTCTTATATCTCCTGGTGACAGCACTGTCAGTGATAGTGCTGTGAGATCGTTATTACACTGCTTCTGGGGAATGGATACTTGACTTTAAGTGAAATTCTATTGTTATTCAAAACTGCCTATTAATTTGCATTTGTGTTGACTTTGCTACCCAGATTTTTACTAGCAGCAGAAGTGCTGCAAGCTCTATCTCAATGGTGTATCTGACAGGAACTGAGGACAAGAGGCAGATACTATTGAGGCAATAGACAAAAGTAATGAATATGTATCACTATCAGTGTTACACATGCTGTAAGATTTAAAAACTCCTGCCTCAAAGACATACTGTGCTGTATGCACAAGTATATTATAATGGCTTTGCTGCATACTGTCAGATTTAGTTTTGATTCTATACTAGTTTTGAACACACTGGAGACCCAACTTTATTTCCAACTTTCAAAACTGTTGTAGGAGAAATAATTCATCATGTCTTTAATTTAATGTGATGGCAAATCTCTGTGTGCCCTGAAAAACAAAGAAAAGAAAGTGTTGGCTCCAAAAATAGCTGAAAATATTTTGAGATGAATAATTGCCAATTAGCAACTTACAGATTAATTTGATCAGGCTTGATCACCAGCGAGTATTAGAAGTATTTAGAAAATACAGTGATTTAAAAAAAAAACACGGGGGGGGGGGGGGCATTGGTGGTTAGAACAATGCATCATTAATCAAGTCAATAAACACATGTTGGAGATCAATCAACCTTAACTGGCCTCTTGCAAACTGAATTTTTGTCCATACAGCATTTCACATGAAAGGTCTCTACTCTCATAAATGACACACTGCAGTATGTTGTTTTGCTTTATGTTGTATTTACATACTGTCAGTGGGCAGTAGGTCATATTGAGAAGCCTGTTTTACATAATACTGCCTCAAACCATTCGCTCAGTCCCAGGGTAACTGCACACTTAGGCAATATGGTTTATCATGGTTAGCAAAATTTATCACACAATGATCCCACGGTGAAGAGGAATGACAGAATATTGATGAAACAGTGGTGAGTTTGTGCTTGTGATTCGCCCAAGGCTATGACAGGAGAAGTTTGAAAAAGGGAGATGATTAAAGGGAAGCTATGCTCTGTGGAGAACAGAGCAATCATCAGTAGGCCTGCTCTCTCCCTGCTGCCCTTGTTCCCCAGAGAGGCAGGCAGCCTAGAGTGTAATGGGGCCAATGTACCTCATTAATGTATTGACAGATATGAAAAGTAGCAGAGCCTCTATGGCACCAGCATTAGTCCGTGTGCAATAAGGGACTTTAAATGGAATGATTCTAACTAAAAGAATAAATAACACTATTTAACACAGATTGAACAATCACTGATCTTTTTCGTGAAAAAAATTGTGGTGCTGGCATTATAGCAGCTGGTTGACTATCATTTAGCCTTAATAGAGGGATGAATTATAACATTCACACGTTTAATTATCATTATGATGATAGCATATGAAAACATAAAAGCAATATGATAGTAGATAATAAAGCAATGGAAATCATTTTTCATTGCATAATAAATGAAAATTGAAAATGTATAAACAACTGCAAAAAAACCCAGAGCATGGCAAAAACAACAACTGGTTGAATGGTTTCTATCTATTCCAGAAACCTTACATTTACAGTTTTCAAGTGTCTCACATCCAGAAGATGCAATTAAATGTGCAATTTTTTTTTACTCGTCTAACAAAGAGCAGCATAATAGCTGATCACACATAGTGGATTACAGTTGACATATCGTAATGAATGCATTTACAGTATGTCAACTGCTTTTTTTTAAATTTATGAAGCATTACTGTTGTATATTAAATACCTTAAATGTCTTTTTATCTCTAACAGGATTCCTGAGAGATTTATTTTATATTTTTTGAACATATATATTTTTTAATTATATTGATAAATCGAAACAAATAAACTCAACTTTAAATTTTTAATTATGAGGTCTGCGTGTAGCCATCTGGTTAAAACACATAGCACAAACCTGCAGCGTCTGTATTCTGTTGCCTTGTGAATGACAACAATGAATGACAAGAGTGAACTGTGTATGATAAGTATTCATCAGTTGTTATACCTTTTGGCTCAATGCAGCATGTGTGATGTCTTTATCTCACTACAGAACCAGGAAGATACAGCTTTGGTGTCTGCAACCCCAGTTCACTGATAGTCTTGATTGTGATGTGATGCTATGGGATACATCTTTGTGCATGTTCATCAGACATACTATTGAATTATGTCTTATCTCCTGACACAAAGATGATGGTTATGTGATGAAACAGCGTTCTACTTCCTATTTACATGAATAAAAAGGGGTCTCTGTCAAAAGGTGAGACTTTTTACTTATGCTTACAGCCACAACTGTGCCTGCTTTTTTTAAAAAAACTTGTGTAATACATTTATAAACAGACCTGGTTGCGCTCATCTGCTTGTGTGTGCAGTATTGACTGTACAGCAATCTGCCTTGTAGTGTGCATCTGCATGGTTATACACCCACACGAACTGGCCTTCTTAAACCTTTTCTTTGTTATTGGCTGAACGCTCTTTTCAAGGAACATCTTACTCCTCGCTCACACAATTACATACATACATACTCTGTCCTCCTTTCTTTCTCCATCTGTATGCATTCATGTCTTGTGATTTGCATGTTTTTCTGCCTCTGAAGCTGTAGAATCTCTATCTGTGGTTGCTGGCCACCTGCTCGACACCCTTTGCTACTATTATTATTATAAGTTATATTTTTGTTATTATCGGTCTTGGTATTGTTGTTGTTGTTATTGCTGTGCATCGCTATATCTGTCCCCCTCTCTCTCTCCCTCTGTCTCTCTCAACCCAACCAGTCAAGACAGATGGCTGCTCACACAGAAGCTGGTTCTTGAGGTTTCTTCCCGTCAAAGGGGAGTTTTTCCTTGCCGCCCTTGTGAATTGCTTACTCATGGGGGAATGTTGGGTCTCCCTAAATTAAAGGGTGCAGTCTAGACCTTCTCTATATGAAAAGTGCCCTGAGATAACTTCTGCTGTAATTTGGCACTATGTAAATAAAGCTGAAATTGACTTGGCTTTTACAACAGGAAGCTACCCAGTGACCAGTAACACCCAACTTGAAATTTATGCTTATCACCGCTACACACTGGCTCCAAGAAAAATTTAATTTCTTCCTCAATAAGTAGTTTACTCAGCCTAATGTGCCTCTTGTTGACAATTAAAATAGTTACAATAAATACATTTAAAAGATACTAACATATTGGGAATGTTTGCTGCATGTTCACAGGTGTTTTGATCACCTTCAGCCATGTTGATTGCTCATCCTATATCAGCATCCCCTGTTTTTCCAACTGACAAGCAGTAAACCCATTACCAAGCTTCAAAATGTCCCTTGATGTTGTGTCATACCATGAGTAAATGATGCTTCTGCTGGCTGTTCTGAGACACTAATGTGAATGCTTGAAAAAGAGGACATACAGTACTATGAGTGTTCTATAGGGACAAACCACGCAGATGCAAATATGCCAATGCCTTAAGGTCTCTGCCCATTGTGAAATGTAGAATATCAGCATGTGGTGCAATGGCACAGCTTTTCATATTTCCAAGAACATCAGTGTTCATCCTTTGAAAAGAAAGTTTTTTTCTCTTTCAGATCACAAACAGTAAACTGAGCTACAGTATGTGACAAAGATAACCGTGCCTTGACGTCTTGCATGCACTTTGTTTTGCTCTTTCATGTTCAAAATCAATTGCAAAGACCACCCACTATAGTATAGTGGTGTGACTAGTGTGCACTACACAGGTGGTTGGTTGAAAAGGGAACTGATCATTCATGTGTTTAAAATGTAAGAGAAATTGACCTTTCATAATATCTATCATCCAGTCACAAATGAACCATTTAAAGTCCTGTTTGATCTTTTGCTTTCTTCACATTTCTCTGCCAAAAATGATTAAAGTGTTAGGATTACACACAAAGTCAGAGCAAATCATTTCCAATCCATTTACAGGTGGTGCTGCGATGATGATTTAGTTAAACGTGGAATTTGTCAGGTTATCATTTTCTACAGAAACATATTTATGCTTGGGTACCCCCTCACTGAGGAAATTGTTAAATTGACCGTAAAATGTAATAGTACACTGAAGGACCATGCCACATGTGCACTTTTAGACTATTTATTTTTGTGTGGTCTAAGAAAAAGCAGGAGTTTTGTTAGAATCTGTGGAATCTACATAATTGCATGGCTTGGGCAAGAGTCGGTAGATACAACAACACAGAGAAAGGAACTGTGGATAGGCCCACTTTACTTCCATTAAACTGTATCCAAAACAAGAATGTCTCAGTGGCTTGACATGTTCCTGGACTGCACAAACATAATGCCAGGGTCAAGATTTTGGGAAAGACGGTGGTTGTGCTTTTTCCTGACAACTGACTTCACAAACCACATACGGATGTTTTACTCAGTGTTTCCTACTGAACATGGTTCAAGAATAAGAGACAGAAAAGAATGTGTGCATGAATATTCAATTTTACTTAGTGTTAAGATATTGTAAGTTATCCATGTACTGACTATAGTGATGAATAATTAAAAAGTTGGCAGAGAATAAAAGTAATATTGCAGTTTCTATCACACCATATGTAGATAAAATTTAGTATGCTGCTGGATAGACTGTTCTGGGCATCTTGCTGAAAAATGTCCTTTTTGCATCTTACATTCATTTATTTATCTATTAATTTAGTCACACTATTCACACACACATTCCTAATCAGAGGTCATGGCAGGCTAGTTGAACGGTTACTGATTGAAATGAAAAGAAAAACACTGAACAGATTGCTGGTCCATGACAAGACAAACACATACAATCACACCTAATACAGTACACCTGTGGTAGAAGCAGTGTACTGACCTACATGGCATGGTGGTAGAAAACGAGAACACTTAAAGGGAAAAAAGGCAAACATGGTGAAGACTGGAATTCAAGTGCAAAACTTTGTAAGGCAGTGATTGTAAATTGATCCACCATGCTGCTACCTTGTCTTTGTGAAAGGACTAACCAAGAGTCTAGTGACTGCCTCTTTCTGAATTGACTATCTCCCTGCTGCTAAAATGCACCTGGGCAAGATGGTGTGCAGCAGACCTGAGGATATAACAAGTGCACAGTCTTGTTATACGGCACACTACATTCAACTTTAACTGTATGTCTGACTCAGAAACTCTGAGGTGTATCTACAATTTCTTTGGCTTCCTGGTAGATGTGTTCTATACATGAATGAATAAATCACTGACAAAAATAGAATTATACTGACTCTTCATTGTCACTAATCAGGTCAGTAGTTTTTAGCTATAGAGCTCCCCTCACCTGAGACTGAAAGCATGATATTGCAAAATCACAATGTAGACACTGTGATTTTTGGCCCCCATCGCTTACATTGAAAAAGCATTTGAAGGGGCTCTTTTAATGGCCAGTATGAACAGAAGGAAGAAGGAATGATTACAGTAAGGAAAACCTCTTTCAGTGTCAGCTCAGTTGTAAGACACAATACTACAAAAGACACAAAAACAGTAAAAATAAGATAACTTCTATGCCGAACTGAACTGTACTGTACCAAACATAACAGTTAGAACTGAAGGCAGTTGGAGTCAGAACTGAGCAGTGCGGTGAAGTGATCACTTAGCAAAGAAAAAAGTGAACAAACTATAGGATATTTTCATATTTCACACTTATACTGTCTGGAACAGTGATTTTCAACCTTTTTGGCTTGAATCCATAAATGTGAAACCACTTGTGGCGCCACATCACAAGTTACTTCTCTAAATTGCACTACCGGGGTGTGTTTTGATCAGGCTAAAATGCCAAACGTAAACTGTACAGAGAGGACGTAAAAAGGCTTGCTATGATTGATCCAGAGCCAGTAATGAGAGACGACATACAAGAATCACACAACAGCCGTTTAGTGTAAACAGGAAGTGAAGTAGAGGCACGGTTACTGTGACAATCACAATCAATACTGGCACAGACTTCACACATTAGTAACCTAATAAATATTATCTTTCCTTTTCATATATATATAGGGGGATGTTTTTTTAGTCTTTATTATGAATTTAGATGTTCATTTTAATTATAAGAAATAATTCAATAATCACCCTGTCATTTAGGATGGGCCAGGCCCAGGCCCATTAGGCCCACCCATAACGCCGCACATGGTTTAGATCAAGGTAGCCAGGTTAGGTCAGTGATTCACTGGTGTGGTTAGTGACTGTTAAAGGCAACTCTGATTTGTATTTTTCCACATTAATCATCACAAGCCAATTGCCTATCACATTCAGAACCTGTAGTGAGTGCGGTAGGCACCAGGGGTTACTAATATGATTTCATTTGGTACCAGGGCCAAAAATAAATAAATGAAGTTCTGTAGTTGAACTATTCATTTATTTATTGCGTGCTTTGTGATGAAACATCATTTTCTGTCTTAAGTGATTTTATATTAATAACTCTGAGGAAGCTAAACTATGCAGAATGCCATGAGAAAAAGGGCAAAGGCATGACAAAACATAGAAGAAATAAACTGGGTTTTTTGCCATAATCATTCCTCCTGTTCATACTGTCCAAAGAGGATCCCTTCATAATGCACTTACAATGTAAGTACATGATGATGGGGACAAATTCCACAGTCCTCCTTCTGTGCAAAAATGTGTTTAAAAGTTTATCTGAAGCCTATGAAGCTTCAGGTGTCTAAATGGGTCATATCAAGTGATATCTTTCAGTGTTAGTCTTTTTAGTGCCAAAATCCCTCTTTTTGTTACTAGCTATACTTCCACCACAGCTGAACAGGGAAACACTGTCCTACGAAACATATAAGCTCATATACCTAAGCTTTAAATAAACTTTTAAATGCATTTTTGCACAAAATGACTGAATGGACACTTCTATTTTGGCTCTCAACATTTGAAGGGGATCTGTTAATGGCCAGTATGAACAGGAGAAATGATTACAGTGAAACTGTCTTTCAGTGATCATGTGGGTACCTGACTGTTGTTTTAATACAGCCTTGAAACATTGTGAACCTATCCTTTAATCCTCATGTGGTCCTCGGTTGTAACGACTGTGAGTTTGTTTTCAAAAGTGTCCTGCAGATTGAATGAAAATTATTATATTATAATATCTCTAATATTTTGCATGTTTTGTGTTTTTTGATTACAAGCAGGGCTTCAAGTCTGAAATTGCTGTGGTGAGACTAACTTTAGGGTGTATGCCTGAATACATGTTGGATACTGTTGATTGTGGACTTTGGTTTTCAGAAGTGTTTACTTTATCCAACGACACAAAAAATGTTTGACATGGTGAGACGGAGAAAGACAGGGATAAATTATATCTGTGCGGATAAAAGGGGAGCTATAATTTGTTTACAATTACAGTTTTTGCATCTGGTGTATAGTCACAATAATCAGCTTCTACACAGAACAACAAAAATATTATTTCTGATTTTGAATATAAGAAACAGGTTACATTTGTGATGGATAAAAGGACTAATCAATCATCAGCAACTCAATTGTATTTTCTCACATTTTGTCTCTACTATTACTAGAAGCATCAGCAAGTCCTTGTCTAATACAACAAAATTTGAGGTCCAAGAAAAAATTCTTGAAATTCCAGGATTTTTTCTGGAAAATAGTGCAAAAAGTGACAACAAGTGTTATCTATATACATAGAAATTAATTGGCCTGAAGGAGTTTCTGAGTTTATCGAGTTGGCCATTGCTGACTTGGGTTTAATTTTTTGGAGGGAAGAGCATGTACATGTAGTTGGACATAAAGTTGTGGGTCAAATTATTCATTATTTGATAAAAATTGATCTTACAGGCTCGTTTTGTACGGTCTTGTCCTGCTTGTGTCTTTCTCTCATTGTTATTGGTGCAATACTGATAAATTGTGAACTCTGTATTACACAAGGAGGACAAAAAGCACCAATAAAACTATACTAAATTGAACTGCACAAAAACTTGTTACAAATGTCAAATTTAAAGCTTCACCTCTTATCTAAAAAGCGCTTCTGAGCCTGACAGTCTGTTGTGCCTTTATCCCCTCTTTGGACTTTCAAATCTCCATTTCTCTCAGAGCTTTGAGGGTGTGTGCTCTGACAGAATGTCAGGCAATTAAACAGTCATGGCTCATTGAGCTGGAGGTGGAGTCGCTCCTCCAGAAATGAATGAATGCCCTCCCTGCCATCCCTTCCACTTGCAAAGTTGGCGCTAAATCCAGAGAAGAAGTTCTTATCAAAGGACACTTTAAACTACTGTCAACTTTCACAAGCCTGAGCAGTGTCACTGTCACGGGTAATTATTCTGTGCCAGAATGTAAACGAGGACAATGTGTGGGACAACAAAGATGTGCTCTCCCAGGGAACCCAGTCATGTCCCTGCTGCAGGATAAACAGTTAAACGCTGCCACACTAATGATTGTACAAAGCAGCTGCTAGATGAGACTAACACTTTTACACCTGTTTGTAATGTACTGCACAGAGGCATGACATGAGGAAAAAAATAATAGCAGTAGTTTCAATTAAGACATCCATAATGACAGAAAGCATTTGGGTAAAAACAAGAGTTACTATGATTTCCTGTATTTGAGTGATATTTCATAATAAATCAGGTAAATCAGGCCTCCAAAGACTTGTAATTGGCACTGTTATGATCCCTGGAAAAAATGTGCCAACACCAATGGTTGCAAACACCTCTCGCCTCACAGATACTGGAAAAAATATTTTACAGTTTTATACAATACACAGTAAGACAAGCTGGGACCCTTTCATAAAGACTGTTAACAACCAACTGATGGGGGGAAAGGGCCGGAGGGATTTCACTGCCTATTGTCTAAATCAGTCATTACTTTTCTAATCACTAATCACCTTTCTTCAGGGAATTTACAGTAGATTACATGCCAAAACAATGGTATATTCTCATGACACCTCAGTCAAATCAACTCTAAACATGTGGACCTAGTGACCTGCTCAGCAATCTCTCTAAAACTGCAGAAGTAAACAAATGAAAAAAATGGTAATTCACAAATAGCTAATGCCACCACGGTGAACAATGAATCCTGTTGGAGGCCTCATTTGGCCAAAAATTATGACCAAACTCAAGTGGCCAAAATGATTTTGGCATATTGTAGTCACACTTGTACAATGTCCAGTTATGATGCAGACCATCTTGTGTGCAGTGAACCTTCACTGATTCTATTTGGTTGAGTGGCTTACTATACATGCATATTTCCTGACTCATTTTATTACACTTCTATAGTCAGTCCAAATGCTGTTTTTGAAGAATGTCTACTAAGAATATTTACTACTGAAATATAAAATACCACAATTTATAAAATGAATATTGTATCCTTCTGTTCATTTCGTCTGGGGTTTTATGTGGCTACCGTAATAAAAAATGTATGCGTTAAGATTATTTCATGTGAATAGCTACTGTATTTCAGCAGTCAGTATAAATGTGTCTGTGTGCTGCAGGACAGAGAAGAGTATATTTCTTGCCTGCTAGTGGAGCATATTTACAGTCTGTGATGTCCACTACAGGATCTCAGTAGGAATACAGTACCAGTCAAAAGTTTGGACACACACTCCCATTCATCTGAATGAGAAAAATCTGCCGAAATGTTTGACTGGTGCTGTACATCAAACTCTCAACATGTGACTAATATATAAAAATAGCACAGTTTGCCTAACATGAGTTTCATTGCTATTATCAACATCCAGTGTTTTGCAGTCTAAAATTTGGCAGCTGGCGGTAAGCTGCAGGAGTGAGTTGACAGCAGATGTGTGTGGTATCTGGAACATATGGCCTTAACTGACATAATTCAACAGCTGGAAACCACACTGCCACCACTTAAGTAGTTTAATATTTTTGCTACATGACTCGTCACACTGATGACAGCTGTATTTCACTGTCTGAACATAACTTTTGCCACCTTAAGTAGAGAATAGCAAATCATAAGCAAGTTACATAGTGTTTAAGGGAGACACAAAATAAAAGGAAAAAAGCCTGTTTCCATTGCCTTTATCATTCTCCTATGAATGTCCTACAGTACGGCCAAATAGGGGGGCAGATAATAGAGGGGTGCGATGGCATGCAGTAATTTCAGTTGGCTGCTTCTTAACCACTCAACCAGCAGGACCCCACTGAGTTAATTACTAATTGACTTCATAAAATAGTCCTCAGTGAGGTTAACCTTTGCATGTTTACAGATGCTGCATGACTTTAGTTTGGCAATGCCTTCAGTATTTGACACTATTTCAGAGCTCATTATCAGGAACTTAATGTAGCGGGACTACAGCTGCTGTTTGTTATTTACCATTTTTATATGGTTATTAAAAGTTATTATATAACAACTGTTTCGATGCAAGTTTTCTTACTGACTTTACAGTTTGGGTGCTGTTAGAGCTAGTATCTAGTGGCAGTTGCATTTTAACATACAGTATTTCCACACCTCAGCATTTGCCTGCAGTGGTTGTGGCATGCTGTGTTACTTTACAAAATAGCTGACAGCTAAATAGACAAATGTGGTAAAATATGGGTGGATATGCAGTCTCAGTCATTTCAGTCAAGTGAGTTTCAGGCATGTTTTTACCACTCACAGGGAAAATATAGAGACATATAAATGTTAAAGTGACTATAATCAATATTGTTGTATTGACAATGGCTCACATGATCAGTTGTATGTAAGTGGGGTCACCTGTAGTGCTAAAACTACAGAGAACTGTCATTTGATTCTGCAGAATCTCCCCTCAGGCACAGGGAACCTTTCAGCATCTAACTGTAACTTTACTGTCTTGGTTCACTCTCACCTATCTCATTGACCTCAGTTCCAGATGCAGCCAACTGTTTTCAGAAAAAGGCCTGATAAACCCACTGCATATTGCCCACACATTACCAAACAGAAAGGACACAAAGTTAGCCACTAGCTTGTAAAATCTGTCAAGCATTTAGCAACTAAAGAGCCACATAGTTCCCACAGAAATTAGTGGACACAAAAAAAACAGATCTAATTGCCTTAAAATTCGACTCTGTATCTGTTGAATGTGTAAAAAGGTTTACAGTTTGCCAAAGGTGATCAAATGTAGTGTTGAGTTTACATTTTGTTTTGGCTCCCCCTAAAAATTATTTTATTTTTTGTTTAATGTATTTAATTATAATAAGTACTTTGTCCAGCCAAATATGCATCTTGTTGTTTGTTATTTGAAATTACATATTTCAAACGCTTACTGAAACAGATAACTGATAATATAATGTACATTACATTACAGTACATTACATTACATTACAGAAATGTCACGATTAGCAGCTTCCTGTAGCTGCTATGATTAGCGTGGATTCCTTAGGCAAATGGATGCTGATAATGTTACTTCCTGCGCCGGTACACCGGTCTTGTATATCAAATATAAGCTCTTGTCACTGAGTTCCATCTTGTGAGATTCTCCTAGCAGGCTAATTGCCCAGTTATTCATGAGCAGTCTGCAGCCCCCACGTCACTGTGCCATTAGAGCAGATGCTGGTTGCAGCACTCCCACATCAGCTCTTCACAGTTCTCGCCTCTCCCAGCTCTGATAAAGCAGGTCACCTGCTGATTTGCTGATTTGCCTTCCTTGAGTTGATTCTATTAGCTAAGGCAATAAGGATTTTAGACCGGGATGTCTTTGGAATAGATATAGTAGTCGAGGAAGGTTCGTGTTGGGTCTCCAGAGAGCTGAGGACAACATGGCATGTGTTCAACAATCCGTGTTGTGTTAGCGACTTGACTGCGAAAAACTGACAGCTGATGCTTTGATGGCATAATACACCCCTGCAGCAATTACCAAGGTCTTAAGAGTTCTAGCATTACACCCCCTAATAAATTAAAGACAAATACGGCGAATTCAATGAGACTGGGTGATATTAAATCCTATGAGGGATGAAAACAAGATTATGACTGACACTTAACACACCAGGTGTTGCATGCCACTGGGATTTACATGTCACAGTGCTTGTTTACAGTAAATATCAAATGCTAAGAATAAAATCCCATGCCTCACCAACCACACAATATTGAAACTTCATTACTACTTGCACTCATAATGAATGAAATAATAAACCAGACAATAGTTTCAGCAAAATCAACTGAAAAGAGTATAAAATTTTGAACCTTACACTGTGTTGCATCGCATTCCAAATGATCCTCTGGTTTGCAGCATAAAGGCAGGGAAACAGAAAGTCTTAATTAATTCAAGTGTAGGTGGAGGATTGGAGAATTGTTGATGGACATGCAAAGCTAAAAAGGCAGATGCTGTATATAATACATCAAAAACGTACGGAGAATGAATTAGATTGTGCAAAAACATAATTAGTATTGAATAAAACAAATTACTCATTTATTATTTTGGGATCCCAAGAGCCAGATGGCAAAAAAAAAAAAAAAACAACCTAAATTGGCTGCTTTTCAAATAATTAATTAATCAACGTAATAACTTAGTATTAACCTGTCACAAAGCACTGAGACATTTGATTTAGTATTTTTTCAACACTGTGGGCGAGACTGACAACCCATTGTTTCGCGAAAAACGATTTAATGAATTTGGTACTTTTGAAAGGTCACTTTAAAAAATAATGGTAAAAATTTGATTTCTAATTTAAAAATATACTGCAAATACTAACACAACTGAGATACAATTTGCAAAGATTCACTTTCAAAAGGGCTAGAGGGGAGAAAAGAAGGGCACTGTGTCTGCAAAGGTAATCCATGATGAGAACTGTCTCTCAGCTGAATTGGACTGTCAGCTCCGTGTTAACCTTTACCCCAATGCAGCATTTTAGGTTTCAAGGTTGTTTGAGATGGAAATCCATGTATCAAGATCCAATCCAACAAACAGAAGGCTAATCTGATGGAAAATATAGGTTTGCTTTACGGCAAACAATTGATATGGTCAGCCTCGCAAAATCTATCTATCTCTCCTTTCATCCTTTTCTTTTCTGTTTGCCAAGTACACAGAGATGAGAAGGGCCAATGAACGCAGTGCACCACACCGTCCCCTGCTCTCTTGGGGTGATGCTGTTGATTCGTTAACAAACACAAATCGATAGAGGGGCCTGAATGGAGGACAAGTACAAAGAATTAATTTCCGGCTCCAGGGGCTTACGATGGCAAATCACCAGCTTTAATCAACGGTATCAAGTGAGAAAGACAAATGATGTTTACACTGAAGTGGTGTCCCGCCTGAAAACAGCAGCACTGACTCTGTCTCCTTACCAGTCTGTCTAGGCTTGTGCCAGCTGCAGTGGTAGGCCGCTCCTCTGGGCCGTACGGCCTGAAGCGGGCGCTGAACACATCCGAAACACCACGGGTAGACCTAGTCATTCCTGAGGATTTTGGCTGGCCACAACCTTGAAAAACCTGCAATTACAAAAACATGGGCACCCAATTGTAAGGGACTTAAATTACTTGGGATGCAGAAAATAAGGGGAAAACATGATGTTTTGTTAAGGTCTTGTGAAGCATTCACCCCACATTACCGGTATGACAGTGCCCTACGTCAAGTTGAGGTAACCGCGCTGATAGGTGATTCAACTCGGCTGTGACCAATGCTATTTAAGATGACAGACTTAAGTTTTTAGGGATTTGGGGAAAACACCACATATACTTAAACCATAAACAAAACTGCATCTGTTGCATGGGAACGCCAACAGAGCATTTAGCTTTGAATGAGAACTGGCATCCAATACTGTGTAGGCTGAAAAAATTCTTCACAACCACCTACATTTTTTTTTGCTTTCTGACTACAATTTTGTGGCTGAAGAAAAATGCAGTAAAACACAGGAAACACATTAACTACTGTTAGTTGAACTAAGATTATCTGACCGAAATTGAAACATATAATTCAAATACAAGACCTAAACTTGGACATAATTAGAACGTGTTGTACTGCACACCTTAGACACAGCCCAGTATGACTTATACCAAGTTCCCTTATTCACTCTTCAGTTTGTGAAAAGTTGGATTTTAACAACCTGTCTGACACGTTACTCTTGTTCTCTAGAGAGTAAACCTAATTGACATACCCTGTAGGAGACCTGGGCACTGTTATCTTGCATATTCATGATGGCCTCTGAAATCTTGACATCAATAGGCTCCATGACAGATTCAATGTTGAAAGGTCCCTCCAGCCTCTGTGCCACGAGCAGCATGGCATCTGTCATAACAGAGGTAGAAAAAGGAGGGGTGTTTTGGAGAGGGAGAGGTGGAGAGACACAAAATCAGTTAAAGGAACACTGAAAAAACTGTCAGGTAAGTGGTCAAGCACTCACACACAGAAATAACCTACAATGCTTCAAGTCTATGCAGTGATATTACTTCACCCAGGAAACTGAATATAACTGACCATCTCTATGTTCTCTCAGCAGTGTTAGTAAAATGCATTATGTGGTCCTGTTCACATGTTTAGTGACAGACACATCATGTTTGATATGGCAGGGTCCAATATTGGTTACTAAAGAGAACCCAGTGCACTGCAACTTCAGAAACATACAGGCAGATGGGGGAAATAAAGTACGCTGATCAACAAAAAAGCAGAAAACACAATCTCAGGAAACAAGCAATAACAACTCTACTCATGTTCCTGCATACATTTCCATTGTGTTCAGTACATCTGCAGTGCTTCTGTGCATATTTTCTGTCTGTGTTTCTGTATTTGCTTGTGTTTCTGTAAATGAAGAGCATATGCTGTCAAACTGGTGAATATGATTTCTTCATTTGTTGCCATGTGTCAGGCTGTGACAGACACCATCAGCCTGCATAGACCGCAAAATAAGAAGGCTTGATTTTAACTGACGACCAGAGAAATAACTTGTTGTTATGCAGTGTGTTTCCATACTGCAGATTTCCATTTATTAGAATTTTGTTAAACGCTATTCAATTTATACTGAAACATTTAGTCAATGAATATAATTAGATGACAAAAAAAAAAGCCTCAAAATGACACCGTTCACTATTAATCATATCAAGTAAAGATCAAAGTGCAAAATATTGTATCTTCTGATTACTACACACTGTTGTCAATTACCTCCATCTCCACATCACAGTGCATCAACACACAGTTATGAAGCATGAATGCTTCTTGGGGCAAATTCAATTTTTATGTAGATCAACTCAATCAAGTCAACAAAATTTAGTTATGCTGCATGCAACAAATAGCACTGATGAGTCATTGATTTAATATAACTTTTGAAAGCCAAGCGCTTATTTACATCCGCTGCGGGCAATGACTACAATAAGGTCAATGGCTCATTAATATGACGGTGTGGACACAAGCTCATTACCATCTCTGCAGAGCTCACTTGTTTTCATCACTTTCAAGTCGCATCTCTGATTGCTTAAAAAAGGTGTATGTAAAGTATGTAATATTGACTGTAACAGATTTCATTGGCTATAAAACCTGTTAGGCAACTGTTGGTGACCTTTAGAGACTAAGTGAGTTAATTGATATTGCCATGAAACAGTGCAAAAGTGCTCTCAACTCCAGAGGGCTTTTATATTAATGTGCTACAGTCTCTTTAATGGCAGTTCTGAATTTGAATGGTGTGCCACAGGGGGCTGGACATCACTAAACCACTAACTCATAACTGAGCGAACACTAGACCTGAAGACAGTACTTAAGCCATCTGTCAGGAGAGGTCCCTCAATCCACAGACCTCCCAGGACCTCACCAGTAGGCTGTCATAATGACTCTAGAATTAGGTCATCCTGTCATTTGGGGACTACAGAGACCACAAATTCTTACATGTTCACAACTGCCTTAACAGTTTATTCAATCTGCAAAAATGCAGCATGTTGTTTGAAGAACATCATATATATTTTTCTTTTGGCTTGCTGCTCCACCCATCACAGGAGAATAGTATAATTTATTCTCAAGCCGTGAAGGACCAGATAATATTCAGACCAAGAAATCTGGAGCTGAAACTCTCTCTCAGACTAAATATGTGAAAGTAATGGGCATTTATTTGAAAATTGTAATATTTTTTGTGTATGTCAAAGGCTTTAAAGGGAAACAGGAGACACTGTACATTTTAGTAAAAATCCACTACAGATCTTTGATAGCAGACCTGTCTAGCTCTTCATTCTTGTGGGACCTGAGATCACTAATGGCAGAGGAAAAGAGCTGAGAAACATTAGCTCAGCTCAGGCTCCATTTCCTTTCCAATTATGTTGAAGCCTGAGCCTTTGAAGAGCTCTTCTGTTTGTTTACACTGTGGATTGCAAATAGCCTGTGATGCTCACTGAGCTTTTAATATACACAGTCCGTCATTGCAGAATGTTTTTCTACAGTAGCACTTCAGTCACACGGCTGTGCAACCATATGGTCTAAGTGTAAATAATGCCAGCAGAATAAACTATAAAAGTTAAGATTGCAACTACCTACTGTACCTATAACACTGGTGCTGATCGGTTGTCATAATGGGTTTCTTTAAACTACATTGAAATTAAGGCAAAGTCCTTTGTTTTTGTATGTCTTTAAAGTAATTTGAACTTGGCATTGCCGTACAGCTTACTGGTTAATCTAATTAAGATGCTAATTCATTCAACTGCCTCAGGTATGTCTGCTTACTTTACAACAAACACACACAAAAATATAGATTCAAGCATAAGCTTGAAAACTGTCAAGAGCAAATACTTGAAATTTAGGTCGAGGGAGCCAAGTGGGAAAAAACCTCATATTTCATTATAAGAAGAAAGAGGAGAATGCCTCTAGCATCAGAGATGATGGCAATCTTTCCCAACAATGGTGACTTATCTGCGACTTATCAGATGGGTTCAACAAACAGAAGGAAACTTTGTCTTCATACATAACAGAGGGAGTGCAGACAGAGACAAAAGAGAGACAGGAAAAGAGAGAGGAAGAAGAGAGCGGGACAGAATGAGAAGTGGGGCTGACTGGGTTGAGACAGGCCAGAGTATGACTATGTCCCAGAGGAAGAGGGGCTCCTGTACTGCATGTGGAAAACTCTACCTACATGGAGAATTAATGACTCTCATTTATGAGGGGTGCATGAAGTCCAGTCCACTGTGGCATGGCTGCCACTTTGAGCCAAATTTTCCCTGCATCATTTTTGCAGCGATGAGATAGGCCACTGGCCAGCCGCAGGAAATCTTGTTATCATCACAACACAGCCATACAAACAGACACATTTTGTCCCATTCTGTCTGGTGGTTTTTAAAAACATCTGTGGCTGTGCCTCAGTAAAATGAAAAGACACCAGGCTGTGAAACCACAACACGATTCCTATATTTAGTTTCATATAGGAGTTTAATGTTTCAGTTTGTGATATGAAACATGCTTATTTGTGCTGTCTTGTTAAACAGCTGAAAAAAAATCAGAGAAGGCAATATTACTCTGGGCTCTGCCTCTTTATCGAGATTGATGTCCACTTAAATTCAGGCTATGTCAGCCAGCGGCAACCTCCAGCAGACAAGGACAAATAAGGAAAGTGAACAGGCCCATCTATGGCTCTTTGCCTGTGAAGAGCTCCACAGGATGAAAAATGGCTCTGGTGTAATTTGGATTCTGTAAAGCATAGCTCATCTGTGGTTCAGTCAACCAGCTAATGGTGTAATATGAAACTGTATAAAAATGGAAAAAAAAGAAAAGAAAAAAAACACATGTTGTCCTTTGTTCGCACTTTGTCCTGATAAAAAAGGTCCTTGAACACACACACATGCACACGCACACACACACACACACGCACGCACACACACGCACACAAACGCACACGCACACACAAGTCAAAACTTTGGACACACTTTATCATTTAAGTGAATTGGAAGGTGTGTCCAAACTTTTGACCAGTGCTGTAAATCCATACAGAGACACACTGCCACATGTTAGAAAGGCTTTCACTTTTTAAAGTATTACTAGCAATAAAACCCAGATGACACACTCAGACCACAGATAAAACATTTTTCTATCAAACCTTAAAAGCTTTTCTAAAATGAAAAGTTTTTTATTCCATAAAAAGCCCTTATATAGAAAAACCAGCTAACACACACCGTAAACACGCCTTAATATGTAGCAGAAAAAACACCCAATCTGGCAACAGCAGCCACCACAGAGTCGCAGCGCCACATGCGTCATCAAAATGCGAAGCACGGAGGCAAAAACAGATGAAGGCAGCACTACCTCAGACCATTAATACGGCATCTTCATATGATTACTTAAAACTATTTTGAAATCTGATGCATAGTTTCAGTGTTAAAACTGATAAAATAATTGCTGTCTGTGGTTCTATATAGGCTGTGGCAATCATTTTGAAAAATAATAGCTAGCAACATATTGAAAAAAAAGAAGTATGAACTAGTTCATTTTTGGAACTGTGAACTTAGTTCAACATTTTGAATTATGAACTATGAACTAATTTGTGAACTGAACTTTGAACTAGTTCATGTAGAGAGTGAACTTTCCCAACACAGCATTTATGGTCCCCAGAAGATGAACTCTACTGACTTATGTCATTACCACCAGCAGGTTGACAAAGGCTGGATCGACTGCTATAGATACTAATCTTTGTTGAACCCCCCCTGCCCTCCACCAGCAGGTCAAATTTTCATTTCACTCATCCAATGACATATGTCCATATTTACATGTTGAATTGGCTTGAAAAAATTCACAGACATACATGGTTCCCAGATAATGTATCTTGAGATTTTGGTGATCTCCTGACTTTGCCTCAAATGCCACCATTGTATTGATATTTGTGGTTTCGAGTGAAATATCTCAACAAATATTAGATGGATTCCCATAAAACATGGCACCATCATAAGGTCAAAATTCAAATGTATCCAGTACTTTGGTTTGTGACCAAATACTAATAACATTCTTATCAGCCTCAGTACTTTGTGTAAAGTGCTAAGTGGCACTGCTTAGCATGCTAACCTGCTAAAATAAAATGGTAAATATTAAATGCTAGACATCAGCATCTTAGTATTATTAGCCTCATATGGCTTCCAGTGTGGCGGAAGAATGTTAGTCTTGTTTAAAAACAAAACATTATCATCATTCATTTTCTATTATAACAGTACTCATTTATAATGAAGTGATAACAGCACACTGAAGAGTATGAGAGCCTTCTAATGTACTGTAAAAGCCATAGAGCAGCTCTGACACTGTACTACAGTACTAATGAAACTAAGCAGCATAATTCAATAATGAGGCATTCACAAGCAGATAGTGTTACTAATGTGGTTGGAGATGTCATGAAATTTCAATCTATTGATGCTGACAGAAGTGTTACAACTAGTTTGCTGACAAATATGTTGAAGAAATCCTTCCCGTCTCGTCAGCATCCTTGTTTACACTTTGTAAAAACCACATGTTACGGAGCACATCAGTACCACACAACTCAAAGCTGTGATCTGGACAGGCTTAACGGCCAAGCAGCTCCAAACAAAGGCAATGTTATGCATCGCTGCTCATTGATACAGCGGAGAGAATACTTCCTCTCCTCACAAAATTTCTCTATTTCTGCAGACTCGTAATTGCACAGGTGGGAAGTGAATCAGTAATTAGAGCCACTCAACCACATCGTCATGTAACTGTGGGTGATTAGGTAGGCAAAAAACTATAAAATTAAATGGAAATTAATGTACTCGCTGCAGATGCCTTTTCATATAAAAACGAGTCAGAGTACAATATTCACCAGGTGTTGCCTTGTGAAGGAGCATGTTATGTTCTGCAAAATGTATTTGATTTCTGTCGACAGCTGACATGCAGTGTGGGCTCAGTCTATACACTGCCATGAATAAGTCCAATGTGTGAATGGTATATACTGCAATTTCAGAAGGCACTTGCATAAACACAAAACACAAGTAACTGGAGAAAACATTTTCATCTATGTGACAACGTGTGCTGCATTTAGAAAAAAATACCTCTAGAAAGAAAATCCTGAAAATATAGAAAACACAAACCAAAAAAAAAGAAAATACAACTGAATACACAAACTTGTACTCAAACATAACTGAATACGCAAATGTTACAAGTTTCACTGAGCAAAACAGAAATTAGTTACAAAATAACAGAAGGTTAATTAACATTCATTATATTCAATAAAATAGGAGCACATTATGATATTTATGTGTCCCCATCATATCACATGATGCTATGATACGGAGTGCATTTTAAGAGGCAATGTGAAAATATATAGTTTTATACATATATAGTTTCAAATCTATTCATCTAAATCTATGTCACAATCTATTAGACCTTCACTGATAGGCTAGAAGCTGCCACCTCAACCCTGAACTGAGGTTGCTGCTGTGCCTTACAGCAATTCACTAAAATAAAAAAAAATAAAATAAAAAAAAGATTTTGCCATGTTGTTTTTGTTCTACTGTACCTAGTTTGGTCTGATTCTTGCAATGATCAGACCAAACAATAAGCAGAACCACCTAGTCATCTCATAAGAACAAGTACTGGTCAATTTCTGAGAACCAATGCTGTTATCAGAATTCAGGCCTGGTAACGAAGCAATCTCTCTCTCTCTCTCTCTCTCTCTCTCGGTGCCACACACACACACACAGACCGTCGGTCTAAAAATGAATTCCGTGCAACAAAAACCTGATTGTGTCTCTTCATCTGCTGATCCATCCTGTTTGCTCTTATCCATAATAGTGTAGAACTGTGGATCATAATGACTGAATTGAATTTGAAGTGCTCCAAGCTTTAGTGAGCCAGTATCACACAATCACAGACCAAATCTGAACATCCTCCCTCTGACCAACAGCAGGGCTGCTCGAAAAGATCTAAACTTGATATAAAATACAATGCCAAAAACAACAAGAAGCAGTAATTGAACAAATTAAAACTGACTCGCCACTATGTCTTGCTTTAAGAGGACAAGATGACAAAATTGGAAAAGCTTTTGAAAAGTGTTGATTTCTTAAAGTCAGGTTCCGATCTTAATAATTCAGCAGTCTTGTGTTGAAGCCCTTTTTGTGTTTCCCTGCATATTTCTTCCTTGTGATGTAGCAGCTGGATATATTCTGGGAGCCGCATATAGTTTTACTGCTGGGACACAACTCCAGACAAGAGCTACACGCACCTGCGAGGATGTTGATCTCCAATTGATTTGATTAAAGCATCATATTGACTTTGACTGAACTTAAAGGAATAGTTTACATTTTGGAAAATTATGCTTTTTTGTGTTCTGGAAAAGATTCAGTGGGCTGGCTGAGCTTAGCGGAAACAGCTAGACTGGCTGTGTAAAACGGTAGGGAAAGATTGCCCACCAGCACCTCTAAAACTCAAACACATTAGACCTATATATTTTTTAAATAACCCCCCCCCCCCCCGCCAAATTTAAAAATAACAATCTGTGCCAGACTATTTCTTGACCAGTTACCAAGCAACCAACGGAGACTCCAGGAAGTCACTCTTGCCAGCAGACTATTAATTTATCCCCGTCTTTTAGTTGTTTCAGTGGGGGATCATTTCATGGTCAGTAACAACAGTCATAATCATCACAGTGACTAATAACTATCTACTATGTGAGTTTTGTTTTATGGCAGATTGCTGTGCTAGTATTTTAAGAGAACACTATTTCTACACAAACCCATCCCAGTGAAGCCCCTCAAGATCCTAAATTGTGTGTGACCTGTGTTTTACGCTGCAGTAGTTACAGTAAATCTTAGTCATTTTTATTTGCCACAATTTCAGATTTTTGGTCTGATGTAGATTACAGAATCATTTTCTTACTTCAAGAAGGTGATTTTTTTGCAGTTCAGCTTTGTATTTTCTTAACCTTTTGCCCATGGGTGGTGAAACAAGCCACAGAGATTAAACAGTGCAAACAGCCATTATAAATCCATTTAACTTCAGAGGTGTGGGTGAAATGGCTTTTAGGCATTTTCTGATGTTACATCACATAAATGAATGAAGACAATGATGGCTTGTTGTGTGAGAACTTTACATATTGAATTAAGCTTCCATTCCTTTCCCTGTGGGAACTGCGAGTTTGGTGAGCTGAAATGCCAGCTAAATATAAAGACCTGTGGCTGGATTTTACTGCCTCTGATTTTCAATCTACTGCAGCTCTGATTGCACAATCAAATGTATTATTAGGCTCACATCAGATACAAGAAGGTTTTCTGTCTCCCTTTTTCTTCGAGGACATTTAATAAATGCTTGATGGTGGACAAAGCATTGCAAAGCACAGAGGCTCGTCAATAATTCTGTAAGAATTCATAGAAATCAGTGACTGCATGCTAGACAATAATTATTAGGTATAAATACTTGCCAAAGCTACCACTTCCTGGACAAACCGAGAAATTCTGAGTATTGTTTAATTATTACATGATCAAAAGTTGCATTATGGCCATATTTTTGATGAGACTAGTCCCTGATATTTCAGTAACAGCAACTGTCACCCCTAGTTTCTATGTCTTTGTCTATCAATAAAAACAAAGAGAAATAACTGAACATGTTTTTAATATTCTGTAACCCATTATTTCATACGAGACTGCTGCTACAGGTTAATCTGAGGTTGTCACCATTCACAGGGGCTCTGGTCTGAAACTGAAAGTTCTGCACACAATTCAATTATATAAGCACCAAAGATAAGTTTCAGCTTCAGCTCTCTGCACTTGCTCTCTCTCACTCGCCCACTCATGTGCTCTCTGTCTCCCTCTTTCTTTGTCAGATGAGTGGGAGAGTAGGTTAAATCTATATTAAACATTAATGGTGTTAAATTAAATTCCCAACCCTAATAGAAATACCTGTTCACTAAGCCGACTACTGTCTGAATCACATTCAAGGCTGTTCGGGAGGAAGGTCACCATCCGGGTCAGATCATGCGTGTCAGATTGACTGCCAACCCATGTTTAACCCATTGTGCTGGTGTGAAAGAAGTAGTTTAGTTAAATTAAACTACATTAAGTTAGGTTAATTATGTTGCAGTGTTAAAGGTGTGAGACATATCAGTGGTTGAAGACTCTGTTAAAGTGGATACAGTGGTTTAAACCCCCTCAGCATCCACAGACTGCCAACTCACAGTCAGGGTTTTTTCGAGTCAATATTCTATCCGTGAGGGTTTTTTCACAAAGGAAAGGATATGTTGCACACTTGATTTTTCATGAACAGTAAAGCTCTAGCTGGCTCCTGTTACCAAGTGAAACAAATCACCCAATTAAAAAGAAATGAGCCAATAGAATCAATGTGGATCACTCCCAATATGGTGACATGCCTCTCCAGAGAGAACAATAACAGCCCATAAACAGTAATGCAACAAGATTGCAAGTAAAACTGCTGCATACATTCAACCAGATCACTTAAGAATGACCTTAAACCAAGCGCAAGCCTCACTGTGAATACCATGAAGGTGCAAGAGGAAAAGTTCCATCAAAGGTGTCAACTACCTGTCAACACAAAAAAATGATAATGACACGTGGAGTGTAAAACTGCAGAGGACAATATTCATCACCGCAGCATGTGACTGATATTCAAACGACCTAAGAGGAAGAAGACATCAATTTGTGCAGACAGCTTGATAAATAACATCAAAAATGGTTAAAAACAGCCCGCTTCAGAACATTCTTCAACAAAAGGAATACTTACTACTCGAGTTTTTAGACAACAAAAAAACAGCGTTGAAAACAGACATGAAGTGATTTATGCATGAAGAGTAATGCTCTATATCCCAGAAAGCTTGGCGTGTGGGTCCTGATTATGTTCAGTGTGGTGTTTTCAGGTGCATTGAACAGACTGACAGCTGTTCATCAACTACTCCATGCTTCAGATAATTCATGTAATTAAAATCTAATCTCACTTTTAATCTCTTCAAACTGCATATTAGACTGCTTTTGTAAAATGCCGGTTCAAGTAAATAATAAAAAAAACACTAATTACTAATCAAATTAAATTATGGTATATGCGGCAATTCATTTATAACAAAATAAGTCTGAAAGCAAGATAAAAAAATACTTGAATCCACATCTGTTTCCAGAATTAATTCACAGAGCAACTCTTGTCTTGCAGAGTAGGCACAGGTCAGCAAGGATTTGCCGTCCAGTGGGAACAAATGGATTAGAGACTGGCTACTCAGCAGAGCCAATTTAATCTACTGTATGATTTATTCGGATTTGATTTATTCAGTGTAACATTAAGGAAGAAATGCAGATTAGAATGACACCCCAACTCTGTAAAATTTATGTTGCTTGAAAACAATAGTTATCCTTTTATGTGCTGTTTTAGTGGATTGTGAAAATTAGTGAATGTATAGAAACAATGCTGAGCAAAAGAATGTGTGTTTCATATTAATATTCATTATGAGATGGACCCCCCCCCCCCCCCCCAAAAAAGCTTTATTAGTCTCAGCAACAGCACCTTTTCTAAATTAATCTGAAATGACAACGTGAGACCAATGCATTTAAATTTGACATCACACTTTTGGGGCCCACGGTCAGCTTGTGTTTTAAATAAAATTTCTTGGTTGGATTTCATTTGCTTGTATAATTAATCTCTTGCTTAGGGGCAAGAAAAACAAGCATATGTGCGTGCAAGGACATTTGATCTAAGGTTGTTAGTAGACAAAACTTCTCCTCAATAATACCGATATGCATACAGTATGCAGAGGAATGATGTGATTTAGAATGCCATATTCTTCCATCATTTACGTTACGATGGTCCTAAAAGCTAATTATTAATGGCATAGAAACCCAAACTTCAAGGCTAAATGTCCAACAATAAGTATCATAAATCAGCACATTTTCTTCCAGTGTAAATAAACTTGAAAATAAATTCACAGACATTTTGAAACATTTCTGAGGAATATATAGCAGTCAACACATCTGTTTTAGCTTGCCTTTGGCAGTGCCACACAGCGGTCTCTTTCTGTTTCACACCCACATTACTGATGAATGAAGGTGAAGTGTTGGTCAATTCAAACTGAGGCGTTTTTTTGTTTTTTCTGTCACACGTTGGAATTTATTTAATAAGCGGGTGTGATTTCCTGCCACTGGAGTTGTGCAGTGAGAAGGTGTTATATGGAAAAATCGTTGCTATCAGGGGTGCAGCCTCTAGGTTTAAAGGATTTCCCACTCTTTGGTTGGATTAGTTTTCACCTCCCCAATATCTTGTCTTCTCTGGTCAGTGGAGCAGGCATATGATGTTCGTCTGAATGGATGCCACAGGAATCAAGATGACTATCGTAGCTTTAAGTCTGTAACACCTCTGTGTCAGTACTCTCAGGAGTTTCTCTCTAAGCCCTCAAGCTAAAGCTTCTCATTGCTGTGAGAGAAATGGTACAACATGTTTTTAAGCTGACTGCACTGTGTAAATAAAGGCAAGATAACTGTCATGGGAGTTAATCATTTAGCGTTATGTATGAGAGCTACACATACATATGTATGGTATGATTCATATCAGGACATTACCAATCTATATGGCATTACATAATTCACCTATGCTGATAATGAAAGAGCCTTCCTGACAATTTTACACCAAGAGCCAAGTCAATACCTTTTTTGTGGTTAGACCTTCAGCCAATTGATAATCTTTCATCCTATAATGTGCATGAACTGTCAGCGCCAATAGATGTAGACCTGGTATTTAATCTACATCGAGGCCCAATAATCCAACTGACAAGAGTTATAATGAAGACAGAATGAACATTAGCTCCAGGAGTCATGTCAGAAATGTACAGTTGTCAAATTCTCAGTTGTGTCTGAATAGTATTTGTTAGTTAATAGTTAATAGTTAATGTTTAGATGTACAGATATATTGTTTCTACATGTTTTTCTCATGCAGTCCAAAGACATGCATGTTAGGTAAAATGATGACTTTTAATGTATGTGTTCTCTCATTGCATGGCAACATTACAGGACAAAAAGAGACAGAGAGAAGCTGCTTGTAATGGTGCTACACAAATACAATTTAAATTGAACTGAATTGGTGTTTCATCACATATAACCTCCACCTTGCAAGATTTCCTCTGGGAGGTTGTTCCAGACAGTATGAGTCCTAACAGAAAAGGCCTGATCACCCTTGGTCCTCAGTCAAGATTGTGGAATGGCTATCAGAGCCTTCAAGTGGCTGATGACCTTACCTCAGGTTGTGACCAGGCATGTATGATGTCAGAAGATCTAAGATGTACTTGGTTGTGGGTCCAGACTAGGCCTAGTAAGTTATCAATAATATCTTAAAATAAATTCTAAAATTTACCAGGAGCCAAAGCGGTAAAGCTAAAATAGGAAACTGTAACTCTTCCAGAGCCAATGATAATTAACTCAGTCTTATCAATATTTATTTGTTCTGGGCTATCCAGCATTTGTGGTCAAGGATGCAGTTTTTGACTGAATTCATTTGATAGAATAGTTAAAAGAGAAGTAAAATTGAGTGTCGTGCATAAGAATGGAAGCTCACATTATGCAAGAAGATGAAAGGCCCCAGGCTTAACATGTAGAGAAAGAACAAGAGTGGTCCAAGGACAGACCCCTTAGGTACCCCTCTGGTCATCTTCACTGAGGATGACCGTGAGAATGGCTACACTAAAAGATTTATCCTGTAAGTAAAAATAAAATCCCTTTAAAACTGAACCAGAGAAGTCATCTCAGTGTTTGAGATTTTCCAATAAAATAGAATGATCCACAGTGTCGAATCGCAGTACTTAGATCAAAAAGAACTAAAACTCAAGATTTTCCAGCATCAGCGGCAACCAGCAGATCATTCATCAGTTTAAGGAGTGCAGTCTGTACTGTGGTTTTCCCTAAATCCTAACTGAAATGTCTAAAAGAGTCCGTTTCTGTTTAAAAAAGCTATTGATTGTTCAGCAACAACTTAACGTTTTTTATAACCTTAGAAAGAAAGAGCAGTTTGGAAATTGATCTGAAATTATCCAGGGAGTTGAGGTCGGTCTAAAGAGAGCTTTTTCAGAAGGGGCTGAACAATTGTGTTCTTAAAAAAAATGTGGGACAGAAACAGTCAATAGTGACATGTTAATTATGGAGAGAATATAGGGGCTGACATCCATATACCTCTTTTAGAAATCTCATAGGCAGGTTGTCAAGAACACACGGAAAGGGTTTCATTTCATTAATCACCTCAGTAAAAGTAACAATAGATATGGTGTCAAAAGACTCAAAGAAGTCAGTAGATTTACAAGAAATCATGGTGTCCTGTGCAGGAGGGGGAAAGTGAATTTTGGTGCTAGAGACTTTATTAATGAAGAAGGTTAAACATTCTTAACATTTCCCAGGGAAGGAATCCATACTGCCACTTAGAGGATCCTCTGTGGCACGATTAATTACATTGAACAAAACCCTGGAGTTTTGTCAGGTTACTTTAAGATCCAAAAAATACTGTGCTCTGGCATTTTTAACCTCTGTATCTATAATGTATCTATAATGGTGAAATTTAATCCAAGATCTAATTATGAATTAAATATATGACCACGGTAATAAATCTCAAAATATTCAGGTCACAGGTTTGCAAAATGGCCATGCATCATCATCTTCTGCTAACTTGTCAAATATCACTTTGAAGTGTAGTTATTGTGGAGCCCAGTGCCTCTACAGGTACAGGTCACCAGTCCTGGTATGGATTTTACCCTGACTTATACACAAAGCTAGGACATATTCCAACATCCCCTTCCCCATTAGAGGTCATGTGCTGTTGTTGCAACACATCACAAGCGTGGAAGAGGCTCTATCAATAGTTCCCTGCTGGTATGCAGTCTGAGTGAAGTAAAGGTTTACAGCTTAATATTTAGCTACTATGGCAACTTCTCTTAAATAAATGTTAACTGAAAGCATTCCCGCAATGATTCTATGGTAAAATTGTATCGTATGTATTATATCAACAAATGAAATGAATGATACAGTATCTTCATAGGCGCTGATTTTTGCCCGTGGGTGTCCTAATTAAATGAATACCATCATATAAAGATCATATAATTATGACTATATAGGGGTGCTCACTGCTTCTGAACATCTGATTTTACATAGAATTTCATAATATATAGCCTGATATATGATGGACTTCGGCCGGGTCAGAGGGAGAGAGAAGGTAATGATCGGGAAGGAGCCCCTCTCTCTTTCTCCTTACTTCATGTTGTTTCATTCAATGGAGGGAAATTTCTCTTTGGGTCAAAAGTTTTATTTACAAGATTAAACTGAGTGACGTGTTCTCTGTCTATTGATCGTGCAGCATCTGTACGTACACGTACACGTACACGTTTTCTTTCTCTCTCTCTCCCTCTCTCACACACACACAGAACAGCGCTGTCCATGGTGCTGTGACAAAGTATTTTATGTATAATATTTATTTTGACTTTTTATTGCACCATGGGAGGAGATCCTGAACCAATCTCGTTGTGACACCTGTCGTACAATGACAATAAAGGATATTCTATTCTCCTACATTTGACCCACCCGTGAAGCGGCTATACAAGCACTGTGGCACATGCCCACACAACAATGGTTTTCATTCACCATACACAAACTCAAATACTTATTGTTACAGCATTTTTGAAACATGAAATCTCCGTTGCTTAGCGATAGCCAACGGCCGATATCATTGGCTAACGTGACTACGCTCTAATGGCTTACGCACATAGCTGTAATAATTTTCATTGGATAATGCGATTCAAATAGGTGCAGTTCATTTTAAAGATGCAGTTCATTTATTTATTCTTTTTGTTTTTGATGGCTATCCCCCAGTGTGTGCTCAACCTTTTCAGTGAGTGCTCGAGCACCGGAGCACCCAAGTGATCAGCGCCTATGAGTATCTTAAATCTTTAATCTAAAAAGTGAAAAACATTTGCATATTCATAGATTCAGATGTTTTTTCACACCTGAGCAACATGTGTCAAAACACATCTTTCTTAGCATTGCTTTATGCAAATCAGACCCTTTGTTTTTTGTGTCAGGTGTTTGTTTTTATTCACACATATGGGTGATCATTTCTTGTATGCTCACATGAGGATACCTTGATCCGTTGAAAGATAGACCCCAGTATTTACAAAAGAAAAAGTGCAAGAGAGTGTACTGAGAGCACTGGGATCTGTTCTTTCCTTATTTCAGATTTTGAAAGGTTGGTAAACTTCATTATGGTGTGTTTACACTCCACCAAGCCCCTGCTTTAAGACGAAAATGCCTCCACACATACATACAATGTCGGCATCTGTCAGTCTTGTCTTTTCTCCTGCCGCACTGCAGCTGCTCTGCACTGCTCTTGTTGAACACATAGAGCCCTCTTGTTCACCATGGATCAGATCTGCTTAAGACCCACAAATTTTGCCTTCTGTCATGCAATGTATAGTCAAAATGAAGGGAGGTTCAATGCATATTGTGTTCTATCTCTTTAATATGTTGAAACTGGTTTTTGCCTGACCTCATTTGAGACTTGTATATTTTGATAGACTTTAGATAATTATTTTTATTTTCCATTGTACACTTGCTATTAGAAATATCTGTTGAGGCCATTGCTGATGAAACTCATTGCTCACCATTGTCTTCAAAGTCTGCATGGATGTGGGTATCAAATATATTATTAATGCTCTGTTAAGTGATATCATTGAGGACACTGAATCTAATGACCCCCTGTAATGAGTAAGTGTTGGTAGTGCTGCAGATTCTACTGAAAAATCAACACCCTGTAGCAGTTTTCACCCTCTTTCAGCTCATTGTTTTGGTTCACTGGACCATACAGTTATTTAATGCACTACATGATACTGTATGTTCTGCATACATCATGGTGTGTATCACAAGAAGAAATACATATTTGCAGATCATTTAGAAGTAGTTTAGTAGTAACAAAGGATGTGTGGCTGTTCTAACAACATTTAGTTGCTTTTCTCTGTGATTACTCACTTTAAATGTCAATATCTCATGGCACAATGCTGTCATTGCTGTCATACTTGTTCCATTATCCAACAACAGAAACAGAGACAAGTAAAAAAGCAAAACTACATTGTGAATTCATTCTGCACACTAAAGAGGATTGAACAGCAAGCAAGGACCAAATAAGATCTAAAAGGCGAGTGATGCTGTATGTACCTTTGTAATGTGCTCTGAATCTGCTGGATTACAAGCTCTTGTTTGTTAACACACACTTAATAAGTGGATAAGATGTTTTGTTGCTGTGAGTCTTTCTGACCTATACTGCTCAAACATCAACATGTAAAAATCCCGAAGAATCAACACCCCTTGGCTCAGGAGGTAGAGAGGTCGCCCTCCGTTCGATTCCAAGCTCCTCCAGTCCACATGTGGATGTGTCCTTGGGCAAGATACTTCACCCCAAATTGCTGTATGAATGTGAATGAATGGTTAAATTCCCCCTGATGAGCAGGTTGGCACCCTGCGTGGTAGCTCCTGTATGAATGTGCTCCTGTATGAATGTGTGTGAATAGGTGAATGACATGTAATGTAAAGCGCTTTGAGTGGTCGCAAAGAATAGAAAGGCGCTATATAAGTACAGTCCATTTACTTTAGTGTCCATTATGTCAAGTTTTTCTGAGTGGAAGCGAATGTGGGTTAGGTGTGATTTCAAGATTTTCAGAGATTTGATTTGATCGCTCAAAAGTGAACATATCTTGTGGCGGTGTTTAGCCCCCCCTCACTGCATAGTGAGTGAATGCTCACTCAATGTTAATGCAGGAACACATGACTAGAAATGCATTTATAATCTGACTGTGTCTTAAAAATCCCAGTTTCTTTGGATTTTGGTGGTGGAGAGTGGGATTTTAATGTTTTATTTGTCACATGGTTGGAGTAGAAAAACCAGAGCTCCTTCTCATGTTTCTCACAGCAGCTTGGTCACGTTTTCACTGCCACCACTTCAGTTCAATCCTAAAGCATGAGCGTATCTACATGACAGCAAGAATCAAACAGACACTTTTTTTCTCTTTTTCTCTGAGCTGAACAAGTTTGCATTCAACTAATCTTCAGAAAACTTGACACTCCCTGCTGTGCACTTCTGCCCTATTATGAGTGCCCATTTAGCCCAGCAGGAGAGCAGAATCCCATGAATAAAATCTTTTCATGCAGGAAACTGTTGATAGAAGAATGACAAATAAAGCGTCTTCTTATCTGAGGGCCTAATGTGTGTCAGTGCAACTGATATTGTCAAAACATGATAACCTCACAGCAGCAGCTGTAACCTCTTTTAAAATAGAAAGTTCAACTCTATGTAATCCGCTAGCCTTAAAAGATAAGCATATTGACCAGAACCATCCTTTTCATCATTATATTTATCATATCAAACAAAACCCCTGTGACTTACTACAGAGTTAGATATACCTTGCTTAGCTCACAAGAAACATCAGACAGTATGGAAGTAAAATAAGGACAATAATAATTAGAATACTATAAGTAACTGAATACCTAATTCTGAATTGTATTTTTGAAATTATTAGGGGTGTGACGAGATCTCGTACCATGACGATATTTCTCATCAAAGTGAATTTTGTCTCGCGAAGCTATAATTAAGGGGCGCACCAAAAAAAAAAAAAAAAAAAAGGTGATGGGGTTTTTATCGCTCATTCGCACTTATAATGTCACATGCGGATCATTAACCTTGTTGCAGCTTCTACCTGCTGAGAAGATCTCAGTCAGAAGTAGGAGAGGTGGAGAGAGGAGCGGCGGTAGGTTGACCTCAGGTCTCTACACTGAGAGCCTGAGGTAGGAGGAGAGGAGGAATGTAGAGCACCTATGGAAGCCTAATGATGCCAAAAGTAAAATGAGTCACACTACCAAATTATAACACAATTTATATGTTGTTCTACTTGTGTATTTATGTGATACAGGATTTGTGCAATTTGTGTTTTTTTTATTATCAATATGTTATAATTTTTGATAATTGGATACTTTATTTAATTTATATTTATATATTAGAATTGTTTCTACTCTTTATAATTTACTTTTTAGTATTTGTGATTGTATCTAACTTTGTATTTATGGTTGTTATTTCCATAAATAGTAAAATGATGCATCTATAAAATATCTATATGGGGAAACCTTTTACAGTGCTGCATACTGCATATGATAATTATATATTTAGAAAGTAGAACTAAAGTGATTCATTACAAGATGATTAGTTACAACATTTCAATTCAATTTCCATTTTGTGAATTTCAAATAAAAGAACAGTCATTTATTTCCTCATTGAAGTTTTCTTATAAATATAGTTAAAATCTCATCTCGATATCGTGAACTCAATATCGTATCTCGTCTCGTGAGCTGAGTGTATCGTCACACCCCTAGAAATTATACATATATATGAAGAAAGATGGTTTATAAAGTTAAATTTTTTTAAATTTTTTTCATTTGCTGGTCCATAGTAATGTAACTTGAAATATTATTACATTATTACATTATAGCCTATACCTATTGGTACAGTGTCAAACAATTTCA
Organism: Scomber japonicus; assembly: GCF_027409825.1. Classification (NCBI taxonomy): domain Eukaryota; kingdom Metazoa; phylum Chordata; class Actinopteri; order Scombriformes; family Scombridae; genus Scomber; species Scomber japonicus. The sequence goes on from NC_070588.1 coordinate 18,708,195, forward strand.
AAGCAATTCATGTGAAAAGCTGGCTCCTGTCTGTTATTAACATGCAACATTGTGTACAGCAGCAAGTAGTTGTAGCCGCCACATAATGGTGAATGTGAAAATTGAATATATGTGCTTTTATTTTTTTCTTCCCCCATCCACCACTTCCATTAGTACAATTTGAACCATAATGTGGAACTACACACCCTGACAGGAAACATCAGAACAGCAGGATCTGTCAAGGGATTTTCATATATGAAAATGTTCCTATTTTTATATATATACTATGTATGTTTTTTAGACTGAGGCAAACTTCTTCCCAGTTGAGCTGACCTGAATGTATGCTTGTTGCCATAGAGACAGTGCTAAAGTAAACAAACTTATAGCAATTTTGTAACTTGGGATGAGGTCGCTTGGGTGCTGACTGAATAACTGAGAATGGTTCAACTCATTGCCTTCAGGTTTGTTGTGGCATTTCATTGGGTCTAAACCAGCACTTTGAATTGTAACTGCTATCTCCTTGGTCGATCAAGTTTGTGTTTGCCAATAAACCTTTTTGCATAAGATGTCCATATCTCCTGGAGTTTCTGAATTGATGAGCTCAAGATTTCAATAAAAATGGCATTGACAAAGAAGGACTTCAACAGAACAAAACACTGAGTGCAAATTATTTTTTGCCTCACCATATCTGGGTCTGTCTGAGAAAAAAAAAAAAAAAAACTGTGTGTAGTTTTCTGCAATTCGGCTGTGAGACTGTATAAGGTCAGGATTCAGTGTCTGGGGACAGTGTCCTGACTTAACTCTCTGAGAGGGTTGCTCAGTGCAAATGTGCGATACAAATCTCTCAGTGGATGTTCAAATCAAAATTGATAAATACATAAAAATGGAGCAGAAAAGAGAGGAATCTAGTGGGATAAATTTATCTTAACTCAATGTGTTAAATCTTAAACAGATCGAATACAGATGTTAACCTTATGCAGATTTTGTTAGGGTTAAGTGACATTAGTGATTTGAGGGAAAAAAAGACTATGGTGTGTGTCATGGAACCCCCACAGCAATGCACAGGGTGTTTTTTTCCCAGAGCAGCTTTAAGTTCCACCCAACCCAGGTGAGACCTACAGTGAGATTAAACCTGTGTGAAGACAGTCTGGGGTAAGCTGAAAGAGGCTTATGTCTCTGTGTCCGTTGAGAAAAGAAAGGTTCTGTTATGCTGATGGCTTCAGAGACCAGGGCGACAATTTATAGGTTGTATACACAAGACGAAATAGTTTGAGTTGTCGCTTATTAGGTCTTAAATTGCCATGAATGCAGTAAAAAAGGAATAAAAAGAGAGCAGAGATGGTGGATGCTGCAACAGGAATTATTATCTGCAAATGTGTGCATCACTGTAAGCATGTTTTGTCTGCAAGTGAGTGTTTGCATATTTAGTCTGGATGTTTGACTCTAAAGCTTAAATGTGATTGCAATAAAGGGGTTTATTCAGTCCACAGTAGAGAGTAACCCTGAATTAGTGAATAATTCACTAAAGGATGCTAAAACTCTAAAGAGAATAAAGTCAGAGTAGAAGTTATAGCGCAGCGTGAGTCTAGTGCTGCAGTAATCTGGGAGAAAGAAGAAAGAGATAAGCAAAGAAGTTTCTTTATTTCCTCTGCAAAAATAGTTAATATAATGTGAGAAATATATTGTAGAAGTTATATAACAGTGACAGCAGTGAGGGGTAAAATAGTAAGAAAGTGTGTCAAAGCTGTGGGAATGATGACACATACACAGTGTAGTAGTGAAGGTAAAGAGGTTAGGAGAAAATAAAAGAATGTATTTTTAGGAAAGCAGCAGCTTCATGACTAGTAATCAAATTACATTATAAACATAATTCTAATTATAAATGTAAAATCTGAACATTAAAATCTGAACCCTGATTATATTGAAGGGCTTCTAATAAAAGTCTGATGATAATAAGCATGGAAACTGTTATGAGACTTTTAGCTTTATTGCATTTGTTAAAGTAACTAAAGGGGAATCACATAATAAGCTAGAATGCTGTGTGTGATTTGATAGTTACATCACCAATTACATGTTGTAATTGGTAAACTGTATCCTATTGCATTTAAAAAGTAACCATCCTAACACTAATGAGAAGTAATTTGGATGTTTTACAATGTGTGTTGAAAGTAAAACAAATACAGAATACAAATAGAATGTAGTAAAGAAAGAAAAACAGCCAATGGCTTATTTCAGAAAAACTTGAGAATCAGCTTTTAATAAAAGCTTTGCATGGAACACTGAAAGCATTTAGGTGTGGTGAAGGGAGGCACATTGTTAAAAGAGAGTTAGGTGCAATTAAAATTAATTTAAGAGAGTTCACGAGAATAATAAACAAACAGCACAGTATAAAGAATTGAAATATTAAGTGGAAATATACAAATGCTATTTAAGGGCATTGGCATTTGCAAAGGGGCAAATAAATAATGCAGTTTTTTTTATTTAACATGATTGGTGTCTTGTTATATTATCATTGATTGTGATTTTAATAGTAAACAACATAACAGACACATTTTTGAAATTTTTGCATCCCTATTTAATCTGGCATCATCATTGAAATTAAAATCTCTTTTCCAAGAAGAGATGTAAGAACAAGAAACATTCACATAAATCAGACTTGGAGAGACTATGAAGGGACAGTGCACCTAAATGATAAAGCAGCAATGATTGGGCTTGTTGAGGATGGTATTTGGATTGATATTGGAGTTACCACATTAGCAGTAAAAGATAATGAGCAAATGGGTACTGAGGGTTCAGAAATACAACATTCTTTCCTTATATCTGATAAAGGAAAAATACATCTGATGGAGTGAGATTGAACCATTTCTATTGCTGGACTTTGCCAGATTTTCACATTTTCAACATTTCAGACTTTTAAAAAGTTCCTAAAAAAATCACCAATGTCTATATCAATGATGTCTGCTGTAAGACCTGCCTTGCATTATCATGGTACTGCATAACCCTTCAGCTGAGTGCAAACAATTTACTGATTCATTTGTAAACACACAGGAATGGTTAAAGAGTGAGCTCATTTTGTTTTGGGGTACCCAGGGGTGTGCTACCACTCCAATTATCTGACAAACTGAATTGTTTAAAGCTAATGAGTCATGTCCACATGTTACTGGAGCACTAACACCAGCTTACGAACCAAAACATATTGGAGAAATGATGGCCCAATGCCAGTCATTGAGAAAAGCAGTATTGCAACAGCCACCTTTATCAGTGCAATATGGATCCCCATTTGATCTTTGTGAGGTTCCTGATATTTTATGTGTGGGATACACTCAAAAACTAAACTAATGCTAAGCTGCAATATACTTTGCCCCACAAAGATTCTTGCATCACTGCTTTCTAACTACATGCACTACACAGTCATTGACCTATGTTCAGCATTCTCTTTGATTCCTTTACATCCACATAGATGTATCTGTTTGCATTCACGCAAAGATAAACAGTACTGTTGGAGCAGGCTATTCCAGGGAACTGTAGAGAGTCTGATGGTGTATACAACAGTGGTAAAATGAAATCTGAAAGAGTTCCAGGTGCCAGTGTCAGCACCCTTCTCCAAAAAGCTGATAGCTTCTCTGCTGGGGAAGCTTGTCGTTCTGACTCCATCTTGTTCTCACTTAGCGAGGTTGCAGGCCTCGTCGGTGAAGCTGCAGTTTTGTCTGCATGAAGTGGCGTACTTGGGAGGGGAGATGTTCTAAAGAATGGACAGAGAGGGTGAATCTTTTGAACAACATGATTCTTCCCAAAACTAAAAAATAGCTGCTCTAACTTTTGGGGATGGCAAACTACTGCAGGCACTGGATTTATGAGTATGCTGCTATGGACTTGGTTTTGCTAGCAGCTGTAGTCCAATCTGCTCCTCAAACTGTACTATGGACTGACAGCTTTACATGAACTGTAACACTCTCCAGAGTCCCAGCCTGGGGCCTCCTGGATTATCTTCAGGTGATTCACCAGCATTTACATGAGAGAGATGGCTGTGCTACAGGCATCCTGGTGCAGAAACATGTCTGGCCTGTTGCATATTACGTGTCTTGGATTTCACCTGCGGTCCTTGGCATGCAACATTGTTTTAGATAAGTGACTTCAGTTGCCACCACGATTGAGAAATCTTAAAGGTAAAACATCTTTCTGGCTATGCCGTGGTGAATGATTTGGTAGCGATAGAAGCTTGATTGTTACCTAATGGTACTTCGGCACAAGCAGCTAAACTGTACGCACTTACAAGAGTATGTATTCTAGCCAAAGATAAAGTCACAATCCTGTGATCTTGTTACACGCAGAAATGCATTGGCTGATTCTGCAGCCAAACAAGCTGCCATTCCTCTTCCTCAATGGTATGTCAACGAACCTCCTCATGACCCTTAAATCCAATTTTCTCAGTCTATCCTCCATGTGCTGGTACATGTTAGTCATGAGCCCACACAGGAAAGGAGAATAAAGCAGTGGTAACAAAAGTGGCTTGAAAGAAATATAGATGAATATAACATGTCTTCATATATGGTGGTGTATAATGGTGAATAATTATCTTATTTTATTTCTCCATTTTAGCTATTTTTGGAAGGATACGGCTTATTCAATGGAATAATTAAATGAAATATAATTAACTGAAAGAGAGTTTAATTTAATAATGTCTTTTAATTTATTTTAAATAAACAAAATTAATGAGATTTCCCCATCCAATCTGCATTCTGTTAGTACATTTCATTACATTTTTACTTTTTAAACTTCAAATGTTTCTTCCTGTTTTTTTTTGGTTGACTTCTAAATGACAGAATGGAAACCAGGAGAGAGGATAGTGCATGGAAGTATGACCAAAAGAAGGGAATAAGATTTGCAGGGAATAAACAGTGACTGTCTTTGTGGAACAGATAACTTTTAAAGAGTCTGGTAACAGTGCTTGGATTTCAGTGTAATATGAAAGAGAGATTGGCCACATTTTTAAATTTAAACCTGAGATAATCTGCAAATAAAATGTGAAAAGGGATCTTTGTCTCATTCCTATTTTTCCAAGTGGCATTGGAAAATTGCCACAACAATCAAGGTTGCAAAGTTAAGTCTGTGCACAGCTGGTGAGGGTTCAAATCACCCAAGATCCAGAGGTCTATGTCCCCTGAGCAGTGGTGGACGAAGTACACAGACCACGTACTTGAGTAGAAGTTGAGATACCTAGTGTAAAATATTACTCCAGTAAAAGTGAAAGTGCTCCCTTTAAATGTCGACTTGAGTAAAAGTATAAAAGTACTTGGCTTCAAATGTACTTAAGTATCAAAAGTAAAAGTAATTTGGTGTAATGTAGTTCCAATGTCTTGGTATGTCCTTTATACACTCATTCAAGTCATTTAAGGTTAAAAAGCCCACTAACACCACCCTGAAAACAAAATGTTTTCCATTTGTGATATCTGGTATTGATATCTTTTGAAATTATCATAAGCACATCATACTAAATGGAAATCACCTGATTAGGAATTAATAGGGAGGGGGAAAACCACACTAGACACATATTTCTTTAACTTCCATGTGTTGGCAGGGCAGGCTACTGGACAGCGAAACTTTGTCAAATGAATGCTAATAGAGATATGGATGGAGGAGAAGGCAAGTTGGGACAAGTAGCCAGGTAGGGGGCCGGGCCAAAACTGCTCGATACACGATGTGTTCTGATTGGTACACTTGCGGTGCACGTTCATTTGGACCTGTCACAGCAGCTGGTCATGCATGCATGTTGTGGAAAGGAACATTGAAAGGAACGACAGGTTTTTGGAAAGTAGTTGAGTAAAAAGTAAGATTTTCCTCTTCCAAATGTAGTTGAGTCAAAGTATAAAGTCTCACAAAACAATGATACTCAAGTAAAGTACAGATCCGCTAAAAAGTTACTTAAGTACAGTAACGAATTACTTGTACTTCGTTACTGTCCACCACTGCCGCTGAGGATGGTTGTAATCAACTCCCAGAGTGAGAAGAAAATGCTTGTGACATCATGGGGATGAGAGAGAGTGATGTTGCGTTTGCATGGGAAGGGGATACAATATTGAAGAACACAAAAGGTAAAGATGAATAAAAACAAAGGACTAACAAATAAACTAAAATGAATATAAATGAATATACCAATTAATGTCATGTCTAGGGGACTGGAAAGCCTCAGAGTGCCTACAGAATAACAACATGGGAAGAGGTCATAGTAAACCATTCATTAGTGAGTCTAATAGGCAAGGCAAGGCATACTAATATAATACAAACATCCTCAAAAAGTACTAATGGAAGTACCTTTGGCACCCCACAAAACTTTTTGGACTGCTGAATACCTGAGTCTCTGTCTCCTGGGTGGAAAGAACCACTCCAGGTCCTGCTGCTGTTATATTACGGCAGCAGTGGTAAAAAAGCAGGAAGAGAGACATATAGGTCTGGGTTGATGACATGCCAGTCACTGCTAGAGGGTCCTCAATTGAGAAGAGGGATTTCCACACACGAAAACTGACTGAAGCTGAGTAGTTTCACCTGGCCAAGCCCAAGCCTGGGCGACACTCCCCTATTGCCAAAAACCTCCAAATTCCTCAGAAAGGAGACACTGTGTTTGAAGGAAGACTTAACTCATGACTGAGTGTGGCAAAAGAAGAGGAGGACTGACAAGGATCAAAGTACTTAGCAGGAAACATAGTGGTTTTGACAATTGAAAGGACTGTATTCTGACCCTTACCTGTCACATACTGAGACTGGCTGCTCAAAAAGATGGATACGAGTCATGGTAATAAGCCCTACATTTAGATATACAGGTCAGGCATCTACAAACCTAGTTCTCCATTGATGTGAAGAGTCACATGTGTTACATGTAAGTGACAACCCTGAACAGACTTTTCAAAAGAGAAGGTGGGAAATAATTGAAGTTAGAGTAGGACTCATGACTGTTTGGACAAATTACCCACAGTTGTTACTCACAGAATTATCCAATTGGGCAGCAGAGCAGAGAGGCCAGCTACACCAGAGAGCTACACACTTCACTTGGAGGAAATCTGAATCGACACTTGGAATATGGAGAGGCTACACAGGACCCCACTGGGTTGTTGTCCCAGAACCACTTTATGTGTGCTCATTTTAATCCCCAGGCTGATGATGTAACCACTACTGTTGTTCTTAGAAAAACACCAGGAGCCAAAAAATAGAACGCACCTGAAGACAACCACTACTGCTATTAAAGTCACTCAGCAGATTTTATGCATTAGGGATAACAGTTTGGATGTGATGTAGGCCGACCTCCAAGGGTTCGATTTGGTGATACCAATGATGAATGAAGATAAATATGTTTTAAAAAACATGACATATTGGGGAAAGAACCTACTATACGGACGGTGATGCATAATTGTATCTCATGTACACTAAGAGGTAAACATCATACTCTAATTGCAGATTAGAATTTAGAATTTTGCCATATGATTGTTTTCTATTGGGTTGTGCCAGTTAATTATACTTATTGTTAAATTTGCTTACAATAATAATATAGTTATATCTTTTATGATAATGCAGGTAGTGTTAGGAATATATATTGATTGTTTTATTTGTTGGTTTTCGCTATATATTCCACTCAATCAAATTCAACCAGGTAATTGGAGTAAATAGTCAATTTAAATGCACAGTGGGGCGGCTGTTCCAACTGGAAGATTGGCGGTTCGATTCTCAGCTCCTCCAGTCCACATGTCGATGTGTCCTTGGGCAAGACACTTAACCCCAAATTGCTCCCGTTGCTGTGCCAACGATGTATGAATGTGAATGAATGGTTAAATTCCCCCTGATGAGCAGGTTGGTCCTGCCATCAGTGTATGAATGTGTGTGAATGGGTGAATGACATGTAATGTAAAGCGCTTTGAGTGGTCGCAAAGACTAGAAAGGTGCTATATAAGTACAGTCCATTTACCATTTACCATAATATGTACTCACATGGATGTACTTCATTGCTTCTTAGTCCATATTTCAGATGATCACTACATATTCCAATCACAAGAATCATCAAGTACTGTCTTGCAATGCAAAGTAAGTTTAAATTGTGCTGTACTGGTGACAATGACAATAAAGGATCTATTCTATTCAAGCATACATTTTTTCATATGATGGTGCGGTAACGAGTGTGATTTGTGCAATAACAAAAGGAAACAGAAAAATGAGAATGATAATGGCCACTAATTTCAGAGCTGCTGTTGAGACACAAGAGCCAGTAACTGACAAACCGCTTCAGTAACTATCAAATGGCTTCCACCTTTTTATAATGCTGTTCCTCTGATCTTTAATTCTGTCACAGATATAACATAACATAATATATAGCCTACTCAACTAAAATGTATGTATAAACAACATTTAAAATGGGATCTAAAAATAGGCAGTATAACCAATATATGTTTTGATTTCTGCATCCAGCCTCTGGGATAACATCTGCTATCACTGCTGTTGATAGCAAACAAAAACATGCCACATATTTAATGTCTCTAAGCATTTCATTAACGTAAAAGCTGAGAAAATACAAACACAAACATATGACAGTGAAGTTTACAATAGTAAAAATATGGGTACCTCAAAAAAAAAGGTTGGGAACCACTGCACTACACTATATTAATCACGTAATTGCATGAATTCATTATTTCATTAATTATTAAATATTCTATTCATATTAACCACTGTATATTTTGATTGCTATGATGTTTGACTGACACCGGTGTGTAATTTTTGTTGATCTTTTTATCAAAAAGGAGAGAACTGTGAAGGATTTTTCACAAGTACCATATATATGAAATCCTATTTTCATATATGCAGCATATAAAATGCTCCTCAGACAAGCAGACGCAAGGGACAGACAGCTGTCTTATTCCTAGACGAGCTGGCTTTATGATTGTTGCCATAGAGACCGTGCTAAAGTAAACAATTTTATAGTGATTTTGTGACTGGGACAAGGTCGTCTGGAAGCTGCCTGAATAACATAGTGGCTCAACTCTTTTCCTTTAAATTTGAGCTGGCATTTCAGTGGGTCTACACCAGTATTTTAAATTGTAACTCCTATCATCTTGGTCAAGCAAGTTTGTTTTTGTCAATAAGATATCCATACCTCCTGGAGTTTCTGAATTGACAAGCTCAATATTTTAATTACAGGATCCAAAGAGAAAAATGGCAGGGTCTTGAAAAGACTTACCAATGTACTGGTTCCACTCTGGATCCAGATCAGCTTGATTGGCCAGGCACCCCTTCATCACATTCAGGCAGTAGTTCTTACAGGGTTTAACTGTTGGCATGCCTTGACAAAACGGGCAGTACAGCATCTTTGTCAGTGCTCGGATACATGGTGGACTGCTGCTTACCTGCAAGAACACAGAGTGTGAGTTATTGATACTCAGACAGCTACTTTTAAATCCATTTGAATCACATTCTGTTATAATAATAATCTCAATAGTTACATGAGTTCAATAGGATTTGAATGTTGGTCCTCTTTACATTTCTTACATACTGTAAATGCACTACAGTTGACATTTCTAAGGAAGCACAAAGTGAGATGTCCACAGAAAAAAATGTCTAAATGATATTGAAAGTTTAGCTGAATTTGATCAGAATACTCTTGCTGTCTAAAAAAGTTGCAATCAAAGGTTCATAAAGTATTTAGCTGGATTTATGCTTGATGCAAAGGATTAATGGGAATCCCACCATAGATACATGCAACGGAGGTTTTTATTTATAGTTCTGCATCAGATTTCACCCAATGATCACCCCAACACAACACCAGAGAGATGCATCTTACATGATCAGATAGTGTCCTACTTTAATTATTATATTCCCCACAGTAACTGTTACATTTTATATTATGTAGTGATGGTGAGTGCTTGAGTTACAGTTGTAGCTAAATTCTATTTTGTCTTTGTCTCTTTACTGAATAAGAGACTACTACTATGCAGTCTCCATGTTCATATTAATTCATTTGCTGCAATAAAGAGCAGGGTCATGATAAGCAGAAGGTTTGCAGAGGAGCTGGCTATGCTTGATGTGCATTAATGAAAACAAAAAGACTATTGTCTTTGTTCAACTTCCTGAGCATTGTCTTCATTATCAATAATCTCCTCCAGCATCTGGAACTTGTAGGAGAAAACAAAAGCAGCAGAAGCTGACTAATCACAGTTCTAGCAGTCCCCAGCATAACCATATCATTCCTAATGTGTAGTTGAGGAGGCACATATCCTCTATGGTGAACACTACAGTGTAGCTGCAGAGCCTACGTTTGTAGTTGCCTTAGGGCTGCAATCCCTTACTGCAGAGGGTTTTTTTTAGTTTGCACATTCAGAAATGACACGAGAGCCCAGACAAGAGAGATTTGGCCGACCAGACGCTTTCAAAGCATGTGACCATGACTCCTTCATTAGATTAGTTACAACAGTCAGGTAATTTGAGCTGCATTTAAATGTCAAATATTAATGAAGTCAAATATTCATTTAGCCCACTCATCTGCCAGAAACTTTCAATATTTTCCTTTCCCCTGATTTCATATGCAAACAGATGTTATTGTGTGAGGAGTAGGAGGGTGGTAAGGTCTCCTCATACACCAAGCTATAAACATCCATCAAATACAAAGGTCCAAATAATAAATAACACATGATGTAGAAGGGACAAGCAGAAATATCACATATTGTTTTTACAGATAATCCACAAATAGGAATTTATGAGCTTTTTATATAGGTAAACTCCATGATGATGATGATGATGATGATGATGATGATGATGATGATGATGATGATTACAATAAAATAAAATAATAAAATATCCTTATTATGAGATTAATAATAATAATAATAATAATAATGATGAAGAATACAAACAATAAAACAACAATAGTAATTAAAAGGATAAAAGATGGATGGATGGAAATAAAACAGTACGGTATCAATTAAATAAAGCCCTGCTCATAAATATAACTTGAAGCAAATAGTTTTAATCAGATTCATTTGACTTAAATATTGTGATATGAATCAACTGTTGGTCCCTTCAATGAACAGCAGATAATTGCAAATATAGAGAAATCCGATTCAGGAAGTACAATATAGTGATAGTGAAGTAATATCCACAGACCAAACAACATGAACAATAGATTGTGTTTCAAATGCACATGTACAACATCTTATTAGTGACTGTCTGCTCTGCCTTGTGTAAGTTGGTATAGTGACATTTCAGATAGCAAATACAAACTTTACTGCATGACCTAGTAAAAAGTGATTTTCTTAGATGATTTCTAAAGAGCATACTGCATTCAACATTCTTGCTTTCAACACTCAGCTGCTTGAATTCTGTAGCCTTGTCAAGATGTTTGAAGTGAAAGCTCCTGGGTCGCAGTTAATGGCCTTTTTTCTGTGTTCCATGATGAACCAACAAGCATCTTATTAAGCATCTTTCAGGCTGAAAACCCATCCATTTCCAGATTACACCCAGACCTGCAATGCTAGGACGTTCCAATGTATCATTTACTGTACTCTTCCACTTTTAATATCTTATGTGCTAGTGGAAATAAGTCAGGTTTCTTTTATTAAATGGAAATTAAGGTATAATAACATACCTGAAGCCAAAAAGACATTGAATGAAAAACTATATCAGCAGGGCAGAAACATAATTTTTCAGTCTTTCAGAGAAAACCTTCAGCCCAATCACACAAATTTATTTTGAGCCTGAAATGTAGCAGAGGTGTTGGCTACCATAGAAACAGTTGATGAGCTCTTAATCAGCTGGATATATAAAGGCATACATTTATGAGTAAGTCATGACTACAAAGTACAGTGAAAGAACAAATGGCAAATATCTTTTGCAGTGGTCTTCACCAGCCCCAAATTGGGAGAACAACAGACACTGATACTGACTTTAAATAGATAAACATATTGTTTGATATTATAAATGAATGTAATATCATACTGTTGTTGTGGTAGTGAAAGGGTTATGGGTAATATTCCTAATATATAAATGAAAAAAGATATTAAATAGGCTTTGGTCCTTGCACTGGAATATGCATACCAAGGCTTTATGGATCTGCTAAACAAAAGAAGGAGTACTTTATGTAGTAACATGATATTTTAAAGACCATTATGCATTATTGCCTATACCTCATTATTTAAGAAATGGGTAATGTAAAGCAAGTTGTTCAAGCCTAAACTATGGAAAGTAGTTAAATGAAAATCAAGTGGCTGAAAGTTTCTCTCTAATTGGCATTGGACTGTAATAACTCTTTGAATATTATTTTATATAGCAAAATAATACTCATCAAGCAGTTTATTAGGAACACCTGTGCAATCTAATGCAATCCAAAACAACTTTTCTGCCAATTCTGCTTTTCCAATCCCCTGTGGGATGGACAAAATATTTTGTACAGGAACACTTCTCAGTTTAATGCACTCCAGTACACCACCGCTACCACCCACTAGCACCTCAGTAATAAACATAAAGTCAAATTATCACCTTTCTGGCAATGTCAGCAAAAACAGAAAATGTATAGGCTTCGTAAAAGTCGAATTTGTGACAGAGCTGTTGTGTGGGATTGCATTAGATTGCACAGGTATGCTAACAATGTACTCACAAAAGTATATTGCAAAGTGTTTTACAGTGATAAGGATAATGGAGCAACAGATGGTTATAACATGAAACATAAAAGAATAAAAATAAGATTAAAAAACATACAATTTTAATTTTTTTAAAAAGATTTTTGCCTGCCTGAGAGCCTTACACAGCAAACACAAATTAAGGAAAACATAATACAAGTTAATACAAGTTCTGAGTTTGGAGAGTTTTTATCTTTATGTGATATTGAAACCCACCACAGTTGTAGTTGTCTATTTTAGATTTATAATTAAAAAAATGAGAATCTCAGTGGTGAGAGATTATGTTCGAAAGCAGCAACAATTTTTCAAACTACAGTGAAAAGCAAGCAACAAACTTAATCTTAAAATAATCTGTAGAGGGGCCAACATTAAATTGAAGACTTTGTAAAGACAACACAAGAAGAAAAGACAAAAGCTTTTTCTATGAATAAAAAGTGTGTTTCAGAGATGTAAAGTGTCAAGGGATGTGCCTAGCCGCTGCGAGTGTGGGTGTCTTCTCCAAGTTTGCAAATGAGAGAATTGACCTGATCTCGGTGACATGTGTTAATGATTGATGTGCCTGGATCTGTACCTCTTTCTAATCCCAGTGGTAAGTATCATAAAGAGGAGTGGGGCTATTTTGTAGCCCAACAGAGTCAGGCTTCAAGGAAGGGCAGACCTGCCCTGACAACTTCACACATCAAGTGGCAGACGACTGCCGCGACTTGTCACATACTAAGTTGAAACTGAATATTCTAGAAATGTTCCAGTCCACATCTATCACACCTGACACATGAGTAGGGCAGCATTACAAAAAATAGACAGGAATCTGTTTCAGTGGATTTAAAGGTTATAATGAATAATTCTTATTAGTTATGATTGTTAATACTACTACTACTACTACAACTACTACTAATAACAATCATAATTCATTCGATCATACTGTAAAAATACATAAAAAGTAAATCTATAACCTCTAAAAAAGAATGATGTGACTTTAAAAACATACCGTCTTTTCTCTGTGACACTAATCATCATATGAATTAGCAATATGATAATACTTTAATCAATAAGGTAACAATAATGATATTTCTGGACAATTGTTTGACTCCGTTCTTTAATAGTGCCTTCACATGTTCTCATAGATTGCATTACAAAATCTTATGAATAATAACTAGACAAATTAAATGAATACACCAAAACTCATTATTTTAATTCTGTTGTATAATGCAATTAAGTGATTGAACTGATTGAATAAATGTTTCACTCAGTAGTGATCTACACTGGCAACACAGTGTAATATAATCACCTATTCATTTTACAAAGTTAATGTAGCCCATTAATGACCACCAAGACTCTAATGGAAACACAGCACAGTGTTGTCATATTGTCTACGCCTTTGCAGGTCTAAAATGCACTGCTGTCTGGCTCAAGTAAGTGCACTGTATTCATTTGATAAAATTGTTCCAGTCAGTTAGCCGCATGAGAATTTAAACACGTTAAGAATTAATAAGCATATAGAAGATTTTAATCACATCAAATAAACAGAAGCAGATACTCTGTTTGTTTAATCATTGGGGATAAGTGTGAGCTTTATTTGTGAGACGCAGACTCCAGACATGAGTCTTTGCTACCCCAAAGTATCCCCGCCCATTTTTCTCATCTCTTAAGCTGTGAAAAGATATAAAGTACTACATTATCTGCCTTAATTCAATATATCCCGGTAGCAATAAGCATGGATGTCACATCTTAGAAGCGCTTTGCAACAGACACCTCAAGCAGAGTGTCTTATTTCATTATGCTTACACCCAATCCCTCATGATGAGTTTATACCCTGGGGATCAAAGGGCTACAGTCTCAGACACATGACCTGGATCTCAGGTCCCGATGAAATGTCAAGAGGTGAAGCTGGGACATGCTCGCTTACAAGAAACGCAGGGTGTAACTCGGTAAACACGTGCTACAACACATCCTCTGCGACCGCTTATAAATTAGCCTCGCCACTACTACTGGTGGGAGGTAAACTGATAGTGGGAACATGTTTAAAGTTCATGGAGTGCACTATGGTCAAACAGAAAGTGGATAATGAATATCGTATAGAGAAGCACTTTTCCTCAGTGATTTTTCTGTCTCTGATGATGGAGGTTTCTATATTTCCATTGCCTTCTGTTTATATTCCATATAGTGGGTCTATAAATATTTATAATTGTGTTGATAATCCAATCTAACTGATATCAATACAGTGGTGAATGTAATGCCAGGGTGGCTAGGGATTTGCAGCATAGTGCTTATCAGTGCTTCTCTCAACACATAAGAAGGCATGCAGAAACAGCCCTGTTGTTGTTGAGTGTGACTAAATTGAAAGCCTTAGCCTCTTTCTTTCCCTTTAATCTTACTTTGTACATGATAAAAACTACACACAGTCCCAGGGCAGTATGATACACTGCAGAAGCAGCATTACGATTGCATCAAACAGAATACTAAGGCTACAGCATGATTAATGGCTTCTGTATACCGGGTGAACAAATATTAGCCAATAGAGCAATACAAACTGACAATTTCTTAAGCTATTTCTTTTCTCTCCTCTGTCAGTGTCTGGGCATTTCTCCTGAGCAATTTGCATGCAGTGTTCCAGACAGCACCTGAACAAGCTGCCTGAGGCCCAACTTTCTTAAGATGAGTACCAAGAGAGCACACGGAAAAGTATCAGGGAGGAACTTGTTTGCAGTAGAAAACCAGGGGGAAAAGTGTGCTTGCTGCAGAAACACCAAACAAGACCTTGGCCTTGTTGAAATTTGCTTATGAAACACAGCAAATCATAATTTCACCTGAGGTCAAATACGGAATATTTTTCCAGCATAATCAGTGTGTGGAGTAAAACGAAATTGCACAGTATCATTTTGGAACTGACAGAATCAAGCAGTCGACTTGGTGTTCAATGATCCAGTTTAAATTTGAATTTTACATGTTTACCTTAGACACTCGCTGAGCCACCTCCCGGCCGACAGAGAGCCCTTGAACAAATGTGCGTGCGGCGATGAATGCCCGGGTAACCTGAGCCTTGAGCTTCCTGGGCACATCTCCGAAGGGCTTGAGCTGGTCAGTGTACTTACTGATACATTCCAGATACTCCTCTGTGATGACGTACTGGGAGTTGAGTAGCGTGAACATACGCTCCAGCAGTCGTGACCAAAAGTCATTAAGCATTTCCTCCAGGTTGACATTTCCTCCCGTGTAATAGCGTTTCAGCTCAGCAAACAAGTTCGCAAAGACCTCAGAGTTCTGCATGTAAGGTTTGCCATACGTCCTCACAAACATCTCGTGCAGGGACCTCTCCGTGTTCTCCAGCAGCTCCAAGAAGAATTCTGGGTTAAAGAAGAAAAGAGAAAGTGACACTTATTGTCTGATTTTCTTCCACAAGCAATGCATTTGATGCCTTGGTATGAGTACAGAGACTACAGTTAGGATTAAAATAGAAATGAAGAAAATTACACTAAATGTGTCTGATTGCAAGATAGAATTCTGCTTAAACGGCTGCATTTATAGAATACTTTTATCCAAAAAGGCTTTACAATGTCTCTGATGCTCACACACATCCATTCACACACACACTCACACACTCACACACGACACAAGCTACCACACAGGGTGAAAACCATTGAGAACAATTTGGGGTTCATTTTCCTGCCCAAAGACACTTCAACGTACAAATAAGAGTCGTCAAGGATTGATGATTGGACCTCCATCTACCACCTGAGTCACAGCCACCCCTTATAAAGGATGTTGCTGCCTTAAAAAACGATACCTTGATTGCAGTGCTATCAATATCAAATACGCCAACAACCAAAATATTCAAAAATAGTAGATCAATTAGGGTGTCTGATGTTGATTTAATTTGCAAGAGATTTCACAGCTTTGTTAATTTTATCTCAGCTGAACTACTTTTGACATTGCATAGGGAGCCCTCCACACAAACCTCTGTAAACCAATAATTTCCATGTCTGCAGTGTATGAGGTCTGTATTGTCCATATCTCAAAATACATTCCTGTGCCTTGGTGCTGTAGAAAGGGTATATATATGGTATTGCTGAATGATTTCCTATACATGCATATGCTGGTAGCACAGAACTGTCAAAGGAAGTGCAGCAAATCCTTCAACATGAATATGAGTCCACTATATATTTTATCAGTAGGATTTCTAGACACTCTACACTCTTTCTAGGCACCATTTGTTGTTTGCTTCATTACCTCTATGACTCATCAGAAATTGGGATGAGATGATAATATTTCTGACCATCTGCTATTCATAATGAAAATTCTGCCTTTCAAGGACCAAGGTTAAATTTTAAATAGGATTCAAAACTCTACACATTTCACAGCAAAGTGCAATAGTTCAAAACTAGTCAGAGGAGACTCCAGTCCTTAATAGACTGCTGGAGATTACAGACATTCTATTTATATGCCCTGGATATAGACTTTTATAGGGCAATATGTTTAATTTGATGCTTTAAAGGAGCATTAATTGATTTTTCTGGTCAACTTTGGGGCAATAGAAATAACCTAGTCAGTGGTTGCGAGTACATGTGGCACACTTGGTGCTGGGCCTGAAGCTTATGTTGGGTTTATCAGAGCTTTTCATTGAAAACAACTTCCTGCTGCATTCAATCAATCAATCAATCAATCTTTATTTATATAGCGCCAAATCACACAAAAGTCATCTCAAGGCACTTTACACATAGAGCAGGTCTAAACCGTACTCTTCAGGTTGTTGACAGTGGTGAGTCTGGATCAAAAAGGAGAAGTTTGACAATGAGCTTAAAGACTGTAAAACAGAGCTGTGGGGAATTGCATAGTCGGCTGACACATCTCTGGATTTGTCACTATAGGCTTTTCCTTTTAAGTTACATTTTTTTGTAATTTGATCCACTGTAAATACAAAGAAATGAATTAGTGCAGCTATAAAGTCTCTACTGTAGTTTTGCTGCGTGGGTGATGCCTGTACCAGCATGAAAGCTATCAAAATGACATTATTATTATTAATATTTTTTTCTCTTCAGCTTTGTCGACTATTAAGACTACTGAGACCTTGTAGACAAGTGAGTGCATTTTACAGTAACTGCCACCCTTGTACAGCTTATATAAAGTGTGTCCTGAATTAGCATCTGAAGTAATTCATGGTAGGTAGGTCAAATGACATATTCAGACCACATAACCGCTAAGAGATCCATCCTGCTTGTCTGAGCAATACACATTACAGTCACTTGTCAGAATTGCCCCGATAAAACTGTAATGGATTTGAAGAGGTCAACAGTGTTCAGTAATGCTGGTGAAATTACAGACTAGAGCATGAGAGACAAAATGGCATGATATCACACTAAGTTATAGCTGGTCTTATCGCACAAGAAAAGAACAAAAACACCATATCTGCTAAGTAGTACAACACTCAGAACATTGTTTTATAATGTCCTTATCTCAATCTATTTAGTCAATTACTGTTTGAGTTTTGCCACACATTGCATGCTTGTTAAATATTTGCTTTCTCTATTATTATCACAATGAATTATCGGTTAACAACTTCTAATCACTCACCAGTGACAGTGTTAAGTATACAACGTCCTCTGGGGAGTTTTACATGTGTTCTTCTGCTATTTAAAGAGGATAGGAGTTTTTCTTTTATGAGTACATATAGCATGCAGGACTTCTGATGTTCCAAGTATAGTTTTTATTTAGCATTCTTGAGACTATGGTGCAGTAATCAAAGACTACAGTGAGCAGTAATGTAAATATGCACAGCCCCAAGCATGATTTGTATTTCAGTGACTAGTCAGCAACGCTAAGCAATATGTACACTGATTAATGACAGCTTCAAAACAAATTTAATTGAAAAAATATGCATTTTAGGAAAGCAGTCAAGTTCTTTTCCCCAATTCATCAACTGAGATATTAATTGAATATAACCAGTGTAATTAAGGAAGGATTTATTGTTAGTATTTGATATAATTCTATGTGTTGCTGAATGATTAAATATATTATTAATGACCTTGGTATACTTCAATGAAACATTTTCACAACATGTAATCTAAAAAAGGACAACTCAATTTAATTAGTGCAAACTCATGACTGGCAACAGCAAATTTAGTGAAATGACAGATAAATGAAGATCAGGGAAGCTCAAATAAATCCTTAACACATCTTAGTAATTAAGAGCTCTGCAAGAGCTGCAAATGGAGGATAACGCTGCTGAAATGCTGGACAGGGGAGATTCTAATACTCCCCAGCTTGAATAGAGTTCATTACATTTCTCTGATAAGGCTCAGTTTGGCTCCAATCCTTCACTGTGCACAGAGGTTACACAGAGCCATTCTCCCTCCGATAAAGATAAAGCCGGTGTTTCTGTGCTTGCTGTCACAGAAACCAACTGATGGACGCTCTCTCAGATGTATATTTGAATTTTGGGCTTTTCAATTATGACACAATGAACACTATAGAGTCAAGTTGATTTGGTCTTAAAGGATAGGTTTGGATTTTTTCATGTCTGTCTTAATACAATACTGATATCCCAAGATGCCAAGATGTGAAATGGGTCTTGTAACAATTCATTATCACTGTACCTATACCTACTATTCATACTAACCCTGAAGTTATTTTATCAGAATGCAACTACACTGTATAAACATGAGGCCAAAAATCCATGGACCCCACTTTAAACCCCTAAACTTTAAAACACACAGCTATCTGAGGGAGAATTTGATGACCCTGGTGGGAAGATGGTCTGCAGAGTTAATTACTGCAAAGTCTCCTGAACTGTGACCAGTCATAACTTAAGCAGATTAAAATGGTTTGTTTTTACACAATGATCTGTCCTTCATTTGAGTAAATACAAACTGTGATAACACTATAGGACCACATTCTCACTAGACCACATACAAGAGCCTCACAGTAGGTTGCAATCTGAGAATATCATTCAGGTCATGTCATTACTGCAAAAACTTAAAAATAATCGATAATTTAACCTTGATTTGTGAAAGCTGAGACTTGGTCATCATTTCAAATATAAATGCAGTATCATTTTTGATATTACTGTTTGTTTGTTTTTTCAATTTCTCTGATTTGATTGATTTGATAAATGGAGAACGTGTTTAAAATGAAGTCATTTCTTAGATAGTTGAGTTGTTGAGATCCATGGGTTGACTTTGTTTGACTGTGGTTTGTAAGATTGTTTCTAAATTGGTTTGTTTTATGTGGAAAATACACAACTGATTGGACACATTTGATTTGAGAGTTTGATTACTTTTTTACAGAAATAAGAATAACTGGGCGCACTTGCAAGGAATAGGTTGAATTTTCATTAAAATGAGCCTCCCCCTTAAAAAAACAAAAACACAGAAATAATCCTTTATGTGGCAGTTGAGTGCAAAGATGCTAATGTGTCTCCTAACATGTTACTTTGAGATCAGCATTTGATTTCAAGGCCACACATCAATAAAAATGGAAAAATGTTTTTCCTGGTAATTTGTCAAATGTCCTTCATGTAAAACACATGACTGCAAGCAACACATTAAAACTATCAGAAATTGATCAGCAAAGGTATCCTGAGTAAACTATGAAAATGACATGGTACCCAGATAGCATGCGAATGTGGGCCACTTGAGGCAATGATCCGGCACTGTAGGCATTCTTCTGGCCCGGATAAAACAGACGTGAACCTAAACTGGCCGATGTAGTAAATGCTACATTTGGGCCAAATATCACAAAACGAATATGGCCCATCTTTGGCCGAAATATGGCAAGTATGGCAATGACTAATCCGGATGTGAGCCTAAAGAGGCCCACATATAAGGAAACATACTTGGCCCACCTTTGTTGAAACATATTTGGGCCAGTCTTGGCCGAACTGGTTTATTTGGTGTGTTTTTGGTTGACATCTGGCATTGTGATGGCTTGGTTATGGCCCACTTTTGGCAAACATGAGCGGACCGCCCAAGTGCCATCATTCCATGCTGTATGTGGGCCGGATGAACATGTCAGGTGTGGGCCAGATATGGGCCAAAAGAATTTTGCTATCTGGGTATGCTTTAATAAACAGTGTGTTATCTCCAGCAGAGACACTCTGGGCCTTCTCCTAACGGACCCCAGTCAGTCAAAGAGGGAACCCATCTTCCACTTTGTGATTATTGAAACTGCATAATATAACAATCACAGTCTGAAATGCAACCTCCTTGAGCACTCATGCCTGCAGATGAAACTAGCAATTTTGTTGCTAAGGAAAGCACTTTGAATTCCACATGTCAATCGTAACATGTCATTGATTGGTCTGACAGGAAGCGCCCGTCTACAGAGGGCTGCTCTGAGTGCTATGCTGCTGTAGAGAACATGACAGGCTGACCTTTAATGTCTCCATTTCCTTCTGTTAATTCCTGCAGCCTTCTTATTGTGAGTCACAGTGGCAGTTAAAAGCAGAGGCATGCAATATGAAATCACAGCTGCTAATTAAAAAGGAAATGGTGTGCTGGTGATTTAAGACAAAGACATCTTACATAAAGGTCTAATGTAATCAAACCATATTCAATTCTTTAAAGGATTGGTTCAAAATAGTCTGTTTTTAAACAATAGTCAGGTGGCCAAATGAATACTAGATTAGGTTTTTCTTGTTGTAATCACTCCTAATGATATGGACTTACTTAATGAAATTACGAAAAGAGGAATATTTTTGATAGGGTGCTGGTTTATTAAAGGTTGTGGGATGTGACACTGCATTTTAGCACCCTGAAATTTAAACAAATATACACAATTTGAAAAAATTAAAGCGGTATAAGGTTTTGAATTTTCTATATTACACTATATACACTGAAGCTTGTCCATCAGGTAAAGTTCCAGACATTTGTACCCCAAAGTGTATAGAGATATAGCACTGTGGCATTTCTAACTGAGTCCTCTTAGGTACTCTTACAGTCTCCAACCATAAGACGTTTTATACTATAGAGGAGTTTTGTTGATCTAGTCACATCCACACCTGGTAGCTAGCCAGCACAGTACAGTCTTCCATGGTTGGCAGCTTTAGAGTAGTAATTTTGGATTTTGTGCTTTGCTCAAGGGCAATGGCTGTTGAGGGACGAGAAATCCCTGTCTCATTTTTTATACTCTTAGATAAAGATACAGCTTTTACAAGGTTGTAAAATTCTACAGGAATTTTACAACCTTCTGACAATGCAACTGATGCCATTTGGTGCCGGTTGCAAAATATTTTCTTTGTAGACTGCCAGCAGAATTTTGAGCAGCGATTAAAAAAAAAGGAAAGAAAAGTGTGTGAGTCAGTGACTCCAAAGAAGATCAATTGTGGAGGATGGACCACATTACTATTCTGTTTGACTATCCAGCAGCATAATGTTGGTGGTCAGAGGAGGGGCAACAATTGATTAGTAATTAAGACCCTTGACTTAGTCTTTAATGAGCGAGGTAGAAAATAATTCTCTGTGCCAGCCATTCTCTGGGCAGCTTTTTCATAGGGTTTTAGGATACATATTAAGACTGATAATATATAGCAGTGCTATTTAATACATGGATTAATAAATGGCACTAACTACTGCATCTATGCAGCATTGATTTTTCAGATATTGCTGTTTCTCTATTAGACTCATACAGCTGTACTGTATAACTGTGGCGTTGTGGATATTTCTGTATCTCTGCTGAGATGATCTTGGCATAGTCGAGACTGTGCCCTCTCAACGTGACACATAGGCTGTGGTGTCAGGTGTGTGTGGGCTGGCCAGCTACTGTCAGCTACAGTAACACTCATCACAAGCTCTGCATTAAGAGAGGAAAATACACAGATGCTGACTCTGTGTAGGTGAAACTCCAAAGCCAGGTGCTAAATAGATGGTAAAGAGCATCTACATGATGTAACAGCACTGCATTATATAGATCTTGTATTCTGGCTTAGTATCTATGGAGCCAGGACAGTGAATTTAAAATTTGGCATTGAAAACAAAGCCTGAACTTCAAGAAGAAACATTGGCATTGAAACACTTGTATTGGAAAAAAAAGTTATATTGGCACTGAAAAACCTTGCACTGAAAAATAAAACTATTAAAATTAAGCTATTGATAAAATATGAATGTAATGTACAAGCACTTGCAGTCTTATTTTTTTGAATTCTGACATGTTTTTCAATGACAATCTGATTAATGGAAGCCAATGAATATGCCTACCTGGATAGACAAAGAGATTAGGGAACTCAAAAATCATCTGACAAATTCAAGAAGTGACAAGAGACTCGTTGTTTATGACCACATTACTACATGACTGCACATACTTTTTGTGTCATGTCCTGCCTCCTGCTCGCTCTACCGATGCATCACCCCTCACTTAAACCAAACAGAGTACTCCCAGTAGGTGGAAACACATCTGACACAATATCCTGCTGTGTGATACCTGTCTGAAAAGGCAACTCCAGACGACGCTGAACGTGATTCTCTGGAGTTCATATTATAAAACTCCTTATGTTGATGACAGAGATGCCAATCTGGATGTTTTACAATATTTTAGTAACCTGCACCAGACTAATCCTTACTGACTGCACGCTGTGACAGTTTAACTTAATAAACAAGACACTGAAAGAAAATGGTTTTATGAATTTTGCTTTTTTTGTTGATAAAGGATACAGCTTTCACCAATTTACACCTACTGCAGTGGGATAATTTAGATTTGTACGTAGCTGTTTGTATGTAGGTCCTGACACATTAAAGGTATAATAAGCGATGTGGGGGAAAACGAGGAGAAAAGTTGTTGATAGTTGAGTGAAAACCAAAACAACCCCCCCCCCCACCCACACACACACACACACACACACACACGGCCTGGGCTCTGGGCTTTGGGCTTCAGCAGATAAATGTGTGGCTCGGAACGAGCATGGAGCGAGCCAGCGCAACAATGCTCCAGCCAATCAGAGACAGGGAGCGTTCATGCGTGTTCACGGTCAGACAGAGGGAGAGGGGAGGTTACGTAGTGTACGCAGTCAGAGCGAGAAACGTCTGGTACAAACATAGTGGAGACGGAGAGGTGACCAAGAAACATCCAGAGAAGACAAAGGTAGAAGAACATTTAATATAAAAGTAGGACTTTGACCAGACAAGGACTCGCGGACACATCGGTATGGTTTTAACGGCGGAGGGACCGACGGAGACCTGGCGGAGGAACCGATGGAGACCTGGCGGAGAAGCGGAGAGTGAAGGCGGACGCTTATCTGCCGGACAGGTGAGTAACATCAGCGCTGCTTCACATAAACTGTTACGTTACCTGCTGACAGCTCACTGCCTAGTTAGTCAGGATGTTGTTGTTGTGATGTTATTTGTAAAGTAGCAGAGTTGTTACTACAGCTGTTTGACGCTCTGCACGTTAGCTTCGCAGCTAACGTTAGCAGCGTGCTAACGTAACCTACAACGTAGCTGCTGTGTTGTTGGTCGCTGTGTATCTGGTGTTTGTTCACTGCTTCCAAAGTGTTTACAGTCATTAAGACATACAAACACAGGTTTGCTATCACACTAATCTTACATGAGATTGAGACGTGGTCTGGTGTTAGCCAGGCTAGCCACCTGTACTATCAGAGCAATACATGCTGCTATCAAACTATAACTTACCGTCCCGCAGCAGACGCTGCAGACTCCTCCATGTTGGTTAGCTTGCAGTGTTACGTCCATTACCATGACAATGCGCGTCCATGAACTTCGGGGGTGGAGCCCCAGAAAGAGCATGAAAGGGAGGGGGGGGGGGGGTTGTTTTGGTTTTCACTCAAATATCAACAATTTTTTTCCTCGTTTTCCTCCACATCGCTTACTATACCTTTAATTACTCAGTTGTCAATTTTATGTTAGTATTTCATCAAGTAATGTCAAGCTCAGACAGCTGCGCTGTCACTTCTCAAATTTAGTCTAAAACAAAAAATAGATGTGAACCTTGCCTCACAGGTTTCGTGCAACTTTATAGATCATTTTGCAAAAGTATTTTGTATCAAATACCACATGATGTAAAATGAAGTTATAAAAAAAACAATGTGACTTTTTAAAATACATAGATTTTTCAGCAGGTCACAACATTGTTTCATATTTTATCCACTGCAGTCAACTGAAGTCCTCCACCAGCTCCCTGGCTTGAATCACTTACAGCATGTTTTTTTATATCTGTTATTAATTTTTGAACAGATGACATATTGTCAATAGTACACTGCTCTCTCCAGATTGGTATCGTTCCCCATTGCATGAAAACCACTACATAAGTAAAAAGTCCAACACCACGAATTCGTTAATACTGATTCATGAAAATAGTGTTTAATACTGGGACATGGAGTCAGAGAAATAAAAAGAAAAAACCTTTATATATGTGTTTGTTCCTCATATTGTCTGACAGTGGTTGGTTGATATCTACTCAAAACTAATGATCATTTTTTATTATAAGGGAGATAGGGAAATTCAAATAAATCAATATTTCCCATTTGGGTAGTCAGCAGAGACATTCAGCAGCCACAGAGCCCCCGGACAGCAAAAGGCTGCAGAGTTGAAACCTTCATATGGCATCTGGTTAGTTGCTGATGAAATCATGAAGAGTGGCAGCAAACCCCAAGAGGAAAGCCTGGAGTCATGCATCTAAGTGCTGCAGGACAAACCCCATTTCCACCCTCACTGGAGTCATCCTTATGACATTCACTAGCCTGACAGCAGCTGATCAAAATAACACTCATTTATTTATGCACACTTCCAGGAATCACGTGTGAGTTGCTAAAGAAGTACATATTCCTGGAAAAAATCAGACAGACAGGCAGTACCCAGGCATCGTGGCATTGAGTTTCTGGCCAATGAGAACATGCTGTAATTCAATAGTATTTGTTTCATATAATATGTTGAATAGTTTGAAAATAATGGGCATGGAGAGACAAGACATTGACTGCTGAATATTACATTGTGCTATTAATCACTTAAACATTATTCAGCTGTTGACCGTGTGGTGTTAGGTAACCCAGTGAAAATCTGAGATTCAATCCTCTACTTTGGAACAAAGATTAGAGTTACTTTTGGGTTAAATTCAGTCCAGGAGTAATTCAAGAGTAATGCTAATCTTGGTTCGGTTACTTAAATAGTTTCATCAACAGAATATTTGGACTGTTGCTGCTAAACCCTGAGTTTAGCAGCAACCTATAGGCTTCTTTTAAATAGAGGCAGCGTTTTATGCATATTTGATCCTTTGTATTATTGATTATATATGTGTGTTTTTTTATTTATAGATATTTATATGATTACATTTCCTGTGAAGTTTATCGTTTTATACAATAATGTTTATCGTTAGAATGCAAAATATCATGGCCTCCATTACATATCTTTGTCACAAGTGTCTGATAACCACATGTGAGGGATCGTTACATAAAATACACACACACACACACACACACACACACACACATATCATATTTATCTATATATATATTTATAACAATATCAGCCGTTATATCAATATCAGAATTTTTAAATTCTATCTATCTATCTATCTATCTATCTATCTATCTATCTATCTATCTATCTATCTATCTATCTATCTATCTATCTATCAGCAATACTTTTGTTGTGATCTTTGCATTACCTATATCCCCATTATAAGATTTGCCCTTGGTTAAAATAATAGGAAAGAAAGGGAGAAGAGGGAAGGGGAAAAAAGGAAAAGAAGTGAGAGAAGAAGGGGAACTGGGGAGAAAATGGGGGGGGGGGGCATTCTCACATGCTGTGAGTCATAACCATAACCCTATCATGCCCTATCATCTGCTTACAGTACTTAGCTCATGTTGATTGTCTTGTTCTTTCTTTGATGCCATATTCTTCTTGATTCAATGTTAATCTAATTGTATTGTTCACATGTTGATGTTGATCTTCGGCATGTGTTATGATGTTGCACTGTGTTAGCGTTTTGTATGAAGAAGAAAAGGGAAAAATGAAAAAGAAGGTGGTATCTTGTGAAGTGAGGGACTGTTGAATTAATCTGAGGCTAAGCCACCTCAGTGCGCATATGCAAAATGTTTTATACATGTTAATGGATTTATAATAAATAGCAGAAAAATGTCATCAGAAGTGCAGCTATAAAATGACTTGTTTTTAATGCAATTGATTATAAATGAATCATACAAAATATGATTCCTTATGGGTTCAATAATATAATATGTAAATTCCAGTCACCAGTGCAGCTACAGCACTTGCAGGTGATAACATTGAGGGCATAAAATACCCTATTATTACTTTTTTTTAACTGAAGAGTGATACCTCCACCACCCTTCCCCTCTGTGCAACACATCTAATGTTAGGAGGTATACTGTATAGTGCCATATTTTCAGACTGAAAAGAAAAGTTTCGAAAGGTTGAAACTGAGTGTTTGAAAGCTTGAAATCTAATAAAAAAGGCACTGCTCGAGGACAGCCAGCCAGCGCAGTCGATATATTTACATAATTACATGTTTTCACAACATATGCGCACCAGTTTTCAGATCACCATTTACAAGGCTTCAAACCTGAAAAACAAACTAATACATTGGGAGAACTGAAAATGTGTGGGAGAAGCACTCTAAGTTGCAGTTGTGAAGAAGGAAAACTCAAACACAAAATAATGCTTGCAGAGATTTTGATTTTCTTTCAGCCTATCAAAACATTATGCAAGCCTTCAAAACTTAGTTTCAATCTTGCAAAATCTTTTTACTAGAGTTCAAGCTTTCACACGGAATTTCAGCCTTTCGAAATAGGTTTTTTTTTAGTTTTGATATGACATGATATTCATCCCATAGGGAGCTTGAGGGATTAGTATATCTCATTAAACACTAACTAGAAGGGGCTGACTCTATAAGTGGGTGAGGTGGAGAGGTAGAGTGAGACGGGGTTCAGTAATGAGTGCATCCCCTCCCATAGCAGAGGCTCAGTGGATGTGTGGTGGTCAAGGCAGTCACTATGGGGCTAAAACAAGATCACACACAACCACCAAACAACCTTAATAATGCAGAGTTTGGCTCTGTGCTGCTGTTCAAGCTGTCAATCTGCAGTGCAAGAAGCCATGTTTGTCTAATCCAACAAGAGGGTTCTCCACTCGAAAGCATATTAATGAGATTTTCACATCTTGTCTCCTCTTGAGGGAGGACAGCTACAGAACTACAAACAGCAAATCCTTTCAAATTAACACATACAGTCTCAATCCTTTCATTTTCCCTTGTGCAGCATTTTGTTCTACACTGACTGACCATTAAAAAACTTTTCCAATATACAAAACAGAAAAATTAAATCAGCATTTTGCATTCAGTAACAAAGACTTACCATCAAATCTTTTATGTCTGGAAACAAAGGTGCTTCTTAATTCATGACTCATTGTATCAACCAGATCCCCAAAGTCCTGTTTACTCTGTTGGCCAAATCCATCCTCCATTTCTTGGGTGCAACACGTGTTTCCCTGTGGACATACACGAAGATGTTCACCTGCAAAACAGACATAAAAAAAAAAGTTTTTGTACAATATCCATAAATAAATAATGACACTCACCATGATCCTCTACTCTCCTTCATGGTCACCAGATGAAAAATCCTACTGTCTCCCCGACTTGCCACCAGCAGGTTGAAATTACTATACTACTATTTTATAGTATTGCCAAGTATTGAATAGATTGCAGGAAAACTGGGTAAAGACCACTGACTGTATATATATGGATGACTCATCTCCACTTCCTACCATTATACAAAAGTGGAGTCAAAATATCTCCTTACCTTAGTACAATTTCATGTAGACTCCCTTGTTATTATGACTGTTGTGCAAGTTCACAGTTATCCAAAAATCCAGATCAAGCTCTCAGTCTAGCAGGAAGGCCACTTAAAAAAGGTTTTGTCTTAGTCCTATATCATTGAAGCTGATTACATTACATGCTATGTTTTCCCATATAGCCTTCTATGTTGCAGGAAAGGTGTGTGGGATGAACCTCCAAAATCTCAGTCTCAGGTCTAAATGAACATTTACAGTTGGAATAGCCCGTACATGTATTAGTTCTTAAAACATTTTTCTTAGCTCTTAAACCTTTTAGCCCACACTAAAAACAAATCTGGTGCTTGTCAGGGCCATTTGACCTTTCCACAAAAGTGATGTAGGCAGCAACAAAGTCTGGACACAAACGGTCAGCTTGAGACAGCTTGAGATGCATAATAGAGACAGGTGTAAACAGCAATGTTTCTCGGTTGTCCATTTGTGATCAGATTACCCAAGACACATGTTAATGCCAGGCATAAACAAGGCCATTGAGATTAGAATCTGTTTTTCAAGAAACCTTGGCCAAGAGAGCAGAAGCATAAACATTGTTACAACAAACGAATACAAACGACATAAGCAGAATAAGACAAATGTCACATATTAAAACAAGTAAATCCATACCCAGTTAATATGCAATCAAAAGATTATAGACAGAATCCAGTTAAAATATTTATAAAGGTACGTTTTTAAAAACAAATCAAAATTTTTTCAAAGCAACTGAATGATAATGTTGTCCTATCCTATAAAACATTGATTTCTTATAAATGTAGCTCATAAAGCAACTGATATTCAAAGTGTCAGCAGTCCAACATTGAACACCAGTCAGGAACCATTTATCGCCATATGGAAGAGATCTGAATCTTCACTGTAATTCCTCTGTACAATGAGCTCATATAAAAAAAAAACAAAAAAAAAAAACATGATTTTGTGCAGAAGAGGAACAAAAGTGGTGCTTTTTTCATTTGGTCTGACAATAAGAAGTCTCATTGACGAGGGGTTATCAAAGTTGAATCAGTGGAGAGAACAGATAATACGTTCCTTTAAAATATTCTCACTCATTACATAATTGATGACATTGGGGAAATACTGGAGTGAATCAAAAGTTAATGATCTACATCATTCCATTTTCCCAAGCCGCAATTTTAAAAAGAGCCACAGATAATTCGGGCTCAGTCTATGACAGCATTAATTTCTTCATTTCACACTCTAAAACCCAATATCACTGTGGGAGGGGGGAGCACAACAGGAAATCAAATGGAAATACAATCATGTGATAAAATGATCAACTGCTGATAAAGACAATAAAAGGATTTGACTGAGATCAGCTAGGGAAACTCAGCCCAACCGTGAACAGAAAGTGACATGACTTCCACCGCTCTCAAAACAAACCTGTAAGACTTAGAGAAATCATTTCTAGAAAGGACGTCATGCAGTGTGCAATGTGCATGTGTGTTGCTGATAGTTGTGGTGCATTTCAACAAGACCCCGAAGTTCTCTTTACAAGTGGAATTAAAATCCGACACTGTAATTGGATTACATTTCCCTGTTGCTCAACTGTGTCTCCTGCACACACATAATGCTGATTTCTTGTCCCCTTACAGGGCACACTGAAACCAGATTTCAGCTTCTCTCTTCTCTCCTTCTCCTCAGCACTGTATATTGTCTACAATGAGTATGAGTCTCCAATCAGGCAAGCAGCTGTGAGCAGATGGCAGCTGTAAAATTCTCACTGCATGCAACAGATAGATTGCACAGCATCAGAACAAGAAATAGGTTTCACAGAGTGATCACCACACTGGGGGAGCAACATTATGGTATGAGCAGAAGATAGTTTTTGCACATTGGTGTCTGCAAATGGTGACATGAGGTAGCGTTTAAAAAATTTAGACTTCACCGCTCAGACTTCATATGACATGTCATAACCAAACTACACCCAGCACACCCATGTAAACATCCCAGCCAGCAGCCTCTGTTCCAAGAATAACCAAAGAGGAAAGATAAAAAAAAAACATAACGCTTTCTCTGAACAAAGCATGACAGAAAATAAGATGATTTGTAATAACTTCATCATTTTGCTACAGCTATGGTTGTCCAAGAATACTGCAACCTAGTGCATGTTGTGTCAATAAAGCAGCTGCTTTTGTTCACATTATAGTGAATATTAGTAGCAAGAACCAAGAAGAGTCAGCCTTTACACATGCAGACTGACTTTGACAATGGACCAGTGTATGATACCAGCAGATCAAAGTAGATCTGATAATACATACACAATGGTAACTACAGTCTGTGACAAAACAATTGTAACTCATAGGCTTCTTATCAGTTTTCAATCATCATCAGCTGGATGTACATTTGTTGAATAAGGATCCCCAATGAGCTCACAGTTCCAGCATCATACCCCTGCTCTCTTGAAACTCTTTTTCCACTGAGTAGACCTGTTTTGCCTGAAAAGTGTTTGAAATATTTGTATTTAAATTACCACTTACTGTATTTAAAAATAGTTATAAAAAATTATTGATTTAGGAATATCCTTGTTATTGCACACCGTCATTAAAAAGACCCGGCAGGAAGGATGTAAGTAGCGAGTCTCTCGGGCTACAAATTTTGAGTGCAGCCTTTTCATCAGATATGTCAAGGAGAGAGAGCAAACATCCATCTTGACACAACAACCCCACTGTGTGCTCCAGCAGTCTCAACAGAGCAAAACATCACTTAAAAATAAGCCTGTCGTACATCAACATATGGGAAGGAGCTTTCAAGGGACTTCACCACTCAGCAAAGTGCCATGACCTTCCTAGCCAAAGTTAAAACAGCACTGTGGCCTCACAGATAATCTATCTGCTAGAGCACAGAGAAAACATCAGCAACAGACAGCACAGAGTGAAGACCAGACACTTCCTTAAAAGCAAAGAAAAATAGATGCAAACACATTAAATGGTTATAGTGTAGTAAAAAGGTTGAAAGCAAATTAACCTAGTTTATTTATATTAGATTTGTATTGTCTCTGGGAGTGTAGATTTCCATTGTTGTCCTAAAACTATTACAAACACATCAGGGAGACATAATGTTGCACTGCTATGTTCAATCTTTATTATCAACATGCATTGACTTGGAGTCAATCCATTGCTCAATTCATGGACCTTGAAATGAACCAATTAATTAATTTTAAGTCTTTAAAAAACATCTGAACCTGCTTGAACTTGCTGCATTTGCATATCGTCTGGGACACAACTGGAAGAACTCAGCCATCAACAACATCACTTGTGCATGCTGTGTAAATATCTGGTAATCAGCAGGATTCTCAGAGATCAGGGAGTTTTGAACAGTTACTTAAAATGTGTCATTTCAAACTGAGATCAACATTATACATGAGGAAGCTTCATGGTAGATCCTTGGGGCTTTATGCTGTTTTTCGTTTTATATGATATGGGGCTGTGGGCCAGTTGCCAACTTGTATTGATTCAAATTTGACTGTCAATGAGACTATAAGACACTTCTTATTTTTTTCAATCAATGTTGTCTCCAACACGACTGGTTATGCAATTCAGGCATCATGTAATTGGTTTAATGAAATATCTGAACGCATACACACAATCATACAATATAATCTGATGTAATTCATATTTATTTTAATTATTTTGAATTCAAATAGAAAAACACAAATTGTGAGGGCAGGTGTGCTTGTTTTGCTCATTCAGCTATAGTCATAACAACTGTTTATGTCACCATGCATAAGAAAAAAAAACCCAACTCAACCATGCATAAAAACATTCACTGATTGAGAGCTGCGGGACTTAGTATCATGTTATTGCTTTGATTATAATGGACAGTGATCTGATCTCATACACACCAGGCTACAACAATTTCTGATCCAGAGCAGAGGTGTCATGGCTCCTCAGATATTTCAGATTGGATGGCTTTAGAAACTGTCAAATAATTACTTTTAATTAGCTTTAATAGTATAGTATAGTATATATACAAAAGTCACTTTCCTGCATACTTTTATTCATATTTATTAAGTCCTTCCAGCTGGAGAGCACTACAGAGTAGCAGTGGAGATACTACTGCCTGTCTTCACCGCAGTGTGAGGTATCATTAAACAATCTCAGTACACGCCATAAAACAGCAGACTTGAATGAATTTGTAAATTACTTACAGCTTTAGAATTTGCATATTTAAAGTGACTTTAGCTTACTATAACCCACAAGTAATTAACATTGGGGTTAGCTTGTTATCATTTTGCCTTACACATCTGGTCTGTGGGAGAGCCTCAGCCACCAAACATACTGCTGCATGGATCTGCCTGATTGCCAGATTTTAGTTCTGTGTTTGGATGTGCTACTGAGAAAAATGTTGAAACAAAGGAATAATGAACATTTCATAGATAGAAGTTATTTTACAACGTTTTCCTATCATGAACACGTTGACTTAAATATACAGTTGTCGTTGTGGAAGATGTGTTTGATCTTAGTGAACATATTGTGGAAACTTGACATCCAGCCTCATATCCTTGATTGCGAGCTGACTCCTTACTCTGCTACTGCAGTGTGACAGTTTAAGAAAACAGCTTTGTAAAGTAGTGTTATTCCAAGGTTAATATTGCAGTAGCTTTGATATAGTGAATTTGTGAGTCATGTGAACTTGCAGCTTCCATAATGACAGCAAACTTATATACAGCCACGTGCGAGTGTTGAGGAATATCAAAAGCAGCATTGTGAAGCTTAAATAAATAAAAAAATTCAGTCTCTACTCTGTATTTTAAAAATCACTGTAATAGTCATATTACACTGAAATAAAACAAATAGAATATACTTACAAAATAATTACAAAAGGAAGGATCAACTTTATTGGTGTAAATGTAAATATTTTGCTATGAAATACCTACATTAATGGACCATTTTAAGTAATTAAATGTCTTAAATTTTGTGAACCGAAACTGCTGAATATAGTACAATAAAAATAGCAAGACTACCCTATTCCAATATGACAACCACATCATACACTTAAGTATGTCTAGATAGATAGATAGATAGATAGATAGATAGATAGATAGATAGATATAGCAATATAGTGTTAATAAGTGTCATTCAATTGTAGCTCTATGTAGTTATTAATAGGAGGCATTTGATCATAAACATAGAAGTCAATAGAACATGACTGGTAACAACTTGGTTTGGTGTGAACATTAACAGCATATGACTGCATGACGCCCCTGCTCAGATCTAATTCATAGTTACTTTGAGTGGTCTGAGTGGTTGTACCGTCACCTCTTTGTTATATTTTTATATTTTAAAATCTTGGGGGGGGGGAGCAAAACCAAACCACGGGAAAAAAGTTGAAACATCCACTGATTCAGACCAGAGTAAACAAACATGCTGAAAACGCCCTAAGATTCCCCTACTCCAGTCATTTTCATACTGTCAGTGCTTAGAAAGATACCTCATCTCCTCTCAGCTAATACAGTACAATGGACACAAACAGCTCACTTCAGTGGTTACATTGAACCCAGCTGCTTTCATTGTTTACATTCAACAGTCAATTTACACTTCACTTCCTGTCAGCACACTTCAGCTCCTTTCAGCACTTGAATTGACATTTTAACAACTTTCAGTGCTTACACATCAGCTGATTCATTTCTGCCTTCATAACACTCCCTTTCACATGTAACACTTTTTTTCCCCCTATGGTTGTAGATTTGAATCACTGTCCTTATTATCAGCTAAATTTAGTTTCATTTTTACTAGATCTATGGAGCTATTGTCCTAATAAACTGTTGATTGGCAGTGACACAGTACTGAATTTTCTACCATTCAAGTA
Source organism: Scomber japonicus (assembly GCF_027409825.1). Lineage (NCBI taxonomy): Eukaryota > Metazoa > Chordata > Actinopteri > Scombriformes > Scombridae > Scomber > Scomber japonicus. Next base: position 18,742,426 of record NC_070588.1, read on the forward strand.
TACAACTACAACACAGACATATAATCTACTGTTGCTCTGTTGCTATAGCTTCGGGCAGAGTTAAGACATTAAACAGCTTGTTGGCGTGGCAAATTGTCAAAATAATGCTCTCTCTCTCTCTCTTTCTTTCTCTTCTGTCTTTCACTCACACACACACATAGACATTTAGACACACATCATAAATTGGGGGGTGGTGTAACGTCATCGAGATTTAAAAATATTTCCTATGGTGACGTTTTTAGCTTTAAGCCTTTAACAGGTTTTCACCCCATGTCCCATATTTTCAACTGAAAACTAGAACGACTGAGTGTGGTCCATGAGCGCTGCGATGGGGTTTTTGAAAACACTTGTGAAAACAAAAATAGTTCCTCAAGTAAATGTCTCAGCACAGCTTTGGGAGAGGCTTCCTTGTTTATTTACTCCATGGATCTGCGCTGACTGAGCCAAGTCTTATGCAGATGGGGGTTTTTTGTTTTCTTTTTAGCTGGTACGGTAGCAAGCATGATTTCCACCTGAAGCTGTCTATGATCCTGAACAAGCCGCTCTTTGGCAGCTGAGGGGGGAATTATTTCCCACTAATAGCCTCGTATAAAAAGTGGCCTTTGGCAAGTCATTTAGTATTAAGAGGACTGTGACGGTGAAACAAAGAGACTTGTCCCAGCCTAACCTTGTTGTATTAACCCAATCCCTGTCCTCTATTTGTACAGGGCTAATGCGAGGATGCATAACTTAAGTTCCCATCTAGCCGTAGCACAGAGCAGGTTTAACATGCATATAGAGCAGCAGGTTCCTTCTAACATTAACATTTTAATGATTCACCTGTGTTACCCATGCACCAGCACCTTGAAAAATGTAAAGAGTTTTAATGAGAGAGCTTTATGCATGCATTCGGTGATTTATTATCACTTATACAAGCTGCCATCATAGGCTGCAATTACTTAATGTAACACCCAAGTCTATAATCAAATGTACTGTCAGTCAAATCAGCTGGCTTGTTGTCACTGCTAATGAAGCTCAAAGATATTTAAATTCTACCTTCCTCCTGCTGAGATGTGCTCACATTTTAATATAATAGTGATATTTTAGCACTGATTATTTCCCATGGACTGCAAACACCATAAGTCCAGGCTTTCCTTTGTTCAAAGCACTGGTAAGAACTGGTTTCCCCATACTTCACCAGGGATAGGTAGTTTTCAAATGTGACGCTTCTCCATGTTCACCTGCTGGTAGCAAGCTGAGGAGAATTTGTTTGCTCAATAACATTACATAGCAGAGTAGATTTAGTTTTTCTGTTTCGGTTTTAGATATACTTAATGATGTTTGTATGTTTTGTATTCATTGGCTTTCTAATTTGGGGGAGCTGGTGATGTTTTTCAGGCACTGATGTTATTTCTGTGTCACTAAGAAAGAGTTGTCTTATTCTGTGTTAATGTATACATTGCAATATTCTCCCTGTTACCCCTTTGCATTACACAATAACAAATGTAGCAAATTACCATTTCAGAACTAATCTTACAGCTACTAAACAATTCATGTTGTGATTATCCACTCTAAACACCAGATTAAAGTTGAATTCAAATCAAAACACATTTAGCTCTAGCTTCTTTCAGGTGGTGCTGCACTACACCTCAGCCAGTCCAAATTATGTATACAACTAAATGTTGTATGTGAGTACTGTAATTTTTTTTGACACTGAATAAAGCATTTAAAATGATATAGAATATTAATGCTATATGGTGGTCATGATCAGTCTCAAAGGTAAAGCAATTAAACATAAATAATGCTGCAACCCCCCATAGCCAGATATGTTTTGCATACTAGGATGCAAATAAGGAAAATCAATAGCCTGTAGCAGCTAGCTAGAGAATGGATCAAGGTCCAATGTCACCTAACAACAACGTATGTTGCATTCTTGATATTTGGGCAGATAGACCTTCTACCTATGTTTACGTTCTCACTACCACCAGATACAATTAACCAATGAGCAGAGTGAACAATTTCATATGGCTTTTAGTAAAGCATTTAATGAAATAACTGATTTGGACTAGAGCAAATACACACCCTCAGATTCCCTACTCCAGTCATTTTCATCCCTTAAAGTTTAATTCATCCTCCGTGCTTAGACTAATTTCTCATCTCCCTTTAGATAATACAATCCGATAGACACAAACTCCTTTTCATAAACTGCATCTCACTCCAGTGGTTACATTTAACCCAGCTGCTATCATTGTTTACATTCAACAGTCTTTTTTTTTTCTCTAATCACAATTTCACTCACACTTCACTTCCTGTCAACACAGCAGTACTTGGACTGCCATTGTAACAACTTGCTGTGCTTACACAAAACTGTGAAGGGAGGTGTGCTCGTGTGCACATGACATCTTGGTAACTGTTTTGACAAAAGTGTAACTGTGCTGAAAACTTGTAGTAAAAAGCTTCTTTGTAAGTTGTTATACTTGCCTGCTGCCTACATAAGAATGACTTCAATCTGCAATATTATGTTTTTTTTCCATTCTATATGAAGACATTATAAATAGTACAACATTCACAAATGAATATCACACAACTCTACCTTGGAGTAGCTTGGAGAGTAAAGTGTCTGAGTTAGACCTACTTTCAGAGGTATTCATCAGTGTACCTGGCCAAAGACACTCACAGCATATGTGCCCTGCCATCTGCTGGGTCCCATGCTTCCCCAAGACTAACTTTTTTTATGGATTCACACTTGAAGCCACACTCAGTACTAACGAGATCAACATTCCTCATGTCAATGCAGTTTCACATCATTTCATCTCAAAAGGCAACCACTAACTAGTCTTCATTTTGGAAGCTTTGTGACAATGTTCCTTGGGCAAGGACATTTTTATATTCTTCCCTCAAATCTATCTTACTTTTCTCTGTGAGGGTTCCTCGTATGAGACTTCAACATATGTCTTTTAAATGCACAAACTTGTTGTAAATGACTAGTTTCAGGCTCGTTTCAGGCTGTTAAATGCCACCTGTTCATGAGGAGGTACATGTTTGTGCGATTTAATCATTTGTATAATCGACGCCCCTAAAATTGTCACCTGTTCCGCTCCTTTTGTGGGCAAGTTTGATTCTATAAAAATAAGAATTTCACTCTACATAGCTTCGACTTCTGCTGTCGTGGATCAGTACACAAAATCAAAACACATTTAGCAGATTCAGTATTATGTTAGAGGACGAGAGACAATTAGAAAATATGGTATCATTTTTGATAAGTCACCTTTTTTATGAAGGGTTTACAAGCATTCATTGATGGGTCTATTAATGGTTAAATAATCTGCTGATGCTTTATAGTAAATTAATAAGCTTTTAATGATAACCTTTGGGTTGCCAGGTTGTGGAAAATCCTCTTCAAGCATTACTTTTGCTTTGTCTCTTTTGTTCATCAGGAAACCTCTTCAAATGGGCTGTTTGGCTACGTGCTCTCCAGAGAAATGATAAAATTGGTAAATGTCACAAATTCTCAATCATAAATCAAGTTTCAATCTTTTTGTCACACTAAATTTGTCAGTACAAGTGGTTCTTGCATGAAGCCCATTGTCACTTCTTTGTCCGTTGTTAAAAGTCTCAAAACAGGTCAAACTGCATGGAGATAATTTGGGATGAAGCCATTTTATATTTTTTAATTTAGCTTTGCTTGCTGTGGTTTGAAATGGCTCAGCTGAAGATTGCTTGGGTTTGTTTCAGTTAGCCTAACCCAAACTAAAGGCTGTCCAAGCCTATCCAAGGCTGATCCAATTCCCCCCTTTGCCAGATGGGAAGTTGGATCAACCAATCCAGGCTGCACCCAAAACACTGCACTCGATTCACATCCAAAATACAGTGCTGCTCAACTCTGTTATTATATAAACATTTTCTATAAAACGTCTATGGTGCCTCGGGCTGCTGGGCTCAAGTCGTTCTCAGTTGATGGTTTCACTGATAAATAGCTTACTACAAAATTAACAATTAATGATGCTGGCTAATAATGATGCCAAGACATATGCGATGACAGGCTAATTGTGAGTGATTGAACAAATGCATCTGTTGCATATTAATTAATATATTAGTCTAACTGCAAATAAGTAAGTGGGTGGATAGAATGTATGAATAAATTCATATTTAAGTTATTTTCTGGATCCATGAGCATCACATCTAGAAATGATAGACTGTAAGGATCTCATTATATCTGACCCTAAATTGACTAAGTTAGTTCATCACTCTCTTCATATACTTGTTAAAAATAAATCAAGAGGTTCGTCAGCGGTTGCTGTACACCACACTTTTAACACCTATCATTTTCACTCTTATGTCATATGCTTTCAGACATTCTAGGCACTTAATGCACATTCACTTTTTCTCTTGTATCCCTTATGTCAAACTTCAATATGCCCACTGACTGATAACCTCTACATAAAACCTGCATTTTTTAATATGTAGAAATGAGATGATATCCTCAGGAACTACAGTACATGAGACTGAATGCCAACGTATATGAAACATCAGCATGGATCCGTAAATCAGTGTATTCCTCAAAGTCTTTCCTTTACACGTTTAATAACGTCTCTAGAGGGTTTTGTGTACAGAATAGCCAAGTTTCTTCCTCAAGTTAGAGATTGCATCAATTAAAATTGAATGACAATATTCCTATCACATATTGGGTCATGTCAGAAGTCATAATGAAAGACATGCTCGCTTTTTAAATAACTGTAGGATGCTAATACAGAAACGTCTATGTCCTTGGGTGAATGAGGACAGGTTCAAGAGGAAATGAATTCTCGCTGACATAAAACAGTCTACAATAAAAGCAGCAGAGTACATGGTATGATGGTATTCTTCATCCTCAGGAGAGTCAGCGTGAAGGAAAAAAAGGACAGGAATAAAGATGTTGGAACAGTTTCATACTCCTAGCAAATATGTCAGTATTTTCTTTTTTTTTTCTGTTTTTTTTATGTGTCAAGATATTTCACTGCAACATGCCAAGTGTAAGGGCGTGTGCACGATAAAACAGCCAAGTGTTGACTCAACGGTTTGGTGTTTCATATTGAAATATTTTTTAAATGTACTAAAAAAAAACTCTTTTAGGGGAGAAATATAAATGCATAACTGCCCTCTGTCACTGCAGGAGAACTATTTCACAACTTCTGAACATTTCTTTATAAAGATGCTTTGAAGAAATTGTGGTGAAGAAATAGGTTTTTTAGACAGTTCTTTTTTTTTTCCGAGGTGATCTTTCCCAAAACTGGGCTTCACTGTGAAATCTGACATAAAACTATGTCTGAGGCTCCGAATGATACCTACTCCCTTTCGCTTCAAAGACACAGTTCTGGGTGTTCTAATGCAGAGGAGATAACCATAAATTAAACGTGATTGCATTCCACTTGAGCTGAGCATATTTTTAGATGAATCATTTACTCAATCATCAGAAAATTAACAAGCAACCATTTTGATAATTGATTGATTGTTTTTGGTCTATTTCCAAGCACAAATATTCTATGGTTTCAGCTTATCAGATATGGGGATTTATCTCCTTTCTTTGTCTTATAGGACAGAAAAAAAGACTTGTTATTTTTGATTGACATTTTATTGCTCAAATGTTTTAATAGAGAAGAATTATCTACATTACCTTACATAACACTGTACACTGAAGCAGCCACTTAAATGTAAATAAAACATACAAAAAGACTAAAATGATCCTGATATTTACTAAGAGGATAAATATACAACCAAAAAGTGTGATATGTTTGACCTCGAGGGTAATAGCTATGGAATATTCATGTGCTATATCCTGCTGCAAGGTGCACCAATATCATTACAGCTAATATTAATGTATGGATTTCTCTAACACCATGTGCACCACATTTAGGAATGACAAGCAGCGCATAATCAGCATATGTAGCACTATGTCAGGCTTTGATATTTATTAAGGAGTATGTAATAGAAAGCCTTGTGGAGGCATGAGAAGACCAGTGCGGATATTCGATCCATGTGGGCAGCACGCCTAGAAGCCCCTGAGAATGAGAAGTGAGCAGACAAGCCACTCTCTTCTGCGTCACCTTGCTAAGTGGAGCGTGGTAGGGGACTGCACTACAGGTAGCAGCTGGTGGTTGTTTGGAGACCTGGAGAGGGCTCTGAGACCTGCAGTGATCATTACCTTTCAGCATTTACAGTACAGCTTAGCTTACAGACACTGGCCATTATAAGCCCTGATTAGCTCGTTACAGTGCAAATGTCCTCTAGTCAGCAGACTATTTTACTGAAACGGAGAGGACACAACTCAACCGCATGACGCAACGCAAGTCTCCCCCACGGCGGCTTCCCGAGACACACCACACTGAACTTTCCTCAGGAGCAGTGTAAAGTGCAAACATCCTCTCCAGTTGCACATCATGTCTAGTCAGACGTTGTCGACAAGACAGGAGTGGCAGACGAGTGGCTAAAGATAGATCCAACGACAGCAACAAGGCATTCGAGGGGGCTTTGTTTCACGATGGCTAGGTTTTGACAAGCAGATGAGGTGTCAGAGGGGGAAAAGTACCAGCTTTATGTCACAGCCAAAAGCCAAAATCTGATCCATATGTCAACGCAGAAAAGCACATTATTTTTGAAAGTCAGCAAATGTCTGTGGACAGCTTGAAAAGAGACAAGCAGATTTGTCAACTTCTGGAAACTGCGTCAACAATTGAAAAAAATAAATATTTTATAACAGACAAGCTGTAGAAGTTTGGTATCAAGTCAGAGATATGTGCCAAACATGTCTGAACAACAACTCATCTTACAATCTTACACATCCTGAACATCATAACTGTTGGCATGATTTGAAATATTCAGTCAAGAAAAAAATATGACAAAGTAACACCTCTCAACTTACTTCGAGAAAATGAATACGCCTATTTTGAGGTGGTAGTATGGGGAAGAGAATGATTCTTATTGTATGAATACAATTTTCTTGAAAGAGATTACTTCATCATAACTGGTGCACCATAGATGTAACCTCCCAACAGGAGCTGTAGGTTTCTATTTTTGTAACAAATCAGATATATAGTATGCAGCATCTGTATCCTGTATAGTCCCACCACTGGTCAAAAAAGCAAGAAAAGAAAAACAAGGATCAGTGACTAGTGGAAGTGTGTTTATGCCAGCTTCTAAAATGAGGAATGAAAAAGCTCCTTCTCAGTGGCTCCAGGTTAGAATTTAATTGGACAGTTGTTGACAAGAACGATTAGATCAAAATAACATCTATTCAATCTCGTGTCGACAACAGGAGCACTCATTCTTTCACATTTCAAATGAATCATAAACCATTAAACAGCTAGTGCCACACTGTCTCAGGAGATTCACTTCAATCCATTTCCTTATTTTTCACACTAGATTTATCTCAAATGAGTTTGACAAACATTAATTCTTCATGGCTGTAGAAGCAGCACCATTACTTTAATAACATATGTGACAACAGCTGCTTATCAGGGGCACATCAAGCTTACTGTATTTTGTCAAGCTTCAATAACCTGCCGTATGACTTTAAAGCATTTGTGTTTTCATTCTCAATATAGTCACAAATTACACTTTGAAACTAAAGAAGCTTTATAGCCACATTGAAACAATGCAATCTAACTGAAAATATCTAAATAAAGGTTGCCTAATACAGATAATATGCACTGTAATTTAGCAAAACAAATATTGTTAATAGCTGCTGAACAGCGATCTTAAATCCTGTCTGTGTAGAATTTGCCAGCTGTATTCAAATTCCAATAGCAACAGTTTTGGGCAACAGAAAGTTGGATGTAAATCTTGCTGAAGGCCACAAACTAAATAAACAGAAGGCTTGGGTCACAGACAGGATTAAAGTTTAGAAATATCATCCAGAAAATGCATTTGCTGTTTAAAAAAAAGGAACCCTGAAGACATGAGTTTCCCTCTTTTCTGATACCAGATACCCAAACACATCAATATTCACATCTGAATATATCTCCCCTTTGGCAGCTGGAACATTGCATTTCCAGACCGATAGAGTAAAATAACTCATTAATGCTAATTTGCATTTCTCTATTGAGATGACCATGGGCAGTCCCAGTTCAATATTGTATTTTAACAAATTAAATAGTCTGTATTGGGAATATACAGTAGCTTATATAAAGGTATTTCATTACAATAGAGCCCTATACTGTACATTCAAGCCTCAAAATGACACCTCACTGACACAGTATCAATGAAAACTGCACATCACAAGCTTCACAATGATAGGGTTTAAAGAGCCTGAAAACTTAGTTTGAAATGTCATTAAATATTAATGAATAAATAAGCAACAATAAAAGTTAACGTTAGGCAAAATCCCATTATAGTTAATTATTTATTAAGAGCTTGACACTCAAAGAACCCAGCCCGACTGATCAGATATGACAGAGTTTTCCAGTCCTGGCAACAAGAGAAAACAACCTGACAACTGTCATTAGATTTTGATGTTGCAGAAATATCACCTTTTTCCAACTCAGTCAATGCCCTTTAAACCACTGAGAAAAGCAAGGACAAATCCATGAGTACTGAAATCTCTTGTGAAAATTATGACAACTCTTCAAACTTTGGAAGACAATTGTGTGTTCAAAAAGTGTGTGTTCATGTCAACCCACATCCCTGCTAGTAAGAAGTCCACTAAGAAAGTAGGTTTTTGGGGCCTTTAAAGTAAGACTATCGGGTTTGATAGAATTAGGTTTTGCAGGTGTATCTAAAACACCTTTCCACTTCATACACTGTCACATAAAACTTTATTCACTTTATTCAATGGTAAAGCAAATTGTATCTAACCAATTGAAAACAGAGATAAATAATAATCAAGCATCTTCAGCTTTCTGATGTGGTCTGAGTGAACGCCATTGTTTTGTTCTGCTCCCCATGCTGCAACCCTAAAAAACACTTGCAGGACACAATGTTTCTAACAGCTCTCAGAGGGAACACCCGCAGAGAGAGACCATCATGAGGCCATTTTGGCATTCATGAGCATGATTGATGACACAGAGATGGAGGCAGCGTTTGAGAAATCCCCTCTGCAGCAGGAAAAACGATGATTTGTTTGGATTTTTCTTCCCTGATAGTGCCCCCCTCTGCTTCCCAGTAGGACACATTCACATTACATTATATAGCAGAAGGCACTATCAAATAATGGCGCTACCATATACAAACCCGAACAATAACTGCCAGTCTCAAAAGTCAAATTATCTGCAATTTCATCAGAATTAAATGTAAAAGCATAAATGCAACATAAACATAAACATGAACAACACATTTCTAAAGATTTCTCTCTCAGATTTCTCTCCCCATGTGTGACTGACAGGAAGGTCACAATGATCTGACAATATGTCACAGCAACACTGGTGTATGCTGTGGGGGGGAAACAAAGTCACCTGGCCATCCCCTCTGCAGGCACTCCCATTTAGCTCTTTTTAATCCTCTCCATCCCATTACATGACAGTAGAGAAACTGTGCACATTACACGCTTCAGCTCATTTGCCTCTTTATGCAAGCAGCCAAGGACCACATAAAATATCAGCGCTGTTATTTCTGTCCCACATCCACCTCATGGCTGGGAGTCAACAGAGGTGGATGTCAAATGATAGCATAGCATATGACATGCTATGGAATTCCACTGAATCTGGCAGTCTGCTGTATGAGTCACTTTCCATATCTCTCCATCTTGTCTCAGATGCTGGGTAATCCACAGAGTAGAATTTGAGACAGCCGGAGCAAGACTGAGGGCAGGTCTTTAACTAGAGCAATTGGATTTAGCTTACAGTCCTACTAAATACATACTATGAAAGTCTGCTGTGGAGAGCGGCAGAAGCTCTGGGCATCTTCAGACGTGCCAACACTCAAAGGCTATTAGAGCAATCCACAAGTTCATGCCCCCACGGTTTAGAATACTTTCACCATGTAGCCACTGACAGCCTCCAGCCTGAAGGTCAGCAGGCGGAGGACTGCCAAAGTCTTGCGGAATTACTGTACCAGCAGAGCCTTTAGACTTTGGATCATAACAATATTTCTGTCAATAACACTGACTCCACTGCTGTCATTCCACCTGACCTGATTCCTTCTATTTGACCAAACACAACGGTAAAAAAAAAAAAAAATCAGGGATTCCAAGCTTTTCAGTTTCTGCTCTGTGATAACATGCTGAAGCTATGTTTGAGCATTGCAAAAGGTTATGTGAATAATCCTGCAATAATATACACTTGTAATGGTCATAATGAATACCTGATATTGGGCCAAAAACACATGATTAAAATGGGAAATGCATCAAGTAATTTAATAAAAAAACTGTAAAATCTGAAAAGGGCAAATAGGACATAATGAAAAGAAATGGCTGTGATTAAGACTTACAGGATTCTACTGGAATCATAAAGGCATAAAATGTGCCATATATATACGTAAGAGAAACGGTATGTTTTCTGTCGTGTGTTGTCTAACTTGATCTCTGTGCCATCTTACATCAAAAGCAGCAAGAGCTCACACATTTCGTCTGTCACTACAATTTGATGTTGAAGGCTGTCTGAAGATGACAGAGATTTCAAGGTATCAAACCGCAGTCATTTAACATGAATCGTTACGTTGAAGCAGTGAAAGCATCATTTGTAGAGGGGGACCAGTAACCAGTGAAGGTTGCCATTTGCCCAAATCATCAGTGACTTAATAGAGCATGATGGCAGCTGTAAGCCTGACAGAAACAGTAAGCTACATGGGCAGCTTTAAGAGCCACTCTTCACCGAGTCCCACAAGGACCAACTAATCTACAAGTACTGGAATATTAACTCCAGGGTAATGTCATCACGGAAGATGCTCTCCGGCTGCCACATGGACAATCTTAACCCCCTCAGTAAAATCTGCAATACAGCTAATATTACAAAGCAGCTGCGTGCAATTTAATAGTCCATACAAATCACTGTGTGCAGTCTTTATATGATGTGGTGATCTGCCAGGAAAAAAAGTAAGGCTTTATCATATTTTACTTTGACAGACACTATTCAGTAATTCTACTAATAGTGTAATGCTGTGTGTAAAATAATAAACAGCAGCAACAATTTAGAATGAAAATAGAATACAAAATAAAAATGCAATCAGCAAATTCAAGTTTTACATCAGCTCAGTCAGACCAACATATGAATCTCCAAAGACTAAGATGTAAGATCTCCATAGAGAGAATATGTGGTGTATTTCCACTTGTCATACTTAAAAATGCAGTGTGTACTTTAAAAAAAAAACAAGATTTTATGATTTTAAATTAACATTTGAATGAAGATGTATCCTCTTTCACTTAGTCATGAATTGGCTCAGCAATGTTTGTTGTTTGCATGAGCGAGAGGCAATATATTGCAAGGCTGAAGGGCATGACCATGTGAATGGACACAGGTGAATCTGCTGAGGTGTTGATAATGGCTTGTCTCTCCAGCAGACATGTATGACTCATTCAAAGACCAGATCAAAAGCTGTTTATTGGGGGTGACATCATTCAGAGATGAGAGAGAATGAATTTCTCACTCATTTGGCAGATTAGTTGTGATGTCAGGGACGCAGATTCAAAGGATTTAATCAGTTCGTTATTCAACCCATCTCTGAACAGGTGTGCCTGTTATCAAATATGCAGCCTTTTACGTGTGCCAGATTTCCTGCTTTATAGCGAGAATATCTGGCCCCCAACGCATAATAATGACCTCCTGGAGAGACAAGTCAGCTCGGATAATATGAACAAAATATATATGTGCATGCATCAGCTTTAATTACTTTTCTTCACATGCAGATATATTAACATTATTAACATGGCGTCATGTTAGTATATAACCAGAAAATCCAGTGAAATTACACTGAATTAACACTAATTCTGCACCACTTAATAATTGATTAACTCACATTTAAATAGGCTTATAATTGCTGTAAAACACACTTTAGCTTCACACATGTTTATTGACATATGATATGATTTACTATCCATTTACAGTATATCTAAGTGTTTTCAAAGTGGTATTTTAAACACTTTTTGTTATTTCCAAGTCTTGACAACCACTATGCAATCCAGCATTAAAGCAGTATCATTAGTATGGATAAAGCTACCTGTTACTGCCACGGGATTTACTGGAATGCGACCAGCAGTTCCACTTAACCTTATCACTTGATTTTAGCTGGACAGGAGTTGACCATCCATTATCCCTGCTTGGTTAGCACAGTCGGAGACCACTTTTCCTTACATGCAAATAGATCTTACCTCAGCTGCCTGGGAGAGGGGGGGGGGGACTCATATTCATGTTTAGTATTCATGCTGTGTGATATCATGTTGTTATCACAGCAGGGATGGACTATACATTCAGTAAACCAGCTCACATGTGTTCGGACGTTTTAGGTTGACTTATTAGAGCAGGCCTGTCACTTCATTGCAGGTGTGCAGGCTATATGCAGGAGGCTGCTCCAGATGTTGCTCGCTCTTTAGTCGAGTCAGTTAGGATTATTTTGCATATGAGTGCATGCCTTCATACGAGGTTTCAAACTTTAGTTAGTTAGACTCGCAGCAACTTAAGTGAGAGACAGGTGGTTGAGAAACTGTGTGACACGTTTCATCTGCAATCAGTCAAGCTACCCCCCTGCGACATTTAACACGTACAATAATAAGGATGCAACATAACTGACTTACGATGGGACATTAGACTGTGATGTCCAACTTCTTCACCTACACCTAACACATGTGAGTTTATTTGATTCATTATTTATTTGTACCAAGAGTTCGCGTTTATTCCCGAGCTTGTGGCGCTGTATCTGGCAGCCAGGTCGTGAGTCTATATAGCTACTGTATGAACGGGTCGCACACTGACTGAGTCCAGCCTTACCTGGGATCTCTTGAGCAGGAACATGTGTGAAGCTGAAGCCTTTCCCGATGCAAGCTTCCCTCACCTCGCTGCAGTTCCGTGCTTTAAAATCTGCTCTTGCTGCAAAAGACAGCATGGAAAAAGTGCAAATGATGGTCTCTAGTCTGAGCATTGTTCACTTGTTTGAAGATCCTTATTGTTAAATGTTCTCTGCAGTATCCCGCTGTGATGGTCAAAAGAAAAAAAAAAGAGATGAAGAAAGAAAAAAAAAACTCCCCTGCAGTAGATCCGCAGGTAGTACTTAATGACAGGGCGTTTAAATGGTTGCAACTCAATTACTACGGAGTGTTAGTGTCTACCAACACATTTCCTGCAGGAAAACGGGTTTATATCACCACCGAGAATGATTAAAAGTCCCCTGGCGCTGCAGTAAAGAGGACTGCGAGTGTTGAGGTACCACATGAATCCAGGCAGCGCTTTTTTATCCCGGTGTGTTGACTCAACTCCGCTCAGCAGACGGAGCCCCTGGTCGCTGTGTTGAAGTGGAAATGCCGTCTGTGGAGGGGAGCGCGCTGTGTTCAGATCAGATGCATTGGCAAGACGAAGGAGGACACAAAATATGGACTGGAATCCAGCCTCATCCTGTTAAAGAGTGCTGCCTGCAGGCCAACCACCTACCAATGGGAATAAATAAATGATATGTGGGTAGGTGAACTGTGCAGTATAATAAAATGATATAAGATAAAAAAAATAAATAAAAAAAACATCATCTGCTACAGCCCTGTGGGAATATTTGAGAGTATTGGTGATATAACTATCCCTATACTACTTCAGTAGTATGGTCTTACAGTCAGTTTGGTTTTGTTGTTTTTCTAAAGGAATTCTAGTGATTATGTGTTATACAATTATTATGAGATTAATATTATTCTTCATCTAATTTCTGGTTCTATATATTTTGAGACACCAGGCTTTCATTGGCCTATATTGTGATGGTGTTGCTGATTTTGTTGATCCAGAAAATGTTAATTTAATGTTTTATTCTCCCCATTCATTCATATTACACCAAAAGGAAATATCATCAACGCAGTATCAAACTGTATTAACTCGAGGATGTAAAGGATGTGGTAAAGAACAGAAGGCAAGCTTTCATGGCATTATTGATTTTGGAACAGCTTGATCCTTAGGTAGCTCAACAGTGGATTAACATGGCTGCCATCACAGTGCAAGGGATTCCTATTGGTATGGGATACCACATTTTGTGAGGTGAGTTAACGTGACATTGACTCCACTGCAAGATTTTGGAGCACATATCCAAATCCACAGGTGCAGGTGTAGATTTAGGAGGACATAGTGTGACAGCTTTTCCTTTTTGCGACTAAGGGAAACCTTTATTCTGCTTTTATGAGGTAATACTGCATTGATTTTAGGAAAGACAGTCATTGTGAGATTATTCTTACATTTATTGTGTGTGTTCATGATGTTTCAAGGAGCATTATATCCTTTGACAGGTCACATAGCACCTCTGTATTTGCCTCACAGACACATGAAATGATGCCAGTGATTCTGACCTAAAACATATATAAATAGTGCCTTGGCTTGGCATCACATATTCAGAATCCTTGTTGGCCATATCTGACATAAAGATAAACACTTAAAAGGAAACTACATGCTTAAATCAGACAACACGTAATTGAACCAAACTTACACCTACATGCCTCTGTGTGTTTTCTCATATGTATTTTTAAGGTTTCTGTATACTTGCATGTGTTCAGTCCTGCCTGTGTATACCATATGTACATTTGCCATCTTCAGATGCAGTGGGTTGCCAAGACCATGTTTTTTCTTCTTCTGCGGTACAGCTCTTTTGGGGTTTCCAGGCAGGAGATATAGTCCCTTTTGTGTGTTCTGAGTCTATCTTGGTGTATCCTTCCAGCTGGTCATACTAGTACTCCTCCACAAGAGGATGTAAACAAGAGTCAGACACAGACCTAAGTGGAGTTAAAAGGCGTGGAGCTGAGGAGTCATTAGGATTGAGTTTTATTATCTTGGCAAAAGCACAACACTTTGCTACTTGGCAAAACAGTAAACACTGCAGCCATCAAGGTGACTAAACTCAACACATGGGAATAAACTGTGAGCTGTAACACGAACAGCTATAAGACTCAACACTGAGAAATAATACATCCAATGATTTACCAGTCATTGTGTGGAAACATCCTACTGGTAGTTGCTGCATGAATCTAAGCAAGTACCTGGGACAGTTCCTTTGCTACTGACAGCTGATCAGCACTTTTGAGGTAACTAAACCACTTCATCTTACTCCTTCAAGAGGTGGCTTGACCTCTAATCATAGTCCAGTAAATATCACTGCAGTTAAAACACCTAACTGTCAGCTGATAATCAGTCTTCAATCAGTTATTAATAATGGTGATCTTGTTGTGGCGTTGCTGCCTGGAAGTACAGCTTAAATGTTACACTGTCCCTGATTTACATTGTTTTACATGAGCTTGTGTGGATGTTTTAACACAGTATTTTTTTTTTTTTTTTTGGAGGTTTTAATTATGTTTTATGTTTAAGTCTGTGTATGTATTGTGTGCAAGCCTGCAAGACACATTTCAAATGGGGACAATAATGTTGAATTTGCCCTTTACATCTCAACCTGTAAGTTATTTTATGTGTATATCAGTATTGCTTAGGTCTGTCACTGAATCATTAGTTAAGAAGGTGGCCGGTCAAGTTAATGTGTTAGACTGGAGCAAAAAAGGTTTTACATATTTTAATAGAAACTGAAAATGTATATAAACTCAGACAGATGACCTGCTCTCCACCCTCCTTAGAGCCATGACAACAGAAACAGGGCAATTATTGAATATTTGAATGCAAGTCCAAATACTCTATATCCTACCGGCATCCTGGTTTAGATTTGACCCCTAGATCAAATGAATGTCTCCATCTGCAGCATCTGCACACTCCTCATATGGATGAGAAAAAGTCATGTATATTCAAGACAATAACCAAGTTGTTAGAGTTGGAGTCCCCATAAAGTCAGTTCTCTCTGACTGTATGGGAACAGAAATGACCCATAGGAACTCCTACAGTCAATGTCTTCACCCAACCTTAAAAGGATTTTAAGGTTTCACCATTTTAAAACAATGGGCACACAAAATTCTCTCTCTGTGTTTCTCTGTTAAAAAGTAGTGGATGAATGTACTAAAAAGGCTAAATATGTACAAAGCAATTCTACAAAAAAAAAAAAAGGCTGTAGGAAGTCAGCTTATCCCTGTTGATCCCTTAATCGTCTGTGATGGAGTGACAAAGTAGAGCATTTTGCCATCTAGTCTAAGTGCTGAATCCAAGGTTCAAAAATCTGTTGTAGACTTGCTGCAGACTGTAGACTTTGAAAAGAAATCTGTAAAGTGTAATTTTTCAGTCCCCAGGGGTACACCCTTTTTTCTGCTGGTCCAAAAGTATTGTTCAGAAGTCTTTTCAAAACCAGTGGAAGTGGAATATGGTCATTATTTTCAGTGTGTTGTGTTGGATTATGCATGCTAATTTCAGCGTTTTGATCAAAATGACCATTGATGTTATTCACCATTATTCAAACAAAAGGGTCAAAGCCATGTGAACTTTATTTCAACAACACAGCCAACATAAAATACGTTTTAGAATTGTATTTGTTTAAATTAGGTTTGAGATAAAGAGCTAATGAATCTCAGGAGGTCAGGTTAAATAAAATAGAATAAGATACAATAGATATTTTAAATATAAGACTTTCTTTTTTGCCATTTCAGGGTAGTCACATACTGTATATATCATCTTATATTAGATGGCTGTTTTATATTGTGTTTCCTTTTCTGTAATACATTTATCGTTATGGACAAAATATCGTTTAAGTATTGTATCCTGAGCTATCTTTAGATTTCTGGCCATGTAGATCATTCATAAAAGATGTGACTATGGGGCAGAGAACTAAGCAATAAAAAAAATGGCAGCTATAAACAATATGTAAATAATATAAAAGCTGAAGTTTTTCCAATTTAAAACAAACTCTATAAACATTCTACTAAAATGTCCAATCCAGAAATACTTTTTAAAGGTCAACATATATTTTTCAATCTAATTCTGAAGTAGTGAAAGTGACAGAACATCACCATAAACCAACCCACGCCACATTGGGAGCCACTGAACAGTCAGTTATAAATTATCTTCTCTCAGATATTTTATGCAGTGAACTCCTCAACCTGCCAAACCACTCTACCCCTCACTGGGGGACACTGAACATTTATGAACCGGAAAATAAGTGAAGTTTTAGTGTTTGTATTTGTTTTGGGTTTTTTTTGTTTTTTTGCATATAAGCCTCCTAAAAAAAATCTTCTGTTTGATGTTTATTTTTTTAGTTGCATTTTCTGGCCTTGTGCATTTGAAATGTTTCCTTGGAGGAAAAGTCTGTATCAGCCTATATCTTTGGCAACTGCGTCTCCATTCAGATCTCTGTGAGATGTGAAAACAGGCGTTTGCGTGAGTAGTCTGGAGCTGTGGGGAGACATAACATCTCCTGCTGCACTGAACAGATGCTCAGAGGACAGGGGACTGTTAATCCATTCCCAGTGAAACGCACCGCTGTGTTTCAGCAGAGCAGGGAGGCAGACCCACAGAGAGAAAAAATAAACAAACACAGGCTTCACCAATGCTGAATTAGTAATCCAAATAATGTGATTTCATGATAATGAGTTCTTGAAATCAAGGGGTTACCCAGTCAACAAGCCCCTGACTGTGTGTGCACCACTCCTTAGCCTGCATCCAGGGTGAGCACCAGTGTCTCTTTACTCCAGGTGAGGACTTTGGTGTTACTAAACCACTTGTCTCACTTCTTGCATGTGGCTCAACAATATGCCACACACAAAATAACCATTTAAACACACTAATTGATTGTTATTCTGACTCACCCATTTGAACAGTCCTGACAGGCAAGACATAAAAAAAAAAAAATCTGGTGATGCATCTTCTATGTCTGATCTAAATTGTCTTCTCTTCTGGGTTTATGATTTAAGAACAGGCGAAAAAAAGAAAGCTTTGCCAAGATAATCTTTCTCACTTGCTTTTCTATACACATGTCTAAAACACACAAAACACAAAATATCATCAATGTGTTTTCATTACTCACAATCTTCAAATAATACAATTAACACATTGAGTAACAGACACAAAGCTAATTGCTACCACCTGACATCAAGTCAAGTGATTCTAATTAAATCCCTATCAGTTTTCGCTGAGGGATTCCTTATTGCATAATTTGCTGTACAGACTCTCCACACAAGAGCAATGATCTACTGTTGTCTGATTTTTATGATTTCATTTCCAAAAGGTTCAGGTCATGACAAAATAAATGAAGATATTTTACAGACTTTTATTATAAAAACCATAATGAAGTGGAAGAAATAGGTAATATCAACCTTAAAAATACCTACAAACCGTAAATATACTATTGATTCAGAGAAAGTCAAGCCAATCCATGTGTATTTTCCACTTTTCTGGGCTTCGTGGTAATGTGAACCTTTAGTCCTATCATAATTGTTTAAGAAGACCGTCGCCTAAAGGCATAAAAGCAGCACAGCCCGGTGAACAAAGAGCACGGTAACTCCTGTAAAGCACGATATGGGGCTGCTTCTCTTCCGTAAGCACATATTGTACACTGCTTATTAATATGAAAGGGGAAAAAAATCACATGCTATCCTGAATGAAATGTGTCAGGTGTCTTCATTCATTTCCTGAATCAAAGAGACACCTGAAGCAGTTATAACTCAGAAAGACATCTATTTTAATTTAGCTCTATAGTAAGGCAGATTCATCCATCTTTCCTAAATCTTTCATTGCATTGCTGTGATGAAACTGCTGTACATTTTTTTATTATAGTAAGACATATACAATCCAGCACAAGAATGATGCTTGTGCACTGTAAAATTGTTTATTAATACTACTAGAGTGGATGCTTGTTGTAATGACTCGTAATAATGCTGATACATTTCTACCTGGCAACAACACGCTACATACAGGTACATACAATATGGAAGTCTAAAAATCAAAGCATATGTGATGAAATCTCTTATATAGCATCATCACTCCTCTGTCTGCTGTGGCCCGCTCTTTACACAAGCTTCACCAATGAGCTTCTGTGTATGGCCAGAGAGGTCCCACACATTCTGCATAAGCCTGAGGCAAGGGAAGATGCTGAATATATTTTCACTGCTCATTCTTCATCACCTCACCAATTGTTTCACTGCATTGGAAACAAACATGACTTCAGGCCATGTCTTGGGCTGACTATGAGAAATGAATCCATTATATAATGAAACACAATCAACAGTTACAGTATATGCAAATACAGCAAACAACAAAACAAATTTTCCCTGTGATAAATCCTGCGTTTGCTCTAATTGACTGTATCACAGCCTGCTTTTTTTGCTAACGAAAATGCTCCGACGCTTGACAAACATTTGAAATTCAGACATTTACAAAATTCTCTGCTTTAAATCATTATCTTTTCCAGGCTTGTGCAATGCTTATATATCAAATTCCTTCCTCCCTGCGGGCCTCACTGACTTAGAAAATGAATTAGCATTCTCGTAACATTGAATAGCAGTCCAATCTGAGAAGAATTCTATCTGACAGAGCTTGCAAACACTAGCAAACACTAGCAAACAGGCAGGGTAAAGAAATAAAGCTGGGTAGATTTGCACATAAAGATAAGTGTGCTGTCATTAGACCTGACCGTTTCAATGATTTTATCTCTTGTCTGATGGCCTTGGCTGCCCCAGTCTAGTCTGGAGTCGTTTATGGGTAGCGGTGTTTCAAGTCCATGATTTGTTTCAAGTGGTTGGTCATAGTTAAGAACTTTCCATTATATTGTTGCAGATTTTTGAAGATATCAGATGATTAATTTCTAAAACATGTTATATTTGAAGGATGAGTAATACATTCATTATCTCTAATTATTTGTACATGCAGGACAATGACTCAATATCACACATCAGCCTTCAGAGGAACATGCAAAGGTGGTTTAAAATACTCCAGGCAACAAAAGCAATATAAATATATTAATTAAACCATCCATTACATTAACCTGCTTTTTTTGGCTGCCTGCAGTTTATATTACTCTCAATTTTCTGGGATAGACATGTGATTTCAAAAGTTGTTATTTCATATCTGCATTTGGATCTTCTTGGGATTTCTTCATGCTACTGATGTTCAGCAAGACAAATTTAATATGCAGTGCAGTCCTTCAAGCTTTGCCCCTTCCCTCCTCCCAGAGCATCTAATGCAGCATAATGAATCAGTGGCAGATACTCTTAGATGAAGTCTGTGTCAACGTCAATGCTATGGATATACTGTATACAATTTTCATAAATGATCCAAAACATTCTGTGCAATTGTATACCAATGCAATCCTTGTTGTAAATGTCAGATGGTTTTTCAAAGACATGCACTGAGCTCACTAATTACTTAATGTCAGTTACTCAGAGAAACTAAAATAAATGCCACATAACATAAAAGTGATGATTGTGTAGCTCCGTAGTCACACACAAATGTCAATATAACAAATGCAATATATAATCAATAGGCTGTAGGGCAAAATGAGTTTTCCTTCTGTTCTCATTCACACATTCACCTGCTCATAATTGTCTTATATTATACAGTGGGAGGGTACTCAGTATTCTGAAGCACAGAGTGTAAAGCACCTTGGGTCTGTTTAAGGAAACATACACTCAAGCTAGACTGAAAAGTTATAGTTTTGGTTTTCAGGCCTTTTTCATATAGCTTTTATTTATATAACTTTTTGTTTGAATACTACATATTATTACAAAATATTGATTGATGTGATAAGACAATTTGTTGTATTATTTATTAAAGTGGCAGATCAATAAAATAGATGTGAGATGTTGATCAGGGGTGGCATCCCAGTCTATAGTTTTTGGCATAAGTTTGCAATGATTCTTTTCTCCTGAGGGCATCAAGATGTAATATTAAGAGTTATTAAAATAAACAAATCATCTTTACCTTGCAAGGCAGCTGGATTCACAAGTTATCGACATCCCGTTATAATATATCTTGCCGGGCTTCAAGTTATCAAGTTATGTGCTTGTTTCTGAACCATTGGTGGTCTGGAGCATTCAGTGCCACATATCCTTTTGCCTCCCAAGGTAAGATGGTGATCATGGACATGATGGACAGATGGCTCCTGGTATTTTAGGTATTCTTTCAAAATACCTCCCTTTTTCCATCGATGACTTCTGAAATGGTTCGGTGTAACAAACCATCTGGCACCTCCAGATTAAAATTGTCCAACAACTGTGATCAAAAACTTTTAAAGCAGACACAGCTTAAGTTTTACTGTTTTGTAAATGTCAAGGATCTGGCACCACACATCATCCAGACAACTCAGCTGAACTTGAGGCAACATTTGTCTGGTTACTCCAGTTTTTCATTCAGCACAGAAGACTGACATTCATCATGACTTTGCCGTCATGAACAGGAGCGGGATGGATCGATACAACCCAGTTAGAAACACAGTATCCCTCGGATCAAAGGCCTACTCTGTTCTTAGGAATCTGACTACTAGACGATACGTTAATAAAGAACCCAGTTGTTCTAGTGACAGCAGTATCCCGTCTTTTGACAGTCCCCTGCCCTCACTCCCAGAATACCAACAGCATTTCATTGTTATAGCCCTTATGCAATCAATTTCAATCTAAGAATGGTGGTCAATCATTCTCCAGTGGAGGACAACCAGAGCCTGCAAATGAGTGTGAGATAGGCTTGACAAAGCTCCTAGAGTCTGACACCTCTTTGCTGTCTGAGGTCTGTTGTGCTGGGCTGAGCAGACTATAGCACTGGGGGTTGTAAACAACACAGCTGGGACAAACAAACCAAATCCTGACACTCCTTGGCTCCTCTCTGGTTTAATCCTTCGCTACCTCTGCATCTGCCAGAAACCGTAATGATTTGGACTATTCTGTGCGCCTGGAAGATGTTCTGAAAATATATTGCAAGTTGAATTACCTGTGGGAATCAGTAAGACACAACACACCTGATGGCTTATAAACACAGATAAGACAAGATGGATGAGAACAGAGATGGAGCACTGAGATCCAAAGTATGCTATTACTGAAATGTCCAAGTTAGCACAGTGATAGCGGTGCGTTCCCTTGCTGGAGAGAGCACTGGCATGTTTTACAGACAGCAGAGACTGGATCAAAAGTGAAAAAACAGCATGTGTGCATATGTGTGTGTGTTCATGGGGTCGGGGTTTAATTTTTCATTGCCCATTAATGATGGAAAAAATACATGGCAAGGAACTTTTTCTCATTAGGGTAATAGTAATAAACAGACTGATATGACACTGTTTCAAATGTTTCATCAACTGTGATGCATGTGTACATTATTGTGTATGTGTGTGTGTTTGTTTATGTTTAGAGGTGTTGGGGGTTAATTTATGCCCAAACAAATGTCACTTGACTGAACTCAGAAATGTATTTTATATCCCAACAATCAAGACCAGCCTATCACTAGTACTTGCTTACCTATATGTTAAAGGCACTGTTTCAACTTAAGCTGGACACTTGAACTTGTTTCTTTCTCAGCAATATTTATGATGGTCAATCCAAAGGCCTCATGTTGTATTAGAAAACAAAACATAACAAAACAACCAACAAAAAGTTCATTCTACTGACAATATTATCTTCTTTCATTTTTGAAGTCAAACTGCAAACATGCTCGCAGTATCAGATTTAAATTTAGTTCTTATGTTATGTTTACATTTCCACCAGGGATACCCTCACGCTGTTGTCAGAGAATGAAAGCATCTATCCTTTCCTTTGCAGAAATGTCATAAAAATATGATTATCTGCTTCAACAAAGGCCACAGCATGAACCTGATGGTATATTTCAGCAAGAGAATTGTGTTGTTGTACTTATGACTTTTTGTTTTGACATACACTGACTACACATTTAACTTTGACAAAAAGAAAGAAAGTTTCTAAATTCAGACTAGACTAGATTAGACTAACTTCACTTTTCTGCCTTAATGTCCTAACCCAAAAACATCAAAGTATTGCTAATTCACTTGTGGGCCTGTTATAGGTTGAGGTTGTGTGTGCCTCATTGGATGTGATGGCCCACACCCATATTATTAATTAGTCAAGAATGTCACAAGATTTTTTTGTAGATACACTTCAACATTTCCTCGTTTCAGGTGAAAAATAGCTATCTAGCACATAACAAAAACAAATCAAAAAGCTGCAAACAAGTCTAGAAGGACTGTGAATCTTCTGATTAAAGTGCATTTTCAGCAAGGACGTGACACGCTGTGAGAATTCACCACCAGCATGCATGGGTCCAGGCACCTTTGGGACCCCAAGTCTAATTTGCTTCAAACCTAAAAGGCAGATAATAGTGCTGATCTGACAGTCAGCCAATTCCCAGTTTCCCTCATCAAGAATGTATTTAATTTCAAACATCAAAACATCAAACATGAATGAGTGGGAAGTTAGATGTGAAGGGAAAACCTTAAGGAATCACATTTGACAAGTTTGAAACACTATCAGCTTCAATGTCCTGATCTTATGTATCATCCAAATTAATTAGATGGACAGTTCTGGCTTCTTTATGTTTATAGAAATGTGTTTGATTGAATGATATTAATATTTCTAGTTTATAGTATAGTGTAAAGTAAAAGGTAAGGTAAGTTTTCAACTGACATCAAGTTGGGTAACTCAAAGTGTTTCTGCCATTTATAATTATATTTAGGCAGCTATAAGCCAAACATCATTGCCATTGCAAGTATAGTCTGATTAATGTATAGCAATTTATCTACTTGGTAAAAGTAGCATGGTTAAATATCAAAAAGTCAAAGGTGACATTATATTCATGTTCAACCTCTGCTATTGCAAATTAGAGCTGATTCCTTTCATACAGTAGGTGAAATCAATGCTGGTGCAGTCAAAGACAAGAAGTGATGTAACTCAAGGGCAAGAAGATAATAGAATTAAAAAGTAAATGGCATATTAATCGACCTCTATCTATGGCCAAGAAATTGCATCAGCAATAGACAGATTTCTGGCAGTTTACAGTGGCCTCTAATTGAAATAAATAAGCCAGCTAATTAAAGAAGAGAATCAATGGATCAGAGCTGAGACCTAATGAAACAGCCATGTACAACTTAATGAAAATTTCTAACAACCTCGTGCTTGGCCATTTTCTGAAAGTGATGTGTGAAGCCATAAGAATCAGCACCTAGGTAATGTGCTATGAAGCAGGAGTAATCTTACCTATCAAATCATCAACCATGATGATGACTTAAAGTTGTGGTTGAATTTTGGCAGAGTGATAAAATATATTCATCTCTAAATAATGGCATAGAGATGAGGTTATGTGTCATTTGGTGACATAAAATCCAATTAGGTGGGAGGCCTGGCAGATGTAATGCTCAGCCCTGCCTCCTCCTCCTCTTCCTGTTCTGTGACATCTACAAACACTTTGGCCTAAATAACATGAACTTCAGGGCTTATATCACTGTAATTTCCCTGTTGCATCCTTCAACTGTATTATAGAGTATGGACAGATGAGTACTGGCTTGTTTTCTTTATTTGTTTATCTAAACCCTTTAAAAAATGTTTTAATCAATTTTCATTGCTGGTTGATATTGCCCAGAGCCTGTTGAATGGGTGTGACTTTATTCATTTCTACACTCAATAGTAGAACTTGCACATTTGCCTCCATTTGATTTGCACTTTAGTTTAGTGAGATATTAAAATCCTAATCCTTAAAGTATTAGTTTTAGCCACAGTAATATTTAGCCTGGTGTGCCAATAAATGTGTCCATTCTAAACTGATATACATGTTTTCATTTGCAAACTTAGCAAGCCTCTCTGGGCCTTTGGCTCAGTTACAATTAGACTTGCTGAGTCCATGCTTTATTACCAATATGACACTGCTATGATCTTTAGAGCTTTTATTCCTTTTAGTGGGATGATGGAGGTTAAGAATGAGGTTCTTCCTATTCAAAATAATAAATAGGACCCCTAAGAGACCCTAATACCCTCAAGGTAGATTCCAACTGTGTGTAATTTACATGACTGCTCATCTATTGAATGAACTGCTATTAGTGAGTTAACATATTTACAGAGATGTCCCTTCTGTTGTGAATCAATTTATTTTCTCAAACAAAACATGATATATGAGATTAGGCAAGTGTAGATATGCCTAGAATACAGTGACGTGCGGTGAGGTTCATGTCTGGTGAGGCACTGACTTCATCACAATCAGATTTACAAACATATGAACGCTACAGAGTAGCTTATTCACCATTTGATTGGCAGCAGTTAACAGGTTATGTTTAAAATCTCATATCAGCTTTCTTTACACATACAAACTGTAGCACACAAAAAAACACATTTAATTTAAAAAACGTTATTATGGTCTTACTTTTACTTACTTATCTT
This sequence comes from Scomber japonicus, assembly GCF_027409825.1. Taxonomy (NCBI): domain Eukaryota; kingdom Metazoa; phylum Chordata; class Actinopteri; order Scombriformes; family Scombridae; genus Scomber; species Scomber japonicus. The sequence continues at coordinate 18,767,771 of NC_070588.1, forward strand.
ACTTACTTTACTTGCCGACTCGCTCACTGTAGTTGTAGCATAGACTGTATGAGTTGTAGTTTACTGTCACTTATTCTGCAGCTAATGAGTCGTAATAAGAATCACTGGGATCAGGAGCGCCCCCTGCCATGAGGCCGGAGAACTGCGTGCCTCACTTAGTGACTTTTTGCAGCCGTTTTATGCTGCTCAGCACACGAAACACGCTACAAACACTGTACATTATATCATCAGCTAAACTATGGAAATTTAGTTCATATAGTCAAAGTGTTTGAACATGTTAATAGTGACATACAGAGAGACAGCTGTACAGCTGTACTGTCTCACTGCATAGCATGCCAGCGCAGTAGACCCAGTCATTGCGCAATCCATGGTGAGGCTCGCCTCGCTGCTGCCTCACTGCGCGTCTCTTTTCAGTGTTTGATCAGTACATGTGAAAATTCAGCGATTTTGAATTAAAAATAATCCGAAACTGGTAAAGTTAGATAGAAAATAACGTTATAGTGCAAATCACTGGACAAATATAACCATTTATCATTTTTTTCATTTTTAAGTCTTTTTCCATGATAACAGGTGAGGCACGGCCTCACCTGCCTCCCCTGACCGCACGTCACTGCTAGAATATAATCCACCCACTAATTCATCAATATAGCTGCTAAAGTTTACTGTTTTCATGTAATCTCACATATTTCTATAGTTGGAATTCATCATTGATTTATTTTGTTCTTTACAATGAAATTCATGAATAAAGCAATTTAGATCTCAATGTTAACATGCCAAGATATGGTGGAGTCAATTGTTTAAGCATATTTTATGCTATGTGGTGAAAAGAGAGCATTATTGTTCCAGTCACAGAGGATATGATAAACTTTACTGCAGTCTTAACATTCACAATATCTGGCCCAATGCACTGTGATGGCTATCTCTCTGGTGGGTTAGTCACTTAAGTCCTATCAGAATTCAGTCTGGCAGTGTTGCCAAGTTCAGTGTCAAAACTGTCTAGGAACAGTAAATCTCAACCAGACTATATGAGCACTCGGCATCAGCAGAAACACTGGTTCTTACATCTAGGACAAAGTGCATGCCAGTGTCATAGTTTTGTGTGTACCACAGGAGATCTTACCCATCTAAAGTACATTCTGAACTGCCTTGCAGCAATTATGAAATGTAGTGGAACAGAGAGCTGTTGCTGAAAGGAAATATTAGTTTATTTCTGACAAATGGTACATCTTTAGCAGTAGTCAGTGATGTGTGTCATACAGAGCTAGCCCCAGCTGTCTCATTTGACATTGCCTGCAGGAGTACGAGTGTCGAGTGAGATTTTCAGACAAGTGGGGTCAGACCATCAATTCTCCTGACTGAAGATGGTGACAGATAATTGCTTGCAGCTTTACTTCGTAAACTTTCAGAGGATGGAGCTGAAATATTATGCTAATTCAGACAGAGTAATTATGAGACATAGTAATCTAATAGTAGCTCAAAGGGGAATCAGTCTGTGGTGACAAATTATATGATTCATTTGTAACGGTGTAGCTGTTAATGTGTCTTTTCACTGTGAGAGATGGAGGAGGAGGATTACCAGAGCACACACCTGTCATCAGCAATATGCATTTACATGTATACTGTACAACAATAGTGACAGTTGGGACATGGCATGGGTTGAACTAGAGTATATTTAGAAGATCACTAAACTGAAGGCTAAAAATGGTCAAAGCATTATTCCATAATTAAAATGTCGCTTAAAGGGGGCATATTATGCACATTTATGGGTTTGGGGCTCTACTGGAATATCTCTGCATGATTAACAGTTCAGTAAACTCATTATTTAACCCTTTTTTAACTCATTCTGGTCCTTTACACAGCCCTTCTGTTTTAACTCCTGTCTCTTTAAGCTTACCTCACGATGAGCCAACTCTGTTCTGATGGGTTTGTTTCCGGAAGATGTGTCTTGGCTGACTTCTGACAGTTACATAAACAAACAATAGTAGTAGGATTTTGTTTCTTTTTCTCATTCTTCACTTAAATGTCAACTTTTTAAATATACCTGTACAACAAAAGCTATGGAACGAACAGCTGTTTATAGGTATGTGCAAGATGACATCAGCTTGTTGGCAAGGTAGGAAAAAGTCACAAAAATAAAGCATCCAGGGCAAGTTGAAGCCTGGGCTTTTGACTTGCAGGAAGCATTTCTACACACATTAACCTCAAATGTTGTAATTTCAGCCATGTTTAACCTAGATCTCTAAACAGAAATCGCAAAAATCATATTATATCCCCTTTAACCACTTAACGCACGCTGTTCCGTCTACGGGACGGGACGGATGTTAGGAGGTAGCCACAAGTTCTTCTGGATGTTTTAAACACCAACCCTTAAACATATATATTCATGCCGTACATCGTTGGAAAGCTTAGATTGTCCTGATTCATTCAAGACCACTCACGACTTATATGGTTGCTCACAGCCGTAATAGTATTAGCGATTAGCTCGGCTAGCCACTTAGCTAAGTAAGAAAAGCTATAATGCCTACATACCTTCAAAGTCTTCCCTTTATCCACAACGATCATCTTATGACTCAGCACTTTCTGTACAGCTCGCCAAATATCCATTCTTGTGAAATATGAAATCCGTTTTCATAAAACCGAAATACTTTCCTCAATATGTCCATGTATTTAGTCCAACACGTAACGTAATAACACAAATAACAAAACATACACGGTCCGTTTACGTCATTTCCTGACCTGCGCGTCCATCTCAGAGTACACGTGACTAGATGTTTACGACCGTGAGCCTCTTCTGCTTCTGACGACTCCACACACAAGCCAATCGGTGTTTAGGATTAGGCAGTACATGTCTCCAAAGCCAATGAGGACATGTGACCGACAACAATGACGACATGGCTTTGATTGACTGCTGTTCTAGCCTATGGAAATATTCGGTGAAATGAAGTTGATAACATTTTAGCCAATAGTCAGAGGTTTCCAACGGTGTATGACACTAAGCTATTAGGTTTGGCTGTCCATAAACGAACTCCAAGCGTAACCGGCGTGCGCCCTGTGCGTAAAAGAGTTGAACCATATATCATTACGCACTCGGCATTTTGGTACACGGTTGGTTCTTCTTCGACTTGACATATGACTTATACCAAAATAAACAGATAGATAGATAGATAGATATGGCCAAACAAAAAAATATGGTTATATGTAATAATAATAATAATAATAATAATAATATGGCGTCAGCTTTCATTAGAGACCAAGATTTTGATTGTAGGCAAAGGGGATGTGAAGTTATAGGTGTTTGATTGCGGTTATACAGCTTTGGTAACCAAGTGTCCATTTGGAGTCTCTAAAAAGGACCCTGGAAAACGCATGGACATACCTGTTGACATACCTTTTGACTCCAAATTTGGACTGCATGAAGCCAAGACATGTGGCTGTGGCCTCATTGTGTCTATATCCCGCTGAGAGGTCCCTGAATGTCTGTACACATGTCATTGTAAAGGCACACAGACACTTTTACAAGAATCCTGAGAGTGTTTCCTTTCCAATGATAACCAGACACATCTCTGAGTCTCAAACTATGTGGGATCTGTGCTGCTCACAACTTGGGCATGTCGTTTAGGCTAACAGCATAAAAAAACAGGGGCGTGTGTTAAGTGGTTAATTATAATTGACAGTGGACAGTGGTTTAGTTACTGAATAATGTCTTCTGTTTCTTGCCCACAGATAAGAAGTGCAGTGGGTTTCAAATGCCACATAAAAGTAAAAACTCACAGAGCTCAGAACTTGTGGATCAGATAGACTTTATTAACAATGAAATAAAACCATGTCAGACTGCAGAGTGACCCAAGTCTTACTGATTGACATCTCCTTTTTTTTTTTTACATTTCTATGAGCTCATTTGATAAGTGTTTCATCAGTTATACAACCATAACTATACATGGCAGAGTACATCGCAGGCAACTGGTGAACATTGATCAAGGAAATAAGAGTCGTCCTGTCCCAATTAAACAAATAATCATAACACAGAGGTTTAAAGTTCCCCTAGGTTCCCCATCAAACTTCAGTAAATACAACACAATAAATCATCAGATTATGAGGCCATTATATCATTTAAACAAAACATATTTTCTTGAGTATGATACCAAACATTCAGTAGATAACATCCATATAGAAAATGATCAAAGATGTAGTGTTAGAAGACCATTTCTTTTCCCCTTTGACACAATGTATTAGTTAATGTGACACTGCCAAGAGGCCCATGACTTTCACCTCTTGGTTTGGGTTTCCTCAGAGAAAATGAATGTGTCAGTTCACCTTTCAATACCACAAGGTTTTATTTCACAGACACAGACCTTTATGTCAAACATTTCATATAGTGCAGAAAGACAATGGAAAATGAAGGGATAAGACTGGTGTTCCTCTATATACATGAAAACAAAGAGGTTCTTAGATCAGGACACATGGCAGAAAGAGTTTTCAACCATTCCATATATATTAGACTGTTTTCATGTATTGTAATAGTATAAGTAATAATCACGGTTTATGTTATAAAGAATGTCAACAATCTATATACCGGACAAACAGGAGCACCCAGATTGACAATATGCATATACTCACACTGTCAGACCAATACAGTAAAGTGAGTCAAACCTGTGTTGATTTGAATGGGTGACATTACCTCAGATGACCTAACTTAATAACTCTCATCCAAACTCTTGTTAGGCAGTGCTCAGCTTTGGAGAGCAAAACAGCAACTTTGAAGTACTGTACTGTAGCTATAACTACTATGTGCAACTCCCACTTCCAAAAATAACATATACATAGATTATAATCCATGAATGGCAAAACTTAAAGATTTAGTACCAAAAAGAATATTTCTTCAAGCACACATCATACAGTACATGTTTGGAGAGAGGAGGTCCTTTGAGGGGAGAATAATTTATGCTCAGAACTGGAGAGAAAGCTTTACTTCTCTTGAAATGCCATATATGAGATAAGGCTAAGCCAATGTTTCATGTTGCCATTATAAAACATATGGCTCAAAATGACTTAGCTGCAGTCTTCTCTTCTTCGTCTGTTGGAACATAAATACACATATATATTTTTAAAGTACTTTACAAGTACTGTCTTGAAGACATGTTGGTACATAATGTTCTATCATTTATCTAACATTTCAATTTATACTTTTTATGCTATGGATCCAACTAGTCAGATAAACAGAGACAAAAGAGAAAATGTGACAACTGTGGTAATTTAAATTGTGGTCAAATAAATGAATAAAGCAGATGTTACCGTTACAGACAGTGTTGGAGGTAATTGGTTGCGTCCATTTCATGATAGCAGTAGTCAATCTAATGTAAGACCAAATTTACCACAAACCAATTTACTTTTGGTTTTGATTAGGATCTTCACTTCAAAAGTTGATTATTAATTCATTGTTCTAAAGAGAAAAATACATTTGAGGGGATTTCTGTCTTGGCTTTCACTTGATCCACCATCTGTCATTCAGAAAATCTCTAAAAACATTTGCAGTATTTGTTCTGTAAACAGCCCTCTTCCTTTTTCTTGTGTTATACAGTAATCCATGTCTGGGAGGCAGAGTACTGTAAAAATGCTGTGTGTGAAAGCTATTTTCTTGTGGTCAAGCAATGCCTTCTTTTTTTAATGTGAGGTATAGCAGAATTTCACAGTAATGGATGTGATCTGTAACTGTGACTGGCTGTGTCTGAAATCCACTCATAGGATTCCTTACAGAATTCACTTAAGAACTTCAACCAGCATAAAATAGATATGTCCAACAAGTCTTCCAACTAAATGACAAAATGGGCCACATTGTTTTGCCTTCCAAAATTACACATATAACCATCTTCTGATCTGGTGCTGATATTGGCAGGACTGATTATGTGCCAAAACTGCTACAAATGACTGCTGATCTACCACCAACATAGTTTTTTAATGATATTAGGAAAAGATCATGGTTTTGTGCAAAGAGATTTGTCACCTGACTCTACAGTTCCCCTCAGTTTCACGCATTTTAGTATCTTTCAGTTCATTGATTTATTTTTACAGCTGACACTTTTACTTTTAAGGTTCAGTCTCACTGCTCTCATCAACCTGTTTCCAGTAGCAGCAGCCCGTGGTTTTCAGCTCATTCTACTTAGAAAAATGCAAATGCTAATATGCTTTAGTTCTGACAAGCTAACACATATCAATTTGAGTTATTCTACTAATTAAGATTATTGCACATCAGAATAACCCAAATTTGGGAATAACACAAGATAGTTTTGAGGTGCCACTGTCCATGAATGAGACCAAAAGCCCAGATGGTACCTTTTGGACTGTTCTCACTATATAATGCTGATGGAATACACACAGATGTTTCACCAGCATTTGCCCTGTGTGGCCTTTCTACAACCAAAACCCAAGAGATTGTCACCAATTCCATCACTATCCAGCCTCTGCAAATCCATAAAAAGAAATGATGTTCCTCTACACTGCAATGTGGACAAAGAACTCTTGAAAGATACAACTGCAACAATATTGGTATACCCCGAAAAACACTATTTGATGTGGTTGACAAAATACTGCTTAGGAAGTACACAATCAAAAATACAGTAAAACACTGTAATAGTACAGAGTAGATATCGCTATCTATTCTGTAATTGCCCTGAAATTGTCTCTCACACAGCAGGGAGCCCTGAAATTGTCTCTCAGACTGCAGGGCCAGAAAACTGTAGAGGATTTGGTGCTTCAACATCTGCAGTGCTGAAACCTCTGCCAGTGCCATCTTATAGGGCTGCCTACTGGAAATTAGTTGAGCAGATGAAAAACGATTGGAGAGGTTTTTAAGCCAAAGGGAACTTTGACTCCCCAAAGACAGGGAATGAGAGACAGGTGACAGTAGGGTTGAGTGAAAAATAGGACACAGATTGGTAGCTGTGAAGCACTATGGTTAAAGACATTTCATGTTATTTAGCAGCCTAGTTTATAACCACAGCAGTGTTTTTTCTTGCCCACAGTGCCTTTGGGGCCCTACTTGAGATTACAGCTTCCCACAGTCATCCCCGAACTGGCCTATATTTTACAAGGACGTTTTTTTGGAGATGTATATAACAATGTCCATATTTAGCTTTAAACCATTCTATTCCTACTTCCTGTATCCACTCTATTACTACACAACATAGGTGTAATTCAATTATAATACATAGCAGACATATTTTTTATTTAAAGTACAAAGCAACAGTACAACGCTATAGTGTGTAAAACCGAATACTGGTGAAATCAAGTGCCACCATCTGCCTGACTTCTTGTTTTACAGAAATGTTGTGCCAATAAAGTGACAAAAGTTCATAAAAATTCAAAAAAAAAAATTCAATATAAAAGTGCATTTGATATAATACTGTTATTAAGTGTTTTCAAACATTTAAATCTTAACATTTTAATATTTCAATTTACTTGCTATTACACTTGTATTAGCAACTCAGCATTACTAATAATGTTATTCATATTGAAGATAAATCACAAGGATATATCTTTACATCTGAACACATCAGATGTGTGTACAGTATATTAAGCAGGCAAGAGATTGTTTCCTACAGTATCCTCAGATGGACATTCTCTGAATTCTGTCCATGTCTCGCTTCACAAGCTACATACTGTAGTCAGCAAGTGTTCTGGCACAAAAGATTGTGATTAAGCTCCTTGTGAAAACTCCTCATCAACCTGCTCAGAAAATTAATTGTTTTTCATGGCTAATTCAAAAGTGCATTAGCATAAATTGACAGCTGCGGTGTGCCATATGCATGCGTAAAATTGGAGTTCATCCTCCGGTCGGGCACGATCCAGGAGATAGAGCCATGGTTAACTCACAGAGGTCAGCTGAAGGAACAGACCCATGTCAGAGCGAATGCCAGCGGTGAATTGCAACCTCAGCAGCATGGCTGACACAGGCTTTTTTGTGTCTGTTAGCAGAATTAAACAATCCCCTGAGACATAACATCAACACACACAAGGTCCCCTCTGAATATTCAATTAGCCATACAAGTACTTAGAGGATCTAACCAGGTTTCTCTTAAATCAGGCACACACTGATAACCATGAAAGTAGTACTTGAAACCCAGAGGTCTATGGGTTTAATACTCTTCAGATTAAAAAACAAATTGGTATCCACTAAATTGTGACCATCATGAGTGGCAAATGCTATTGGTAGTTATTAGTGGACACAGTTGGGGTTATGAAATTACTATCAGGATGACACTCTATGTTCAGGACCTAGGTTGATTAAGGAGTTGAGGTTGTCTGCAGTGGGTACAGCAACAGCCAAACCACAGAAAGACTCATTCTTAAGTTCATGCATTCTCTTGAAAAACTGACAACAAAAATCGTACCTGGGAACAAATTTAAACATGCAGCAATGGACTACCATCAGCACAATTCTCAGGGAATATTGATTCTTTTGTTTCTCGTTTAATCTCGGTTGTTACTAAGAGGAAAAGAGGGCACTTTTCATCCAAGCATCGAATGAGCAGTCTGGTTAATTTGGCTGTTGTGTCCTATATCATCTCCACTAATCCAGAGCATAGTGAGGGCAGTAACTGCTCACAATAAAAGGTCAGTTTTGCATAAGCCTGGGCTGAAAAATACCAGCCATGTGTTAAGGAGCAAGTAAAGAGAGAGAGAGAGAGAGAGAGAGAGAGAGAGAGAGAGAGAGAGAGAGAGAGAGAGAGAGAGAGAGAGAGAGAGAGAGAGAGAGAGAGAGAGAGAGAGAGACTGAACTCTGGCTGAATACAGAGTAGGCTGGAATAGGACAATACAATCAAGCAGGAAGTCCAACACATACAGCAATGAGCACTTTTTGCTGAGAGGATTGTGTCTCAATTAAACTCTGCCTTTGAATGACTTGAGAAAAATGGCATCTGCAAAGAGACACACATTCATTTCCCATGGTTATGACTAATAGCTCATGACCAGATATTGTCTTATCACCGTCTCATAGCAAATGTAATATGATGTCATGTCCCTAACAACATATTGAAATATTTAGTAACCTGAGAATGCCATCAGATGTTTAGATCTGTTCGGTATGACTCTATTACCCTTCATCCCTCATGATTTCTACTCTAATATGACTGACAAGAGCAATAATGACACTATTCTTAACCGCAATTACACTTTTTCACAATTCCTTTTTATGCAAATTAATGAAATGTCTCCTTTTAGCTTAGGGTTAAAAAGAATGTAATTACATTGATGTCATCACCATTAAACCTTTATTTAAACTGTGTGAATCATTAAGATTGCCCTCATCTCAAAGTATTTCGAGTTACAGAGACATTAAAAATCAGTAGGATGAAACACAGATGAGAATAAAGAAAATCCAGTTAGAACAGTTACACATTGAAGCAGGGAGGTTTGTAATCATGGTTTTAAATTGTTTAGTAGAATATTGATTTTTAGTATGTGAAGCTCATTCGTACAATTTGCAGCTATAAAATAAAAGGCTGACTTTCCAAATTCAGACTGTGTTTAGGGGACCTTCAGCATAAGCCACTTATTTGAGCAGGTTAGATATGGTCCAAAGTTCCTATCTACCATCACTGCAATGTTAGGTGGTAGCTTTCCAAAAAGGGCTTTATAAACTGATAGCAATGTTTATTATGCCTCTCTGCCAGAGAAGGCCAACCCACCTTATCATACAGGATACATTGGTGAATGATGGTAGAATGATAGACCGTGTCAAGGGGTTTAAGAGTGGAAGGAGTAGCATTTCTATAAATTACATCCCCATAATCCAAAAGCGATAGGAAAACTGCTTCAACAGTCCTCCTTTTACTGGTTCTGTTTCTTTAAAAGAAGGCAATTTTTTATTCTGTTTTCTGACAAGATTGTACATTTCTCATCAAGCCAGATGCCAAGATATTTATATTCACAAAATCTCTCAATGTGAGATCTGGGTGATGTATGCATACTATTATAATAAGTACCTCTAGCTCTAAGAAACAGTATGAATTTTGTTTTATTTGCATTAGTGTGAGTTTCAGACTAATAAGAGCAATCTCTGTAATCCTTTTCAAATAAATGCCCAGCATCAGTAAAGTGTTTATTGAAAGCTAGGCAAACGTCTTCGAAACCAAACAGACACATTTCATTTGTGCAGGTGGGGAAATAGTGGATTGGTTTTTGTTTGAGTTCACTGCTTTCCAAAATGTTGCAGGGTTTGGATAGAAGCTTGTAATTAAGTCTAAATTATAATAAGATCTGGCATTTCTCACAGATGATGTGCATTTATTTCTAAGTTGTCTGAATTGTAACCAGTAGGATGAATCAGAGTGCCTAAGTGACCAAGCTCTGTTCCTTTCCTAAAATGAACCAGATAAAGCTTTCCGAATGGTGTTTTTGTAAATGGCTGAAAGAAAGCTTTTTGTGAAAAAACTGTGCCATTTCAACATCTGGGATTTCAGATTTATTTAGCTTGCGGTTTGTAAAAGGTCAATTAAGCTTAGGCTTGGTCACTAAAATGTTGTAGATTTCATAGCCCTGTGATATGTTTTCTTCTTTAACCAGGTCTTTCTAATACATGCTATAGTCAAGTCAAGTTTATTCATAAAGCACATTTTATCCAACAGGCGCAGACTCAATGTGCTTCAAGATAAAAGGGGGAAAAATAAGGAAAAAGATCATTGTGAATTCAATTGTGAATAAGATAAGAATGGATTATTATTATTATTATTATTATTATTATTATTATTATTAGTAGTAGTAGTAGTAGTAGTAGTGGCAGTAGTAGTAGTAGTAGTAGTACTAGTAGTAGTAGTAGTAGTAGTAGTGGCAGTAGTAGTGTTAGTAGTAGTAGTAGTATCATCATAAAACTGATTCTAAAATAAAAGTGTTAATTATATACTTGAAACATAACTAAAAGCTTGTGAAAAAAAGTTTTTAGCCTGCTTTTTTCCCCTTTCTTTTTATTTTTTTAAAGACACTGTTCTAGCAGACCTTACTTCATGTAGTAGAGCATTTCAGAAAGTAAGACCAAATTGACTGAAGGCACCATAGCTGATGTAGAATTTATCCCAGGTATAGTAAGCAGACATTTACATGAGGATCTGTTCAGTGTGCACTCAGTGAGCAACGTGAAAAACAATAAGTATTTTAAAGTCAATTATTTGTTTTACTAAGAGACAGTGAAGAAAAGTTAAAGTAAGAGTGACGTATTCAAACCTTTTCGTTTTCGTTAATGCAGCATTCTGAATGAGCTTGAGTTCATTGAACACCTGCTTTGTAGCTACAGGAAAAAATACATTACAGTAACTAATACTAGACTTAAATACATGAACCTGCTTTTCAGAGTCCGACTGTGACAGGAAGCATCTTACTTTAAATATATTTATGAGATGATAAAAAGCTGTTTTGGAAATATGAGATAGGTGCTTCTGGAAGTTAAGATCAATATCCAAAATCAGACCCAAATTTTTGGTATGCTTACAAGGTTTTGGCAACAAGGGAGTTAACAAAGATTGAATTGGGTGTCTCAAAGCCTTGGGACCTACTAAAAGAATCTCTGTTTTAATCCTCAAATAGCTGTAAAAAATGTATGGCCATCTAAAATGTAATATCTACAATGTATTGGATGCATTGGACAAAGGTTGCTGGCAGAAAATGATTTGTATGAAATATTGTATTGCCCAATGATGGACCCAAGTGGGAGCATATACAAATTAAAAAGCAGTGGACTAAGAATTGACCCTTGAGGGACTCCATATGGAATTTCTACTTCAGCTGATTCAGAGTTACCAATAGAATAAAAAAAAGATCTTCTGGTAAGATAGGAGGAAAGCCAATTAAGAGCTATGCCTCTAAGGCCTAAACAGTATTCTAGGCACTGAAGATGAATTACATGGTCAACTGTGTGGTAACCTGAGGTCAAGAAATACAAGAATAGAAACTTAATGGTTGTTTGAGCTGATTTTAAGATCATTAACAATTCTGACCAGGGTGGTTTCTGTATTATACTCTCAAACTAGAAAAACAGAAATTGGTATATGACAGATACGTAATTGTTGGTATGCAACCTCTTCATATTTTTCCCTGGGAATGGCAGGATCCAGGTTGATCTAAATTGTGTCATAATAGCATACTTGAGACCTGTGGGAAAGATTACAGAGAGTAGGTAGGTTAACAATCTCTAGAGCACCATCTACCAAAAAGCTGAAAACATTTTTGATCAATTTATTAGGCATTGGCACGAGCACACATAGCAGAGCTTAACTGCTTGTGTTCACTCTTTTGAATAAGCGCTAGTTGGACAGGGTGTGGGCAACATAGCACTGAGTTACAGCTATGCTATTGGGCAATGAGCACTAATTCCTCGCTCAAAGACACCACCTTCAAAAAATGTGTCAATCCTATTGGAAAAGATGAAATCAATTACAGTAGACCCACAGTAATCCTCCAAATTTGGCCTTGTGGGTTCTGTAATCAATTGGGATAAACTGAGATTACTAACCTCCTTGAGATAATCATTGTGTTATTCAGCCAATTCAGATTACAGTCAGCCATAGCATTCAACATCAGAATACTGAGAGATTAGCTCTGATATTTTGACAATGGAACTTGTACCAGCAGAAGGGGGTCTATAGACCCCTACCATAATTATTGAATTAGGCCTTAACTGAACCTTCAGTGCAATAAATTCTAAAAACATTCCACCTCCCCTTACAATTATGTTTATTCTATATAAACTGTAATCATTTAGAGCTACATCAAAGTCACTGAGCCAAATTAGACTTAGCACCAATATATCAGGACCAGTCTACAGAAGTATTATATTTACATGGTGTAACTTCTGAAGTAAACTTCTAATATTTAAATGAATTATCCCTGGGCCGTTTCTGTTCTTAAAGGTAAGTGGGTTAAATAGAGTGTTTGGAGTGGGATTAAAAGTAGCAATATAAAGCTAGAGGGGGATTTTAATTAAATTAGAGGCAGTAACAGTACAATTTGAATAATGAATTGACTATATAACAGTAAAAGTAGGAATGACTGAAGGAGTAACATATTGTTCAACCTTGGTTAACCAATGATTAAAGGGTTAAAACCAGACACATCTAACAGCCCAAGCTCAGACTGGAGGATAAAAGCCTGAGCAGGTACCAAACCTGACAAACCGGGAGGCTTGGACTTCACTGATATCAATCAGAGGAAGGCTGAGACACAGTAGTATGTGGCACAGAGGTGACTAGCTCCCACTTGAAAGATTCTAACATTTGTAATGTGTTTGATGAAGGCAACTTAGACCCAGCCCTATGTGAAAACTTGTGAATGCCCAAAAAGGGTTTGGTTTGTCTATAATGAGAATTTCTTAAAGTATTTTATTTAAATACTTTTGAAACAAGGAAGAATGCAGTATGATCTCTGACACAGTTTGGCCACATTAGCAAAACTTGAACAAACCAGGTGGCATCTACTTGACATCCCACAATCAAGTAGCGTTTTATGTCTAATAAAGGCGTAAGATTTTCTAGACATCCAAGTAAATGGAGGTTGCTAGAGCAATCAGCACAGCCTGACAAGCAGAAATGCATCTTTGAGTTCATGTCCTTTCTGGATGCTTCCCATTTATCTTGACTGTCAAGTACAGAGGACATGATAATGAAAGGTGAACACTCCAGTGAATGGCTATCTCTGGCAGCGTACCATACAATGCAGAATAATGAAAACTGTGCTCATTGGTCAGAGGTTGACTGGGTGTTGGGTTTGTAAGTGTGTGTGTGTGCGCGCGCGTGTGCGTGCAGGATATGTGGAGCGTTAATATCTGTAACACACCCCTGCTTGTGATGATGGAGTTTAGGTAAAAAGCAACAGAAAACATTTCTCCAATTCCTACAGTGGTACAATTTAAAAACACATGGACCATGACATTTAAAATTAAATTAAAACCATAGTCAAATAAATTTATAACAACTACGGTCAACATTGCTGATACAATTTGATTATTGTATGTTATTGCCCTTTGACTTAAATATTTGTTCAAAACATAACTCAAAAGACTATTATCTTTGGCACAATAATAACTCATGTCTTTTGGTTAAATGCTTGTGTCAATTTAATTTAATGTTACATTATTCAGTTTATGCCGTTTCATTTACAATACAGAGATCACGTTTGAGGTACTTATTCAGTATACGTGTGCTGCCCTCTTCTGGAAAAACGCATAACTGCATTCCTCAAAAATCTAAATAAAAATAAACTAGGCCCACTACCAAAATTCGCTGAGCCTTACAATCATCCCCGTAGTCCAGGCATGTCCAAACTATTCCATAAAGAGCCATGTACCTGCAGGTTTTTGTTCCTATATAGAGCACATATTATTTGACTATTCAAAGACAGAAATCAGTTGATAAAATGAGTCGAGCCTGGTGCTCCTGCTTAATTAAATTAAAACCTGCAGTCACATGGCCCTCTATGGAGTAGTTTGGACACTGACAGGGACTGACACCAGCGAATAGTTGCATTAATAGAGTTATTTACTGGTGGTATTTCATTTGTAACATGCATGCTGCAGTGTACATGTAAACATGCCAAATCATCATGATGATGATAAAGCTATCAGTTATCACTGATCAACAGTTATCTGTTGATCAGGTACTGACATTTTACATCCGTCTTTAATAATGTTGGAACGTATTTTACAATTCTATTTGAGATGTTTTATATTTAAACATGTATAAACTTATAATGATCACAACTAATTGAATGAATTCCTCTCTGCATAAACTGATAATATGGGACTGATTATAACTTACAGAAAGTAATATCAATTTTCCCACATATTAAGTTTGATCACATCAATCAGAAAACGGATTCCTTCATTCCTACGTTTTCCTTGAAAAATGTAAAAATGATGCCAACTGCAAAAACAATGGGGTGGAAGATGGCACTTAATATTTACTTTTTTTTTTAACACTAACTTTTATTTTTGCCAAACATAGCTGTACATAACATGAATTCTACAAAAACGTGAAGCCTATAAATCCATTTATAAATCAGTCTTTAAAAGTTTTAGAAGAAATTATATTTTAACATATAATCTGAAGCTGCCAAGATACTGCAGATAATCTTGAAACTGGTAAAATGAAGGATCACACTGTGATTTCTCCATCTTCATGAGAACACATTTCTGTTTTACTTATTTACCATGGAAAGAATTGCCTTGCATAATCTAGGGTACAAAAAAAGTAAAGGCAGTATATGAAATATTTTAAACAATTCTATGATATATGGTATCCCTAAGACACTCTTTGAATGTGTGAAAAGAAGAACAACCAGGTGATCAATGGGTTATACATCAGGTGGAAACAAAAAATACCTCAGTGACCCAATGTACGTTTTTATTATAACAACGGAATAGCCATCAAACATTAACAGTGAGTGACAATTGTATTTACACACACTATTTAAAAAAAATGTGACATTAAAACTACACTATACTGATATTTCAGATAAGTGGTTTAGCTCTGTAGAAAATGAGGTAACCTAAAATTGTCAATTTGACTGTTCCAGATAATTGCACATCAGAGAAGACTGAGAGGGTGAGGTCAGGATGAACAATTCCCAATGTCCTCAACAGGCCGGGACAAGTGCAATACCAAACAAATACAGAGCACTGCGACCTCTCCCAACCTGCACAGAAAGGGATCACTTCTGATAGATTAGTTTCAGTTCTATGATCAGTTTTGCATGGATTTGCACAGCAGTATAGTGAAAAGCTGAAAGCAAACCAGCAAAACTAACCAGAGACCCATGTGCACAAGTTTACCTCTGCTGTTCTCCAAGAAGGGAAACGCATCTAGAAGTACTTTAAGTGCTCACACTGCAGTAGAATTATATAAAACTACCTGCACTATAAGCACTTTAATACTACTGAAACCTGTATGTACCTCATTAACAGAGCTGTGTTGAAATCTCTTTGACCACAATGGAGGACAAAATGTAGTAACACACATTCAGATGGAAACACAGACCACCATCAGCTTTGCATAGATTTGCACAACTTATTTCTTCTTGCAGCGCAACTATGCAAAACTAACAGAGACCTGCTGTATGTATGTATATGTATGTATGTGTGTGTGTATGTATGTATAAATGCAGAGCAGATGAGAGTCCCAGCCCCTTATGCCAGAAGGAGCACTTAGGGCAGTAGGTGCTAGTCTACTTCACTATCTGCACTAGATGCACCTTAGCATAAGCACTAGTGAAAGGCACAAAAGCACAATGATTTAACAGAACAGTTAATTTGCATAAAATAATGAAACTTAAAGTTCAACTTAACATTCTTTGATCCATATTTAAGTGTGCTTACTAACTTAATTAAGAGAAAACAGACAAAACAACATTCAGTGGTCACACCGATTTCCGACTTTTCAAACAATGACAGGATGCATGATGCCTAAGAAACATCAGCCATGTTTGATAGGAGACTCGCTCTTGCATCACCAGGAAACAGTGGGGTGTCAAACCTCAGAGCAGGATGAGGATGAGGTCCTGCCAGATGTTTTTTCTATGACTGAGCAGGTGTCTTTTAGTTAGACACATCAGAATAGTGCTGAAAGTGCCTTCACTGCAGTAGATTTTATAATACTACCTGCACTGTAAGCACTTTGACACTACAGTGACTTTAAACTGTTCATAGGGTTGTTTTCATTCACTCAACAGATTGGGGTGCCTTTAAATCCACAATGAGAAGTTTCCCAGAGGTGACACGGCTGTGCACAGGGGCCTGCAAGCATAAATGAGACACAGCTTCAAGAGTTTGTAAGAAATTGTGGGGGAAAAAAACAGATACATTTGCTAATGCCATGGTCTTGACTGTTTTCTCAGACTAAAAGTTCAAATATCAATTTATAATGATACAAAACTGGGAAAAGAAGAGTTTCCTCACATTTGACAAACTGAAACCAGAGGATGTCAGTCCTTCCTGCCTGATGTACTAAATATCTGCGGTTAATTTGGTCTTAAATTGATTACTTGAACACTACTGCAAAATCAGCAGTTACTTAACAATGAAGCGGTCTTTCATTTAAGACTGTTGTTTCCGACCAGAAGGTTGTTGTGTTAGACTTTTTGTTACCTCTGCCAAGGAGATTTCACACATTTCTAGAGCTGCCATGATTAATCAATTGAAAGAAAATGAATGGCTAACTATTTTGAAGAAACAGATTTATAATTTTTTGTCTTTTTTTTAACACCACGGTTCTCTGATTCTAGCTTCTTAAATGTGAATACTTTCTGGTGTATTTTGTCTTTTTGTGATGATAAACTCATTATCTCTGGGTTGTGAACTCTTAGATAGGACAAAATAAGACATTTAGGTTGTATATTAGGCTTTAGGAAATGGCAATCAACATTTTTCACTATTTTTTTAACAAATATAGACAAACCAAATTGATTAATCAAGAAAACAAACCACCAGATTAAATGAATATTGAAAATAATGTATAGTTGTGCCCCTACACATTTCAACATAACCTGAAAGGAAGTTAAACCCATGAAAGAACTGATTGATTTACATAAAGCTGCAGACAAGCAAGAAGCACTTTTTTTCCAACCTTACCCCATCAACTTTGAGATGTAGAAGCATATTTATATTTTAATGACAGCCTTGTCTTATTCATCCACAGCTGTGTACCATTTCCTGCTATTTTAATGATTTTCATAAACATTTTTCCCCTACATGGTTTTATTACTTTACTTAAAATTGGTAGGCTACATAATATTGTGGAAGATCACCTGAAAGAGAACTCTGACTTTAACCAATTACCATGTGTGGCGTAAGACAAATGCCTACAACAACATTTACACCTGACTGCAGCATTTATTGGTATCTCTTTTCAAACTGATTGTACAGCAGAATAAACAATTCTAATAGTAATATCTCTGTGGTTTTGGGCCTGATTCACTTAGATTTTTGCACTGTCATCCTTGTACAAGGCTTATGGCCATACCACCCTGAACACTCTCAGAAGCTAATCAAAATAGGGCCCAGTTACTATTTGGATGGGAGACTACCTGGGAATAGCCTACAAGGTACTGTGAAATTACTCTCTTAATTCTCATTTAGTTGATTACTATCATTACTTCATGTTTTATTTGTCTTATTTGGCTCTTCCTCTTCTAGATTTCATTCCCAATGTTGGATAACCTGTTGAATCAATTATTTTAAAAATTGTTTCTACCCGTTTGTCTTCCATTTTTAAAGAGTACAGTCTAGATCTGCTCTATGCGGAAAGTACACTGAGAGAACCTCTGTTGGGATTTAAAGCAATATAAATTAAATTGATGTTTTAATTTGTCCAGTGAAGCATTTTTCTAACTTTATATTGCAACTAGCTGAATACGTTTATCATTATTATTACTATACATTGCCCCAATATTCGAGCATTAAAAGTATTCGTCAATAACCCGCCTAATTGCTATCACTGGGTATTTTGACACAGTATGGGGTCTGTTTGAAAATTCAGAAGCCTATTCTGTTTCAGCCCCCCCTCCCCAAAAAAAAAACCTAACAAACAAACCAACATAACAGATGTCACAACTGTCGAAATGTCTTCATAACAAAGTTCAATAGGAAACCTGACCCTGAAGGAGGACTGCTTGAGGATGGCAACGCTTGCGCTCCAGTCACATTGCTGCACCCCTCCCCCACACAGTAACATGGCGCCCAGGAGTCCGCATTTTGAGCGTTTTTTATTAAAAAATAATCATATTAATCCACGAGCTAAATAATATCATATGAGCATAACTAAATTGGTGACGCTCAAACGCCCGTGCACTTTCCCACCGGAATCTGACATGTGAAGTGTGTGTGTGTGTGTGTGTGCCCTCGTTGTGACTCGGCGCACCATACGAGCTACTGCAAACTTAAAACTCACACTCCACCACATAAGCTAGTCATGTCCGTGGGCTCCATCAAAACAGTCATGTGCGTGTGAACCTGCGTGTTTTGTATGCTGCTTCAACTCATTGTCAACCGAGAAAAGACATTTAAAAAAAAGCCACAGATCAAGAGAGCAGCAAAATAGCAGCAAACACGCACTAAATTAGCTGGCTAACGCTACCTCCATCCACTTCAGGAGCATTGCTTACTCTCATTTTAGCTGCTGCGGGACACAACACTTATTCACACCGACGCAGAATAAATATCAGTGTGTGTAATAAGAGTTCTTGTACAACACCGACAGTTTCACGTAAGCACATTAGAAAGCTCAGTCAAGTCAATACAGCGGTGTTATCTCGTCTACTCGTCTAGTGTTTTAGCGTTAGCAGCTAACTCGACAGCAGCAGCGAGGCCTGCTTCAGCCCCATGTGCTGCTGCTTTGTTCTGGAGGCGCTTTTAAGTGTTCACCAGAGCGCACAAATTCACTCCAAACTTATCAACATGTGGCCGACAACGGGGAGTACGTGAGTCTGTAACTTGCAGCCATTAGCAAAGTATGTAACGCATCGTTTTTTTTGTTTTGTTTTTTTTACGAGCAACAACCTCCTTTCCCCGAGCTAAAGCGACGTGAGGTGCAGCAGCAACACATGCTTTTCAAATCTCCCTCATTCTCCCAGCGATGGAGGAGAGGTTGCCATGCGCCCCTTTGCAACATTGTTTTCAAATGCGGAAACTGCCCGATTAAAACGTGTTTTCTCCCTCTCTCTCCACAATGTTAACGTGAAAGTGTATCTCCGGTGTCGTATTCAGTCCTAAGCATTTCACTTTCCTAACGTTTTAAAACAGCAATCTCCCGACAAGGCTAACAACAGGTTTCTTCCCAATAACATGCACGTAAAAAAGACACTAGCTTATAAAAATCCACCATCTTCACTCACTTGTGCAGACTTACCGTTTGCTCACAGTTTCAGGGGATATCTGCAAAACTGAGAAAATATATTTTTTAAAAGACTTCACAAATTGAATAACAGCTGGGACGTATAATCCAAAAAACACAACCATGTGCCACTATTATGATTTGCTAGGAGTTTGTGAATCGTAGTAAGATTGCGAAAGTGGCGCGAGTAGAGTCTAGGTTAACCATGTGGTGAATGAAGGGCGGCTCCCAGCCAGCGTAGCTAAACCCCAACTCCTTCATTAGCATAAATCAACTACTTCCTCTCCAAGTACGACTCTCAAGTTTCACCCCTTGATTTGGACTGTTGATAAGCATGTAAAGGCAGTGAAACCACATAATTATTCCTCATTTGGATTAAAAAAAAAAAAAAAAAAAAGGTATACAAATATGCTGCCACTCAGACAAATAGACGCCCATAAAGTTTTACAGCCTGATTTTATTTGTTTCCTTGCATCATTTAAAGACAAAAATGTCTGATAAATAGCTTATGGAAATCCATTTGACAATTTATTTATAACATTGATTTATGATGCGTGTCTGTTTACCATGTCAAATTTAGCAAATAGGATTTCTTGTCATGTCTTTTTCAGATAGATGCACAATAATTAAAATTTAATTGTATGTGGAATAATAAATACATTTAAACCTTTAATTTACCAATGATGTCTGACAAATGAAGCACCACTGAAGGCTTGATGTGCCTCAATTAAACATTAAGAGCAGTACATCATAGCAAGATATGACTCTATGGAAACAATTTCATACATATAAATGGATGTCTTTGGGTTTCTTTTTCATTCGGTATTATGGATGATTTTAGGTTATTTTGTCATTAGTTATTTTGTGATCAAAGGGTTGCCTTTTGGAGCTTTATAGCATGCAAGTGTCACTTATTTTATTGATGCTGCCTTTTGAATAACCTTGCACCTACATGGTGTGGGTATAATTACTAATAACACCTCTTCAATTAAACATATTACCACTTTACAAATAATCTAAGGAAAAAGGAAACTGTTACCTGAATGTAATGTAAAAGACAGCAAATGCATTACTATCAGTTCTAAATGTGTGGGATGTTTGTGGGTATGGGCACACATAGCAGTTAAAATGATAAGTACAAAACTATCAGAAGAATATTTCACTCAATACGATATTAAACATATTATTTATAAGATTGCAGCACACACACAAAGCACACAAATACTTTTTATTTCTTCTTCCTAATATCTACATTAACAGTTCACAACAAAACTTATTCCACAATAATAAGGTTACATTTTTTTTATTGTTTTATCAATTTAACATGCAGTCATCAAAGATATGTTTGCTGCTCTATTGGCAATATTAAGTAAGTAACCATTGTGTACAGATGACTAAAACTGAAAAGACACAGTAGATATATATAGATGATCTTTCTTATAATGATCCATTGTGATGCATTTCTGTGACTCTGTGGACTGTTTTTACCCTGCTCTACCTCAACATGGTCCTTCACATATTTGCAGTTGGTTTCTGGTGGTGTTAAAGGGTTACTGTTGTAAACATATTGAAAAGGCATATTAAATCAGCTGAGAGACACACAGAATGATGTCCATCTGTAAGTAAAGTACATTAATTATGTATGTGAAGACTGTATCTCAGTTTTATATGGTCAGAATTACTTACCACATAAACATTAAAAGGCTGGGCGACAGGAATCTTCCACTGGGAAAAAAACAGAAGCTGGAAGAGTGTACAAATCATTTTCAACAAAGTGGACAATGCTTTAGTGTTAGACTTCAACATATTATTCAGTTTAAAGTTAAATACACAATTCAATGCAACATCAGTTTTGAAATGTCAAACAAGATGCAAAAAGAGATTATTTAGTCGTTTCACAATCAGCTGTTGTTTTTACTTGATGTTTAAAACAAAACAAACCACAGCTCAATTTTAAAAAGCAAATATTCCTGACAGACAATCATTAACTTAATGGCACGACCTTTGATAAGCAGTTACAGTCAGGTTTAAAAGAGTAATCATAGACCAGCCACAAAAATAGCAAAAATAGAGAAGAGAGACGGTTGATTATGACTTTTGTGGAGAGGATAAAATTGTTAACATGCCTATAAATGTTCACTGATTTATGTTTGTTGATGAAGTGAGAGGCATTTCCTGGCAGGCATTCCCCAAAGTGCAAACAGCTTAGATCGTACGTTTAATGCTCAGTCAATAACACAAATGTAACGAGCCACTATTAGTACATTCTTTTCTCAGGTTTAGGGGTTGATCATACTTTTGATTAGTTGTGAAATCAGCAGAAATAGATGTGTGAGCTTTGCTAAAACATGAATTCACATCAAGTACAAAAACAGTTCACTGTTAAACAACAGCTAATGGCTTGTAGTATAGATCCTATCTGTTTTGTGTTATGATCAGCCATTATTAATTTTAATATTTATACCTGTGCTTTTCCTACAGTGACATATCATAATGTCCTCTGAGAAAAAAGGTATTGAGTCAGTTAGGGATGGCAATGAATTTCAGACCAGTGTTTACCTACTCAAATGCTTTTGATTGTTAGGATATGCATTTATATATTAAGTTAAATAATATGTCTTAAGTAATTTCAGAGACTAACTTAACTAAAATGTGTGTGCAGAAAGAACAAAACAGTGGCTTACAAATCTAAGGTAAAAATGATTAATTTCCTATCACGTATAAGGAAATAACATTTCAAAATATATATATGTATTTTCCAAAGTAATTGAATTGTGCATTATGGTTAGGTGAACTAAAAGGGACTTTTTGTTTTCAGTTGAAATGTTAAAAATTATTCAGCTTAGGAAAATAAATAATCAATAAGAAAGAACAATTAAAATAGAGTAACCAACATATGCATTTGGTTGTTGCTGGTCTACTAATTTGTTCTTACAGCCATTTTATGTTTTCACCTAATTAAAATCATTGTAAAATGACTCTAGTACAATACTTTGAAAAAGTGAGTAAACGTTTTTGGTATTGTAAAGATACACACATAATTTAAGTTGTGATAAATAAAGGTTCTGTGAAAATTATCTTGTTGGGGGTAAATGAGTTTTAACAAGAGGAAAGTTTGGTATGTGTTAAAATCTTGTAAAATATTTGCTTAACTCAGGCTCTTTTTCTCCTTTCTCTTTTTTCATCACTGGATCATCACGATTAGGATTTAAACTACGAATCATTTATTAATTTATATTCCAATTGGTGAACCTCTGACTACTCTCTTTAAACCTCGCTATTTTATACTTTTAAAATTGCGTTTCGTCGTCTCTATATTTGGACTTAACCGGTTCCCGTAGGTCATACTGTGCAGTTCATAGGCATATCTTTATTTTCCTAGGACGATAGCGACGTCATGACCCGGTCTACTCTGCCTCTGATTGGCCAGATTTTCGTTGCATCCACTGGTTGGGTTGGTTGGGTTTAGGCATGAGGAGTGAGATTGGTTAGAGTTAGGGTAGGAATATCAGGATAAACCAATCAGAGGCAGAGCTGGGCGGGCCATGATATCGCCATCCTAGGAAAAAAGAATTGCTTTTAGTTATGGCTGCCCTTCACGGAAGCTGCATTCATCTGCCAGAATAATACAATTGATACCTTAAAACCAATCATCGTTACGGGCAGGGGTGACAGTGAATATCCTTTTATAGTATTACAAGTCTGTACATCACAGCAAGCCTCTCTTACACCGGTTGTGAGTTCGTCGATGGTCTGATGGTCCAGGTTACAAAGTCAAGATTTTTATTTTGAAGGTGAAAGAAGTCCCTTATTTCCGGCGTGCTTGTAGCATGGAGCCAGCGTTGATCGGTTTAACGCCTCCTTCACTCACAACTTCATGAGGTTTTCTCATGTCCCGGTCTAACAACAGGCCCGTGTTGGAGCTGGACAGCTAGAGGTGAGTTGAACGACTTAGTTACAGCATATTGAAGTGTGTGTAATGTAGTTTACTGTGGAATAAATCGTGCAGGAGAAACATTAGCCTAATTTACCTGCTGTGTGACACCACAGTTGTAGTCTGAAATGTGGCTAAATATTCATTGAGTATTCAGTGTTTCCTTGGTGAATTGTAACGTGCTGTTACGTATCTGTAAGAGCAAAACAAACAGCAGCATGTTTTACACAAAGATAGAAAGGTATATAAAGCTGATAGGATGATATGGCAGTGGCTTTATTGCAGGGAAACACATTGTAAGCATCCCCTCCACACGTGCAGACTGGTGGCATAAAGGAATAAACCATGTAAAGTGTCTTATTAAGGTGTTGGACCTCCATGTACCTCCAGGACAGCTTTAGTGCGTCTTGACATTTATTTTACAAGTCTCTGAACTCTATTGGATGGATGAACAACATTCTTCCAAAAGATATTCCCCTTATTTAGTGTTTTGATGGTGGTGACCCTTGTGTCCTCTGGATGGGACATTGTCATCCTAGAAGAGACCACTCCCATCTAGATAGAAATGTTTCATCACAGGATAAAAGTAATATCTCAGAACAAATTTGTATTGATTTGCAATGACTTCCCTCTAAGGAGACAAGTTCACCCAAACCATACCAGCAAAATGCTCCCAACAACATAACAGCCACTGGACCCCATCACTGTAGGGATCACACATTCAGACCTTTACTGGTTTTTCCTGTAATTTGTCACCTCTCTGTATTCAGACATACAAAAAGACTTAATCTACTAAGACATCTATTTATTAAAAATAACAGAATCTCTGAACATGCAAATATTTTTCATTGTCTCCAACTTCACTTTGAAGTTCATTCTCAGTGTATGTGCACTGGAGGCTTTAAGTTTCCACATCACAGTTGTGTATGTTGAACATTGAACCAGAATTGGCTCCCAAATTAGTCGTAATGTCACAAATCCTGCTCGTGGGTCAATCTCTTTAAACCAGATTATCAATGAAGACGGAGACATTTTCCCTTCTCAGTAGATCAATGTGAAAATAGCTTTCTAGTGTTAAACGCTGCACATACATCATTCTGCACAGTGAACTGTAGAAACAAGAAGAAACACATTTTTGACTAGTGGGAGACTTTAAGGAGGAGCATGTCAGTTCATATTGGCTATACTTGGGCATGTTGGGCATGGCATTATAACTATATTACAACAACAGCAACAGTAAATGTATGACTGAGATATAAATAAATATTTCAAATTGCTGAGTGTTTGCTGAGTGTGTATGATTAGCCTGTCAACAGAAATTATGTATGATCAATGTCTAGACTGAGGCGGCAAAATGACAACCGTTAAGCTGTCCTCCCTACTGTCACACGCTCTCACTTAAACCACAGGCACTAAAGCAGGAAATGTTCATGACAGGTGTTTATAGCTGGTGTTTTACACAGATATGAATATAATAGCAAGTGGGAATGAATTAATGCTTTTTTGTTCAAGTGAGGGAGTTAAATTATAATCACTCATTTTGTACTGTATTTGACAAGTCATTGATTTAATGTTCAGTGAATGCAGTGTGAATGCATGAAACATTTGGAATCAAATATGTATATTCATCATTTATCATATTTGGTTAAAAACGGTTTTTGTCTTACAAAGTTAGGAAAGCATTGTTTAATTCAAGCCTGATTTTGACACATAAAAGAATGATCCCAGTCTCTTCCACATAGCGAGGCATACATCCTATTTATTAAACAACTGATATCAGATCAGTACTCAGTATCAGTTGTTACCTAAAGCCCAAGTATCAGTAACAGGACTGAAATAATCGGATCAATGCATCCCTAATAAAGGAAATACTTATTTGTGTATTGAATTGTTAAATGTCTCAAAAATGTAACACTATTTTTATGCCAACGTCCACTCTTTTTTCTTTTTTTTTGCATTAAATATATTGGCCTCTGGCATCTCAAACACAATTCAGAGTGAAATTGATTTACAGATAAAATAATTCCTCCCCTCTCAAAAGAAAAAAGAAAATCAATATATAGATTTTGTGTTATGAATTGCTGCGTGCCACATTAGGAATTGCGTGTTTGGTTGACTTAATACTAGCTGTCATTTAAAACCATGTTGTTTTCTTTTCAGCCTGGCAGATTGATGGCTGCCTGTGTGCTGTGTCGGCGGGTGCCCAGACTGCACTACCTCCGAGGCTTGAGAAAGGATTTTGCCCAGGCTCAGCATGTGAATGGCAAGGCAGAGGATGAGACCAGCGAGCAGGAGGGAAAGAGAGGAGCTTTGCGAGACGAGGAATCCTCTCTCCAAGGAGGCTACAGGCTGCACTACAACCCTTCTTCATATCACCACACAGTGTGGAACTGTGTAAGTACCCGGAGCCAAACAGATAATGATGAGGAAGAACAGTGTCTCTCCACTCTCTCGCCTTCCCTTTGGCAACAGAGCAATCGCTACAGTGTGAGTTGCTCACGGCATCTTTCCAGCTCCAAAAACACATTGCTTGACTTGGCGTTCAACAAAGGCCCTGATCCCAAAATGCCATTACCGTCACCGTACCACAGAAAACCTATATCGCCTGATGTTAAAGTAGATACACGTGCCTTTCTCAAGTGCCGGTCAGAGTATGCCTCCATGAGCTTTGACCTCAACCAGCGGCCTCTCCCAATCGAATGGGAACGGGCCTTGCAGCTTCTCCAAAAAGTGACTGTTCTAAAAGGTAGCATGAAACCGTCTGATGTGTCTCAGTTTCTCACAGAGCTCAGCCACTTGCACTCCGATAAGATGTCATTAGTGAGGAGTGACCAACGCTTCATCATGCTCCTCCGGTACTCTGTGGAAAACCTGCGCCTCTTTACTGAACCTCAGCTACTGGAGGTGCTGCAGTCTTTTGTGTGGCTTGATATGCCCTCTGCCCACACTGTTCTTGGACTGTATGAGGCTGAGCTGAGCTGCCGAGCCAACAAGATGAGTTTACACCAGTTGCTGTTAGCTGCTGACTTATGGCGCTGTATTGGGAGGCAGGTCCCTCAATTCTTACAGCGCCTCTATAAATCGGCCCATTTGTATCTGGGACAGATGGCAGTTCCTGAGTTAATCCAACTGTTGTATATAATAGGAGAAAGTAGGCAGTGCCCAAAAAACTTGATCCATCCTGTAGAGCAGCTACTTATGCGCCACTTACAACAACTACACCCTGAGGAGGTTGGCACTGTATGCCTGGCGCTCTTTAAATCCCAGGCTTCAATTCCTGAGGGTGCAGTGACTGGTATTGTTGATAAGGCACACTTCTTTGTGGGGGAGATGAGTGACTTTGCCATGGTGAATGTGCTGAAATACCTGCGTTTCAGTTACCTGCATCATAGGGCGTGGATGGAGGCCATGACTCTGGAAGTGCCTCAACGGGCCCACAGGATGGGTGTCAAGGGGCTGATGCATGTGGCACTGGCGTGTTCAGCGTTGCATTATCGCAATGATAACATCCTCATGGCTATCGCCGAGAGAATTCCATCATTGGTGCCACACTGCAGGAGTAAGGACTCCTGTAAACTGTTGTGGAGCTTTGGGACATTAGGGTTTCTTCCAGTTCAGAGCCCAAGCTTTTATCCAAGCCTTACAGAGGCCCTTAGACAGAGGAAAGCTGAATTCCAACGATACCCAGAGCACCTGCTTACGGGTCTTCTTGGTCTAGTCTTTGTCTCTCAGTTCCCACAGGACCTAATTGCATTAGCTTTGAGCCCTGACTTTGTCAATTTAGCACTGAAATCGAAACAGCTGGAGCTGAAAAAAGACCTGTTCACTTTAGATGGAACTGTGGCTCTGGAGTTGCCTGAGTGGACTGGCCCACGGCTAAGCTGTGAACTGAGAGAGGAAGCAGAAGAAATGTTGTGGAAGTTTGCTCAATCAGATACATGCAGGAAACCAGAAGTCCGGGAGGCAGAATCGGCTCTGCAAGAACTGCTTGGGGGCGAGCAGTATGTATCCACCCGAATGATTCTGCCCCACACTCGCTCGATTGACCTTGAAGTACATGTTGATTCCACTGGACAGCCCATACCTGTGAACCCAGCACCACACATGGCCACAATATCTTCTGAGAACAATTCATCCAAATTTCCTTCAAACCATAATTGGGGGAGAATAAATACTGGAGTAACTATAACGGATGAACTTTTAGCACAGCTAACAAATACCAAAAACAACACAAATCCTGCAACCCCATCTCCTGCAGTTAGTACATCCCCCCGCAGAGTAGAGCCTGATGATGATGTGAGACTGTTTGACACAGGGCTAAACCTGACCAGTGCCATTGCAGAAATACTTACCAAACCTAGTAGCTTAAGTGTGGGCCCTCAGGACTCCAAGGGAACAGTCAAACTTGCTATCCAGGTTGCCCATAGGAACCATTACTGCTACCATTCACGACAGTTGTTGGGCCTTCATGCCATAAAGAGGAGGCAGTTGAAGTTGGCAGGCTATAAGGTTGTAGAGCTTAGCTATCAGGAGTGGTTTCCTATGTTGAGAAGAAGCAAGGCTGAGAAGCTAGCATACCTGCACTGCAAGATCTACAACAGTCTGTAATGTTTCAGACCTTGAAGAGTCTGTGAGAGCAATCACAATAAAGCTTGCATGCATTGCAAGCTTTTTTAGCACCTTTGCTTCAGGGCAGTGTGTAGTTTGTTATGAGAATTTGCAAGGCACAGTAAATAATCTGTTACGGAGATGGACAAATGTTGTTGTTTTTTATTACCATACTTGATTTTTTGTACATGTTTAGTTAATAATATATTTAATTTTGATAAAATCTACAAAAAAGCCTTTCCATCAAAATGTGTAAAATGTTTTGTGAAAATAATGATACATAAAGAATATTCACCTTTTCACTGTCATGGTCAAAGTATCTATGGTGTCCTAATTTACAGATTGAGAATGTATATTCTTTTACTGATTGCTCACAATTGAATCTTGCCACCAGACTTTGCTGATGATCTCAAGCATATGTAGAAGAGCTTAATCGTATTCAGTCTTCCATGATGGTCCTTTCAAAGGTCAATGCATCTGTGTCAAGTGTTTCTCACTTTACATGTCAAAGGTCACTAAACTTAAACATTTCAATCGATGTGAAACAGATTTGTGTGATGTCTTGGTATATTGTGGCTGCTCCTGAACTGTAAAATATGTTATATAATTTGATATAGAAAGGATGTAAGTCCTCTGTCACAACTTAATACCAAAGGGGAACAAATATAATCCACAGTAGCCTGGATGGCCACATTTTAAACTCAACATCTAATGCAGAACTTGTTTATCACTAAGCTTAGACAGAATCATCTGCTTTATCCCTTTGTTCTTCCTGGCTTGCTTGGAAATTATAATACGTTTAAAAGATTTACTGAGTGTTTCCAGTGCATAAAGTAGGATTTATAATAGAACTGAGTGCATTCCACTGTCACTATTTTTGTGACAGATACTGGAAAACCTGCAATATAGCAAATGATGCAACACTGTAAACCCTACTTCTGAAAACAGTCTGAGCATACCAAGCAGAGGCTGGTCCCTGCCCCACTGACTCCAGGAAATGAATCCTTTCACACTGGGATAGAATTTATGTTCCCAGACTCAGCCATGTTTGACTTCTCCAAGCCGTTATAAAATGACTTTGCTCTGGAGGTCCTGTATCCTTTTCTCATTCTGCTACTGCAGCAAGATTGGGGGTTTGGGGAGTTTTTTTAATTTCTTTTTTTTTTTTTTTTTTGGAAAACATAATTTGTGAATGTAAAGCAGCAATTAACTAGCTAGAGCATGTTTCAAGATATTGTAAATGAAAATCAGTGGCTGTTTGAATTGTAGGAAACATAAAACTACATTACTATTATATGCCTTAAAACCTACAAATCATGTAGATATGTTAATAGAACTAAACATGACTTTGATACTTTAACATTTATGTTCAGCAGACAGACTTTTATTTTAAGGCTTTAAAATGCACAATAAAGAGCCAGTTTTCATTGGGGAGCTAACCTGGGGAGCTGAGCTGAGATGTGACCTTATAGTAAAGACATACTGGAGAGACTACAGGTGTATTCTGTTCTCCTCAAAATGTTTCTCCTTCCCCCTCTTTACCTCCCTCTTTCCCTTGTGACCCAAAAATGGACGGTAGAACTCCCAACTGTCCCAATGCTGTAGGAGACAAAAAGCTCCAAGGTCTCCTAGGAGCCATTGTCCGGAAGAGAGGTGACAAATATCCTGCAGGGAGAATTTTCATATTGGACATACCTGATGATGTCTTGACCATGGCCTGCTCTGCATGACCATTGCTCTTAAAAGTTTAATATCCACACAGGTCAACAGAATGAAACCAATCACTAAATTTAAAAAAATTACAGTGTAAAGGCAGCAAATTGTATGATGCATACAGTAAATGCCCATGTGTTTCATATATTTATTTTTTTTGAATTATACATATTTATTGTGGTTGGTTACTTTTTACCCTTTAATAGTCACCACAAAGCTACTGGACACTCCCTGTGTATATTTTTGTTGACTCAGTTCTCACATTGTGTTTAATCATTATATTATAGATTTTAAAGTTTGAGATATAACTAGAGAACATCACAGAATGAAATACTACCCCCCCCCCACCCCCCCCAAAAAAAGGGTACTGGTAGTGTGGGGTTAGGAGCACTTCATCTTTAATCAATATACACTTAATACCAATGCCAGCAAACAATTTCTTCATGTCTGTCTCTTTATCTATTTCACTCTCCTTTTGTTTTCACTCCCTTTAAGACACTTCCTGGTGGGAGACAAGTGGTAGTAGGTGAGAAAAGCAAATTGTGAGCAGAGCAGAAAAATTGAATGAGCACTTTATCTATCATCGTGCATGGGAGTGTTTGATGGTGTAGAGAACGCTGCTTGGAAAAGAGTTGTTTCAGTTGCTCCCTGATCAGCAGGATGAATGAGAGGAAATGAATAGATGAAGGGATGTTATACTGTGCTTAATGGTTGCCAGCAGACGGCACTCTCCACCAAGGAAACTACACAGTATCTCTAAGTGGCAAGGATGAAATTGTTCCAACTTGACTCGTTGATGTTTCACTGACAGTAATGTGACTAATGCATTACAAGATACATCTATGATGAACAGTGGGAAAACAGTTTTAACAGCAAGGTTATAAAAGCAATAAGTAATATAAAAAAAACAATAAGATAATTAAACAAATCATCTCACATTTTGGCAATATTACATTATTAATCAATTTTGAGACCCAACAAGAGACAAGCAGACAAGGGCAGTAAGTGCATTTCAATGGAGAGTCAATAAATACCTTTTGTATTCTTCAGAGATCTGAAAAACTATAAAAGAGAATTCACATTTGGGCACTTTCAAGTCAGTGCCAACCCTGCAGCTACAAATTTCACACTTTGGGATGTGCAGGAAGCACGCTTTTGAAGTTATGATGATTCAGATTCTCATTTGGATCCAAATGCAACTCATTGGGGATCCAAGTAAATCCCACATTCATGCAGAGAGAAAAGGTTACCTTTATCACTGATGTTTCACTTCTATTATGTTTTCAGGTTGGAGCTATCAGGGGCAAACATGTTTAGGGAATAGGGACCGCCTGCCACAGCATTGTAGTTTATTAAAGTGTGGAGAGTAATAGGAATGATTATCAACTGAGATTGGAGTATTTATGATGCCTTTATACTGTATTTTGTGTTTAATCTGCCAGACAAGGTGCTAAGCGTTCTTTTATTTGTTCCTGTCTCACTCAAAACAAGAAATGAAGTCACTATTGTATGAATAATTAACTTGCTATAAACAAAAGCAAGTAAATAGAGAATAATCATCAGGTTTAGAGGCAATTTTCAAATGCGGCCAGTATTTCACCAGTTAATGGAAGAGGCGCTGCTAGAGTGAATGCTCTCTCAGTAATCCTTGTCTTATTTGCATTTCAATTCTTTTCCTTTTCACAGCCTGAAAGATAATCCAGCACAGTCTGAATGTGGCCTAAGCTTGCATCAACACTAAGTTATCACAACAGAGAGATACTACTGTCTGTCTGCTATAATTCCTTAATTTACTTTTTATTGTATGAAACAGACAAATCCAAATGTCACATTAAACATTGATGCAATTCCCCTACTACTTGTTACAGATTAAGCTGATATTAACCTGTTAAATGCAAATAGGTTTATGCCTGGAGAGTGACAACAAATGATCCCCATCACAATTTTGCTGCACGAGTGTCTTGGATGTTTCTGTATTACATCTCAGCGCCACACACTTCCTTTCTGACCCCCTCGGTGGCATTCAGTAATGCGCCCGGATCCTCGCCTTTAACATTCCAAACACACACACTGTGTTCAACCAACTGCTGTGGGGAGCAACTGATAGGGAGTGTTTACATTCAGCACTTGTCTTAGCTGCTATTGACAAGCCTTTATTAACTCAACCAAGTTAGAGATTTGAGATTTGCCTTTTAGTTCTTCATATATTAGAGGATAAACCTTTACACCTTAAGAACACACTGGATTTAACTGGATTTGGCTTATTACTATTACACAGAGAGAGAGAGAGAGAGAGAGAGACAGAGAGAGAGAGAGAGAGAGAGAGAGAGAGAGAGGCATTGATTGAAAAATACACAATATGACCATTAGCACTGTGGCACTGACATACTTTTTAATTGGTTTACCATTACATTATAACAATTACGTCATATTTCCTTTTGTATAGAAGTCTTGCTTCTGATGTGTGATGGTTTTCATTCATTTATGCTATCCGTAGAAACATTTGTAACTGGCCCATGAAAGACATCCATCATGACCTGAAGGCAAAGGGAAGGGAAGACATTGAACACAAACAACAATATTAATTATAATATGCAGCTGCCTACTCAAAAGTTCAGCAGAAATAAACATTTGCAAAGGACAAATTCCAGTATGTAAAGCATATGCCGCTGTAATTAAACAAATTAAAAAAAGACCCTGTACCATATTGTAGGGACTATTTTTAGCAAGCTTGTAAAAGATGAAGGTACTATATGGGGGGTGGGGGGGGGCAGTTCTTTGTTTTCAAGCTAATTAGCATTGTGTGTTCCCCTTGCTGTGTGAGATAAGTTAAAGATGACACGTGTGCAATCAGCATTGTGTTGCATAAGCACATTGCCGTCCCTCTACACTCACACATGACAGATCATTACGGCTCAATAGGATTCATGTAAGTTCACCATAGTGATACTCTACTGTATAGCAGAGTCACTCTACTGTGATACTCTACTGTATAGCAGAGTCACTCTTATACAGTTCCACCATTGCAAAGGGGTCATGCTGTAAAACTCTTTAATCATGATGTGTTTTGAGGTCAGTTTTGGTATGACAGCTTGTCTATAATATGCCTTTAAAACCACTTAATACACGCCCCTGTTTTTTATGCTGTTAGCCTAAACGACATGCCTAAGTTGTGAGCAGCACAGATCCCACATAGTTTGAGACTCAGAGATGTGTCTGGTATCATTGGAAAGGAAACACTCTCTTGTAAAAGTGTCTGTGTGATTCTGTGACTTACTGACAAAGAGTGGCAGAGGTTACAATGATGGGGTTGTTTACTCGCCCATAGGTTTGCCTTTACAATGACATGTGTACAGACATTCAGGGACCTCTCACCGGGATATAGACACAATGAGGCCACGGCCACAGGTCTTGGCTTCATGCAGTCCAAATTTGGAGTCAAAAGACCAAAAGATGAATTTTTCAGAATTATTTTTCAACAGGTATGTCCATGCGTTTACGATGCCTCAGGTCCTTTTTGGAGACTCCAAATGGACACTTGGTTACCAAAGCTGTATAACCGCAATCAAACACCTATAACTTCACATCCCCTTTGCCTACAATCAAAATCTTGGTCTCTAATGAAAGCTGACGCCATATTATTATTATTAATATTATTATTATTATTATTATATATTATTATATATAACCATATTTTTTTGTTTGGCCATATCTATCTATCTATCTATCTGTTTATTTTGGTATAAGTCATATGTTAAGTCGAAGAAGAACCAACCGTGTACCAAAATGCCGTGTGCGTAATGATATATGGTTCAACTCTTTTACGCACAGGGCGCACGCCGGTTACGCTTGGAGTTTGTTTATGGACAGCCAAACCTAATAGCTTAGTGTCATGCACCGTTGGAAACCTCTGACTATTGGCTAAAAGGTTATCAACTTCATTTGACCGAATATTTCCATAGGCTAGAACAGCAGTCAATCAAAGCCATGTCGTCATTGTTGTCGGTCACATGTCCTCATTGGCTTTGGAGACATGTACTGCCTAATCCTAAACACCGATTGGCTTGTGTGTGGTGTCGTCAGAAGCAGAAGAGGCTCACGGCCGTAAACATCTAGTCACGTGTACTATGAGATGGACGCGCAGGTCAGGAAATGACGTAAACGGACCGTATATGGTTTGTTATTTGTGTTATTACATTACGTGTTGGACTAAATACATGGACATATTGAGGAAAATATTCCGGTTTTATGAAAACGGATTTCATATTTCACAAGAATGGATATTTGGCGAGCTGTACAGAAAGTGCTGAGTCATAAGATGATCGTTGTGGATAAAGGGAAGACTTTGAAGGTATGTAGGCATTATAGCTTTTCTTACTTAGCTCAGGGGCTAGCCGAGCTAATCGCTAATACTATTACGGCTGTGAGCAACCATATAAGTCGTGAGTGGTCTTGAATAAATCAGGACAATCTAAGCTTTCCAACGATGTACGGCATGAATATATATGTTTATGGGTTGGTGTTTAAAACATCCAGAAGAACTTGTGGCTACCTCCTAACATCCGTCCCGTCCCGTAGACGGAACAGCGTGCGTTAAGTGGTTAAGTCATAATATTTACATTTTTTCATTAGGTTAGGTCAAATCTCATTTTGGATTGTATTTGTGCAATAGCTGTTCAGTGTATTTTCAGACTGTAATTGCTTATCCTGCCTGTAAGATTCATATTGGCTACACACACAGACACATACACAAACATACACACACAAGGGATTCACAGGAAATTATGGATGGATGGACATGATGCCAAAGGCTGGTATCAAACATCACTACTGTATGCCATGCGTACATCATGTGTCAGTGACTGACGCATGTATAACAGACATTTGTCTGAAATTTTAAGGATTTCAACTTCAAACCTACAATAATCAGTTTTTGACCATTTGGGGGCAGAATAACAAACTGTAAACACATCATTTACACAATTTCACGTACAATTGGTTGGGCAAATGTGTCAGCAAACAATTACCTGCTTACTCAACCAGCAAAGATAGAGAATCACAAGCTTTTGGGGTCATGTTTCTGACCTTCTGGTGAATGTAAATCCAATACTGACTCTCTTTTTCACTCTGTTTTGGTTTCCACCAGATCCTGAGGGAAATGTCCAGTTCTTCACCCTGTAAATGCTACATCACGGTATGTTCATCAGCTAATTACTTACCTGTCTACATGTGGTGCTGAAACAGGTGCCTGCCCGATGCTGCTGGAAACCAAAACAATCAGCGCAAAAGTAGCAAAAACACTCCATACAGGTGGGAATGGGACTGCAGAGCTGGGTGATGATTATTTGTTTGTTCCTACAAAGGACACATATCACATTTTGTTAATACAGTTTGTTAATATGAACTATTTATTACTATAGCTTTATTATAGCAAGTAAATTCTTGATACTATTTACACAGCTAAATGGACATATAAGAAAAATACACCAGTGAGTATCTTGTGTCTAGTTTTGAACCTAATAAACACTAGCCACTCCAAAGGGACACACAAGGATACTCACAAGGTCCCTACAGCTTATTTTGGGAGCTTCAGATTGATTTCCTTCTGGATATTATATGGGCTCATGTCTTTCAATTGACTTAAAATGGTTCCACAACAGCTAAATTACTGCATTTAAACTCCAGTTTACTGTGCAGGATGGGAGAAGACAAGAAACATTTGTTATAAACAGGAGTTGGATTTTTAGTATGGATCTGTGACATCCTTTAGCAAAATCATAGCACATCAGAATCAGATGTATGAGGATACAGAGCACTTTCAGGATTTTAACGTAATGTTCAAGTATATTAAAGAGCATAATATACTTTTTCAATATCCTTATATCAAAGAGGATGTTTCTCAGTACTATGAAGGGAAAACAAAATGTGACATGTCAAAAAGAAATCGGTAAAAAAAAAATATAACAGAAAATTGAAAACCGAAAGGCTCATATTACTAGTAAAAAGACATTTAGATTGACAGTCAATGTCAAACAGAGTCTGTATTTAAAGTCGGCAGCTACAATTAGAGTTTAATACCAGCAATGCTCCTCTTTGACAAAGACAAATGTAAGAAACAAACAGAACAGCATAACTATGCATATAAAATGCTGTTTCTATGTGTGGGTGTGATTTTTAGTGCTGATATTTAAATATATATATTTGTGTAGAAACAGAAATACCACAAAGAGGTGATGCAGCAGTTGCAACATCAAGAACTGGAACAAACATCAAACCATGAAAGTTTTATCCCACATTCCTCTGATGCAAAACCAGTCTCTTCATTCTATGTAATGAGCTTCAGTGGTTATGCTTTTTGATCAAACAGTTGTATTTATTGTAAGAAAGACTTACAAAATAGCACATAGAATAAAATAGCAATAGCAGAATTTGTCTCATAAAATGAAGAAAGTAATCCACTTTCAACCTCCACACATAAATTAAACCCGTCCCCTTTCGGTGCTGTTAAGGGCGAAGAAATCTTCATGTCCTTAATGGGAATTCATATTTTATTCTGTAATTAGACCCTTGTAACCCTGGTAGCTGAATGTAAAGTGATGGGTTAATGGTTGCGTAATGAACACTCAGGGATCAGGTAGTGAGATGTGCAAAGCAAAGTAATTACAGACACAGATACACACCACACTAACAAACGCTATACACCCAGTGTTGTTTGTAAATGAATTCTGTCCTTACTACATTATATTACCAAGAGGCTGCATGCTGGATGCTAGGGAAGACATTTAATGAAAGAGCTAGAGAAATTTAAAATCTTTCCAATGTTCCGACTTCCATTCATAAATAATTGATCAATTTTACGGTACATTCACATTGCCTTGACATTGCAAAACATTGTGCTCAGCTGCATTATTGTAGAACATTCACATTTAACAAAAAAAAAAAAAAAAAGATGTTGCAAATACTGATGGAGTATTGCAATGTCTGTGGTATTCATTTACAGAGTAGGTACCATTAATTAACAGGAATACCACCTTTCTGAGTCACCTGACGACAAATAATGACTAATAGCTGTTTTGATAGGAATGTGTGCAAGAACGTTTTTGTGCAGTAGATGCCATAGTGCTGCTATCAAACTAAAAGGAACATTTACAATGGGTGGCTCACTTATCAAAAGGCCAAAGTAGACAGTAAATAACAGACTGGAAAATTTCTCATTCAACAGGAATTCCAAAGCTGTCTTATATTTCATTTTCTTTTACGTTCCCAGAAATAACAAACTAAAATCAATGACACTCTGTGAGAATGAAGGACATTTTTCATTGTTTTGTTGCTTCTCTTTACTGCGTTACACCGTTCTAAGCCAGAGCAGGTTCCAACCCACATATTTAATGGATTTGACTGTATGGAAAACCACAGGGGTTGACCTCATTCTTGAGGATTGATGCATTATGGGACCCTCTGATCAGAAGGGGTATTTAACATTTTCTGTCTTTGTGGCTTAATGCTTATCAACGTATCCTGCTGCTGATTAGGCTCCATTCCTGCTTTAATCCGGACAACTTAATTATACAGGAGATGTCAGACTTCCAAGGACGCTCTTATTCCAAGAGTGGTAAATCCAAGTGTGAATATTTGATGTTGCCATCATCCTGTACCATAGAAATTCAGTCTCCTGGGAGGGGCACAAGAACATACTGTATATGAAGAGTAAATGTGATTTATCCATACATGCGTGAAAAAAATCTAATGCTCAAAGATTGATAATCTGAACTGAACCATACTGTAATACAGCCTAATGAGAAATATCATGCCAGGCAAAAGCTGAAGTGCAACATATTTAAGTTTAATATACTGCTTGTAATATCTGTAAATAAGAGACCATAAACAAAACCTGCTGCTGCCATCTGCAATCATCACAGCAGGTGTTGTTGCTGTATGAGCAAGAGCTTACGTTGATTAATGTAGCTCCTGTCCTAATGATAAAATTGTAGTGTGAGAGCATACAAGAAGTGGTATAAGTTGCTATAGCAACCAACCTTTTCCCTGCTTGACTGTTTTCCTGTGAGTGGATGTTGCTTTGATCTGGTAGCCGATGGCTAGGTGAGGAGTTTAACTGTGTTATAACCAGTGGAAGAATTCTCCCTGTGGTAAAAAAGAACCCATCCCATCAAGATTGCAATCAACACTCTGATTAAAGGGGAGGAAAGACTGTATGTTATCATCTGATTGCATATGTTTATCATCTTCTAGGATACGAATGCCATCTCTGAAAGGTGTGAAGCATTTTATTGAACATTTAAAAAGCAAAGTTATCCATCAGATAGTTTTTAAAACATTTTTTTTGTAGGATTGCTGAGTGAAATTCTTTTTCTTTAATTAAAGGATTCTATAAATATGCATGTAAACCTCCTCACAAACTCAGGTATTTTCAAATATGCAGGATATGTGATGAATTATTAACAGACATTGTGAAATCTAAAATAGTGTCTTTGAATTATTCATCCTACATTCTTATGAGTTTCATACTGTAAACCAGAGCGGAGATTGATTTGTTATCACACGTTAAAGACATTGCATTAGCAGCTAGTTTACTGTCTGTATTAATTTGATGTACAGAGAACTACATATAGTTCTAACTTTAAAACAGCTCTGAGGAGGTTACTCACACAGTCAGTGAGCTCAGCCGAAGCCGGTGGCTCTATAAAGTAGATGTGAAAATGTTTTTTTCATGCTTTCCAGAAGGGCATTAACTTACTTTACACCTGACTGTGTTGCCACAAGAATGTTGTGTATTTCCGAGGGTCCTTGTAGAGCTGTATGCCTGAGCCTGTAGTAGTAAGCTCACATTTTTCTGTGACAATAAAAAAAGTGAAACACAGACCTGCACCAGATTGCCTTTCGGTCATTACAAGTAAATCTTTTCTCTACAACACTGTTAAACCACTAGCTTGTCTTGTGTTTTACTTAAAAAACAATGTTTTAACTTTTCCTTTATCTACTATATTCCTAATATGCCACCGGTGGATAGTGTGGTGCCTTAAGTGATCTGACAGGCTGGCAGTCACCTCAGTTGCTGTAGCTGATGCTGCATTAGCAGATAAAGCTGCGTTCAAGACTCATCAGGGATGAATGTTTTCTCTTGATGTGTTCTGAAACATTTTAGTGCTAACCTCAGCTATATGACAGTACTGTTGAGTTTAGAAAAAGCACAATACTTTTTCCTTTTGTTGTTTGTGTGAACTCAGATTGACGCCTCTATACAGTATTTCATATCATTTATGTCATCATTAAAACGTGGGTTTGAAAGTTTAACATCCACCTTGACATGAGCATTCATAGTGAAGCACTCTAGCATGAAAATAACAAGGTTTCTCTTTCATCACAGAATGTATGATAGACATTTATGAGTTGGTTAACACATATTAAATTGATCACAAGTCTTATAATTCAATTAATCTTGATTTAGAAAAACTATATTTTCACTTCAGCCTTGAATGGAATGGGACGACTGGCTTATCATGTAAAATGATTCTGAATGAACTTGAATGTGTGTTGCACTCTTTTAATACAGTACCAGTAGATATTAAAGTGTATTATCTGACTTTCTAAGATTATCTGCTTGATACTTTCACTATCATCAAAGTTAACACATCATGTATGTCAGCTTATTTTGGTACATTTTCAAATCATCTTGCAAAATGTACTGTTACATGGCATATCAAAGGTTTAAGTGGGATACATAAGAAGTTTTTTAGCCACCATGTGCTGTATTTTTACCTTTCTGTATGTTATCATTTCACACTATTCTAAAGGAAAGCATTGTTTCTTTCTTTGTCTCTCTTTTCTTATAGAAAAATCAAACAATCCTTGTCAAAATTGTTGAAGTCCTTTAATGGATGATTGGACAAATTTGACATGTCTTTTGAGATATGTGGGACATCTTGGCAGTCAACCAACAATAGCCTGTCAATTACAGTGAACAACTGAAGCAATGTGTTACATAAATTGCTATGAGCCTCATCAACATTACCAAAGCTGAATGGAAAACATAGCTCTGGTAGGGGGTCCTCTTAGTCTTTTGGCTTGTTGGGAGTTATGTAGCTGCACAATACTTAACAGAAGGAGAAACTTGAAAGAAGTGTTTTGATGGACTTGCCACCAGCCCACAGTACACAGCCTTCAGCAAATAATGCTTCCCACTGTGGTTAATGAGGAAAGATATGAATGGTCAAACGTAGTTAATCCAGCGGCATTGGTTTACCACTCTTTGAAGTGCTTCTTTTTGAATATTAATGATATTCATGACCTATTTGCTTCTTCATTTTATGGAAATTCCTGATGGCCCTGTTGCCCTGATGCTTTCACTGAGGATATAAAGATTATACTGACACAACAACAATATGATTAACATGGGAGTTGTATTCATAAACTTCTGAACATGGATTTTGGCATAGAAGTGTAGACTATTCATAGTTCTTTGGGATGTCTTAACAATTGTGGGAATGAGCATCAAAGTCAGGATCTCATTATATTATAACCAATAAAAGTCTGGGTGAAGACATTTGTTTGACAGCTTATATCTGGCAGTGCTCTCAGGGGCTCAGAAGATGGTTACCCAACACTCCCACCTTGCCATCTGTCTGGATCCATTGTAGCTTGCTGTAAATCCCACAAGGCAACTCATAGTGAGGAGAGACAGAAACACGGAAAAGTGCTTTTAGGAACCACAGCACACCCTCAGACTGTCACGAGAGTTGAATATGACATGAGAGTCTTGCTATGCCTTAAACTGTTCACCACTTAAAAGTTATCCTCAGGTTTAAATATAATAGTGTCTGAGTCGCCACAAACAAAACAGACAATGCTATGTACATAAATATCTGAGATGTGCTGAAACAGGATTTTATAGAATGACCAATAAAACTGCAGCCACACATTATAAAACACAAACACAAGAATAAGAAAAGAGATAAAGAAAAATACAGAGACAGAAAAAAATAAGATATTTGTATTTTTCTATGAGAGAACTGGATGATTTAAGTGGACAGTAGCCTGTATCTCACATGCCAGGTCGTTAATATGTTTGCATGTTCTGTGCTGTGAAGTTACTGAACCAGATGCCAAAAGCTTGCTTGGTTATGAGGGTCACAGTAGGTTTCCCTGTCACCCCTAGTGTCTGTTCTACTGCTGTGTCCTTCAGCGAGATACTGTCCGAGACCTTATCAGCACAGTAGGTGCCGCGGCATTTATCTGACACTGTGCAAAGGCAAAAAATATTGTGTTTGTTTAGTTATATAAAAGAAATGATACATTACCCTAAAACCCCTAAAAAATAAACATATTTTGTTGCTGGATTAAAAGTAAAAGGTACACAGGTAAGAAAGACAACAGACTGAATTCAGTATCTTGCAGCCAAGGTGCGCCACACTCATAATCCATTTAGCTTCTATATGTACCTACAGTTACATGCATCGCACCTTTGAGCACAGCAGTGAGATGAGAGGCCTCGGTGCCAGCATGTGTTTACTGCAGTGAACTCCATTTAGACCGTTATGATTCAGGTTCTTAGATTTACTTTATTTATCTCTCTCTCTCTCTCTCTCTCTCTCTCTCTCTCTCTCTCTCTCTCTCTCTCTCTCTCTCTCTCTCTCTCTCTCTCTCTCTCTCTTTCTCTCTCAGACACACACCGCAACATGATGATGATGATTATTCTTCTTATTATTATACAGATCATATTATTATAAAGAAATAATCTTGCCAATCGTGAAAAAATGAATTTGAAACCTACAGTTTTTACTCTACACCATTTTTGTATGCTTAGCCATCACTTGCACTGACCATCAATATGAAGTGAAATTGCAGCACTTTAAAGTTCGGCTCAGACATTTAATCATAATGCATTTAACATTTGCCCTTTACGGGGAATGTAGGACTGATGTGATGTTATATGAACTGATTTAGCACAATTGTTAAAGCCACTTAAGTGCACACAGAAATGCTTTATAGGAAATATGTTAGGGGTATAACTCATATAATTTGTCTCTCCCACTATATAAAGCTTTGGTCAGATTAACTGCTATGTGTCAGAACAGACAGAACATTTGAACTTTTCATTTGCAGGCATGAGGTTAGCTGTCCATTTGACTGTCAGAGATGGTCAAGAAGGAGAAGTAGCAAAATGTGCTGCATTTAAAATTCAGGTTGCTACAGTATGGACAGTCTGTAATCGTGCACTCACATATCATAGCACTTAATTCAACAGCTTCACTGCCAAAATCAGATTCATCTTGTGGTGTGAAAGTATGACACCTTTACAAAAAAAATGCATGAAATAGTAGAAAATATAACTCTAACTTACAACTGTGGAAATATATCTTTAAATTCAATATAATTAAAAAATGTATTTGATAATTTAAAATGGTCAACTGCAGAAACCAATGCCCTTTGCAGCTGTCTCCTTTCTTGAGTCTGCCATTACTGGTCAGGCAGTGCTGCTTATTCATTGTGAGATGTGTGTCTCTCCTCTCTCTCAACTGAATGAGAAAACACAAACAGGGCCCTTTCAGGTCACATCTTTTTCAAATCAGGAGGAAACACTACTCTAGTGGATCAGGCTGGTATGCTGCATTTATAAATAAATCCCCCATGAGCCAGAAAAAAAAGCCAGATTTTAGAACATATTTTGTGAAAACATTCAAATATAAGGCATGTTGTCCATCTAGGCCTGTTTGTTGTCACTATAAGTGACAGGCTGACAATCACGTCTGTCTATGATAGCAGTTTTAGTGACACTTCAGGCCAAGATATAGAGAAG
Organism: Scomber japonicus; assembly: GCF_027409825.1. NCBI lineage: Eukaryota > Metazoa > Chordata > Actinopteri > Scombriformes > Scombridae > Scomber > Scomber japonicus. The sequence continues at coordinate 18,810,708 of NC_070588.1, forward strand.
GACATGCCCTTGATGTGCTGAAGAGCCATGAGGGAAAGGGACTGATATAAAAGGGGTGGATATCGGGCATGGATGGAGGTTAATGCATGATGAGCAACTCTGCGGGGCAACACAAGAGCTGCACAGGATGGTAGTTACTGAGGCACTGAAACATGATATTCAGAGTGGATCATTTTGATTTGGAGCATGTTATTAATTTGTTTGGGTGCTGGCAGGAAATCTCAGAGAAATACAGCATCTTTTTATTTTGCCTTCTTGCCAAAGCCTTTATTTCTTCTTGATGTGAAAAATCATCCTCATGTTTAGTGTGAGTACTATAAATGGGAGGATGAAGGAGGATTTTGTCACTTTTCTCAGGTTGGCAGTAGTAAGCCTGGATAAGCTCTCATAAATATTAGTGTGTTTTACAAATACTGTTGTTGTAAAATAAACTGGCAAAGTTAGCACATCCCAAACCCAAATCCTCCTTTTTGTGTTAGTATATACCATTTCATTCCAGCAGCAGCATGCTATTTTCTCTTCAAATCAGTCATAAACAATGGACATCACTCTGACACACACTACAAACAAGCACACTGGACACATAAATAAAATTCAAATATGTTCAAAATGTAGTCCATCAATTATGATTTTGAAAGAAGATTTTTTGAAAGACGAAAAGAGAGGATGAAGGTATTGCCACGTTGGTTGACTAAAGTCCTTGAGGCAAGCATGAACACACTCTGAGTCAATAATTTATGCACCCAGACACACACACATTCAGACAAATACACACACACATACGCATCCATGTATATACAAAGTGAGTGAGAGAGAGAGAGAGAGAGAGAGAGAGAGACAGAACATTCCGGGGAAAAGACACAGGGTAACAGAAGACTGAAAAGGCTTGAGGGACAGAAACGTAGTCTGAGAGTAACGACTGGAAACCATACATATGTCGCCAGATGTGAGATTCTATTTAAGTCTCCAATGTGAAAGAAACAGAGACATATCAAGCAGATTTGAGTCAGTAGTTCTTCTACGGTTTGCTTGCCCGATGCAAGTAGATAGTAAGGTTTTTCCTTTGGTGAATGCTCACAGTCATATGCTGTCTTCACACTGCCTGACACATCTCTTCAAGCGTACATAATGTAGATCTGCCCTAATTTCCCTCTCCCTAGAAAAAACTGGGGTCTTCAAGCAGCTCAGCAACACAACACCACAAATCTGACAAAGAAATGAGTCAGTCCACACTGGTTAGTTATCTTGTTAAAATGGACACAGATCTGACATCTAAAAAATGCAGAGGAAGCAGTCAAATGTGTGTTATGCAAGTCTTACAAAAAGAATAATCTGAAGTCTTTTGCAAACAATGTTTACATTTTTAGTGTAATCACATATGGGCCAAAAGGAGTTTCAAATTAGTTCACACTGTGTCAACGTAGTACCTCTTGATCTAAAATTGTTTTTCTGTGTCAGGTAATTGGATGTTTCCATGGATACTGGGCTTCCTGAAAGCCATGTCTGCTAAGAATATAGTTTCTCTGCAAGTGTCTGCTAGCTTATGCATGCAGATGTGTTTCTCTTGTTCATACTGCACAGTTACAGTAAGGTCACATCACCTTATTTCAGCTTCATGCACATCACAGATGACAGAGCAGATTAAGGGCGTGGGTTTGGTTTTAACTTTGGAAGGAACATTTCTTGTCAGATGGCCCAAATAATTGTGTGTCTTTATGTGTGTACTTGCTTTATATCACTCACTACTATTTTCTCTTTCATAAGCACATGTGCACACACACACACACACACACATACACACATAAACAGCCTGACTCTGCATAATGTTTACTTTACTGAATACACATTTGCTGACTTGCTGAAACCGGCTTTGTACCACGATTTCTTTCACACATTTTTACATTTTATTGTACTGATCAACAGCTTAACTAGAAATCTAGGACAAAAATGTATATTTTAAAAATAACACATCATCGACTGTCATAATAAATGTTACAATACATTAAATGCATAGAAGCCTCTAGGTAATGTGCGTCTCTGTAACTTGCTGCTTTAAGGTTTTCAAACCTCAGTGTTGCAGTGATGCTGAAACCTATCTTTAAATCATCTCAAAAACTCCTTTCAACTCCTGAACTTAAGGGAGGATCTTGCATTAAGACATCAGAGCTCACCCAAGAGGTTGCAGCTTACCTGTCCATGTGTCTATGCGCTGCTTAAATGTAATATCAGTTGACAATTCTGTCACATTTATAATGTTTAAACTATAAATACTAACTGCTTCAGATTCTCTACGGACTCTATTACTGCTGCTACTGTTGGGCTGCTGCTTGTTGACAATAGGTACAACTTAAAGTTAACTCTTTAGGGCATTTTCAGAAAATACACAAACCTGGCAACTCTGCAGAGAAGTTATCATGAACAATATGTGGAGTTAAAGAAGCTAGATTGTTGGAAGTCAGTAAAAATATCCATTTTGCTCCAAAGGTGACAGACAAAAGATGCCACAAAGGGCTCTTGAGCAGAGACGTTTGTGATGTTAATGCTGGACTCCATAGAAAAAAGACAACTTAACATAATGATGATTGGTGATGGATTGCTTGTTAAGTACTCATTTAAGTTACCTTTTTGATTAAAAAGTGGCTCCTAATCTTACACTCATTTTAAAATGTTATCGATGTTATGTTGTTGAATAATGGAGTTCGGTATGAGTGTTTAGTTCAGAGGCTGTTAAGTTGGAGCGTCATCATTGGATACTCAGGTGAAAGTGTCAAATGTGGGACAAAAGTACTTGTAGCTGTAAATTTCGGATTCACACATACAGCTGTGTTCTGTGTGAACTTTCTTCACCCACAGTCAGATGTAAACCAGCAAATCTTTGTGCAAGTCTCACGTAGTGAAAAACAGAAAACTGCAAATCTTTTTCATTTGTTCATTAAATGTCAAATATCCTTATGCTTTCAAAAATATATTACAATAATATATAAATATATTACAATAATTACAATATAATATACAATGAATAAATCAATAAACACATAAATAAATAATACATTTGATCAGATATTTTTTTGATCCAAACATTTCCACACATTCACACATTAGAATGCATTTATACAAAATGTTTTAATATATGGTAGATACACAGCTATAATACATCTGGCCTTATTTTTAGGCCATAGAGAGATCAAACATTTTTAATTCAAACGTGTACAAGAAGCTAAAATTTAGTATAAGCACATTTTGTAATCCAGCCCTAGGCCTGTTCTGTTACTTCTATTTGTGCAGCTGCTTGAACACTTGGGGCATCAGATAATCATTTCATTTATACATGAGAGAATTGATCATTTAAGTTCTTAGTCAAAATGTCTTTGGGTGATTCTGAGTAAAAGGAAGGCATCATAAATTACTAACTATGCTATCCCGATGTTGATTATGTAACACATCCGCACTTGTTATTTCCCATTTGCCTAATTGAAAGCATGACAATTGCTTGATCTGAACATTTGAATTGGATATTGTAATTTTAATAATATTCTTAAAAACGCCAACAGGCTTTTGTGCAACATTTAAAAATGTCCTCTCTGTACTATGACATTTCCTGCCTACACTATGGTTTAGAAATGAGTGGGACACAGAAAACAAGGCTATACCAAATGAATGCATATCTTTTATTCATCAGCTAACAACTAAAGAAACAGCACATTGTAGATATATTTACCTCACAAATTCCTAGTTGCACTGTGTTTTTAGAATAAGAGAACACATTTTTGCTTTTCAGAGCCTCTGCAAGTTTGCATGGAAATGCTGATGAAGTGTTCTATTTACAATGGGAAGTTGACATAAAAAATCACTGTTTCATATGAAAACCAAACAAAAGCAAGAATTGGAATAAGATTAAGACACTGACTTGACCTCTACCTCTTTGCAAATTAAACATTTGCACATATACACAGAACAGTCATGTTTTTGGATTATCAGTCTTCTGTGAGAAAAAAAATCTGCTTTTGGTCATTACTTACAAAAAGCTGGAAAAAAACATATAGATCTGTTATTTACAGTAAGTACTGCATTTCCTTCACACAGTTGCCTTTGCAAGATTGTTACAAATGTAAAGACACATCTTAACAAATACAATGTTAAAAATGAACTGCGTTGGATTTTCTCCAAATGTACTGGCAAGCTACTTTATTTGCCCTTTTGTGATGTGCTATTCACTCATCTACTTGCATGTAGTTTGGTTGTACAAAATTTGACACACATTTAAAAAGAATGACTAATTTAAGAACTGAAGCAGTTAACTCAATGTCAGCCACTGTTCACAATAATAATAATAATAAAAAAAAAACATTTTATGTGTACCTGTATGTTTTGCAGGTTTACAGTGTTTTCACCACAAAGTTCACAGCAATATACCGATTTTAAAAAATTCCACATGTAACACATTTCAATGTACAAACCTGTGCAGGTTTACATCATGCTTCTCTGTGTAGATTTCATTTCATTTGTTCTGATGAATTTCCAAAGAGCAGAGACAAGTCAGGTGACAATATAATCACGAAATGACTCTGAACACGTGAAAGGCAACAAACCAAGACTGTATTCTTGATAAACAGCATGACTAATGCTGTAGTGTAATAAGTGGTGACATGCAGACAGGGTCCAGATACACCATGTCCTCTAATTAGCTGAGTTAAGATGACAGGTTGCGTGCATAATACTGCATATGATGTGAATTTACTGTCTATTAAACTCTCAGGGTAAGTCACATTTCTTGGCTTACACTATTGACCCAGAAATTGGTTAAACTGCATTATAATGTGCTTAGTTTGCTTCAGAGCATAGAACACTTTTATGCATAAAGACCACTCTTTCCATTCAGCTGCTGCATTCATTTGTTGTGCTTTTCAATCTAATAGCAAAAGCTCTTGCAGACCTTTACACATTCGTTACACTACCCATCAATCCATTCTTAAAAAGAGAGAAAACAAAACAGCTAATTGCAGTCAAATTGCCAGATTTCACAGGACACCACACCAAACAGATGAGACAAAAATGCCAAGTAATGAAACAGAGTTGTCACTGTAATGCAATTAACACTAATACACCCAGTATTCCCCTGAAAACACATGGAATTAAAAATACATTAAGTTTTAGAAAAAACAAATTATCCAAAATTTGGTACAAAAGTACCTCTGAATATTCATGTGCATTACATTTCAAATGAGCATTTATGGGATGTGATAATATTATTAAATATTATGTATATGAGTGTTGGTTTGAGACTGATGGGATGAGTGTTGGGCATTTTGTACAGATTGTCTAAGTATACTGTCTATCTATGCATAGTGCAAGATTTTTCTAATGTGTTTATTTTGTGTATGTAGTTATCAAACCTACTACTATGGCTATATGCACGTGTTACCATACTGTGCATTTCAGAAAGTGACATCATTGTTGACCTATAGAAGTCAATAGTGCATTTTTTTAGTAAAAGGAAAAGAAGAAAGAAAGAAAGAAATATTACAAATGCTTAATTTCATATTTGCTTGTTGGTATAAAAATATGCAGTCATTTGAAATGTTGTATATGGGTCTGAGGCCAACACATCTCAGGCTGTATTTCAGACATAAGTATGTATATGACTGATATTGACTCTTACTGCATTGCAAATCTACTCAAATGTATTGCAACTGAAGACAATTTTTGTAGGTGTATTCAGGCATATGATGAAGAGAACAGGTTTTAAGGGTACAACGTAACACAGGATGGCGCTTTGATGCACCCTTCTGAGTGTCAAAGTTTGCATATATTATGATCTGATTTCCTGTGAAGTGCTTTGGTAGTGGTACAGATAAAATAAAGCTACTAATCACAATGAATCCTTCCAAGTGTGTTTTTAAGTGTTTTTTGATATAATATGCCAGAAAATGAATTTCTACACATATGTTTGTGACATATGACGTAGATCAGATTAAAGCAAAATTTCTTTCAGTTACAATACATTGTGATTATAAACCACAGTTATAGTTACAATACATTTTATATTGAACTCAGTACAAGTGAAACATGTGTCCATAATCCAAAAGTACAGTTGATTGGTTTTATGGGGGAAGCTTCGAGGGAACACCACTGATTCTCACAGATTACCCCATATGCACTCGGTCAGTTCAGTATATTTTTAGGACACGAGTTATTCTCTCCCAACCTACAAACGATTCAGCACAGATTCACTGGCCTCATAATCAGTAGTGATTTGTGATATTGCTTTATATCAGAATTTGTTTTAATCATCTCTGCATCTCATATGATCATCCCGGAGCTGTGCGTCGCGGAAGACAAACTACCTCGCTTAATGTGTCTGACCCCATTTTTCATTGGAGCACAGTTTCCTAACAGATGTGTGGGCTATGTGACTGCTGTCTACACCTACGCATGGGTCAAATTCATGGTTACTGATGCATTTACTTAGAATACATTTGGTCAAGTCTGATGTTAATTTTGAATACAATTGAAAAGACAGAACTGGTCACCATGAATAAGTCTGCAACAAAAACCTGGTTTACTTTGCAGTGAGAACATATCATCTGCATGGTTCATTAACACTTATGAAACGCAGCTAATTTAAGTGTTAACGCTCATGTTATCGTCAATGAAACAGCTCCAGGGTGTATTTTATGATAGGATGAGTCATAAGAACCCTGAATCTTTGGCTGTTTCATCATATTTACACATTTTATCTAAACTGTTTAACACCACAGCAATAAAGTGTTAAGTGATACTTTAAAATGAGCAGAGTTCCCATTTATAGCTCAGTCCTGTAAAGCATGATTCCCATAAATGCCTATTGTAGCTCACAATGCACTGTACTAATAAAGGTGATAAAATAGTAATGCCTGTTTTTTAAACATGGTCTAATTCCTGATTAAAATGGATACACCACACCAATGTGTCCACTCTCATGTCCAGGGGTCAAGTCCCTTAGAACTGTGTAAATGTTGTTCGTTTCTCAAGAACCTCTAGATAATCTGGATCGATATGAAGCTTTGCTTTCAGTTCCCAGTACTCACTCCTGTTGGGCTCCACATAAACAGTACTTGGTGCTGCACAATAGAGTATTGTCTGTTGTATTCTCTCTGGGTGCGTGTATTGATGTCTTGCATCAAAGTCTGAGGTATACTGACTCGATGAATGTGCTGTATGTCTGCATGGTAATGTATTGCTGTAGCGTGTGGTCCTGTCAGGCTCAAGCACATCTCTGAAGTAATATGGATCATCTTGGCGTGGGGTGGAGGGCTTGTTAAGAGGCTCTGGAGTAGTGGCACTGTATTCTGAGCTTAGTACATTACTGGCTGCCTCTTCATCCGAGTTACCCAGAAAAGCGCCACTCAACTCATCGAAGTCTCTAAATCCATCCACTGATTTTCTGTCAGTCGGGGTCTGGGCAGTAGTTCTGTGTGTAGACTCAGTGGGAGGCGGAATATACTCGTATACATGTCCAGCAGATGTTCTGACTTTTGGAATGGATCCCTTTTTGTAAAGGCCATATTCCATGTTGAGAGAGCTAATACACGCATTCATGGAGTTGTTCTGCTCATTTTGATTTTTTTGATGTCTCTTTTTCATTGCCACAAACAATCCCGCGGCAACAAACACAGACACAATAAACATGAGGAGGAGCGCCAGAATCATCACAGATAAAGGAATGGCACTGTATTGTGTGTCAGAGTCCAGGGATGTTTCTATGGTGATAGTGCTGCCTGGAAATGATTCTTCAGAGGGTGGGATAATGGAAGCAAGTATATCAGAGTTATTAGGGCAGAAATTAGCTGTCTTAATGTATCTCATATCCTCCCCAGCTAGCCTCTTGGGCGAGCCACAGATGACATTGTTTACAACTGTGCCTGTGCTAAGCTGCTCCAGCCACATCTTCAACTCCAGTATGCTGCAAGAGCAATCCCAGGGATTCTCGAACAAATCGACCTGCACCAGTGCATTAAGCTGATCCAGCACTCCACTGACTGGCACATATCGCAGATGGTTGTTGCGAAGATTTAGTCTGGCTAATGTTAGACCATTAAAAGTCCCCACTGGTAAAGTTTTCAAGAGGTTATTGTTTAAAAAAAGAAGCTGGAGTTTGGGTACATGTTGAAAGGTGTCAGAAGTGACCTCTTTAATGACATTATATTCTAAATATAAGAACTGTAGGCTATCCAGTCCATAAAACACATCAGCTGTAAGATGGTCGATCAAATTCCCATTAAGGTATAGTCTTCTTAAAAGTGACAAATCGCCAAAAGCTCTGTCATATATGCGTGATATTCGATTGTTACCGAGATGAAGCAAATCTAATCCGGTCGCTTCAGTGAAATCGGATCTACGAACCACAGGGATATAATTTCCAGTAAGATACATCTTTTTGGGATTGTAAGGTTTGGGATTTAAATCAGAGATAGACTCGATTTTTCGCTCCTGACAATTCACATTCAGGCCAAGATCTGAAATTTGAAGATTACAGGTGCAGGCAGTTGGGCAATCTAAAGGCACAGGAGATTTGGTTTGATATGAAATAATCTGGCCATAATTTTGTGGTTTATTAGATGGGATGCGAGCAGTAGGTCTTGATTTTAATTTTCCTGACTGGCGAGGTCCCTTAGTTGGTCTTGATGAGGACCGTGCTATCCCAGATGAGGTGAAGGAGGCTGTTACGAGAGCTGGTGTCGTCCTATAGTATGCATCAGTGCTCAGATGTGGCAGGGGGGGCATCTCATATTCAGCAATGGCTCTCCTCGGGCATAATTCTTGTTTTGAAACCTCATCAAGATCTCTCCCATGAAGGCGAAAAGGGAACTCACAAACAACATCACCGACTAAAGCTGTGTATGATATGCTCTCCAGCCAGGTCTTAAGGGCAATCAACTCACAGGAGCAGTTCCATGGGTTCTCCTCCAGCTGTAACTCCACCACGCTGTTCATGTGCTCCAGCAGACCTGAGTAGGGAAGCACTTTCAGCTGATTCCCCCTTAAGTCCAAATGAGTCAATGGTACATACTGGAAAATGTTCACAGGCAGATTAGATATTAAGTTGTCATTTAGAATCAGGACCTCCAGATGTCGAAGTCTGCTGAAGGCATTCGGTGCCACATGAGTGATATAATTATAATCAATCTGTAGATATTCCAGACTGTCAAGGCCAAAGAAAAACTCTTCCTTCAAGGCATCAATTTTGTTATTGTTGAGATGTAATCGTTTTAATCCCTGAAGTCCATTAAAAGCTCCTGCTTCAACCTCAGATATGTCATTATTTCCTAAATGTAATATTGTAAGTCCTTTGTACTCAACAAAATCATTGGCAGAAAGCTTTTTCAAAAGGTTCCCTGTAAGCAGCAGATGGTACTGGGAGAAGTACACCGGGCTTATGTCTGAGAGACTTACAATTCCTCTGTTTTCACAGCTCACTGTAAGTATTCCCTCTCTCTCCTCACAGGTACACAGTCTTTGACATATTTCTCCATAACGGCCAAACATCTCAGTAGTGCACACTGATGTTGCACTTAGCAAAACATATGAAACCCAAAGATGCATTTTCCTGCAAATGATGGCCGATGCTCACAGTCCTGCTAAGGTATCCTCAATGTCATCTAGAAATAGAAGACACACATGATGATGTCAAACAGGCAGGCTGCAATGAAAGCAACTTCCACACAATAAGCTGTAGTCTGCTTGAGTCAAAACATAATTTGCCATCACCCAGAGGTAACTTCTGGCTGTATGGCTGCTGCTTTAAAATGGCTCAAACAAAGCGGAATAAGAAGCAACTCCTTCAAGCTACGTAAATAACAAAAAGCAAGGTCAAAGCAAGACATAAGCACAAAACAATGGACTGAATCCAATGCGAGGGGAAGCCATAACGCGTTGTCTTGCAAAGACGTGAAAATGTAATTTAATAGTTTGGTCATTTAAAGCGATGTAAATTAAGGTTAGCTGGATTTCTGTATCACAGTGCACGCCTTGTCAGACATAAGACAGCCTGCATGATCTGTAACTCCTGCTGGAAATACATACCTCACGCACATTGATGGTGGTGGCTCGTTAGGTATTTCAGCGCATCTTTTTTTATTGTTAATCCGTTTAAAAAAAGGAAATATCGGATCTATTCAATGCAACCACGTTCGTCGTCACTAAAGCGCCGGAGAGAATGAAAGAAACGCTGATCAACCATAACTGCCAAATGCTTCTCTTTTGCCACGCTGTGCAGGAGGAGACACTGCTGTGCCTGGTAACAAAGTTGCTTATTCTCTCTCTCTCTCTCTCTCTCTCTCTCTCTCTCTCTCTCTCTCCCTGTGTCTCGCCCCCAGTGGACGCTCACGCACACACGCACTCTCACTCGGTGGTCGGGAGGATGTCAAGTCATTTCATGCACAAAGAATCAGCTCACTGGAGCATCATACCGAGATACGTTCCCTCAAAAGATGTTGACCTACCTACAAAAAGATGTCCCAAAAATATCAATAATTCACTGGGACTTTGTGCGCTTCTGCGCTCAAGCGGTTTGTTAAACCGCTTATCATGTTATTCATCCTGAAAACAAAACCTACACCGGTGTGTATCAGCTTTTCATAATCTGTCAATCCTGTAATGTTAGGTATCTGGGGTGCATGAGATGAAACCTAAACGTAATAATGATAGCGAGTCTTTATTTTCCTGTGGCGACACTACATTTTTTTAAAAACACAATGGCAGCTCAGTTTATTTATGTCTGTATCGCGCCTTGCAGTCAGAGGTCAGAGGTTGGCCGCGTGTAATGTAATGGTCCAGTCAGCGTATTCTGTCAAAATGTAGCAAGACCCTCGAATGAACTGTCACACTGAGTTCATTTCAACTCATCAAAAGCAGCACTAAAGTACTTATAAGGCCTGATAATCATGTGATCTACTGCATAATGCATGATCACACTGTGACTAACTAGTGCGTGTATTGATCATCCCCCTTGTGCCACCAGAGTTTTAAAATAAAAAAATAATATATTACAATGGCGCTATATTTGCCTGTTGGTTTATTAACATTTAAGAGTAAACTGTGAGTCACATAGAGTATGACTCATTGCCCTCAGTGAAGAATGTTTTCACCTGATTCTAATGAAAACCAAACAGTTCTGGCAGGACTTCTAGCAGAGGTATAATTAGTGTGCATTATTCAGTTCTCTTCATTTTCATATACCGGATGTAACATTTGAACTCACGGCACATGTTGCATATAAAATGTCATGCTAGTTTACAGACAAAGCAAAAGGTAAAGAGAAAGACCTGTCATGCTCTTCTCAACCTGATGCGGTGGCACTGATGTGGAAACATGTCAAGTATCGTTGTATATCGCTGTGTCCTCGTGGAGCTGTATCCATCATCCTCTCTACTTGGCTCTTGCTCACATGGGAGGAGAGCAGGCACATCAGGGACACTGCCTGTGGCTCATATTAAAGAGTATGAAGGCTGTATTCAGCCTGCATGCAATTCATTTGTGCATCTGTTTACTCTGCCTTAAGAGATTTATGCTGCACATTGGGCTAGACCCTCAGCATTAGCCATCATTACACCACTATTTCTGCATAAATTAGCATTCATGTTTGTTGCAAGATTATAAGCAAATGGTATATCTTATTGCACTAAGATAGCCGTGATTGCAAGGAGGAAATGTGTTTTAAAAAAAATATTAATTCAATTTTATTTTATATTTAGTTGTGTGCATTTTATTAATGTTCACACATCTCACTACAGAATGGTGCTCATCTATGGTTAAAATGTGTTGAAAGAACATGAAGCACACGCAGGCGATGCATGATACGACCCTCATTTAATATCTCTCCATGTCTTCCATGACACTGAACATACTGTAATCTTTACCAACTGGGAGCTGAAGACAGCACTCTCTTCACACACACATTTCAAACACTCACACACAAGCACACAAAAGGAATCAGTATAACAAATGACTGGAAGAAAACGATGATGACTAACAAGTATGTGCTCCAAGGTCAGAAATACACAAATGGAGTTGGAGTCGTGCCACAATGGATGATGGGTAGTGCTTCTGATATATGTTCCTTACAGATGGTGCATTGCACTTTGTCATCTGTGTCCAGCTGGAGCATACAACAACACTCTGCATCCCAGTGAACTGTTATTTCATTGTCTGGCAGGGGCACTACTGTCACGGCTTTGAAAAGGCCTTGTTGCATCAGAAGTGATGTTACATAGCACGCACACAGACAACAGAGTTTTTAAGATTATTACTGCATGTTAGCACATTATGCAAGGATTGTTTTTTGGTGCTGTAATAGTGTTATCTGACTTTAAAGCTTTTGGCCCCATGAATACTTGCATAGACGGTCTGTGTGTAAATCAAAGTTTGTAAAATCACAGTTTCCTGTACTTAGAACCAAGACTGTATTTGCAGGCCTGAAATATCTGGCACTGTAACAATCCATGACCACAAGGACAGTGAAGAGATGCAGATGAGACTTTAACTTAAAATGAGGTGACTGTGAAGTATGGGCTGCATCGAGGGACATTCCTGGCAGCCTGACACACTGGATCATGGACTACATACAGTGATCTATGAAAACACAGTGTCCATTAAGGGAGTGCAGTGTTTTCCCTCCTGAACTTAAGGCTCTACTGAATGAGAAAAAGAGATCTTTCATGTCAGGGACAAAGAGCAGCTGTGGTGGGTACAGGAGAAGCAGAAGAGGAAGATCAGTGAGGGCAACAGCTACAGGAAGAAAACTTAGGACAGATTCCAGCAGAGCAATGTGCAGCTAGGGGCATGAAAAACACCTCTGGATACAAGAAATCTAACAGCAGACGTTCTGAGAAACACGCCTCCTTGGGGTCTTGCTTGTCTCTATGAGGAGGTGGGGGAGAAAAAGAAAATGGCAACGTTATCAGCCATCACTCCTCATGGATCCTTTAGTACCCAGGACAGCTCCTTCTATGGCAAGCAGCAGTGTGAAAAAAATGCACACCGCCACATGATTTTCATCTCTACTGCCAGGAGACTCCGCTGTTCCCTGCAGACTATAATAACACCCAAACAATAACACCTAATTTCACATGATAGCTGTTTTTGAACTAATTATGAGTATCCACTATCATTATCATTCAGTTCTATCTCAAACATATGCTGCTATTCACTTTATAGACACTCCAAATGCACATTTTCATTCAAATAATATTCACACATCCCCCACATTTTCATGTCCTCTGACAGATCCCCCAACACCGCCTACATCACTCTGAGTTTTGATTTGACAGTGTGTTCCATTTAACTTTCAGCACACTTCCTTGTATAAGAATTTGTTGGGGATGTGTGTGTGTGTGTGTGTGTGTGTGTGTGTGTGGTGTGTGGTGTGTGGTGTGTGGTGTGTGTGTGTGTGTGTGTGTGGGGGGGGGGGGGGGGGGGGTAGCTTCTTAGAGAGCTGAACTTTTGCTGTTGTGAGTCCATAAAGCTCAATGAGTCTTTCTATATGGTGGCAGATCCAATTTGGTTTGACTGTGCTGGATAAGTGCTCCCCTTATGTTCATTTTATTTTATAATATTACTGTTTAGTACAATTGTATTCTTTTTCTATTTTGTTCATAGTGCTATCTACTACTTTCTTATTGTATACTGTGTACATATGCTCACAGTCCTGCCATACATGTGTGTTAATGAGGTGTACAAAGTATTAGGAACACTTTTCCATATAATACACCACCACCTCCCACTACAACCCTAATAATCAACATGAAGTAGAATGATCACCTTTTCAGAAGCTGAACATGTCTAAGTTGTAAAAGTAGAATTTATGGCAGAGTTATTGTACTGGATTGCATAAGATTGCACAGGTATGTCTATTATATTTCTCAGCTTTTATTTTTTCTGCTTTTCCCTTGTGGTATCTATACGATTTCATAGAATTAAGATCAGAGTGTTTTTTTTTTATCAAGAGCCCACCAGTATATACACAACCAACCAACTCAAATTTAAGGCCTGTCCCCTTAATATATGTTTCATGTCATGTTATATACACCACCCTGGGTGTAGAACTATATGAAGTGGGTGGGGCTGTTTTTGCTGGTAAGCCCTCCACTTATCTCCGATAGTGATTTTAAAGTAAAAATAACATTTAGTTGTACCAAATTTTGTTTGGGACCTCTTTAAAATATTTCAAGGACACCTGGTGGATGAAAAGAAACATAATCAGAGCCTATGTTTTTGTTTTCTTTGCTAGCTGCTATGGCACCACCTGTTGGTCAAAATTAAGAAATACAAAAGGAGAAGAAGAGAAGAAGAAAACAAGAGGAGGACATATTAGACAAATGACTGAGAGTATAAATACTGTCTGCGCTGTACAGTATGAGCAGAACAAAAATTGTCCTCATTACCCCATCTGCCTTTAAAGGACAGAAAACATGTTTTGCCCCCTGGGGAGAGAGCTACATGTCCCAATATCATGAATAACATTAAATGTCTGCTCATTTTATATTATTTTTAACCCATATAGTTGACAGGGATATTTGTAATGAAGGGTATTTGAAATGCAATCCAGTTTGCTATGAAAAGGCACCCTATATGTTGATGTTGTATCTTTGCAGAAGAGAAAGCAAAAAAGCATTTGAAATCCTTATTTTTTGTATCTCACGCAAGGTCAAATTAAAATGTGTTTGGTGTGTTTGGGATTTTTGAAACCGATAAAGACAAAAACTAGATTTCTTTTAATTTGGTTAACCTTCAAAGTGAGACCTGAAAAAATACAAGATAGCTGCCTGCCTGTTGAAGAGCTGAGTACCTCTGAGGTCCTGTTAGAGTCAACAAGACCTAGAAAGCAGTTATTACCAGGAGTTATAGATGAAATGGAAAAGCTATTGGTGTCTCTGAGTATGACTGTTACATTTCAATGACATACAGTAAGTGTAACTGGAGTGAAATAACCTGCACTTACTTCCAATTGCTTCAGCTTGACCTTTGACCTGAACCAAGAGCAGACAGGGATTCACTTCAATAGCTGCAAGTTTATAAATAAAAATTCACAATGCCATTTGAATTACATAAAAAATTAGTTTGAACACAAAACATATGCCAATTAGTTTCTTTGTCTTTGCCTCATTTTTCTTCATATTCCTCATGTTTATTTATATTTTGTTCTGATTCATTTTTCTTATTCTTACTATGACCCCTGCTCTTGTTGTTATCATTATTCTTATTTTATTGCTTTTATCTTTCTATTGTGTACTTCATCTTTTTATGGTGCTTCTATTGTGCTATCTATTTATTCTGTTTTATCTTTTTATGCAGCACTTTGGAAACCTTGTGTTTGTTAAAATCGTGCTATATAAATAAAGTGGATTGGATTGGATTATAATTGAATCAGTTTGGTAATGATCTTTTTGCTAACCAGAGTCAAACTGAGTGATCTAGAAAATGGCATGTAATTCTACCTCAAACCTTTAGGTGTCACTGCTGGCTTATGAAAGAATCTTCTGGATTACCTTCAGTATTTCTTTTTATTTGCTCTCTCATCAACAGGATATAGGGCCATTGAATGACTCACAGCTAGAGTTAATATAAAACTAATTTGATGCTGATTATGTCAAACATATACTCACAGTTTCACAAATGCAGTGTGGATGCAAAAATATGATTAATGCATGATGCAAAGCTTGATGCTCTCACAGTGACGCTTTTTGTTTGACGTACTGTTTAAAAGGAGCACAGTGTAGTCTCTGCTTTAGAGAGGATTTTCCCTTTAGTTCTGTCACAGCTTGGGAAAATACCCTCTTTCGCTGAATATAATAATGACTTATTGCATTTCATTATATTCTGTCACATATTTTGCCGTAAAAATGGTAAAAAATAAATAAATAATTGGTTGTACAGAGAAATAACATGAAATGCATTTAACATATTTATGTATTTTTGAGACATTATTACACAAAGCATAAAATAATGTTGCCTCACTAGGCTAAATAATAATAATAATACACCAAAGAACCTTAAGCCACCAGTTGAAAACAGTACAAGCCCTGGTTGTGAAAATCAAAAGGCTTACAGAGAGCACAGCCATTTGTTGTCTTCACAACTTCTGCTTGGGGCTGATGAGAGCAAGATAAAGTCACAACATGTTCACTAAGGTCAATTGCTGTGTGGCGTCTGTATGTGCCCAGATACCAGAAGAGCTTCCCTACCCTCTTAATTAAATACTACATTCACCTTATCTCGGTTCCTCATGCTGACAAGACTCCAGCAAACTAAAGACATCAGTTCTTTGGCTGACAGATCAAATGCTAATGAATAAACAAACAAGCAAAAATCACCATGCAAGTCTTGAATGAACAACAGTACTGCAGCTCTCAGAGGACTGCAAAAACCGCACTACTAATCTGATGCAGAGAGATCTCTGCGGGCTTTATCTTTGACTTCAATGACTCAAGAGCCGAGGTAATTACCTTGGTCAGAGAGGTCGTTGTGGAACATAATGGAAAAGTAACTGTGTGGGGAGTTGAACTTAGTTACATTTAACCAAGCAGGTGCAAGGACACTAAATGAAACTGTGAGTGAAGAAAGTCAGAATGTCAGCTTTTGGGTAGAATCAGTCAGTAAATGAGTGTGTGCAGAAGCAGAAGCAGCAGCATTGTGTTGTACAGTTACTGTGACCTCCATGTGTGACAATCCAAATTTGACAGTTTTGCCATTTTGTCTTTGGAGTAATTGTTTTCAAATTAAATTCTGGCTAACACAGAGCTACTTTGATTGTCAAGAGTTGATACTTTCCCCCACAGAAACAGGTTGTTACACAATTCCCTATGGAGAAGAGACAAACAGTGGATTGTAAAAGTGTGGCAGCAAGGTACTTGAGCTTTATTTAGCTATGTGCCTTTAATCCACATGGGGATTGGGTGCAATGTTGATTGTTCGCAACCACAGCATTAAAAAAAAATAAAAAGGAGGCTTCTGTGATGTTGCCACGGTAACACACATTGTGCCTTTAATGACAGGTTCTGCTCACATCTTTTAGGTGATCATTTGCAGCCATGATAGTATCCAACTTGCACTGCACTGATTTGCTGTGCCAAATAATGAGGTTGCATATGTTTTTTTTTACTCATTCAGAATGCATTTTCTCATGTAAAACATACTGTGTCATTTATTTGTTTACACATGATAATTAGCTCACAGTATGTGTGCGTTTGCATGCATGTTGTGTCATGTTGTCTAACAATGTGTTGCTGTGTGTTTAAGAGTTTGTGCGTGTTTGCAAGCATGTATCAACATGTTGCTGCTGCTGCTTGGTGTTATGCCCCTGTTCCGCACCAGTGATGATCATTCAGCTGACCATCACCTCTCTGCCTGCTCCCATGTGGATTTGGTTATAAAGCAGGGAAGAGCAGCGGCTGAGACGACATAAACAGCATGAGTATTTCTTTCACGTTTATCAAACCATCCACCATCCAAACAGTTATGGAGTTGCTTTCATTTCAGCTCATATTTGTATAGCCTTAGGCAGTAACCCAGAGTAATACCTAGTGGCAGGCAGGACTCAGATAGTTGTACATCACTGACGTATTAATGTCTCTACTCAATTAAGGTGAGAGTGCATGTTTGTAAAATATTATTCAGCCCAATAGCGCAGGTTTCTCGCTGCCATTCATAATCAATATTTCATCTGGATATACATAGAAATATGAGCATATGCCAGTGTATTAATTATACCTGAAGTCTCTGTATAATATGACAGTCTGTACTGCATACCTAATTCAAAGGAGGAGGATATAATAACGTGTGACTGTGTGAGCTTACATGTGTGAATCCGTGAGAATCCGCAGCATTACAACTCAAGGTCTTGCTAAAATAGAGACACATTTTCATTTGAACACATTATCACCCTATTAAATCATTTGGAAATTGATATTGAGCGCTCTCTTGAATGCTCAGTTTGTTCGGCTGAGTGGTGAGCTCTACAGACTTTATTTATGGTTACCTTGAGGTATCTGTGTGAGTTTGTGGGGTCTGTTAAAAGCTTCTTTCAGTAAGCAGCATTAGCGTTATGAGAATTCAGTCGAGGCACACGGTGTTATCAAGCCACAGATAATCTTCAGAACTTTAATTTTATCCTCAATACCTTTGTTCAATGAAAATGTTTGTGTATCATTAAGCTCCTGGAAATGACACATTCCCAGTCACTTTGCTTTTCTTCCTTAAAAAACTATGTTCTTTTGGGCTTTATTTTGACCTGTTGGAATTTCAAAGAGAAACTATTCCAGCTGTGGGCTACCTCGTAGGACCGCAAACACTTAAAAGGACCGTGTATTCACATGTTGAAGGATTGTTTTGGGGCCTTGGATTTTACCAAGACTTCAAAGAGTAATGGGATAATTATTGCACTTACCACCAGAGGGGAAGAGAGACAGAGAGAAAGAGAGAGAGAGGGAGAGAGGGAGTAATGAGTGTTCAAAATAGACAATAAATCTAATAGCGTGCAAATTGAATGGAAATATTCTTTCACGGCAACATCAAATCAGGGATTATTATTATCAACTCTGATGCTATGATCTTGTCATTCTTGGTTTATTTAATGAGAATTTCA
Source organism: Scomber japonicus (assembly GCF_027409825.1). Classification (NCBI taxonomy): domain Eukaryota; kingdom Metazoa; phylum Chordata; class Actinopteri; order Scombriformes; family Scombridae; genus Scomber; species Scomber japonicus. The sequence goes on from NC_070588.1 coordinate 18,829,327, forward strand.
TATTGATAGAGTCTAAAATTGCTGTACATCCTTTTTTCTTCCCAGTATGGAGTGTTCAGCCCAGGTAACACAAATAGCTGGTTGAAGCAAGGCCAATAGCAGCATGCTCACACTGATTAAATTGCAATCGATTTCTGCAAAATGTCAGGAAACGCAAGGGTCTACTGCCATTTAATGTGCGTCAGATGAGAGCTGAAGGTAAGGGTCTGTGTTATCACTCATATGTCACAGAATGTGGAGAATGACAGGGTGGTGCCAGGGGTTTAATTGGCGTTAACACTTGTGGTGTCGAGCACAGGCTGAGTCTCCTAGGCAATGCCCAGTCAACGCGAGTCAAGAGGCTTTGAAGGAAAGCAGTTATATTTACTTACTGAGATGGATTTTGGGGGGGATTTTTATAAAGCCTTACTACAGTCTCTCTAGACTGATGTGGTTCAAAAGAAATAAAAACAGAAAACAATAACTTGGCTACACACAAATCAGGATCAGTCAACACCGGGGCTCGACTAAGAAAAAGAAATCCTTAGCTGATAAAAAACAATTTTGTTGACGAATAAAACAGTCTATGATCAATATGACTGTAAATTGCTTTTGTTGGATAACACACTGCCAGAACTGAATAAATATAATCATGCAAAATAGCCTCTCTAGTTCTATTGGTTATCTGGGACCTATTTATACATATGGCTAGTATTGCAGCAAAAAGAGATGAACTCACAAGGATCTATAAGAAAACTCATGCACAGGGACAAATGAGGAACAAAAAGACAAATCAATTGACTTAAAACGTCTTGGTTGACAAAAAACATAAATACTAATTAGCGCAGTAATTGACCAGGAAGGGACGATCAGCCCTGGTCAACAGTTTAAGGTTTCAAAGACATGAGAAGATTATTCTTTTGGATTACCTAAATGGCTTTGCAGGGAAAGAGCCATTAATCAAAGGCACCCTCTGGTCAGGAAATAGCTCCATAGAAAATATCTACAACCTTATTCATTTCAGCACAGAGATTTCTGGCAAAGCTATAAAGCACAGTGTCATGAATGACTGGCCCCACTCCAAACCCATTAATGATGTGATGATTAAACTCTCATTCACAGAATAACCCAAGACACTCAAAATGTCATATCAGGTTTGTCAGTAAAGATTGTTCTGACAGGCCAAGGTCACACACGAGTAATGTGGTTTTGAGCTTGCTTGTTGACTTTTTGACTCTTTTGATTATATACAGCTGTATATGCTGAAACATAACTTTTTGGCAAAGGCATCAAATGATAGACAGCGGTTGCACACGCATGGACCTTGAATCATTTTGACCACATAATAATTACAGAGCACGTAAAGTAGTCCAGGAAACCAAAACCTGACTGATATTTTACGTTAGTCCATTAAACACTGACATATATACTCCCTGCACTGAAACGCTCAATTCAAAACATGATATACCTCCACTTCAGTCCAGATGTCTTTATTTTTATGGTCACATGTATTTCTCGATGATAAGTTGTTCACTCTTCCTCTGCCAGTGATGCTGTGTTTGATTCATGTAAAATGTTTTCCTCTGGAAGTTGTCCTCCTTTGAATTGACTGGGGAACTGCAGGATTCCCACATGAAGCATGACAGAAAAAATTAAATGGAATTCAGTTATAACTTGTCTCAAACAACAGATAATTTATTCTCCTTTGTTTCCTTTCTTCCTCTCCACAAGGGGTAGGGAAATGCAAACATCCAGCATGAAGTGTGTGCTAATTCATCACAAAACAAAACAGGAGAATATCTGATGGATGTTCTGAGTATCATAAATTCAGATTGTATGTGAATTACATACCCTTTTATGTTTGTATACTGTACTGTTTATGTGTTTTTTCTGTTCAGTTAGATTCAAATGAAAAGACAATAAAAAGATGGTCAAAACAAAGAAATTATTCATAGCTTACCGACACAAAGCTATTTAAAAAAAATCAAGTCGCAGTTTTGATAATCGTTTCTGGGATTTAAATTTTCCATAATTCTGCACTACATATTTCATTAGAAGAATCAGTGCTATTATTTATACACTATGTAAGTATTGGCTCACCTGCCTTGACTCGCATATGAATTTAAATGACATCCCATTCTTAATCCATAGGGTTTAATATGACGTCGGTCCACCCTTTGCAACATTAACAGCTTCAACTCTTCTAGGAAGGCTTTCCACAATGTTTAGGACTGTGTTTATGGGAATTTTCGAGCATTCATCCAGAAGCGCATTTGTGACACACTGATGTTGGATGAGATGGCCTGGCTCTCAGTCTACGCTCCAATTCATCCAAAGGTGTTCTATCAGGTTGAGGTCAGGACTCTGTGCAGGCCAGTCAAGTTCATCCACACCAAACTCTCTCTCATCCATGTCTTTGTGGACCTTGCTTTGTGCACTGGTGCACAGTCATGTTGGAACAGGAAGGGGCCATCCCCAAACTGTTCCCACAAAGTTGGGAACATGGAATTGTCCAAAATTCCTTTCACTGGAACTAAGGGGCCAAGCCCATCTCCTGAAAAAGAACCCCACACCATAATCCCCCATCCACCCAACTTTACACTTGGCACAATGCAGTCAGACAAGTACTGTTCTCCTGGCAACTGCCAAACCCAGACACGTCCATCAGATCACCAGATGGTGAAGCGTGATTCGTCACTCCAGAGAAAGCGCATCCACTGCTCTAGAGTCCAATGGCAGCGTGCTTTACACCACTGCATCCAACGCTTTGCATTGTATTTGGTAATGTATGGCTTGGATGCAGCTGCTCTGCCATGGAAACCCATTCCATGAATCTCTCTACACACTGTTCTTGAGCTAATCTGAAGGCCACATGAAGTTTGGAGCGATTGACTCTGCAGAAAGTTGGCGACCTCTGCACACATGCTGACCCCGCTCCGTCATTTTACGTGGCCTACAGTACCACTTCATGGCTAAGTTGCTGCCATTCTTAATTGCTTCCACTTTTTTATAATACCACTGACAGTTGACTGTGGAATATTTAGGAGCGAGGAAATGTCACGACTAAACAGTGCTAATTATTTAATAATGACAAAAAACAGCTGTTTAGAGTTAATGACATGATCATATCTTAGTAGCGTATGCAGCAGTAAATTTAGCATACAATACTGGAAAGAAAAACACTTGCATATAGCAGCTTTTCAGAAAGGCGATAAAAGAAACCCTGTAGGTGAGGATGTATTGTGGAGCTAAGGCCAGTAGAACAAAGGCTTGCTTTGGAAAGTGGAAAGACTTCGGTTAGCTATGCAAAACCGCCTCAAGATAAAGTTCTTAAAGTGACTGCCTGATGCCGCAATGAAAGTCAACAATGAAACTCCCATATGAGGTTCTCCAGTGATGCTTTTTTATTTCCCTTAGCTTGAGAAAACAAGACTGTCCAGAAAAGAAGACAATATTGCCTGTGTCTCCACATTTCCTTTCTGCAGCAATTAAAAAAACAGATGACACTTAATTCAGGTTCAGTCAGTTCCAACAATTGTCACTGTATTATGTGCCTAGTTTTATTTAGCTGGATTATTTTCAGCACTGTGAATGTCTCAGTGTCTCTGCCACACATGACATTTTTCCATCAAGGTCATAGAGAAGTGATAATGAAAGGAAAAGAAAAAAAACAACATAGCACTTTAGAGTATTCAAATCCAACTCTAATCTCCTTTCTCAAGATGACGGAGGAGAAGGATCACATATGATGGAAAAGTCTTTATAATGGATTGGAGAAAAAAAATAAGATGACGAGAGCCCACGCAATCACTCCACCCTCTGGTGCAAGAACTAAATCCCCAAAGGAAACTCCTCATAAACATTCAATTTGTTCAAGGCTGCTCAAAATGTGTTCGGTTTTTCATTTATTGTACCTTTGGTGCATATCCGGCAGAGTGCTGCGGTAGTATTTCGACCAACTTCAGTAACTTGAAAACAGGTTTGCTGCTTCTGCCGTGGTTGTCATCAATTCCATGCCTCTGACAGACTGTCCAGTTTAATTTCATTTGGATAAATTATACAATAAATTACTTGTGTACTAATTCAAAATGAGTTGGCTTTAATCAGTGGCACGATTAGTTTTGTTTCGATAAGCAGGATTCTTCATAGAGCTGTTAGATTGTGGGATTTAAACATCATGCTGAATGGTTACATTTCACATCTCTCACTGAAGGGAGAAAAAAAAATAGGGGATCAAGGGAATGTATATGCTCCCTCACTTCATCTAAGCCAGAATGAAACTCCACTTTGACTGCCAATTTCATCCACACGTGTCCAACTTGTGCAGGGGAAAGAGAGAAGTGAAAAAACACATTTGCCTTCACAAATTACATTAAATCCTTCCCAGGATTTGGTGATGAGGGTTTAGGGCTTGAAGAAGCACTCTTCAGATGTCATTTAAACGTTCTTTATTGACAATATAAAAAGGGACGTTGAAGAGGTGGTTGTTGAATTACAGTAGCATGGTTATAATATTCTGAAGGATTACAGTTGTAGTGTTTTTTCTGGGTAAAATGAAACGTCCTCATTGCAGACTATGAGTGTTGAAATAAGTGAACTGGACGGGGAGGATTGCATCACAGACTAACGTATACAGTCAGTGCCAGTTGAAACATGCAGGTTTGAGCTGGAGATGCAGCTCATTTTTGTGGAGCTGATGTGTTTGGCTTTGTTAGGGCTGTGACACTTTGGAAAACTTCATTTTTAGAATGCTACAGTGAGAAATTCCAGAGGGAAAGTAGCCAGATGGACAAGAAGTGAGCTGGATGTCACTGTACTCAAGGCTCTGTGGTCAATATTGCAAACAGTGTTTTGACTCCAACACAAGCAATTTTGATCCTCATGCTCCCACTGAGCCAAACCATTTACTTATCCAAATTCACTCCCAGTCATTGCCTAAAAAGACAAAGAGGGCCTTTGTCCAACCGAATTTGGATGCTGAGTGATGATTGATGACTTGGATTTTGATATGAATGTCTTCAGTTCCTTTGATTATGTTTTATCGCTTTTATACAGTGCCCTTACTGACTCAAATTTAAGATTCAGGTCAACACTGAGACCTTTTTAAACCTCTAATCAGCGAAGATGTAGCGCCATGCATGCACTGAGGTTTCTGACTTTAATTATGGACTATTATCATAGTGGGATGAACACAGAGGTCATTGAATCTTGGCGAATTGACCCATATGGTCCTTTTCTTTTGCTCTCAGCTTAAACTAATGTTCTTTCTGATTTTCCTGTGGCATATAAAAAGAGAGAAAAGAATAAAGAGCTGAATTCCAGAGCAATACATCACTTAATTACATCTTTCATTACTGTATCTGCATGCACTGAACAACAGTGTACGTGTGATTTAAAGTTGTAAGAAGAAGATAAAAATGAGCAGAAACTCTTCATAAGATGGCATTTAACTATTTCCAAGGGCATGCAGGAAAATCATCTATCTTTATCATTGTGGTTTGGTTTTCAGACGGTATAGTGATGACGAATAGGATTGAGAAGAGAGATATAATAGCATTGCATGCAATTAGATTCAAAACCATGCAAGAGCTGAAAATGGGTGATTTCCCAGGGGGTTGTACTAATCCACTCAAGCACCATGGCACCTTGTCATGCACTTCTTTAAACAAATGATATTTTTATCCTGGTGTAAGGTCACAATTTTTACATGCATTTCTGCCACTGCCAAAATCATTAGAGCTGGCATTACTTCTTAAAACATTCCAGGATGTTCTGGGTAGCACTTAACTTAACTGGGCATTCATAAAGAATCCATTACATATCTATAAATGCACTGTGCTTGTGAGACAGCAGCACCATAGGGCATCCATGTCAATTCTGTGGGTCTCAGAATTGCATTGTCGTTGATGAATGCTTTTTGCAAGACTCCATTATCAAGCAGCTGCTGGTGAAAATGAAAAGACTGCCAACATTCATCAATGCTTGCTCATAAACTGAAGTGTAGGTTTCACATAATCATGTACACTGTAATATTGTGATACACCGTAATAACACAGACACTTACATTTCTCACTCACCTTTGCTGATGAACTGATGAATGAGCTGTGTTAGTGGTTAAATGTATAGATGGACAATCTTATTTCTACCCCAGTTTCTCAAGTAACCTGACTTTTGGGTCAACATATGAAACTGTTATAACAGGCTCATAATATAAAGATATAGACAAACTCATTATGAGGTTAAGAGGCTTGGCTTGCTGTGATTTTTACCCGACTTGCACTGCGTTATGGTTAACCTACTTTCGCTCATTCTAAGAGGGAGGGGGTAGCTGGCAGCGGCGTCTCATACTTTTATGCCAACTGACTGTTCTGTCTGTGGGTGAAACGCCATAGGTGGATAAGGATATTCTCTTAAATGCTTTATTTATGATGACAGTGCTTCTCATTTGAGGGGTATCAAAGTTGCATGAAAACAGCTTAACCTATGTGCAGAACCAGACTGGCTAATCGTCAGATTATATTGCATATAAAAAGCTGATGATGTGTGAGTGACAATCTCCATAGCTATACTTGCAATTTCCCCGTCAACTAGTTGCTGCAACCAGTGAACCTTACAATATTGTATTGTTGCCAGTTTATTTTGCCCAGAAAACTTAATTTTAGTCACAGTGAGGACAAGTCTAATGTTTTATTGACTGAGTTGCATAGTGTAGTATTGAAAATGTGGTATACTCATCTTTCAATATAAACATTCTTCTTCTGCAAGCATTATATCGCACCAAAAACTGTTGCACATTGGTAGGATGGAAAATTTGATATTTGGCATGTTTAAACAGACTAAACACACTTTAATCAAACTGAAATAATCAATTAAGGTAAACACATCAGAGGGCTGTTTGGTAAAGAGTAGAATATTAGCAGATTGCAAGAAAAGATAATGCTGGTGTAATTTGAATTTCACTGCTAATTTAGCCAGAAATATAGATTTTCACATACCCGTACAAACATATGCTGTGTATAATGATGGTAATACCCTGTAACAAGTAATGCATTCAAGTGATATTTTTATCACTGTATTTGTGTAGATACATTCCCTGACATCCTGGACTTTAAAGCTGATTAAACCTCTTCTGGGTGGAGCTTTACTGGGAATTACAGTACGAGGTCCTTAAACTTCATACTAATAATCATGAAGGTGTAAATTGACTGTGACCCTAACAGGTGCAATGAAAACTAACCGGAGAGCGAGGGAGATATGAGTTGAGCACTCGTCTGTAGACACCCACACAGTCCTCTAGGAGAGGTTAAATCAGCCAAAATAAGTGAAAAACACCTGCGTGGGTGGACTACGGGTGCATAAGGGCTTTAATGTCAATGGAAATGCTGCAGTGATGGTGAACTTTAAAATGAAAGATAAACAACCTTACATTATCCTTTTCACAACAGCTTGAATTTTTTTTAATGCACTAAGGAGAGGTTTTGTACAGTCAGGAATGCACAGCCACATAACAAGTAACTGTGACAAAAAACATATACTCTAAAAATGTAGATCACCTACCTCTCTCTGCAAGCTGGTTTAGATAACAACTTAAAATGGATTGAAACAAATGGCTTCCTATAAAAAGTAGGAATCAAAATACTTATGTAGTTAATATGCAAACTTTAAAACGGAAAAAAGTAACTTACTCTTAAAACACCTGCAGCCAAGGTGTCTGCATTATTAACTGAAGAGCTAAATCACAGTTAATACTAATGACAGCTATGAAAGATACCGGAAACTTAATTTTAAATGTGCTCTATACAGAAGCTTTGTCCCATCTTCACCTTTACCATTCCACAAAGTCGAGAATGTTGAATAGTGTCTGAGACCTGCTGTGTCTGAAAAGCCCGAAGATGGTGCACTTATGTGTGTGTGACACTTAAGGGTCATCCTATTCAACATCTACTATTTTTGTGAGACAGACAGGTTTTGCACTACACTAAACTGTGTATTGATTCAATAAACTGTCTATCGATTCTAAAAGGCTGGGCATGTTTCTATACTCCATCTCTCTGTGTCTAGCGCTCCCTTTCTCCCTCTTTTTCAACCTTTAAATGTTCCATCTTATTTGTGATGGCAGACAAAGCATGTAAAAGGGTGACGCTTTTGAGACTCAGGACTTTTGAACACATGACAGAACGCATTAGCTTTTCCACTTTATGCAGATATTGGCCCACTTTGTCACTAAAAAGGCATATAAGGGACTATTTTTGCCCAATTCAAAGTGAGGAAAGTGTGTCATGACCCAGTAACACATAGTGAAACCTGTGTGAAGTCCTGCCGGATCACTCCCTCATGCGATATCCTTCCTTGGCGTTAAACATTAATCATGATTGACAGATTGGCATCCATTTGAACTCCTCCCAGAGGAGAATGCCACGAGTAACACCTTTTTAAAAAGAGCTCAAAACGCAATGCTCATGTAGTCGGGAGTTTTCTGTCAGACAGGGTCAAATCGATGTTCATTCCTGTGGGTCTGAATGAGAACTAAATGCAGTCAACAGTGTCATACTCCTTTAAGAACGAGGAGCAGAACAATATTTAAAGGACAGCATTTGGCAAAACCCTCACAGACTGCCCTGTCAAGTCTGTCTACAGTTACAAAGGGAAGAAACTGTAAAAGTGAAATTGCTTCTCCACGCACATTTCATTACAGTGTTACGTGCATTTCATTACAGTGCTACTTTGAATCCAAATTAAGGAAATCACTATTGAATAGTGAAAGTTGGCATTTAGATTTATTTCCATGTCACTGTGCCTGCCAGAAATTTAACAACACATTAATCAATTTAGTTAACCGTTTTGCTTTTTGTCACTGGGTTTTCAGGTGGGTTTTACAATAATCTTTTCTGACCAGAATAACAGCTCTATTTTCTTTCCAAACAATAATGCTGCTTTCCCATAAGGATATGATAAGAGACAGAATTTCTGAATCATTCTCCAAGAACTTATTTCTATAGAATTTTTATGGTAACCTGAAAAAGGTTATTTAAGATCTTGCGGGGTTAAAATGTGGATTATATTATCTCATGAACTTAAAATCTGTGAATAAAACCAAAGTATAGGCTGTGTCAGTAGCCATGTACTTGCATGGAGAATTCCATTCCTAACCCAGTAACTCCAGGAACCTTTTCGACTTTATGCAGCCCATTCGGATGGGATTAACATTACAGGGGGAGGTGGAGGATAAAATATTCACTGTGCTCCTGTTTAACTAATCGTGTCAGACAGCATTTTAACCACTGCAAAAGCATGGTTAATAGACATGGACATCCAGCAGGATTAACCAAAAGAGAATACTGGTTCCTATCAACTGCTTATTTGATTATCTTACTGGGTCTTGCTCATATTTTTCTGTTTCCATCCATCAGTTTAGCAAAAACATTTCTATTTCCTATTTTCACACAAAAGTCACATTTCACAGCAAGCTGATAAAATGTAGAAGAAAAGGACAAGCAGTCTTCCCTACATGGACGAAACTCAGATGCTCTTTAAAATACAAAATATGTCGCTCCAGATGGGACTTAAATTGCAAAAGGATGACTGAGTTCACAGAAAAACAGCAGGTTTTGTATTACAGCTGTAATTATTACTGGGGTGAAAAATGACCCACATAAGTAGGTACACTGCATGGGATGAAAATCACTGAATCACAGGTGTTGTTAAAATCACCTCATCCCCCCACATAAATAAACCCACCTCTGTGAAGCAGACAGATAGCAAGTTTCCTATATTTAAAGGAATAATTCAACATTTTAGGAAATAAGCTTACATAAGTTTATTTGCTCTTGTAGGAATCAGAGAATAAGTAAATAACAAGTTAATGACTAAAATCAGCTAATGTACGAATTAAACCATACAAATATGTGTTAGCTTTAAAGGTGCTGCTGGGGGTTAGCTGTTTCCCCTTATTCCTAGTCCATGTGCTAAACTAGGCTAACTAGACAGCTTCGTATCATATAGACATGAGAGTATTATCAATTGTCAAAAAAAAAAAGACAAATATGTCTCAAAAAGTCAAACTATTTGTTTGTTTAAATAAAATACCTATTAGCATCATCTTCTGATCCAACATGCTTTATCATATCAAAGGCATTTTGTCACTTGGTGTGTGAATTTTGGTGCGATAGGAGAATGACAATTTGTCTTTCATTAAAAATGAATGCATGCTTCGATGAATTATTGAATGAATTAATTGATAGTGTGTAATATGCAAAATGCCTCACATTGTAACACTTCTTTAAAAAATACACTCAGAAGCATCATATTTACCTAAACTAATTGGAGGCAGTTTTAGCTTGTTTTCTGCATTTAAAAGAAATATGCAAATAAAGACAGCAGCATTTTAATATTCTTGCCCCAAAGGCACGCATGCTGTGTTCAGTGACGTCTCCCAGTTAAAATGAAAACTACACTCTCAATATTGTTTATGTGTTGTGTTCACTGTTTCCCCACCAACAGTTCTCAGCCAAGTGGAACCATCTCCCATAGCATTTGGTGGAGGTGGAAGACAAGCTCTTAATCGGCTGTGTTATTGAATTATTGAATTAAAAGCTTAAGTACTCAGGGTGAGCACGTAAATGTTTCACAACTGAATGGTACACTGCTCATTCCATTTTCATCTCAATAGATCATTTGTCTATGTAAAATGTAGAAGAATGGAGGTATTACACAGATCTGTTTCATTGTCTGTAATTCCTTTTCACTGCAACTGTAATCATTCTGAGAGACACGTCATATTCATCCAACACTGCATGCTAGTCCTTAATCTGCATTCAGCACCCCTCAACAACATAGCACTTTTTTGTCAAGCAGCTGTACTGTAGCACAGTGTTAATTAAGAAAAAGGTTTGCTTCAAAGCAAATTCTGCATAATTATGGCAAAAGTGGAAGTTTAACCTGTTTTACATCTTTAAGTGATATGGCGCTAAAAAAAAAGGAAAAAAAGAAAAAAAGAGGAGTAAGTGTCGCTGCAAATGGTTGAACCCTTTTCTACTTGACATTCTTCTCACCTGTCTTCATCCCCCGTGTTCTGAAACCCTGGGAGTGATACAGATAAAATGATGTGATGTTTCAGTCTGTATTTCAATGGGATGAGTTGCTGTGACCCACGCAATCTGCCTCTCAAAGAGTATTTCAACTTATGCAGATGAGCTCATCAGAGCTGCCTGCTGAGATGAGACATCTAGGTCTGGAATTGTGTCAATACCAGCACCAAAACAAATGCAAATCAAAATCCAAATTAATGTGTTTTCCCCGAGGAGAAACTGAGTCGTACTTATAGTCAGCTCTCAGTAGATGACAGGATTCTGTTATCCAGAGCTCATGAAAAACAAGGCATTCTCAAACCGCTCACCGAGCTGGGGTACAAAAGTCAGTGTCTCCAGATGGAGAAACTAAACTAAACTAAGTATAAAGAAACAGGAGGCTTTTGTGTGATTGTTTTACACATGAAAACCATTTCTACATTTCCTGGATCCCAGAGTTTAGTGATCTATATCGGTAAACATCCATGTTTATTCTTAATCGCTCTATGTACACTATGTCAAGCAGATATAGTGGATAGTGTAGAGGATGTCTAAATAGTGTAACTCTGGTCACAGCAACATTTATGTTCTTGTCTTACTCTGGAGTGAATAATCAGCAGGAACTCTTCGAAAGCAGGTTATGTTAAGAAAGAAATGAATCAGTGGATGTATTGCTGCAGTCTAGGATGTGTCTAGGATTGTGTATTTGTGGACCATGGCTTTTTGTCGCTGCTCCTATGCATTCTGCATTTGCTTGAAAAATGGAGAGTGCAATGCTACTGCAAATTTGCACATGCACTCCTCCAAAATCAAATGACGGACATTGTACACTCAGTGAAATTTCTGATATTTGATGCCAATGTCTCCTAATCTTGAAATTTTGTCATTGGATATCATTCTATTTTTTCCATATTTATAACCTTAAATACACTATTTGCTCAGTCCTGCTGCCATAATGACCCACTTTCCCCCCATGGGGATCATTAAAATGTAATGTTATCTTACCAAAGAACTCTGCAAAAACAATTTTTGCATGTAACTGGTTGCAACTGACTGTTTACTTTATCTTTTTTGTCAGACATGTTTAAATACAGCTGTAATCACCAGTAGACATTAACTGACGGCAGCTGTGGTAACTCTCTGATGAGAGTATTGGTTCAAGGTATAAGCAGGGTTTCCATCCCCACCTTTTGACCTATACTATAACACATAGAGGAAGTCAACTCATCTTCTGTTGGGTGCACTAATACACAGTGCCTGTTTTTATTTGTTTTTTAAAATATAAATAGCTGTGTAAAATGATTGTGATTTTCTTTTGAAGTTCTTCTCACGAGGATCTAGACCAGTGGTTCTCAAACCTTTTCATATCAAGGTCCCCTAAACACAAATTTCAACATGGACCCCCACTTGATAAGATTTTGTCCCACGATCCCCCTTTTAAGGTCATCTTTTAGATGCTTTATTACAGAAAGTGTACGAAACCTATGGCTAAAGTATTCATACATTCTGTCATTGTGTTACTTATGGATGAAATTATAGTGACAATAAATGATTCCCTTTTCTGAGGACTCTTGGAACCCCTTCAAGAACCCCTTGGGGTCCACGGACCCCACTGTGTGAACCACTGATCTAGACTACCGCTAGATAATGTGCTGGTATACAGTATCTACGTAGCTAAAGTTAGCACGTTTGCAGAGTTGCTAGTGCTTCTTGATATTAACATGTATTAAGCACCTTGTAGACATAAAAAGCAATTCTCTGACATAAAAACACGACAGCTTCAGAAGTTGTCACCAGTCAAAAATAATTGCCTTCCATGCACACAGTGTATACAAATTTAATAAAATACACAACAAGTACAGTAGCCCACATTCACGTGTAAGCTCAGCTTATTTTCACATAAACTGCAGAGAGGACGACAATAAAATTACAAATACATTCTTAAAAAACTGTTTTTGTAGGAACCTTGAATGGTTTTATGAAAAGGGACATTCCCTGTTGCACCACCGTTAACAGTTCATAAGACACTTCACTTTTGTATTTAACGTCACTGATATGTATTTCAGTTGCCTGTGATATTCAAAGAGATGTTCCTTATACACTAAATGGAGACATAAAGCTTCACTGTACAAAAGCAGACAGGACTCAATAGCTTAACAGTAGCAATTTGTTCAACAGCCTCACAAAATTGGAGCTTGAAATGTGTAAAATACAGACATCTAAATTGACAGGTACAGTACACCATGGAAACACTTGAAGTCAGGTAAGCACTGATTTCCCCCCAAACCTCCACAGCAGTCAAGGACACATATTTCACCTAAACACAATAAGTCACAAACTCAAAAAAACACATACAAAGCAGATGGTTTTTGGTTATACAATGCGTGTCTGGACACCTTTGTTGGTCAAAATAAATCACCTCTTGGTCATTAATCTGTGATAGCATCATCACACCTCTGGCAGGTGAGAACGAGTGGGATCATCTGATCTGTCAGTTACCAGAATCCCGCGGGTCGAGAGCACATTCTGACCCCCCGCACTCCTGGCTGATGACCGAGCTGTGAATGAGACTGCTTGACAGGGACTTGGGCCTGAGCTCACAGGTCAGGTAGGAGGGCTCCTCCAATTCAGTGTGCAGTGGGGAGCATTGCCCATCTGGAGGGCCATAGGCACTGCTGTCTGAACCCCCCTCCCTCTCTTCTTTGGACTCTTGGTTGGTGAAGTCCAGGGGCATACTATTCTTGGAGGGACTACTGGACACAGATGGACTCTCCTGTAGCGGTGGGCTTAGTGCACGCTGCGATTTTAAGTAAGGTTTGACATTAGCCACTAGGATTGTACTGTCCCGCTGTTCCTTTCCAAACGTGCTGAGGGTTTTTCTGCTGCTGCAGCTGATGGTGCCATAAATCTCTGTCTCTACCATGGCATCCATTCCCACAGGGATGAAAAGATTGGTGCGATTATCGGCGCTGTCTGCTTGGCTTCCTACCCGTAACTTTGGCATCCAGCATCTGTCAGAATGTCCCAGTGCACGACACTCATCGGTGCAGTGGACTGATTTGTCTTGCTCTGCAAAAACAGTTAAACATTTGTTATTGGACCCTGCTAGGGTAGGAATAAACAGCCCTGTAGAAAATAGAGATGACATTTTGAGGGATGAGCAAGGATAATAAAACACTCCAAACAAACATAAAACCAGTACTACTCTCATACTCCTACTTCTAAATATAGCATCTTTCTCAATATATGTTATTTATCACTTGGACTTTTTCTGAATAAAAATTCAAGTGATGAATCAAGTGATTCAAGTAAATCTTCACAATGCAACCTTGAAATAATAATACCAAACCATATCACACACAAAAAGAAAATTAATTTAGCTATTTTCCATCTGCTGGTCAATGTCAATGAATGATTACAATTATTCATGAATCATTTTCCTCCTGCTATTTCTTACAGAATGTGTAGGTGTTTCCTGGAAAATATCATCTGGTGCAGAGGAAGTGATGTGTTTTTTCGTTTACTTTCACAGCAGCAGAAGCCGCAGCAGCAGCCGTTTGTGTGTGGGAAAAAGATAGAAAATCAACTGTGTGGTTTGCATGAGAAAGTGGTGAGCATTTTGTTAATTAGGGTACTGTTAGGTCTCATTGTTATATATCTTTTTATATTTTCCAACAGAATGTATAAGTACAAACCTAAATGTGTTAATTTACTCAAATTAGATGAAAATAAGATTCATCTCTAAAATTGAAAATCAAGGTGAAAATGGATTTTGGGACATTCCATTTGTAGCACAAACACTCATTAGTTTAACCTTTAGTAATTTTTTTTAATTACTTTGAGGGACTGTGGTGCATAATCAGCAGCTCATTTGCGTTTCCTGCATTTATCATTTCACTTCTTAGTAGTTGAAGCATGTAATGACTTGTCCTTGCCACAAAAATACTTCATCTACTGTAAACTGTGGTGGAAACATAAAATTCAAGTAACAATCTGTTCAACTGATAGGCTGCTTTTATACAAATCTAGATATTTCTCATTATAAATTTGAAAAAATGAAAAATAGTGAGCCTCAAATATTGTCCACACTGTAATGATCAAGTGAATACCATTAGACCAACGACTAGAAGTAGAATTTCGTTCGTCATTTCATGAAAAGAAAACACATAACCTATTCTTACAGACAAGACATCCATGATTGATGTGGTTCCCTGCTTAAGAAACGTCAGTTAATGCTGCACACCATGCTAGACACCACAGGGCTGTACAACATGTGATGTGACTGTGTGTTAGCATCAGTAGTGAAAAAGTGGAACGATGGTTAAGTCCCTATCTTTGTGCTGTGACACATAGAATGAGCAAGTTTCCATTGTGTTAAGATGGAGATGTGTCTCTAGCTATTTCACTATGCTATCAAAATGAATTTGACAAAGACGCATTGAGGTATTTAGAATCATGAACCAAAATGTCACACATGTTTTTGTAAATTTTTTAGTAAATATTAGTCTTCCTTCATTTGTTATACATGAAAATGAAGCAAATTAATTTGTGAAAGTATAAATGCTTCTGATGACTGCTTTAATTGTGTTTTTCTTTGCTATGATTTTAGGGATTTAATGAGTTCCTTTCCGCTAGTTATGCAAACAAATACAAATAATGATCATTGAATTGATCAGAATTTAGTAATTTATTCAGGTTTGCACACATCCCCCATGCACCTAACTCAAGTACCTGACTGAAATGAGGATGAGATATGAGCCCGCTACTAGGGGAAGCTCCACATGACAGGGCTCTTCCTAGAAGAAGTAGGGAGAACTCTTTGTTCAAAGGCAACAGTACTTTCCTCACACTCCAGCATCGGCCAGTTTGCTGGGGGGATGCATAAACCCAGAGAGGAAGTTAAAACAAAAAAAAAGATACCGTCTCTGTGCTACAACCCCCAAGAGATGTGAAAAGTAGTGCCATGTGCCACAAATGCAATGTGAGTTTGCAGTACATGCAACCACTATCACATGCTACTTCTCAGGTCCATGACCCCTACACACACACACACACACACACACACACACACACATTTGCAGTCCGTTGACAAAATGGGACTGTTATCCTAAGATTGGACAGACATTAAATGACAAATAAGTCATATTTAGGTTGCAATCTCTCAATAAAATCAAATCACTGTTTCAAAGTGAAAGACAAAAAATAAAAAATAAAAATTGGCACATATCAAACCATGGAACCACCTTTATTAAAGATGAAAATATACATTGCCAGTCAAATGTTTGGACACAATTTCTCATTTAAGTGAACATAAAAGTGTGTCCAAACATTTGATTGGTACTGTATAAATGGTGCTGATTAACTCACACTGGAGTGGTAACTCAAGGAGACCTATAAATAATACATTTTGTATAAATGTATAGAATAAACAATTTTTGACCTACGATACTTACATCTGTCAGGTGTAAATTAGCAAACTGATTGAGAAACATGGGAATTATAATTAGTATTAAAGTCTAACTGAAATTAGGTTGCATTTTTTGTCTGCTACAACATACTAATTGCTCTGTAAATCACTTGCTGTGTTCTGCTTTGAGAAAATCTGGAGGGAGAAATTCATATTTTAAATTGATTTGATTCATGCTCATTCATAATGTTCTTTTATACATTTACAGAGCTTTAGTCCTTAGTCTAATACAGCAAATGTTGTATAAAGCAATATCATGGTGTTCTGTTACAGGTGGAGCAGTCACACTGACTCTGGACAGCAACTCACATTAGCTTCTCTGCTTAAATCAGCTTCTTATCTAACATACAAACATGAACACATTGTCCTGCACCTTAGCTTTTTGAACAAGCATTCACCGGAGGAAAAGTACACCACTAACGTCAGTCTCTATTAATCAGGCTAGATAGAGCTGCTCAGCTGCAGCACATTAAACAGCATGTTAACGTACCTAATGTACCTACTTTGAAGCTGGTTTGGTCCTTGCTCTTCAAAATCCCTGTTAGCGACACACTGTTCATGACTTGTAGCTACAGCAGTTTGTTTACTTTGTCTCTGTTCCATAAGATGTAACATTTGTAGTCTGCCAGCTAATGTCAGTCAAATACACCTCCACAGTCGACTGAGAGAAGGAAGAGCATTTCTAATATTTATACCTAATTAATACTTAATACCTTTTCTATTCATTTTAATAATTCTAAAAGATTACTAATGTATTTTAAAAACATGTTGACAGTATTTTTGACAGCAAAGAGAGCTGATGTGATTTCACTTGGACTTTAAAGTCTGTTTTGAAATAGTGTTACTGTCACTATTTAATATAGCTACAAGTTTCTACAAGCCATTTTCACTTTTGAATAGAACTCATACCGTGACACACATGATTTTCTACCCCCTGTCATATTATGTGAACTTATATTGTTACATTCTTAGCATAAACCATTCCAGTGCTATCTTTGTCAAGACTAAGATCAAGAGAAAATACGCATTTGAGTTCAAAATGCATTCTACATCAAAAGGGAGGACTAAATGATGGCTTTGATTTGGCAAAACCGCAACACAGATCCTGCATATTATGAGTGCTACGCTTTGAAGCATCTACACCCCAGATTACAGTTCTGTGCCCCGTACATTTGTCATTTGTGTTTTTCCATCTTTCTTCCAACACCATAGAGGAAAGTATTTCTTAGGCACAGATACATGAGGCCGGTACAATGAGCAAAAGCAAGGAGATGCGAGGATATGCTGAATTCATTTCCATGGTACCTATCACCACTGCAGAGGAGCTAGCAGATGATGCTGATGCAAAGAGATGTATGTGCTTAGCAGGTTCAGCAAAAACACTGCAAGGTATTTTTGCCATTGCGCTATTGTGCCTCATTATGTATCCAGAAGTAATTGAAGAATAATGTCTGCATGTTGACATAAAATGTCATTCCAAAGGTTGTTATTCTTTTTTTTTCCTGTCATAGAGGTTTAAATACTCAAACCTTTATGATCACACACTACACTTTTTCTATAAGACACAATGTACAAATAAGCTTTTAACCACAGGTACCTATCTGAAAAAAGTATGTATATATCAGTACTGTTAGTAACTATATAATATTATTAGAAACAGGAGGAAGGAGATGAGAGAGAGAAGATGCTTTCATCTATTGTGCCTGTCTGGATTTCCATTTCCATTTTCTATTTCATCACTGAATAAAAAATGTTAAATAATAGCTCTTAAGTGACAGAGTTATACAATGGCTTTATATAGTCTGTTGCATTTACATAGTCACATAACAGAATCATGACAAAATGTCAAAATAGCTGTGATCTTATGGGAAACTGTGAATGGAACAATAACATGCTCTCATAAAACAAAGAATCTGCCCGCCCATTATAAATAGAATCAGAGAAAGCCTAGCAACATACCCACTGTGCATCTGGTGTCTGTGTGAGTGAATAAATATTCAGAGTGCATGATAGTGGAAGCTGCACAGGTGCATATATTACCTGTATCAAACCAGCCAGGAGACTAGAGGGATGGTAAAGGTGAAGACATAAAAGCAATACTACTTAACCCACAAGCTTTTGTGTTGGTGCATTTGGAACTAAAATTCTGTGGTGTCTCCATTTTGGATAATAGAGCTGTCTTGTCAATATCTACAAAACAGTGGCTTTGTTGTTCAATAAATGTACCTGCATATATGTGAGTGTGTGCGTGTGTGTGCGTGTGCGTGTGAGTGTGGAAGTGAGAGACAAGGAGTATTTGGGTTGTAGGGTGATGTTTTTGTGTGATCAGGTCGAAAGTATAATGCATAATGTAGATCTTCCATCTTGTAGTTAACAGACAGTGACACCATTTAATGTTCAACTGACCAAACCTGAGAGAGAACACTATTTACTCAAACCATTGGTTTGCTTTTTAACTACATTTCTCATATGCAAAAAGGAAAGGCATTAGCACAACCTATTAATATTAAATGCAAAGGCCCATTTTCTTTGCATTTCTCTTATCTTACAAATGCAGGACTATGAGTTAACTGACATTACTGTCAAACAGACGTCTGTGCTGCACATGTAAATATTCAGTCGCGCATGTACGAAACATCTCTTTCAATATCTCTCCATGTGATTGGCCTTAGAACTTCGGCTGAATCAGATTCAGAAATGTGCTGCAAAAAAAATGTGATTGAATTTACACCTCCCACAGAGTCAAGTGTGGTCTGCCATAATTCCTCACAGCACACACACACATGTACACACACATTTCAAAAGTGAGAGAGAGAGAGCGAGAGAGAGAAAAGAGAGAGATAGAGAGAGAGAGAGAAAAGACAGAGATAGAGAGAGAGAGAGAGAGAGATAGATAGAGAGAGAGAGAGAGGGAGAGAGAGGGAGAGATAGAGAGTAGATTCACACATCTCTCTGGCAGTCACAAGAGTGTTTCCATTTCTGCCCTCCTGAGCATGCCACAAACAAACAGTTCATAGCAATGTAAATGGTGTGGAAAGTACTGCATAGGGACCTGATGACCAAAGCCATTCTGTTCCAAGGCTCACGCAAGAAAATGAGAACCATCACCACTTCACTCAAGTTCCCTATTATCTTTTATCTTACCTGTGAGAGGTGCTTTCATATTTTCAGTTTATATCCACAACAGCTAAATATATCAGTCCCTATCAGGTCGGCCAGGTTTCAACAGATTGACAATCATCTATGATTATACTCCTGGCAGTGCGGATTGTTTCATATTTGTGTGATAAAATTTTAACTTTTCTATTTTTAGTTGTAAAGCATAACATCTCTCACAACACTGCAACCACAGCAAAATTCACTAATAACTGAGAATATCTTCCAAAGCAAAAGGAGGAAATACTTGCACCAGAAATACCTGTCATTTTGCTCTGCAAGTGTCTATCATGCTTTCTTGTCTGTGTCGTGTTATTCGAGACATGCATGCAGCGAATTTGTGTTCAAATAATGACGTGATCAAAAGAGAACCAGACAGAGGTACACTTTGCCATGCATATGAGTTTGTTTGATGGCTAAATCAGACAGAAGATGTTTGAACATCATACCCACAGCCAATGGACTCTTTTATCCTTTTAAACTACCATCTACCTTCCACTCCGCCACCTTCATGTCATCTTTGCAACGCAGCTGTAACTGTCTGCAATGTAAAGCAGCACAAAATAACGCTACCTGCTGCTACAGCATTTAATCTAATAAATCTGGATTTACGTGCTTCATGTTTAAGATTTGTCTATGCTGGCTTTCCCAAAAAGCTGGTGGACTTCCACTTAAAACACCAGTGAACTGCATGTATTTCCACAGCGCACAAAGCATAAACAATGTCTGGTACAAGAGTCAGTTAGGTATCTTCAAGATGTCAGGAAGAGAGTGTGTCCACTCACCCTGCTCAAAAGGCTGGCCATTAACTGCTGTTGCTTTCATCTTGAGGGCCTCCCTGGCAGACGTGTCGCAGTGTGAGCCTTTATTAGTATCCTGGTCACTATCAGCCTGGTCACTATCACCATGGCCACTGTCTCGGAGGCTTGCTCGTTCTGCATCCTTAAATGTTGAGCTGCAGCACAACAGAAGGAGGGAAAAAAATTATATATAACTTGCCATTACCTCTGTGTGAACGCTCATATTTGATAGCCATAGTCAGCTGGCTTGGTAAAAGGATGAGGAAGCTAAATGTAGTGGTCAGGAGGCTTTTGGATAGAGCTCTTACCTTTGAACAAATGGCTGCCTGCTGCCAGCATAATTGGGCTCGGAGGGGAAATTTTCAGTCTAGAAATGAAAGGCAAATAATATTTTGTATTGGCCATGTTAACATTTTAAAGAACAATAGCATGATTGACATGAATGAAATACTCTTGGCTGGTTGTCAGTTGTGTATATCTTTATTGTAGTACCTGAAACATGTCAATAAAATGTGATTTTAGCCTCAGAGCACCTGACAGAGATGGTGGCATGATAAGAACATATCTCCATTGTGACCATATGTGCCTCTTTGGCAAAGCCAAGGAGTAAAGCATTAGTCACTGTCATCAGCATCCTTTTTCCCCTATCTTGAGAATAATGTGTTTGTGTTGATCACACCCACATACCCTAGTGACTGGTGACAGTGCCAGGCCTTGTCATCTGTGTTATCATCTCCAAATGAGACTGTCTGTGAGACTGTCCTAGATATTTACATCGTTTACAACGGATAATTCTGCTGTGCTACACAACAGTACAAGCCCATGCTGTCAAATTAGCATGTTAGCTGGCTCGTGTATTCAACCCTGCCATCTCTACAAGGCAAGGCTGGACCCTATTAATGGCCTTATCGTGCCAACTTTGGACGTGGATGGGTGGACATGGCCCGTATTTGTGGAGAGCGAAAAATGCGATTGTAAGGTTATGCTGTGTGCATCTAGCTGTCTGGTGCACATCGGTTCAGTAATGTGATCGGACAACCTGCTCAAACACCTGTCCAATCCCACATTTCAGGCAGAGTTTTGTTTTCACTCTGAAGCAGTGAATCTGGCGGGGTCACTGCAGCCTTGTTCAATACTCACACTGTTTGCATGTCTAACTCAGAGGACTTTCTGATTATGCAGACCACCTGTACCATTTTGCAAGAGAAGTAATACAATGGAACCATTTTTAGAGATTTCACAAATGCAGATAGAAAAAAAAACACTTTTAAGTAAAATGCCACTTACAACACATATAGTGGACTCCAACACTAAGTTGCCAGATTGTGCTTTTTTTGCAGACAATATTTTGAATTTTCCTGGCAGAGGAGGCAAAAGTGATGATGATGTGTGTTCACAGTGACAGTTTGTCTTTTTCAGTCGATTACTTTTCTTTTGTCAGATTTGTATAGCAAAGCAGCAAGGGCAGATAAAGAATACAGTATCTCCTTACCTGTATCACTGACATCCTGTTCGCTGGAGTGTCTTTGCTAAGCCCAGCAAAGCTGGAGTGGCAACCTGCCCTGGGGACTGTCAGGCTGTTTGTGGTGGTTTTCAGGTACATGACCTCTGACCGGGGCAGCGTAAGTGGTAGAGGGCTCTGGTAGTCAAAACATATTGGTGAAGTGATGAGCGAGGGGCTGCTCACCACGTTCATCCGGCTGGCGGAATCTCTCTCCTCCATCTCACTCTGCACCAGCATGATGTCACTCTTGTTGATCCTTTTCTTCTTGCCCTTCCCCACTGGAGGATTGGAGTACTCAGCCATGCGGCAGTTATAATTCCCAGTCTCCTTATCTTGATGCTTGGACTTGACAGCGATGGCGGTCATGACTGCTAAGAGCATGACAGAGATAATGCAGAGGGTAACTATGAGGGGCAAGGATACGTCCCAGTGCTGCTGCTCCCCACTTGTGCTGGAACCCCCTCCTGCTGCCGTTTCTGTGTTCGCCTTAATGATCAGCTTAGCCACAGCAGATAAGGGGGGCTTGCCATGGTCAGTTACCTTCACCACCAGCTCAACCACTGGGGTGACCTCCTCCCATAGAGCATGGGTAGTTCTGACCTCTCCTCCCACTGGATCCATCTCAAACAGGTGGTCGTCATTTCCTTCTGTGATCTCATAGGTCAAATGTCCACTTTCCCCGTGGTCATGGTCTACTGCTTTCACAGTAGCTACAATATATCCAATGCCTACATTTCTAGGCACCGGGATTTCAGCTGTATCATTTTGCAGCAGGGGCAAAATAATAACTGGGAGATTGTCGTTGACGTCAAGTACATTGACCCTGACTGTAGATGTGCTCTCCATGTGAGGAGACCCTCCATCTTTAGCTTGAACTTTGAACTCAAATGATTTAGTTTGCTCATAATTGAAAGACCGTGAGGCATATATGGCTCCATTGGTGGGATTAACAGACACATAGGTGTACACGGAAACATCTCCTATATGTGATGGCAGGATGGAATATGACACTGTTCCATTTCTACCTACATCTGGATCATGGGCCAGAACAGAGCCCAAATACTCCCCTGGGATGTTGTTCTCAGGCACCTGTAACACATACATTGTCTTTGTAAAACGCGGCGCATTGTCGTTTTCATCCAAAATTTTCACAGTGAATGACTTGGTGTAGTTCAAAGAAGGGATCCCATTGTCTCGTGCCACAATTGTAACATTGTATTCATCTTTCATTTCCCTGTCCAAGGGTCTGTCTGTGAGCAGTGTGTAAAAATTATCATTATTTTCCTGCAGTCTAAAAGGTACATTTCCCAGCACCCGACACTGAAGCTGACCATTTCGGCCAGAATCTTTATCTGTCACTCTGACCAGAGCGATGACAGATTCTGGAGGTGCTGCTTCGCTGATGGCTCCTTGCCGGACAGAAACAAAACTTATTATTGGCGAGTTGTCATTTTTGTCAAGCACTTTGACAGTAATTTTACAATGGCCTGGTATGGGGTTTGGCCCAAGATCCTTAGCCTGCACATCAAACTCTATGATTGGATTTTCTTCATAGTCAATTTCCCCCTGGACTTTTACAACGCCAGTATTAGGGTCAATGGAGAACAAATCTTGTATTCGTTCAGATGCATATCCAGTAAAGGAATAGACCACCTGCCCGTTGCTGCCCTCATCTTGGTCAGTGGCATTTAAATCAATGAGTACTTTTCCAGGAGGGGAATTTTCTGCAATCTCTATCACATAGGAGGATTTTTCAAAAACCGGGCTATTGTCATTCGAATCAGTCACTCTGACATTGATTTGCATGGAGCCTGATCTGGGATACTCCCCACCATCAATTGCTGTGAGGAGCAGGGTGTGATGACTCTGATCCTCCCTATCCAGAGGTCTCTGAACCACCAGCTCTGGATATATAGTCCCATCGCCCCTTACTTTTAAATCCAAAGAAAAGGTATTGTAATCATCTCTTGTGACCTGGTAGGTTTTTATCCCATTTTCCCCAGAATCTGAGTCATGTGCAATAGTCAGAGGGAAGCGTGTCCCAGCAGCTGCGTTTTCTGAAATATCAATATTAACGTGATCTGAAGGAAAAATTGGCGAGTTGTCATTTATGTCCTGTATGTCAATCTTAATCATGCATATTTCCTTGTCGTTGGCAAACACCTCCATGGAGAGCTGGCACTTTGGGTTGCGCCTGCATAACGTTTCCCTGTCAATCCTTTGTTTGGTAAAGATTAGTCCACTCTCCGGGTCAACATCCACCAGATGTGGTGCAGAATTCTCCAGTACTCTGAAGTTAGATTTTTTCCCTCTCTCCATGGTCCCATATCCGGCATCTTTTGCTATATTACCTATAACAGTGCCAGGTCCTTGCTCCTCTGGGACAGAATAATTGAGATTTTTCAATGTCAGGGCTTTAACCCACAGCAGAAAGAAAATGGGTACAGAGAGACGCATCCCTTCAACTGAATATGCGGTAGTGGCAGACAGAAAAAAACCTCCTTGACTTTCAACCTGTTGATTACGGCAAACCTAGAGGACTAAATCCAAACTAGGCGTGTGGTTGACGCCGATCTCACACTAATTGGGTATCAAATCGATTTGTGAATCGTTATCTTGTTTAAATCGGTCGGATTTTAACCTCTTTCACATTGCCGTGCGGCTATGATGAACTCTTTCTGTAAACAAAGATGACCGCCCGACGACACCTAATGCATGAATTAAAGATCAAATTCAACATAGTGTACCAGAAATGCTTTGTTTTTCCTCATGGGGGGACTTAATGAATAATCGATGAGTATAAAGTATTAATATTCCCCACTGCATCCAAGGTTAAAACGTTTGAATCTCTGTGGTGAAGGTTAGACCGTAGCTTACAAAAGCGCATTGCCCTCATGCGACATCTACACCTAGGCTACAGCAAATACTGACATGCCCGTTCAAAATGCAGCATTGCCCGATGTTACCATTCACAATGCATTTACTTTTCTTCCTGTGCGGCACACTGTTGCATATGGGTTCTGCTCGCGTAGCATAGCCTATACAGCCTGCCCGTGCCACAAAGTAGGATACAAGCGGGATATAGAGCTTGTTACTCCCGTACAACCTTTTGTGTTCCCGTCATTCAAGAGCATCTGTAGCACGGCTGCGACTTTTGCCCGATGATTGTCCTATAATCAGTCCAGTAATCCCATAATCCAGTCCAATTGGACCCAGTGCTCTTGCATCCTTCATTCGGACAATTTGCATCCGCACTGTCCCCGTGCACGTTGCCAGAAAAACGCAAAAAAAAAAGAAAAAAGGTGCTGGAAGATTTCAGATAATCAAAATTAATCGCTTTTCCTGCGCTCAGTTCTCTCCGCGTCAACTGTTGAAACCTGCTCCCTTCGCAGTGAGATCTGACTGGAATCCTCTCGACGCCTTTAAAGCAGACTCCAGTGTATTTCTTGGTGCATTTAACATAGTTTCTGATCGTATTCCAGCAAATGAGTGAACAGTGACAGATCTTGCCTTGGGGGGGTCTCTCCAATAGGTCTGGTAAGATCGCATGAAGAAGGGCTGTTCTAGTGCTACGTGATTCATTTACTGATGTGCGCGCACAGAGCAGCAGCATCACAGGAGGAACGTGCTTGTGGATGTTGCTCCTAATACATGTGGATGTGAACTAGGGATTATGAATAGATCGATGAAATGTGTTTGGCTGGGATGTAGTAGAGGCAGTAAGGACTTGACAAGTGGTCATTCAAGAGAAGAAATTGATCAAATGGGCAATATGGCTTTTAAAATAATAAAAATAATGTAAAATGAAAGCTGACAAGAATACCTGGTCTTCCCCCTCACCCCCCCCCCCCCCCCCCCCCCCAGAGTGCCGTATTCTCACTTTCAACCTTTTGATATTCAGAACTGAATTTAAGATCCTTATCAATAATTGAAAACAATACCACCTTGTACCTGTATTGTACCTTGTTATCATTAGTTTTGAGGATCCGACAGATAGAATACTGTAAAAGACAGATTGTGGGTGTTTTCAGGATAATCTCTGTAAAGGACACTGAAATTGCTAATGCTCCTGAAAAAAAGAAAAGGAAACAAGGCTTATTTCACAGCTCAAATATCATTTCTGTTGGTATAACCTGCCGTCTGCAGCTATCACACTTGCCTTCAATGGCCTATCCACATCAATCTCATATCTCATATTAAAAAGATGGACTGACATTTAGTTCACTCAGCATTTCAACAATATGACATTTGCATTTTTATTCTCACTTGACCAGATCTCAGTGACACATGGTGCTCCGTGGTGATGCAGGTACCTTATGAACATACCTCTGAGAGGAAGTAGAGTCAACCTCAGAGGCCAGGATCAGTGTGGCCTGGCTCTTCATTTAATTCCATGTTGCCCAGGATTTAAATCAACCTTGAGTTGTCCCTGAGTTCATTTCCATTGTCTGAAACATGGCTGCTTTCCTCCTCTGGGGAGCATCAACTTTGCCTGGCCAGGGTGCAGCCTGCATAAATTGGCCATTTCTGCAGGTAAGAGATAAGGACAACAAAGGGAAACTAATTATCATTCAGTGTATGTTAAAACCTCAGGAAGGGACTGCTATTGACAATTGTGTCTGCATTGTCACAGTCATACCATTTAATATGATCTGAACTCGAATGAGAGGGTGGTTCATATCCATAATAAATAGGCCACATCCCAATGTTAGGCTTTGACTGCCATGCGTTTGTAAAAGCTGACAACTTTGTCATGGATAACTTTCTCTAATGAGACCACTGCCCCCGCCCTGGAATGAACCACATTCTCTGCTTTGTTGGCACTAAGTAACACACAGATGCATCTGTTGTTTCACGACGAATTGATTTTTACATGAAAGCACATTATTCTGTCAGTGTAAAATCATAGCCTACCTGTTGTAATTCCACAGAAGTTCAAATGACAAACAGTAGCTATGCTTATTTAAGCACAAGCACAATATCTTGGCATCTCTTTCATGTGATTCACTTACCACTCCGCAACAAGCATGATTGGAGGTGAGATTAAGTTGTTTATCATTCTGTTTTTGCGCCCGTTGTCGGTTGCACCACACCTCAAGCAGCACACTAGAATACTGATGGTGGTGAATGGGGGGATGATGATCAACACAAGTCACAGGATTTTGCCGCAGAGTAAATAAATGCATGAGAGAGCAAGTTCTATTTGAAGCAAATTTCTGCATGAGACATTGTGCAAACATGGTAATTGCACACATAAAACTAATATGTGAACAAAGTTTGTTTAACAGTACAACACGATTTTGAGAATGTTATCTTAATCAGTTGCAGAGGAAAAATTAAAATTGTTAAATGTGCATACATGACAAAAAAAACCCCTTACCTGCATTGTCAAAGTACACAAGAAAGGGTTGCTTAAATAATATTAATGTTAGTGGCACTCCTTCATTATAGCCTGCTGTTACTGTATGCATCTTCTACACTGTAATAATGACTCAATTCACTCAGTTCACAAAACATACAGTATTTTCATTTACCTATATTGGTACCTTGCAGTGCAGATAGTTATGGTTTCATAAGCTAATGTTCTGAAAAACGTGCCTCTGAAACTTCTGTTGCCAGCCAGCTACAATGGAGGTAAATGGGATTTAATATTTGCTGCTCAGAGAGTTGAAGAAAAAAAGTGAATGTCTTTTTCAGAGACAATTTTCCAGTTACTACGGATGATCCACAGAACACATTTCATGGCCAATCATTCTTTAGTAGAAAATAGTTCATTTGAAAATTGTCCACAGAGGTCTGAACAAGGGCAACCAGGATATTGTTCCTGGAAACACAAGTTGCTGTTTAGTTTTTTAAAAAGTATTCTAAATAGTGTCCACCTAAAAAAAAACTGAAAACCTTGAAAATCTTGACAGATAAAACTTGTATCACTAAATAGCAAAAGATGTACTTTCATTTTCCGTTCTTAAATTAGGTTTCCATTTTGTCATGCTAATATAGAGTTATTCATCTTATCTGTCCCACTGTTACTTTCAGTATATCTGTATTGGCATGTATAATATGCATAACTACACCGTCATAGAATGAAGATAGATGAATGTTTGTCAATTTTGTTTTTGTCATTGGTATTTCCTCACACAATTCGGCCAGACCTGTGCCTTCAACTACTGACCTTTACTCCAGCATTGTTGTCAGTGTGCACTTGTCACGTGAATCTTCCACATCCACCTTCGCAGGCAGAACTGCAGGCATAACTGTAGACACAACAAAAGAACCTTCACACATCTCACAAGTCTTGTTGTCACGATACACGTAGAAGAAATCATTATTGGTGCAGAGCAGGTAGGATTTGCATGTAAATGTTAATCTTCAGGGGTCAATATGCCATCTCCCAAACATTTCAATTCTGAATCAAAATTCTGAGTCAAGCCTCACTCTCTAGAGCATATGGGTTAAACAATGGATTTCTCTGAGCTTGATTTTTAGAGAAACTCTCTGGGGCTCTAGGAACTGAGTCAACCTTCCGCCACATTCGCATAACTTGAAAGCATTTTGGATTCTTTATAGCATCCAACAGTGTTTTGGTGGTTGGGAAGATGGATTTAATAAATTCTAGACCTAATCTGCATTTTTTTTGTAGGGTTGGGGAGCTAATAGTGTGACTGTTGAGAATGTGCCTTTTAAAGTGTTTATGCAAATATGCACCTAAAAACTCTCAAATTACCTGCTGATCAATCAGTCTGGAAAACAAGCGTGTAATACACTGCTCTGATCCAAGCGCAAAACACATTATGATTTGTAAAATGAACGGGTACTTTCTGAAACGTAATTCAGATTCTAACCACATCAAACATGAGACCGGAATCATGAATATAATTATGAGAAACAAGGAGACAAACATTATAACCTGCAATGCCTTAATGGACCATCCCTTGAGTTTCTGCACTGATTGTGAATGAAAAGGGTTCATGGTTACAGGAAGGTATTTCTGATTTAAAAAATTAAAAAAAATAAAGTGTAAATAAACATTGGATGGACTGCAGTACACAAATTACAACCTGTGTACTAAGTGGATATTTAAGTTAACACATGATAAAATACAATCAGTAGCATTCAACTATTAGTGTCAACCTCTTGATAAGTTGTAATTGAGAGGCACTTACGATATTGTAATAGTGACAAAAGACATACTACGCATTATAAATATTTCATCAAGTCTATACTATTAATCATTGAATTGAGTAGGTTTTATTAAGGAATGTGGTTTGTATTACAAATGAGTCATGTAATTGTAAATGGCCAGAGCTGGAAAGACTAAAGTATTGCCACCGTAAGGAAGAATCAACCTCCTGAAATGACATTGATTATTCACCTCAGTAATGACCTCATGTCCAAACTTGTTAGGGTTCAGCTCTACAGCCTACCACCTCGCTTCAGAGGCTCCTGAGACCATTTGCTGCTAAAATTTCAGAACAAGCTCACAACACATGCCCTCAAATAAGCATCTGATGATCATAGTGATATCACACTGACATTTTATTAGGTCTACATTTTGATTCAGGCATGTAAGTGAAGTGGAAGACAGTTTTTTCTTCCAAGCCTATTGTACAGTTTGAATATCTAGACTGGGTCTTTGAGTCACAGTGAATCAGCACTTACTCACCACACAGCATTCAAAGAGACAAGAACCCCCCTCCCTCCCCTCACCTCCCCTCCCCACCACCACCACCAACACCACCAACACCGCCGCCACCACGATCAGAGGGTAAGACTGTAGTCGTGTGACATCACAGCGTCATGATCTAAATTGTCAAAGTTATTGACCGGGAGACCTGGAGAAAGATGAATGAGGTCATTTACATCTGCCCGTTAAAACACATTCTTGAACAGACATGGTTAAAAAAAAAAAGTTTCATACTTCAGGTACAAGATGACAAATGAGAAAACTCAATTTCCTGATGAAAGAAACAAGCTAGTAAATGGAACTAGAAGAAGATTATTTTGTCAGACTACTCAAATGTATTTTTTTTAGAAGCCTACAAGATTCCTATTCACAGCTACCTGAAAATGAAGCTAATAACAAGCTTATAATGTCATAAATATGTTAACACGTAAAACACTTTGAAGTAGGCAACAAGTGATGGGTCTCGTTTAGCTTTGGTACCCTACATAGATCATTCTACTTTTTCATTGTGC
This sequence comes from Scomber japonicus, assembly GCF_027409825.1. Lineage (NCBI taxonomy): Eukaryota > Metazoa > Chordata > Actinopteri > Scombriformes > Scombridae > Scomber > Scomber japonicus. Next base: position 18,859,495 of record NC_070588.1, read on the forward strand.
AGGATTTAAAGGAGTAGTTTGTCATTTTTTACATTTCCGTTTGTGAACACATTAAACAAACATGATATATTGTGTTAATTAATGAGCTTCATTGTGGTGCTTGTAGGCATAATTTTGAACTTTGGAGAAAGCCTGTTTCCAACCAGTGTTTGTACTAAGATAATTTCCTCTGGGCTTAATCTCCATACTTTAAGCATAGATATGATAATGGTATCGATTTTTCTCAAATAACTCTCAGACACAGGGGAATTTCCAAAAATGCTGAGTATAACTGAGCATTTATTCAATATAACTTTGATAGTACACAAATTCAACTCTTCAAATATAAATGTTTCAATATGTTTTTTGCTCTTTTTCTCAAACCGTGTATAAAGTGTTGAAGTGCAAGTATGATTTGTGCCAAAAAAAGATCCATATATTATCAAGATAAATATAAAATGTGTGCCACTTTATTTTTGGGCCTGTGTCTAAATTTCACTGAGCCGAATCTAGTGCACAGTCTCACGAAGGTTGTGCCAGAAGCTTCGTCTCACTCTTAGCTCAAGTGTCCCACATACAGTGTGAGAGAATTGCTGGTTACACTGCTCTTAAGACTGGCAGAGAAGCAGCAGGTTAGAAAAAATACCTCCCAGGAGAAATGATTCGAGGTATTGGAGAGCCAGAGAGGCGAATAAAGTGAATGCAATTTCAAAGGGGAAATAATGGAGGTCATGGTGTTTGATGTTCCTATGCTGGCCTCAAAAATAACATTGTTGATGATGGAATCAATCACACTTCTGTGGCACTGAATTTTAATGAAGATATGTTTAGTTGTTTTTTTGTGGTTTTTTGCATTTTTAATAACAGTGTTAACATCAAACCTAACCATCCATTGCTCCAGACAGAATGAAGTGCAGTTATCTGCAGCTGTGCCGGCTGATATCAGCTGACTGAAGCAGTAATATTTAAAATGTGACAGGTGGGTTGTTTTTTTTTCGTGTGCTCTTCTTCTCTTGTGTTTTTGTTATGATGAGTGAACACAAGGTCAAAATGGAGTTTATCCTCTGATATCACCTGCCAGTCCAGACAAGAGAAATGCTCACTCAAGGTGACATTACTTTGGTGTCTGTACTCAGCATGCCACTACATCTTTCATTTCCTGTGAGCTAAAATTTACAACTTATCCTTTGACAGGAGGAGTAAACATTTCTAATATGACCCAGTCTGTGATCTTACCAGGTAAACAAAAGAAAACCTGCCTCAGCCTTTGCGATCCTTGACAATCCCAAAGCAAACAATAAACAAAGCACTTTTTATTTTCATATATTTCAAATATTAGACTGAGTATAAACAGCCTATTCTATGCTATTAAAGAACCAAGTGAGCATACAACAGTACTAGACATTCATTATAAGTACTACATTTATGTATTCTGTGTTGGATTACTGGAAGGTGAGGGCCTTGAAATGAACAGTGCTTACATAATTAGATGGAAACAGTGATAATAGATGGTAACAATAGCAGTGTGATTTAGAAGAGCTCATGACATTTCCTTATTCTTTCTGCAGGGGCACTTTATCTCAGGCCTGGGAAGTTATTTAGTATGCAATGGATCAATCGCATCCTCAAAAGTCATTTAAATTAACTTCTTGGGCAGATATCTATCCAGCAAAGTGGCCAACAGTGGCAAGAGACTATCAGAAAATTAAAAGGGACCTAACATTTTTCCTGTGTGAAATTGAAATGGAACAAAATTGAGCATTGGCTACACAAACATCCCATGATGTTACCTGACAGACTGTTCTTTTTTCATCTCTGGGATGTTTTTCTTTTTGTAAATTCAAACAATGAGGAGCAGACTTGTCTTACATACAGGAGTCGCTCATCATTCTCACTCTGACAACACATTCAGTCTTTCTTTTGACAACTGGACCAGAAGTGTGGTTATTGTGTGCTGTAGCAAGCCACTGATACAGTAGTCGTCAGAACCGTGACAGCTAAACTCATTTTTCGGTGAAACAATATGCAACTTATTAACACTTAATGAGAACAGAGGGTAAAAGTCCTGCACTGAGTACGGTTCAGCGTCTAAATTAAAAGGAGTCCAAAGTGAATGTTTCATTTTCACTAAATAAAAATAACCCAATGGCCATGCACTGCATGTCTAATTGCAGATGAAGCATCAAATTAAAATGTCAGGGACTGCTTGGAAAGGCAGCGGCTGCAAAGTTCTAGTGTTTTAATTTTTCTTAGAGATTATGCCATTTTCAAGGAAGGTGTAATTTGTGCAGAGGCAACACCATGTTATTAGGTTCGACAATTCTCAGTCATGTTAATGTAGGGAAGGAGGGAAGACAGCATGCCACCTAGTGGGATGTGAATAACCCATATATCTCACCACCAATTAGTATTAGGCTGTACTGTAAAGTGACAGGAAACTAATTCATAAATACTGTAGCAACATGAAAGAGGAGGGAAGCCATCCACAGAAGAAAAATAAACTGTCAGTCCCATACAGATAGGGAAACATCAACAGAGCCTTTCCAATTACTTCAAGGTTAACTGTGAACCACTAATAACTTCAGGGAACCGGAGAAACAAAACATTGTTAGCTAATTACATAAGCAAGTCATTTAGACTGATTGATGCAACATATTATCCTGTGCTCCCTTTCTCTCCCTCCGCTGTGTCTCTCTCTATTTCTCTCTCACTCCCTAATTTTCCCTTCCATATAGGAGAGAGAATAGCATAAAGGCTGTGTTTCCTTTTGGCAGCTGCCTCCATGACAGCCCACGCTGACACAATGGGACACTCTCTCTGCTCAGCAGTAAACCACAATCAACTGGTGAACAACTGGCACAGATTTATCATCATCAGCGCAGGACCAAAGCTTTACGTGTGAGCTGACACACTCTGCAGATACAGAACTGCAGGCACAGCCATTACTATTTAAGACAGAGGTCAACGTGTTACAGAAGTGGTAAGCAGCAGCAACTCCTACAGAACATTAATACAGAGATAGACTAAATTAATATGAGCCCAGTGAGATGAGTCATTTCGCTCTTGAATAGGTGGATATAGACGCCATACAACAAAGAGGCTTAAAGGGAGATCGTTTATGTTTATTGTTATTTTTTGTTGCCTCTGCTGTCACTGATGTAATATTCAGAATATTGTGTTCAGTCATGCATGCAAGGATATTTGTTATTTGTAAAGTATTAACAGCTCATCCTCAATACAAGCCCGGTCGGGATTTGAGCTTTTGTTGTACAATATTGTAAATATGTTCAATAGGAATGTGAATTAATAATCCCCAGTGCTTCATGTATCATGAATATTATTTACAGTCACGACAAAAAAGAAGAATATTAATTTTTCTCCCCATAATGTGTGTGGGTGAGGTTCTCGGTTCTATTTGAGAAAAAAACATAAAAGCAGTTTCAGGCATTCATTAATGTAAAGGAGCACTCAACGGTCTGATTGTCTCTGACAGTACTTGTCCTTTACTTGCTCGCCAGACTTGAATGCACCACATGTTTAACCATCCAGACGATGCCACCCTGGATGTTAAATAACTGGTAGCCTTTAATGAAATTAGTTATATAAAGCAGGACAATAATGAACACATCTGACAAAGCAACACATGGCAACACAAGCTTCCAGTGACAATCAGTACAAGTTAATTCAGAGTTGACCTTCTGATTACATAGCAAAAGTTGTTTTGTGCTACAGTTGGCAAGGAAAGATATTATGAGCCATAATGACACTAAATGAATGCTATATAAAGCTGTAGCTCACAAGTGTGACGTTTGTGAAGCCTGTAATTTGCCTGTAGTTGCACAGCATGATGTTTCCCCCTAGTGGTATGAGAATTAAACCAGAACAGCGTGGGTAATGTTTAATGCAGCTATAGACTATAGCTATAGATTCATCTGGTAGTGATATTTGTTTAAATTACAAGTGAGCGTCTATGCAGGTTTACTTCACCTGGATAAATCTCCTCTCCATTCTGCATAGAAACAACACATTAAATAAACTAGATTCATTCTAACTGTTACTACAAACATGAAAGCTTTTCTTTAAATCACTTGAAACTACATTTTAAAGAATTTGTGAAGTTTGAACAATGAATAAATGCAGGAAATCCTTACAGTAATAACCAATTATGAATGATGGAGAAGCTGAAGTGATTGAGTCTTTTGCAGCCTATAATTTGAGCAACATCGTTTTAGGATGTCTGTATGTGTCTTACTACTTCCCTCGCTTGTTATTCGTGTGAAAGAGATGTAAATAGTCAAATTAATAAACTTAAACCTTTTTGTAATGTTTGTTAAAACATTGCAAAAAGGTTTTCAAGTCTTGCCAAAAGTCGGTAGAAATAAGGTAGAAACTATACAAATTAGAAACAATAACCTACCTATAATACCTAAGATGAATCTCAATACAGCAGAGATCAGCAGAGTCACTGTCTGACATATGAGCTGTTTTGTGGTTGCAATCCAAATTGTCAACCCAGGCTCCCACTTGAATAGCTTTGTATTATCACAAGCACAAGCATATGGCGTCATTTGGCATAGAGCAAGAACAATGTTCTTAGCTTAGATTAGAATATGACATTTTCTGAATGATTTGAGTAGGCAGGGAAACAGAAGAAAGCATGTCATTGATATGGTGGGTGAATTTTAGTGTTAAAGGAATAGTGAGATATTAGTAGTACCCTTATTTGCTTTCTTGCTGAAACTTTGATGGAAAGATTGATATCACTCTCAGGGGATGATACAGCCCCAGTTGATAACTGTAGTAGAAATAGTTGCTTTGACCTCTATATGTATCATGTTTTAGCTACCCTGAAATACCAGACATTGATGTGGGAGTGAACTTGGTTTGATAAAACTGAATGAAGCAAATGAAGCTGGCTACATTTTAATGGTAAATAAACTTTTAGACACAACTTCTTCTAAATAAACTGTCAAGAGGTAAAAGAATAGTGTTTTTTTCATACCAGCCCTGCAATTCAAAGAATCCAAAAGTCAATATCCACACTTGGCAGTTCTGACAAAGATGAAGATGAGATGCAAGCAGTAAAGAAACATTGCATTGTGGGACGGGCCTGAAGCACCAAATTACATTGATTCAGAAAGCCTCGATCTTTATACATACTGTGTACACACAGGGAATTATTTCTTAAAGCTGAGATGATAAGAAGCCAGAACAACATAATCACAGCCGTACAGGTAGCCATTTGTCATAAATAAATCCAACATCAACAGGTGCCGAGGCTAGAAATGATGCGTGTAGACTCATTTGTCAGTGGACTACTGACGATCTGAAAACCAGCTCGTTTTCTATTACCTGGGGAGATTTCAAATGTAGGGCTGTGAGTGCTGCTGTAGGAAATTAATGTGAAGTCCATTTGGATATGAATCAACCCAGTGTTTGCCAGCAGTGGCTTTTCAGACCGACACACATTTTATGCCAAACTGTGTGGATGAATATACCTTGTGGCAAAAAAGATTGTCAGGTCAATGCACAACTGTTTGACCTACAAGGAGCATATGACTGCACTGATGAAGGGAACCATATTATATTGATTGATAAATGCATTTTCCCTCTGTGTACAATTGGCTATCTGTCAGACCATTGCACATCACTGTAGGCATAAATATGACCTTCTTTCTTATTGCTTGCCTTTTGTATACACACATCCATGAATCCTTTGGGGACTCTAAGCCTAAAATAAAGTTAATAACTTTGCAATTCCCAAACTTTGGTGACTTTGCAGACTGGAAGTATTGGAAGTGCCCACAACAACTTGAATATGGAGTATTGTCCTTTATTCACGGGGCATATTGTGGTAACGTGTCAGAGCTCTGTTTATTGCTTTATGGTTATGTAAAAAGGCATCTAATCCACTCTATTCCAGCTCTTATCACTGCCATCAAAAAACAAAAAGCAGGTATTTATGTTTATGCAAATCAGCACTGCTCTTAGCACCTTGTTTTCTGCAGATGAACTGAAAACAGAAAGAAATGATGGCTCAATCTGCCTTCAGTTATCACTGATAGCTACTGCTTGCCAGCAGTTTCGGAAACTATTTATTATCTCTTCAGGTCTAGACCTTACACAGCTATAAAGTAATCTGTAACAATCCTTTACTCTTGTCTCAATTACCTCATAGACTCAGAAGCAACCTCACCAAGCAGATGAAAATCGACAGGAATTGAATATTGTTTAAAATGCATATTTTGAGTTTGAGTCACTCAACTTGAAAGCAAATCTTAAAATGTTGATGAAAAGTAATATTAAAACAGGGCTGTACATTTGAAGTTGTTGACGAAAACCCATGCACTTCCCTCGTGGACATGATCCCTTGATTGAAAGATGTATTTAATTGATTTTATCTTGCATAATTTAGTTACCAACTTTCTAGTTTCTTGATAGTGTCCTGATTTGCGTTCACACAATCCTGTTGCTGCTCTACTTCAAGGTTCAAAATAATGAAAATGTAGAATTTATATGCCACCGTTATACAGTCTATATATATACTGTATGAAAAAAGCTTGACAACTACAACTATTCAGGCTGATGTTTGCTAGTGCTGGTTATGGATTTGAAACTCATCATTGTCTCATCAATAAATCATTTGGGACCAGAGAGTTTGCACTTGCCCTACATATTCATGGATTAAACTTAATAATGGCTCTGCAAATATGCCAGTAAAGCTAGGCAAGCAAGCACCACATCAACTGCAGCGAATTCAGAGGAAGTGTTAGATGACAAAACAGTACTTTACCTTGTATATATTTTGCTCAGTTTTCTTGGCAAAGAACTGTTGACTTTGTATACAAGAGCTAAATGTTTGCCCCTCATGGCAACAATTGACAGTCAGGAATTTGTCAAACAGCCTAATGCTTGTTGTTCTGTGTTGTGCGTTGTACAGTGATGCAAATTATTTAGAAGAGCAGAGAGCAGGTGTGACAGCACCGAAGGCGATTTTACTGGAATAACAGTTTATACTTTATTTTCCACATGAGTACGAGCACTAGTATCTCATTGGCATGCAAGAAACTAAACCGAGCAACCTCAGAGTCTTCAAAGCCAGTCTCTCAGGTAATGGAGCAGCTTGAGATTTTACATGTGATCATCACTGACTGGAGTCTTGATCATATACTGTAGATCCAAACCAGGAAAAGACTTGTGCATGTTTACAAACTACGTCTTGAGATTCTGATATTTGACAAAATTGCTGAATAAATGATTTTCTTTAATATTTCAATCACACATTTATTGGAAAAAGAAACATTTAGTGTGCATCAAAGGAGACAATACATTGAACTCAAATAATAAGACATGAATAAACATACTATATTTTGTGAACATTTTGTTCAATAAAAAAGAAATATGTACACCTGTTTGTTATATAACAACCACTTTACACATTTTTACATCATCTTAGTACATCTCTTACATCTAAAACATAGTTGCAACCTCTAAAGCAGTAGCCACTGTTACAATATTTGGACTCTGCTGGTGGATTTCAGTGCCTGAAACACTAGCGTCACGCTGTTGTTGAGGGAAGTAAGAGGGAAGAGTATGAGTCCTGGAGAAAGTCTGTGCACTGCTCTTTGATTTTGGGCGATTTGTGCCATAACTAGAATCCTTCCAAGAGACAGGATAGCCATGAGGATTGTTGAAAACCGGTACTGGGGAGAGGCCTATTGTGTATGCGTTGTCTCTGGGGGCTCTGAAGCTTTGTGCTGGTATCGCACAGTAGGTGCCTTGGCAATCCCCAGATAAGCTGTTAGTGGCACTGGATGAACCTGAAATAAAAAGTGAAATAAATAAGGATGGGGAATTGTTGATGTAGATGTTACATTACCACCATTTATCATTTCTGTCATTCTGGTGGATATTTATGTTATTTTTCAGCAATGTGTGATGTCAAAGCTTTAAAAACCAAAGAGGAAAACTCACTTTTTAGCCTTGGCTGGAAGGTACTGAAGTTCTTCTTGCCTCCATCTCCACTGATATCAGAGTCGCTGTCATTGAAGTCACTGTCCCCTTTGCCACTGTCCTTCACGCTCAGCTGGTCAGTGTTGCCAATGCCACTGCGAATACAATCAACAGATACAGTATGAGCCACCACTGCATCACATTAGCTTGATTATTGATGCTTTTTTTTTTTACAAACAAGGCCTGTTTCTATCCTGCCCATCTAACCTCATTCCACAAGGATGCCAAAAGCGATCAAACATATGCACGGTGCATGTTAATTAAGTACCCTCAGCTCAGACAGATTTGACTCTGAATAAAGCATATCATATCTGAGAAAAGATATTACATTCAGTTGTCTTACCTCACTTGCAAGCAGTATTTGTCACCTTGCCACACAGATGATGGTTGGAAATGCTTGGAGGGCAGAAACATCTAAGAGAGAACAAACAAAATCACAGCAGAGAGCTTAGTTACCATTTCTGGCACAAAGATCAAGGCAGCAGCATGTGGGAACATCATATGAATATAAAAATAAAAAGGAGGGGAAAAAAGCCTCCTGTAGTTGGCTCACCTTTGTTTCTGACTCCCCACTTCTGTCTTCATACAGGCAGGAATCATCCAGAGAAGAAGAGGTTCTCTCATGGAAGAAGCCTCGTTGACCGGTGTATATGTTTGGTTCTGTTGAGCCGAGCATGGGCATGGGCCTGCTGTCAAACAGGCTGTGGCACACTTCTCTCTTGGAGCCACGGTTTCTCCCTCCACAGCTGAGTTTGCATGTGACAATAACAGCCACTATTGCAATCAGCAACAATGCACAACCCCCGCTGAGCATAATAATGACAATTAGTGAGCCATCCAAGCCGGAGCCTTCTTCATCACTTGACCGCAACACAATGACGACTTGGTCTTCAGAGGGCTCAGTGTCTGTGATGACAAACCTAATAGTGGCACTTGCAGAGAGCGGGGACCTGCCATTGTCACTCACTGCTATTTTCATTTCAAGCACGTCTCCAATTTCAGCTGTCAGCCATTGTTTTAAAGCAATTTCTCCAGTATCTTTGTTCATTGTGAAAAGCTTTGGGTCACCTTGTACAATTTGGTAGGAGAGCTCACCATTCATCGCCTCGTCCTCATCTTCAGCTGAGACGTGGAGGGCAAGATAGCCAGGAGGTGCATTAAAGGGCAAAGAAATATCAGCAGAGTCATTCAGAAGGAGGGGGAAGGTGAAGTGTGGATAGTTGTCATTCTGATCCACAACTCTAATCCTGATTGTTGATTTGCACGAAAGAGAGGGGGAACCTCTGTCTTCTGCTTCGATGACCAAGTCAATCTGCTTGAGAGTCTCATAGTCAAAAGACCGTAAAGTGTACAAAGACCCAGACTGTGAATCTACAGAAACATAAGTGGACACTGGGGATCCTCCTTGCACCAGTGAATCTATGAGTTTGTAAGAGACTTTGGCATTCTTTCCCACATCAGGATCACGGGCAACAAGAGTGGTCACATATGAACCTGGAATATTATTTTCCATGACTGAAACTTCATAAAGAGACTTGCTGAAGATAGGGGGGTTGTCATTCTCATCTGTTACACGGATTGTATACTGTGTGACAGTTTTGAAAGGTGGACTTCCTAGGTCTTCTGCAACTACAGTAAGATTATACTCTGGGATCTTCTCTCTGTCCAAGGTAGTAGTAGTAATAATCATGAAAGTGTCCCCATACGCCTGCTGGAGGCTGAAATGCTCGTGCCCGAGCAGGCTGATTCGCACATACCCGTTGGAGCCGGAGTCTCTGTCCGAGGTGCTGATGAGAGCCACGAAACTCTCCGCAGCTGCAGCTTCTGTGATGTAAGCAACTCCGTCACTGCTGGAGGTCATCGGTTTGATGCTGATTTCAGGTGCGTTGTCATTAACGTCCACGATGTCTATCACAACTTTGCAGCTGGATGGGACAGAGTTCTCTCCTAAATCGGAGGCTTTGATGTTCAGCTCGTATGACCTTCTCTTCTCAAAATCAACCGGCGCCTTCAAAGTCACGTCCCCGGAGTACGGGTCGATGTGGAAAATGCGTGCAGCCTCTGGTGATAATCCATTGAATGCGTACATCACCTCCCCGTTAATGCCATCATCAGGGTCAAAAGCGTGCACTTTGACAACTCGGTGACCCACCGGAGAGTCTTCATTCAGCTCAACTTTCAGTGAGCTGTGCTCAAATGTCGGGCGGTTATCGTTAAAGTCAAGCACTTTGATATTCACAGTCACTGACCCAGACTTTGCAGGCACTCCTCCATCAAATGCAGTGACTTCTATGGTGTAGGAGTCCTCCACTTCCCTGTCGAGCTGCCTCACCAGCACCAGTTCCGAAAACTTCACCCCGTCCTCCCTATCGCGCACTTCAATGGCGAAATGACTGGAGGGAGAAATGTTGTAGCTCTGAATGTAGTTTTCACCCACATCCTGGTCGAGAGCGATCTGCAGAGGGAATCTTGAGTCCAGCGGCACATTTTCCACTATCTCCAGGGTTGTCTCATTGCGCGCGAACACAGGCGCGTGGTCGTTAATGTCTTTCACCTCGATCTCCACGTGGATGAGTTGAAACTTTTCTTTGGAAAAGGCCACAGTGTCGAAGGTGATGAAGCAGCGCGGAGATCTGGGGCAGAGCTGCTCTCGGTCAATTACTTCTGCAACGCTCAGAAGCCCATCTGTCTCCCTCATTTGAATCACAGAAGAGTTGTTTTCTTGCATGAAGCGGAACGATGTGTCGGGGTCATCAGCTGGATCAATCTTTAAGTCTTGTGATAAATTTCCAATCTCGGTGCCTGGTGCGTCCTCCTCATAGGTGACATACCTAGTAGTTGTACACTGAACAGTGTATAAACATAAAACAAGTACAATGCAGAGTCCAACACAAAATCCCATTTTGAGGTGAGGGGTTTTAAATTGCAGCACGGAAAAGTCATAAATGGTGAAGGCTATGCTGTGCTGTGTCAAATCGAATCACAACTGAGTTGACTTTGCAGAGTGACTATAAGCCCCTCCATATGCAAATAGCCTGCCCCGTCGACCAATGGCCTCTCAGTGGTCCACCAAAAGGGAAACGTTTGGCTCTGCAGCAAACTGTTGTTCATTGTTTTTGTCAGCTAATGGTTTATTAGTTAAACTGATTATAGAGTTTTAATCAGGCTGATAACAGTGCCACTGAATAAATCTGCATTTGGCAATTAATCAACAAATAAATCACTTAGAGAACTGTACTTAATAGGAACCCATTCCATCAGAGGAAACTGAAGTCTACCAGTTGAAAGCTTTAAGAATTAATTGGGCGTGTTAGTCTGTCAATTATAAGAAGTTATGCAAAAGCTGATGTGGAAAGAGATTAACATGCATAAAAACAGATGTCAGTGAACTTATGATTGCTGATCAAAAGTAAACAGGAGCTCACAGCAATGGAAATGATCACAAGCACTATTGGTACCCTAAATGTGTTTGCTTAGCTACATGTTTGTGCTTGCTGTTTGTATTAACATGTAAATGAATCAAAGTAGTGGTACTGAGATACTTATATCACAGTTGTTCAAGTCTGTCTTAAAACAAGTCAGGTGCCAAAATGAACATTAAAAACAGGTCAAGCTTACTATAATAAGTTTTGTGTTGATAAAGGATGCCTTTCTCATGGGAAGTTAAATCAACACAAGCAGATATCTTCCCAAATTACAATGTTTATTGCACAAAACTTTCCTGTATGTGTTACTGTCCCTCCACCCCAGCTCACCGAAGAAAAACTGCAAGGGGAAACACAAAAATACATTTTGGCACAGAACAAAGACTGTGTGATTCATCACTTACATTGTAAGCACATTAGGAAGGGATCAACGAATGATTACAGCAAGTAAAAACTGTTCATTTTGGGCATCTGACTATTGTTTTATGATAGGTTTGAAACATTGTGAGCCTATAAAAGTAAACATTAATTATCATTTAAATGTAATATTAGTGATCTAATATCAAAGCCAATCAATGCAAAATGGCATCTTTCAGTGTATTGTGTTATTTTATGGACTACTATTGTCAATGAGTTAACATGGAAGCAGCATTTTTATGTTGTAGTTGGTTGACATGGAGCTAGCTGTATGTCAGAGTTTATCCAAAATGATGCATCACATTTTAAAAGCTTATCTTTGGTTACTGGTTACTATTAATGATAGCTGTCAGATAAATGTAAATTTAAAAGGTGCATTGTTTCCTTCTTAAATGTAGTGGAGTAGAAGTGTAAAATGGCATAAAATGGAAAAACTCAAGCAAGGGATAAGTACATAAAACCATACTTAAGTTAATGTATGTAGGTACTTTAAAAGCGGTGGGGAATGCAAAATATGAAACTGGAAAAAAGTGATTGTTATTCATATAAACCTATGTATTATAGTCACACAGTCTCATCACAATCCCCATTTTATCCTTCTTTTTCTCTCTGTCATCTATATCTATCTATGCAAACATCGCCCATAAATCATCTGCATCATAAAGGAAAAGCAGAAATCACTGTTTCTGTTCTGTCTTATCAGATCAAACAGCGGAGGGGGAATTTCAGTGTAATGACGTTAAGAAACCCCATGAAGGCAGACAAGTGTCATTTGATTAGCTCTGTGTTTGTGACACCCACAATGTTAATTACAGATAAAAATGTTATTTTAGCTCTTTGTTGGCAGAAAACCCTACTTGTACAATACAAAGATCTTCTGTATTGTAACAAATACTCAATTAGACTTCATTCATCCTTTTCATTAATAGTTCATTGGAAGACAAATTTAGAAATCAGGAGACTAAACCATGCTGAATGCCCCCACACCCCACCTCACACACAAACACAAACAAACACATGTGCCAGCACACACACACATCCCAAAGTGATAACAAAAGAGCATGAGTCAACTGCACCTTTGTCAGCCATATGGGTGATAAGCTTTTGCTGATTAAAAAGCGTCTATGGCCCTTCAAAGGGCCCTTAACACCTCACAAAAGTTTGGGTTAAATCTGTCTGAACCCCCGAGAGGGCCCATACAGGAAGGTGTGAAAAAAAGCACACCATAAAAGAGCCTCAGGGGCAAGAGATGTTTGTGATACGGTGTCAGAGAGAGGTGATAAGGAGCTCTGTGCTGCCTTATTTAAGGTCTTTTACAAGCCCAGTTTTGCTTATATGCTAAATATTAAAATTGGTTTTGCTTTTCAATGGTGTTTGTCAGCGTTGACAACTGGTAGCTTGTAACGTGGAGAGTTTGTTCTCAAATTGACAACTCCTTTTTTTTGTCATGCCAAAAACCATTAAATCAACTGGCATTTTGTACAATGAGCTTAAATAATTAATCTTGGAAATGCAAAAGCATTGCATCACCCCTGAATGAAAGATGTTGAGTGCACATACCACCTAAAAAAAACTTCAGATGTTACCTCTCTAATAATCTTTCTTGGTTATTTTTATTCGCTCTCTGTCTATATTTTCACCATCTTTAAAAAAAAAAAACAAGATAGTGAATACTGAGCCAGAGGGGGATCAAACATAAGATACTTTTCTGCCATTAACAGACATACAAAGCCTTCAGCACAATAGTCCCATGCTGGCTGGGTGTTGAAATCCAGGATTTTATGGCTACAAGGAGTCAGAAGGTAATACAGAATTATTAGCCAAATTAGTTGTTTGCCACTAAGAGGATTATGCTTTAATCTTATCAAATGCCTCACGCACTTACCATGTAGCAAAGGTAACAACTGAGGAGCTGTAGATGAAAATGCTTCAGTCTAAAATTAAAGCACAGAACATGATGAACTGAAAATAGTAGCTCAGGCTGTTGATTTGTTCATTTGTGTTTTCTTTATGTAACTTATGTTGTGTTTGAGCTAACTGCATCAACATAAAAAAAAAATCACCTATATGTATGTCGTAGGTATTTTCCTAATCAGCGTATGACTACAAGGTTACCAGAGGTCCCACCACAAACAAAGCCCGACTAACACAGGGGTGATACTTGTTTGTCACTTAAGTTAGGTGATTAATGCGGATCACGACTTGATTAAGACGTGTGTGGTGACAGTAAGAGCATTACAGCAGATAAATGGGTTTGGCCATCTGTTCTCTCACTGAGGTGATTTTAATTAATGGTAAGAATATTGTTAATCTCGCCTTGGCAGTCAACATCACAGTAGTCACAATGATGGTCAGAAATCAGGTGGATGTCAGTCAGTCTTTGACATCTTTTGAAGGCCATTTGAAGATTGTGTCTCCTTTACCTCACATGCCACCAAGTAGGAAGGCAGGGAAAGCATTTGGTGACACCAGGAGCAGTAATCCTGGCATATGCCACAGGGAACAAATGTCTCCAAGGCCCACCTTTTGGACAGCAGCCACCATGTCAGCCACAGCCAGTTTTTTTTTTCTTTATGTGAGTCCCCTGCTCTCAAGAAATCTTTTGGAGATACAGAAAATACTAAAGCAATATGTTGTAATATGTAAGACTGTTCTAATTTGTATGTTTTACCATCAGATTTGATCAGTCCTACTGAGGTTGCTCTGTTGGTATTTTTGAACACTGTCAGAATATACAAAAGTATTCAACAGGTGAACAAGGAACATTAGAGTCATCTTTAATATTGTATTTAAGTTTATATTTTATGTATTTTTTCCATGAAATTTTAAACATTATGTGCCCTGCAGAGTATATACAACACAAACATTACAGATCAGAGTATTGAGCCACATACACACACACACACAGACACACACACAGACACACACACACACACACACAATAGAAAGTGGAAAATGAGCAAGAAAACACAAACAAGCTGTCATGCATCAAATTGACACATGACACAGAATAAAAACACTAATTATCCTTATTAATTATTCTTACCAGAGATCATGGCAAAAGAGTGTTGTTTATCATCTTACACCATCAAATTAAATGACACTTATGATACAACAATCAACACTTAGTGGATATGGCATGCTGTCAGTGATACTATTTGATTTCCATTCATAAAATGTTTTCACGTTTAACTGTCAAAGACCCTTATGGAACCTGAAAATGCAAACTGCTTGTAAATAAAAGCAGAGATCTCAGTTTCTCTTCTGGTTTATCTGAAAATCATCACATCATTTAAGTTACTGTTCCAAATCATACTTCCATTTATATGTAAATGATTTTGATTCAAAAATAACAATAACTCAGTGTTTTTACTGACATTTGACTGTAGTACCGCATATATGATAGTCTCTGTTATGTTCACCTGTAAATATTCTGGTACCTGGCCGTTTAAACATTTATATGCATGCCCTGCTGCTAAATACGCAATAGGTTCTCTTGATAACAATGCAACCTTGAAGAGAGATTGACTTGTATTCATGGCACACAGTATGCATTTATTCAATTTAGATAGGCACTGCCTTTTTTTTCAAGGGCTGGAAACTCATCCAGCCATTTCAGGCCAACACCTTATCAGTTTCCTCATCTCACTTTAACCTTAGGTGCTCTAATAAACTGGGGGTATACATGTCACTGCTCTGCCCGTGAGGGTCATGTGGAGGGTTTAATCTCAGCCATTTGGACTGTCTGAAAGGCAGATAAAACAAGATTATCCTGTCCTTGGTACTGGCCTTTGGTGAGACGAGAGGGTGGAAGCATGTGAGCAGCAGCTGTGGAGGTGCAAAATGCTCAGACTGGCTGGTGGTCTCTGTTGCTTTTGGCACCTCCTGCAGCGTTACAGACACAGCTAACCCCCCCCAACCACAGCTCATCCTCACAGCTCTCCAACTGATTACAACTGGCCAAATGTTTAACATACTGTCCCTAATCACACTTAACATTCTGTCACAATATGCTCCTAAATAGCTTTTAGGGCCAAATAAATCACACAGTACTTTTGGCTTTGATGTTATTAGGTCTAATTGTTTTTTTCTTCCTCTTTCTTCTTTTCTCTGAAACTAATGCATTCAGATCATTTCAGGAGGGATGAAATCTCTTTTGCACAGCTACTGAATTTAGGACATGTGAGGGGCAGCTTAAAAAGATATATTTGTAAAACAAAGATCAATTATGGAAATAAATGCATAACATAAGAAAATCATAAAAAGGCCTTACTATTTTATGATAAATTAATTAGTCTATTAGGGCCAAGCATGAATAATACAGGGTTTCCCTGTAATTAGATCTCAGTGGACTCTACATGTTTTAAACAAATCCAGAACATTAATATGGATGCCGTGTAAACATGTTTCTAGGATTTCTTCATGTTGGCCACAAAAGGCTGAGTCTATTAAGACATTTGGAAAGACAGATTTTGTTGTTTAAATCTCCTAAAAGCCGAGGCAGATCAAAAGAGGCATTAGTATTCAGAGACAAATCATATTTGGCTGAGGTTCCTCTACCCCCACTCAACTCCAACCATTCCCCACTGTGTAACTAATGCTCACTGCCTGAGAACGATTGGAACGACAGTTGCTAGCTGCACTTCATTATGCATAAACATTTTTGAATAAGCTTTGACCATATGCACAAAAAGGTATGCCACTGCTCCACACAGCAATATTTGTCATTGTAATTCAAGCACTGAGAGAGAGAGAGAGAGAGAGAGAGAGAGAGAGAGAGAGAGAGAGAGAGAGAGAGAGAGAGAGAGAGAGAGAGAGAGAGAGAGAGAGAGAGAGAGAGAGAGAGAGAGAGAGAGAGAGAGAGAGAGAGAGAGAGAGAGAGAGAGAGAGAGAGAGAGAGAGAGAGAGAGAGAGAGAGAGAATATATCCCACAATCTTAATACATTTGCTTACAAATTATAATGACAAACAAAGCAAAGGTTTTTGGAACTGAGGCCAGTCATTTCAAAATGGGGAGTCGACCCTTAAGGTTTCTAGTAAAACCAGGGATAAGGGTGCCATCTACAGGTTGAAACTTTGTCATGTTAACATCTGATGAATTGTGAGCGATTACAAGTCCATATGCACTTTTTACCAAATACACTTCAGAACATATAACACAACTGGTTAACTCTTTCACTTATGAATGATGACTCAATAATTGAAGCACCTGACTGAGGGAACGTGCAGACCTGGTAAAGGATATAACAAGCTCATTAGGGTAGAGACTGATGGCCTCAAAGTAGAGAACCAAACAATTGGATTCTTCTTGAAATCTGCTCCATCCTATTAGTGTAGAGTGTGGCCTTGGTGTGTGCTTTGTACTTTCTGGTGGTAAAAGGATCCACTATGGGTTTCAATCAAATTATGTTGACTACTCCACATTTCATGCTTCATATTGAATTTCACTGCCTTAAGCTACATGGATGAGGCCCTCAAAAGATCAGCAGGCCTGCGAATTAACCTCTGGTGATATTCTGTGTGTGATGATTGCAAGCGCATATTTGACTTGACATATCCCTAACCAACGTTCACTTTGATTTTCATTTTCCACGTCATGGCTGAACTGGTCATTGTAGATACTACAGCGCTGAAAATCGCCTTGTTTCAGTGTGTCTGCAGCAAGGATGTACTGTACTGTACATGCTTGCAATGCATATTACCATGGCTTGTTGGCAGTTACTATATCAAGTGAGGTAAATACGAATTTGCTTGGTAGTACAGGCTGTGAATAATTTTATTTTCTCTTGGACGGTTATATTATTCAAAGCAGGGAAGATTAAGTATAGCTTCCTGGCTTGTGTGTGTGTGTGTGTCAATGCTAATTTGTGCCTTTTCAAGGACCAGGTCCCTCTCCTCCTCCTCTTTGAATATATTTCACATCTCCATATTGCCATCCCAGAATGTCACCTCCTTGAAGCAATTTCCTCTCAGCCATTATCTGATGGCTGAGGACTGTTTCCCATTGGCAGGTGCAGATGACACTTGGGCTGTGCAGGAGCTGGCTGTTAAACGTAGGACTGGCTCCTTACCAAGCTCCAGTCTGCCTGGTCCTGACAGTCCCTACAGGGCTGGCCACTGGGGGCGGACTGTTGGGCCAACTGGCCACTGAGGGGTGTAATCACTCCCTCTGACATATTTGGCACAAGCTATCCATTTGCTCAACGACAGAGAGGCCTGTGTGAACATCTTGCTTAATCCCGTTAGGCCAGGAGATGGCAACATTGAGGCGGGAGATTCTCATTTGAAACACTTCAACCTTGTAATGGTTCATATCCTATAACAGGGTAAAGAAAGCAAGTAAGGATTAAAGAGTCATGACAATTTATATATATATATATATATAAAAAAGCTTACAAAATAATCCAATACATTCCAACACAATGGTCCTCTGTTGCTTTGTATAGATGTTTGATTTTGTTCACATTGTGGACAAATGTTGAATTAGCTCTCCACAAGGAGGGCAAAACCACAGATAACACAATAACATATAAAATGGGATGCAATGACATCACAAAATATGAACCAAAAGTAAATGTGACGGTTTATGAAGTTCACAAATATAGGAAAGATTTCATCAATACACGTTTAATTGAATTATATGTTACAGTACAGACACACCCAATGTGGATACTGTGTATTAAAGCTGCATAGACAAAATGCTGGTTTGCATGGAAATGGTTAAAGATGCTGTTTAGAGGCAACAATCCCTTATTTTTCTGCCTTTACATGCAAGACTCTACAATTAGGAATATGAAATTGCAACAAAGGCACCAAAGAGGACGCCTAGGGTGCATAGTGTGTGTGTATGTGCACATTGAGTGGAGCAGAGAGATAGATTAATGTTGAGGGGCATCAGCTTAGAGGATGTTTTGTTTCCCCACTGTGTGCCGAGTGCAGAGGGGAGTTAAGGGATTCCAATCTAGTCGTCGCGTCCTGCGGCGCGAAGAATGTTTGGAGTGTGCTTGGCGATAGCGGACTCCATTACGGGGCTGAGTCTCAGGGTAGCCTGCCATTGTGCCGGCAAGCGAGGAGGTTAATCAGATCGCCAGCTCCATTATGAATGCTTGCTATTTCTAAAGGGGCTCTATGAATAGAATACTGTAAGCTCTCGTAAAAATGAATCTCAGCTCTGTGCTTTTACAGAACAAGGCCTGATAAAGGATAGTGTTGATGTACATTTGGAGAGATTCCACAT
Organism: Scomber japonicus; assembly: GCF_027409825.1. Taxonomy (NCBI): domain Eukaryota; kingdom Metazoa; phylum Chordata; class Actinopteri; order Scombriformes; family Scombridae; genus Scomber; species Scomber japonicus. The sequence goes on from NC_070588.1 coordinate 18,878,566, forward strand.
TCTCCAGAGCAAAACCAAATGAGTGTTTTATGGAGGTCTAGTTATTAATTATCTGAGATTAAGAAATTCTGTTTCTAGCTATGCAACTATGTTTCCCATATCAGCTTTGTTTGCTGTAAAGGGCAGATTAGTTTAATTGATTTTTTTAAAGTATTAAATTAATTTCATATTGCGAGTCAATGCTGTCTGCTTGCAGAAATTGGTTAATGTGTTATCAGTCTCTCCTCATTAAACCAGGACAAATCACTAAACATACTTTTCAGGCTTTTGTTTTAACAAAAGTTCAAAATTTCATTTTAATTAACTTGACTATATGCCCTTTTTATGTAGTTTATAGTTTGTAGTTTTCTGTGTCTATTTGTTAGATGGTTGCAGGACTTTGGGATGAGCACAAACAGGGATTGATTTTTCCTATCTACAAACATGACAGTGTTATGAATATGGGCATGTTTTATTTTAGGATGCCGGAATGCAAAGTTTGGTTTTCTCAGAGTATTGCATGCCAAACTCAACAAAACATCACAGAAGGGAGGCAGCTACTCAATATCACCACTGACATGCCCCCACTCACACACTGAGCTGTAAATCTTTTAGATTAGGAGGCTGGGGAATGGTGCAGTTTGCAGATTTATGACAGTGTACCTGATGTCCTCTATGCTAACCAATTGAGGGTTTGAACCCATTCAAGGTTCTGTGCAGATGATCGATTTAAACAGATGTTCTATTAGTAAATGTTTTATTGCTCTAACCTCTTCATTAATGTGTTTTTGCCTTTTTTCTGGTTCACTCTTGTTTTTTTGTCTTTTGTAATTTTTCAGGTGAAGCTCTTTAAAACACAATCTGAAGAGTGCCCAATAAATAAAGAGTCATTATCATAACTACACAGTCTAAAGAGTGCCCAATAAATAACAGTAATTATCTTAACTCCAATTGCATAACGTTCTTTTGGGATTGAAAATATTTATCATGAATCACAATTCAACTCGCAATGTAGCACATCTGAGTAGAAATGTGAATGAAGATGACAATAAGAACTGACATTTGTAATAACACAAACAGGAGATTCAGCAGTCAGCCATCAAGACAACATACACTAACTGTGATTTAGAGAGCAATAAACGCATGCCTAATAGGACAGTTCACATTTCACACAATTTGTGGAAAATCTAATTTCTCTGTGAAGGCAGAAAAGCTAAAATTCAACTAAGCTTTGCAAAACAACAGAGCACCTATAATGGAGGAAATGTGTTAACAGGCTAGACAGTCCTATTCTCAGCAAAGAGGTATTTAAGTACTGAAGATGAAGTGAGATGGAAAATCTCATTTCCATAACAGAACAGGGAAAACAGTCTGGCAGAAGGTGTTTTTTTCTGTTGAATTGTCAGAGCAATCATAGTCGAGCCACAGCCAGGGCAGCAGACGAAAAGGAGTAAGGTTGGAGAGGGGGGGGGCTGAGCCCTCTTTCCCAAAACACATACAAATGAACTTGAACAATGTCATTCTTGCACACATACACACACAAACGCACGCGCGCGCACACACACACACACACACACACACACACACACACACACACACACACACACACACACACACACGCACACACAAATATACACACACAAATGTATACACACACACACACACACACACACACACACACACACACACACACACACAGCAGTAGATAGATGCAGGGATGCACAAACAGTGCTTAGTCTCAGAGGAGCAGACAGTGAGCACATTATGCAAACAGAGGCTTTGTGTGTATGGCGCTGAACGTGCCTGTGTGTTGGAGAGAGAAATTAGACTGATTAAAAATCAGGAAAAAATCACAAACTGTTGGATGGATCTCCTAGGGGCTAATTAGTATGTTGAATCTTGAGCCAAAGCACACTGTTTAACAAATCTGGAAATGTAGGTATATTCACAATTTGTTTTCTTAAATCTATTTTTAATGTTGAACCTGTTTACATTTGATATGCAAACCACTACTGCATAAGAGCAATAGTAATGTGTTTTGCATTTCGCCTCCACACAATCAATTCTTTTTGCAATAACTGAGCTGAATGTGTAACACATGGTTCCTGTACCCCTTTACAGTATGAGTTACAGGAGTTAATACAGTATGGAGAAGAGCAGGGGTCAGTCTGTCTGCAAGAATGAGATCAACTTTCATGTTGAAGCCCAGGTAACAGCAGAGTACATTCTGGGGCTTCAGAAGCAGGAAATGAAGTATTGTTAGCTTTTCCATTGTGAGTTACACAATGGAACGACCAATATGAGCAAAACTGAAATGACCCTCCTCACACACCGGAATAAATATTTAATTCAAGCAGAAGAACAGACTATCACATAATGTCTTGTCCTTGACCATATGAGCTGAGCCCTGAAGATATTACAGTAGTTCAAGGGAGACAACAATAACCAGCGCATGAGCTGATTCTGTTAACCTGATAAAAGGGAAATTCAAACAGTTCCCTGCTCATCAATCTATCATTTATAAACGTTAGATTTTTTATGCACCTGCTATCAGCCAGCCCATATGAATATATTCAACAACCTGCAGAGACAGTGAACAGAGGGAGATCTGTTTTATGTTTTTGAGTACAGGCGGATTTTGAGTTTAATATTTAAACCATCTTTCTACAGCCTCTCAGTAAACTACTCAGTGTGACATGTCTATTCCTCCTTGTACTCCTCATGTTAACAGAGCAATGGTGCCCAGTAGGTTGAATGGCCATGACTTGACAATCAATCGTGTAGACATATAAAGCGTAGATGAGAAAGGCTATCGACTTCCATGCATAATACATTCAATATTCTGTTTCAATTATCCAGCGTTTTAGTCGAGAAACAAAGTGCATGTATAATAGACTTTAAAATGTTGGTTTACTCTAGTTTTGCTGCAGTGATCCCAGCTATACAGCTTGAGAGATGGCTCTACAGCAGCACACATGAAAGCATAGTGTATATATTTTAGGGTACTTTTAATCTTCTGGTGCTGTGGTGGAAGACTTGCTTTGTCTTTCTAGAGAATAGCTGATGTTTGTAGTGAATGATTTCATTGGTTGTCTCAATCTTTGCTGGGAGCTGGTGTCTCTGGTTATATCTGTATGGCCAGCAGGATGCAAACTGAGCTCTGGAAAGAGCCACAAGCAATCCGGCAGGTCACTGAAGCACACCTGTGCCAAATTAACCTTTGTGTGCCTGTACGTGTGAGTCGGTGTGAAGAGACGGCTCAAGACCAAACCAGGGAAATGTTAGATTTAGCTCCACAAGGGGAACATTATAGAGGAACAGTGATTTAAACATCATCAGCCTGTAGCCATTATGTAGCCTGGAGCCCTAATAAAACAATCAAAGGGACTGTTGAAGTGCAGTCATAAGCAGTTTTATCAATGAAAGGAATATATCTGGTTCTGCAAGAAATGGGTCTGAAAAGAGAGAACAGACGCTGACAGGAGTTTAACTCGCAACACTCATTCAGTGTGACTGAAATTTACCACCACACACCTCATCTCAGTAAACACCATGAGCCACACCTAAATGAAAACCATCCCCAGTGCACCCACAGTCTGTCACCAGGAAACCCAACAGAAGTACCAGTCTTAAAATATTAAAAGCTGGGTTGGAAATAAAAGGCAGTGACAGACAGGAGTACAGAATAAAAGTAAATTATTTCACATGCCCTCTAGCTTGTACATACTGTCTGTTTTACAGATATTCATCCAGTCCAGGAAGCCACAGGTCATCACGTGTCTTAAATATCACGTGTTCAAACCTAATACGTGACTCGTACTCATTGTCATTCACGTTAACAGATATCCTTGCTAAAGAATGACAGAGCTTTCTGTCACTTTGTACTTGGTACAATGTGTAAAAGTTGCCTTAAAAAAACAACAACAAATGTTTGAATACACTATTCAAACTGCATTTTAAATGTATGGAACATCCTGCACAGCAATTCCCTTTACACAACAAGTGACCTTCACAAACTGCATGAAAAGGCATATAACTTACAAACCTCCTGAAACCACCTAACCCTGCAGATCAGATACTTTTTTTTCAATTGCCATGCACAGTTTTGGACAGTTGTATGAATTATCCAGAGTAACAGAGGTATTGACTTTGGAAACACTACACATCTGTTGTTTTAACTTCTTTATTTAGTTGTTTTTCTCTGCTGTTAGCACCACACACATTTATATCTATTTTGTTGGAGACACATATCACATATCTTAAGGACGGATGTTTCAAAATCTTGTCAAATTAAGCTGCTTTCTGCATGGCTTGCTACCACTAGAGGTTAAGCTAAAAATGCTGCACAATCCTTTTGGTTTAGGTTTGGTGACAAATAACAGTCAAAGCAAATCCCCCTCTGCTGTTTCCTACCTGTACACTCTGAGTACTGTCACAGCTTGTATCTACAAAAATCAGTAAGAGAACTCTCTTGTCAACCTAAATCACTTTCTCTGATGCTCCCTCATGTTCAGTGTCTCTCTCTTGGTTGCTTGTTTCCTCACAAACTGCTGTGCATAGCTAGATGTTATGGGATTTGTTTAGCTTGCATAAGTGGACACAGTGTCAGAAGTTATGTGTTCAATCAAACTGACAGTTCAGACATACACAAAGTACCCGAAGATTTTGTTGATACAGGACTGATCATATATAAGTGTTGCTAAAGCGCTCGAGACAGGCTGGGTGAAGAGTTGTATAAATTCCTATCTGTGTGTCCTCCAATGATTTCCCACCTAGCTTTTAGAAGAGCACGCAAATCTGCTCAGCACCACAAGACATTTCAAATAAATTCTTCATTGGCCTGTCAAAGTGCTTTTCCTCTCCCTTCAACACCAGCAAGAGACTACCGTGATCAACTATGAAATGGCCTCATTGTGCAGGGCATCAAGAATTTCTACGGCTCCATCTCCGGGTGTGCTCTGAACTGTGAATTTCAGATTTAGACAGCCCAAGGCCCAGGGCCATGAGCCGCTAGCACTCTGTTGCTTCACACATCTGAAATTGGCTGACATGTTTTAAGTTTGCTGTACCTTTGCTCAATCTTTTTGCGATTCCTCTCTAGGGACCATGCAAAGCCAAGTGACTCAAGACCTACATGTGTCAGGGCAATGAAGCTTCCCTCGCTAATTTAAGTCTGCATTTCCAGAACTGCCATGTACGCACATTTTGACGAGAATTATGGTATATACTGAAGGGATGTTAGACACATCAGCATATAACATGGTAATCTGAGAGTGGATATTTGACAGATAGTTCTCCATTGGGTCTTAGTTACCCATAGTGCTGTAATCCCTTAATATCTTACCAATAACTATTAAGGATTTAACTGTCGGGGTTTGACTTGAATCTCTCTCAGTTTTCCTGAAGCTAGGACAGAGCTGAGACTGACTGAGCCCATAAAATCTTTAAAGTCTCCACTCATGGGTCACAGAATCAGCCATGCAGAGACAGGATGTTCAGAGGCTGTGTAACAGGAAATCAAGGTGACTATTTCGACCTGAGTCCGCGTATCCATGTCCAAATTAACCTCTTTTTCGACTTACTTTTGTGGGATATGGGAATAAGATGAGGTATTATTCGATTGTAACATAGCAAATTGCCATATATGTAATGAAAAAAGAAGCAATGTAATGATACCGTCTCCGAGGTAAAGGATTTACACTTTGTTACAGTTGCTGTTGCATGAAGCATTGTCATCCAAATTGTTTGTATTCAAACTAAGACTAAATTGCAAGTCGGGATGTGAAAAAAAGTAGATCACACCAGCCGAGATGGATGGGGAAAAAAAAGGAAAAAACTCCACATTTAAAGTCTCCTCCAAATCCCCCCAGTTAATTTTTCATGGCCATACCTTTTAAGAGACATGTCAGTTTGATTTAATGTTCGGCTGACAGTTATTGGTTTTTGGTGTTTACCATCTTATCACTTCAGAAAACTGAGGAGGCCAATTTATACTCTGGATGCACATAAAGCACATCAAAAATTAAGATCTTGACGCCCTGGAAACACTATAAAAGCTTTCTATAATGCTACTCTGTGTGTAATTGGTTATGCTCTTTTTGTGTGTGTGTAAAGAGGATGGCAGCCGTTTTAAAATGTATCAGTATTTTCTCTATTTTGTGTTTAGACTGACATACCCCCACATGGAGCTATTCCTAATGTAGCTCTTTTTTTTCTTCTTGCAGCCTCATCTAAAGCTTCAGTCACTCACTCATTGGACTACAGACAACTTGCATCTTTTTGATGGAAGTGAAGCCTGGATGTTGTTTTAACCCCCATTACTGAAGCTTAGAGTTTGCTTTTGTCAAGTTAAATTTTTACATAATAAACAACTCAGCTGCAATAAGTGTTCATTGACACATATGCTGGCACATTCGATAAGGAAAATATTTAAAAAGGAGGCTTACAGTGAAGAAATTGTCTCAAGTGGTTCAAAGGATTTGAAGTGGAAGAAGAGAGGATTGATGTTTGCGCTCCAAGCCCCTGAGTAGAACTGGCCCTGGGTCTAATCAGAGACCAACAACGCACCCCTCCTCAGCAGCCTCCCTCCCTCACACAGCCATAGGATTTTCTCTCACTATTCAGGGGCTGATAGATGAGCCTCTCTTTGTATTTCAGCCATGCACTTTCTTAAATCTGAAAAGCCAATTCATCTTGGGCAAACACAAGAGGAGCAGGGTGTAAAAGAAAAACTTCAAAACTAATTTTTTCACTCCTTGCCAGCACTCAAGTTTCATTCACAAGCTCTCTGAACACTTTGTCTCTCCTTCATTAATTGTCTCAGTGCTTCACCCACATCCTTGACTAGCCCCCCCCCCCCACCTCCCTACTGCTCCCCCGTCTTGTTCTCCATGTTGATAAGTTCAAAATAGATAAGGAACAGTCTGCACAGGCTGTTTCATTGTGGAAAGATATCACACCAAAATGGATGAGGAAAATGTGTTTCTGTTTCCTGATGGACTGGATTATTCTTTGCTTTTCAGGTACAGTGTTTTTTAGACATTCAGTCAAAGGAGTTTATCTACGCTTGCAGTCAAATAGAATTCAAGCATTTAGCGGGCCAGATAAATAACCAGTGTAATAAATCATCTTTTTTTTTTTTGTAGTGGGGCATCAGAAAGGCTGCTGTCCAGACAGGATTTTTGAAGTTTAGGCACTTTCAATACACACGTCAACAACATGTACAAAGTGTCCTGTAGTGAACTTGGGGGCATTTTTTTTTTTACACTTCTACTGGCAAAATGAAAGTCTATTTTCCCAAGAAGATTATTTTTCAGCTGGCAACACAATTTTCACCGCACTATTTTTTTTTTTTTGATCCCACAGTGTCTCTCACTGTGCACATGCGTTGAGAGAGAAACGGTGTCATGTTTAATTAGCAAATTCTCACAGTGAATGTGGACACCTTGTTGACACATCCATTCCACATGAGCTATTGCTGATTTCTTGAATACAATTTACATAATTATACCCCATCTCAGTCCTGTGAAGCAAATGCCTCAAACACCATGTTGCTCGCAGCAAAAACAGCATGAGGAGAAAAAGCCATATTAACGCTTGTGGCAAAAAAAACACTAAATGTTGAAGCCGTTTCCTCCATCTGCATTGTATGAGACAGGATGGTCTCGCTGCATTTACAGATATGACCCCCAACCCCCCATATGTACTCACACACACACACACACACACACACACACAAACATATCACTGCTTCCTCTGAAAACATACACACAAAGAGGGAAAATCTCACCGCCTGAGAAAGATGACCTAAATTTCTACAATGCTTTGCACTTACTGTACATATTTAAGTTGATCCATCTTCAGTATGCAAAACCCTTAGTGTTCCACCTCATCCCAAAACATAAATTCTCATTTAAATGTACAATATAGCAAAATGAGACTCGCCATTGGTGAGTGTAGCTCTATGGTTACATTCAAAGTCAAACAACAATCATCTTCCTCAGTGAACAATGAAGCGTGACTGTCTGAATTGCCAGAACATACTGTCAGTGGGCTCTTCCAAAGATCCTAGCATTTCCATCTGAATCTTGTCTTGCTCATCTAATAACATTGTTTATGTCTGCTATGGGACATGTCTGTTGAACACTGGGATGCAGCTCTCAGTCCAAACATGAAGAAAGAAATGAAATATTCACCCACTTATTGTCTCCAAACTCCAGGAGAAGAATCAATAAATCATAACGTTGGCTTCTTTCTGAGTTTAAGACTTCCAGTGGGGTTTGAATTCCCCATGTGACGTTGGAGGCTTTACTCTCGCATATGAAAACACCAGAGTTTTATTTTGATGTTTGAATTAATCAGCGAAGAGCATCTTCAGAACAAAAAGATCTGATGGTGCCTGTGGGATCTGCAGCCATCTGAGATTCCAGCCTGTATTTAAAAGCATGTTTTGAAGAATGTATTTCAACAGTCTATAATAAGCTAAGACGATCTATGGTGCATCTTATATCTGGTTTCCAAAACTCAGCCAGTCTTTTTTTTTTCTTTAGATACCACTGATTTTTAATGTCCTGATCTATCCCCTTGGTGAATAAAATGGACTGTAAAGACTGCTGAAAATACATGTTGACTCAAATAACCTCACTGCATTGCATGATAAGAGCAACTTTCATGTGAACATCAAACCCCTGTAAGTGTGTCACTTCAGGCAATACAACAGAGCAATTATGCGGACCAGATCAGCATATGTAGATTCCACTGAGAGACAAAGGACACAGCTAAATAGGAGTACTGTGACCTCATTACCACATTATCTCAGAGGTAAAAGAAACCCTTTCACTGATAACTGTACAAATAACAGTTAAAAAAAGGAAGAAGCCAACAGGTCTCTGGCTTGATTCACGTGTACATATATATTTTTTTTTACTGCAAAATGGTTTGTTACTTTACGTTTAAGGAATTGTTTAACATTTGAGGAAGTATGCTTATTTGGTTTCTTGCCAAGAGTAAGATGAGAAGATCAATAGCACTCGCATATCTGTTCGTTCAATATGAAGCTGTAGCGAGACTGAAGACAGCCTGATTCTGTCCAAATCAGACTGCAACAGCTCTTAAACTCACTAATAACTGCTCTTGTTTGTTTAATCCAACCAAAAGCTGACTATAGTATGTCACCTATAAGATATATGTCAAATATATTAAAGATCTAGACATGTTCAGATGTATATAAAATACTCTACTCAGAATAGTAATGTGTGTCTAATATGGCTTTTCCACGATTACCTTGTTAAAATCCTTTAAATTCCATCTACTTCTTCTTACTCATTAATAATTCCAGAATCCATAAATATGCAAATATATTTCATTTCAGAAGTTTAATCTCTAGACACAGAATGTCTCCTACTCCACTATGAATTCCATTCTCATTGTTTGAGCACCAGAGGTTTCTCCATCACACTTGTGGAGGTTGAATATTGGACCACGATTGGCTTCCAAACCATTTGTGATGTCACAAGTCATGCTCATAGGCCTGCTCCTCAAAATCAGATTTTCAGTGAACACAGAGAAACTTTCCACTTTTAGCATGAATGTGTAATCAGCCTTCTAATGTTAAACTGTGCACATATATCATACTGCAGAGTGGAGCTAAAACATCCAACTGTAGGAACAAGAAGAAAAACATACTGCATACATGCATATAATTTCTGAAGAATATGTTTACTCTTATTAAATAAACATATTTCCCCAAATATGCTTGTTCTTGTCTAATTGTGTCAAATACATATGTGCAATCAAAATACAGCAGCAGTCATATAGTATGTTGGAGATAAAATCATCAAATCTAATAAATGCACAAAAGCTTAGTCAAAGTTTATATATTTTTTATTTCAAAGCACAAATTTTCAGTCCCTACAGCTCTTTAGAATTTTTGCCTTCCCCATCTTGCAGCTCAATAAAGTCTCAATTTGTCCTGGGGTGGTGCCAGGGTGTTTCTGCATAACAGCATCGGTGAGAGAAAAATTAATCACACTCCCAGTTAATGACAAATAGAATTAAACAAAACAGATACTTACACACAAGTACACACACACACACATACACACACTCACTCATTTCATTGTTATTACTTTTTAAAAATATGTTGTGTATATCTGAAGGGTCGGTTTGCCTGAATTACAAAACCATCTACCCTCTCTTCCCTCTAGTGGTATCTATCCAGTCAGATAGTTTTAGTTTTTGAAACATCTGTCAGATTTTTGTCCCCACACAAAACTGAGACTGAAATTTTTAGTGGGTAGAAAGAAACAATTTTGTTAGCTTTGCTTTATGCTCTGATTTTTTCTCTGTGGTCTCTTATTTTAAATGTCAATATAGCTGAATACACAGCAGAACCACTGTAATGAACTTGTATTCATATTAATTTTATGAGATGATGGATGTAACAGGTAGAATTTATAGGCCATGGTTGAAATCACTATTTCATACTTGTTGTGTTGTCTGGCAACAGAAACAGACAAAATATGTAAATGAGACCATCCGATCACACAGCTATTGGTGATAACCTATATTTATGATGATTTTCTTCATTGATGTTGGAGCCATGAAATAGTGATTTGGTCTACCTGTCCTACTCCTTGCCAGATGTTGGCCAAGCCTGTGTTGTGCATTTTTGTTGTTTATCAATTTGAAAAGAGGGTGCAGTAGAAATTTTGCCATTTTATGTTGTTCAGGTGTTTCAAAGTGTGTGGTGTAGACATGGTCACAGAAAGGCACAGAATTGGTGCAATTCTCACAACTATATGTTTGTGTTAATAGCCTTTGGTGATATGTCAGAAAGCCCACTTATGCTGAAATGCAACTCAAATGTCATATTTTAATGTCAGGTTGAGCAAGGGCAGAACTGACAGGAAACACAAAGACTTAGGGAGAGAGGAGAGAGACAGACAGACATATAAAGAGAAAGAGTCTGGCTTCTCAAAGCCATGAGGCAAGCACTCTCCCAGTAGGGCAATATTCAGTTGAGCTGAGCTCCACCACAGTGTAATTTGCCTCTGATTTCTAATCTTTGTAAAAGAATGTGAAGCTAAGTGCCTTCCACAAATGCAGACTATCATGGCATTTCTTCAGGCATATTATGGACCACAGTGATTAGAGAACTTAAAATGCAAAGGCATCCCTTGAAACTGAATGCATTTACAATCCCATTAAATATGGAATTGTGTCTGTGGGCCAACAGTAAATTTGAAATATCTTCCCTGCAACACTTTTTTTTTCTTCATACATTTTCCGTTTGGTGCTTACTTCCTTCAATCTCTTGGCGAATCTGTTTGAGGCTTTGAATAATTTGCCTGTAACTTTCACGGAAATAGCTACACTGGATGCAATTATATAACATTAATCACAAAAATGCTATCACAACTTTCCATGGGCATCATGCAGGCATTTTTTATGACTGATGATTATGACAATAGGTTATTTTTACTAAGAGTCACAACAGTATAATAAATTACTATAAAGAAAAATGATCAGATATTAACATAAAATGTAGATGACCTCAGAGCCTGCAATGTAGAAGAAAGTCTTCCTGTTGAAGTGACCTTGAGCACATGTAGCTCATTCATAGTACTGTCATTCTTTTTTATATCAAATTCTGCTCTTAGAGTTATTATCATCTAACCGTAGAGCACTGCTTATCTGAAACTCAGCTTGAAACTCTGACAAGTAATAATTAGCAGAACAAAAAAAAAATCAATATTCCATTTAACCATACAATACAATTAAATGAGTTATGTAAACAACGCTCCAAAAGTGGATTTTGCACACCACAGTGAAAACAACCATCTGCTAAATAACCTTTCTCATCCGTAAACAATCATTTAGTTGTCATAAATTCACACACAAACTCCTCTGTGTCCCAGTTAAAACCAGTGCTTCATTGTCATATAATAATCCATCTATCACCACAGTCGCTTGACCTGGTTTCATGTAAATCCAAAGAGAATCGCCCACACTGAATCCATGATCACCTTTGTTCTCATTAAAATAAAAATCAGCCTACATAACGTGTTGCTTTAAATTGAGCTGAAAGACTAACATGACTGTTTAACAACCAATGAATCATCCACAATGGTTTCCGCAACTTTTGCTGCATTAAATATTGGCTAATGTTAAATGAATAGTCAATAAATTAAATAATTATTGATATGCAATTTCATGTCTTAGGTAAAAAAAATAGGACATGTTATTGTGTGATACTACTGTAGGTGTTTTTTCTCCAAAAGCAAATGGTATAAAACCTAAAAAATACACTCTCTCTGCTCTCTTTAACATTCATCAAGATGTAATCATCCATGTATTAATCACTCAGATAGGTTATTATGCATTTTGAATAGATCTGTGGTTCAAAATTTGGTATAAACACTCATTATGAGGGGATTCTAAGACTGACCCGGAACATACTGTGAAGGTATAGGGTTATATGAACAGTATGTAAGGATAAGTACATTATAGTGTTGTTTTGCTACCAGACACTATGACACTATCACTTATACAAAGTTGTCTGGGCATAGAGTAATGAAGCAGTTTCTTCCATTTTATTATTTAGATGCGGACAGTAATACGCTAGTTTTATGTAAACTACATAATCTAATGTTAGATTTATAATCTATTATCTTGAAAATATTTTTTTTAACCCTGAAAGAGCTTAAACCTGCAACAGTGGTGGTGATTGATCAGAAATGTTTCAGCAGAAAACAGTTGCCTGCTGCTTCTGGAAATACGTTAATGTTAGCTGTGAGAGTAACAGAAACAACAACAACAGCAACTTACATTAAACATTACACATTGTTATTCAAAAGCTATTAAACACATGTCAGTGAGCTACATGCACTAGGACCCAGGTGACATGTAGCCCTGTGTAAGGCAGATGCTAGGTGTATGTGTAGCTGTTCCATTTACAGAGCTTGTTGTGGTACTTACTTATCACAACTTCTTGACTTTGTGCTACATTGTAAATTCTCAAAGAAGTTCAGTACAAAGTCAAGAGGCAAAGGAACATGTCACGCAGTGCGGCGGTGTGGCTAATTGAGGTGTTTTAATCTATTATCATTCTAATGAAACACAGAAGAGCTGTCATCTTCAACAGCTCTCCTCCACATCCTATTAAGATATACAGTGGATGAAGAATTTAGAAATAAATAGTCAGAGATAAAGTGTTAGCAAAGGCCCCAAACAAGTGACCTGTATCCAGATGCTCAGTGATAGAACAGTTATAGTCTTTGTTTCTCATCCTCCCCCATGTAGTCTCCACGGCAGCAGAACAAAGAAGTGCAAAAGAACATAATTATACTGGAGGAAAAAAAAAATCACTCTATTAAATCTTGTAAGCTTCACTAGATGTTTGGCTGCAAATCCAAACAACAGGCTTATTTTACACATAGTTGGTTACAACTAAATTATTTCATGTTAAGATTCACTAATGTCTTTGCTATGCTATTTAAATTCAGTTTACACTGCCAATTCTAGTGTTTATGTTTCAGAGATTTGGGATGTGAGATAATTGGCTTGATTTGAGCTGTACCAACACACTTCACAAATACAACAAAACAACCTTTGTGAGGTATGCAATGTTATATATATTCTTAAGACTGTGAAAAAGACTTGGTTTAACACTGTGGTATTAATATATATGATAAGAATATAGTCACAGGTATACTCCCATTCAGCGTTACGATATCAGCTACTGATGTTGGTTGATAAGGCCTGCCTCACAATGTTCAATTTCATCTCAAATGTGTTGGATTTGGTTTTAGTCAGGAATCTGAGCAGACTATTGAAGTTCTCCCACATGAAACTCAGAGAAAATGATTCCTTTTGGGACCTTGCTTCATGCACAGGGGCATTGATTGTCATGTTGAAACAAGAAAGTGCTTTCCCCAAATTGTCCCAGTTGTCTAGAATATAATTGTGCGCTGTAGTGTTAAGATTTTCCTCAACTGGTACCAAAGAGCTTAAGAAAAATAGCCTCAAACCAATCAAACTCAAGTGCTGTGAGTAGAGCAGGGTGTCTGCATACTTTTGATGATATGCTTTACTTCCTTCCTGTTAATTTGTACAGGCTGATGTTTCATTCACCCTTAAAATTGTGTGTGAATATAAGTAAATGGACTTCATTTATACAGCATTTTTCTAGTCGTTTCCAGTCTACTGACCACTCAAAGCGCTTTATGCCAACATTCACCCATTCACACACACACATTCACCAATCAGGAGGGGTTTAGTGGTTCAGTGTCTTGTTCAAGGACATTTCGACCTCCTGAGCAATGTGTAAATGTGAAGCTGAATGTAATGTGATTTGAGCTGTAAGCTGAATGTAATGTGATTTGAATTTTCCAGGTAGAGGTTCAACAGTCAAAACACATATATAAATACATGTTTGCCATAAACCCAAGACACGTGAGGTCTTCCCTGTGATTTGGGAAGATGGAGCACACTGGAAAGATATAATATAATGTCTTGATCTCAAATTTCAGAGAAGTCTCTCAGGGAAACTCTTCAATTTAACCCTTTATCTATTTGCTGCTTTTACTCATGCAATGGGGGTGGTGTAACTCTGTTCATATGGTTTTCGTTTCTTTTTTTCTGTCTTTTTGTTTTTAGAACATTACATGTAAGCAGAACACATTCAGCTCGCTATCAAGTGATCGACTGTGGAAGCTTTCATGCGAATGTTTTCCAAGATTATTAAGTTGGTTGTAAATGAGCTGCGACCCCAACAAAACCTTGCTCAGCTCACGAAAAACAATTTTGCAAGTGCGCCGCATGTACACACTAAAGTAGCTACACACATGCGCACGAGCATGTGGAATATACAAACTAAACATCAAAAGGAGAAGAAATGGGTTTTTTCATATATAACCATCACTGTGGCTATAATAAACAGAGCAGGAACTATCTTCAAGCAATGGCATATCTGTCTGCCCTTTTTCTATTTTGCAACTTCCTTCAGTGTGCACTCTAAAAACAGGCTTAGATTTTATTTATTTATTTATTTTATTTTTTTCACAAGAGGGTATTTTAATTCTAAAGCGAGGGATTGGTCACACTTGGTCTCATTAGCATGAGGAGCTGTATAAACCCCGCCACTGCAGAATTGTGAGCTGTGTTGAAGGCGAGGCAACAAGCGTATCTCTCACTGGCTGCGCGCAAGGAGCAAGTAACTTTCACTCTCAGCACAGTTCAGTTCATAAAAGCGGGAGCTGTATGGAGAGCTCTCACTCCTGCTACTATCTGCCCAGCGCCAATGAGGATGCTTACTAAGGGAAAGATTACTACCAAGATGATACGAGGCAAATTTATAACTTATTGGCGCCGTTGGATTTTTATATTCTCAATCCATCATTTTTTATCTGCCTCACTGGCTCAGTCCGAGGGAAATACTATAAGATACCAAACCAATGAGGAGGACGCACCGGGAACAGTCATCGGAAACCTTGCCAAGGACATGTCCTTGAGTCTGTCTCATTCCTCCAAGACCAATTTCAGGATGATGAAACAATTCAATGATTCATTCATCAGGGTAAGAGAAAGCGACGGGGAACTCACTGTCGCGGAACGGATTGACAGGGAGAGAATCTGCAGACACACTCCACAGTGTCTCATTACTTTTGACGTGGTAAATTTCTCCAAAGATCGCTACAAATTGATTCACGTTGAGGTGGAAATAAAGGACATCAATGACAACTCCCCGGAGTTTCCAAACAAGGAATCTATAGTGGAGATCTCAGAGAATGCAGCAGTAGGGTCCCGTCTTCCTTTAGACCCAGCTGTGGACGCTGATGTCGGGTCAAACTACATCCAAAGCTATCAAATTTCTGTCAACAGTCATTTCACCATTGATGTGCTCCTGCGAGCGGATGGGGTTAAATATGCGGAATTGGTACTAATGAAAGGGCTAGACAGGGAGACTCAGTCATCATACACTGTGGAGCTGGTCGCCACAGACGGAGGCAACCCATACAGATCGGGGTCAACAAAGATAACTGTCAGAGTGACTGACTTTAACGATAATAGTCCTGTTTTTGACCAAAATAGTTTCTCAGTCAGTTTGCCAGAGGACGCATCGGTTGGCACTGTTATACTGGACTTGAACGCAGTTGATGCTGATGATGGTTTAAACGGAGAGGTCGTCTACGGGTTCGGGAAACAGGTTTCTCATGAGATCCGAGAACTTTTCCACGTGGATAATAAATCAGGTCGACTGACTCTCAAGAGCCCGGTGGATTTTGAGGACAAAAGCACTTATGAGCTAGACGTCCAGGCGACTGATTTGGGTCCCAACCCGACCCCCTCCGTGTGCAAAATCATAATTCACGTTACAGACGTTAACGACAATGCCCCAGAAATCAGTATCACCCCGATGACCTCCATTTCGACTGGCATTGCATATATCAGCGAGGCGGCAGACAAGGACAGTCTGGTGGCGCTGATCAGCACCTTGGACAGAGACTCGGGTGTTAACAGCCAGGTTCACTGTACATTATACGGCCACGACCATTTCAAGCTCCGACAGGCTTACGAGGACAGCTACATGATAGTTACAGCTGCAGCCTTAGACAGGGAGAGGATTAGTGAGTATAACTTGACAGTCATGGCTGAGGATTTTGGCTCACCCCCTCTGAGAAAGATCACCCAGTACACCATTAGACTCAGCGACGAGAATGACAACGCCCCTCACTTTACTAAAGCTGTGTATGAAGTTTCAGTGATGGAAAACAACCCCCCGGGCGCGTATGTCACCACAGTCCAGGCCAGTGACACGGATCTGGGCAACAATGGCAAAATCACTTATAGGCTTGTAGACAGTGTCATCATGGGGTCCCCATTGAACACATTTGTGTCACTTAATTCAGTGTCTGGCTCCATATATGCCCTACGAAGTTTTAACTATGAGGTCATGAAACATCTAGATGTACACATCCAAGCAAGTGATGGGGGGTCACCACAGCTGCAGAGCATAGCTGTCATCAGACTAAAAATAGTTGATCAGAATGACAATCAACCTTCTATCATTGAGCCACCCCTTTTCAAGGGATCTGCTGAGATTTTCTTACCCAAAGATGCACCTGCAGGTTATGTGGTAACCCAGATAAAGGCCACAGATGCTGATGAGGGCATAAATGCACAGCTGTCCTATAAAATCACAGAGGGAGGACACCTGGGTTTCTCTATCAACAAAGACACAGGGAAGGTGCACGTGAGCCGACAGCTGACTTATGATCTAGCAGACAATGTCAAAGTCATAGTATCAGTCAGTGACAAAGGGTCCCCTGCACTTACTTCTACAGCCATTATACACTTCAGTTTCGTAGAAGGAACTGTACCCAGTATGCCTTCCCTGACTGAAAATGGCAGTGAGGATCTCTTTGAATGGGATATGTCCATAGCCATAATCATTGTCCTGGCAGGGAGCTGTTCTCTCCTCCTGCTGGCTATCATTCTCATCACAACCATTTGCAGCCGCCAGAAAAAAGAGACGAGGGAGGGGGGCTACGATGAAAAGGAAGACATACCAAATGTGGAAAACGTGGAAAGTGGTCATATTGATTCATTGATTGCCAACCACAAAGGCAAAGTGTTTGATGCCCACCCATTCCCAGAGAAATCTCCAGTGGCCAGCAGCAACACAACAGAGGCAGGCTGTGAGGATGGCAGGCAGACAGCAGGCATCTTTGAGTCAAACAGCAGGGTGATGGAGGGGAAATTAAAGGTAAGTCATTATTTTTCAGAGATAATTAAAGTTTGTCACATGCTGATTTTGTTGTGACTCAAAATTTGTGTGAATGTGTTTCTGTCTCTACAGGGCTATTCTACTTTACCGGGATATGGGAAAGAAACTGTCCGACCGATTACAATATGGAAGGGCAACTCCTTCACAACAATCTCAGCAAGAGATCCTCACATCAGTGGCAAGGACAGTGGGAAAGGTGACAGTGACTTCAATGACAGCGATTCTGACATAAGTGGAGATGTGCATAAAAAAGACTCACCACCAACAAACAGTGAGTGTCACAAAAACATAGTAAAATAGAGATTGAGAAAAAATGTCAGATTAGAGATCACATGATTGAAGTTGATGTGGATTTCCATGCAAAAAAAAGCTTCCTAAAATGTGAAAGTATAATTAATCTAAACCACATATACCAAACAGATTGTACCCAGTTGCAACAGTACATTTTCAGACACACTGAATACATTATGATGGATCTAACTTTGGCTCGCTGGGGTCTTTCAACATCAAACACTCTCATCCAGGTGAGCCAGCAACTGTATCCGTGTTACATTCTGACAGCACTGCTGTTTCCACAGGTCTCTGGGCATGTACAAGTGAGTGCAAAGTGTTGGGACACTCAGACCGATGCTGGAGCCCCTCAGCTACAAGGCCCAACACGAGCCTGGCCTGTGGACCGCATCTGTCGACGTTCTCCAAGACAGCTTCGCTTCCCCGTGACACCAGAAGGGAAAACTACTATCCAGCTCATCTACCTAAAACCAATGGTCTGCAAAGTGTATACGAAAAAGTTCAACACCAGGAGTTTGATTATATTCTTGTGGGTCCACCGACACCGGCCAGAATACAGGAAACAGATGAGATATCCATTCCAGAGTACACAAACTCATAAACAGCTTAAATCAAAGATCATCAAAAGGGGCTGTGTCTTTATACTGTACAGTACTTTTATCTTGATTGACTCTATGTTGAATTGTTGCAGTGTTTTGTAGTATGTCATTTGTCTTTTGATTCATATAAGACTGTTCATTGTACCATGTATAATATGCAAGATTTTGTACATTAATAATATATTTTTCATAATGACTCAATGTAAAGAAGAATTTTATTATGAATTTTCAAGAGCATGTATTACTATTTAAGAGGCATGACCTACAGTATGGACATTTAGGCTGAAAGGGGCCTTCTTTCTGCTGTGAAAAACAATCAGTATGAAAAATGACCATGTTTGTGGTAGATTTTGTTCACATTGTTGCACAAATAAAATAGTTAAAAGCAAAATTGTTTTGCTGTTGAGAAACAAATTTAGTTATCTAGGCTTACAGGACTCAAATGTAATCTCATAGGCAGAGTGCAACCTATTGTTCTGAGGAAATATTTATGAAGCACAAAGAATAACATTAAATGAGCCAACTGAATGCACTGAATGCATCTAATTTGCCTTCAAGGCTTATAAGCTGCAATAAATAAAATGTGGTCCTCTGACGATCACAGCCAAAGTGACAGCAAGCTTAAGCCAATGTCATACTCTTTTCATTGTACACAATGTAATGTGCTGCCTTCAATTTGCATGCAAATAATACATTGTTGATCAAATGCTGTTACAATTACATATTTTTTCGAAGGTCAAAAAATCCTGTCACCTTTCTGATTGCCTCCCAGCTCAGCAATTATCCAAAAAATGTGGTACAATCTGTTACCAAGCAACAGCAGCACTGCACATTTGAATCGCTCTGTGATTGTGTATGGTATAACAAGTCAGTGCTATGTTGCAGATTAAAACATATTCTTTAAGGTCATAACTGCCATCCATATATATATTTTATGCTACTTACATATCTACATCCTAACTGAAAGGTGAGACAGCAACCTGCATCATTTCCTATCACACATGACACCAGCCAATCTCTGATTCACTCAGAAATGTTTCAAAAGTATTGATATAATTTGGTGCCACAGGATGGCCACCTTGCTTTAGGCAACCTAGACCTCCAGGTAACATTCAGATGAAAAATTTGGCCCAAAGAATTTACATCATCTGTACGTCATTCACACTCAAGCGTGAAATAGCCTTCCCTGGGATAACCTGATTCTCCAAAGAGAAATATTATAGTATTAGAGGAGGAATTATAGGACATCATGAGAGAGACCATGGAAAAAGTACAAAATACCCATGGATCTGGTTGTTTTGAACACTGCACGCCTCCGGTAAGACAGACTTTTTGATTTTGAAATATAATTGACATCCATGACGTGTGAATTAGTGAGTAGACTCTGTGAAATCTTCAGGAATTAGTCCTGCTTATTGATCAATGTGTGCCATTTCTTACTTTGTTTCTTCTGAACTTTGGGAAGGTACAAAACACACCGACCTCTACTGCGGTCAGTCGCCTCCTGAGGCTTGGAGCTGTGGCTCTTGTTGTCGGTGCTGTGTTAATGTTGTGTGCCTCCATGGCTGCTGTCTACCTGTGGAGAGTCAGTGACAAAAATGTAAGTGTTGACTGAGGATTATGCTGTTACAGGCATTATAGTGCTACTTCAAGAATAGATTGCAAGTAGGATGATTTTTTTGGTATGAAACAGACCCAAAATAGACTACAGAATCCTCTCATAATGAAAATTTGATTACAGGCATGATTGTACTGTCTTGAGTCTGTCACAAGAGATATTTATGTTAATGATTAAGATTCCCTTTCAACAATCATAATCATCATCACAAATGAGGGTATGAAATTGCAGGTTTAATTCTGTCTTCATATTTCAAACTACACAAAATATTCCCATAACTCTACTCCATCTGATAAGAAATACTGTGTTTATCTGTGTCCTAATGAGCTCACCTGTAGGGCAAGCATCCCCATCAAGGTCTGCAGCAGCATCTCCTGTGGTGCTTTGCTCAATTCTCAGCATGCTAAAACACAGGATTTCTTTAAGAGTAGCAAGCACAACATTTACTGTGCAGAGGAATGGCGTAAGCAATATGCAGCCTGCTTTTTCTGTATCTCTCATCTACTATGTTTGCTACTGTGTGATTTACATAACTTGACTAATCAGTCATTTAATGTTCCACTCTGAATGCTGCCAGGTTTATAATGTTCGTTACAGTATGAACATCAATGGGGAGGTGAGGGAAGGCTCCATGGAAATTGATTCTGACAACAACCTGGAGAGATTTACAACTGGGAGTGGAGCTGGGGAAGCGGTGGAGATTCATGACTTTCAAATTGTGAGTGAATTTGTCCTTGTTCTTTCTTCCTGAGGTAGTTCAGCAGAGACCGTCTGTGTGCTTAGCAAAGTAGCAAAGCTGTGAGTGTAAACATGGCATCTCTGTGATTTGGTGCAGGGAATAACGGGAATCCGCTTCTTTGGAGGAGACAAGTGCTATATAAAATCCCAAATCAAAGCCAACCTTCCACACGTGGGAGTTTACAACAAAGAGTCGCTGATGTTTGACCTGGTATATGCACACTATTTGACTGTGTTTTATCTATTTTATATTCTGCTTTCTTTTAACACTGCCATGTCTTTCTCCATCTGAGTAATTCAAGGAAAGTATTCTTCTTTTCCTGTCAGACAGATGAAATCATGCCAGTGAGGTTTGATGAGGAATTCCTCACATGGGTTGCTGCAGAGCAGCCACTGATGGACACCAGTTTCCTGAGCAACAAAATTCTGGCTCTTTGCGGGGAACTTCCAATTTACTGGCTCCAACCTATCTTTCCTAAAGGTTGCCTTTATATCTTCTATATATATTGATTCACATCACCACACAGTCATGAAAAACGGGCCTTATATGACAGAGGACGGTCTGTTTCATTTGAATCATTGTACATTTCTTCATAGTTTATTCAAATCTTGGTTGTCTTTGCCCTGCTTATCTGCCGACACACTTGTGAAATCTGCAGTCTTGTCTGAGAAGTTAGTGAAACACTTGAACATCTTGAACATACACTACATTTAGAGTCATACACCAAAAATGGCTCCAGTCTTGTATTAAAAAAGAATGATCTTGAAATATGCAGGACTGCTTGATATCACTGCTGCTAATTGAATAATTCAAGACATCTGAGACAGATCCAGCTATGTAGGATTGAGCTCTGAGGACATGTATGGCGTCTTGTGGATGTTGACCCAATACTCTTGCCTCTTGTGGCTGCTGTAACAGATGGGGAGAGGAGAAAGAGAGACACACAGCGCGCCAAACGGCAGTTTAACATGGAGGAGTTTGAGGCAGCTGCTGAGGAGAGAGGCTCTGTGAGTCACGCAGATAATGACACCTCCACAGTTGAGGAAGAGGAGGAGGGGGCACAGTCTACTGCAGGGTCAGCATACAATCCTGAAAACCCCTATCATGTGAGTACCAACTTCTTAAATGATATTGCTTTTGACAAACAAGGCTTCAGAGTTGGTGAATTTTTTAGAATAAAATAGAAGTACATGATGCGGAAATGTGTGAATCTTAATTTAGTATCTCTGTCAGCTGTGGGTATGGGCTGCTGTTGCCATTAAGTAGGCGTCGGATTAGTAGGTAATTACAGGTCACTTGGGTAGCAGCTGTCATTCCAAGATGATGAACTTATGAACTCAAGTGAAAATTCCCATTGGTGATAAAAATTCATATTGCCTAAGAGAACTGGAGTCACGTGTTTGAAAGGATGAGAAGTTTTTTCAAAATATTTGAATTGCAAATGAGTATAATTTTTTTTAAGGCTGCTCTTAAAATTAACGTTGCTTCAATACTGCAGCGCGGCAGAGGGTCCGGAGAGGAAAGTGCCATGACCTTTGACACCATGCTAGACCACCAGGGGATCTGCTGCTCAGAATGCCAACGCAGCTACACTCACTGTCAGAGGATATGTGAGCCTCTGCATGGCTACTGGCCATGGCCATACAACTACAGAGGGTGCCAGGTAGCCTGCCGAGTCATTATGCCTTGTCGCTGGTGGGTGGCACGCATTTTAGGCGTTGTGTAGGAATGCATGCTACATTTGTGAGATAACTTTTTTCCTCCCTAAAAAAGACCCTAAAGTCTCTAAACTTTATGCAGATAATGATGTACGATTTACTAGGTAAACCTATGCAATATTTAATAATTTTAGGTAAATTGATCATTTCTATTTGCAGGCATACACTATTTCATTACATACAGTAGAACTAGAGAACATAGATGCCATATTCCTGCGGCTACATGGTCACAAATGAGCACATTAATTTTTGCATCGTGTAATACCAAGGCTTAATGCAATGTACTGTGCTTAATGGAAGGTATGGGACTGAATCCAAAGGCTCAGCAGATCATGTACCTTTTTCTGACTGAATAGGCTTCAATAAATTCTAATTACAGTATATGCTGGCTTTGATGTAGATGTTTTTTGGTGTCACATGTTGTTTTCATGGTTCCACTGGGTGCTTTTCTGATAAAGCTGAAGTGACAGCAATGGTTGCCACAACTTCCATTCACAGCTTAGAATCGGTTTGAGGGCAATGCAATTTGTGCACACTGACATCTGCATTGACGTGAACTAATGCGAGATGAGTGTCATGGCAATGATGGAAAACACTTCTATAAATGTGACATTTTTATTAAATAAATTTTTCTGTGAAAAGTGTGGATGCCAAGCTACCAACATGATCACAGAGACAGGGTTTTTTTTCTTTGCACCGCTGTTACCAAGGCTATTCTGAATACCTCAAAATCAAAAGCAATCAGATTACTATCTGTAAAGCCATATGCCAACTTTCTAAATAATTGAGAGAAGCCATGTTGTGATCAAGACGATATCACAGAGGGTGATCCAGGCACATCAAATTACAACAGATGTGAAACTGCACCGTATCTGCCACCAAAGCTGCATTGAAGCAGTGTGAGGAAACAACACAAAGAGATGCTTGTCTCTTTGCTTGGAGATCTCTCCTGGTTTTCATGGGGGTAGAGATGCTTATCACATCTGCAGTGCTGATAAGACGGCCTCTGTGCTTCCGTAGGCTATATAATATTAATCCCTCTCCCACGTCTGCAGATGCACTTAAAGGAAGGTGACAAGCATGACATATCCAGGACCTCCTGATGGCTCATGCTCTGGAGTGCAGCCACTAAAAGAGCCCAAAGTACCCTCAAGTGATGTAAATTTGCAGGGGGAGTCCAATTTCCATCACAGCGCTGTCACTGCCATGGTCATTAAACTAAATCATCCCGCTGTGTGTCACACAGCTCCCATTTTAAAGTCCCTTCAATAATGGAGTTATACTTGGACTGCAGATTGCAGCACAACAGTGAATGTCTGACCTGACAGCAGCTGTGAGAGTATCCTGCACATTATTTCCTCTTTAAAAATCACAGACTGACACTCTACATGAACATAAGAGATAGTGTGAAATTATTAATTAATTGACAGACATTTTGTACCTTTGTTGAGCCAGCTTCAGTTTGGCAGAACTATATATAATCTCTGAAGTCAGTAACAGCAGCTGAAATTTAAATATGACGTGTTATGTGCCTGTTGCTGTCGGCTGTTTCCTCGGGTTTCTCTCTGAATATGTTGATACAGCAGCACAAGACAAAGAGCTCTGAGTCTAAGCTCAACAAAAGGAGATGAAATACACAAAGCAAAAGGGAAAAAAACACATCACCACAAGCAACAACTCAAAATGGCATTTAAACAGAGAAAAAACACATAGCTCAGAACAACAGCAGTTTTGTTATCCCGAGGCCGTTTCTAAAAAACTTGTTTCCTTTTGCCATTGCTCTCCTAAGAAGAGAAATGTACCCCTGTTGAGTAGAAAAGACGAACGTGTTGGAGAGCGGCTTCAGTGTGTGAGACAGTGGTGCCTTTTTGTTTGTCTCCCCTCTGGAGCCAAGCTTACCCTGGGAGCCCTGCAGGCCAGGGAACAAACAGGGCTTTGTGAGCACTGACCCACTGTGCCCAGCAGCCAGACTGCAAACCTCCACTCCTGTGCTAATAGGAAACCACAGACAAGGAGTCTGCAGCAGCCAAGGGAGGGGAAGCTTTCTCGCATCCACCTGTGCTTTCATCATTGCCCATCAAAACAAGCACAGGCAGGCAGGGTGCTCTGGTGACCACCAAATCAAAACCTTTTTCACTAACATCCTCTTGGCACTTACACTCAACACAGTACATTTGGGATACATTAGCTGGTGATTTATTTTGTGGCATGGATTTGTGCTAATCAAGCCCGTGCACTCACTAGAGCTCCCTATAAATAGGCTACGTCAATAGCCTGCCATAAATTTGCCTGTTGTTGCCCAGGAGGCATTAGAAGTGTGAATAGACGTGTGAAGTGAACCACTCTAGTAAACGTGTCCTACATTTGATTGCATGTTTTCCATTACATCCAGACATGAATGAAATAAACAGTTGTGACAGTCCATTTTGCACCTTAACCAGAACACAGAAACCCTTTTAGGCTAGCTCATTATGTTTTTCTGCAAGAAAGCACTGCAATACGTTTATAGATGCTGGCATCGTGAAAAAACCTGTAACCCACAGTTTTGCACCGGCAATAGCAACCCTGGCAGCTAACATTTGTCTTTTCTTTTCTCCTGAATGGTCAGAAATAACATGGCTGGTCGAAGGGGGGCTTGGTACACGGCTTAAATGCTTTTTAATCCCATGGTTGAGTGACCACTTGCAGCTCTGCCCACCAGTCTGACTCTGCCTGCAATTTGCAGGTCTCTCTGAAGTTTCCTTGCCATTGGCTGGAGTGTCCACTTCTCCCTCTCTCACACACTCTTATTTAGTATGCAAGCCCCAAATGGCCACTAATTAAATGCCTGCTGGTATTATACAAAGTTGTCTTGATGATTTCACCAAGCTAAAACTTTAAATATTGTCAATAGACAGCATTCAGAGAATTACACTTTCTATGTAATGAAACATTATAGCAATTCTCCTGGGTGACTCAATTAGTCTGCACATACTGCAGGGATTTTTTTCTGTGTATTCCAGTTGGTTGCATGATTTCCTCGTTCCACTCAAATAAAAAACCTGAGTGTGCTGTAGATCAAAATTGGACACAGTACTGGAATTTACACCATTGTATTCAGAGAGACAAACCACACATGTGAAAGTTAGTGAGGTGGGGGCTTCCGATGTCAAGATGTCCAGAGCGCCTCCTAAGAGGAGGGCAGATATCTTTATAACACAGCAGGCATTGTTTCTCAGAGAGGATGTTGCCTAATCACAAACATAAATCATACGCTGGTTATAATTTTTTTTACACTGTCAGTGAAATGTAATTTGGAAAGCCATGCCAATGGGCTCAATATTAAAAAAAGGTTCTCCATCAAAATATGGCATTTGTTAAAACTTCAGTCACTATAGGGTGTACCCCAGAACACACATATCCTCTGGTGGGGTGCTTAAAAAGAACTATAGATAGCTCAAAGCAGAATCAAAATTCAGACTACACATCTACACACTGTTAAAAAAAAAAGCAGCTCCTCCACAAAGCAATGTCAAGAGGCTTGCCACATGAAAGCAAAAGTTGTCCAAAGAGTTGCGAGAAGTACTGACAAAGTTTATGAAGAAAAAAAGTAAATGTGTTTTTAATCCTCAGCAGCACGTGCAACAATGAGGGAGCCTGAGCGCTTAGATATGCCACCCCGGGGGCAGGCTCTATACTTAAGGCTTACAACAGCCTCATTATCTCCCTCAACTCACATCAGATCCTAGCAGCAGTTTGTCACAGGCAGGCTCCTCTCTGCCAGTAGGCATCAGACCAATCCTCCTGCAACACTACTGTACATAATTGCCATATGGACAGCATTTTGAGCCAGACTGAAGACTAAAAAGCCCTCCAGGCAGATTCCCCAGATAACTAAATGAATATTTTATCTCATTTCCATCTAATTTGCACCACATTATTATACAGAACTGAAATTTTTAATTAATTGATAGAACAGATCAAACACAGGTTTACACTTTGATTTTCGGGAGCTGTTATTTTGATAATTTGCATGACTTTTTTCCCATGCCAAGCTTTTTAATCTCCCAGAATTCCAGCATCTCTATATAGAAACACTATAATAAAACATACAGCAAATTAATAACTGTCAGCGCACATGAAATGCTTGTCTTGGTTGCGTGAGCAGTTCCACTGAGAAGTCCTTTTACCTGCCACCCCACTGATTAATTAATTTCACACTGTTTAATTAAATCCACAGTCTGGGGAGTCTGGGCAGCACCGTGGGGAGCCCTATCTGAGCCGTGTGTGTACAGAGATTACTAAAGAAGGTCTCAGACACCCTCTCTCTCGCTGCTGTTGACACTGACGTCACCCTCTCTGGATACCAGAGCATGATTGTGTCAATATCATCTGGCAGTTGTGAGCTTTTACTGCTGGGGACATGATAGCACTGCACCATTTGTTGATTATCTGCTGTCATTTGCATTAACAAAGGAGGCTGAATTATTTGACTGCATTTTGACACAAATTAGTATTTCACAGTAGTGTCTGACAAAGTGTGCTGTGTGTGAAGCTTGGATTTACATAATTATCAATAACAATAAGCCATTTAAAGTGCCATGAAAATGTTATTTGCTTTATAAAACTATAAAAAGAAAATCTAAAAAAAAAAACCCCCCACAACATAGGAAGTTGAAATGCAACCCATCAAGAGTGATTCTAAAATGTACCCATATACATAAACACTTAAAACACATAAAACACATGGACCACGTTCAGCTGGATCAAAAACAGCACAAATTGGCTTCAGTGTAAGTGAGCATATTGAACTGCCATATACTGTCTAACATTGTTGTACGCAACAGTCAGATACACAGGGACACCATCTCTCTTATGTCAGAACAGAGAGAGGTGCAGTAGTGTGTGGCACAGCAGGAAATATAACTGTGTGGGCCGTAAAGCACACATGTTACTTTCTCTGTTCTCTTGAAACATATTTTTGGCATCTCTAATCACAAACAAACACATTTTGAGTGAATTTCTCAAATGTGCCTTCACAGTACAACTTACAAAGAAGATGACATTTCAATGGTTTATTAGTTATGACTAATTATCCAACTTACAATAAATGCTGAAAGAGTTAAATTGACTTTTATTTCTTAATCTGTTGTAACAACAAAACTAAAGCTGATTCTAACTATCCTTTGGTCAAAATAGTGTTTTGTGTTATGTTGTGGAAAGAAACTAGGCACATAACATGTTGTGAAGTGGGACCAGCATTTCTTTGTGTTGTCTAATGGATGTGCCAAGAGCTATTAGATCAACAAACACAGTGTACAATGACAAAAAGTCATGCTCTAAAGCGAATTTGCCATTTTTATTCATGCAGTGCCATATCAAATGAAAAGGTAGCTGATTCCTTGATTTAAAAAGTTACAAAAGTGTGGGGCAATTTACTATGGTTTGAATATAGTATTTTCTATGCATAAGAGTTTATACCATAGGTGCTTGAATAATAGAAACTCGTATTAGATGAAAGTCTGATTTATGTGCTTTAATGGAAGGTTTTTATTAGCTGTAGAAAATGTCATGAATGTCTGTCCTTATTACACTTTTGTTCCATATAAGCATCATAAATATACACACAGCAATTTATTAAACAAACAATCTTTACAGTTGAGACTTGTGCTCTTTTCTGACACAAGATAAACTTTTAATAGGCATCCCAGCGCACGGCATCAAGACAGTTTTGCCGACTGAGACAGCATTAGCTGGAAGAACAGCGCTCTATTTGTGCTTGCCTTGTCCTGTGACAGGAAGACCTATCAGGTGCTCATCTCTCTCCCCCTCCCATCCCTCTCTCCTTCTGACCTCATTCTGTCATCTTCGTTTTCCTTCTTCCCCACTCTCAGGTCTTTTATAAAGTGTCTCCATGCATTACACATTTAACAATGCATTAAAAATAGGCCACCATCAATCAGTCATTCAGCAACGGAGACAGAATCTACTTGTGGCACCAATTTGATATGTTTCTCAAGGTTCAAGAAGGAAAAAGGAACGCCGTAAACTCTTCAGCTGCTCTGTGTGGAAAACTTAACAGAGATGAAAACACACATTTATATGCTAATAATACACTATAGCCCATAAAACCACCATCATAATATTGAACTCCCATTTTCTTGATTTCCTGTGGCACAGTGTCTTTCCAGAATCCAGAAACAGAATCAAAATAATATGCAGGCGGGTAAGCTGTGACAAGATCCCTGTTGATGGGTGCCAGGTTAACATTGTGCCCAAAACAGTGATTTGAAGACTGTGATGCATGATACAGGATAGGTAGGTAAAATCTGATGTAATGGTTGAGAGTGAGTCAAGCCCCAGGGGCAAATAGTCTGAACAGTCTGACTCCTGGTTGCTCATGCCAAAGCAGATGTTCAACTGACGACAGCAGTACAAAAGACAGCACAGCATGTTATTCACAAGGTATTTTACATTATTAGGAGCTACAGAGAGAGAGCGACTTTGGAAAATGCTTTGATAGCTACATATAATACAGAAATATAGAGCACTCACAATGTATTTTCCCAGTTTCTCGCGAGTTTAGTTAACACAGTAACTTGTTCTCATGTTCAGATAGTGGAGTGGTAGTCTGCTTGTGAGCTTTGATGTTGCTGCTCTGCTCTGAGGCGTGATCTTGCATTCTGGACTTCAAAACAGACTGCGCCTCATCATGGGTAACAGCTTGATGAGGTAGACACCAACTGCACAGGCATGCCTGAAGGACCACACAAACAAAGACGTTTGGTTAGAGGACAAAAAAAATGTTCAATCCATTTCACGTGGAGAAAAATTTCACTCTTGAAGGTTTATGTAGTTGAGGAGTAATAATGGTGTAATTTCAGTGGAATGTAGCCTTGTCTATGTTTTATGTCTTAGTGACCTACAGGACAAGCTGTACCTCTTCAATACAGAATAGTTAATTAAAATAAGGGAAATAGTATGTAGAAAGACATCTCCTTTTAATTGAAGAAGGAATGCCAGGGCTATCTGGATTTTATAAAAAAAAAATATATCCATTGTGAAAAAGAAAATTATTAAACAGAAAAAATGAAAATAGGTTCTTTATTTTCTGTTGTGTGCAAATACCTTTTGATAGGCAAAAGAAGTCAAAGCATGTTAAGACATGAGCAAGCAATGAAGTAAAGGCTTTTACATTTTTCCCCCCTGAAAATTGCCTTGAAGCCCTCTTTCTCATAAGATTGCGAAGTGTCTCTGATGATGTTTTTCCAGACCATTTTCACTTATTATACCCTCGGGTACTTGCTCACTCCAGTCTACAGTCCATTTAGTAGACATGACTCCATATGTTGATGATGACACTGACACATATGATAGAATGTGTCTAGAAATGAATAGTAGCGCACGTAGGAACAGCTGTGGAAAGACAATCAGACAGCTAGTCTTACCTTGAAACACCTCTTAAATCTTTTGCTGACTATGTACAATGCAATAGGGTTGATGCATGAGTTGAGTGATGCCATATTGATGCCAAAATAGTCCAGGACAAGAAAGACACTAAAAATGGAGGGGAAACCATTAAGTATGTCAGGCAAAAGAACACACATCTGGCAATATATAGAAAAAAGTACTGGATTCTTAAAGCTCACCTCAGCAGCTGACACCTATTGGGATCTTCCTCATTATATATGGTTGATTTCAATATTCTGCTGAGGTATAGAGGCAACCAACAGAGCGCAAAAACAATCACCAGGCAGAAGACAGTTTTTGCAACTTCTCGCCTCTAAAAAAAAAAAAACATATTAGAGATGATGCAAAACATCTATGTTATTTGGAAATACGATTCTGATATGCTATTCACAAATTGTATAAGAGTAGAGGGTTAACCTGTTTGGTGTAGTCACTTAATGTATTCTCAGTGTTCCTCAGCATTTTCCTGGTCATCAGTGTGTAGAAGACGGCAGTCCAAACCAGTGGCATGCAAAAGTAGAAGCCAAAGAGCCACCAGTCCTTTAAGGATTTATAAAACTGTTGATGAAACATGACAGAAGCCCACAGTCAGTCAGTGCTGCAGATGACTTGATGTTCAGTGGTTCCTATCTTACAGCATTCAATGCATAAAACAACATTTGAGATGAATAGACATCATTCACAAGATGACATTGTATAAGAAAGTGTTGGGGCATCTGTTGGATGAGATAAGGACAACTGAAATTAGAGCTATTCCTGTATGTGTTACATTTCCAGCAGTTTATAACATTATACTGGATTTAAAAAAAGGCAGTTACAATGTCAAACACGTTGATCTATTTACTGTTGTTTTGTTATTGTACTGAATAGGAAATACCTGCATAAACTGCGTGGTTTGCATAGGATGGAGGAGACATACTCTCAGATGCTTGTCTTTATAGTCCATTGTTATCATATCAAAGCCAACAACTTCAGGCACAGCCAGCATGACAGAAATAACCCATATCAAAGTTATTTCGATTGCTGTCCACATCGAAACGCCAATGCCTTTGATTCGTTTCCAGGACACTACAGCTCGGTACCTGCAGAATCAACAGGAAAATGTTATGGCTTGGAGGATGTTTGTCTTATGATACATTTTTGTAGTTAAAGAACATTTCAGGGGCTGCTTGATGAAATACTGTAGCCAGCAAACTATATTTTCTTGTATTGCACAGGACAGTGCTGCTTATCTCCTTACCTGTCAACACTCAGAGCACATAAACTCAGCACAGTAATTCCGACAGAGGTTTTCTGTATAAAGGGGACAAGCTTGCACAATACCAAACCGAATGGCCAATCTTCTGCCATGAGCTGCAAAGAAAACAGAAGGACATTTTCTGTAATAACACCCGCAATCGATTCAAGGTAAGATTGAAGTTTTGAAATGGACAGATAGAGCAGAGAAACAGGATAAGCTGCAGCATTGCTTTCTCATTGTAATTGCACAGCACCAAGTGAATAACTCACCCTGTATGTGTTGATTGGAATGTCTATTACAACATGGATTAGATCTCCAAGAGCAAGACTAGCAATGAGGATATTTGGTCCACTTCTCATGCTTTTGTTTATATATATGATTTTCAGTAAGGCTGAATTCCCCACTATTCCAACAACAAAAACAACAAAAGAGACCACAGTATTGACATATTTGAAAGTGGCTCTGATTCTAGCCGGCTCTAAGCACATAGGAGGGTTTGGTGTTTTTGGTTCTGCTATTTGAGGTGGATGAATTGAGCTGTTGGATTTCTGTTTTCCCCGTATTAAAAGACCGGGGGTTGCCGTTTCAGAGAGTTCAATTACAGAGTACGGCGCTGAATGCTGATCACTGGCCTCTCCGCAGATGAGAATATTTCCCAAACAAAGAACAAGAGCTGCAGTCCACATTGTTGATGATTTCTTCAAAGGCGCTAAAAATGTTTTTGCCAGCACAGGACTGAAAATGAGAATGAAAATAATTATCACAACATCTTAGCCTTGAGATTTACAGAAAAACATTTAGGTCAGGTAAAAGGTAATTGAATATACTGATCAAAAGGCAACAATAATAGGGTAACATTGACACAGTATGAAACACAGAATTATGTCAGCTTACCTTTAGATGTACACATGCAACCTCTGCCTGAAATGAGTATCTGTAATACCCACAAAATAGGCTTTATGTTTAACACAAAGGACTACTCTTTGCAGCTGTGCCTGATATAAATGTTACAATCCAGCAGAGGGAAATCAGGGTTTTATAGACTACAGTATTATTGTCAGCATTAGTCATCGATCCGTCAGTACTGACTGTAATTACTTCCCTTGATGCATCACCCTGAATGAAAGGATGGCATTGAGGTGTACTGTCTGTTATCACAGAGTGAGATCATTTTATGGGCTTCAGTATTATGTTGCTGTCTTTTCCCCCTCTGTCACTAAAAAGTTGTCAGTTTGTTGTCTGAAATAAAAAAAACACAAAATCTAAATGTATGAATGTAATGAAAAAAAGGAAACTGTCTTCTGAAACTGTCTGACATTTTGGATGTTCATGAGCCTGATGCAGAACTATCACACTGCCGGGCAACGGCACTTGAACAATAACAACAAAAAAAGATACAAATCCATCCGTGCAACATTCAGTAAGTGTCCTCCAGAGGATTTGCTTCATCTGACCTATCACGTTTTTAAAATGTGAGTGTCCATCCTACCAGAGAGATACTGTCTGTGCATCTCCTGAGAGTCCTAAACAAGGTGGGTTCTTCTTCCTTTCAACAGTTTATGACAATCTGCAGAGCCTGGAGGAGCATATGAGACACGTGAGGACCAAAAAGATCCCATTGTTAATATCATACCCGACAACTACTCAAGCTCTTTTTTGAACATTTAAATTTGTGTTCCGCTGGCTACAAAACTATGTGCTGGCATGCTTCCACAGCAGCCGATTAAGAAGTGATTTGGCTGAGTAGGATATGAAATGTCAAGCTAAACATTATTGAAACTGTTTTTTTCTTGTCCATATAGGCCATTGGAGAGGATCAAGCTTCAGTACATCACCTGTAATAAAATAAGCTGTAAGGAACACTTTTAACAATAATATTAGCCTGACTGAAAGATCTATAAACACAACACACAACCATAACATTCATAACATACTGACTATCATTGACATGCATTGTTACATTTTATTCTCCTATAGTAGTTATTACTATGTTTAAACCATATATTGATTTATGTCTGACACCCGTTGCTGACACTGGGTCCTTGGTCTCGGCTGTTCTGATGGTCAAACAAAGACATTTTGCTTGTCAAGTTGGTTAAATAACTTTTAAAAGTAATATAAAAGCTTGCTAGCAAAAAACTAAACATTGTCAGGAGTGTACAATAAGTTATATAACCAGTACTCCTTCAAGTAATTTAAATTTACTAAAGCAATTATTACTGTTGATGCGTAGGCAAAGTGAACAGAACGGTAGTCTCTTATTCAGTCTTCAACACTTGAGTTCCAACCCTGGGAGAAAAAATAATGTTAAGGGGGACATATTAAGTTTTTGTGATACTGGTATGATGTTGGATATCTGTTCCAAAACTTGGGGTTAATTTATATAGCAATGCCCCCTGCAATTCCTGCCCAGGCTTGTTTGCAATGTTTTTTTCCACCTTGCTGACAAACCATGGAGGTATTATAAAGCTCCATTAATAATAACAAATACAATTATATTAACTATGAAACCAATCACTGTGTGAAATAGACATATTATACTTCATCTTTTTTGTGTTAATTCAAATAATTCCATTTCAAAGATTTGTAGTCACTGTAGTTCACTGACTTGTTTTATAAGATAAGTGATTGTATCATCGTTTAAGCTGTTAACGTTCAGTTGAGTACAAAACTAGGCCTAGAGAGCACTGCTTAAGATTTATAGCTCAGCAGCTGTTGAAAACAATGTATCATATCCCAGAGTTTCTGTGGCTGTCTTTGTCTTTTAAGCTTTTAATGAGGAAGTAAAGTACTAGGAATCCCAGCTGAGCTATTGGTGCTTCCAGTCTCTAGTGAGAGCTGTACTGTTAAAAGCTACTGTTTAAGTCTGTAACAATGGGGATAGGATATAGTTAGTTCAGTTTGAAGACTCTATTAAATTTTGTTTATACTTTGACTAAACACCCCAACTATAAAATGAGTGTCTTATAGTGATTAACACAGGTAATTATCACCCAACTCTGCACACCACAACCTTAGCTTCTTGGCTTGTTAGCCACTTTTAGCTCAACTGGCAGCCTCACCAAACATCTACTCAAACATCTACTGGTTAAAGATCAAGATATTTCTTTTAAGTAGTCAATTGAGACAAAAAAGGAGTTACAAAGACAGTGAATATTAGTTTACATCTACCAGGTGACCACAAGAAGACAAATTATTAATTCATTAGTTACTCTCACTCTGTGTCTGTTCTTTGCTAACAAGTTAGACATAACAGCTATGATATGAGATATGTGTTTTCTAGCTTGCTGTGGAATTCTTCTTCCCCTGAAAGGACAAAATAATTAATTAATGCACACAAAGTTGTTGTGATAAAACATTGATTTAATCCTGTCTTTGTGTTTTTGTCCTGAACAATCGGGTCTCTCCAGAGTTCATGGAGGTGCGTGCGCTGGATGGGAGATTCATTACTTTGGTAAGCGCTCAGACCCAGACAGATTGGGAGTGGGTGGAGCAGAGCCTCTCTTTCAGCTGTCAAGGTAAGCTATGTTATCAGTTTGTCTACGGAAGGGTCACCTGTTCCTGCCCCCTCATGCTTGGCATGACTTAGACATCTGTCAAATTCCTAATTATTTCTCTCTCTTGTGCAGTTCAAAAGGAAATTGAAGATCCTCAGTTGTTGCAGGAAGAGGTGGTGAGCATTCTTCAGAGGTAGTCTGCTTGTGGCAAACTTGTGTTAGACATAGTCAAGTTGGATCAAAATGATTAATTTGTCTTAGATTGCTTTACATTAGGGACTGTAAAGCTCTCTGAGATAAAGTGGCATGGATCATTTTACAGGTTTTATTTATAGTTTATTCATATGAAGCTTACATGAAAAAGTAAATATCTGTGTTGTATTCCAAAAAGATTCCAGAGGATGAACATGATATACCTCATGTGGGTCTGCCACGTCTCATAGCATACAA
This sequence comes from Scomber japonicus, assembly GCF_027409825.1. NCBI lineage: Eukaryota > Metazoa > Chordata > Actinopteri > Scombriformes > Scombridae > Scomber > Scomber japonicus. The sequence continues at coordinate 18,913,934 of NC_070588.1, forward strand.
GCCGGAACCAAAACAAACTCTTCAAGTTGAGAAGGTACCTTTGACTTAGTCCAGTATCTCTATATTGCCCATAGCGCCTGGAAATGACAGTGATGGCCTTTTTCATTTCCCCACAGTAATAGCAGTGTGTGGGCTATAATATCACAGGTGGAGAGGTGACTGTGAATCTGTTTTTGCTGCGCTGTAGGTTCCAGAGGTTGAATCTAAACAGGATGTGTATCTTGTTCAGTGTGACTATTGCCAGCAGCTCTGTCAGCCCTTCGTACACAGTGAACTGTTGGAAAGTGAAACTGACTTTGAGAGGGTGAGTATAGCTCACTTTTCTTCAACAACACATTGAAAATGAATAAACTAGAAATAACAAGTGTTCAAATAACCTTTCCATAATGACAGAATCATCTCTATTTATGGTAACACAGTGGTGAAAAAAATTATCACTGTGAGTAAAAAACTGAAATGTGCTAATGTTGAAATGTCATTTTATTAAGCTCCTTTGTTGTGAGCAAGCTAGACAAATGAGGAAGATTATTTTGGAAGAAAGGGGAAAATTGGCAGAGAAGGAGTCAAATAGAAAGATTGACGTGGATCCTCATGATCCTGTCCTGAGTGAGGAGGAGAGGAAAGCTGCTAAAGAGAAGGCAAGAGAGAAGTGAGTAATATGTATTCCCCTTCATTTCTACAAACAGCTTTTTCAAAATGTACCTGCATTTAGTTTTATATGTTGGTAGGGAGGCAGCTGACAAGATACAAATAAGTGATTGAACTGTATTGCTTATACTGTATATTGATACAGATTGTACTATATCGCATGCTATAAAAGGAGCTCAGTTTCTCTTATAATAGCAAGAACTATGAGGTGGCACCCACATTTTTGCCTCGTCATGCCCTTCAAGTATTGTCTTTGTGTTGTTTTCCCTCCCCACTTTCCCACTGCTGCATCCTCTAATGAAGGCTAAAACATTTACAAAGAAAAGAGAAAACAGAGAAAAACCAGAAAAAACCTACCAAGGACAACTTGAAGAAAGATTCAGGTAAGTGTGCAACCTGGGTGTCCTAGTCTAAACAAATTTGGACCAACAATAAAGATATTAAAGGTGCAGTGTGTAGAATTATTGACATCTATTGGAATGGATTTGGCAGGAATGGAATATAATATGCATAAATATGTTTTAGTTAGGATATAATCACCTGAAAATAAGAACCAAAATCTACATAGGGAGCAGGTCCTCTCCCATGGAGGACACTATGTTGCACCGCCATGTTTCTACCAGTAGCCCAGAATAGACAAAGCAAACAGTGGCTGTAGAGAGGACCTTTTGGATTTTTTTACAAGTTTCATGGTCAACATAAGTTCTCCTATATGCTTGGAAGGGGAGAGAGATGAGAAGATGCCATTAAATCTTACACACTGGACCTTTAAGCATGCAGCATTTCCTGCCTCTCATTGACAAAATATCAATAAAAGGATGTTTTCCTTTGTCTGCTCAGGCCAAATTGAGATCAAACATAAATTCGCCTTCAGGCTGTCAAAAGAGATTCCCGACACCAGTGATGAGGCTCACAGCCCTTCGCTCGATATCAAAAATACTACCAGCATGTTTACATTTCAAGAAGAGACAAACAGTGAACTAAAGGTGCGTTTATGCATTCATAATGGCTCTAAACCAGAATAAGAGTTTCATTAGTGTGTTTACCAAAAATGTAATGCATAACTTGACTATCTTGTGTCACAGCCAATGGAAGTAACTAAGAAGTTCTACGAAAATGGGACACGTTTTCTCACCTTATGTCCAGATAGAACGGGTAATGTGTTGTATCCTTTGAAGCAGTGCACAAAGAACAAGATCAAATACTTAATGAGAGGGTACACATTTGTTCCCTTTGATGAAAGGTTTGCACAGTGATGTGAGTTAATGATCCTTAATACACAAAGTTATCCTTCTGGGAAACTAGCCATTATAATATCCTCTGGCAAAGCTGCTGACTTCACTTACATAATCCTGGAGGACAAGGACACAGCACCTCGCATCAAAGGCATTTTCACAAATAAAGGCCACGCCACATGCTACCATCCCAATGGAAAGATATGGTACTTGTTACACCATGATAACTTATTAGTTCTAATAACTAAACCAACTGCTTAGTTAAATAGGAGATTAATGTAATTAGTGAATTAAAATTTAAATATAAATGCCATTATATGTCAAACCCTGATCCAAACAGTATCTTTTATGATAGCAACAAAACTGTTAGGATCCCTTTGGTTTCCAAAATGATGATGAAATAGCTTTTTGACCAGATAGAGATTTTTGATTAACCTGCTGGCTCTCAGGCTATAGGTCACAATGTGTGTATTACTAATCTCTGTGGTGTGTCCAAAGGGTGAATCTGACCCCTGTTGGAGGTCTGTGGTTCGATGAGACAGGAGCTTTGAGGAGGCGATGGAGTTGGCTGGATTTAGACTCCCATGTCCGTAAGCTTCCCTTCAAGCCTGTCACCTTTGCCCTTGGTCCACACATCAGCGTGCGCATACACTCGCAGGAATGCATGTACATCACCTTTGCACATCATCAACACAACATGCGCTTCAGTGTTGGGTCAAAGCTTAAGGTATAGTATGTATGTAATGTCAATGCATTATAAATTGTGCATACTGTAAGCATTTATTTTTAGTACATGAGATATATAGGAAAACCAGCCTGCATGTCCATTTGTATGCAGCAAATGACAGTTTATTAATGATATGCAAAGTATGCATGCAAAAATATAATGGAAAAAGAAAATGAGCATGCCATTTTTTCTTTTAATGCAGCTCATTTGTCCAGAGAGCCATGAAAAGAAGCTGGGGAAAGACAATGTGGAGAGATACATCCAAATGAAGACCTCAGAGATTCACGCTCTGCTTGGCCAGATGCAGACCTGCATGTCTCACCACTCTGCAGATCCCCACAACATTAAGCCACATTAGTTTCATTGCCTAGATCCAGCAGCCAAGCAGACAAATGGAAAAAGAGATGTCACCCAAAAAGATAAAGGACTAAGTAAACTAAGAGAAAAACAGAACTGGCAAAACTAATATAATTTATGGTGGTGTTGAGCTGACTTACTTGTATTGTTTTAAACAGCTTGAGTAGGTGGTGCTTACAGTTGATCCCAGTTACATTCAGGCTAAAGCTGAGCGTTATAGAAACATGTGTATGGAAGATTGGGTTAATTACTGTGGTGAGTCAAACAATTTTGTAAATACGATAAATTGTTCACACATAAAATCTTCTGCCAAGGTCAAATTTGAAGTTATGTGGTAGGACAATTAAAAAAATTTTAGCCAACATTTGGGTCACATTTGCAGAATTTTAAAAGATCATCAGGAACAAAAGAACCTTCCTGCCATACCAGTGGGATCTTTTAACATGAATCTGAAGCTAATTGAAACATTTTGGAAAATGGACTGTACTTATATCCCCCTTTTCTAGTCTTTTTGACCAATCACAGTGCTTTTACACTATATGTCACATTCACCCATTCATACACTGATGGCAGGGGCTACCATGCAGGGTGCTAATGTGCTCATCAGGAAAGAGATTAGCCATTCACACACCTTTGGCACAGCCAATGGGGGCAATTAGGGGTTAAATATCTTGTCCAAGGACACATCGATACGTGGACCGGAGGAGCTGGGAATAGAATGACCGCTCTACCTCCTGAGCCACAGCCGCCCTGTTTTCTCAAGGGAAAAGCAATAACTTGTCAAGTTGAGCAGCTGGGTATATTGCATGACGACTAAACAACATGAATTCCAGGTAAATACCTAGCCTTTCATAACAGCCAATTAATGCCATACTTAAAGTCACTGAACTGACTCAGTTAGGCCAGTTCACACATCAATATCTATCTAACATTTGAGAACATTAGCTAACATTAGCCACCAGTCTAAGTCTAATTTTAATCTTAAAAATAAAAATAACAAAATTGAAGGAGATCAAAATAATTGTTCCAAAAACTGACTAAAAAAGTCTGGCAGCAACAGAAAATAGACACTAAACGATAAATACCCACATTTTAAGGACCCTCTCACCCATTTATCATATTCCATTCCCATCCATCATTTACCTCCCAGAAACTTCATGTCTGTGTTATCACAATTAAAACACCACTTTACCTATTCCAACAAATTCAGGGCTATTTGACATTAAAATCAACAACTGACCAACACCAAACAGTTATAAATGCTCAGCTGCCATTAAAATACCTCTTCTGCACCTAGTTAACATAGGTGTTCATCCAGACGTGTGTGCCTTTATATCCTCATACCAAACCTAATACTGTCCTTGCATTGCAACACAGGTTTTTCACGGTTCCTCTGGGTCCACCAGTAAACATACTGTTTTTGCAGATTCTGAATTGCATGAGTTGGAGGCTGATCTATAGTTTTTGTATAGTAAAGCTTATCAATATATAGATTTAGCAGAGTTTGAAGTAGACTTCAATGGCTGTAATACTCCTCCAGTTTATTGCAATTTATTTTCTACTCCCCAGATTTTGCAGGAACAGGTTTAATCAAAAGTAATTACCCCACAGTCAGTTTCTTCAACAAGGTAGATGCCTGATAACATGTTTTCTATGTAAAGAGTTTGGAGCTATTTTGTCATCATTTAGGAGACAGCTGAGAAGAAGCAAACAGTGAGAGTGATAAAAAGAAAAGGGGCAAAAGTAAATTATATATATATATATATAAATACATACTGTTAATTGGTATTATTCCCAGATGACTATATCATTGAGTTGCTATGGCCACTGAATGTTAGTGCGTGTGTGATTTACAGTTAAGATTTTTATAGCAATTGCAGATGGTGAAAACAAGCCATAGAAATATGAATATTTTTTCTCTTTATTTTTCTCATTTTTTCTCAAAGTCAAGCTCTTTGCTTTACTTGCTTTACTTGAATGGGCATCATTAAGTTCACTTTTGCCTAAGCAGATAATACAAGGTTTGCAATTGAGGTATAATAATTTTAAGTCTTTTCAGAAAAAGACAACAAATGATATGCACATTACCACCTTGTACATGATAATGATAAAAGAAAAATTGAAAACTGTTTTTTTTTAAAAAGAATATTCGTAATAAGATGAAATGTGGTTTACCAGATTATTCAAGTTAACATCCAATGTAATGGTAATGGTAAGACTATAGAGAAAAAGAGACAGAGGCAGGTTGTTATCCTCAGTGCAGTTTTCATCCTTTTTCTCTCATTTTGTGTCTACCATGGAAACAGTTACATGGTTGCCATGGTACACATGCTGTTTTTATTTGGCCATTCTTAATCTGTTTCAAAATGTTTGCGTTTATTTTAGTTTCTGTGTTTTACAATAAGTCAAGAGTTTCATAGAAAGAAAGATGCAAACACTTGAGAAGGCAGAGAAATCAGTAGAAATGGATTTATCAGCAAATCCTGGACCTGAAAACATACAGAGGTTAGCAAACAATACCACAAACTGACTTCAGTCACACCATCTTGACAAAGAGATACTTATGCAGCTAATGGAGATCCAATTTAACTATTTCAGTTTTTTCATTTCACATGATCAAAAACGTTGTTCATATGTCCATATTTGGCCTTATTTCGATAACCATGTAAGAAATATTTTTCTTTCAGTTTTAACACAAATTTGAAAGTTAAATCAGAGCCTCAATGACACAGTTTCAAAAAAAAACATTGTTTCCCATGGGTGATAGTTTTTGAAGGGTAGGTATATTGGATTTCATTATATTGTACACTAGGATCTTGTTATTGCATCCACTCCCTGTATTTGTTTGGGCCTATTAAGCTCATAATGAAGAACTGGTTTCAGTGTAGGTTCACGTGAATATCTGACAATCCACGCATTTGATGGGCGAATCATCACCAGAATCAGCGATGGTACCCAAACTGACTGGAGCCACGAGGAAGAGGTACTGTATTCTGGCATGTCTGGCTCATCTCTCCCAACTGCAGCAAAGATGCCCTTGATACTGTAAAATCTTTGCTAGGACTGAGCTTGACTGTATAATTTTTATGTAATCAAATTACCATTTCAAATGCATGTTGGTGAGTGGCGAATAGATGAAATTACAACACATAAGGTCTTTATAGATAATCATCCTATGGCCAAATGAATACTTCATATATATTTTCATATAGTATCCTTGTCACTGTGCAAGTTTTATCTTATGAAAGACAGTATAATATGATATCCAGAGACACTGAGCTTTTTGTGGTTTTGATTTATTCATGAAGCACAAGCTAAAGACCTCAAAAAATGTATGAAATTATGAAGTGTCTGTTTTTTTGTCCTCAGAGCATTCCTAAAAACACGAAGCCTGAGTTGGAGATATCCCCAGATAATGAAGTGTTGGATTCACTCAGCATGGAAAGTCCCCAAGCCTGCCAAGGAGAAACAGAGGAGTTATTAACTAATCTGGACAAGGTATGGAGTGGGGGGAGGGACTTTTAAACTGCTCCTTTCCCTCTCTTCTAGCATAAATATGAATTAATTTATGAACCATGCAATTAGTCTGTGTTTGTCTCATATCAAAACTTGCCTGTCACTACTGCTGCTTGTTTTAAACTATGCCAGACTGTCAACATGGCTTTTGAAAACCTCATTAACTGGAATATTTGGATATACTGTATTTGTGACAGAGGGCCTTCTTGAGAGAAAAAAATATGATTAAAATAAAATCAATTATCTATTCCGACTATGTTTACAGATCCCAACCTCAAGTGGATCAAACTTATCAGAGGATATGCTGCAGTCTGTGTTGAACATTTGCTGTCAGTACTGCCGGAAGCTGAAGAAACCCCCTGTGACCAGTGATCAGATAGCCAACTGTGTTGACCCAAAAGAGGTGAGAGAGGGAACTCATATTAATCATTACAGTTAATAGTGGCATAGCATGCTTTTCTCCTTTAAATGATAATTTAATGACAAGTTATGAAAGACCAGAGGTACACAACAGATAAGAAACAAACTGAAGACAAATTACATTACAGATGGATTAGTAGACTTATAACTGATTAAATTATTTTGGCTAATGCTTTGCTGATGATTTTTAGATCACACGAATTGAGCTTGTGGGTCTGGAAGTAAAAGTGGGGTCCTTATTGGGTTTGCGCAAAACTGAAATGTGAGCAGTGTCATCTATGGTCAGTTTCTTGATGATGGAGAAAATTAAATTAGTTGCCAAAAGATGACACAGAGTATTTGTCTAAACTTTGTTGTTCAGGGTTGAGAAAAGTGTTGAGGTCTTCTGTGGTTATGGGGTAGACTGTAGCTAGCGCTATAAGGACAACTCACACGCGCTGCATTAATAGTCGCACACACACGAACGCGCAGTCACTCTCTAGCGCGCGCTCTGGCTTGCTGGCTCCAGATTCCGGGAGATTGGATCTCATTTGCGGGCGTCAAGGAACCGCTATCAATATGCGGGACAGTTGAGATGTCTGACTTTGTAGTAAAACACACGCAAAAACAGATTTTGCACGGGCACTGCACTATAGTCTCATATAAAATGGAAAACTTACAGTCAATCCAAAACATACACTTTCTATTCATTTATATGAATGAAAAAATAACTATACTGTTTTATGATAATTATATCATTGGATTTTATAGCATTTCTACATTCATGCTTGCCTTTTTTTTCTCTGTGTCAGTTTTTCTGCTGTGAAGATGCTTGGCAGTCATCAGACATTTGGCTGAAGGGTGGATGGGGTATCACTGAAGAAACCATGACTGATTGGGACCCAGCCATGCAGAAAGATCAAAGGTCAGAATTGCTCTTGTCTATTATTTACTTCCACCATTAGAGGGCTTTTGAGTTCAACTCTATGTGATTGAAACTCTGATGCTTCATTTTCCACAACACAATTCAGGTTGGAATTTTTGGAAATTCGAAGGAGCTACTTTGAGATTGAAGAAGGTGCCACCATGCAGTATCGACTGTCAGATAGTGATGGCAATGCTAAGAAGGATATGTCTTTCCCTGATATAGAAATCACAGATTGTGAAAAAACAGTTTCCCTCAATGTGGAACTTGCTAAACTAAAGGTATTGTCAAGGTGTTAAAATTATGAGTTTTTTTAAATTCAAGGCTCACAATAGAAGAGAGAATAGACATCCACATTAATTACAAAATCTGCTTGGTTCAACAGAGTAAGACACCGCTCATCAAACGCTACAACAGTGGAAAAACTTTTATCATGATTTTTCCTGATGGGACTGGGCAGATAAGGTATCCTTTAATGGTGAATAAAACTGGATTTTTTTTTGACATGATAATATGTATAATACTTAATTTTTCATTGTTCATCTTAATCATATAAGCTACCCATCAGGAAGGCTTGCTATTCTTGTGTCTGCTGCACGATCGGCTGATTGGTACTATGTGGTCCTGGAAGACAAACAAGACAACCCTCGCATTCAGGCGGTTTTCATGAAAGGGGGTCAGGGTACCTGTTATCACAAAAATGGCCGCATTTGGTAGGATTGGTTAACATAAAATTGGCATATTATTCAGCAATTAAAATCTATTGTATTATTGTATTATTACCTGAAGCATTTTAAGTTTAATTGACAGCAGACAGGAACAACAGTCTGTCTGGGTGAGACAATAAAACCCCTGAGCAGCTCACTGTTCACAAGCTGCTTCTCTTTATTAGGTTGAACCTAACTCCACAGGGAGGCACCTACTGCACTGACACAGGGGTCCTGAAGAAGAATTGGAGCTGGCTGGACAATACCAATCATGTTCAAGCTCCTCCCTGCCAGCCTCCCTACCTGACACTGAGCCCTTACCTCAACGTCCACATCCAGTCCCAGGAGCACATCTACCTCAATTACATCTCTGGCCGATGCAGTGTACGGCTTAATGTAGGAGTAAAATCAAAAGTATGTAGCTTGTGGTGTTAATAATAATAATAATTTGTAGCAATAGTAGAAATACAACTGATGCAAATTGAGTAGACCAACTCTCAGATTAAATGAGTGATTTTACTTTGCTATATCCTTGCATTTGCAGCAGAATCAAGGCAAAGGTCCAATGCTGTCAGAGTTTGACATGCTTCAGAGGTATTTGCAGCAGAAGAGTACAGAGATCAATGTCTTGCTCCAGAAGTGCCAGTCCCTCATCACCTATCAAAAGGCTGTCGGTCAACAGAAGGTCAAGACCCCGAAAAGCCTCATCTCACAGAAGGAAAGACGGCGGCTGCCAACGAAGAAGAAACGGTCTGCCAAAAAGACCCGCGAAAGCCACTGAAGTCCTTGAATGGCAGTGTCTCTTTTGTGTGAAGGGACTCATACTATTCACTAAATTTGAATAAAAAAGACAAGAAATAAAATCAGAGATCATTCACCTTTTTTTAATCAGAAGTTCATAAATAATGTAACTATACACATCATCTTACATGGGAAACGCCAAAGCAAATGTTACAATGACAGTTTCCGGTTACCTTTGTTACTCTGTGAGGACAGTAAGAAAACCCATATATTGTTACTCATATACAGTGCAAAACTGATAAGGTCAAATGGGCCATTATCATGTCAGAGTAAAGGTATATTAGTTTTTGTCACACTAGGTATAAAAGAAAAAAAGTATAAAACATAAGATTTCTTTTGCCTTTTTTACATATTTGCAACTGGTTAACAAAATCCATGAGAGAAGACTATGGAAGAATCTTTAAGAACACCTCTGACATGTAAATAACAGCTGTATGAATTTTTCTATGATCAGAGAGGGAATCATGTAAGACCTGAGCGTCATGTAGCGCAGGCAACTGTAGAGTTTTAATCGACATTATAAAGACTGTTACATTTTAAAATAGCGGATAAAATATTTTGCAGCATTTTTTCTCCAATTATTCTTCCAAAACCATCAAGGGAATCTGGGAATATGGGTGCAAGCCCTCTTACTGGCCATTAGCTACCTGGCTGATGAACAACCCTTTAGTTCCTCACCCAAAGTGTCCTTGTCTGAACACTCAAGCATAATTCACCCTGCTAACCCTCAACCCTCCACCGAGTATGCCAATTCTTTTTTTTTTTTCTAAAATAATGTGGTGTGAGGAGAGATGCAATTGTGATCACGAATCCACTCTTGTACTGATGGATTGCTCCTGTGCGACCCTAATCACAATACCACTTTCAATTTTAGCCAAAAAAAAACAATAAACCCATGCCCAAAGAAATAACCTCCACTTCACAGTTTGTTACGAGTTGCTTAACAAACGTATAGCTGCTTGAGTCAAAATCTTTGGCCTTATGCAGGACTTGTTTTTTATCATCAGTTCAGCAATCTCAGTCCAGTTGTAACTCAGGTATACTTCTCTGGTCATCATGCCATGTCTGTCTCACAGCTCCTGGCCACAACTGGAGCTGCAACATTGCATTGCTATGGTGGGAGAGGGGGGGGGGGGTGTTCACCAACATTGCCATTTCGAAATTGGGCGTTACTTATTCACAGACAGCAGCAGGTTAATCTGAAAGAGAGAGACAGAAAAATAATGAATGCTCACCATGACTAAAGTGACATAGCTTATTTATCACTGCTATCATTAAAACTATGCCTAGTGCCTTTTGGCAGTCCTGTACCTGCTCCATAGATGGACATGCAATGATTTGAAGGTCTTCTCCACTGTATTCCTCCTGAAGCAAAGTGTGCAGTCGTTGGAATACTTGCTGGATGTTATTCTGTGGAAAAGACGTCATGTTACTGAGTGCCGGAGGGAAATTTGTGCGGCCGACCTTCCCTAACTAACTCGTTTCCATGTCAACAGAAGAATTTGGTTTGTCTCCAATTCAGCTTCACTTATCACCTCGATGAACAATAAACCTGTACAATACTCAATGGTCCTCTACTATTATGGAGCTGCTACACTTTGAACAAGAGCAAGGAAGAAAGATCATGTCACTCCACTCTTGTTACTTTTCACTAAATTTATTTTATAATTGATTTTGAGATTGTACTGATTATTTTTAAATTTTTTCATGACTGGGCTTCAGTTTGAATTTCTCTCTTTGTCCTTTCTGACTTATGAGCAGCCTGAGGCCCCGAGACAGGAACCTGTACTCAATGGTCCTCTACTACTGTGGAGCTGCTACACTTTTAACAAGAGCGAGGAAGAAAGATCATGTCACTCCACTCTTGTTACTTTTCACTAAATTTGTTTTATAATTGATTTTGAGATTTTACTGATTATTTTAATATCTTTTCATGACTGGGCTTCAGTTTGAATTTCTCTCTTTGCCCTTTCTGACTTATGAGCAGCCTGAGGCCCCGAGACAGGAACCTGCTGCCTGTTTCTAAAACTACACGTAGGACTAGAGAGAAGTGTAGCTCTGGAATGACCTACGAGTTCTTCTATAAACACAAATAACCCTGCCATCAAACTTGCATGTGTATCGCAAGGTGTTTGGTGTGTTGCACCACTGCACTGCTGTTTTCTCCAGCAGACATGTTTCTACGGGGTTCATGTTCAACAGTTGCCATGGTAGCCAACACACCCCAAAGAAGGGTGGTGAGGTGGGTGGGACAGGGACTTAAACCAGCTGTTCTGCACGGGGCTGTTTAGACAGGATGAGACGGCTGCTGTGGTGCTTGTTCCTTGTGGTATTTTGACCAAAGCACGTCAGATATATTTTATTATGACGTCAGAGAACTTTGTTCATTTGTAGAAAAAGGGCTTAATATGGCTGTTTTAAACAAAACGGTCACCTTAAAACATAGGATTTCAATCCTCTACCTCTCCCAAAATCATTGGTCTTTTACTACAGTGACTAAAAATAAAGAAAAATCTAAAAATACATTTTCTATCTATGAGTTCAGCTCTTCATATGAATATACCTGTATATTACATTATATTATGCTATCCAAGCTTTGTAAATGTCATATAAAAAAGGATTCTTTGAGCTTCAACAATGACTTAAAAAGAAACTGACTCATGCAGCACATGCTACACCCTAGTGTTTCTGCCACCCACCCGGACAGGCTTGAAAAGGATGAACTCGGTGTCTCTATTGGCCAAGTACAAGGACATGCTCTGTAAAGTGCTTGGCAGCTTGCTCTTCATCACCCGGTAGGTTGCCATCACTATATCGTTGATCTTTGCTGAAAGGAGAAAAAAAAAGTACTAAGGAAAAAAAAAGAAAAAAAAGAAAAATATTGACATGCCCTCGAGCATGCGCTCTACAAGTTTTGATGAATTGCAGTTTGATGCCGGTGGCCTTTCCGGAGATAAAAACCTACCTGGCTGTGCCCAAGGTTGCTGAGACAGACTGTATGTGGGACCCCCCTGGATGGCCATGGTTTTAAGAGCTGCAACCTGAGTGCAGACACAGTCAAAACAAAATAATTCATAAGGACTTAATTTGCACTAGTGGTACTGTGACTCATGCAGACAACCACAAGAACTAAGTCATCTAGCCTTTTCAGTTCAGGCTTGTATCAAATAAATAGCAGTTTTCATATAAATGATAACAGAAAACTGAGTATTGTGGGTAGAGAGATTAACAAAAGCAACAGAATCACTGCATTGAAAGCATTAAGAACACAACAGGATACACACATGCATAAAAAAACTAGCAGCAGAATTAGATATCCTAGTGGAAAAAAGGCATTTTATCTACAGTTGTCAGACCTTCAGTGATCAGTGAATAAGCGAATTATTTTTTTATTAAAAGGTTTTAAAGGTAAAGGCTGAAAAACTGAAGGTCAGGATGTTCTGTCGTTGCCTGAGGCTAAAGTCGGCATTCGCTTTAGCAGTTACCTTGGTCAGAAATTCTTCAAGGTTCCCAACAAAGATCTGAGTCTGCTGCTGAATGAACTGCTCACAACTGAACTTCAGGTGTCGGTCCACATCCTTCTTAGAGTCAATGTAGTGCTCCTTTATCTCTGGTGTTCCCTAGGGGCCACAGAGTAAAAGGGTTTAGTACTATCAAGTGGTGGTTCCCTTGGCAGGTGCTATCAAAGTGTATGAAGTGTATGGTGTGTTTTAATAAAAAAAAAAGAGAAAAAAATAAATACACCACCTCCAACAAGAATTCAAGTATGGCGTTGTGACTGTTGAGTCGGAAGAATTTGGGAACAGCCTTGGGGTTCAGGATTTTGAAGGCAGCGTCTTAAGAAAAAAGAACAGAGATTAAATCTGGGCTGGGCTGTAGAATGAGAGTGCCCTCTAGTGCTACAAATTCAACATGACCTTGAATGAGATAAGGTTGATAGGAAGAGCGAATCTGCCCCGGTGAGCCATCGGTTAATGTACATTATGGTGTTGGATTACACTGTAATTTCCACATTAATTGTTGCCATCGGTGCATGTGATAGGCACAAGTTGCTTAATGAGCATGAGAATGTAATGACTGGCTTTATGGAGCTGAACACCAATGTTCCCCTCCACCTTTAATTATCTTACCCCGGGTTTTCTTCAGGTCCAGTGAGATTTCCTTGATGGCAAAGTCGGTGTGAAATGGAGCAATCTGTTCACGCATTATTAGCAGGTGCTTGATCAGGAAAAGTTGCCCATCTACTTGCGTCTACAGAAAAATGATAGCACACTGTTAAAAATCCACACTGTTGGCTGCCGATGCTAAAAGGGCATCTGCTGACTATCCCAGCTACAGTGAACATAAAAAGCACATGCTTAGAGGCGATAAGGGAATATGTCTAATTAATAACTCCTGATTAACCATAGCTGGAAAGGGACATATTATCGTGACAAAAAAAAAGAAGGAAGCTGAAACCATTTATCGCTCAGCTAGTGACTAAAACATTGGAAAAAGACATCATCAACGTTGGGAGAAAACATGTCCTCTGAGATTGATGTTGCTGCATTAATTTGAAGTTCTGGGGTTGAAACAGGCCAGTTACCACAGATATTGACAGCAAATTTGAAGATGCCAGAATAAATAGGATGGTCTGCTGAACGCTTTGTAGAGCATAATAAAGCAGCCGTTAAAATAAACTTTAAATGACATCCCAGCTGCTTTCGTTAAATATCCTATTGCCTGAAGGAATTTAAATGAAAGAGAACACGTTTTAATTAGAAGGGAACTGATCTTATTTACTATGACAAAAGAAAGGGACATTTCCAACTATTTTTGATAATAATAGAAAAGAGAATACAAAAATCACACTCTACTCTTAAGCATATGTGCCAACCTTGTTTTTAAGGATGATATCAGAGGCTTTAAGCAGCGACTGGATGCAGGCAGATAAGGCTTCTTGGGATAAACCCTGGAAAACTGCTCTCTGTAAAAAAAACAAAAAAACAAGACACAATAAGCAACACAGGAAAATAGACATGCAAGAGTGTATGGAACTGATGCATTACAAATCAATATTTTTGCAAGTGATAGAAATTGAAAGCTCACATCTATACATCTGTAAAGCTTGGACAGACAAACCAGCGTTCGTCTGACAGTAGGGTACCACATGCCATGCAGATCAGCAGGGGAGATGGAGGTCTGTAGGCGTGATGTTTCTACATTCCCTGTATTCATCATTAAACCGGAGGAGAGCCATCAAGCAAATGACAATATAAACAAAAGTTGTAAAAAAAAGTGCCAAAAATCTAGAAATACATACCAACATTACTATTTCTTCTGCCATCAGGGTCCTCAAGCTGAACATCAGAAAACGTGGTTTCTTGTGACATCTGCTTCATCTGCTCTTCCTTCAAGCTCTGAGCAATTCTCTATTGATGTCAAAGAAACAGACATTGAAGAGTTAAGGGATATAAAGTGATAGATAATGGAAAGACACTCACATTTGCTTTAATGGGAGGTCTCTGGGTTTTTTGAAGGTTAAATTAACATAAAATAAAATTCAAACTTGCAAACCAAGACATTAATATGCAAAGAAATATCAGAGTGTACGCTAGCTCTTGACATTGAGAAAATAGCACACAAACACACTTAAAGGGCTTTCAAACATTCGTCAAAGACTCAAAGGCATATTTTACTACAAGTGTAGACATTCACAGCCTTCCGAAACCTTGAAGTTACATTATTCACCTTCACATCCGTTTCACTTTGGATAACACCAAAGCACTTTAAGTTTGCGGTTACTTTTTGCCACATTAATCAGACAAACAACAATCTTAACAACAATCAGCAATCAATTTCAAGAGATTGCAGATGATGTAACCTGACACACCAGATGATTTGCTACACAGACCCATCAGAGTTGTCCTTGTAAACTGGCAGGCACTTTCAAAAAGTACAATAAAAGCAGGTGATAGGATGAAACATCTATCTATCACCTTTCATCACTGTTTTACTTTGCGACGGTCATTGGTCCTACCCACCGGTGGTTCTGACACGAGCACATAACTTGAAGCCTGACTTAGATGGATTCTCACATGATCTCACGATGTTGTGATTTTGCAAATCCAGCTGCCTCTCAAGGTAAGAGATTTTTTCTAATTTTGATCAATCTTTTTAAAACATTATCTTAAGACTCTGGGAATTTGTGATGGCCATTTTTCACTATTGTTTACATTGTACATGTTGTGTGAAGCTGGTTGAGTAGAGGCCGACTGATTACAACAGGTTAATGTTTTCTCTCCGAAGATATTCAAAAATCCCTTTCAGAATACAAGATTTACCTCCATCATCTCCAGTTTTTCAGGATAAGCCAGATCTCCTGGAGCTGGGTTGTAGCCTGTGATATCAGTCTGGATGTAAATGTGAGTCCTGTAGACCAGTCTCTCCTGGACATCCTCCAGCATCTGCTTCACTACTGCATCAAAGGCCCCCAACTGAGATGCTACATAAAGACACACACACACACAGGTCAGTATGCTGTTTGAACCAATTTTAAAATCATAACAACCTTTCTGCATTGCAGCACGAGAAGACTTCATGTTTCAAAGAAAATGTTATATTCCTTTTGTTTTCCAAAAGTACATGCTTCCTCTGGAGTTAGTCTTCTTACCCACTACCCCAGCGCCCCTTTGTAATTCTGGATGAACAACTTTAAAAATTGACGACCTGAATCCAAAGTAATGCATCAGTGATCCTCTATAGTTTTTGTTTTGTTTTTGTTCGCTAAAAACGGCAGAATTTTACATCAATGTTAAAAATCTGTCAAATATTCCTCACTGATAAAAATAATCAATCAATCAATCAATCAATATGTATTTGTATAGCACCAAATCACAACAAAGTCATCTCAAGGCATTTTACACGTAGAGCAGGTTCTAAACCATACTCTTCAGGTCTTAATTTTAAAGAGACCCAACATTCCCAAATAAGCCCTGATGATGCATGTAGATACTTTTAAGTGCCTAATTTTCATTTATTTTTGAAAAGTATATTTTTCTTCTTTATTTTGACACAAAAAAAACCCCAAAAAGTTCCAGTAATTTCAAGTGAAAGACAATTTCGGAGCAAAACAAACTTCATCATTGAAGTCAACAGGTGTCCAAGTTTGTCATTGTACTGTATCAGCTGGATTTTGGTAACACAATTTCAAACACCCTATGTTACATTTGACAAACTGTGAGGAGAACAAAAACTCCCAACATACCATTGTTATGAACGTGGTCTTCTAGCATCTCATTCTTGAGAATGCTGCAGAGCTCGGAAAGAGTTTCCAGGTGGATAATGTGGATGATAAGAGGCCGGAGGACATCGTACAGGGACAGACATAACTTCTCCAGCAGCTCACTGTCAGAGATAAGGGACACACTTATGGCTAAATATGAATTGCAACATGTTTTTTTTTTTGCTGTTAGATGGTTAAACAATGCATTTACCCATGGTGTTTAAACTGGTATTCATCATACACTAAACACATCATACACTCTGAAGCGTCACGCCTTAGACAAACAAACTGCACCTGTGTGTGTAATAAAAAGGTAGATCCTGTAGCCAGTGAGGTGGGTGCTACTCACTCTAGTTTGGGTGTAGGTTTTGAGAAGAACTCATTAAATAGTTGGTGTTCGTCCTGGCACACGTGAACCATGAAGGCACAGCCACTGCGAACCTGCACAAATACACATAATGATCATCTGCTTCAGTGCCTATAACTATAAAACACTTTGCTCTGGTTCACCTTCAAACAAGAAAACATGTCCTCCCTCATAAATGACGCAGGCACACATTACGGCCATCCTTAACAAGATGAATAACCTTTCCAGTTTTTTTTTTTTTTAAAGCTTGGACAGGTGCTGTGGCTGTTATGACGTATCATTGCATTGACCTTTAATTACAGCATCCCCATCAAGCCAATTAGTGTGTGGTGTTTTTAATTGCCAGAACAGTATTTAAACACATAGTCTGTCCCGGTGCTGAAATCGAATCAGTTACGGCTGAAGTCACACGTTAAAATGAAACTACTTCACTATTAATACATTGGATTTTCAAACACTGGCACTACATCAACACAATAGCTTTACAGATGAGGTATGACTGGGTATACACAAACAACACCAATGCTCCGCACACAGCAATTCAATTGTGAACAAAACAGGAGTAGGTTTTGGATACCTGCTTCACACAATCTAAGGTTATACTCATTTATCATGTGCACAGCTTAGTGTCTGTAACAAATGTTCCAGAAAATATCCTAGAGTCCATACTGTGCATTCTCTGCAAGCTCAAATGTCACCTGACTACATCCAAAGGGCAACTCTGCTTTGAACAAGTCATGCCTTACCAGAGCACAGTGGTCTTTGCTGTTTTGGTTGGTCAGCTCAGTAATGGTGGATGTGATGCTGGGACTGAGGAGCTGCTCTCTCTGGTCCAGGTAGCATTGGTGGATTTCATCTAGGAGCTGAGTGTATCTGCTCACATCAATATATGAGGAGGGATTAGTTAGGAGAAAATCTAAAATACACTAGGTTGCTTTTTTTTAATTCTGGATAAATAACAACACTCACTCTGGGATCTTCTCTGCCCGCTGTTCTATCTGTTCAATCAGTGACTGAAAGCGAGAGAAAAACAGTCAGTGTGCCCCTGTGCTTATCTGTGATTGTATTACAGACAACTCTCTTTGCTTATTCTAGGGGTAACAAAAAACACATTATACTCACTCTAACTTTAGGTGCAACTGCTCTAAACTTAACGTAGTAAAGTGTAAATGCATTGTCTGCATTGGTCAAACCCATCGGATCCTGAGGAGACAAAAAAGAAAATAGACTCAAGTACTGATACTGGATTAGACACATAAACCTATCTACTGTATGCCTCTATACACATTGTAATTATTAAGTGTTCTGCAGGATTTGTGTCTTTTCTTACCCTTTTTGTTAACTGGCCTGTGAGATTCTGCATAGTGTTCACAATATGAATCTTCATGAAGTGCATAGCTTTAGAAAGACATTGTTTAAACTTGTTCAGATAAACTGGATAGTCCTTGAAATTGGGCTGCAAACAATAAAAAGGTAAACAAGTGTTAAGACAGCTTTCATAGATGACACATACAATATATAATCCTACCTATAGATCATACTACAGGTATTAGCACGTTGCAGTTATAGATTTTTGATGACACACATTTCTTAAAACTGAAATCACTGTTTCAAAACCCTTCATGACAAATCTCAAGAATAGTTTTCTCACTGTAATACTGTAGCATTTTGTACATTTATATCATGTTTAAAAAACTATTATGACAAAAAATCATGTAAATTAGACTGCAATTATCGGGGGGGGGGGGGGGGGGGGACACACAACCCCAAAATCTTTTCCTCATGGAAGTGGACAGTGTGTTTAGTTTTCTTGGAATTACTTTATTTTAGAAAAGTAAATCTTCTGAAGTACACTGCAGAATTTCTAATTCATTAATGTAAGGTTGCACAAGCGACACAGTAAATAGGTACCTTTATTTGTGTGGCAACAGAATCTTGATTTATGCAATAAATAAATAGATAAATCTAAAATTTAAAAAAGCTATTTCAAAGACAAGACTGATATATATGGTAATGTTAGTGGTTGTGGTCAGTTTTCATGTTGGGAGACAAATGTCAGTGTCATTGGAGTTATTGTACGGGTTGATTTTGACATGTATGTATGTCAATGTTTTGGATTAATGCTTTTTAAATGTGACATTAAATGTGCTGAGCTGCTCGTTGGTAAAGAGAGCTGTGGTGAGAGTTTTGAAAAATTCAACTCAGAGTGTGACCAATTGTAACAAAACTGTATAACATCGAACAGTATCATGTCAGACTGATGGGGGGGCAGGGGTCATGAACAAGCTTTCAACAAGCTTTTCAAGGTATTCAAAACACTGACTACCTAAAACATTATCTAGGGTTTCAATACTTTTTTTTATCATTCATTAGTCTAAAGCAAGATGAGATCTGCACAAACAGAACAGAAATGTTGTTTAAAAGTGAAAACTACTTACATGCGAAGAAACATATTCAATGCAGTCATCCAGTTTTGACAGCATTGGTATAAAACCTTCGCTATTTACAGACAAAGTCGGTGAGTTCAGTTTCTGTGAAGACAGAGAAAAAAAGCTAAGAATGAAGCTTTTGCTATTCATTACAATCTTCCAGCTCTTGGTATTTTAAATCCAAACTTTTTATTTTTTAACTTGGCAAAGTCAGTACTGTGAGAAATGTGTTTTTAATTTGATATAAAAAAACCTCATTTATAACTTTGACTTGTATTTCAAAGGTTTATACTGTAGGTCAGACAAAATCTTATGTCCCATTCAAGGAAAGAAAGATCAGTGATAAAAAAGTAATAAAGTGGGACTATTTTTTAGTATATTTAGTGACTTTGGCATTTATGTCTAGACACATTATCTTAAAATTCTAAACTAAGGGAATAAAGCCAATATTCAAGTGTGTCTTACAATAAAGTTTCCACACAACGCTCACATTTTGTGGTCAAATGTTTCATGATGACAGACAAACAAAAAAGCCAGCTTACCGTGTTTATGTTTTCTAACTCATTAAAATATGACAGTTTCTGCTGAATGCTCTCTGCCAGGTCAACAAGCTCTGCCTGCAAACACACAAAACAACAAACCACAGTTGACACAATACAGCATGACAGTTTCATTCCGACTCAAGTTCCCAGTCCAATCTACATATATTTACCAATATGAGCACCTATCTGCAGGAGTTGCAAGAAACGACAAAGAATGAAAACTGCAGAGTCAAGAAGATATTAAATATACCACAGAGGGAATGAGCCTCAGGCAGATTCTTTTGACCTGCTGAAGGTTTGCTGGTGTTTTTATAATCAGACAAGCTTTTAACCATGACATGCTGTTCTAAACTAAATATTGTGTATTGTATTACATCTGCAGTGGCTCCTTTGGGTGTTTCCACAGTTGTTTTTTAACTATTCAGGAAAGATCCAGAGTCAAGATTGTGTATTTCTAGGTTTGGGAGGTAGGTTCAGATTCATAAATACTAATCAGTCTGTTGTGGACTATTAGAAAAATTCATTGACTTCATTATTTGAATATTTACCTTTGAGCAATCAGTTTGTCATGTCAGTAAAGCTCTGGTTTACAGTTGATAGGACAGCGTGCCACCTACCTGTTCTTTTAGGAGCTGTTCACAGGCCTCGTGTAATGTGCCCGTCTTATTGGACACGAACAGGTACTGTTTCTGGAGGGAGTCCAGCTGCTCCAGAGCTGCACTGACATCTTTGAGAATAGCGTTGCATTGTTCCTGGTAGCAGTTTAGATCATCTCTGGTTTTCCTGAAGGGAAAATAGATATCTGTTTGTTTAGCTGAAGACAGACAATGCAGTGAATCCAACTAATGATATGAATGGCAGTGTGACCACTATGAGCAGGATGTACTCTTATTTATGGATGAAACTTTCAAGCACATTATATTTCTGATGATGTCAATTTTCTGTCATAAGTCTTTCTTTTATTCCTACTCTGTAGAACAAACTGCCTGATAACTTGACATCTGTCACATCTGTGCCAACCTACAAAATTAAACTACATTCTCACATTTCTATTTTCACAGACGAACGATAAGTTGCTACGGTTACGTATGTGGGGTTGACAAAGGTTATTTACTTTCTTTGAGTAAGATGGTTCTTTGCCAATCCATGTAAATGTAACACATACTGAGGTTAATTATAATTATGTGTTACTATAAATAAAATTTCCTATCATTTCTTAAGTAGTTATTTACCGATTAATTTATTTAAGTAACATTTATCTAAACCTGTCCTCCACTAAACAAGCATCTCACCAATGTAGAGCTGCAATGATTATTCGATTAATTGATTGGTTGCCAACTATTAAATTACTCTTCAGCTGTTTTGATAATTGACTAATCTTTTGGAGTCATTCCTTAAGAAAACAAAATCTATATTATCTGGTTCCAGCTTCTTAAGGCTGAATATGTTCTGGTTTCTATGAAGGTTAACTCTTTAAATTCTGGACTGTAGGTCAGGACAAAAGAAGACATCTGAGGACATCATCTTAGACTTTGGGTAAATCTAACAAATTAATTAATTGAGAAAATAATCAACAGATTAATCAATAATAAAAATAATCATTATTAGGGATGTACCGATATGACTTTTTCAGTCCTGCTACTGACACCGATACCTGGGCTTTGAGTATCGGCAGATAGTGAGTACTGATCCAATACCAATGTGTAGAACACTGTGCTGAAGAGACTGGCATGATCTAATTTTATGTATGAGGCAAAATCAGGCTTGACTTTAACATCACTTTACTAACTAAAACAATGTCTACCAAATAAATACATAACTAGATTTACTGAATTCTCATATAATAACATAAGGGTTTCTGATACTAGAAGATTGTCACAGATACCCGATCCAGCTATACGAGTCAGTATCAGACCAATATCTGCATCAGTATTGGTGCATCTCTTGACTGAATCACCTTTAACATGAACGCACCTGTATTTTGCACTGTCGTCCTGGTCCATGTTTGCCTGTAACTTGGCAAACCAGGCAAAAAACTGCAAAACAAATTGGCATAACATTACATTACATTAAAATCCATGCATTATCATTGTGGAGTTCTATGTCTGACTGGATACAGCGTCTATAAGGTCACCTGTTGTGCAGTTTCTATCCTGTCACTGTCCATGTCGAGCATCTGAAAACCCTTGAGCAGGACGTCCTCTGTTGAGGCGGGTACAGTAGCTGTAAATGGGGACTGCAAGGACCGAGAAGACAGGCTGCACAGGTCCTCGATTGGTAGCTGCGAAAAACAAAACAGTCAGGGGCTGTTTGAACATTCATGTTGTGTGGGTGCCTGACGTGGCGCAGTGCAAGTTAACTTGCATTCAGCGACACATGAACATTAATATCCTGTTTACGGAGCAGGGAAATGTTTACACACAGCGTCTGGGTTTAGTCCTCCTAGCTGGTGCCATAAAGTCAGTTAGCAACACTGTTAGCTGTTTAGCTGGAGTTACATCTCACCTCTGACGGGATAGAGAGCGTTTCAGCCGCGGCTCGAATCTCCAGCACAGAGTCCATTTGTTTCTCTGTGAGGGGAGCCGTGGCATCCGTGCGGCGATCCCATAACGAGAGCTTCTCCCGGGTTTCTTTATCTGTCAGATCCAGGAGGGACTGGTCTGTGAACGCCATCGTCACTCTGGACAGCCAGCACCAACGTCAGCAGGTCAGCAGCAGCAGTAGCAACACACCATACTTCCTGTTCCGGTACCGTAGGCGGGGTTTGATTGAGGATACGGTCCAGATAGTTAACCTAGATCTGCTGAACTATCGCGAGATTTTCACGCGTTGGCTCTTCATTGTGCGTGTTGCACAAAATATTGAAGTCTATTATATGGAAGCCCACTGCCACCAATACTGCCACCGATACTTTCTCAAAATAATGACTTATCTCAAAATAATGAATTAGTATCTAAAAAATAAGGTACTATCTCAAAATATTGACTTAGTATCTCAAAAAAATGGGAAACTTTTTCAAAATAATGACTCTTATGACTTAGTATGAGATACTTAATCATTATTTTGGGATACTAAGTCATTATTTTGAGAAAATATCGCATTATATTGACTTACAGGATATTTTTTTATCACACTAGGCTTCGATAGGTTAAGGTCTGATTAGATTTAGCCACAAAAAACCCCTCTGTAGCCTATAGCTATGGTTAGAGAAAGATAATGGGTTGGGTTAAATGACCACTCTTGCGAGATGTTTTGAAAATCTAGGGTTGCAATCTACACACGATCCTCGAGGATATTTCATACAGGTAGCCTATTTTAGTTGGCATATGCTTGTCTTCTTTATTGTTTGGCCCACTTCTGTAGCTACGTGTAAAAATTGAGAAATCAACGAATCATCTTCCTTAGATTTTTTTTTTCTTCTTCTGACCTCATTTTGTACACAACATGTACAAAATGTATTAAAGTGGTAACTCTTCCTTCTATTGGCAACAAAGTGTAGCTACTTCCACATTTGATGTGGGTGACAAAATAACCAAATGATCATGTTTGTCATTATACCAAATATGAAAATAACTTATAACTCATTTGTTTGCCAAAAATACTCCAGAGTCAAAGAAATGAATACTATGTTTGTCTGCACATCTTTGTGTTATAATAATGAATCATGTTGAAAAAGATTCATCTGGTTTAAATTGTAAAACAAAGATAACTGCTGGAACAAAATAGTTTTATATTGTTTTATAATCTTTATTATCCTTATTCTGATTGTTTCCAAGGGCAATTTCTTCTTTCTTTCTTTCCTTTCATTTGACTGGATTTACTTAAATCACCTGAATGGCAGCTTGAGCCCATAAAAATATTAAAATGTTAACATTACAAGATAAATATGTGATTGAGACATTTCCCGATTGGGATTATGCCTCTACTAGGAAATTAATTTATCACAAAAAACATACAAATCCAGCAGGTGGAGCCTTGAGGCATGTTTTAATACTCCAAATAATGTTTTTTCTGCAATTTCTCATTATGTCTGCAAATTAGTTGTTGTATTTCTCTTAGTACACACTCTGAGTGAACCATCTGACAGGCTTGTAGTAGCTAAGCGTTGCATTTACTCACTCAACAAATTTTCTTAAATCCCAACAAACAAGAACTTGAACTTAAACATCTGCCACTCTACTGTCTATCTTTGTGTGGTCAAATGGAGGCTAAAACAAACTTCATGTCAGTCAAGTCTGTTTTAATGTGTTCTTTTCTGTCTATCTCATAATGGAAAGCAGATACAAGACCAATATATTGACAGATGTTTTTTGTTTCAATATACTAGCGGTGATGAAAACAGCTCAATCAGTTGTCCATTGTCTTATTTTCTACAACATGTATGTGTGTGTATAATTAAATAAAGCAAAACAGAAATGTAATTCATTTTGTGCTATGTATTGGCGTGGTTTTAATGCATTTTTAACTAATATTATGCAGTATATTAACGTATTCACCCCAACCGATCCCTACATTAGGAACACATTTTTATTAACTCAATCTTTTTTAATGAAACTGTTCCTTTTTGTCTAAATCACTTTTCAAAAATAGCTAAAATTCAAAACAGGAATTATGTATACGAATTATTGTAATTTCCTTCATGACCTCCAGTGTTTGTTAATATACAAAAATAATGACATCTCAAAATCCAAAAAATCCTGGTGACAGTGAACGGAGGAGGTTGTGTTCACGTATTGCAGTCCTGTCTGCAGGGTGTCTCACGGGGAGTTCACACAGAGTTCATTTTTTTTTCTTCTTTGTTGCTCTTGTCTACTTTAGTTGAAAGGAGACGCTGCAGAATTCGAGCCATGTTACACTAGTACAAAAAGGGATGTCAGAGAAGATCATGTCAGAAGTTGTATTTTGGCTCGGTGTAGGTCAGAGTGAATCCTGTAGAGCAAGACTGACACTCTATTCTTCTGGTGTTTTCTTTTTATGGTGGTGTTGTTAGGGTTTGTTCACACTTTAATGATAGTTCATTTGTAAATTAGTTTAAGCAAATATATTAAATTACCATCCAACAAGACACATTTTACACATTTAGTACCTTGTAAAAAAAACAGAACAAGTCACACTGATAATCAATTGAAGTCATTTTATTACATCTTGTCACAGAGAAACTTAAATGTGAAAATTGTGATGCTGTGGAGATGAATCATCTCATGATGCTGGACTGTTCAAGAGCATTTACAGATACATATTTGAGAAGACTGACTTTAAATTGACATTTCTAAGAGCAATTGTTAATTATTTAAATGTGATCTATTTCATTGGGTGTTTTTGTCCATATAAAAAAGTAGACAGGGGAACATTTTATGGTACAAGTGGCTTAGAAATACATTTTATAGTGGAAGGCTTTGTTTTCTCAAAGTGCTAAAAATCTTTCAAAAACATTAAAAAATATCCTATAACACAATTTTCCAGAAACATTAGGATCAAAGACTTCCTGTCGCACAGACGTCTCCTGTTGTTTGCACATGAAGGTTTATCATTACCCTTTACAACACATGAATGGAAAAACATATAATGTGAATTTAGAAATTAAAAATGAATTGATGACCATCTCCATGTCTTTGAAATGATAAGCAAACCTTTAAAATGGTCCAGCAGAGTAATGTATAGTACATAAATGTGCAAAGCAAATTAATACATCTACAAATGCTTGTAAATCATTTCTTAAATACTTCCAAAAATATCAGTTAATTTTAACAAAGGCTTGATTGGGAATGTACACCTGGACTTTTAATTGCATCTCGTTTGCTTTTTTTTTTTGTAATTCAGCCAACAGTATGGGGGCACAGTCAAAGAGGTGCAAGTGCAGGCATTCTGGTCTCTTTTTGGGTACACAAAGAAAATCCAGCAGGACACATTTTGTCAGTTGTTGTAGTCTGTCCCCTCTAAGTGATCTGGAATGGGAAGTCCAGTGAGGATTGTTACACATCTGTTCCACACGTTGAACACAGGGCAGACTGGCTGAGCAAAGGTGACGTCGAACGTATGCAAGTGCTGAGAGCCAACTGCATCGTAGAAAGACAGAGATCCAGAGTCGTAGTCCAACAATATTCCGAGACGCCTCAGGTGGGGTGAGGGCTCGATGGGCATCTCCTTACTGTTGTGACGCACTACCCACGAGTTGTTACAGCGAGACAGTACCCAGGAGGCTGAGTTTTTGCCAACCCACTCGTGTTTTGGTGCTGACTTGTAGGCGATGCCAACTGCAAACCTGCATGAAGGACGGAAACAAAATGTCATAAATACATTTGTAGCATGGTAACTCTGAAACAACATAATCCAGCTGTTGGGTGTTTTTACCATGTGCTTCCTCCTATCAGAGCCTCCCAATAATGGCGACCACTGTCAATATAGACATTCCCTGTGACACCGTAGCTGCTGTGGCTGGAGAAGCGGTCTTGACTGTGGCTCTTCTTAGATGATGTCTCGTCTCTCTCCACAGTCAGGTTGTCATGGGACAACCTCAGCTTCCGGTGAGCAGACTTTGGATCCAATTTGAATGGCTGACCTTTAAGAGAGACAAGCATGTGAAACTTTTTTAAATGCTGGCTTGTAAAATGAATGACAGTTCTCAGTGTTTTTTTAATGCTACAATAAATTCTATGCAGTTGCTGAGCTTGACATACTGTTGGTCTTGAGTTTCCCTGGTTCGCTGCTCCGGTTTCCAGCCTGGTTTATGGCCTTCACTATGAAAATGTACTTGGTGCCACACTGAAGCCCGTGCACAGTGTAGTGATTTTGCTTGATGTTTGGCACTATCATCCAGCTATCAGCAGAGTTACACAAACCTGCAGTCCAGACAGACAGAAAGTCACTGACAAAGAACGAACCAATTTATCATTAAAACTCTTGAGGTTGTGACTCATTCAGCATTTAAAAAAGAAGTAAGACAATACAACGTGATTGTATGCAGTGCTTTTTGTCTCATCAAATACAGTGGCATTACCACTCATCCACGGATACTTGAGCACTGAGGCACATGTGAATAAATTGCCAGATGATTGAGCATGTTGTGACCTTGTTAGAGCATTCAATTCAAACACTCTCATTTCAAACCAGAGATAATATCAAGCTTATGATGTGCATCTGGATGTAAATCCAGTCTGACTAAGCTGTTATTTTTTCTCAATATCCTCTTCTAGACCCTGCAAAAATGGCAGTATATTTTGCCAATGTCTCATTACCCATAAGAGCATGAATAGAATGCTCCTCTCCTGCTGCTTCAATATAATGTTATGTTTGGGCATTGTAACACAGCCACAAAACAATTGAAAGCCCCTCACTGAAATCCCTTTCAAATCCCTCTATCACATTGTCATGTTTTCCTCCACAAACATTCCCACTGCACTTCAGAAAGAGACTTACTGACAACATTAGACTGGCTGGTGAAGATGGCGTACTGAAGTTCATATGACACAACAGAGAACTCATCATCAGATGTCCAATGAACTGTAATTGTGTCATACGAAGCCGTGCACAATTCCTCACGGATTACTGGTGGATTTGGCGCTGCAATCGGAAAAACAAAGACATATGCTGATATTTGAAGACAATGATCAAAGTTGAGTGGATGCCATTGTGCAAAACAAAAAAACAACAGAAAAATAATCATAATGTGTTGCACAGACAGGTGGTGGTAAATCACACCACCACCCTTATTCTAACAAGTGTAATTAAGATGGGTTGCAGTTCCTCTAGCTATTGTAGCAACAGCCCCCATACAGAGTTAAACACACTCTCCACAACAGGCACTAAGCACCAACAATCAAACCTATTTTATTCAGCAAAAAGTAATGCTTACCTACAGCCTAACATTTGTAAGTTTTTTTGTTTTCAATCACTTGCTTAGTTTAGCACTCTCACCTGCGTGAAATATAAACTCCCTAGCCAAAGCCTTTGACTTGTATGAATCCATAATTCAAAGTAAAAAATAATTTCAAGTTTGTATAGAGGAATCCATCATTTCATCTAAAATTATAAGTGTGTAGAATTATAGAGCATGTGTGTGGAAAACTGGCCAAATGTTATGAAGCTTAAATAATTTGGCACCACATACTGAGTGAGCAATGGGTAGATTATGGTCATTCACAGATGGGCTTCATGTCAAATAATAAAATATTGAGTACTTAAACTGCAAAACATTTACCTGTGAGGTAATCCAAACTTTCTAGCATTTTCTTCTCCCTCGTGAAGTCCAAAGCAAAAGTATCAAAGGTGTCATTTAAGTTTATTTCAGGTAACAGGATTTGAGAAGACGCCGTTGCCATAGAGACTCTGTAATACAGAAGTAAATTATGAGGCGTTGTCACTTTTATGCACTGTATTTATCCTTTGCTGATAGTGTTGACTTTCACCGTTGCCTCACCTCTCACAGATGCTTTTAGCTGTCTGAAGGAAGCGAGTGTGGTCTGTCTCCTTGAGGGTTTGGTCGGCCTGAGTGATGAGGGAGGAAGATCTCTCAATGCACTGCTTGCAGCTGGCTATCTGCTGGGCTAGTTTCCTCAGTCTAATAGCCTGGACAGAAATAAAAGATATGCCAGATAGATTAATAGCTTGGTAAATAACCAACCAATGTGCTACCTGGGAGGCACCAATATACCTGCCAGACGCTAGATTAGATTTTTCCTTACCAATTTGAAAATCCAACTGGAGAAAAATGTCATTTACACCTTTGATCATTTTTTTCAGTTGTGTAATACCCTCAAGACTGTGAGCTTCAACCTGTTCAATAAGCTGGCATTAGAGTTGTGTTTACGAAGCATCTCTCATTACACACCGGGAATGTGACACACGCACACACACGCACACACATATCAGGCCATGGTCACTTTTGTGTACATTACATAGACTAACATTCATTTCCTGGAGACTTAGCCTTATACTTGCATCACCTTAACTTAACCTTAACCTTCACCACTGACCCAAAAATCATCTTTTTCTCAATTGGGGACACAGCTTTTGTCTCCAACTGGACAAGCTGTCCAGTGTTAAGTCTGAAATGTGTCCCCAAAAGTAGCCAGAGAGAGACCACATACACATTCACACCCATCTCCACCCTCATAGACGGCTACCACAAACTCTGCTGGTAGAAAAAAAAATTATAAACAAAGATTTAGCATTTATTTATCAATATTTGTAACATTCAACATCTGTAAATTTGTAAATGTGTAAACTGAATTTAACTAGTGTTTTTTCAAAGTTGTACTTGCACATGTGTCACTTTTTAAACATTAAGCTGCTACAGCTGCTGTTTTCTGGTACTGTTGTTATTTGTTTATTTTAATTACAAGGGAGAAGCCATGCAAAATTTAATTGTGCCTCAGTATAATGACAATAAAGATAATTTTCTTCTAATGCTGCCATAGTAACAAGACTCTCCTACATCCCCCCTCTGTGGCTCATTGGTTTAGTGGCTGATAGCAACCTCAGAACCTGACAGAAGGCACGCGGTGAGGAAGGAAAGAGTCCTCCTCCAGGGAGGCCGATCACAGGAAGCAGGGCTCATCTTACTCTGACACTGAACATGGCACAGCATGCCACGCTGTCCAACATGGGAAAAGGAAGGGAAATCATACAAAAGGCATGACAGATTCACATTAAATGTATGCTCACTGTGGCAAAAGTACCCTAGAGTTGATAAAAGGACAAAAGCACAGGACAGAACAAAGAGAGCATGTTGGTGCAAGCAGCGTGGAAAATGTACAAAACCAAATAAAATACTTTATCCAAACAAATCTGAAGACATGTTGCCATCAGCCAGCTATAGAAGTGGAAAAAAGAGAATAACTTTAAATAAGCTGAGATGTCAAAAAAGCCTCCTCTGAACATTCAATGCAATGTGTGTTTTTTTTCATGCAACTTTAAAAAATAACACATATAATGAAGCCACAGGTTGAATGGTATGACGCACTTTTACTACACAAGCTTATCAATTAATAAAAGATTTAATAACATATGTATACATTTCTAACTGAAATGCAATCTACAACTCGCAATTCATCACTACTGGATTAAAAATGTGTAACTGTAAATTTAAAGTATTTAACTTTTAAAAGAACAGAATGCTCCTTTTGGCGTTAAAAAAATCTACAACCATTCGGGTTTACATCCAAAACGTACTGGACAAACGTAAAGCTTAAACAGATATTTTTGTTTGTTAAAGTAAGGCTTCATTTCCTTTCTGTAAATTCAGTTGCTTTTAAGGCATCATCACTCCTGACTGAGAGTAAATCAAACACCTAGCAAGAAACAACAAACATGTTATTGTGAGGTGTTAACTTCTTTTTCATGTTAATAAAGTTGAGTTATACTTCTGCAATAAAATTCTTAAAATGTTTATCTGTGACAAGCTAAAATATAGCTTTACAGTAGCAGTAGAGAAGAGTGATAAAGTTAGCCAACTAGCTTCAGTAATAAAATAATTTAATTCAGGAATATCTGTCTAACGTTAGCTAACGTTAGCCACCCACAGACCAAGTAAGGCCTTTTTAAGGGGAAACGTGTTAGAGACATTTGTTATTGCTGCATTTTAATAAGAACAGCATGCTCAGATGTTGACTTGTGAGCCCACTTGTCAGCTGCATGGGGTATCAAGGTTATCAAGATACAAAAAATGACAAACAATACCTTTCCCTCCTTTATCTTGGTTGCTATGATTTGTCTTCGCTGCTGGATGATATTAATCAGCAGGTCACACTCTTCAACCAGCTTGTTTTCTTGTCTTGATGCATTTACCTGGATAGGACATAAGTAACAGTCAATAATGGAAGTGTTTTGTAATTTCTAAAAATACTCAATTTGTTGCAAACCACATACATGGTAAATAAGAGCTTTATCTTGTTTGGATGATGAAAACCCACTTTTCAGATACAGTAATTCATCACTGTGTTCATAATTTTATGACTTTTTACCCATGAAATGCCACAGAGGCAAAGAACCCCCACCTGAATGGGAAAAGATAAACAGCCTCACCTCTACGTGTTGGCAGGTTTGGATAAGTTTGCCCATCAGAGATTCCAACTCACTGGTCCTCTTGAGTAGACTGCTGAGGTTGGAATCCAAGGCTTGCTGAAAAACAAAATTGAAAAAGAATAGCTCATTACACCTTGTCCCCCTCATCAAGCTGTAAACAGGTGAATGCATCTTTGGAGGAGAGTTAAGTGAATAGGAACATAAGGTTCATATCTGGCCCGAGCACAGGGGAAGACAGACAATGCTGCCATTGGTTATGACTGTGGCCACATTTGGTTTCTGATTCACGCAGAGACCCCAGTCCTCCCTATGTGCCAAAGATCCCATCATACTGCCTGCTGAGGCCATGGAGCTTAGCAGAGCATCTGCCAGTGATTTGGACCAACTAAACCCCAGCTGTGTTAATCACTGACTCAGATCAAAGGCTTGTGTTTGAAACTTAATCTCTTACTGTAATTGGGTAGCATGATGACTCTGTTCTGTGTTATACAAAATTTGTTTCAATATAAGACAGTAGTCTTCTTGAATTAAGGATTTATAGCACATTAAATTATGCTATGGTTCAAATGATAAAAAAAGTGTGCCCCCCTCAAAAATGTACTGTTATGGAAACATTCACATCACTTACAAATTACTGAAAAATTGGCAGGTGTTTAATACACAAACCAACACATTACATTACACATTACAACACGACATTAAACATCTAAATAATAGGTCCTTTCTTAGGTAGTGACATGACTATGTTTTAAATCAGCCAAAAAGTGCTTGTGTCAAACTATTATTACATCTATTCAATTGTGACTAGATCTATAATTTTATAGTAAGAAAATAAAATGCACTATCCTAGGAATGACCCTGAAACACGTTTAAGAAAAATATGATGAATTAATTGATGTCTTAGATGTTACACATCATAAATGGAATGTAATTCAAGATGTATTTAGCAATCAATTAATCTTCATATGTTGAAAACACAGTGTACATTACAAAACATCCTCCTTCACAAAATGGAATAGGAGTAGGAATAGTACATTTTAATGGTCAAAAAGATATTTTGAACATCACTAAATGCTTTAAAGACATGAACAAACAGGTCAGAGAGAGAGGCCTGCAAAGATCCAAAGCTCGGAGCAAATAGTGGGGAGACCTCTTTCAGGTCATATATTTCACATTGTGATTTCATAAGGTGTGCGTCGCTGTGGACTAAAATAACAGGGGCTTTATTTTACCACTCTCACAAATATGATTTATTTATATAGAAGGAGAGGGGATGAAAGCCATTTCAGATGCTGACTTCCAGGTAAAGGTGAGGTGAGTTCGCAAAACGAACGCAGAGGCATAACATATTCATCAAACTGATGTTGAATATAGCCAAATGTATAAGCTTAAAACTCATCCTTTTTGTAGTTTGAATATGACAAGTATCCCTTAAATAAAGCCAAACATAGAGAGGGATAGCAAATGAAAAAGAGACAGAGAGGAAGCATAAGACACACAGACAGTCCCATTCTTCTACCATGTTTCATGTAGTGGATTTCTCCATGTGCCTAAAATACGTCTTCTCCTGCAACATTAATAGTCTTTTTTGTGTTTGGACAGATCCCTCTAATGGAGTTCTCTTTCCTAAAATCATTAGAATAGCAGCTTCCTTTTGTGTGTGAAAGCTTCTGGTCCCACACCTTTGCTTTGGCCAGTCTCTCTTCCTTCCTCTTTCAGTCCTGACAGGTCACTGTCAGGACTTGGAATTTTGTCCTGTGTCAACATGTGAGATTTGTATCCTTTGTCAAAGTTTGTCGCTTTATTCTGTGAGTGCTACAACTCCTGTTACACATGTGTACGTTTTTTTTTGTGTTGGAGGACAATTAGTGCCCTTATGATGGCTGAATTACATTTAGCTGCTTCAGTTTCAGGATACTGGTTTTGTGGTTTTGTACATGTGGGCTCACTGTCTTGGTTCACTGGAACACTTGAATAAAATAGTGGCATCATTAATGTGACTAGCAACACCTGTGCTTTCGCCGCTATGGCAAGTCAAAATGTCTTGTGAAAAAGGCCTTTTGATACCCCTATGGAGAGAGAGAGAGAGAGAGAGAGAGAGAGAGAGAGAGAGAGAGAGAGAGAGAGAGAGAGAGAGAGAGAGACAAAGAGAAAGAGAAAGAGTACACATACATATTGTGTGTGTATATTTATTTTGTATTTGATTAAGTGGAATACATAATATTTTATATATATTATTTGTTATAGTTAATTGCTAATAAATTAGCAGAAAAGTTATTCATATAGGCTTGTTCAAGTTTCATATGTCACCTCAGTTATAGCAGATACTGCAAAGTGGTGATTTGCAAACATTGTGTACTACTGTATAGCCCAGTTGCCTCCCAATACTTCTCGAAGCAACAATAATCATGAAGTTATAATAATACAAAGCCGTGTGAACATGTTGTTTATCCAAATGTGTGCCTCTAGAGCTGTTAACTTAAAAACTGTACAGACTGAACTGCATGTATTTTTATATCACAGCTCTCCATTTTGCCACCATTACTATTAACAGATATAGTAGCACTATGGATTAATGGTTAGCACTGCAACCTTGAGTTTCATTCATAAATGTCTGCATGGTCTGTCTGTGTTTACATCGCTTTCTTCCTGATATTTGAAGATCTCTGACTCAAATAAAGCTGAAACTTCAAGTTGCCTGTATAGATAAGAATTGTGTCTGTTTATGTGTTAGCTCTGTGACCATTTCACCCTCGGCATGTTGCAATGGTCTCCATCTCTTCATTTGATCATAATGTGAATACATAGACATAGTAAGAGATGGTGGATGGTTAATAATTGATAGAATACCTGATCAGAGTCATGTTATAAAGTGCAAAAACCTGCCTATAGAGATTACTCTGCGTCTCACTTGGCTGCACACATGTGCACGCACTCTCGCCTTTACAAAGTCACAATATCCCTTTGTGTGGAAATGTGGGAAATGTGAGGCACTGTAGCTATAAACATGTATTTGTAAAAATAAACAAATATGAACAAGCTCAGCTGCATGCCACCTGGGTCCTACCCTGCTTGTCATGAGAAAAAACTATCTTTCGCTTCCTTTCTTTTTATAAAAAGATTCTGTTCCATAAGATGGGAATTACTGTTTCCTTTGTCAATGTGATATGAGGTCAGCAAGATACACAAGTAAATAAAAAGCAGAATAAATGCCATTATTAAATTGGATCAAGTAACTAGAAATGTTATAAATCAGAGAAAAGAGAGCATTGCTTGTAAGTCTCTAAGAAGATAAAGCAAACTTGCCTTTGAACACATCCAATATCCAAATGGAGAATGTGCGTTATTAAAGAGAAAGAACAATAACACAATAACTACTACATCAAATAATAAAACACACACAGCAGAATACTACTGTCACATTAATAACCACTGAGACTATCTTCCCTTTACTTTATGTGGCTGACCAGGTGTGCGCAGAATGTATTCTCTCATTTCATTCATTTTGTTGTTTTTCAAACTAGATCGATAGAAACCCTTGATAAGTGACATTTAGGTTTCATCAAATAAATCTGTCCCTGAATGTGGAATTAAAGAAATAATGCTGATCACCTGGTCTGCCTCCTGGTGTGAATGATCACGCCCCACACAGAGAAAGCGGCCAGGAGATTTCTGCACAACGACAGCATGATCAAACAAAGGAGACAGGTTAAGACGGGTCCTCGGACCTATCTTGCCAAATATGTTGTAAAAGATTGCTGTTCCACTGTGATCAAGCATTATGAAAGAAAGGAATAAGCACAAAAGGGGGTTTGAGTGAAACTGTTGATACAGTAAACCCCCTCTTTCGTGAGTCATGCATGAAACACTGTGAGTGTTTGTGAAAACAAAGAGCACCCTCATTTTAAATTTCATGCAGAGAATGCCATGCACTTTAAGATCAATTTAAGATTTTGGCTGGACTGAAAAGCTCAATTCAGTTGGATGACAACTTTAACTTTTCAATAGTGGACATTTTGATCATTTGAGAGAATATGCCTTACATGAATTGTGTTAAACGGCTTGGAGCTAACTTTCTATTTGCCTTGTAGTTAACTATGAAATGATCCCATGACTTCCTCTGCTTTGCCAAAAATCGAACTGTAGCTCACACCTACACTGGAAGGAATGCAGAGCCACCTTTTTTTTTTTTTTAGCAGTAACAGCATCTTGTCATGGCTTATTGATGTTAATGCATCTGCCGAGAGTGAGTATTTCCACTTAACCTGAAACTGTGAAAGCAGTCTCTTGCTTTGACTGTCATTACATTTTAAACTGCCCAAGACAGACCCAGTCCTCCATTTTTCATGAATATTCTTCCAATGCGTTTTACTGGAAGGCATTACTTATGAAAACGTTTATCTTAATTTATGAGTCCATACAGTCACACGCATTATTACTGTGCAATCTAACTGTGTGAGGGAGTCATTTTGTGAAGTTTGTTATTCTGTATTGGTCATCTTACAGTAGGTAGTTTATTGTGTTTATACTGTACTGTTGATTTGCTTGTAGATAATGCTTATGTTCCATTAAATTATTCAGCATTTACTTATTTATAATTCCAAGCAGGACCACATTTTGTTCATTGAGTAGCAGTTTAACATTTTAAACAAAATTATGTCAGAAGAGCACAACTAGCGCAGTTAAACTGCACAGTGATAAAGCAATTGAAATTGATTTCTTTCTTAATACAGACAATAAATAATATACATTGTCAAAAGTTACAGTTATAAGCAACTTTTTAAAATATGCTGACGAATAGTGAGTTATATCACTGAAACCAAGCAGTAGAAAAAGTGTTTTTATGACATAAAAATGTATATTTACATGTATAAAATGGATGGTCAGCAAATTCATTATCAGTTTGTGCACCTTTCATACTGTGATAAGCTGAAAACAGGTTTTGAAAGATTGCAGAAATCAGGTTTTTATCAGCTCTGTGGGTATTGAATTTAAAGTAGGAAGTGTTTGGGTTTTCTTTGTTTGTTTTTTTCAGTGTATTATACTATAGTAAATAGCATTCCTCTTACCACAGATCATTTCTTACCTTGAGTTTATCATATCGGTCACTGAGGGCTGCTACCTGGTGGTCCCGGTGTCGGCCAACCAGCTTACACAAGGCACAGATCAACTGTTCATCTGTCACACAGTACATGTTGACCTTCTCATCCTCATGCTCCAGACACATGAGCCCACGCAGATGGGAGTCCAGCAGTGGCTCGATTAGACGGTGGCCCGTGAAAGGCTTCTTGTTTGGATGGGTGGCTTTGAGACACTCTTCACAGTATGACACCTCGCAGGTCACGCAGGTCTTCACAGCGTCCTGTGGAGGGTCCTGCTCACAGAACTGACACTGCACCCTGTCGCTGGGAGATGTCATGGCTTTGCTGTCGGGGACGGTTCTCTCACGCCGAGTCTCGTTAGGAGAATTAGGTCCACTTAGAGAAGCCTTCTGGTAGCGGTCGATGATGTTCTGCAGAGTTACGTTGCGTTTGAGTCCCTCTAGGCCCCTCTGGTTGAGGGTGATGACATAGCGACAGGTCGGGCACTGGAAGGCGCTGATGGACTGAATTGGCTCACTGGGCGTGCAGTGGGACACTAAGATACGATGGGCACAGTTGAAACAAAGGCTGTGTGCACAGGGCAAGAGCAGCGGGTCCTCAAAAAGCTCCAGACAGATTGGGCAGGTCAGCTCCGACTCCAATGTTTCCATCTTCAAGCAAAACAAAGTGGGGTTGTCAGCGAAATCCAAGGAAGCTGATCAGCTCTCTGCAAAGATGACAAAGACATGAATTAAAAAACTGTGATTACTAAAAAAAGGTTGTGAACAGTTCTTGAATAGTAGTTAATGATCCTTCAACATATCCAGTTTTAGACATTAAGGTTACTTAATGGGAAAAATTGAATTAAATAGACATCATGCATATTTTCTTTGTTATCAAGTGCTTATCACAATATCAAAATGATTATTCTGTCTTGCGTTTCATTAGATTTCCATTGCAAACTAGATGTGAATTATGAATATAAATACTATGTAAATATCTGTAAAAGAAATCTGATTATGGAAATGAAGCAAATTGGGAAAATAAAACAAACAAGCAGGAGAATACTCAAACAGAAACATGTGTCTCCACATTGGAAATGTATCAGAATGTTGGTCTGTTTGGCTGAACTTACAACTTAGAAAATGCGGCAGTGGCTCATTTTAATTTGGCAGAGGAGCAGTCTAGCCTGTCCCAATGTGTTCCACTCTATACTGTAGCCCGCAGGCCAGCAGGCCAGCGAGGACTGACAGCT
The DNA here is from genome assembly GCF_027409825.1 of Scomber japonicus. Classification (NCBI taxonomy): domain Eukaryota; kingdom Metazoa; phylum Chordata; class Actinopteri; order Scombriformes; family Scombridae; genus Scomber; species Scomber japonicus. Next base: position 18,951,209 of record NC_070588.1, read on the forward strand.
CAGCCAAGCAGAAGTCTATTGGCCTGCTTGCTGATGAGTGGAGCTCCACGCTATCACAGACACTAAGCCTTTGTTCATGGCCGGTCAGACACCCCAGCTGCGAGTGGACACACTGTGCTCACAGCGTCTCTCTATGTGAACTCTCTACCTCCACTCATTATGTGTGAAGAAGGCAAAAACTCATTATTAGGACACTCGGGCACAAGTAGCCTTTTGAAGTTGTGAGGATACAGCAATTACCTCTGAGCTACAGACCTGGGTTTGTTCTTTCCATTCTATTCAGATTCAACCATACCGCTGTACTGTACCAGACAAGCAGCAATTGTTGCACTTGTCTCTTGTGAAGGTGATGCATCTGTGAGCCTTTGTCATGATGCTATTTTGTTCTTTACAGACAAAGCAAGCTAGTTGAGGTGTCTACAAGTTATTTTTGAGGCTCAAATATAACCTCTCACTATGTAAACTACTCATAAACCTACACAACCAAGTCTTTGGTACATATATTGTTATTAGAGCTTTTATCATTCATTAATATATTCTTTCTAAAATGTAAGATATTATTAATTTTATTTACTGTTGTACCGATACTGTTGATGAATTATGAACAATATTTAAATAGTTCTTAAGCCATCCATACATATATATATGCTGCAAATAGCAAAACAATGAACTTATCTCTACAAAAAAAAATTAAAGTATGGCAAATGAAACTACTTATTTTTATCCATTAGTTTCTACAGGGTTCTTGAGATACAACACGCAAAGCTATTAGCTACAAATAGCAGTTACTGCGCCTGTACAGGTCTCGTCACACAGGTTAAGACCTAATACAAGCAGGCTGTCCTGAATACAATATGAACAAAGAGCTTTGTATGACAAACACAATGCAAAAAGACATTAATCCTGTGATGTCATCGCCTATGGTATAAAACACCCTGAAGTTTAAGAGAGTTTGTAAAATAACACTGTGGCAAAACTGTGTTACAGCATCAAAGTACATTACGCACTCCTGAAAGCTCCTCCATTCATACACAGTTTACTTTACCCACCGATGGATTTCGCCCCACTTTGCACTGCCGAGACATTGCTGCTGAAGGAAAACTTCTGACCTGAATCATGAAAATATGTTCATGACAACAAATGCACCAGCCATAAACCCCCAGCGTGCTGTAAAGATGAACATCCAGATGGTACAAGTCTCTGCAGCACAGTAATCTTGCAGCAGAGCTGTCATTAGGCAAGAGATTGAGCAAGAGGTAGCAAGCACAACAGGAAAAGTTGCCCGACAATTCCAGGAAAGCCAGCTCCACCTACAGCTGGAGAGCTGGCCAGTACTGGAAGAAGACAAGAGCGAGAGAGAGAGAGAGAGTGTGTGTGTGTGTGTGTGTGTGTGTGTGTGGCTGTGGCTGTGTGTGTGTGTATGTGTGTGTGGGTGTGTGTGTGTGTGTGTGTGTGTGTGTGTGTGTGTGGGTGTGTGTGTGAGAGAGAGAGAGAGGGAGAGCGAGAGAGAGAGAGAGAGAGAGAGAGAGAGAGAGAGAGAGAGAGAGAGAGAATCATAATCAGCAAATAGGCGGAGGCATAGGATTGTACAGAGTCCCAGCTCATGTCCTCACAGGCAGGTTAGTGTCCTCTCAGTGCAGTCCATTCAGAAATTCAAAGCATCAGGATCAGTTTCAGGTTTACTTGTGTGCGTGACTATCCCTCTGCCCCAAGCAGCACAATGCTGTTGACTGGAACTTTTCTTGGCTGGGCCACCAGGGATTCAAAGAGAAAAGCCGAGAGGACACAACATAGCTGAGAGAGAGCAGGACTCATCTGTAAAGTGGGACAGAGGTATGTGCTTCTCTCAGTATCCAACAAACAAGGTGATGTAGAATCAGTTTGTTACATCACCATTTGTTGTCTGTCTCCAGATGTTAAAGATGTGTCTCACAAATATCACAACACAAACACACTTAACCTCAAAATAGGTGAAAGGTAAAACACTGACTGGCTTAGAACATTCCCATCAACCCCCAGAGAGCAAAAACTGAAGCCTGCTCTATGACAGATAAGACAAGAAATGAAGACACTACCTAACATCATCTGCTACATCCAATTCAATCCCATGGCCCTCATGTGGGAATCACAGAGGTACCATCTGCTTACCATGTGCCTCTATTTCCAGACACACCCCCGCTATGCTCCATTTGAATCCTCCTGTCATTCAAAGGAGCCCCCAGAGTGACTATCCTCTCTGACAGACAGATACACACTGTAAATATTAAAGGCGTGCTAAAGTTCAGACAAAGCGGTAGGCGTGAGCTACATTGCTTAGGAGATGCACATGGGAATGTGACTGGTATTCCCTTGGTTTCGTCTATATAGCCTCCAACTGAGAAGGAATTTAGTATCATGTGATTAGCGAGAGGTACTCTGTATATGAAGAAAACCAGAAAAAGAAAAAAGACTTTGAGTAGTTCTTTTGAACACAGTTATCATCTTCCTCTCTTCTGCTCAGAGAATAATCTTTCAGCAGAATATACTGTTCCAAGGGTTTAAACATTTTGTTGTTTTGTTTTGTTGTTGTTTTTTTATTAAGATTGAATAGCATTAGTAATAAGTATATACATATTGAAAAAAATATTGAAAAGTGCTTGTTATAATTTAACGGAGCCAAAGATGATATCTTATAATTAATTATTATTTTGTCAAGTAATAATTATTTTGTCTGCCCAACCATCCAGAAATCAAAGATATTCAGTTTACTATCATATATGAACAAATAAAAACAACAAATGATCACAATCAAGAAGCTGGAATCAGCAAATGTTTGATATTCTTGCTTAAAAATAGACCAAAGCGATTCTTTGATTATTAAAATAGTTGCCATATAATTTTCTGTCGTAATGCCTTCCAGTAGTAATATTCATATGATGGTGATGAAACAGATTCATAGTTGATATTGCTCACTAACAACAGTCAGATGAGCTAAAAAATCTAATGCAGTCTTAAAGACAAGACAAATACTGATGGTATATCACAACATTAGTATTATATGCATTGGGTGGCTCTAATTACATGTACAACCACATTTGACCAACAATATTCAGCCTAGCTGGAAGAGTACAGTGTCTGCTAACTAACAAACTTCCCTTTTCTGGATATACTGCATGTTAATTTAATTGCAATATTGAGAGCAGAATTATGAATCAATGTGCTTAATGGAGTATTAGCAGATATGACAGGTGTGAGACATATGCACTCATTACAATTGCGAGGGGCTTACTTAACATTTGGAGTTTTATTTGATCAGGAGGTAATGGGTCATTTAGAGATGAAACAACAACAATCTTAAAGACAGGAAGACAATGTTTTTGCTTTAGCACTTTCTTTAATCCATTTGGTTGTGGTCTTTTATCACCCTTGATGATGGCTGTGAACCATGTATTCAGCAACTGTAAGAGTATGATTGCTCTTTGTCTTCTCTCCTGGGGCAGACACCTAACATATTTATCTGTAATCCTGTCTTTACAGCGTATCTGTGACCAATGTGTAGCCTGTTGCTGCTCCCTAAAGCAGCCAGCTCAGCAGCAGCCCACTCTGGCCTAAAGTAATGTACTGCAATAGCAGCATGAGCCAGCTGATTATACTGACAAACGTATCTGATCTGCAGGTGCACACATTATTGAGAGCCTGGTCCTGACCAATATCCATGATTACTGTTATTCAAATGATTATGGAGGACAAGTTAATTACATATCTAAACATTTAGGCTATCTATCAAACAGGATTACATGGATATACAAGATGGCTTCCCTTGGCATGAGCAACAGCATGGCAGCATAAGATACAGCTTAGGTATTGGCCAAATAAAATCCAGGTACTTTAATGATCTAAATTGTATTCAAACTGAAAGGAAAATAAACAGGGACAATAATAGAAAAAACAGGTCAGGGTAAAGAAATATCATAGAGAAGGAAACTAAAACCGTTAGCAGTGTAATTATGGCATATGACGTACTATCAATAATGCCAAAATCCCATAATACACACTAATTTGACAAAATGATCACCTCATCTCTTCTCATGTGACGTCTTTTCTGCCAATCATACTTATTGTTATTTAATGAACGTGACTAACAAGACAAGAGTTTGCATGAGAGATAGCTTACTACTGCATCCTTGTGAAAAAAACAGACAATGAGAGCTGAACAAGAAGGTGAGGAGAGTGAGGATGGGAGTGCAAAGTCATTATTGGAACAGCCAAAATGCCTGCCCCAAAAGACTATCCCCTTCCACCTATCATAACTATGTCAGCAATAGCTAGAAGACCTGACTACTGAAATCAACCAAAAAATTCAAGACCACACCACCCAAATCAAAGAAGCAACCTGAGGCCTGGAGGAAGTGTAGAGAAGCATGGCAGGAACAGAAAAGTAGGATATCAGAGTTAAAAACACTTAAATACAACTACTCAAAAATCAATGAGCACTGCAGGAAAATTGTTGGACTGGGAAGAATGCTCCTGCAAAAACATTCATATGAAGAGAAAAGGTCGAAGGCACCTCCTTTCACTTTTCGTCAAGTCGTTAAGACATAACTGGGAGACTCTCCTGGCTTATATCAGGGAAAAGAACTAAGAAGTGAAAGGGCTCATCAAGAACTGGCCCCAAAACCACCTGCTGGTACAACACTACACTTGTGATTTGTTTCCTGCAGTTTACAACTCAGGAGAAAATCCTTCACACTGCCTATACCAAAGTTTACATGTAAGACAAGAGGGTGCATTTCAACTATGACTATGCTGAGGAGTTGCAAAATAAAAAAAGGGACTATACTCCAATCAAAAAAGTGCTTGAGAAAAACTAAATCTGTATCTAACCATTTTTGGGATAATGTGCAACATTTAATTTTTACTCTTGAAGTCTCATATAAAGTTGATGTCTATACCTGCTGAATCATTTCTTGGTTGCATGTAAAAAACCAAATGTCACCAAATGAATGAATGATGGCTTCAGAGAAATCCCCTACTGTGGACCTTTTAACAGGAACTGTCAATTATATGAGCTCCATGGAAAAGATGACTTACACCCTTCATCTACACAAAGACAAAGGGGGAAAATACGGGAGGAAATAGGAAACAGATACTGATTAGGGTTTTTTTAAATCTTTTTTTCTCTCTCTTACATTAAGTATTAATGCTGAAACTCCTTTGTAATGAACTTTACCTGGCTACCTCTTTCTGATGTTTGTTGATATCAAGAAAGACCCCATGTTCTCTGCCCATATGTTTAAATATTAAAACTTGAAATGTTGTTAAAAATAAATAGTAAAATTTAAAAAAGGATTACATGGACTAGTTTAACAGTTTCATATGTTTTTGTTGTGCACACACATCTGGAAAACTGATGTTAACAGACATAAAATTGTAATAAAAGTAAGTTCAACTTTCCATTCAGAGACTTGAGCTTCCTTCCCCACTGAACAGGATGCTCTATAATGAAGCTCCAGATGAAGAAACAGCACTAAAATATGCAATGTAGGCTACATAGTATCTGAAGCTAATGAGTTTCTTACAAACCAAGAGCTTGAAACACAGGTCTAAAGGTCAGTCTAACAAGTTTGTTTTTTTTCCCCTTCCTCCCCCCACATGCTTACTGTCTGTGCTGTACAGGTCATCCTGGTCAGCATCAGAAGTTGCACCAAACTCTCATTTCCTCTCCGCGGCTTGGCAGGTGGCATCAGCGGGGAAACACTGTATCCTTCCCACAACCACAGGAACTTTTACAGTATGTGACTTTCCAGGCAGGCGGCTACTGCAGCCTGTTCCCTCGAAACTCAGATACAGGAAACTGTGTCACTGTGCTCAAAACTATAAGTAAGAATTATGTATTATGTAAACAATCTAAACGCATCATGTGTTTATCTGGCACACTTTATATGTGGACAAGCAATTTGCAGACATCCTACAACAGTAAGAATAGATGTTTTGGTGTTGTGGAAAACACTCACAGAGCACCATCAAGTGGCTGATTTATAAAATACAGAACATGTCTATCCCAAAACAGAAGACTTTGCCTACAATGAAAAATGCAAAAATTGCTTGGAGACATTATACATTTACAACTTTAAAATATCTTTAAATTAAAAAATGCTTTCAGTTAAAAGGTTTTCATAATTTCCTATCTCTTAATGGAAATTAATAAGAACAGCAACATAATAATATATTAATACTATTTCTACTACTACTACTAATAATAATAATAATGATGATGCTGTTATTATTATTATTCACAAATCTGCAAAACCTTTACCATTTTCTCCAAACTAATGGTAAGTTGTACTCTTTAAAGACCTCCATGTGTTTCCATGGTGACTGCTTGATATATATTTGTCACACTGGTGATCAAAGGCAGCACATTCTGGTGGGAAGATGTCTTATGTTCCTCCTCACAGGAACAAGATAAGTTACTAATTAATAATGGAGTCTTAAGACCCAACTGCAATGTCCCAGTGTTACCCTTCATTAGCCTCATGTAAAATTACTAGTATACTCTTTTCACTTATAGGCTCTTTTAAAACTGTGCCCAGATGATGTATTGCTGTAACATACATGAACATAACAGGTGAACAATGTCTGCATGTTTTATCTTATCTGTAGAGTAAAAGGTATTTTGTAGGTCAAAGGTGATCAGATTATGGATGAAAGGATGGATTATTTCTTCTGGCGCTGCGGTGGATGCCTCAGTTTGAGTAAAGATAACAAAAAACAATGAAAATGAAAAATGAGAAGAATAGTATTATGTTGCCATGAGTACGATTACAAATTATATTGTGCTCTTTTAGAAAGAGTCCATGTGGAAGTATATTTTAGGAAACTCTGAACAGCTGCTTTGACACTACTAAAGCTACTTTGGCTACACCCACTCTCTTTGACGCTTTTAATCACAAAATTCCCCATGGCCTTCCCACTAGGGCATCTAACCCCTCAAGTATTATTCAGCTCATAACTTGAAGGTGTCTGTGAACACAACAAAGCCAAACAACCTCAGCACTCGAAAAAATCCCTGGAGCCTGGAGGCTTAGAAACCTATGATGACTCAATGTTTTTGCAAAACAGAGGTACAGAAAGTACAGACTTGCATGCACATTGAGGCTTTTAAGCTTAGAATGACCCTCTGACTTACCCGCCACATGATTACATCCATAAACAGGCAGGAGAGAGAAGAGCCACCTTTAAAGTCTGCAAAGCTGATCCACTGCAATGGTGTAAAGTTTGAGTAGAGTGACTCGTCTTTCCTAGTGTCTAATGTGAGTGTCTGACCCTCTAACCCTGTTTCCTAAGCCTCCACTGAAAACCAGCAAGAGGATCGAAACTTTCCAGCCTTTCCTCTCCTCTCACCGAGAACTGTACCTACCCCATTTAGACACATAGGGCTGCAAATTGTTGCAAGAGCCAATCACATCAAAGGGGCAGGACTTCTGCAGGGTAGATCTATCACTCTGAGCTATCAGACCATGGAGTGTTGCCATGACTCTCAACAAAGCTTTTTTGTCATCCTCAGAAAAACATCTTCCAAACAACTCAGCTCTACACCATGAACAACAGCAGTCAGCACTTTAATCAACACACTCTTCCTTGTTTTTTTTTTCTGGGTTATCATTATAATGACATTTACAGGTGCAACTAGCCATATTCAGTCTAAATCTGAACAGCTATATTTACCCTAGATAGTTTACTGCAGTTGGAATATAATTGGAAAATAGTGCATTAAGCAATCAATGATGAGCAGGCTTAGTCATAGCCAATGGCTCAGTACTGACATGGATGAACAGACAATCCACAAACACATTTGGATGTTGGCTGACATGTTCATTAGCGCAGATCTCAATCGAGCGCATCCGCCTCATTGGGTAGAAAGCTTTTATTCAGCAACTGTATTCTCATAACCCTCTTTTGTTTTTCCATGTGAAAACATTCACTGAAATGGAAGCACACAGGAATTTACTGTGGTTGAAACAGTTGACTGAAAGTCGTCTCAGATTGTTGGCATCTGTTCACCAGTCTTCAGCTGCGTGGAAAATGTTCCCAACACAAACATGTGCTGGCTGACACGATTGGCATCCAAAAATAGTGATGCTGATCGCATGAAGTTGATCAGTTTCACAGCTGTGAATTTGAGCCCACGCTCATTGTTTAACTATTAGGCTTGGAAGAAAGCTTTACCTGAGATGAACCTGACAATGACATTAAGACAGTCTTCTCAATACATTATGTCTGTGTAAAACAAATGTTTGTGTTATTTGGTCAAAACCCCAGCATGAGAAACTCATGTGTTTCAGTTTAGCCTGTAAGGTTCAATAAAGTATGAAAATAAATATGACTGCAATGAAAACAACTGAGATTCTAATGTATTTTCAGTAAATGTTTCATACAGTAACCTAAACACATTAACATGTACATAATTGCATGACACCCAAAGAAATGGTAACTCTAGTAGGCACATATGGTACAGTGTTAAACTATATGCAGTCAAGCTAAAAAAGAAAAAAATAAATTCCATGGCAGAGAACAGTGCAAAAACAGACCAGCACTGTGACTGCAACATCATCATTGATATTTTGTTTTCACTGTAAATCTGCACTTTACTGTAAATCCAAGAAAACTTGCTAAATGAACAAAAGCATGATACTGCAAAAAAATATTTATTTTAGCACACCAAAACTTTCTCAGAGCCTAACTTCAAAGTCTAAAGGAGACTTTAAAGTGCCACCCATTAGAAATACAAATGATCCCTTACCTTGCAGTCTGTTAGTCAGTCAACCAGACAGTCCATAGTCTGTGTGACAGATGAATACAGAAATAAAGCCCAAGAAGAAATTTCTCTAAAAAACACTGGCTTGCCTCAGAAGCCTTCCTTTAGCTCCTACTTTCTGCCGGGGCTCTGCTGCTTCGTCTGTCTCACTGCTATCTCTGAAATTCTCCTCACACAGCCTCTTCTTCTCTAATCCTCTCTAAAGGAAGCCAAAACTACTCCAAATGGTTCAACCAGGCACCGACTTCTCAGGCTTTTTCCTTTTCCCTCTTTGTATTATTTTGTTGGCTGGAATCATTAACTTAGTCCCATGAGAACATAAGAGGTAAATAACCCCCCTCCTTCCTGTGGGAGGCTGTCAATCACATGTGATGATGAGGTGGTGAGGGGGTGCATTTAGTTGCACAGGAGGCACTCCTGATTGGTCACTGAGGAACAGAGGTGCCATGCATGACAAATGGGATGGATGGGCCTGTAGAGATGCTCAGCTGAGGTTACGTGCACATTTATATAAGACGTTTATAAGCTCGCTCATTTACATGTCATTTAAAAGAAGAAAAACATGGCAAATGTCTATTTCAGGCAGCTGAATTTATACAAATGTCATTTGTGTTAAACGCGACTAGCTAGGTAAAACATTAGGGTCAGTGTTAATAATCACAGAATGGTTAAATGACTATTTGGTACAGTCTGGACACTCAGTGGGGAGACTGGGAAGAAAGCATAAAGCTTCTGTTGCCATGGTGGTGTGGCAAGAGCAACGATGCATCTTGGCACTTGAACCAAATGCCACTCTAATCTTTTCTTTGGCAAACCTTCAGCTCCTCTCTTCACAGCTTGTTTGTCTCTCAGTCAAGCCTGCTGCTGTCTGTCACTCTCCAGTCCCCTCCAGCATTCCATGCCAATCTGAAGTCTGTTGCATTTTGTGAGGAAAATACATTTGTAAAGACACTGTTAGCAGGGCAAACGATATTTGTGAGGGGTCACACTGCTCCCACTGACCGCGACTAAACTCTTAGGCTGACAAGTAAAGAGAAACAATAGACAAATTAAGCACGGCATCCAGCGTGATTCCTTTGCTTGACTCTTTGCACACTTTGCCAACATGTTCATGGATTTGTAAACAGCACAGAACACATCTATTTCCTGTGTAGGAAACACAAATGCACAAACAGCACAACACTATATTCTCATGTCTCTTCTCAGATGTATGTCAGCTTGCCAGTAATTTACAATAGCTAGGAAATCAACATGAAAGTGTTATTGCCACTGCCCAAGGCCATATACCATGCTATATATCACTAAGTTGTCTGGGAAATAATGGTCTCACTTTTTCATACTCTCATTTCAATGCAATAAAATGCCATAAAACCCATGACATTTACATGGATAGTTGAGTCATGACGACATTTGAGGCCAGTGCTTTTTAAAGGTGAAAATGTGAGTTTGTTACTCCAGGGTCAATCCAAAGTCACATCCCTCTCTGAACTGTAATAAAAATGAAGTGGAAAAATGTCTGTTTCTGTTTTATCCATTCCAAAAGAACTTGTCTGGGGTGCAACTGTCCCCATCTCACCTGCTGGAAACCCGACCTAATGCCGGCAAACACACAGAATATCAGGGGTCTGAAAAATGTCCAATAATGTTCAAAATAATAAAAAACACTGTGTAAATCTAAACATGGACCAGCTCTGGCAAAGAAGAATTGTCTGCTCTCTTGAAGCCAATTGATAGGAGCTTGGATTGATCAGAGGTTAGGATGCAGATAAAAACAATGACATTTTTCATTATCATTTGTATAAGTGGCAATCAAGACACTGAAGTTCTTGGTCTTATCCTGGTAAAATTGCATCCAGAAAATATGTTGCATTATACTGTACATATATCCCCTTATCAATAAGTAACAGCACTGTCGAAATAATTATTCAAAACAAATGAATATTCATTTCCATTAAACAAGGCCATTTGCTGCCTGAAGCCATTCTCTCGGTACCAGTTGGCACATCAAGCTGTATTAATTGGGAAAAGACCTGCAAAGGGCCAGGAAAGCCCCCCTGAAGGAGCTGATAAGAAGTTGGCACAAAATGAGCTGTGAAATATGATGTTACATAAACTCTGATCCACATGGGTAAAACAGAAAGAGGATTTGTCAAAGGGAATGAAGCTAGCACACAAGCTACGTCATCATGTTGCAAGGTTATGTGTCACCTTGGTGCTTAGTTATTAGCAGGTGCAGACTCCTTTTGCACTGAACAAAGAGATCCTGAAAGGTATGTCTACATTATGAAGAACAAACAGTAGAAATATGTTCAGACTGGACAACCACACACTTCTGATTAGCAAAATGACAGTCACATAACTTCACCAGAATTGTGCACTTAAGCAAATCATTGTAACTTTTCCATTACCATCTGAGATTCAGCATCCCAAAATATAAGCATTTAGCCTGACTTACTGTATGTGCTATGGTCCAGGATGGTCTTCTAAAATGCATCAAGAAGAAGCAACTCCCACTGAAGGCTCAGCTCTCTATTTCAAAAGCACATGGATGAGACTAAACAAAACATACAGTAGCATCCTGGCTTGTCTCTTTCCACACTCCCTCCCTCATTTTCAGAGCTCCCCACCCTGCCACAGCCATATGCTCATGCAAGCGTAAAATGTGCCCAGGAAGCGTCACTTCCACTAGGTCATTTCATGGGTACTGTTTTCATTAATGCTTGGGCCCAGCAACCCGCCCCCCCCCTCCCAGTCCTCACTGGGGTTGTGCTCTTGCCCTAGGCCCCCACCCTCTCAGCAATAAGACAAAGAGGTACCAAATGGAGAGACAAAGGGGGGCGCATAAAACCTTGGGGACCACATTTTGATGAGTTTCCGACTGCACAACCAAGCACCGAACAGATGGGATCAGTCTCCAGGGTTCTGCTGCATCGTCGCATTTAATACACAGCTCTATACATCCTCACAATAAATGCTTTATTCTGCTGCTCACCAAACACTCATCAGATTGTGAGCCACACACATGTGAAGAGGGAAGATACAACAAAAACATCTTTATCATGACATGTTTGCCATTAAGCCCCCAGAAACTACAATAATTAAAGTCTGAGTGCACATGCCTAATTGAGTTAGCACATGTTTTGCCATTAAGACTGTCTTTTTCGAGTGAGAGCATTTATCTAAGCAGCAATACTAACTAGGCCAGTCCATAACAGCCACTCCTTATTTTGGCAATAAACAATAAGATGAAAGTGAAGGCTGCCCTCATCATGGCAAAGGTTCAAGATTTTAATTGCTTTCCTCCCCAGGGCATATGGACCATAACTAAGCAATGCACAATCAATCTGAACATCAACCAAATAAATGAGCATGTTACGACGAAGCCAATTAACACTTGCTGCAATTTATCTCTAATATTCAACAGAGGTGTTGCTTGATTCAATTTAAATGAGTATCCTACAGAAGATCAACCACTCTTAATTGTTACAGCTATTCTTCACGGTCATCATGGGTACAAACTGAAGTGTACAATATACACAACACATCAGACAGTGTCTATATGTCTTTAGTGCGTATTAATGATTAGCTGGCAGGCCATATAGGATAAATGTGTACATTGACCTGGAATTAATCCTGTTTTCTGAGCATATGCTATAGCTTTATTGATGCTGTGTTCATGGTTTTGTTAGCCCAACATTGTTAATCCAATATTTCTCTCTGACATACTTGCGAACAAATACAAACTGTGACGCTGACAGTTGTGATTAAATTTATCATAAAATAATCATACACATGTGAAGATAAATTGAGATACCACAAGGATTCCCTGGGTAACATAAAACTTAAGGAGTCATGCATAATTTACACTGTGATGTTTAATTTACTGTATAAAGATGTAGAACTGGTGTGCTTTCATGAAAAGATAAACTAGACAGAAAAAAGTGAAGGCCAAAGGAAGCATTCATTCATCATTCACCAAAAAAACAAAAAAAAACAGTCACTGAGGTGTCTGTCTGACTGGTTTTCATTGAAATGAAACATGTGACAGAGTTATGGAAAAGTAAGGTAATCGTTTATGTATTGTCCACACCACAACTTCATAGCCTGAAAGTCTTGGCTTTTATTTTTTCCTGAAAAAAAACAAAACAAGGATCCTTTTAAAAGGGTGCGGTGAGCGCCTGCTACATTCTTTGCTGCTTGGAGAAGTCTGTAATTGCTTCCAGCTTCTGAGGGATCCGCTGTAGGAAACTGGTGTCACGTCTTTATCAACAATCCTCCTTCCACAACACTAAACTTGTCTTATCAGAGATGGTACTAGAGAAGCACTCATCCACTTTTCCATCTACTCTGACCAAAATCAAGACCCAGATATATGGTCTTTTTTGACAAGCAGCAGCAACATTTTAATGGAAAAAAAAAGTTTTAAAAATTGCAATTTTTACTCAGAGGTTTAAGGCCGATACTATTTCTCTTTTTTGCAGCAAGAGAAACTGAGGCACTATACAGTACTCTCAGACCTCCTACACCAAGATTTGCTGGAGGAGGTCTGAACATCTGCTGTGGTGTGCCGTGTTCATGTGTCCAAAGAGACTGTCAGAGCCAAAGGCAGAAGCCAGCTGTTGGGATCTGGGTCGGCTGCATAGGGATGTTTCCAAAACACTATCTGCTCAGGATAAGCTACTTTTGACAGTGCTGTCACTGTTGTAGTTAGTGCTGATAACCATTTCTGTAAAAAAATCAAATCACATAGATGTAAAAGGTCATCTGAGTTTCAGATTCCCTGAAGGTTAAAAGATCAGTTTTCTGCTATTGCTAGGAACCTTGGCTTATTTTAATCTAACACAATATCCTCACATACACTGACAAGACAAAAAAACATTCTTCCAAGAAACTGGAGGACACATTCCTTAGTCTTGGCCTCTGCAGCACATTCTCCTGTGTTTAAAATGGATTAAACATTTGCTTCTCCTGCAGAGGGATCGTTGATAAAAGAATATCCTTCAGCTGCAGAGTGTGGTGAGTCCACACACGTACACACACACACACACACACACACACACACATGCAGGCACTCCATTTCCATTCACAGTTATTGGTTCTGACAGTGAGACTGAACTAGCAACGGCTCTCATCCTGTCACAACAACCAGGCCCAGAGAACTCACAGCTGTTGATGGAGTTGGCACTGCTGACCCCATGAAGATGGAAGTTGTGTTTATAAGGAAACTGAGCTATGTATTTAGATTTTAAAAATAGATTAATTAACTCACCAGCCATCCAAAGCACTCAGGGAAATAATAATATATTGAAAGAAACTGTCTTCCCTGGCCAATGTATAATTTGAAAAAGGATAGCTGAGTGAATCTAATTCAAGCACAAAAGACTGATACCAAGAAAGAGGAAAGAGTACTTTAGTTTCGGTCTTAAAAAAGGCAAAGAGGGGGTTTGAGACCAACAGCAGAACCAGATGCTAAGAGAAAGCACTGAAAACCAAAATGATTTCACCAGAGTTTTCCCCTCCACAGTCATTGCTGGGTTAGTTATTGGCACAATAATGAATTCTGTTATTTCTTAAAACAACAAAAGCATGGCTTGGATCTCACCAAAATAACAATGAGGAGGACATAGTGCAGGTCATTGAAAATCATGAAGAAGAAGTATCTTGTGAAAATACACAAAAGTGAAAATCTTGGACAAAGAAAGTATAGGAACAAATAGTTCCCTGTGCACAGGAAATGCTCTATTTTTTGCCAGTTCAACAATTTGCCAAGCAGTTGTTTTATGTGGAGGCTGATATCTCATATTCATCTGTCAGCAGATGTGATGTATATGTGCAAGCAAGGCTGAACTTGTTTTAAGGACAACATAGCTACAGTAGTTCCCCCTATAAATTAACTTTTTTTCTAACTTTACACAAACACTCATTTATATGTTATGCATAAAGTGCAAAGCTTCTTCCAAGCCTGGTTGTGCACTCCGGTGCATCAAGGGATGTGTGGATCTAAATGTTTATGTAGGCTGTGTACACTGCACTATGTTGATTTCCATAAATTAGCATCAAAGTATATCCATGTTATAAACAGAGAAAATATTTTTGAAGACGACTTCTACTGTGGTTGAAACTTCATTTGAGTTTATGCATTAGCATTTATGCCACAGTCACTTTTACTGACTCAATACAAAAGTTCTATGTGTACAGTAGCCTCAATCATCCCACTGAACAGCCTGGGATTGGCTTAACTACTCTCTTTAACTCGATAGAGATCAAATTTAAGACCTACCACTAATTACATGTTACTCCCTTAACCCAATGTCACTACCACAAATGTTTCTTTATCGGATCTTACCTGCTTCCCCATGGTTGTGGATGTAAATTTTCTCCCTGGTGAATACTAGGCTAATACTGAATGTAACTGGTACTTTCCCTGAGGTAAAAGAGACAGGAGACAGGAGGTTGAAGGTGTTTCGTCTGCCTGCACACTCCCCTTCATTGGGGTGTGTACACACACATACCTCACTGACACACGCTGCCTCTCATCTGCTCTACAGGTTTACACAAGAACATGGAAAGCTCCTGAGATGAATGCTTAACCCTTTCATGAGCTGGCATTGAATGATAATGTTACAGGAAAATGATCATAATCCCTGAAAATCAACCAATGATACAGGGATCTCACTTCTTGGCACCAGTATCATTGGCACAGGCAACGGGCAGTTAATAGGTATCCACATTTCATGCAGGACTACACTTGGACATCACAGACAGGTAAGGGGAAAAAGTGTGTTTAATGGTGGTCTTGGTAGTGATAGCTTGTAAGTCAGCATCAGATATAGTAATAGGAATAAAGGGCATTTCTTCATCGCCATGGGCAGCTCCATTGAGTTAGCAAGAAGAGAAAAATAAGGCTTGAGCTTAAGAATCCCCAGCAGCCAGCAGGCAGAAAGCTGCAAAGAACAAAATCTTGCTATTAAGAATGAGAGAATTGGTTTTCTCCACCCTAATGAGAATTCATCCTGTGAGATAGATGAGTCAGTCTGAAAACAGGATCCCACACTTGCAATAATGAGATCATATTTGAGGAATTGGGTGTGCATCCTTTAAGTGGAAAAAAGACAAGGTTACCAAAATTTCAGCTAGACCTAATTTTACCTTGAGAATTTGACCCATTTCAACTCTTCATAAAGGAAATTAATTATATAAATCAATTAATAATGAAACAGTTCTGAAAAGAACATTGTTAAATGGATGAAAATGGAAAGACAACTTTGATGTTTTTAAATCATTAGTAGTGGGGCACAACCTTTAAAACTTGTGTGGCGAGGGTCCAGCCAACCAAGAGCTGGGCCACACACTAGAAGCAAAAAGAAAATTTGATAATGATGATGACACTATCTAGAAAGAAACCACAGGGTCTTTATGCCCACATACTCTCTGTTAGATCTGAGACACAGCAGTTTAAATACAATGATGTAAAATTAGCTTGTGCATCATGCAACAGCTCTTGGGTAAACTCTCTACTTCTGCTAATTACAGTGGCTTGGTACAAACAGTGTTATAATCCGGTTAATTTTGAAAACAGAGGTCAGGCTACTATGTTGCCCTAAAAAGATATGAAAGAGGATAACCATACTTCATACAAAGTTCAAGTCAAGATCATCCGGATAAGAACTATTTTGTCTTAAAAAGTAACTTATAGCTCCAAGTGTAACAAGTGTAATATGAGGTGTGGTGTTCCCCAAGGCTCAATTCTTGTCCCTCTTTTATTTAACATTTACATGCTTCAATTAGGTCACATTATACAAACAATAACATCAACTATCATAACTATGCATACACATATATTTACCATGTTCTGTCACCAAATTAATAAAGTATCATAGTTTCTCTCTGCAAGGGCATTGAACAAATCAGTGATTGAATGTGCCTGAACTTTCTTCAGCTAGATGCAAACAAAACTTGAAGGTTGAGGGTTTGGACTCACTTTGACCCTGTTTCTGAAAACCAAAAAAGTCTTAAAAGTTGGTGTAATCCCAAAGTTAACTTTACCATCCACATCAGATCAATAATTAAATTTGCCATCTTCTACCATTTTAAAACATATCAAGAATCAGAGTTTTGATGCCCATGCAGCATTTAGACAAAGTAATCCATGCTTTCACTTCCAGCAGGTTAGATTACTCTAATGGTCTTTTCTCAGATCTCCCAAAAATGTTGCTGGAGTCCTAACAAAGACCAAGAAAACTGAACAGGTCATACCAGCTCTCAGGTTCTCTGCACTGTGTCAGAGAATAGAGTTTAAAGTACTATTGCGCATCTATAAATATCTGAATGACTTAGGACCAAAATACACATCTGGTCAGGTTGTCAGGCAGAAGACTGCTAACTAGCGCAAACCTAAACATGAAGAATGCAGCACTTAGCTACTATGCACCACAGAGCTGAAACAAACCAAAGGATATTAGACTTGCTTTGACTTTGTTAGAAACTGTTATCCACTGCCTTTCAATGTAATGTTAAATACTCCTCATTAACCATCTTGCCCCTACATCTTAACATATCCTGTATTTCTGATCATCTTACTTAGTATTTCTTTTAAGATTTTCTATTTATTTTCTTTTGTGTATTAAATGTTGTATGTTATTTTTCATTCTGAATGTTTT
Source organism: Scomber japonicus (assembly GCF_027409825.1). NCBI lineage: Eukaryota > Metazoa > Chordata > Actinopteri > Scombriformes > Scombridae > Scomber > Scomber japonicus. The sequence goes on from NC_070588.1 coordinate 18,968,666, forward strand.
AATGCGTTATGTAAAGCAACTTGAATTACCTTTGTGCTTTCTTCACAGTATAGCCTCTTTTGTTCTTCGTGTGGTGTCCTTGACCATCACTTGAGAGATTTTCTGGATTCTTGCCATGTTATCGAGTAATATAGTCAGGATAAAGAGCCAGGGAAAAAAAACACTCATAGAAAGGTTAATGTATTGTCATCTTCACCCCAGTTTCAAAACAGTCCTACTGGTGGTGCTCATAGATTGGGTGTGTTACTATGAGGAAAACCTTAAACCTTGTGATAGTGGATGACAGAGCAGAGTAAACCATGCTGGTAACAATTGAGGCAAGTACTTATATGTACAAGACAGCTTATTACCTTATGCTGAAGACAGTTCATTAAGGAAACCAATCCTAAAATGGCACTGAAGACTAATTCAACATTATCTCAGTCTCAAACACTGACAAAGGATTTGTCTTGTTTGTACAGCTGTTTTGCTGAGGAGAGGATATAGTACTCACACTGGACAGCTGGATTTTCACTTTTGGATCATCTGTCTGATTATAATTATACCAGTGATGATGTTTTCCTGACTTTGTGCTTTTGAGACTGTTGTGTAGGCAAGTAACCAGAGATTACTAGGTGGAGTTGGCCAAGAAAAGTTGACGATGATGACTCATGGACAATATGCTTACACAACACAGGAGATCTTTCATTTAAGAAAATGGAGACTGTTAATCTGAGCGATCAAGACAGTCCATTAACAAAGCTGAAAAAACAGTGGAACTCAATGAAGTGGATATATTTGCTGCTTTCTCCCCAAGTCCCTCAAAAATTAGTTCTAAATCTAAATTCAGCCAGTTAATCTGATCTATCTCCTCATTCATTGCTGCCAGCTCCTGATTCTCATTACTTAACCTTCCTGTAAAAAAGTGGAAATTATGAGAGGTGCCAAGGTTGCTGGGCTGTAGTCCAAACTCCTCAAATTGAAACTTTTAGTCTGAAACAAACAACTTTCAATCTTGCTTCATCTTACCGAATGTCTGAAGGTTGGGGAGTAGTCATTGGAGCTTCACGATAATAACAAAATATTTTAAATGAATCTGGTGTCCACTCGTTGAACTGATTTGATCTGGCTTTGAAGTAGAAGTAGAGTACTTTCATCTAGAGTACCTAATTCTTACTGGCTCCATGAATAACAATCATGTCTAGCAGGACAGATCAACTAGATTTAAAGTCGCAGTTCCATTATTTTAACTCCATGAGCATTCATACAATCTAAATTACTGAAGGATAAAAATGGTTTACCGACTACAAATCAGGAAGCCCAGTTGAAAAAAAGTTTGAGGATAAGAGGGATCATAATCCTGTCAAGGGGGGATGATTTTATTATTCCTCTTAGGATAAAGGAGTTTGATTACCTCAGCAAATTTCCAGTAATGCTAACCGCAAATATCAACCTGAGCATACATGTGATCTGAATCTGATCTGAACATGTTTGGGTGTGCAGAGATTTGAAACATTTATTATCTATGTGAATTATCAAAACATCCACCACAGAGCATCAAAAGTATGTAGTCAAGAGTTTTATTATTAGGCTGATTCTTGTTGTGAAGAGCACAACAAATGTACTTCTGAAGAGACTGTTGGCACTTTGGCCTTCTGGAAACAAAAGCACAGAGAGAAAACTTCAGAAGGATCCCAGAGGCCACAGTGCCGTTCACCACTCACTTATAAATCTGAAGCATGTGCTTAATTCTAAATAAACTAATTTCATGCTTTTGCTCAGCAAATCAATTCATCAAAACACTTGGTGATTTTTTGATTATTTATACAAACCACTTGACACCGTGTAATGTTTATGCTATTCACCATTTTGCTCCAAGGTTTGGTCTTCTCTGTAAGAAACACTATCTGTTTTTCATTAATACACTGCCTTCATACTTGAACTCTTAGTGACATTGGAATGTCATTATCCATTAACTGCTGCTCAATAACAGGTTACACTTGATAAAGCTCATCCTGTTTGTTACATGTGGAATTAACATCATAAGACTTTAAAATTGGATTGTATTATGCACAAACATTTTTAAACACTTGGTTATGTTAAGTACTTTTTCAACGGCAAACTGCATAACTGATTTTAATTATTGTTTGCATTTTGTGTTGGTTTTGTGTTTTACAAATCTTAATAGGAAAAACTAGTAAAGCAGTAGTAAAGAAAAAATCATTAACCGCTTGGAATAAGTGGTTCCTCGTTTGTGTCTCTGCTGGTTTCTACAGGTGTTCAGGGGATTGCTATGTTTTCACAAACACTATACTATAGATAACCACCAAATTATACATAATGTATAACCTAGATATCAATAACCTACATATCAGTTCACCATATGTCTGTATAATATGTGTTTGTAGCGTGACAACTGTGGGATTAGTAGCAACACTGAGGAGCAAAAACATTAAACATCCTCTCCAAATTACCACGTTCAAATCCTTTCAATGTCATGAACTCTTTCTACCACATTAAAAATGGCAAGACACCTGGATATGCAAATATTTTTCATTTCAGAAGTTTAGCTGCTGAACACAAGATGTCTACTTTCGCTTAAAGTCACTTTATGTGTACTGGAGGCTTCAAATTTCCACATCATAATTGTGTGAGTTGAATATTAAACCATGACTGGTTCCAAAACCAGTTGTGATTTTCAATCAGTGCAGAAAGACTTTCCTCCTTCAGCAGATAAATGTGGAAACAGGCTTCCACTGTCAAACTCTGCACATTTATCATTGTGCACAGTGAAGCTCAAAAATCCAACTGTGGGAACAGGAAAAGTTTTTTTTACTGGAGGGGGGCTTTAGGTTTGAGGCAGCATATTATTGGAACCTGCTAAATCAGCATGGTTCTAAACACATATCTGGACCAAAGGGAATAAAGACTAAACCAAATTGCAAGAGGGACAAATCTGCCAGGAGGAAATTGGAGGACACAGCAGGGAGAAGGTTGGGAGAGAACTTCTACTGCTTCTGCTGCTTGCTGTCTTCTTCAGGACAATAGTGTGAAATCTTAAAGGTGCTGATTAAAGCCTTTCTTCTTTCATGGTTACACAGCCATTTTACCGTGTGTTTGCATTTCAAGTCTTAAAACGGTTTCGTTTTTGAAGTTGCTCTATGATAATTACCCAGGTTGATCCTCTGCTTAATTATTAACTGCCTGCATTTTCTTTGATGCATAAAAAAAGCATGATTATATGTTTGAAGCTTGATTTAACGCTGTGTCTCCTACAGCCTCTAAGGAGCAGCTTCTCCTGCAGTCACTGTACATAGAGGAATTACAAGGAATTTTAACGAACCTTGCCTAAATAACTTTAATATTGTCTAGTAATAACCACTTGTATGTTGTTACAAAAAAACTTTATATACACAAAATACAACTGAGAAAATTCACTGTCTTTGTTCCACATATTCACTTACACATCGTACAAATATGTCACAGTACACCCAGAACTAAAACATGAAATGATAAGAAATCAAATGTAATCAGTATGTATTAACAGCTGCCCTATAAAACAAGTTCGATAACAACAGGTTCTTGGGGAAAACATCTGGAGTGGATGTGGTTGTAGCTTATGTTGCATGGGAGTTGGCCACATAATTCTCTCTTTGTTGCGCAAGTTTGAAGGCTGAACAAAACGGCCTGTTGCAAACTGCCTTTTGGTGGCTGTCGTGGAGTGTGTTGCTAACACAATTTAAACAGTGAATCATTCACTGCCCAGCCTGCCAAAGAACTGACATATTAAGGTTGCCCAAACTTGATCCCCTGTGCACACAGTCTGCATCCCAACTGAACTGCTGTGCTGTATTATATGAACTTGAGAAAGAAACGTTTTTGGCAATATGCATACTAAAAGCCACAGTGCAGTGTATTTGGGATAGCATAACCACACGTGTCCCACACACATTCTGAACTCCCACATGAACACAGAACACAAACATGAATATGTCTTCCACCCTTTTCTGGGTATGTGGTCTGTGTTTCAAAAAGACTAATATTAATCAAACCTCTTCTCTGAGGTAGAACAGATGTGGGTGAATGAAATGAGATTTTGTGTTTTGCTGCATACCAACAGCTCGGCTTTTGCTTCACTGCTTCCCTTAGATTATAGAAAACAAGAGAGAGGTGAAAATATTTCTCCAGCCTGATAATTTTAATCACATATAAATAAATCGATTTGGAAAGGCTCAAATTAGAAATTAAAGAAATCTAACTAAAGAAAGAAACCTTACTTCAAACCCTTCCCTTCAAAAAAGAGGAGAGCGTTGCTCAGAATCTAAATCCAAATTACTTAAACTTGTCTTATCAGTGAAACTTGGTATCTAAAAACTTCCCATTTTGTTCATAAAGTGTTGAGCTGGACTAAACTGAGAGGCTTAATGCAATCACTGCTAATCCTTTAATCTTGAACTTTTTTCTCTTGAAATGCACTTCATTACCCAGTCATGACCATGACTCCTATAAGCCAATCATATTGACATTTGGGTCCTGTGTCACTCTTGCATTCACTGCTATAGACTATGGCACTGCATATTTTTTAGAATGATGGACATTGTGTTCATTAATGTATTAGCATGATGGGCATTCTACTCATTAATTACTGCCACATACTGCTAGTGTCATATACCAAAACCTTCTGGAATAAATCTTCAGACACAGTGGGATAATAAATCAGCACAAAACAGCTACTTGTCTCAACTTTTGAAGCTGAAAATTAATTCAGCACATTAACTTAATATTGATGCCAGAGTGATTGATGGCAAGACTTACTTAACTTAAAGGCACAATCACCGATTTTTTATTTTAAAGTTAAATTTCAAAACATCAACACTAAGCTCAGATGAAAATGTCTGATTTAGGCTCAGTCTTGGGTGCTGTAATAAAATCAGGGAGAAAATCTGCACTTAAGATATGTGAAGAGCACTTCAGTATGCAGCAGCATGTTAAGTAGTCACGTTGCTATCTGAAACTACTGAGTGGACTGAGGCTTTTGGTTTCAAAGTGTTATGTACCATAACCAACACCTTAATGAGCTCCGCTGCGCTGCCTTTTGGCTGTGCAGAGATTTGCGTATCAGTCTTAACCTTGAAACAACATGGCCAGGACTCTCTTGTTACTGGACATTCAGTCACATTTTGGTTGTGACCTTCCTCTATCCTCCCTGCAGCTGCTCCTGATGCCAGTAAGCGGACCCAGGCAGGATGGACCCCCTGTTGGGAACAGTTGCAGCTCTCTGCCAAAGGATCAACGCACATCCATCAGTGCTGTGAAGATAAGATGTGAAACTAAATACTTGATGTTGAACATTTGCTTAAAGGAGGCAGGTCTGAGGTCTCAAATGAAGAAATAAAGGCACAGCAAGCCTATTAGTGGTCAGAATACTGAATGGGATAGTGGGATGGCAGACTGCTCTGTGAAGAAACAAAAGACAAATGACTGTGGATTCTCTATAAAACACATCCAGACATCCTGTTCTGTCTCTTTGGTCTTAGTCAGTTGGCTCAAACAGAGGTGGAGTCAGATTTGGCCTAGAAAGCTTAACAACCAGTCTCAGTGTTGAGGAAATCCCCAATAGCTTTGCATAACAAGGAAAGAGTTCCGTTTCAAGGTGAGGAATTTTAATGTCAAACTTGAACTTATCAGCTACTTTAAAACTCAATTTTATAATCCAGTTTAATAAATAGTGAAATTTCAGTCATCTGAATCAAGTCCATTACTTTCATACTGTACTATTATCAAATAAACATTCCCACATTCTTATAAACTTTCTATAATCAATACCAGTTTTCAATGGCTTTCTTTCTGCATCATTGCATACTTTTGTTGAGTACTTCTTTCAATTGCAGTACTTTTAAAGTTTAGTTGTTGTTAAATGTGACCCTACTGTATGAGTATTGTCTCAGCTCAACTCAGAACTCTTGTTTTTGTTCACATAAAGCAAGATTAATGTTGGTAAAGCAAGGTAACAGTAACAATGAACTTTAAGAATACATATTAGCCACCATACAATTCACTAAATGAAAATGGGACTAATCCAGCTATTCAATGTTCAAGGTTTACAGTTTGAGGAAACAAGGACATGTCCAACCATTTCCTTATCTTATGCTGCCCTCTCGTGGCCAAACCAGGTAACTGTTTCATTGTTTTCTGAACTACAGATGAGAAATGAACATGCACTAGGCAGCAGAATCTGTACTGCCCAACTACAATTGGGCAACCATCTGATTTTCACTTCATGCTGATTAATGAATGAATTCTTAAGTGAAAGGGTCTGGTTCTATTATTATATTGCACCAGAACACACTCATAGGAATTTAATATGCACACTGCTGGCTTTTCCAATAATCCTAAATAATTTCTTAATTTGCTGGTAATATACTTAACTTCTATTATTATTAGAATCACATGTAATAGCTACAGAACACCTTGTAAAAGTCAGTGTTGGTGTACTTAGTAGTAATTAATGTTATGGTAAATGTATATAAAGGAAATACAAGCATAGACAGAACCTAGCAGCCGCAACCACCCAGTAAGATACAATAGAAACACACAGAGACCCTAATAACTCTTCATTCTATTGCTTATACAACTACAATTAACTTATACTTATAAATACACTTTACTTTCTTTGATGTAATGTAGCACACATACAGTATTTTTATGTTATGTTATAACATTTTGTCTATAGTCCCCTGTTTTAAACTCAAGGTACTGAATTTCAGATCGATATTGAATTTTATTTGAATTAAAGATACAATTAAACTGCATGGCTTATACCACTATGCATATAAGTACAACTTTGCAGCTCAACTAACTTTTTGTTTCAGCTTAGATTCAGAGAGATTCAGCCACACCATAGAACTGATCCAATACTCACAATGTATGTAGTACATACACAATGTGTGTCTACAGTGTTTAAGAAAATACAAAATATCACAGTCTCATGTTTACAGCTATGTCCAAAAGACTGATGCCAACGATGAAAAAACAACAATATTGTGAGTGCTATTTGGTTTTCAGTTCATTTAAATATAACAGACTGGATAAGCTAATGTTATGGATAAAAATCCAAACCAAACCACTTAAGGATACCTGCTTGACATGTCAATTAAAATAAACCACTATTTTATTTAATGGAAACTAGAAGAACATGTATAATTCTTTCTGGTTAAATACAAATATGGTACATTTACAAAAACCATTCTTTGAAATGTTGTGTAATAATAACTCCATATCCAACCCAAAAACAAGAGGTGTTTACAAGCTGGAAACAAGTGCAGACATGTGACAGACCTGTCATTTTTAAACAATCATTAAAATCTGTCTTCTATATTTTACATAATATACAGTAATGTAATAACTCATGTTAAAAAAACAGACACAGAGTGCAGGTGAATTACATTTAGAGCATGTAACAAGACTACATAGCATTATACAACACAGTAAAAGCAACGTAAACAAGATTTATACTTTACATTCAGCATTAAAAAACATTCATGGCTTCAAATTAAGCATTAATAACATTCAAGTCTAATTCTCATATTCAAGTGTAAATACATGTTTTTTAAAGTTGAGTTGTAAAGAGTCTTAATAACTCTAAAACACTAAAATAATCGACAGGAATTATGTAAAAAAAAAAAAAAAACTTTATACAAGAATTGTATAAATTGTAATAATTTTCATGAATAATTATTATTTTTATAACATTTACAAACATAACATGTATATATCTATATACTATATGACATAGCCAAATAACAATAACAACACATCTGCAAAACAGTCGGTGTTCCATCAGCAGAACAACGTTTTTCAGTTGGATACATTTAATACTGAAAATACAGACAGTTAGCATCTCAGCGACTTATGATACTGCATAACGAGAAAACGACTTCTTTCATGAGTGTTATCTTCATTGTAGCTCACAGAGCCAAGGGTGCATCACACCAAGGTTTCTGGCAAGGCTTCTGTATTGTCTTTGGACAGAATATGCCATATATGCCATCTCTCTGTCTGCCAGTTTGGTATACTGGAGTCCTTTCCTTTTCCAGAGGCATCTGCAGTATTTTTAGTTTTATGGGTGTTGCTCTGCTGGGACTGTTGTGGGGTTTTGGGGACATGCTGATACGTGAAGATGGAGGGTGTGGAATGAGAAATATGAGTCTCCCTTAGAGGTTTGGAGCAGTGAAGTAAGGACAAACTATCTCTTTTGACCTTAAGGAATGAACTATCTGGTTGTCCTGTCCTTTGTGTTAAGTTGTCTGAGCTGAGGGCTGCTGATTGGCTGCTCAGTCCTTGATGTAATGATGATTCTGGTTGTGTCTGTCCTCGGTGGTCATGAGGGCCACTGCTGCTGCGAGTCACCGGGAGGTGTGGCCTGCATTCCAAAACACCCAATGAGGTTTGTGTCGGTCTGACAAGCTGCTTGTTGTTGCCCTGGTGACTGCTCAGCCCATCTGATGATCCATACGACTCACATTCTGACATGTCTCCCAGGGAGCCTGAGAAAGAGACCATTCATTAACACCCTGCATTTATTACATTTGTTACGACAAAGAGTTGTGATGCATTTGTTCCAGTTTTTTCTCTCCCCATATAGAATGTTTTTTATTTGTTTGTCAAGTTTTCATCTGTGTCAGACCACAGCTGCAAATTAGCTGTTGAGCTAACCACAGAAAGTTTTCACTGATGTTAAAATGTTGCATTATCCCCTGTAAATAATCAATAAACATATCTCAAGACTATCTGCAGCAACATGCAAAGAGGATGTTATTACCAGTGATGCGATGGCCTGTAAAATCCTTGCTGAACAGTTCATCCCAAGTGTCCCACAGGTTATTAGTTGAGCCCTCTAACAGAAAGAATCAAGAGGATGACAAAAAATTTTGAATAGTTTAATGAATGTAATTTTAACACAAATATATAAATATGATTGTTTACTTAGCAGCATTTCAAGGAGTAAATTATTCAGAATAAATGTTAACATTATTATTGTCAACAACATGTTGAAACAATACTAGTTTACCTTTATATGTGGACATTATGGGAGAGGTGTTTCCAGATCCTTCTTTTGAGTGGCCACTGAATCTGAATTTCCTCGAAAGTCTAGTGATCCCATCTGAGAGTGGACTACTGTCAGCAGTTGACAGCTGTCGATCTGACAGAACAGGGGAGTTGTTGTCATAGGGAGACAGCTCTCCACTGGATGCTTTGATGGAATTATTGGATAAACACCTTTCAGTCGGAGAGAACTTTTCTGGTCTGCGAAGGTCTGAATCTCTGCAGAAAAATGGGAAATAAAAATGACAAAACATCTCACTAGGGGGTAATCATGAGACATAACGTATGCCTTATTTTGATCATTCTGATGTTTTAACAGCAAAAACTCAGTGAGACAAAAGGTAGAAACTCACAAGCACCGAGAGGCCCTCCTCCGCAGTAAGTGATCCACAACATCAGGATCAGTTTCTACCAAACTCATCAGCACCTCATTCTGCAGGTCAGTGGGAACCTGGGAAAACATGAACTTAGTTTCATTGAAGCTCATCTTAAGGGATGACAGTGATCATGAATCACACTCACCAAAAATACTGAACAAGGACATAAAATAAACACTTGTTCCTGTTAGTTGGTGTCTCTGTGTTGCACACACAAAATAGCATTACCACTTGATCAGCATCTCTGTTAAACAAGTTTACCACATTCAGTGAATTACTCATTTACACAAATAATTAGTAGATTTCCAGTGGCTACACAGTATCTGTGATGATACATGCAACTAAGAGAGCATGTTGTTTGCACTATATGAAACACAGAAATAAACTACTGGCACTTTATAAAAGCAATACTAATGATGCAAAGCAAATGTCTGATGAGCTTTTTTGCCTATTCGTTTCCTTAATAGATCATTTTCAAATATTCCATGCATTGCCACTCAATTTTCTAGGGAGCAGCAGAAAACATAATATAGATGGGGATCTTGCCCTAGCTCCCAGTCATTATCTATTTTTTAAAAAAATAGAGGCTGGAATGACACTTATTAACCTCTCTAGTGAAGCTTCTCATTTGCCATGTACTGAATGACGCATTTGCTGAGGTTCAGGAGTGAAAAACGTATTGCATGGATTTTTGAGCCTATGATTCTACTTTGTTTTATTAGTGACTGTAAAAGCCTATTCCCTCTGAAAACCTATAAAGCTTGTGTTTAATTGGCTCCACTCTATATAGAATTTGACAAAAACACATTTGACTTAGACCTTGAGATAAGTCTGTCTTTTACTGGCATTTGGTTTGTAATAAGATAGCTTACCATAAACAGTGTATCATATGTACTGATCATCCTTTGGACCACGCTGATGATGGCTGTGCTCTCCTCTGCACGGGCAAAACTCTGGACGGCAAACTCTTTGTCAGAGTTTTTTTGCTTGTGTAAGAGATTGGGTCCAAAGATGGTGGCTAAATTTAGTGATGTCATCTTGTTTCCTGTCATCTAAACAAAGCAAGATAGAATTTATACAACATGGATGGACAATCTGACATTTTTACTGGGGACGGTCACATGGCGGATACAGTTTTGCATTATTATCTAGGATTATCCTTATTATTTGACCCCTATTATAACACAATCTGTTTTCTAGATTCCTTTCTTTCTATGAATTTAACCATATGATTGCTTAAACAAAGGACTGAAAACTCATGCATAGAGTAATTGTATTTCGAATGTGAGACCTTTGCTGTAGACAAACCCTCTTTGGCGAGCAGGACATTTTGGGAATGTGCACCTAACACAACCCTGTCATCATTAATAAGGCTGGCTCTGCCTTCTTTTGTCCTAAGAAAACCAGCAGAACTCCTGTTCACTGTTAGCATCCATATGATCTATCACAGAGGCCAAAACTAAACTGGTGCATGCCAAACAATTCATCTCCATTATGATGAATAGTAGAGAAAACACGAAAAAAGATTACAACACAAAGGCAAAGCTTTGGGCTCCGTTTTAAGAGCTGAATCAGGATGACTAATACATAACACTATAGCATGTGCACAATCCCAATGAGTTCATGTAAAACGCTGTATGCATAAAAAAATTGATAAAACGGGATTTAAAAAAAAGAGTGGGATGATAAATAATTATCTTCTCAGTCAATTGCATTACTCATCTCATACCTTACAGTAAATCAGCTGTTCTAATCACAGTGGGGCATGACATAAATGATTCACCAAAAGGAGAAGAGAGTCCAGACTGGCTTCATGTTGTAAAAATATGCAAAATGCAGATGTTGAGATGAACCATATTTACACACTGCATCCCACAGTGTCACAATTTCCCTACACTTCCAGTTGTTTAAAAAACAATAACAAATTCTGACAATACATATAATATGATAATATTATGACAAACAATAAGATGTATGCAGAAACACAATGTTTTTGTGGCTATTGTGCAGCAGGGTGATGTTGGTTGTACATCATTTAATCATGATACCCACAATGGATCATCATGCATAACAATGCTGCTCATTGGCACACCATTTTCTTCAAATTAGAGGCTCCAGATAAAACACTTATCTGTCCAGCTGCCTCCCAATAGGCTCAGGGATTTATCATAATTAAATTAAACTTGTAAAAGGGTTTACTCTTGTTAGTCAGCATTATCCTGCCATAGCTGCTCATTTCCTTAATATATTTGTTTGTGCTTTTTGGACATTGCATTTATTCATAATGCATGATGACAGACCAAATTTTGCCTTGTATTGGGCCACTTCATGTGCATATAACAAATGCTACTCAAACCCATCTTTACACTGCTATGAAAATAGAGCCTGCATTCTTTTAAAGTGTCCTCACCTCATGCCCCTCCTTGTCCATGATGTCCTCAGAATGTGCAGCCACAGTGGACAACAAGCAGAGGAGGCGTTGCAGCGTGTCGCAGTTACAGGGAGGAAGCAAAAACATCAGGAGCTGGATGGCCCTCTCTTGTTCTGAATGATCCAGCACTGCAGAAATAGGAAGCTCATCAATTAGAAGACAACCACAAGCAGGGTGGCTTTGTGTTATGTTTTGTTTGTGCGCGTGCCCCTCACACATTGTGTTGATGAAGGTTGTGTATAGTTCTCTTGTCAGCAGTGGGTCCGGCATGTCTCTGAGGAATTCTTTTAGCAAAGCAGCTACATCGTGGACACTGTGCTCCTCATCCAAATGTACCTCCCATCCTTGATCAAATTCCTCACGCAGCTGGATGAAATATTAATATAGTAACTAATACAGCAAGTTTAGCTTTATAGTTGGTACAATTCATTAAAGTGCAGAGGTAAAAATTTGCATTTCAAAGCTATAAAGCTAGCAAGCTGCAATATTACCTGTCGTACTCTCTTCTTTGAACTACCAACACGGAAAATTCCAACTGTCCGGAGGCCTGAGCAAAGATGAAGATGTATTTTCTTAGTTCCAACAGAGCAATAATTAATATTTAGAGTGCACAAGTTTCCAGAGACATACTGTATATTGCTAATCTACTTCTTAAATACCATATTTTTCCAGGTACTGGCAGCAGAGATCCACAACCCTGGGCACCTGTCTGTAAATAGGGTTAAGGCTCAGCTTTTTGTCGTGGTGCTTCTTCCTATTGCCAGCTGCCTCTGCTGGCAGAGACAGCTGGAGGGCCTCCAAGAGCCAAGACTGGTTTTCATCAAGGTCAGTGATGCAATCCACAGACACGCCGCCCTTTAAAGCAGATGGGTGACAACCACATTGAATGGATAAGCTACTGATCATTTTGTTTTGATAAAATGTGCTGCAGTATTTTACTGGTTGCACCATTCACCCACCAAGTGAAAATCCACACACTCCCACAGAAATCTATTGTGCATGTGTTATTAGACACCTTCCTTGGGTTATTGACAGGAAAGCTTACCCTCCTGCGTGTCCGTGGGGCTGTGACTGGTGTAGTGAACAGAGGTGTTTCATTAGGGGTCTCAGAAGTCGAGCTCAGGGAAGAGTTGCTGCTGGACAGCTGCTCATTGTTGGCCCTCTTGGAGTTGGAGGTGAGGTGGAGGAAGGATAGCATCAATTCAGTGGGGTCACTGTGCTCCTCCCGTGGGCTATCGTGCCGCTGCTTGTGTGTGTGGTCGTTGGATATGACCTGTGACAGTGGTATGCCAAACGCCTGGGGCGTAGTCTCTGTGTGTGGGGGGAGGACAACACAGGGAGATTTTCAGTTCATATCCTTGCCTCCAAGTCAACTGTGTGATGTTGAATTACCCTTCAGATGTGTCAGTCATGCCAGTATAATATATATATTTTATCCTTTTCTTGAACTTTTTAATAAATACTGCTGAGAATAAATATGACAAGAGAGAAACCACAAACAGTGCTTTGCAGTGCACACTCAATATTTAGAGTCAAGGAGCACATACTTTCTAAAGTGCCTTTGTAAACAAAAGGGGAAGAGAGGAAAGAGGGGGCTGGCCATGCCGCAGGATAGGCTGTAATGAATGAGCCACCATTTAAGATTGTTTTTGTTATTTCCCTTGACTGCCTGTCTAACAGAGAACATCACTTTCCTGCCAAATTGTTGCAATGGGCGGGGCAGCGCAGTGGTTGAAGTTCTCAGCTCCCTCTGAGACTTCTTTACCGCACTGTAAAGATTCTGATCACTCAGTGCTCTGTGGGTATGCACAGCTGAGAATGTCTGCTTCAGTGAATCTATAAAGCTTCATCCAAAAGGATCACAGAGTATCTTTTCAAGTGTCAGAGGCTGACAAGGCTAGAAACTGAGGGGGGATAAAAACCTGACAGGGCCCCACAAACCTAAAAGAGAACTGCGTTCATCCTCACTGGATTGCAAAGACAGAGTCTGTGTTAGAAAGTCTTATCTAAATGCTTTTTTTTTTTCATTTAGGGCACTATAATTCCCCCTATACTGCTAGTACATCATGCTACACAATAGCAATGAAATATTAAATAGCTTGTTAATAAATAAAAATTGGGATATATGTGGCTACAGTGTATCCAAACCCACATTACCTTTGTCTTTACTCTTTTCTTTGGATAATGAATCCAACTTCCGCATGAGTGACTTCCTATGCTTGTGGCCATCTGAAAAAAAGAAAGAGCAATCATAATTGAATACAAAATCCTAGTTAGTATGCTCTTGTTCTTGCTTGATCCACTTGATATTCTAAGTCTTGGTTTCTAAACAAGTACACAATTTCCAAGAGCTGACAAATGCATGCAAACTGCATGAAGTGTCAAAACACAGATGTGCAGTGTGAATATCAATTCATAACCTCTATACAAAAAACAAGTTTTAAACATTTTTTTCCCTTGGTCATATCCCCCATAAACTATATCCTTAAAGATAAGCATGAGTGTAAACAGCAGGACATAAACTTCATAAATGGGGAGATTAAGCATGTTGCCGTAAAAGTAGACAATCCTGCAGCATGAAATCAATCATGCAGCAAAATTTTTAAGAGCACTACAGTCTTTTACATCAAAGCAAAATAACGGTATGTAAAAGAAAACAAAAGAGACAAGAGAGGGAAACATTTCCTGTCTTTTTGCTGCTCTGCATCTGTTTCAAAGGGCGTGCTGTGGCAAGCTCTTGTCAGGGATAAGGCGACTCTAAGTGTTTATGTATGAGAGAGAATTAGAGTGAGTGTGTGTGTGTGTGTGTGTGTGTGTTTTAATACATTTAGGAATGGTGATGTGGCTGCCCAGGTCACGATCCCGAAGTAGCCGCCTAAAGGCCACGTCCTGGAGACGAACCCTCTCCAACTCTGAGAGGCTTTGCAGTGGGACGGGCTTCAGGCCAACACGACGTCCTGACACACTGTTCCAGGTAAAGTCACCCTGAGGATACACACACAAACACAAACACACACACACACACACACACACATGAGTATTCACACAACACATTAGATACATCTATCATTGCTGTCACTTTCTAAGTTCATGACCAGTCACACTATTGAAAAGACCATCAATGGGCACGCACTGACACATAACTTTGCTTCTCTTGCCAGCTGAAAATGATGGCAACATTAATCATACTATGTTTCCCATGACAAAAGCTGACAGCTACATTACAGAGACTGTTTTCAGTTGTTGCTGATGTATGCTTATCCAAGGAGAAATCTAAAAAGTAACCTCTTGGTGAGAGTGTGTTGGAATTGACGCGGTTTAAGACTAATTAAAATGTATTTATTTCATTTAACATTTATTTTTCTGTTTGTAGAAGCAAGAATCACGAGTTGTTGATATAATGAATACTCTGTGGCAGCTCCTGTTCTTCAGTGAGAGATATTTAAAGTAATTAGCAAAACCAAATTGGGACAATTGTTTTTCAATTTGTTTTACCAGAGGAAGCAGCAAAAAACTGATAGTGTAGATTATCCTATTTGACAAGTAGCAAAGAAAATGCCTATAAATAATGCAAACACACTTTCCATAACCTCTTAAATACCTCATCTTAATTCTATCCTAGCTCCACTCAATAAGAAACATGATATTGCAAACAATTTGAGTGCATACTCCTCTGATTTGTTAATCCATCAATAATATATATACATATTTTATTTATTTATTTATTTTCAATTCCTAAATACTTCACTTGTAAACATTGCCACAGACAACAGATTCTGGTAGTTTAGCTCTAATGACCAGTCAAATAATCTGATCTGAAACCGTCAACCTTTGAGCATCTCCATGCTTGAGATTACAGTGCTTTGATCCAGTACAGTCAAGCCAATCATATGAGCCATGTTCCAAAGAGGCTTAGTGACTCATTATCAGGATAAAGCTTACACTAAAGTGGCTCACTCCCATTAATGAGAATTAGGACTGTGCTATAGTAGGAAATGTTTTTGTTGTACACATAGTATATGGCAAAATACAGCATGAAACAGGATGTGACAAATGAGTTTCTATTGCCCATATGTTTACTGTTTTAGTGTAGCAAAAGAAAATGTAATCAGAGGCAGGCATAATGAATGAGCAAGATAATGACTAAATGATTATTTGTTGGTAGAAAACAGGCGGCAAAAGTAATCATTACATTGCTAGTATAATGTAGCTCACCAACAGATTCTTATAATAGAGAAGATATTCTGTATGATTGACTACTAATATCCACGTATACTCTATAAATACAAATAACTAGCTGAAGACCTGTTTTTTCAGTGTTCTTTAACCACCTTAAACATGACTAGGTGAAAACCTAGTATATGGCTGGACTGTGTATGAAACTTTAGAAGAAGTGCGTTGGGCTTTGACTGAAGCCAATTTGACTTTGGCTTTTTGTGCTACAAATACACCAAGCTCACTCTTGGCAAGTTCGACTCAGGAGTACGAACTTCCAAGGAGTGGAGGACACATTACGATCATTCTGCAATTGGAACAGCAGTGTACTGACAACAGCAGCTCAGCTTTACACACATTAAAATTACAATTACATAAGTACTGTGACAAAATAATCTCAATTCATAGATCCACTAACACTTTTTTTCCTCTCACAAAAGAGAGATGTAGTAAATGATGTTGTTCAGTATGTAATGTAGTTAAAGTAAAAATCTAAACTGTTATGTTGCTTAATAAAATAAAACAGAATAATACATATATGGATTGAAATGCAGTGCTATCCTTGCATATAGAGCCACAGAGACAACGCTGCTGTTCTGTCCAGTAAAAACATGAAGCTTGATGACCAGCCATCTCACTTGGCCTGTGTCTCTGAAACATCTCCGAAAATGACCAAACTTCAAACCAGGTGTTATTTAGATAAACTGACCACATTTTGGGAACCTAAATGTTTACTCTCTCACCTGACAAAATATTTAAACTTGATAAAGTGACATATTAACAGTCCTACAGTGAAAAGTAAGACAACTTTTAGCCTGGTTAAAAATTTCCGCCATTGCTGTCAGTAGGTATGAAATGCATTCTGGGATACTTGGCCGAATCCAATCTTCAGCTGCCTTTGGTGGTGTAACTTCATCACTCAGACACTCACTCACTCACTCAGTCACAGACATTTGCATTTATAGGGCTGGCCCCGCAGTTGCAGTCTAGCCAAAAGCATACTATGGCTTTTGGCAGATTGCTACATGATTTCTACATATTTATGATAATGTGCCAGTTATCAGTGAGTAACCCGAATTATCAACTGATTGAAGTTGGCTGCACTAAGCTCTGAGTGTTTTTTGCCTCAGTTGCATCATTGAAGCATGGCAACAGATGATCAGGACATGAAAGCTTATGAAAGCGCCACATCTAAGTGCTCTTTGTATGACAAAGCATCAAATGCAGTGAGTGAGTTGTGTTTGCTGTTATCTACTCGTTTTGTTCAGACATTCCTCTGGTGTGACTCTATGGGAGTGGAAACTTTGTCCCTATCTGATGAGAGGGTGAGCTGAGTTCCCACAGTTTCTCTACGTCAGGAAAGTGATGCCCTCAAAACATAGTTAATTACGTTCTTCATGGAATTACAATTATTTTAATTCCACTTTAGCTCTACCATAATAATAATTGTATCATGTCTACAAAAATTGTATCATGTCCAGGCATGACATTTGAGGGCATGATTGTTATCTATTAGTCAATACTACTTTTCTGAAATATGACACGACATGATGGTTTTGCAACACTGTCAGTATTTTTGACTTAACACAAATTCCATTCAGAGATCACTAAAATATTACATAATTAATAATTATTTGACACGACTAATAAATTCAACCATGTATTATAACCAAGCACAGATTTGTTTTTCTAGCAGAAACAGTAAAAAAAAAAAACCCATAACTTAATACTTATATATAATATTTTGATTAGTGTATAGGGTTTG
The DNA here is from genome assembly GCF_027409825.1 of Scomber japonicus. NCBI lineage: Eukaryota > Metazoa > Chordata > Actinopteri > Scombriformes > Scombridae > Scomber > Scomber japonicus. The sequence goes on from NC_070588.1 coordinate 18,986,538, forward strand.
TATGTGAAGTGATGAATAGAGGGCGTAGTACGGTGGCCGAGACCCGCCATAGCTGCAAATAAAAGTAACGCTGCAAACAAAAAGAAACGCTGCTGCAAATAAAAAGAAACGCTACTGCAAATAAAAGAAACGCTGCAAATAAAGACACACCGCAGCAAACAAAAAAAACGCTGCAAATAAATACAAACGCCGCTGCAAATAAAAGAAACACCGCAGCAAACAAAAAAAAAAACAAAAAAACACCGCAGCATATAATAAAAAAAAAAACGATGCAAATAAAAAAAAGCCACAACGGAAGTGGATTACCGGGGACTGTTTTTGCCGAAACACCGGAAGAAGAAACAACAACAACAACAGGACTACGAATTGGAAAACTAACTAGAAAGAGTCGCTACATGTACTTTTTAATGTGTTATTTGGTCAGGCGATGTTGCTTGTGTTGTTGTTGCTTGTACGTGTAGGTCAGGAAAAGACGTAAAAGGGACCGTATATGGTTTGTTATTTGTGTTATTATGTTACGTGTTGGACTAAATACATGGACATATTGAGGAAAGTATTTCGATGTTATGGAAACGGATTTCATATTTCACAAGAACGGATACTTGGCGAGCTGTACAGAAAGTCCTGAGTCATAAGATGATCGGTGTGGATAAAGGGAAGACTTTGAAGGTATGTAGAGATTATAGCTGTTTTTACTTTAGCTGAGTGGCTAGCCGAGCCAATCGCTAATACTATTACGGCTGTGAGCAACCAATATAATTCGTGAGTGGTCTTGAATGAATCAGGGCAACCTATGCTTTCTAACAATGTATGGCATGAATATATATGTTTAAGGGTTGGTGTTTAAAACATTCAGAAGGACTTGTGGCTACCTCCCAACCTCCGACCCGTCCCGTAGGCGGAACAACGACAGTAATAAGCTGCCGGCCCGGAACTATGTCGCCGTCAGTTGTTTCCACTCTCGTTAGTGGTCTCCCCGTGTTAGCCGAAGCTAACAATACACCGGCATTCTCCAGTTCAACTTCAAACCTGGGGCTACATCGCCTGACCAAATAACACATTAAAAAGTACATGTAGCGACATTAAACACTACCATTTTCACTTACTTTCTAGTTCGTTTTCCAATTCGTAGTCCTGTTGTTGTTGTTTCTTCTTCCGGTGTTTCGGCAAAAACAGTCCCCGGTAATCCACTTCTGTTGTGGCTTTTTTTATTTGCATCGTTTTTTTTAATTATATGCTGCGGTGTTTTTTGTTTTTGTTTGCTGCGGTGTTTCTTTTATTTGCAGCGTTTTTTTTTTGTTTGCTGCGGTGTGTCTTTTTATTTGCAGCGTTTCTTTTATATGCAGCAGCGTTTCTTTTCGTTTGCAGCGTTACTTTTATTTGCAGCTATGGCGGGTCTCGGCCACCGTAGGCTTTTACCTTTTTATAATTCTTCTAAATGTTGTCACAATGCAAGGAAGTCTCAATCAAACAGCCGTTCACAGCTGTGGCATCACCTTCTAATCACTTTTGGGGTGAAAAGAAACACTAAGCTGACCTTGTATGAGGGGGAACTGATGGCACCAGTTTATTAATTAAAAAAAAAAACAACCTGATGCGTCTTGTCTACCTCTCCAGAAAATCATGAGCCATCTAACTTCATAGGACAAGTCTCTGGACAACTGAATTTGAAGCTAATAAAAAAGTGACCTTTACTGTTATTCTCAATTTTTATTTGTCTTTTCACTTATTTCTGTCCATTCATTTCTAAACTGTTACAGCAAAAACAGCAATAAAGCACAACGCAACGCTCAACTGATGATTCACACTCTTGTTACAGTGAATATTCACTGGTACACTTCTCTTGAGTTGCACAGTACCTACCTAAGCTTGATTCAACCCTTTGTTGAAATACAGAGCTTTTATTAGCGCTCCTTGGAACACAATGAGAGGAAACCTACAAGGAAGGTAGTTCATAAACTATAGCAAGATTGAAAACTGAGATAACACTAATCAACCACACTTGAACTCGATCCAGTGAGGTGATGAATATTTCCCAGAGCTCAGGAAGCCATTCAATGGGGCATTATAGGAACTTAGGAAGAGCTTCCCACAAGTGGCCCTTTACTTTTGTCAACATTTCTTTATACAGTTGGTATATATACAATGGTTTTCATTTGTTATTACTGTATGTGTTCTTTTCTTCTTTTGTTTCAGTGTCTTGTAAGCCCATTTGGGCTGGGCACCTCTGGTGCAAGACACGTTAATAAAACATTCAATCAATCAGTTAACACTGCAGATTGCAAAATGTTCATTTGTCACGCTTTTTTTGAAACACCCATGTAAAAAGGTGTATGTGTGTAATCATGCAGACAAAATAAATAACACTGAAGTGCCCTTTGACTTAGAAGCCATTGAATGACTCACATCCTGTTATTCTTATAAATAAGTATGTTCTAGATAATGCAGTGCAAAGGTGTACATCTGTTATTTTACTTTCAAGATAATCTCATACAATAATTTGAACATCTACTATTAACAAAACATCAAGACCAATAATTGCCTTGAGCTACTAAAGTGTTGACATATGGACACTTGACAGGGTTACACGTGTCCGTACCTTTTAGGATAGATAAACTCTTTATAAAATCTGGCTAGCGTCTTTGAACTTTTTCCTCCTCCTTTGTGAAATATTTGGGATGCTGGAAAATTCTCAGAAAGCCAACAAATACAGTGCGAAAGGCAGCAGCAGCTACTCACATGGTAGGAGATGCTCCGCTGCAGATGGGGATCACCCATTACATTACCACAGTCGCAGCAGCCAAAAAAGTCACCCCTCAAACTTGTAGAGCGGTATTATTGCCAAGTTACCCGAAGCCATTTAATTGCAGACGGAATGCGAAACAAGTCAAATAAGTCCACATGCTTGCAGCTATAGCCTGAGACCAGCTCTCCTAACGAGTTCAGGAACAGATTTTCATCACGCTGTGTGAATAACGTTACCGCTCATAAATGGATCGGGGGAGGGTGCAGGAGGGGGCAGGAGGTGGGGTCAGTGCTTTCAACAGCGGCAGCAGATAAGCAATTCACCTGTAAGTAGGTAGTGTTCAGTCATTTAGATATTCCTTTGTCTCGCACTGGTGTATGAGGAGGAGCGCATTATAGCATTATGTGACGGCCGTGTGAGAGGCACCTGTCTGGCTGCTCTCTGCAGGTGTGTCGTAGTCCAGGCTGGGTCAGAGCCTATGGTCAGAGCTCACTGTCTTCTTGCCTCCACGCTGCTGCAGTTTTTCTCCTCTCCCCTTTTCATGTTGATTTAGTTCTTCACGCACTTTTCAACCATCCATGCATCACATACACCACTTCCACGCCTTATGTTGTAAATATTTAGGTCATTTCGTGCCTGATTTGGTCTAATTTGCATATAATAATATAATAAACAATGTTGTTTAAGCTTTAGCAGGGCGTGTAGGCAGGGCAACGACTTGAGCCAGGTCATGACCATAGACTGTAGGTCATGACACCATGAGCTGTGGGGCAGGACAGTTAATGCTAATCTGACCTGACGTTGTAAAAATAGTTATTATACGTTTTAATGAATGTAGTTTATGTAGCCTACATAGACCTGTACATTGATGTACAATGTACACTGAGACGTATTTAAATTGGAGCTACTAACTAGCTTGTTAATATAGCTCTGGTTAGGTATCTAGTGACTGTTGTGAGAACACATTGAGAGCAAGTAACTTAAAAAAAAGTAATTTAAAAGAGCTGTCAAAGAAATGTTTCTTTCAGAGGTCAAACGTCTTGCTCTAATGACCATGGTCACAATTCTTTAGTTCTTTAAAATTGAAATATCTTTATTAGATTTTTTATTTTATTTTAAGTATTAATATTATCCTTATTAAATCTAGTATTTGACACACAAAAAAATAGATAGGCCTATCTATTTTCTTTTCGCAACAATTTAGAGTTCTGCTCAGGATGAAATTGGACAGGGGTTATGGAGGGTATTACACAAGGTCTCCAAACTCAGAAGTGCTAATAGGATTTTGACTTGTCACAGTAGGAAAAGCACAGGTGTAAATAACACAATTAATCATGGCTGAATTCAATTTAGCTGCTTTGGTTCCAGCGTCCTGGTATTGTGAATGCCTGCTCACTGTCACCCGGCCATGGTTTACTGGAACACTTGAATATGATCGAGCCATCGTTAATGGTATTAGTAACACCTGTGCTTTTCCTGCTATGATAGGTGAAAGAAGTCGATTATACTTGATGTACAATGATGTGTGTTGTTAGGTTGTTAGGAGCCTTATTCTATTATATACATCATATTAAACCAAATGTTTTGCAAATAAAATCTTATCTGCAATTGACATAAATCCATTCATGTAAAAAGTACAATATTCCCCTCTCAAATTGTACTTAAAGGTACAGTACTTGAGTGTAAATACTTGGTGACTTTCCACCTCTGGAGTACCTGGAGTGTTGGGATGAGGTTTTTTGTTTGTACTATGCAGAGAAATGATAAACAGGAAGTAGCATGTCAGACAGAAATGAAGCATTTTGAGGGTAATGTTGAGGTAGGGAATCCTCATTTACTTTGAGAGCTCTGTAGTAATACCTGTTATCAATGGCTGAATGAGACATGATTTCACATAATCAAATGGCAATATACCAGTGTTGGTTTTAAAGATAAATACAGAGAGCTGATGATTACCCAGGACCAAGCATGTTGAGTGGTATGTTTGTGTTTTCTGTTGCAAGTCAAAGTGTCTCCCTGTGTCCTTTGTGTCCTGCTCCCAGTGAAAAGGATTAATCCAGTCCATTTGTTCTACATGGCATGCCACATGGATACATTAACATGGTGTTCATATACAGTATATAGTAGATACCCAGATATATAGTAGGTCCCACTGAAATCATATTTAGTCATCTCTTCTTGCAGTCAAAAATAACATTAGTGTGTTGTACTTCTTGTAGTTTTTTATTATTAGAAAAATAAATAAAATAATGCTTTCTAATTATTCCAACTTAATTATTTAGGAGTAAAAACGGACCGATTAATTGATAATTAAAGCAGTATTACTTTCCAAATCTAAAATAGTTTGAAAAGAACCTGAAATATAATTGAAATGTTATTGCATTTAACAAAGTCACTTTCCTTAAGCAAGATCTACATGAACATTTTCTTTTAGTTCCCTGCAAGCTGTTTCTCCTCCAGGCCGTTTCTCCATCATGGAGCTCAGTGGAATGCAAATGGCATTCCTTCCCAACAATCTGACGGCACAGTACTCTCAAATGTTTCCCTGTCTGCATCATTCAATTATTCCATAAATACACCCAATGAATCATCAGGCACTCCAATGTGTGCTATGACATTTATGAAATTTAATATGACATTAGACTGTACATTCTCAAACTATTTTAAATTAAGGATTTGGGATAAACAAAGAATCAACAAAGAAACAATCTCCTGTAAGGGATAGGGATACTTATAGAAACGAGTACAGGTAGAAAAAAACACCACAATCATACCATCTGGACATGTAATACCATCAAGAACATACACATCTAACCTGTCAGAATGGGGAAGAGAGTAAGATTAAAATTGCATTTGAAAATTTTCGCCAAAAGTGCTGCTTAACACACAATGAAGCCTAATAATGAAGCTTAACATTGTGAACGATGTTAAAACTGCAGTGCTTGTATGAATAACAGCAATGGTAACAGGATAACTTTGTACAATTTACAAATCGTTCAATTGAATCCTTATATTTCATACAAGAGGAGGGCATGTCTTTTCATACTACTACTAGCAACCCTTAATGTCAGTGATTAATGAATCTCATTTGGTCCTTATGTTAAAATACAAGAATGATGAATGGCTCCCTCTAAAGGCTTTATCACTTCTTGCAGTTTACAAGCTTCCAAAGAGAAAGATATATTTTATTTTTTCATAGTATCTGATCTGACTATTTATAGTGAGTTACAAAGATACATCATCTAAGGACTGTGCATTGTATCAAATTAATGATGACCAAATCACACACTGCCTGAGGATGAACTCCTTTCAAAATCATGATCCACAGACAATACTTAATAGTTACACTATTCAAACGGGTTTTAAAATACATTAAATAACAGACATTAGATTTGATATTGAAAAAAGGCTTTTATACCAAAATACACTATTTTCCAATCTCACAAGGTCTTTGTAACCAGAGGCTAGTCCAAAAATTAAATGCAAAATGAGCTTATATAAACATGAAACATGACTGCAATGCCAGGTACTTATGTGGATCAGAAAAATGATCCACTATAGTCTTATTAAAAAGTAACTGACTTACAGTTGGACAGTCATGATATTCACTGGTGTATAAAACATTGAAAAATAAGTGTACATCTGAGGTACAGACTTGAGTTACACAGTTTTGTAATACACTGGACAGATGTACACAGGGGATCATCCCATAAAACCTTGAATGCTTGATGTTTCATCTCCCACAATTCAAAGTGTTCACTGGATTTTGGGACTAAAAACAATGTGCACCAGTGAAAATGTTGATCTTTTTTGCTGGTAGATTGCACTGCTGAGTGTAATACATCGACTGTCTATACAATAACTGAAAGATTATTCATATGCCTTTTTTCTATCAGGTTAACTAGCTTGAAATGTTCGTGTTATGGCACTTTCTGACTAGACTCATATACTGTATTACCACAGAGAGATGTGAAGGTGGTTAGTCAGTGTAGGTTTCTAGCTATTAAGGCTGGGAATGCCCTTTGACTTACACAAAGCAGATCATAATGTCATAAGGTTACATGAAGGTGAAGTTTTAATGAATTTATGTGAAACAATGATTTTACAGCTATGTTTACATCTAACTCACTGTGTATTGTTCCACTTTCTCAGACACAAACTGGATGCTATGGTGCTGCACTCATAAGCCAGCAGGTTAAGTCCCATGCCATGCAAACGGACAGTCTCCTGTGGGAAGAAATATGTGCCTGAGGGACTGTAGCCAAGGATCAGGTTCTGCAGTGAGAGAATAAGAGTTGAGGCTTTCTTCATGTAAACCAGATGTCCCTGCTTTCCATCTCACTATTGCGACCCTGAGTGAGTATACCCCTTATACAGCACAGTGATATTCAATCTATGGAAAATGCAAGGTCATGTATAACATATATCAGAATTACCACACTGACAGCCGTTTTTAAACAAGGTACAAGGATCTATTTGTAGTCAAGAATCATGCAACAAATAACTTGGTGATAATATAAAAGATACACATGTACATAAGATATAATAGAGCATAAAATAGGCTGGACTTCAAACCATATACTTTGCAATGATGATTTCCATTGATTATATACTTGCAATAAGCACACCTTGAGGCTTGGTATGTCCTACACTAAACCTACGTTTCGCTGTGTAATTTATTGGTTTCTTGGCACACTAAATATATACACGGGATGGCATTCAGGAAAGTGAACACAGTATTTTGTATTTTTACAAGAGGTCTGGACAACCTGAGTTACAGCATATCTCATAAAAGGTGAGTCTTGTTGAGCTAGGGCTGTTATTGAGTGGAGGGGAGGACACTGTGTCAACCTGGCTTCACCAAGTTATTGCAACTGTTTCTTAGATACCTCTGTCCCTGAATGATACAGTGGTTGGATATTAGCACACTCAGACAATGTGACTTTCATTACTGACTGAAGTGAGTTTTGTTTACAGTAAGGTTCTTACTTACTGTCAGTATAAGCTGACAGCGTGGTCATGTGAGTTTCCAGGAAGGGTCTTATAACTTAGACCTCAAGTCAACCGGCTGACTTTGACTCAGTGGTATGAAACTGTAAAAGTATGAGACTGTCTTCCCAAGAACAACAACTGTACTTGTAATTGTAATGTTAGTCGCCCCAAAAATGACTGTACCTACGTTTGAGTGACACATGCCATCTAGCAACCATAGAAATTATGACCTAATAATTATGATACATTGACAAGTTTGGGTTGGGTGGATGGTTTAAAACTAAACTATACTAGCCCAAACTTACAAACAGTGGACTTTGCAAGAGGAGACCATCATTTCCTGTTTCCAACCACAGTGTCACATACCCACCAGCAAGTTAGGACAGTTTTTTTTTTTTTTTTAATGGAACTGTGATCGTCCCCTAACCTTACCTGACATAGTTATTACTGTATATATATAGTTATTGTATATTTATAGTTATTGCTGATGACAAAGGTCATCTAACTCTAAGGAAGTAGTAATTAACACAAAGTCATCATCTTAACCGAAACCATGATCTTTCCATCTAACCGATGGTGCCTACACCTAACCAGACCTTAACCCTAACTTTGACACATTATAAAACATAGTTATCTGTCAGTCATTTGTAACAGTTATAGAGGGCACATAAATTGTCTTGCCGATTACCTGCAATAGGGCCGCCAGAGTAGAAAACACCCATGTTGTTCTGGGGTCCATGGTCAAATGACATATTTGGTCATTAAATTAGGAGGGCTTGTTGAAAAGTACAGCTATACTGTCTACAAATACCCAAAAAGGTCTTGTCTTTGTAGCAGGAAAAATAGTTAGTGATTAATAGAACACATTTCTGCAATATGTCGGCGGCTGTTGTCTAGAGTGAGGTTAATATTTTCCCACTCTACAACCCTTGACAAAAAACGAGGATGTAGCACAGCTCTCTGAGCATAATGGTGTAGGCAGCGAACAAGCACTTCCCAAAGTCATTAATCACATTAAATATCCTCTCTGACACAGTGTTGTCTCCAGTATTAATCAGTTTCATTCTGATTTACGGTGATTATATTTCTACAAGCTACAGGATCTGGGTTCTTATTGATGACTCTAAAAGAGACCAGATACCTAGTATTCATTACAAGCCTATTATAATGCCATGTCACTAAGTCATTTCCATTGTACTAAATAAACAGTGTTGCCATGAGGACCAAGTTAAGCATGGCAGTACGGATTGTCTACAATTATAGACATGTAACACTTCTAAATAATATAAAGTTAAAATAGATCAAGCAGAGACACAAATGGACATTGTTGGATTTTAAGTAGTATGTGTTTAATTCATAATGATATAGGAGGACTTCTCCTCATGAAGACAAACATCATGAACAGCTGTCTTTTTTCACTTGATAGAAATAGGCCCTAATATGAACTAATAAGGTGATTATACTACTAATTTCTACATAGAGTTTATTCAGTAACATACATGCCAATGGTTTTAACTGTGCATTTACTCCACTGTTACGGCTGCTTTACATGGTGAGGGAAAACATTTATCTCCAATTCTACTTAATAAAGAAATATAACATAAACAATCAAATTAAATGTGTTGCCAAGTCAAGAGTGTATTTACTTTTTGCAAAAAAAAAGTAAAATTTTACATCATGTTATGACTTATGGAAAAGTTTTGGAGCTCATTAGCAGTCATTGAAGAGTAATGATCTTCTTCTAAGAACTACACATTGATTCACATACATATTTGAAGGACTCATTTTATCATAACTGTTTACCATGTCTGAACTATTGTCAGGGGTTTAGTAATGCACACCTATCAAAAGTAGTTCCCCCTTTTCAGACCTTATAACATTAATATTTGTGAAGTGAGAAAACTATCCCCTTGAGCTACATCCAACTAAATAGTTGCCAGATGTGACAGTTTTCAGTTCAGTTTATAATATCAGGGGCCATGAAAAATACATTAATCTCAAACAAAGAGAAGAGATTGTACCAAATTTCCATTTCCATCTGTAGCCCCTGAGCAGGTGAACGGAAACAATGAAACACAGAGCAAAACCTATCATCTCCTCTACTAATGGACCAACAACCTTTTCATAGGAATACATACAAAACAGAATACAAATATTAAATATTACATACTGTACATCCAAAATTATAAAAACATGTTGTCAAAAATGTCAATTTTGCTGGTAACATAACATCCATTTTTTAACTTCACAGGAGAAAAAAATGGAAATCTGTGCTGGTTTTCAGATTGATAGGGAGCTTATTCCAAAGAAAAGCAGATTGTGCAAAGGCAGAGCCTCATTTAGGGAAGCTACATTCTCCCCTTGAAGCAGACCTTGAAGCTCTGTTCACTTGCACAGAGCAGAGCTGAACAAAGGTCTTCATTTGTGGAGGAGCACCATTATGGATGATCTTGCACACTAATCGGACATCTGAATAAAAAACTGAGTTGTCAAAGCTTAACATTTTATATTTAACAAGTATATCATAATGATGATAGTGTCGTGATATCCTGTCCAGGACTTTCAGATATTGTTTATGACATGAACTAATCAGTTTTAAGACTGTCTGGTTTGCCTGAGACAAACAGGGTAGGCAAGATTGAAAATGAAAAAAGGAATATTGCATTCAAATGTGTCTTAGAGGCTTCATTCCTAATTTATCTAAACTTAGCTATGTTGTTTTAATATGACTTTTAAATATAAGAGTGGAATCTAGAGTAACACCTAAGCATTTAAACTCTTTTAAAATCTTTTTCTTGCATAAATATTTGGGAAAACCCTTTGTTTTTTATTTATAAAATGCATGGTCACTGTTTTTTCAATATATAGAGACATGGGTAATTGACACTTTTAATGACAGTTTGGCAACAACTTGCGTGTCTTTCCTGTGTGCACTGAACAACAATGGCACTCACATAACGCAGGCTCTTAGAGATGATGTTTGATCTTTTATCTGGATGCAATAAGAGCAGTCAAGTAGGTAATAAAGAATCTAAATCAGCTCATTCACAGAAAGTGTGAATTTAGACAACTTAGAGAGGGTTAGGGTTAGAGTTAGAGTACTGAGTAACTGACTGCATCAAAAGCCTTGTGCGGGTCAAGAAACACAGCTATCCACCACCCCTCCTTCACCCAGGCGACTCTTAATGACTTCAAGGAAGTAGCAGCATTCGGGTGCAGTAGAATGGTTTGTGCTAAACCTAAATTGCCTGAGATGGAGTAGATGTTCTTTATTTAGATGAACTACGATCTGTTCAGTAACAGCCTTTTAACAACTTTTGAAATGGTGGGCAGTACACCGACTTAGTTACCTGGCCTGTAGTTGCTTACTTCCTGTGTGTCACCTTATTTGTATGAGGATATATACAGTAATGGTGGTCTTTCACCCAACCTTTTTTATTTTTTTAAGAAAAACAGTATCAAGTCCTTAAGTGTCTTTTGCTCTTGAATTAGATAATGTTGAAAGGCTATTTAGCTTTGCCTTGTGTAGTCGCTGCATTAGTTAGGACTGTGGAAAGCTTTCTGTAGAATTGCCAGTTCTCACACAGAGTTAATAAATAATCATTAAGACTGTTTACAACAGCTAAAGTGTCATCTTGTTATAATCCCATTTAACCTAAGATCTGTAGGCCCGCTCTGGGACACTCGTTTGATCAATACTTTCCCATAACAATGTTGTGTTCCCTTTTGCCGGGCTCATTATCTCAAGAAAGAAATTAGCTTTGACCTTTCTAAGATGCCTTGTAACTTGTAACTTTATTTCTAAGGTCTCTATGTGTAAAATGATGATTTTAGAGATATTTTAATGGGCTGTAACTATTTTCTTCATAAGTGCCAAAGTGTCATTAAACCAAGGCAGAGTCTGTCTGCTGTTATGCTTCTTAAGCACCCCTTCAGTAAATGTAGACATGTTTGAATTATATCATCATTATCATTGATTATTCACATTATTTACTATTTAGTTTACCTGATTTAATTTTCTTTGGAATAAGTTACATACATTTCTTCTCTTCCATTTTATTTACATATCTATACTGCACCCTTGACAAATGTCAACTAAAGTGAGATTACGCTCTGATATGCCTGTGATAAGGTTGTAAGTTTTTGATATGCAGTCAACTTTATTTGTGGAAATGAAATCCAAAAAGGTTTTTAAAGATTTTGTTCGGTTTTTCGTGGGATTCTCAACCCCCGGAGTCAGCTGAAACGTGTCGGCCATGTCTTTAACATCTCTCTTCTACGCATTCTGTCAAACCAGTTGAGATTGAAATAGCCCAAGCTCTTTGCCATTACATTTTTTGAGAACATTAGAGAAACACGTCCAAGAACACATCCTTTTCAGGTGGTGGTTGATACAGTACAATTACATTAAAGGACATTTCAGGGGAGAGAGTGATGATAACCTGAAATACTACACAACTCTTTCAACATACATCAAGCAGGTCAGCACAGGCAAAGGTTTCAACTGACATCATGTCATAGCAAGAAACATGTTGAATCATTTTAAGTGTCTAGTGACACAACAACACTTACACAACTATACAAAACATCCACACATTAGGGAATGTTTCTGTCCCATTAGTCATAGACTCAGTGATGTTGCAATAGTTGTACAAACTACTTCTTTTTAATTCTCCTTTGGGAAAATGTAATTATATTACTGGAAGTGACATGTTATTTAATGTTCAATTAACATAGCCACGTCTTCCAATCAATTCCAGCCACGTCAGGAATTTGGATACAATAATTATGCTCAATCTTAACTTTTTACTCTTGCAAGTGGAACTTCACGTGTACAATGGCAAAACTGGAAACTGTAATCCCGAAGTCAAGTAAGAAAAAAGAAAGAAATTACTTACACTCCCATTACGACCCCCTCAGTTAATAAGAAAAATCTTACTTCCATCCAATCATTCATCATAAAACTAATTTAACGCCACCATCAGTATCAGTGATCTGATCTTATATTTCATATTGGAGGAAGCAGCGCGCCAAATACAGTTATCTTAAGTAAAACCGAGTTTATGGATGCTGTCTGACATTCCAGGCAATCAAGTCCGAAAACAGCTTCAATCATTTATAAGTGGCCCTGTTTGAAGTCGTCGGGTCACTGACCTTATACGATGCCTCCTCAGATTCATAATGTCGCATCAGCGCCGAGTCCAAGCTCCTGGTTTGCCTCAGTCTCCGCTTGGAAATAGTTTTGGGGCTTAGCGAGCAGGAGAAAACACTGCTTAACAATCCTTGAGCGGACATATCTGCTGTAGATGATCAGTTAGTGAATAAAGAATTGTAAGGGGGGATTCATATCTTTGCCACAAGTCCGTACGGAACGAAGGAAGAGAGCCGATTCACAGCAGCAGGTTCCCTGCGCGTCACCATGCTGAGTAGTCCCTGGTCCCCCCCCGCCCCCCCTCCTCCACCTCCCAGGCTATGACTCAGTACTTCCTCCTTGTAATAATACGGAGCCCCTCTGGTGACATGGCCAAAAGAAATGTTTTAATTGTGGCCACAATATAGCTATAATGTGCGCACGAAATACTAATTCGTGACCACGAAATAAGTATAACGTGCGCACGAACTACTAATTGATAATATATCTTTCCTGGGTTTCTGGTGACAGCTGCACATTGTAGAACTCTGAAACTTGATGCAGCTAATTTAAACATTACTTAAGCTCTGACACTGTCCTATGAAATCACTTTAGTCTTTAGGCAAATCAAAGTGGAATGATTTTTATTGATCAGATATTATCTATGGTAATAAAGGATTGCGCAATTTTCTAATCAGGACTCTATCAGGACCAAGCATAAAACATCATCAACGTGTTAACATACAGTAGTGGTTTAAAGGAATTATAGCACATTTCATCTGCAGGTAAACGTCAGACTGATCAATAATATAGTGAACGTTTAATCTTCTGTGATTTTATTGAAGGACAAATGTCCAGAGAACACTACAGACACACTGCAAATCAATACAAACTAGATTCTGATCACTGATAGGCTATAGGTTCCCTTGGCAACGTGATACATACAGTGAGCGCTACTGTAGTAACTGCAAGGCTTCGTCCTGTGGCATCATTAAATCGCTGCCTATGTAGTCTATGCAGCTGAGGGTCTGACACATGCTACTTTCAAAGGAGATGATCAGTGAAAAAGGCAAACTGATTTCAAGCTGAAACTGTGAAAACAGAATTTGGGGGGGGGGGCTTTGAGTATGCCTGAGACATGGCAGTGATTTTCATGTCATTAACTTCCTCCTGCTGTTAAAATAAAAGGGTGAAATATTTGGCACAACAGGTAATTACACTTTCAAATATGAATCATACAGTTAGCAAAAAAAAAAAAAAAGCTTGAAAAAAATGACCTAATAGAAACAAATAATATATTCTTTTTTAAAATAATGATATCCTGCAATCTAGTATAGAGCCATTGTTTGTTACATTTTTTCTTTTTTCATCCTCCTGTTATCCTTAAACGAGACATTACAACATTACTAGATTCATGAACAAAATATAATTTTCCACATAGCCTATAGGCTTAAACTGCTATTAGATGTTTTATTGTGTAAAGATGAAAAAATACACAATCAGAAGTGCTAATATTGTGAAGAAAAGGCATAGGACATCAAGTGTGGTGTAGCCTACTGCTGCTGCTCTCTGTTATCTTGTACATTTAGAGTAACTGGGCCAGATTAACCAGTTTTCCTAACAACTTTGGCTGATTTGTGCACAGTATCTACATTTCTAAATTGGCTCTTATGAGACCCTCACAGAAATGGCAGACAATCTTTAAATTCACAGTAATCTCTTGACCACACTGTATTTTTTTCCTCACCATGAGGCAGTTGAGATACTTGGGCATGTAGTGCCCTAGGAACAGGCTCTTCCTGTGGGAGCCCTGGGGAAGGGACCTGTGTGATAACATGACATGTGAACCAGCACTGTATGGCCACGATAAGGCTTCATCAGATACCATGACTCTACCAAACAGACAGGGGAAGTGGTGATAAGAGGGTGGCTTTGCGTTTGATCCACTTATTTGGTGGTGGTGAGGTTTAAAACTCCTAGCAGATTCTCATCACACTTCCCGTTATGTCATTTCTCAGCAGGATAACTGCAGCCTTGGGAGCTTCTATCCAGTAACCTTGTAAAGGATGTCAGATTAAATGTTTGGCTCACACAGATCCTAGAAGTCAACTTTTGGAAAACCTTGCAAAGAAGAGTTTGGTTTTGAAATATTTTAGTTCATATTTCTAATAGAAAGTGAGATTTTTGATAATGCTTCAGTTTAATTACCACAATAATATAATGAATAAAACATGTATTTCCAATTTAATTTGTATTTCTAAATGTAAATGATTGATGCTCTCTTGATCAGCTGAATAAGAGGCATCCTACTATAAAGTCCTGGATTATAAAGAAAGGATACCATGAGGAGTATGCAGCCTACTGGCATGCTGTCTCAGTGGAAGCACACAGGTTTCTGGGGAGGAATGTGGGAGATAATATGGTCTACAGCTACCAACACGTAAAGAGTCTTTAAGAGACCTCTTTTTTTTTTTTAAATTTCAAAAATATTTTCTACATTTTCTTTACACTTGGGATTAGCCATATCAGGTATATTTATATGAGCAGTTGTACTACTGGAGTTATTTGTTAACAGTAAATGGGAAGCACTTGTGTGTAATTGACGTGCTGTGGCGGATGTGTGTGTACGTACTGTGAGTCAGCATGGCATGAGACGGGAGATATTATCTTCACTTTGTGAAAAACCAGCCACTTGACGACTGACCACTAAATGGTGGTAAATACACACACATTGCTTCTTAAAACTCAGATCAGTCAGGGGCAAGGCTGAAGTTGACCTGGTACATGCAGTTAATGCAATAACTGTGTAATACAATGCAGTCCATTACAGCTCATACTGTACCAACAAACCTGTGTGTGATTTATATTATGTTTGTGATCATTTTTGGAATATGACTGTGACAAAAGCACAGATAAAACATATCTATGAGGCCCTAGTTTACTATAGCTTGTGAACAACAAAATGTAAAAATAGCACATGTACAGTAAGTAATCCAATAAACCAAAACAAATAAAATCCTTCTTTATTTTGTCACATACAGCATTATACAAGTAAATTGTGTAGTGAAATGCTATATTGCCATGGTCCAAGTTCAGGAAATAGAAATTATTTGAAAATGTAGTACAACAGCAATGCAATTTTGCCCCACAAAATTACACTTAAATGAACATTTGACAAAAAACTGAACATTAGATAGTGAGTGCAAAGGGTCTAAGCTTCACAGGCATCAGAGCAGATTAGAATGTACTGTTGGAAACCCTTTGAAATAAAATAAATACTGTAATTTCTTCCAGTAAATATTAAGCACACTGTAGATTCTCACATTCTCTACAGAAACTCAAGCATAACTACATAACATGCCATGGACACCTTCTACTGTAAGTGTTTGTATGAGGAGTCATCTCCATAAAATCCTGTTAGCATGGGAAAAAAATGTGACTTAACTTAGCCTGACCAAATGCAGTGCCTCCTTTCTGTCACTTGTCTGTGCTGGAGCACTGTTTAGTGCAACCAGCCCATGGCATCATAGTGTTATGAACCTTTGATAATAGACATAGAAGTTACAATATGTACTAGCGGGCCACCAGAAGAGAGTCAAATGGCATCTTTGGAAGTACTGCAGTTTTTATTCTTTTTTTAGCACCTATTTATATGCCATTCATTTTGAGAAACAACCTCTTTAAGTTAAAGAAATAAAAAGCTGGGTTCTGTCCCAAACTGCAGCAATAGATGGATTTTTTAATGCCTTTTGAAGTATGCAGATAGGAGACACAATTCATTACATAATTGTACCTCCTTTTCTAATTTAAGGTCTCAACAAAATGGTAGGGTTCACTTTAACAGCATGGATGCAAAATGTTACCTCAGTGAGTCATCATTTCTAGGTGATCGTACAGTTTGAGATTCACACATGTGCGTGGTTTTAGTGTGTAGATGCTGTTGATGCAGAAGTGAAACACAACACATTTGTCTTTTGAAACCTGAGAAGTTAAGACAAAACACAATTTTCAATTCCCTTTAGTAGAGTGCAGCTATATCAGATTGGTGACTGCTATTATTACTCAGATTACCATCTTTTACATTTGATAGCAGATCCTCTCTACAGTGAAGGGGAAAAATGGGAGTAATGGTGAGAGGAAAATGCAATCTAGATGTCAGACAAGCACTTGATTAACCACTTACAGATCCAGTCTATGCGTCGGGGCAAGGCATGCCATCTCACATTTCCACTCAGCCTGATCCTTCAAACATTACTGACGAGAAGGTATTGATTTTTCATTCGTCTCAATATCCCCTTGCCGTTAATAGAATTTACACCAGACTATCAATGTTTCAAAGAGGCCTCCCCTCCCCTTTACTGTACTGCTGGGATCCTGTCACCCACAAAGAGGGCACATTTGAAGCTTGCACTCCAGTAGCTCCAGTTGTGAGCATCTACCTTAGTGAGAAGACATGGAAATTGATAACACAAACAAAAATGAAATTAGTGTTATCGGCAGTTTAGAAGAAAACCAAGAGGAGCAGAGGTGAGTCTTGCTTTTTATTTCTCCAAACTTCAAAATGACTGACAGCAGACATGTTCAGTGATGAGCTATTTACAACATTTAGAAACAATTCTCTGACCCATCTGTATTATATCTTACAGGAATTGTTGTAAGAAATTTAATCTATTACAGAACCAGTATAGATTGTGTGACAGTGAACTCTCTGTTTCAATTTAAAATCCAAAAATGCATGTCTGTAAAAAACTGTAAAAAAATACATTGAAAATGATGGTATAAAAGCTAACTAAGCCAAAGCTAACTTACTATTAATTCAGTTCTGTGATCTGCAGGGTTTTTTTATGACTTACTTTATCTGCATTAGTAGATGACTGAAGTCTGTGATAATTTTCCATTCTACCATGATCACACGCATAAAACAATTATCTTCCATATCGTCAGGCTAATAATTATCGTTATCTATGGCATTACAAATGATGCGTGTTCTTGCAGATGCTGGCTGATAGGCTTGAAGCCCAGCCCAAGGCGACGTTCTGCTTCTGATTCAAGTGACAACATCAGCTTGGTGACCTTAGCAGCTTTCCATGGACACATTGATTTTTCTCCCACATTACAGATAATTGCTGGATGCTGTGAATCCTATCCTCCCAGGGCAGCAGGGAGGAGCTTCTGTAGTGTGTTGACACGAGAGTGGCTATCTGATTTGAGGAATGTGATATCCTGGGATCTCATTGACTGCGATTGACTTCTGTGTACTTCCTGTCTATGGTACGAGTATATTTAACAGCTTATCGGGAAAGCTGTTTTTATGCCCGCTGGGGTTCATAGTGTTCTACTTTACTGTCTGTAAATTGAAAATATAATGATGAATGGCATTTTCATTGAATGATGCACGTTAATGTTTGGATTAAACAGTAAAAACACTTTAATGAGAGAAAAAGCTTTGTTCAGCTCTGTTAATGGCTTTCTAATTTGTTTAATTGATGATGATTTAAGCTGAGTATAGGCAACTTTGGCATTCGTCTGTGATGGCAAAAAAAGACAGTTATGCTTATCCAGATTTGTAGCCAAATGTGCAAATCACATCTTTGGAATGAATTTAGTCGACAGTTTTTACAATTATATCTGTAACCTTTAGTGAGGACCAAGCAGTAGCTCTTACTGTACTAATATGAGTTTTCCTGTTCTGCATGGAGCAACTCTCATCATTTTATGCAAATGAGTGCATCTACTGTGTGTTGTGCTCCATAAAGTAATGACTTCCTCTGTTATTATGTGAGACTCAAATCTTCGTTGATGGACCAAAAGTCAACTATCTTCTTGCTTTGCATTTTCAGATCTTTCACAAATTGAAGTAACTGCACATTTTGATTGTTTGTTTTAACAATTATCCATTAGTCGGTTTAGAGGACTGGGAATGTTTTTTTTCTTCAAGTGCCCTTAATATATTAAACTCATTCTGAAATGTGTGTTGCTGTCATACAAGCAGTCAGAGTAATTTGTAAAGACGCTTGCAGCTTTGCATTATTCTAAGGAAAAACAAATAAGCCATCCGCCCACGCACATTAAACAGCACATTAAATCAGATGAGTCTCACAACACACACTGCCTATCATCACTGTCTTAAATCATCACTGTTGTGACCCCAAGACAACATGCTTAGTGTGATTCTCAGTCGTGTACACTGTGCTGAGTTATTGCACTCTGAATATCCCCTGTCCCTACTCTATAAATGGTGTGGCCTGTGTGTCACGGAAAAACAGGCCACTGATGCAGTGTGCTGTGGCCCAGGGGCAAGTGTTAGGCCTCATGATTGGATGGATTCATGTGCAGTATTTATCTCACAGAAAGGTCTACTTTTGTCTGCTTTAACCTCACACAGTGCTCCATTGTGACCAGATGGCCATACACAGCTACTGTATAAAAAGAGAGAGTATGTGCACTGTGAAAAGTGTGTAATTGTTGAAACGATAACATGGTATTGCACCTAAAGCAAAAAATGCTAGGATGAAAACATGCTCAGACTCTCTGTCCCATGAGATTTAAAAACATTGTCTGTGTTATATAGGAAGTGAACTTTTAGCCGCTATAGACCTCTGTGTATACATGCCATGGGATGTGTTATGCAAGCAGTTCCATTTGCTTGCAGAGGCGAAGACACGTGCCTCAGTTCATAACTAATGGAAGACTGTGTATGCCATTCATGCATGAGAGAGTCTGCATGGCATAATCCAGCGTGAACCGTCATGATGTTAAAATACCATGGCATTATGGGAGAATGCCCTGAAAATCCAAAAATGTGGACTTAAGACATAAAATATGCCATTCTCACAAAATGAACAACACAGTGTAACAAGCTGCATTATTTGACAATAGAGGTATGTAAATAAATGTTGAAAATATGAATAATAAAATAATACCTGATTCCACTCTATAACATTTAGGTTAAGATCTAATTCCATGGTTTATATAGGATTTAGCTTAGGTCTGTTAAGGGTGACAGTTGGCAGGCAGATAGTGATAGAGTTTGGATTACGGTTGAAGCTTAATTTTTAAGCTCACATGGATGATAAAACACATGCCATTTCCAAATGCATCATACAGGGATCAGATAAATACCTCCAATACTACAATTTGGTTGTGTGACATGTGGCTGTTGACATGTGGTAAACAATACCCTCAAAATACACCACTGATGTGTGTTTGAGTTATTTCTTAACTCTGAAATCATTTTTATGGCCTGCTATCACCAGTTGAAACATGAAAACACCTCAGGTGAATTTCACCCAAATAGAGCATGTTTTTCTTCAGAGCCTTGCTCATTGAGGCAACCTCAACCAGCACAGCAACCCATTGGAGTCCAGCTGTTCAGCATTGATCCCTCAGTGTTTTCTGATGCACTGGCCCGGAATGTGATGTTATTTCATTACTGAGGCAGAAGCGACAAGCTCGGTCTCCTCCCCTAGGGCACTGGCCACTCACTTGGACAGGGGCACTGTATGTAATCATAACTGAATGGCTTAGTCAGACAAGCTCAGTTGCCTATGGAAAGTCTAAATCAAGCAGGGAGAAACTTTGGAGTCAGGAAAGACTGGAGCACACATCAGTGAAAGAGGCTTTAAAGGGCCTGGAGAGGAAACACTGAAACGAGTACTGCATTAAAGACTTGTCATCAGCAATGGACCCAGACGACAACGAAGTCGGTGTCTTCACTGTCATTCAGTGAGTAGTGTGCTGCGGATCGGTGTGTGTTTACTATTATTTCACAAAGAGTCTTAATATTTAATAAAGACCAGATATATATTAGCAAGTATTTATAGCTAATCACAATTAGTGGAGAGCATCTATTGTTTTTTTTTTGCTTTGGCCTTACAGCTATTTTGGTGAGAATTAATTATTTACCCAATGAATGAATCTTTGAATTTCTGTTGTATTGTGTTTGTCATGGTGTGACTCGCAGCCTGAAGGTGGCTGGTTATTATTTGAGATTCGTAGACTTCTGGAAGATAATTGGCATCTACATCTTTCACAAAAACATTTCCTTTGATATCTTGATACCTTAGTGACAATGGCGTGCTGAAACCAATGTATGGTTATATAACTTTTTCCACTAAGGCAGGGCTGTTGATTATACTGTGGACGCTTGATCGAATTCAACATTGAAATTTCCACTTAATAGGTCTATGAGAACACATGTTACATGTTACATTTACAGGTCATTGGGAGTACTACTGCATATGGGAAAAGAAGTTGTATAGAGCCTTTTGTGGCTTCAGAGGGAAATGTGTCCCTGTAAATTGTCTGAAGTGATGTCACTTGAGTCAGTGTTAGTTAAGGCTGAATACTTTAAGTCTGAAAATGACATATGGAGTGGAAAGAAGTGCCCTTTCCAGACCTCTGTTTGCTCTTCATCTCCGCTTGAGATTTGTGGCTGAAGGATACATGAACTGCTCCTACAATAATACACCCAAACCTGTACAGTGGCTAGAATTTATGGAGTTGAGTTGCATTGTGGGTAATGCTGTTACTTGGTTTTCTCAAGGAAGAAGAATATGTGGAACAAAAAAACACAATAAGTCTGGCTCAGATGCAACGATTGTGATTGTTTCAACAGCCTATTGTGAGCCTGACAATGTTATAGGAGTGCAGTGATAAATCAGTGGAGTGCTCTTTTAAATTGAGCAGGGCCATCACGAACAATGTTAGTAACACGTGGTTTTCCTGTTATGACAAGTCAAAATGTCTGCTGTGAAAAAGGCCTATGCTGGTGTATTGTGATAGCAACTAATCTCAAGTTTTCACTCACACAAGTTAGGTAAATATTAGTTAGACACACAGAAAGTAAGAATAATAATGTTCATATGAATTCCCACAAAATGATTACAGTTTGCAATGCTGTGATAAATGGTTGTATGTCCAGTGACTTGCCCAGTGCATGCTAGGAGAGGCATCTAGCAGTAGATAGATGAATTGATCAAATATGACCTGCCAATGACCCAAATTAGTGTGTTTCATAACCTGCAGCTGTAGGTGTCAAGCATCTTGGCAATATCTCAATGATGTTGTTTCATTCACTCCACACAGAATAGACTAGAGACTCCCAGTGTGACTTTGTACTTTATCAGCAGGTGTAGCAAAACTGGCAAACTAAGTCTATAATCTTTTCAAAGCATAGCAGCATTCAGATCTTTAAACTCCCTCCTAAAAGCTGCTTAATTCACTGAATAATCAGGTGCAACACTGGCGTAATTAGTGTCGCACTAACAAATTGAGAAAATTGAGGTGAGGTGGCTTATAGGTAGATGTTACCAAACACACACACACAAACAAAATGCCACGGATGAGACAGTTCCAGTTAAGTGCAGTGTCTGAGGGCAGTTTGCTGTAATGGTCACTGACACACATGTGGTTGAGGTCCAGGGGCAACTAATGCTAAGTTGGGATCAGAGGGCAGTAGTCACAGTGCACAGTCAAGCCCATAATGCTGCACAATCTGCAGTATAACACTTTATATGAATAAATGAACTCAGAGTCCCATTCTGTGGACAAGATCTAATGCTTTTGAGCTGTGGGTACACGTTTATCCCATGTCCTATCATTGTTAGGAATTTATGCAAAGTGGTTGTGCTCTGCTTATGTTAGCTTTTAAAGGCAAGCAATATGATGAAAAGGCACGACTTGCAAAATTTAAGCACTGCTGGGTTTTAAGTGGCCAAGTGTTCCCAAATGACTGAATTCAGCTGTTTTAAAAAGGACTCAGAGAGCAGAGAGTTAGGGATCAGCAGGGCAGCAGGGTTTTATCGGTCAAAGCTTCATCCATAGTCTCCTTAGATCACGCTTCTGTCTGACCCTAATATCCTTTGCCACTCACGTTGGCCTCTGGGCCGCAAGCCCAAATGGCAAAATAACTGTCCAGAATACGCTGAGTCCCTCAATCCTCCCGCCACGGGACACCGTGTTTGCATCTAAAGCAAATTGTCGGACATGTTCTCCTCGCTCATCACTGATGTCTTGTGTGCACTCCACTGTCTGTACCCTTCCAAAGATATATAATCAACTAAACTGCTATGTTTCAAAATGCGATAAACATTATGATTCACTGCACTTTTTTCTCCTAAACAATTTGATCAAGTCACTTCACAGATTTAGAGATTCCAGATAAAACACTTCACTTTATCATGATTTGTTCACCTTTTTCACCCATCTAGTTGCATCTTATCTTATGGCAGCAAACAAATCAGAGGCTGACCCTTACTGGCTGACCCTGAGTCGAAGTGACAACATTCTTTATTGCATGTATCACTCTCAGCAAAGGCACATTGACTCACCCTGCAGAGACTCACGAGTTGTGGCATTTTAATATAAGATGGTCGCTACTCAACCATGGAAGGAGTTACAAATCGTAGCTTGAGATTTGTCGACCAGACCAATATTTGTATTTGTGTGTTTATCCATAACTACCTGACATTTGTATTGATTAGATATTTTATTATTCTGTCAATCCCCCCAGCAGAGATTCAGGCTGAATACAACTACTGTTGGTATGGGAATGACCTTTGTTAACCCTTTTAGTTACATATATTTCCTATCACTGCTCTGCTCTGTTGTATAAATGAACAGCTGTTATGTTTGTGGCATTGTCATTAAATGGTTTTGTTCAAACAGATAGTGGTGCAGATTAAAAGATATTTGATGTTAGCATTCTAGCCAAGTGTGTGTCCTGTAGGCACATCACACAGCAGGGTAAACAGTGTGTATTACTGCGAGAAGTTCCTTTTATCAAAACTGTCTGAGCTACATGAAGAAGTATCAAACCTCCTTGGATCAGACATGAGGCTAATTGGCTCTTGGCAGTTTTCGACAGAGGTGCCTGCACGTTATTTGATTTATGAAGGGTGGTTCTTCCTCTTTGGGAATATAGACACATGGTGATTCTTCATCTGGGTTTGAAATGTGATACTTTTGGAGTTATCCTTTGCTGAATTTGATCTAGTTTTAAAATTGCAGGACCCTGCTACTTGCAAATATCAAATTCCCAATTTATCACCATGTAAAACCATCACATGAAATAGAAAATGGAAAAACACATTTGAAATGGCCCTTCATCTTGAACTAAATGGGAAAAGATACAGTATGAACATTTATGGAGCTTTCCATCTAAAGAAATATCACATATAAAATTAGATGCTTGAGGCATCTGTTAACATGTAGCTCACTACATGGAGCACTATGAATCACAACAACCCTCTTCCTCCCCCCTCTGGAAACTGATTAATCACGCAAAACCACTTTTTTAAAATGTTTTAACCCTCCTGTTGTCCTCGAGTCAAGGAAGGAAGGAAGGAAGGAAGGGAGGAAGGAAGGGAAGGAAGGAAGGAAAGAGGGTAGGAAGGAAGAAGGAAGGGAGGGAGGAAGGAAGGAAGGAAGGAAGGAAGGAACAGTCAAAACAGACAGGGTCAATTTGACCCGGGAGGACGACACAAAGGTTAAGGATTTCCATGCAGCATCTAACAATCTTGATCTTCTTTTGACACTATCACAGTTTGTTTGTGTTGGCTGGGTTGTTAAAATGTTTGGAGGCCTCTAATGAATGGCCTCTTTGAGAGAAAGCATTTAACAACTAAACTGTTGTGAAAGGTCAAAAACCAACCCAGTGTACAGTATGGGCATCCTAATGTGCAGCTTTGAGGCACAGACCTCAGCTGGGGAGGGGACACATTAGGTCCTCCTGTCTCTCCAGCTGCTCCTCTTTTGCTTTTTAACCCACATTGTGAGTACATCATGCAGTCTGTCTCTGTCCCTTCATCTGTCTCATCCCTTTCAACCTTTTCCTGCTCTCTGACAACACACCTCATGGTTGAGGATTGATGAGACTGGTCTGTTGGGAATTCTGGGAAGCTGGCTGATTCCTTTAGTAGTAATTCTTGTGGTCCCTGCTCCCATATGCACGCGTACACACACACATACACACACACATGCACGCACAACATCTTTTCACATTCCTCTTTCCTCTCTCTTCTCTCATCTCCCACCACCTCTGTCCCTCCCTCCCTCTGCCCCTCGCTCTGGCTCTCTCTGTCTCTCTCCAAAGCTGTTGTTACTGTGCGGCTCCCGCACATCATTCCACCGCGATGGAAATTAAATGAAGGTGGCTTAGCGCAGCTAACAGAGGCATGCTTTGAAGGATGTAACCGGGGGAAGCTGCACTGCCAGATCCTTTTCCATGGGCTGTGGATTTGCGCTGCTGAGGCGAGGACACAGCAATCACTCAGCCATGCAGAAGCCCAGACAACAGGACTAATCTCTCCACCTGACTTGTGGAAGCTCCACTTTTTTTTCTGAATTATTTATTCCCCGCTGCCAAAGACAGTGTGGGACAATGGAGCTGGAGTGAAGTAGATGGTAGATTTGTAGCCTTCACTGCAGTGTGCTGCACACATGGATGTGTTCAGCTTTGTGAAGATGCCAAAGCTGTCAGGGTGAGTCCGGTGGATGCTGCCGTGTATGTCTGTGTACTGTATGTGCTGTTCCCTTCTGTAAAAGGCAGTGTTTTGTATGTTCATAGGCATGATTTACAGAGCCACACTGGAATCACATGTGGGGCACGGTCATTAAAAATGCTGAGTTATCGATTGCTCAAGAGAATAAGTTGTGCAGTCATGTATGATGTGAAATGAATGAGCAAGTGAGGGAGATGGGAGGGGGGGGGGGGGGTGGATGCAGAAGCTGATGCAGTTCATGTATCGAAAATGTCTGTATATAACTTCATAAGTATGTTATACTGCAGACGGCCATTGCAGTTTGTTGCTTTATGTGTGGGGTTTTTAAATGTCATGGAACCATATATGGTATGAAACAACAGAGAAAATTATTAAATTATTTTTAATCACTTCAGTTAAAGGTCCATATGAATGAATTTAAATGAATTCAAATTAGGGATGTATTGTGGCAGTATAAAACATGTCTTCCTTACATGAATAACTGATTGTGATATGTCATTGGTTGCTCATTTAAGATGAGTGGTCAAGTTCACATACCCATGGCTCTAAACAGAACAAGAAGATGAAGTTGAAAGATTTCTGTTATACAATATAAACTTTAAAAAAGGGAAGACATTGCAAACCCACACTGTAGTTTTCTTTTTTCTTCATATGGTAAATTTAAGTGTGAGAGAAAACTAAAATAGGCTTTGTTTGTTTCTTTATAAGTGATGGGAAGTATATGGTATGCTAACAAGCCTGAGGAATTCATTCATTGCCAGGGCAGACACCTCACCTTATGCACCCATGGGTCTGCTAGATTGAGTTGATCTGCCCCAGTGGATAGTAATCCTCCTAGGGGATTTGGCTCCATCAGCAACACCACAGACCCCTAATGGTGGGAACAACTGATCAAAAATGGGAAGTATTAAATCAGAAACTGTATATGTGTCAAAAAATGCCCATTCGGTGGATTTCATGAGTCATCAGCAGACTGCAATGGTAATAATGTTATTTTATTTATTTTTTAGAGAAATACATTAGCAAAACTAAAGCAAATCACTGCAGTTTAAATAGTGTGGAGACTAATATTGACAGATAATATTGCACATAATATTGCACCTCTGTATTCTTTGTATACGTAAATGAAAGGGGGGTTTTTTTCTTCTTTTTTTACTTTAATGTAGGAAAGCAGACAGGTAGAAGGGATTTTCCATCAGATGACAAGAGTGTTGTTTCCCAGTTAGTATCCCTCCATAGCAGCATTCATGATGCAGCTCCCAGTGGACCACAGACGTCATTGCATCCTGTCACTGTTAATAATGCCACACAATGCTATCCCTGATTACGAGGTACCACTGCTACAGTGGCATTTTTTTGTTTTTTCCCTCTCAGCTGCCAGCAAGAATTTAAGTCAGCGGATGCTATTTTGCTGAGATTGACAGACCATTTTACAGAGAAAGCCACTGTATGTATTTCAGAGCTCTACAAGAAAGGCAACGCTTCCTCTCATTGTCTCTTCCTCCTGCCTGCCTTACAACACCCCCAGATGTCTCGGTTGTGAGAAAGAAACACATGTTCCTGCTTTCATTTCCTTTATTCCTTGTTGTGTTTGAATCAAGATTTTCACATTCCTGTTCTTTTATTGAAATATATCTAACTCTCACCATCTAATCTGAAAAGGCAAGTTTGAGTCATTTGGCAGAAGGTGTATGAGCTGCTCTGTTTTGATCTTCCCATGTAGCACTTTGGGATAACTTAGCTGTCACACTTTCAGTACACACGGTGGGAGGTATAAATGGTAACAGCACTGACATGATGATGAGCTAGAACATCCCATATTTATGTAGAAAGTGTCAATTATCACAACCACAGTGATTACCTGACTCAATGAGGTTGATTAAACGTGTCTAGGTGATTGCTGAGCATGCTTGCATTGCATGCATAAAAGAAATCTAGATTATTTGTCATTATGCGTTGATGCAACTATTTTTAGTCGCCCTTATATAAAACACAGCTGTGTTCATCAAATGTGTGATTGGAAATGTTTTTTTTTACTGAATGCTATTGTTGTGATTTTTTCTTGAGTAACATGAATAATATGGAAGGTTCAATAAAATGTGGTTGAACTGCATGGCTTTCTGCTGTTGCTGCTCACTTGATTCATTCTGGGCTTTGTTTATTTGAAAAACCTATTATGTGAGTCATTGTTCGGCATGTTTTGACCGCAAACTTTTTGCACAGGAAATCACTGGTCTGGACACAAATTGATTAGCCTAAATGTTCATCAGAGTACACAACGACTAAAAGATCTGTCATACTTAGCTGTTCAAATCAGAAGCTCTGGGGAAGAGTAGATCAGAAATGGCTCAGGGTCAGGAATGGGAGCCAGCTGGCTTGTGGATGAGGTCTCAGGCAACCATTTACTTTGTTCTGTCCTTTAGAGCTTTTAGCATAAAAGCAGTGCATAGCACAATGAGGTGCCGGAGAATCCAAGTCTGGTTAAGTGCCCACAGGGTAAGTTCATCACTATATTTGGTTGAAGTTTTACATAGAGCATTCTGGAGCAAATGAGGCCTGAGGAAAATGCAGTGCATAGAAGTGCAAAAGAAGGGACATTTCTGATTTATTTACTATATTTTCTATGTTAAAGATGGGCCTGCAGTTTATATCTCCTGGTTTCACTGAGTAGCAAATGAGTGAGATTGTGTGTTTTCTTATTTACAGGTAAACTAAAGACAGAAGGACTGAGGCTCACTTACTCTCTGCTAAATAGCAGAAGGATCATAGTGGGTGGGCTGCTTCCAAGATGCAGTTTTATTCCTACCCAGTGGAGATTAACTAACGAAAAACCTTTCTATACAGAGGCACCAGAGAGCTGCTCAGGATAGTGTGGTTGCCCATGGCAACAATATCAGTGTTCCCAAAGACAAATACAGTATTCAGTTGGAATAATGGAGAAAAATAGACACTCTTATCTTGAAGCAAGTGTTCTTCTGTAAAGAATTTCAGTATCACTGCATAATGTCTCCATATGTGGTGATGTATAGTCACCCATAGTGTGTGATTTGGTTAATGCGATGATTGTGTTATCATTGTTTGGCTGATATGCAAGTGGTTTGTTGAATATCAAATGAAACACAGTGTGTTCTTATCTAATGTCAAATGAGCATAATGTAAAGTGGTCTTACCATGAGATATAGTCACAGAATAAGACAGAAAATGAGCATGAGACTAAGCTACTGCTGCTACATTCAGCAATATATTTCAAATCACTGACAGCTTTCATTTTAACAGTGATGTATGAATAGCAGTGCACAATGTAAATAGTGGACTGGACCATGTTCTATTGTGCTGTCATGTTGACAAAAGCATTACAGCTAAGGAGGTGGTTCAAGAAGTCAAGCAAGGGGCAACTGTTTTTTGTTTTTTTCTGAAACAAAAGGCAGTGCCTCTCTGCCCTCAAAAGGATGGAGGCAGTCTAAGATGAGCAGAGGAATAAGGCCTTTAATCAAAGAGGTTCCTCTCTGTCTGAGCCACTTCTCTGCTACACTCTCCGGCCTCCTCCCAGGAGATGGTCATCTCATCTGCTTTCTCTCCACATTTCATATCCAAACAGAATCACATTAGTGGTCTAGCTCTGCATAAATGACTCTGTTAAACTCAAGAGCAGCATCATGGCCTCTTAACCATGTATCTCAGTACTTCGTCCCACAGTCCCACCCCCATCACACAAGGAGAGCAAATATGTACCTTTTGTTTTTATTTGAATGAGAAGAATTGAGTGTTCAGTGATTGACAATAGTGTAATGGACTGATGAGACAGCTCACAGAGCTCATTATTCATGCAGTGGATACAAAAAATTCATAAAGACTATAAAGAGAATTGTTCTGTCTTTGAATGTACTTTCAACTACTTTTGTAGTTTCTGTGTGTTTCTGTGTGTGTGCGTGTGCATATGTATGTATGTGTGTGTTCATGCAGCAGTAGCAGTGAATGTTGCTCTGAAAAAGGGAATGGTTTGCTAATGTAGACTATCCTGTGAGATTGAACCCCTATATTCAATGATACACACCAAATCGCCTACTGTAGAAGAGAATAATGTGATTCATGATGGCATAACTAAAGGAAAATTGAGATTAATATGGCTCTCTGGGTATGTCAGGGGTTATTTCCCAGCCTCAAGCCCAATGTACGCTGGGAAAGAGGCATACAAGCCATAAGAAGAGTCCTCTGGCAATCAGCACATAAATGCCAGTAACATTTTGCTACCATGCAACCATCATATAACACTTTTCACATAGTTTTCTCAAAGGAAATGACCTTCTCATTGTCCCATGAAAAAATATATGTACTTCTTCACCCCTCAATGTGTAAAGGTCCTGTGGTGCCAGAGTGAGGTTTCATATAGCCAACCCTCATGGCGATTATCGATGTGAATTATTCAGACTAACTTGAGTGTCTGTGTTAGGATGTGCTTTTCTTAGCCGTGGCTTGTCTATAATGCATAGTTACTGTCTACATTAACAGGATTACAGCCTTCATAACACAGCAGTATGCTTCCTTACGACTAGTCTGCATTCAGAGAGATGAAAGCGAAAGTGAACTACTGTGATAAAGCAAGGATCACATTATTCATGCAATTTTTATGAAGGACTGTAAAGTGATCTTTTCCCCATCTGTCACACACTACAATTAAAGTAATATCTTCCAAATCCAAGTAACTGATTAATTTGAATGGTAGACTATTGTCACTTTTCATCTCTATTAAAATATTAAGAAATTAAATTAAGTATTTAAATAAAATTGTTTTCTAATTTAGATAATAAAACTGTGAAGTTGCTGTGCAAGCAAGGGCTTAAACTTGCATGTATTTGCAACGTACTTACTGATGGTTATTTTTATGAAAGATGAATCCCTTTTAACTGCTTACTTCTTTGTTTCTTTTGAATAGTAAAGTCAGCAAAATCCTAAGAGATGTGCAAAATACAAAAAAGTTGTCATGCATTTTGCAGTTTTAGTGCAATTTGTCTTTGGAGAATTCCTTTGGGAACCAACATTTGCCTCCAACTTCTCCTAATTGTCCTCTTTCTGACTCTTGGGTAACTTGTTCATGAATTGTGCAGCATGGCTTACCCACTTGACGCTCGATTACTTAGTCCAATGTGACTATGCAGGCATCATTTATTTATGCTAACTGAGGAAGATCAGTTTCACTGTCCACCAGTGGGTGAACCTTTTCAGCATCTCTATAAGCTGGAGTGCTGCGACTCAATGGCATAATGCACCTTGCGCCTGCAGACAAAAGAAATCAAAGATCACAGTATCTATGACTGTGCCATCAATACAAAAAAACAGGAAAATGGATTTTGTGGGACAATTTGTCAGTTGTGGAATATACTTTGAAGGCACATCATCTGAAAATGTAAGTACAACATGTTCTGTAATGCTTTAGACATTTGGAGAACCCTTAAACATATCACTGCTATCCTGGAAAATAATATCATTATAAAACAGTATTCATATGCTACAAACCGTTGACCTGTGCGATATGCAACATTGAACACTACTTATGTTGACGTGGTTGTTAGCTTGAACTGAGATGCTGAAATGGAGGGTCTCAATGAGGTGAACATGGCTCCAACAGTGTCAGACAGTATCCAGTTGTGTCCACACACATCATTTGAGCTGCAGGAAATGTGTTCTAAATATACACCATTGAGGCCTGCTCCCGGCTAATGCACTGTAGGTCAAATAAATCCATATCTGTGTGGAAACACTAATATCCCCCAAACACACTGCTGTATTGGGGAAGAAATCAGATTGCTTCCTGTTGTTCAGAGTTAAACTTATAATAAATTGCAATAAATATGCAAAAACTGTTTTCAATCAATTATGATTTAATTACTGTAGCGATTAGGTGACTTTACCTAAGTTAAAGTGAGCCCAGAACTGTGTTTTAGCTTTGGTTTTATTATTTTGCAGCTAGCTGCATTTGATGGCTTAACAACTTTAGGCCGATGAGCTGGCAATATTTTATTCATATCTCATGAAACATACACGTGTGCAAATACAGACATATATGGTCACGAGCACACACACTCACACAGATACAAGCCCACTGCACACACTTTATAATCATCAGTACAGTAACTGGGGGAACATTTAGAGGGAAAGAAAAAGAAGCTTTGAATAATGAATGCGAAGGGCCCTGTTACACGGCAGACAAGCCTTTGAAGTGACATAACTTGCTGCCACCGCTTTCATAGCATCACCAGTGTGCAGACACAAAGACAGAGATAAAGGAAAGACAAGGAAGGGGAGTGCAGACAAAAAAGACAGATGAAAACATTTAACCAATTACTTCTCTAAATACCTGAACTCTGCCAACTTGTAGCACAGGGAAACGGCTAATTATGTTTTAATGGTAAAGTGAGAAAATCGGATAAAATTGAGATCTAGATTCTTGCTGTCTTTCACACAGTAGGCTACAATTGATAGTTTTGTAAACAATGGTTATAGCTGGTTGTATTCTCTGCTAAACTATATCAAGTCGCCTTGGCATTGAGCAAATCAAATAAGTACTTTCTAAGAGAGTTCCTCTGGGCTTTCTTTTATAAAGGATGTGCTGACATCTAGAAATAAAACCAATTTCATGCCTCTCAAAGCACAAGAGTGAGGCATGACAACTCCGCCTGTGTGTCTAGCTTATGTAATTAATTTGATTTGTATTCGCTGAGTGAACTGTGACTATAGAACATTGTTGATCACACTGGAATCAGGCGTTCCCTTATCACTTGGGTTGAATCGCCTCAGCCCACAAGTCATTTATTTCCATTATGATTCAGATATCTCTGTGGCGATTATTATCTTGCAGTTAGATAGTAATTAGGAGCTATACTCTGAACCACCTGAACTTATTAGAGTTTCTATTTTCTGCAGGTGTCATGCAAGTAGGTTTTAATGAAAACAATTTTGAAAGGATGATATGAAATTGATCAATACTTGATTTCTCTCCCCTTTCTTCCACTGCAGCCACAGGACCAAATCCTCAGGCTGGCCCCCCCCTTCAGGGACCTGGAGTGCTTCGCAGGGACCCCCCAATGGATGGGACATGGGCACTAATAGAGAGGGGCGTGACTGCTACATCAAGTAAGTGCCCTGTGTTTAAAGAAACGGAGGGAGAGCTCCCTCTGTCCCAGATGTTTCCGATGCTTCACAAACCTGTGATTATTCCAGCCACGTCACTGTCTCCATCTGTGCATTCAGAATACTGATTCTCTGTTCCCTCCACTGCTGCGCACACTCTGCCCATGCCTACTCTCACTCTCTCACACACCCACAATACTCCTCATGCAGTCTCCCAAATGCAGAAGAGGGCTATTGAGAGAGTGTGTTTGTACACTGCTGCTGAAGATATGTTACCTGTTCAGGGACCTGTTTTGATCTGAGGGTCTGCACGTTCCTTAAGGATGCTGCTTGCGTTACAGCGTTATCAGCGTGATTAATCCTTTGTAACTGGCACTTCTGGAAATCCGTACAGGCAGGTAAAAATTAACTCTTTGCTGGTTCTTGTATGTGTGCATTTGTTTCTAATGTAACAAGTGAGTGTTTGCTTGTGTTCTGTAGATTTGTCTGGGCTGGTCTCTTTCACCAGAGATGTGCAATATACATTCATACTAGATCTAAAAATATAGGAGCCTTTGTGAGCTACTCAGACAGTTTTTTCAATGTATTTACTGGATTGTTACTTCTTGCCATTGAATATCTATCATAATGGATTTTAACATATACTCATGCACAATCATTTTTATATTATTCTAGGTGCATCTCTAGTGTACATATATATATATATATATATATATATATATATTCATATATATTCATATATTTGAATGATATACTGAATAGGAGGTGAGCACTTGTCACACATGGGTTATAGCATGAGAAGCGTGATGTCAGTGGAGTTATATAAGAAGTAAGGAGCAGTGAAAGTGCTGGATGCAGTGTGTCTGGATGAGGCAGATCATGGGGGCTGTTTTGGCTCCAGCTTTAGCTTTCTAAATTTGAGGAAGACTCATGAATAATCAAATGCCTGTTTCTCTGACTGTCAGTGGCCATCTGAGTTTGTCAAGGCTGCAGGGTGCTGATAGTAGATTGTTGTGTTTTCCAAAGGAACACATGTCTCATCTGCGTGACAGCAACACATGAATAAAGCAGCAACCATTTAATATTTACAGTGTGACACATAGTGCTTAAAGGGGACCTATAATGTTTTTCCTTATTTTCAGTCAATGCAATGTATATACATACGCTACATTGTACATTATACATTATAGATACATAATGTATTTATACAATGTCTGATTTTCGTATTGAATCTGGCCAAATTTCAAATAATGAGGTAAACATAAGTAAAAGGAATCCGTGTGAGCAAAAAGCACCAACCTCAGACTGCTTTAAATGCTCACTTTTCAACATTGGTTTTTCTACTTTCAAACGGAACTGATGTAGGGTTAGGGTTAGGTTAGTAGTAAAACAGGAAATGGTGGGTTTGCATGGACAGCAACTTAACTCAACTGATATGTGCTACCCCCTCATTAAAGTTCCTGAAGCTGGCAAATCAGAACAGAGTGGGCTCATTGGGAGGGTGGCCTTAAAGAGACAGTGGGTATGACTACTTGTTAAGAGACAGAGACTGAACTGAAGGGCTACATAAAGGTCCGATATAAGATAAATAAAGAGGTTTTTTTTAACTGTATTGTGCAAAGCTACTCCAGTGGAGTTCCAGAATAAACATATTGAGCTGGGAATGAGCATAATGGATCCCCTTTAAGAGATTACATGTAGTGTAGGGATTGCTGTAACAATATTCAATAGAGTTGATCAATATCATCAGAACAGAACAAATTTAACTTCTTGTCAAATTGGTTGGATCAACTAATTCTTAATGCTTAATAGTAATTCATGAGATGGAAAGATGTTCTCTATTTACAATACACAAGAATGTCAAAGTGGTGGCTCCACCAGGTCTCAAATTTCATCAAAGCTTTTATTACACTTAATAAACCTAGATTTCCATTAGATAAGTTTAGCAGATTCAATGTTGTCGCTCAGAACCATCAGAAGGCGAAGTGACACAGCAGAAATATACCGATAAATAAAGGCTGTGAGTACAGGCAGGACAAATATAACCTGCTCCAATGAATATGAATAAAATCCTATGAATAAAATCAAACATGAGTCGACATCAGCTCAGCATCAAAGTAGAAAAAATGTTAACCGATTATTATTTTTTTATTATTTGACACAATAGCCACATCTAATGAACATCTGACACTATAACATTTTATATATTTATATTATGACTGAAAATAAGAAAAAGCATAATTAGTCCCCTTAAGAAATATATCTGTCTTGAAAAAAGAAAAATGACTTCATTAGATCAATGTGTCTATAATATTCATGAACTTAGTACACACCTTACAGGGTTTGATGTTATAGTTAGCTTAAAATATTTTACATTCTTATGTATAATTTTTACCATGTCTATAATATTTTTAAATAATTCCATGATCTTTCTCTGTCCTGTGTATTGGACTTTTAGCTTATGAGCTTATCCAAATTCATCTTAATTTGATGCTTTCACCACCGTTATATTATTGTAATATCAGATGAACTGTCAGTCTCTGCATTGAATCCAGAGAAGAAAGAAAATGCAGAATATTTAATAACACACCCACATCTGGATCGATGCAGTCAGCCAGGTGGTGCGGATCAGCAAACAGAAGAACACATGTAAACTAAACGTACTAACAGAGACTAGAGGCCAGAATATCAAATGGATTATTATTTTCTTCTTTTAACAACACTGCATCATCATTTAAGAACTGTTTTCTAAATGTATCAATTAAATATTTGATTATAATGAATCACTCAAGTGCAACATTATTCCAGTGGCACAGGAACGCGTCCACCCAAGAGGCAGAGACTACTCATGTTTATTTTAATGGTTCCCTCAGCTTCTTGAAATCTATAATTATTTATTGCAATGCCTCTTGAAGTGACACCTTGTTTTACTCACATTTATTATCCAAATAATAAAATCAGAAATCTCTTTCATATGGATTTAATACAATGCATATCATGTAACATTTTGTCATTCTATGATAACTCGCAATAAATATTACTAGACTGAACACTTTCAATTTAAATTTCTAAATATGCATGCTTGGACACATTTATCTTGCATTTGTGTATCTTATCTCTCAAATGACAAACTCAACAGATTGCACAAATTTAAACCATATGGACCTGTGCATTCAGGAAGAGTACTGTGTTCTCCCCAGCATGGCCACCTGCTAAACATGGCTTGCTTCCCATTGTGCAGACAGCCATGCATCTAATGGTCCCTAATCATACCCATTAGCTGCTACTGTAGCTCTACAACACTCTAAACAGCAATCAAAAGCCACAGTGTGAGCTGCACAGTTAACAAAATGCAAGGAAATGAGCAGCAAAAAAAATACTGGTGCGAGTGTCACTGTACAAAGATTTGATTTTCACTCTTGTTTTCTTAAAGCATATTTTAGACAAAGCTCAGAAGTAATGTCTTGTTACTGCTGTTCTGAAAGGCTGCTTCAACATGGCTCACTTGGTGCTACACTCACGAGCATTGAGTTCACTGCTCTGTTCACATTATAGCATTTTACATTTTTTGGGGGGTAGTCATGCCGAGTCATGACTCGAGTTGAGCTGGCACGCTGTGAGTGTTTTTTTGCATTCCATGGCACATTATGTAAAATAAATTGTTCACCTGTTGGAGGTGTACTGGTCGTCTGCAGCTCTTCAACAAACATCATCATCACTGTAGCTGTTTGTGCTTGAACTATTCCTCCCTGCATTATTTCTGATTTGCTGAACAAAGAGCTCCAAATAACTCTGTATTTTGTAGTGTTGATTGATTTTTACTGCTACTAACGAAGCACGAAGCACGAAGTGAGGAACATGTTTGATTTCCTATAAATTCTTAATAAGAAAAGTCTGTTGTTTTGTCATGTAAAAGCTTTTAATATGTAGCAGTAAAGTAATGTTTTCATCAGAGGTAACTTAACACGACTCTGACACAGGTGCCCTTCAGCAGCTTCCAGAAAGATGGCCAATCAAAGATGCAGTACATTTTACATTTATTTAGTTCTTACTTTTGCTGCACATGGTAATGCACTGTTAAACTAATGTTTCTCCTAAGATGACCTTAGATACATATGATTTTCTTATTGCAGAGGCAGATGGATCTCAGTAAAGTTTTGTTAAACTGTGATGAGTTTCATTATATCAGCAGTTGACATGCTGGTGCAGGCAAAGCCAACCCTGCTCATTAATTTTAATTAGCCCCACTTTTTCAGTCTTGTTACTGCAGGCTTTGCACATACCGCCACTGCTTTTCCACCAGCACAGACCACTGTGCCACACTGCAGTGAAACCAGAGCGCTCTGTGATTATTTAACTGTATCAACCAATTCATTTTTAATGGAGAAGCAAAATGATTGTTAAAAGGCTTTGGAATTGTTTTGGTACCCCTGTCATATGTCCTCCAACCATTGTTATCTATTCCGTTTTGCCCATACTTTGTGCATACTCTCTCCATTTTAGTACAGCACAATGAATGCATGTATTAAAATGAATCAGTGTGTGTGTGTGAGAGATAGAGAGAGACAGAGAGAGAGAGAGAGAATGAGCAAGCTTTTCTAGAGTTGTTGTGATGACTCAGTGAGGAAAATCTCACAGCCATTTTTAAAAATGTTCTTTAATGACTTTAACAATGTTGTTGTAGTGAACACAATTGCTTTACATATTTGCAGAAGTACAAACATTGAAGGGGTAAAGGCATTTTTGAAAGATATGAGAGACAGCGGTTTGTTTATTTAATATGTTTAGGGGATTTTTTTAAAACCTGAGCATTTGATTCTGAATAAATATTATTCATATAAACTCTATAGATATACAACCAAAATAATGTATATACTGTACATTGCACTCTACTTTAATATGATTTGAATGCACAGAGAGAAGATGCTGCTTTTGTTTATGATCACACCTTACTGCAGATGTGTTACCAAGCTCCCCCATGGAAGCCATGAGGTTGTGTAATTTTTAATGGAAATAAAAGAGGATAATATCCTGATTGCAAATACATGTAGTGTGGCCTCTGCATAATATCCAGATATTCAATTAGCACAGACTATCGTTTAAATTGAAATAGTAGCACACAAACAAATATAAGATTGGATCGCTCCTTTCGGCATCTGTGTGGCAGTCAGCTAATGCAAAATATCCACTGGATTCTTTTATTACACAAAGACATAGTATTTACTTTTACATAAAGATGAGATTTTCCCAGGAAGCGTGCTTATTTCTTTGCAATGTAAGTAATACACAACTGTAGTCTAATTACAAGTTATCATTTTGCCATAATGTTATGCAAGTGTCTTTCTGATTATTCCTTCCCTCTTGCAAGATAAAATCACACATATCACAACAAGGGAGTGGGCAGAGGGCTAAGTACAACGTTAGTGAAATTTGAAGCAGTTGAAACTGGATGGCAAAAAGGATACGTTTTGAAAAACTGCAAAAGCAATGTCTTTTTCCAGGAAATATAACCTGAATACTCAGAATATCCACAGACCTTGTTGTGAGCAGTTTCATGTAGGAACCATTTTCTTTCTACTGAACTACAACCATGAACCATCTCAATGTGCAGGCGAAAGCGTGCATCTACTCATGGTTGGTGGGTGTGGTTCAGTATCTCACACCAAAATAATCAAGATAGTACTACTTTTTAAATAGATTTTGTTGGCATAGACGCCTTTACTCAACAGTAGACAGACAGGAAACATGGGAGAGAGGGGGGTGTGACATGCAGCAAAGGACCTCTGATCGAGATTCGAACCGGAGTCGGCTGCATATATGGCATGCGCTCTAACCACTCGACCACCTGCGTGCCCAATAGTACTACTTTTTGATTTTGAGGTGAACTGTCCCTTTAAAATGTTAATATGTGCTGTGGACCTACCCCACTCTCAATAATAAATGCCTTGTTATACTATAATTGGCTGGTAAAGTCAATCTTTACAGTCTTGCTAAAATATTTATCTTACTTTGTCTTTAATTATTTCTTCTTTTCATTTGGATTAAGGAGTATTTAAGGACTATGTCTGTTATGGACGTACATGTTCTCAGTTCTCAAAATGTAAATGTGAGACCATCATAGAAATTGGGTCCATGTTCAGTTCAGGACTGATATTACAACAACAACAAAACATAAACGCTGAAAAAATGAATCTAAATGTTGTCTTCTGTTATCGTTTGTTATCCATTAATCAGCTGCATTTTTTGTCCTAATTGCAGAAAACAAGTTTTTTTGTTCTGCTCTGAAAAAAAGATGTTAAATCCTCCTCAAATATGAGCTGACAATCACTCTGCTTTGAACATTTTGTCTCCTTTGTTTTTGTTGTCTTTACAGTGGTATTGGGACTGCGATTGACAGATCGCACTGTGTCTTTGTGCCATGAAAGATTAATTGTTAGTATTTAGTGGTGACTAGAACATGTGTCAAGAATAACTGTGAATTACACATTGTCTGCCCAGGCCCACAGCTTTAATTAACCAACATTGTTGGCCCCATACGGGGCTGCTGCTGCTTTTGCAGAGAGAGGAGAGAAAGACTGCAAAACTCTGATCACGATATGTGGGAGCTATATGCAGTATGTGCACATTTTTGACCTCAAGAGGCCAAATGGAATAATAACTGTGCTGCAAGGACGTTGGAAAATATATTGATTAGCGTAACTAAAGTAAAGGTTCACATAAGGTTCAATTTTACGGTGAGGATGGCAGGAATCTTATAGCCATAGAGAAAGCAAATCTCAAACTCATGCAGTCAGAGGATTTCAAGATCATATATGTCCTGCATTAGTATTAATATGGCAAGGCAAAAGCATGTCCTCTAGCACATAGCAGTGTGGTTACTATAGTAAACAGTAAATGCTTCTTGCTAAATTATACAGATCACACAGCCTGCAATGTGAGAGTACAGCATTGGAGCTTGATTACCATTACCCACATGTTCTATTTTTGCAGCATTGCACTAGTTTAATATTTCAAAACAATATCTGGCATCCTGTCTTAAAACATTACAAGGATTTGGTCACAAGAAAAACTATATGTATCTATTTATCGATCAATCTGTTTATGTTTGATTTATCAGTGTGTTTTCAATACTTAACAGATAAGTCCATTTCCATTTTCAAGTTATTATAACACTTTAACTTTTAACACTGACATTTGAGACAGAACAAATGCAGTGCTAGAATATCACAAGAACAATCTAACATGATGACAAAAACATTTCATATTCATGTTTATCATTCTCACAGTCACATCTCCCAGAGCAGCTCCCTGGAGGAGGTTCGCCTGGACGGAGACAAATTTGTGCCACCAGCGCCCCGGAAGGTGGAGATGAGACGAGATCCAGTCCTTGGCTTTGGCTTTGTGGCAGGCAGTGAGAAACCTGTGGTGGTCCGCTCAGTCACACCAGGTAAAATGACCCAGCTGTACAGTAGCTTTAATATAAATGTGACTCATACAATCCATAACAATTATCAACACGATCCCCGAAGGAGATGAAATCCTTCTAAAAATGAAGCCAGAAAAGAAAAAGGAAAACCCACTCAGGCTGTAGTTTATGTTGATGATTCATTGATTATTACAGCACTCAGTGAGTAAGCATTCATTAGAGCCTTGAGCCACAACACATGAAACTGAGAAAATTAAGAAAGATAGTATGCCTGTGAGCAGTTTGTACCACTCATGTGTTGTTTGGTGTGTTGGCAGGAGGTCCATCAGAAGGCAAGCTGATCCCAGGGGACGAGATCATCATGATTAATGATGAGCCAGTCAGTTCAGCACCCAGGGAGAGGGTAATTGACCTTGTCAGGTATGACAACACACTAAGGTGAGATGCCATTTGCCTGTTGTTGAACCTGTTGTTCATAGTTGTACAGTGCCTATTAAAAGTATTCAACCCTCTCAGAAGGTTTCATGATTTAGTGTCTTACAATACTGAATCAAAGTAGATTTAATGTTTTTTTTGACACTACAGGGGGAATATCTGTTTAATGTCAAAATGAAAACTGATTTCAAAAAAGTTATTTCAGTTAATTACATTTTACAAAATGTTTACATAGCCAGCCATTCCTTTTAATAGGGGACACAAAAATCATAACTATTGCAGCCAATAAGTTTTACAAGTGAGGCAAAACCTACCAAAACCTATGCCATGATGACAAAAGAGCACTCCAATGCAGAAGCTCAAGTCAGGGGATGGATACAAGAAAATGTCAGTGTCAAAAATGTCACATTAAATCCCATATAATTTAATGTTATAAAATGACAAAACTTCCATTGGAAGTGAATATGTTTTATAGGCACTATACTTCACCTTTGTAGCACAATGTGATCTAATCAAAACTATACAAATAATTAAACTATCTTTTTAAATCTCAGTTTACAGTTTATAATACAGTTGATGGCCAAAGATCTGGAAAAATACTGCAGCTTTCTATCCTGAATAAGTATTCTGTGTTTACGTTTCCTTTTATATAAAAAAAAAAGTTAGCTGGATAGAAATGGTATATTCTTGTTGCCATCTGCTCTATGCACCATGATTGCATCTTGCATTTCATTAGATTCATATCACTGACACAGCTGAGTGACTGGCTGTGAGTTTGGTCCTTGTGTGACCTGTGCTGCAGTCTGTAAACAGTAGATTAGTACAGGGTGCCTATGTGGCCACTCCTTCACAACTCCTGTTGCCTTGAATGAGCTCTGTCTCTGCAGGCAAGAGAGGGCTGCCAGGAGCATCCCTGGGACACAATGTTCCTCCTGCTGATGTCTCAAAAATAACAATATTTGGTTCTAAGACAATTGAAATATTTCTAGATTTCCTTTAATCCCAGTGGGTTTTTTTTGTCTCTTTAAACATTTTATTAAAATGTATCTCATTAAAAATGTTTGTATATTTTGTATTGTCTTTCCTGCAGGAGCTGCAAGGAATCCATATTGCTGACTGTTGTTCAGCCGTACCCAGTAAGTTCCTCTATGAATGAAATAAAGTACAATCCAATGGGCTGTCTATGTCTTTAGAGCTGATTATTTTGTTAAATCTATGAAAGCAGTCATTAATCATGCCATATGCTTGTGCTGGCACTTTATCAGTAATGCTGTATTTGACTGTAAGAGCCCGGCTAACTCAAAGGGAGTTGAATTACTGCAGTCTTTCCAAGCCTTCTCATGTTGTAACGTCAGATCCTTGCAAGACCTCAGATAAACCTGCTACATCAACATTTACTAGCCACGGAGCACCAGATGGTGATAACACAGTGCCAAGAGCATATATTCAGCCTTCATTTACAGTTCACATAAAGAGTCAGTGGTAATTGAATTATGCTTGGTTTCCCACTAAAAATAGACCATATAACATATATGCTGTTTTTTCTGTGGCAGGATTGAAACGATGAAGTCTGATAATTCCCTATAGTCTGTAACAATAATTAAAGTGTTTTATACCATACAACATTTCCTAAAGCTCTAATATCTAAATACATCCATTCACCAAGCATTTCAATTAATCATTGGAGTCTTTCAAGAACAGCCACTTAACAATCAGCTAAACTTGAATAAGAATTTGATTTACAGAATAAAAACATGGGTGTAGTGTCCCATAATATACAGAAGACCAAGCAGCTCTTATAATCCAGCCTGTAACTGCTTCAGTTTACCAGGTAGCCTCAATGACATACCGGCAGTGAGGGTGTCATCCCTCTTATGCCCTTACACAGAGCCGCCTTAATTGCATCACCACAGAGTGGAGAAATGGGAGCTTGTTGTGTTCCAATTACCGTACATGTTCTTGAATTGTGTGGAGCTAATAAAATAAAAAAAGACTCATCACTGAAGGAACTGATTGTCCTTTTGTTGTGTTTTTCCTTCTTTCCCTCCAAAAGTCACCTAAATCGGCATTCATCAGTGCAGCCAAAAAGGCGAAGTTAAAGACTAATCCTGTTAAAGTCCGCTTCGCTGAAGAGGTCATCATTAATGGCCAGGTCCCTGTAAGTCATACTCTACAATGATTCATTCAGTACACATCAAGGTTCATAACAGGAGACGATAGCAGCTGCTAAAGCCAGAATAGAGAAGATACGCTAATACAAGATAGAAATCTGAGTAATCAACTGTACCATGAAGACATGCAGGATTTGAAAAAAACACACCTCTCCTTTCTTTTCATCATTGTACCATTACTGGGAATGAAATAGACAGCATGTGGGTATGATTGACAGAAAAAGAGAGACACTCACAGAAAGCTTCCCTGATTTGTTAGATGTGTCACTCAGAGAAGAATAATCCAGTAATCAGTTTTACGTACTGGACTTTCACTACTATGTCTGCTGAATGGAACATAAATGTAATGTCACATATACATGTTTAACGAAATAGCTTGACATTCACTTTTTGCTTTCTTACTGAGAGTTACATGGGAAGATCAATATGACTCTCATACAGCATCTGTTAAATATGAAGCTACAGTACAATCAAGAAATGGCTAAATAAGCTCACTCTCAGGATTTGAAATGGTAAAATAGCAAGCCATGCTGCCCACCAGCACATCTAACGCTTATTAACACTTTATATATTCTTTTTTATTCTGTACAAAATTCATATTGTAAAAATGTGATATAATGTGTTAATTAGTGAGCTTTAGAGATGCTGGCAGGCAGAGTTTGTTATCCTTGGACAGAGCCAGGCAAGCTGTTTCCCTGTTTCCAGTCTCTTATTTACCATACAAATAAAGTGGTATCAATCTTCTCATCTTA
Source organism: Scomber japonicus (assembly GCF_027409825.1). Lineage (NCBI taxonomy): Eukaryota > Metazoa > Chordata > Actinopteri > Scombriformes > Scombridae > Scomber > Scomber japonicus. Next base: position 19,029,822 of record NC_070588.1, read on the forward strand.
GGAAGACAACAAATACGTGTATTTCCCAAAATGAAGAACTGTTCCTTTAATCTTCTAAATCACTTTCATATTGAGTCCTTGAATGTGCAGTGTTTTCCTCCCAGCAGTCTTTTAATTACAGAATTTTCTACCCCAACTCCCACTGATACTCTTTAACTGCTGTACATAAACAACTTTCAGTTTGAAAAAGTGAGATGTGTTGATCAAATGTTTTTCATTCTATCCTCAGGAAACTGTGAAGGACAACTCCCTTCTTTTTATGCCAAATGTTCTGAAAGTGTACCTGGAGAATGGGCAGACTAAATCATTTAGATTTGACAGCAACACATCCATTAAGGTAGGTGCTGGAACGAACTTTGCTTCACTATGAAATGCAGTTGCGTAATCTAAAGTGATGTACAGTTTAAATGTTGAATGTTATTCATACAGTTGCACTGTGCAAGTTGTATTAACTACTATGTCTATGTGAAAGGATGTCATCTTGACCCTGCAAGAGAAGCTATCCATTAAGAGCATTGAACACTTCTCTCTGATGCTGGAGCAAAGAGCTGAAGGATCTGCCAGTAAACTCATGCTCCTGCATGAGCAGGAGATGCTAACTCAGGTGAGACAGCTCTCTTCACTGCTACTCAACTACTTAACAGTAGAGAGGCAGTTGAATAATAGACATGACACCCTTCTTTTTATCAGTGCTACTGGTTGTAAATTAAACATGTTATAGATGATAGTTACTAATTAGAAATAATCATTCTTGAAGACTGTTAGATGAGAAGATTAATACTGTGCTCCTACCTGACCATTTAATTAAAAAGGATGATGCCAGATGATGTTACCTTAAACATGACATAAACACATAAACATAAAAAGCCAATTTGCGGTTTAACAGGGAATTATGAGTTAAAATATTTCTTGGCCAACTTCCTGGAAGCTTCACTAGTTGCCTGGAAACTTCACAGTGATGGCAGAGTCTGGGAAGTCACTGCTCCTGGCTAAGAAGAAGTCCTCTAAGAAAGGCTCAACTTCGTGTTTTTACACTTCAGTTTTGTACAGATTTAACAAATGAAATATAATATCTTAATTAGTAATCTTTAGATGTGCTGTAGAAAGATTTTGTTACCTTTGGACAGATCCAGGCTAGCTGTTTCTCTCTGCTTTCATTCTTTATGCTAAGCTAAACTATCTGGCTTCATTTTAGACAGATCAATCTTCTCATCTGACTTTCAGCAAAAAAGCAAATAAACATACTTCCTAAAATGACAAACTATTCCTTCAATCTCTATGATCACTGTAATAACCCTGACAGACTTCATGATTTGACATTTATTGCACATCAATCCTATGGAAAGTTAATATTACATTTTGCATGCAAAGCACTGTACCTACTCATTTGAAAGAGAAATCTTAAAAAATGTGAAGAACTTTCAGACCTAATGGGACCCACCTTATCTTTCAATTGTTCTCTAGGTGACACAGAGGCCAGGGTCACACAAGATGAAGTGCTTTTTTCGAATCACTTTTGTCCCAAAGGATCCTGTGGACCTGCTTAGGAGAGACGCAGTGGCGTTTGAGTACCTCTATGTCCAGGTGAATATCAGCAGATGAAGCAGCACATGAAGTTGTACATTCTAGTTTATGGTGAAAGTACATTTCGTTTTCTTTCTTTTTTTTAAAGAAACACAGCAAAAAATACTTTACAACCTGGACCTAGTCTAGACTTTAGTCTAATGTTGGCCTTAGCAACCTGTTGCTGTAGGTGTGTTGTTGTCTTGAATGTCATGAATGAGACTGAAGTATAACCTCCTCCTGTCCTCCCTCCAGAGCTGTAATGATGTGGTATTGGAGAGATTTGGGTCAGAGCTGAAATACGACACAGCCCTCCGTCTGGCTGCCCTGCAAATGTATATTCTAACCATCAATACCAAGCAGTCTCAGAAAGTTTCCCTCAAGTATATTGAGTAAGTCCACTGGGTTTCACATTGTACCATGTAGGCTGGAATTAGTGGCATCACTTTCAACTACAGAGCCATTTTGTTGTTTCCAATGGTGTATTCCAGCTATAGAAGAGACTAGTAAGGCTTAAATGCTGTAGTGCTAGATGATACATCCCTGCTGGTTAGTTAATGATTCGGATTGTAGCCTGTCAGTTAATCAATGCACTACATCTGGGTGAAGTAAATTGATCAAGAATGATGACTTCACTGTTTTTCACAGTGATTGAGTGACATTCTCTAATCTTTATAAATTGCATGTCCACAGGAAGGAGTGGGGTCTGGCATTGTTCCTGCCCCCTGCAGTGCTGTCAAGCATGAAAGAGAAGAACATCAAAAAAGCTCTCACTCACATCCTCAAAACCAACCAGAACCTGGTCCCACCTGGTAAAAAGGTAAAGTGTGTCACCCCTTCCTCTTTCTCTCTTCACCTCTCTATACCAACAGTGTTTTTCTCCATCTCTTTCTCTTGGCCTTGCACAGCCTTTGAAAATACTCATGACTACCACCTAGTGGATGGTTAAGTTTTAAAACAGATAATGCTGCAGTGTTTGTTTTTTGCGTGTTCTTTTAAACATTAACTTGTTTGGACAGTACATTTTGTGGCGAATACCTCACTTAAATTATTTCCAATTGTATTTAATGTCATGTCACTTGTTTCCTCTCCATTGCAGCTGACTGCCTTGCAGGCAAAGGTCCATTATCTAAAGTATCTCAGTGACTTGAGGCTATATGGTGGACGGGTGTTTAAATCCACACTAATTGTGAGTGAAATCATCTTTTTAACTCACATTTTATGATACCAAAAAATTATCATGTTCAATATGCAAGGAGGAAATAACATTTGTCCTGACTCTCTCTTTTACAGCAAGGCGAGAAGCACACAGAAGTGACTTTGCTGGTGGGACCCAAATATGGCATCAGCCACGTGATTAACACCAAAACAAACCTGGTGGCACTTCTTGCTGATTTCAGTCATGTCAACCGCATTGAGATGTATACAGAAGATGACAGCAGGGTCAGAGTGGAACTCCATGTTCTGGACGTAAAGGTTAACAAACCTGCCCTTTTAAAATGAAAGCATGTTCTGACTGATTTTATGAATATTTTCTGTGGTGTTACCCTGAAAACACCAATCTTGTTCAGCAGTCATTATAACCTCATTCTACAGCCCTGCTCTCCCATTTATTGTCATCTGCTTATCTGCATCTTTCACAGCCCATCACTCTCTTAATGGAGTCTGTTGATGCAATGAATCTGGCCTGTTTGACTGCTGGCTACTATAGATTACTGGTGGACTCTCGCCGCTCCATCTTCAATGTGGCCAAAAACACAAACAGTATGGAAACAAGTATGTCTGAAACAATCACAAGATGACTCATCAATACTGTTTTTAAGTAGCCCTATGTTCATGTTTTGGTTTGTCTTTGCAGGCCATGCAGCAAGAATAAAGCAGAACTACCAGGCCATTGAGTGTACATACAGTACACCCCATAAAGGTTTTGAAGATAGAAATAACCAGAGGTGCAGCCAAGATTATTCTGACCAGGAGTGTGAATACCTCGCCCACGGGAGATGTGAAGGCCAACCAGTCTACATAACTGAGATCCACCAGCCTCAGCACTCAATGCACATGGCAGAGAGAGTGGATTGCTGCAGAATCCCTTACACCCAAACTTACCTCAACGTCCCAAGGCCCAAACCCCAAGACTCCTCCAGGAGTGCAAAAGTCTCCTTTATATTTGGAGATCCTCCCTTAGACAGTGTAAACCCCCAAAATCTGGGCTACCAGAGACTGATGGATGAAAGTCCAGAGATTTTAGACAATCACAGCCCTATGTACAGGCGCCTCGAGGAGGACTATAAGATGATGGATGCCATTGAAGACGGATATCAGTACTCCACCAAAATCTTTGGTCCTACTGAATGCATCGAGGAGCCGCTGCTGCATGACATTTGCTATGCAGAGACAACAGATGATGCAGAGGATGAGGATGACATCAGCTGTGAGGAGGACACAGTGATGAGTGACATTGACAAGACTTCATTACTCTCACTCTCAGGGTCCAGCGATGATATCATTGACTTGACCTCCCTTCCTCCACCTCCAGAGGGTAATGACGAGGAGGACAATGATGTGCTGCTGCACTCTCTTAACCTGGCCATCGCTGCTCCTCCTCCTGGCTTCAGGGACAGCTCTGATGAAGAGGAGCAGCTGGGGGCCGGGATTCGGGCCCAAGGGGCCTGCAATGATATCCCAGTGTCTCTCATAGATTCAGTGCCCACCCAAGGAGCAGAGGGTCATGGGGAGCCTCTAGACGATGCAGTGGTGTCCACTTTACAGGCACTTGAGGCCCTCGCTGCATCTGAGGAACAGAGTCCTGCACAGTCAGAGAGTAGCGCAGGTTCTCCTTACACTATTGTAACGTTCATTCATTAACACCACACTTGCTCCAGCCATTCACTTTTGATTTGTTGTTGTTGATTTTTTTTTTTTCAATAAAGCCCATTTTGTTCTATGTTTCCATTTGTGTGAGTATTTCTTCATTCATTTGAGCATTCAAACAGTGTTTATGTTCATTACTATATCAATCATTTTGTCATGATGTCATGTTTCTTATTATCATTTGTACGTTTTATCATCCACATACTGCACAATGTCAGATGCTTGTTGCTAATATAGAAAAAGCTGAAAACATAAAATTTCAAATAGCTACAGCATGTTAATATCAAGTTATATATTGTCTATGAACATTTTATAGATGCTATAATTAGATTTTAATTTTAGGTGGAATGTTTTGATTGATATTTTTTATTGTCAGTTTCCTTCTCTGAATTACATGCTAACTTACACTGTCTTAACCAATAACTATATTTAAGTCATTCCATAATCTGTGATATTTTTCTTGTGCCTCAGAGGAAGTTGTTAATGAGCTGTTTGTCTTTCTGTGGTACACAGGTGTAGAAATATCACGTGCATTTAGTCCTGAGTCATCAGATTCTGGCAACGAGACAAACTCCTCTGAGATGACAGAGAGCTCAGAGCTGGCCACTGCTCAAAGACACTCAGACAACCACCTGAGGATGCATGTAGCCATGACAGAAGGATACCACGCCATGAATGAGGAAAAGACAGAGGCCACTGTGCCTAATGATGGTGGAGCGGGAGCCATGCACCACAACCCCCAAGAGCATCATGAAGAGGAGGCAAAATCATCTGCTGTCACCTCCTCCCAGATTTTCCACTCAGATGGCGGTGAGATGGAGCCAGAGACAATGGAAATAAAATCAGTTAGTGAATACTTCACTAAGATGCACATGGGCTCAGTGATGAGCAGGCAGAGAGGAAAGCAGAGAGAGGCAGAGAGCAAGATCCAACGAGACACCTGTGAATCCTCTGACAGAGCCCACGTGACCTCTCAAGACTCAGCTAAAGAGGAGCCCCCTCATCTTGTTGGAAAGTATAACGCCTTCACTGTGAGGGATTCCTATTACATGAATCAACTTGATCTGGGGCGAACTCACTTTAAAGACAGGCATCAAAAATGGCAGCAGAGAGTGCCCGGAAACAAAATGGCAGAGAATCTCGCTACAGAATGTGTGAATGAGTCACAGGCTTCCCACGCAGAGAGGCTGACAGTAAAGGGAGAGAAACAGGACTCAGATGAAAGAAGCCAACCGCTAAATGCCCATCTCCGCTCCCTGTCCAAAGGAGATGTCTCTTCACAGGATAATGAGCAGCAGCAAATTAAGATTCCAGCATCAGAGCAAGACGTTGCTCGGTTATATGAATACCATGCGAGCAAGCGCATGTCATCAATACAAAGCGAAGGGGTTCATTCTCTCCAAAGTTCACAATGTTCCTCTATAGACGCTGGTTGTAGCACAGGCAGCAGCAGCTGTGTCACTCCAATGGATTCTCCCCTTTGTGCCACAGACAATATGCATGTACTGTCGGAGTCCTCTCTCAAGGGGCTGAGCTATGTGACTACTGAGGAGAAAGCTTATGGGCCTCCAAGCCAAGGGAAGGCCAGTCACCCCATGGACCCCACCCTGCTGAGGAAAATCCATGCAGCTACCAGTGCTGAGCCTGGGTTTGGGATTACACGGGATAGCAGTCACAGAATGCCCAAGATAAAAGAAACCACAGGTAAAACTAAACAGGAGGGTGCTCCCTGCAATCTGTGTCTGTGTAAGTAGATAAAAGGAAGTTATAAACATTACAACAAATACATTTGGGTGGTTTTGCCTGGGTTTTGAGAAATCAGTCTCTGAGAGTTATACCTCATTTCCTTCCCTGGTTTGTGGTGCTCACATTAACAGTTTTAAAAATCCAACAACAAAATGTGTTTTCAGAAACAATAACCTTCTGACAGTCCCCAAGGCCTCAATATGTTGTATAACTACTTTCTTCTGAGAAAGTATTCCCTTTGCAACCTGTCCACACTATATTTTATTTAACATTGAGGGACATGTTATAACAAGGACACATAGATTATTTTTTTTTAATGGCACCTCCACAGAGCTCTCAAGACCAGTAAATGTAAGGGGATAATGTGCTTTATGATTTGTGTGAATAGCCCTTTAAAATACACTCCTGTCTTTATTTTATTTTCTTTTTTTTTAACCTGCAATGCATTTATTCACTTTCTTGATCCAAATTAGATGAGACAATCGATGCCCCTACCATGTCTGTTAATTCAAAACCGAGCCAGCAGCTGGTTAGCTTAGCTAGAAACGCTAGCTAGAAAAGACTAGAAACAGGGGGAAGTGAAAAACAACAAGACATAGTTTTACTGGGAAAGTGACTTAAGTGTCATGTTGTCACTATGTGGTTGACAGGGAACCACCCTGCCTAGAAATAGTCCTACACGTGGCTTCCCCTAAAACCAGATATACCAAAGACATAGCCTGTTAATTAGCAAGCTTTAGTGTTGCTGGTAGGCAGATATTGCCTTGTTACCCATCCTCATGCTAAGCTAAGCAAACTATTTGCTGGCTCAAGCTTCATATTGAACAGACACATACTGTATGAGAGTGATATTGATCTTCTCATCTAACTTTCAGCAAGAAATCCAAAAAAGTTGAACTATTCGCTTAAAATGTCACTTTTGCTCTTTTCATCAATTTAATTATTCAGGAACTAACTAGCAGTTGAATTCAGATGCATTTTCTATTTAAGCTTTATCTATGTTAATAAGTAAGAGTCTAATGAATGCAAAAATGTTATGAATATGTGTTGTCAGGTAGATGCTTAACAGTTCTCTTTGTTTTCCTACTACCCCTAGTGTAGCTTGCACACAGCTGAAGACGGTTGGGGAAGAGTCATCTTTAGCTCTCTGTAATGAGACCACCACCACAATCATGTCACCATCATCATTACAAAGTAGCACAGAGCCCAGGACGCTAACACAGGTCGGTCCCGAGCCCAAACCACACGCCCTGGTTTTCCCTTCAAGTGGATTTTCTTGTGACCCCATGACAGGCAGCCTCAGGAAGCCATGTCGGGTTCGGATGCTCAGGAGGAGCTGGAGTACCATAATGCCAAGTTCCAGGAGCTTAGAAGCACTGTTAGAGAAGACCAAAGCCACACTTACAGGGAAGAGTGGTGGTGAGAATTTACAGTCTCGAGATCCCCAAAAATTACAGAGGATATTCTCTGCCAAAACCATGCCCAAGAGTTTGTCCCAGGGTTCAGTTGCCTCCAATTCATCACGTAGAGGGCTATCTATAGGAGCCTCCATGCTGCCAGAGTCGACAGTGCTGAGGTTGGATACAGGTGCGTGGAGGTGCCATGGGCCGTTCAGTCACTGCTTCCTACGAAGAAAGAAAAACACTGATGGTGATGATGGTGAAAGAAGGAAGCCCTCACAGCTTCTATTCTCTGTCAGCTCAAGTGGCAGGGAAAACACTGCCTTGAAAGCTAAGCAGAGTAACATGGTCACCGCTAGAAAGGACATGAGCCTCGAGGCAAGGTTAGATTGTGTAAATTCAATGAAGGGAAAAACCTATAGCCTCCACACAGGGTTCGCAGTCGCACGAAAGGATGCCTTAGAGATGATCAGTGTGGTGCGTTCCAGTGTGGGTCATTCATCCAAAGGTGAAAAGTCAAAGGTCAATGAGGCTGACATGGAGACAATCTCTCAGCTGCTTTTCATGCAGGCCAAAGTGCTGAGCGGCGCCTGCAGTCAGATGGCCGAGGAGTACAGCAGCCCAGAGGAGTTGCTGCTCACTCTGACACACAGCTTCCACACACTCTGCTGCCTAACGCAAGCCTGCATGTCACTAGTGGAAGGCCTGAGCACTGAGAGCGAGCGACGCGAGGTGGTGGCCAAGGTGGATGAGGTCGTCATGAACTACGTGTGTCTGCTGAAAGCTGCAGAGGCGGCCTCAGGAAGGTCCCCCAGTGATCAAAGTGTGAATGCATTGACACATCACTCTGCCACCATGTCTGCTATTATAACCACACTAACTCACTCACTGAAAACACTGCTCAACAAATGAACTGTTGTAATTTTGTTCTGATTATTGATTTCAAAGCCATACATAAGAGACATGGGTTTTATAACCAATGTGAACTGCTGTAGAAGAAAAAAATCTTGCCTTGTGTACACTATATTTTATTATGTAAAGTAAAAACAAAATTATATGAATCATTAAAGTTTTAAATAGATTATATTAAGGCCTCTATGAAGAAGCATACAACCCTCCTCCCAAATATATTATCTGATATTACATGATAAGGATTACTTTAATGGTTTATTGGTTATATTAGAGGCTTAACATGTAGAATATCACAACCTTATTAGTATTCTTGTTTATAAACTGTAAAAAATATATATTACGTTAAAGAAATGCATATACTATATAAAGCTCTAGACAAATCATTGCACAAGACATGATCAAATTAAAGTAACGTATATGTATACGTAACTTTTTGCTGGTTTTGCATTTGCTGGATTCACCTTAAGTTAATGAATAATTTCCACATGGACACAGTACTTTCCTGTTATTTTTTGTCAACATCATTAAAGAGATTAAAACTTTTCAAAAGTGTTATCTCCAATGATCCTTTGTCAATATGTGTCATTTTACAGTAGAGCATGCAAACTGCCAATCATTAACTCTGTCTTTGTTTCTTGGATGCAATAAAAACAGAATAGCAGAGCCTTGAGAATGGCTTCTCAAGGTTGTGCAAGTTTGCTAAAATTGCATTATTCATACAAAAAATTGCTTGACCTGTGTTTAGTTTTATAAGTGTGTTTAATAATTCATCATTTTACCATTTACTCAGGAGGCCTGAGTGGTGGTAATGCTTTTTGCAGTAACGATGACGATGGACTGGAGAATGTTTGCACAGTGTTGAGTGTGAGACAAGTGCAGGTTGCACTATGGTTGTGCATCTGAGTAAAAAATGTTGCTTTGTCATCATTCCTTTTCACTGTAAGAGGCTGATCAGGAAAATGTTTTTCCAAAACTTTCCTGCATTGGGGCTTTCAAATAATAGGCAAAGCATTCACTGCTGTATATTGTCTGGACAGGGATTACAGAAGAGGTTTCTGCTTGGTTCTTAAATAGCATGTAAGCTGGTAAACCTGAACTCAAGCATGGGTTTCACTTTCCAATGCATGCTGATCAGAAATGAAACAGCTCTTTCCAGTTGTTTTGGCCACTGAATAACCCACAGCTCCTCCAGCTGTGCAATTATACTGTACTGTATTATCCTCTACCCTTCTATACTAAAGAAAGCCTTGCCATAGTTAGCGTTAAGTACATATTGGCACCATTATATAACAAACAGCAATCAGTCAGTCGTTGTCAAACAGAAATTGCAAATAATGAAAGATTGTGTGGTCTGGGACAATAGGGAAGTGATGCTAGCTAATTATACACACATTGATCTAGGCCTGACACCTGTTACTTTCATCTCATCACGAAATGCAACACATACAAACTGATCATTAGATCGCTTTCAGTCCTCGATTCAACTTGACAACAGAAAACACAGAAGGACCTCTTTTCAATCTCTCATAAGAACAATGTTCTTCCTCTTGGTGAGTGTAATTTATTATTGTTCATATACTATCACTTATTATGACTGCATTCATAAATGCTGTAATAGTGGGTTGGCATCTTTATGGAGAAGTGGAAAATGAAATGCTGAAATGCATGTAGCAGTTTCTAGTTATGAAAATCATGTGCTGCCATGCATTGCACAATATGTTTTTGTAGCATTTGATTCTCAAACCAAATGTCATACGCTTGCTATAAATGTTTCCTCCTGCACACATTTCTCAGAGAGCTGCTTGTGTTTCTGTGCAGATGCATTTGGTACTGCTAGGCCTGTGGTGTTGTCCCATCATATCAACGGCTAACATTTCGTACCCAAAAAATCTGCCATGTGAAGTTGAGACCAACGGGAATGTGGTGAAGGTGGACTGCACTGAGATGAGCCTCAAAAATGTCCCTCGTGGCATCCCAAGAGATACCACCAATCTGACGCTCACCATCAACCATATCCCTAAATTAAACTCCACCTCCTTTTATGGTCTGGATAATCTGACTGAGATTGACATGAGATGCAACTGCGTGCCCATCAAAATTGGCCCCAAGGACCGCATGTGCACAGAGAGTGTGACAATAGAGGAAAATACCTTTACCAGCCTGAGGAATCTGCGAGCTCTTTATTTAGATGGTAACCAACTCAACATGATACCGAAAGGCCTGCCGTCAAATCTGATCCTGCTGAGCTTGGAAGTGAATCACATTTATCATATTTCTAAAGCAAACCTCTCTGACATCAGAAATGTTGAGATGCTCTACCTCGGTCAAAACTGTTATTTTCGTAACCCATGTAATGTATCCTACGTTATTGAGGATGGTGCATTTTTACAGCTTAACAATTTAACTCTGTTATCTCTTAAGTCAAATAACTTATCCTTTATCCCGCATCAGCTACCCACAAGTCTGAAGGAGCTGTATCTCTATAATAATAACATTACAGAGGTCACCGAGGAAGATTTCAAAAACTTAACCAACTTGGAGATTCTAGATATTAGCGGGAACTGTCCTCGGTGTTACAATGCCCCTTTCCCATGCAAGCCATGTCCAAATAATATGCCACTTCAAATCAGCAAGAATGCTTTTAAAATGCTAACAAAACTAAAGATACTGCGCCTGCACAGTAATTCTCTAATACAGGTGCCGTTTGAATGGTTTACTAGTGCAACAGAACTGAGAGTCCTTGACCTATCAACAAACTTTTTAGCAAGAGATATAGGAGTCACCAACTTCCCAAAATACCTGGGCAAACTGGAAGAACTGGACCTTTCATTTAACTATGAGCTTCAGAGGTACCCTCAAACACTGAGACTGAGCTGCAGTTTTTCCTCCCTACTATCCCTTAGAATTTTTAGAATAAAGGGCTTTGTGTTTCAGCAGCTAAGCGCAGAGAGCATTGCTCCTTTAAAACTCTTACCAAACTTGGAAGTTGTAGATTTGGGTACAAACTTCATTAAAATGACAAACCTTAGCATCCTGATGGAATTGAAAAGCTTTAAGATAATCAGTCTGTCTGACAACAAAATATCTTCCCCATCTGACGGGCAAGACGGTGTTGGTCTCTTTGGAGGAGAGCCCTTGCTGTGGTCTCCCATGACAGCTGCAACTCAGTACCAAGGTAATGAAGTAAGAGAGATTCATTACTTCAGATATGATGAATATGCTCGCAGCTGCAAATACAAAGATAAAGAACTTGGTGTTGTTACATCCTTTGTCAACAAGAAATGCAGTCAGTTTGGCAAAACCCTGGATGTAAGCAGGAACAACATTTTCTTCTTGCATTCAAGATTTTTAAATCTTAGAGAGTTGAGATGCCTCAATCTGTCCGGGAATGCAATGAGCCAAAGTCTGAATGGCTCTGAATTTACCTATCTAAATAATTTACAATATTTAGACTTCTCATCAAATCGCCTAGACCTGCTCTACCCCACTGCATTTCAAGAGCTGAAAAATCTGGTTGTCTTGGATATAAGTAACAACAACCATTATTTTGAATCTGAGGGCTTGACTCACATGCTTAATTTCACCACAAATTTAAAAAATCTCAAGATATTAATGATGAACCACAACAAGATCTCTACTTCCACTAACACAGAGTTGGAGAGCCAATCTTTGGAAAGGCTTGAGTTCAGAGATAATCGGTTAGATATGTTGTGGAGAGATGGTGACACCAGATATTTCAATTATTTCAAGAAACTGCTTAATCTGACAGTCCTTGACATTTCATATAACAACCTCAATTTTATTCCACCACAAGTATTCAGTGGTCTACCAGACAAGCTGTCCGAGCTTTACATCAAAAGCAACAGACTAAATTCAGAATCCTTTCCTTGGGAGAAACTGCAACTCTTACAGTCTTTGCAAGTTTTAGACCTTAGTGGAAACAGCTTTACCAATGTTCCCAACATGTTGTCAGCCTGTACCAAATGTCTTAAGAAGCTAATTTTACATAAAAACAAAATCTTAAAACTCACGCCAGATTTTCTCAAAGATGCTTACAACTTAAAATACTTGGATCTTAGTTTTAATCGCATACAGCACATTGAAAAATCAAGCTTTCCAGATGATGTTGTTAATCAGATGGATATGCTGCTTTTACACAACAATAGGTTCCTGTGTACATGCAATGCCACTTGGTTTGTCACATGGCTCAACAGGACCAAAGTGTCCATCCCCAAACTAGCCAAAGATGTCACCTGTGTCGCTCCAGGTGCACAGAGAGGCCATCCAGTGATCTCAGTGGACCTGCTGGCTTGCCAGCACAGCTACTTGTCAATCATCCTTTACACCCTCATGACTTCCATCATCCTCAGCTTCCTCACCCTGTCCATCTCCAGCCATCTATTCCTGTGGGATGTCTGGTACATTTACCACTTCTGCTGGGCCAAGCTCAAAGGCTACAGCCGCCTGCATTCCCAGAGTGCAGTCTACGATGCCTTTGTGATATACGACACAAAAGATCCTGCAGTGTCAGAATGGGTGACAAAGGAAATGTGCGTCCACCTGGAGGACCGTGGAGACCGTCGCCTGACACTGTGTCTGGAGGAACGAGACTGGATCCCTGGGTGTCCCCTGATCGACAACCTCTCCCAGAGCATTCACAGTAGCAAGAGGACTGTGTTCATTCTCACCAACAAATATATTAAAAGTGGGAACTTCAAGACAGCTTTCTACATGGCCCACCAAAGACTGATGGATGAAAAAAATGACGTTATCATACTGATCTTCTTGGAGAAAGTGCCTTGCAATTCAAAGTACCTGAGATTAAGGAAGAGACTGTATAAGAGGTCTCTCCTGGAGTGGCCAACAAACCCACAAGCCCAACCATACTTCTGGTTCACACTGAGAAGTGTATTAGCAACTGAAAGTCATAAACAATACAACAACCTTTTCAAAGAGACACTGTAAATGACATTCATGGTTACAATGTAATACTTCCCTTTTGTTTGATTGTTATATGATTGAATGTACTTCTGTAAATGAATTACAATATGTAAATAGCACACCCTTTACAAGTAAGATAAAGTAAATGACTGTAATATTACAGGAATATTACTTCTGTGTACTTTTTTTTTTTAAATTCCCTGTTCAGCCCTCCCCTATCAGAGGGCACTCTTTGCCATCTCTCTCTTTTCTTTTTTTAAATTTTGAGATGTCAGAGAAACTGCCTACATGTTATAAAAAAGAGGAAATGAAACTGATGTACTTCTTCAATTCATATGCTGCTTTAGTCACGGAACGTATCTTGTTGTGGGAACCAGTCAGCTTAATGTTTCAATGTTTGATTGTAGCACAGGCATGTTTAATCATGTTTAATGTTGAAAGATATTGAGAGGTTAAGTACTCTACGCCATTTTGACTTTTGATGGCTTGTCAGCACTGAGAATTGAGCCAGGTTTTGTTTTTAGAAATAGTTCATCTTTAATATTGGAAAGTACCAGAGCATCACCTGTTTTACAGGTTGTCATTCAAGGATCAGGACGAATCAATGTAGTACATGCACAATGGTGAGTTTTATTGATGCCGTTTTCTCTGTACTTTTTAGAGCTTAGCTTCATGTATAGTAAAAAACAGATTTGTCTACAGAAAATGTGTTGAACGAGATAATTAGGGACGCAATGATCCAATGTGTGACATTGGCTCTGATACATGTTCAGTGGATCAGGTATTGGCCAGATGTAACTGGTTATTTTTATTTTTATTATTTTTTAAATTCTAAATTTTGGAAAAAGAAATCACTAGAATCTGATTAGCAGATACTCTAAATTGAGGTTTTGTATTCCGTATTGTCAGAGAAAAAGTTGGATCAGTGCATTCCTATAGATAATACATGGTCTAACTCTGTAGACATTTATTTCACTGTAAAGACTTCTGAATGTTCATATACTTTCAGCTGCATTTTCAATAATAGAGTGTTATACAGTAAACAAATTAAATAAATACATGAATGTTAAATGTATATATTTTTTTTTCTCACTCAAGATCATACGGGTTTAATAAAGAACTCAATCAAGATGCTACAGAATAAATATGTGATCTTGTCACTCAGTGCAGAATAATTTAAACAACCTTACTACTACTTACGGTGAAATAAAAGAGAAACTGGATGTTAAGAGTATAACATTTAACATGCCAAAGACAGTTATCCCAATTGAATGTCATTTAACTTACATACTACTGCCACCTGCTGTTGGTAAATTTCTGAAACACAAAATTAAGACATACTGTATTACAAGTTACTTGATTTGACTAATTGTGTTGTTTATCTATAGGGTATCACATGTTGGATGAACTGGCTAATGCTCTTTCTGTGTTGCCATTATGACATCCAGCCTGCTGCATGTAAACCTGAATGGATGAAACCGAGTTTCCCTTGTGATGTCAAAGCCGACAACACCTCAAAGGTCATATTTGACTGTAAAAGCCGGCATCTGAATAAGGTACCTTGGGGGATAACCAGCAATGCAACAGAGCTCAACTTATCAGAAAATAACATAACGCATATTTCAGTTAATGAATTTTCTAATCTCATGAATCTCACTTCACTCAAACTCAACTGGGCAAACAAAAATAAACCACTGACCATCGATGCGAATGCTTTCAAAAATCTGACAAATCTGCATGCACTGGCACTGAGTGGCAATTGTCTGAGAGAAGTTCCTCCCAATCTCCCTCTCAGCTTGGAAATCCTCGAAATAAACAATAACAAGATTAAATTGGATAACATAAACCTTGCCAGTTTAACAAACTTGACAACACTATGGTTATCCAAAAACTGCTACAGCTGGATTCCCTGTGGGAGACCTGTCACTATTATGAACAGTTTTGCAGTTATGACCAAACTTCAGGCTCTGGACTTGTCTTTTAACAACTTAACCCAAGTTCCTAAAGGATTACCCAAGTCATTACACATTGTAAAGCTGGCTTCTAACCAAATACAGTACATATCTGAAGATGACTTCCTTGGGCTACATCATTTAAAAATGCTGAAAATACAAGGGAACTGTCCAAGATGTCAAAATGCTCCATATCCCTGTCTTCCCTGCCCAAATATTTCTCTTGGCATCCATGACAATGCATTTCGTAATCTAACAAACCTTGAGATACTGCACCTGGGAGGAAACTCACTGACGTACCTGAATCCCTCCTGGTTTCAGAGCCTGCACAAACTTAAACAATTGTTCCTCTCATTTAACTTCTTACAAAAAGCAATAACTGAGGAGGCAACATTTCTAACTAACCTTCACATGCTAGAAAAACTTGATCTCTCTTTCAACTTTGCCCTCAAGTCCTACCCTCCAACATTAAATCTTTCGAAAGACTTTTCAAATCTAGTGTCACTCAGAACTTTGCATATGGAAGGTTTGGTCTTCAAGCAAATTGGACCAGGCACACTCAGCCCTCTGTACGAGCTCAAAAATCTGTCTGCACTCAACCTCGGGACTAACTTCATTATTCAGTTTGACTCCTACATATTCAGCAAATTCTCCCACCTGAAAATGATATACCTAGCAGAAAACAGGCTGTATCCCACTTCGGTGGCAAGTCCCTCACATTCAAGTTATGGATACAATCAGATGCCAGACCTTTCTGTTTCACCACTCATAAAACCTCATCCAAAAGACTTTACTTATGAGCTATCACACAGCCTTATCAAACAAGAGTGCTTTGACTCTGGACGGGTGCTAATCCTCAGTTCAAATAATCTGTTCTTCATTGCTCCGGAGCAGTTTGATGGTTATGGAAACATTTCATGTCTCAACCTCTCAAGAAATGGATTTTCGGCAGCACCTACTGGAAAAGAGTTCAACTCCACCTCACTGTCTAATCTGAAATATCTGGACCTGTCGTATAATAAGATTGATCTGGCCTACGACAACGCCTTCAGTGAACTAAAGGAACTGCAAGTGCTAGACCTCAGTTACAATGCTCACTACTTTAAGGCATATGGGATAACACATAATTTAAATTTTTTGAAAAACCTGCCTGTTCTGAGAGTGCTGAATATGAGCCACAACTCTATTTCCACATTAACAACTAAACAGATGTACAGCAGATCATTAACAGAACTTCGGTTTGAAAATAATAATCTTGGGACTCTTTGGAAAGAAAGGGATGGCTCATATAAGAGACTTTTCACTAATCTTACCAATTTGACAATTTTAGATATATCCACCAACAACATTGCAAAGATTCCAGAAAATGTTTATGAACTGTTGCCACGTAACCTCACCAAACTGTCTATAAGTCATAACTCTCTTACTGATTTTAAATGGGACAAACTAGACGGTTTTCGTCAACTTCAAATTTTAGACCTGAGCTTCAATTCTTTATCTAACGTGACAGGTATGAACTCAGATGCAACACACACTTTGATTTTCCTTGACCTGAGTCATAATCACATTTTTCACTTGGACGATGGGTTTTTGAAGGGTGCAAGAAGCCTTAAGACTCTTAGCCTTAGTTACAACAAACTAACTGTCATCAATCAATCCACCTTCCGTTCAGAATCTGACGATCACATTCAAACTTTGTTTTTGTGGAAAAACCCATTCCAATGTACCTGTGATTCATTAGACTTCATTCTGTGGATTGAAAAAACAAATGTAAAGCTCCCAAGACTGACCACTATGGTGACATGTGACACACCAGAAAAACAGTGCGGTCGAGCACTGATACATTTTGACATCAACCAGTGTGTAAATGACATTCAGGCATTCTTGATCTACAGTCTCACAAGTTCCTTCATTATTGTTTTTATGTTTGTGGCGACAGTTGCACACTTATTTTACTGGGATGCTTCTTATGTACTACACTATATGAAAGCTAAACTGAAGGGATACAGTTCCTTGAGCTCACCAGACTGTGCTTATGACGTCTTTGTGACTTACGACAGCAGAGACGCACAGGTGTCTGAGTGGGTGATGACAAATCTGCGGGTGAAACTGGAGGAAGGAGAAAAGCATCTTCCTCTGTGTCTGGAGGAGAGGGACTGGCCTCCTGGAGTCCCACTGGTAGAAAACCTCAGTCAGAGCATCCGCTACAGTCGCAAGACCCTGTTTGTCTTAACAGAGGGCTACGTTAAGACTGGAGTATTCAAACTGGCAATGTATCTGGCTCATCAAAGACTGCTTGATGAAAATGTGGATGTGATTGTACTGCTGATGCTGGAGCCTGTGCTGCAGCACACTCACTTCCTGCGTCTGAGGAGGAGACTGTGTGGGGAAAGTGTTGTGGAGTGGCCGAGAACAGCTGCCGCAGAACCCTGGTTTTGGCAAAACCTGAGAAATGTTGTCAGAGTAGACAATCAGGTGATGTACAACAAGACCTACTCAAAGTACTTCAGCAGGTGAAACAGGATATAGATCAGTGTGAATGATTTATAACTTGTGGACAATAATATCTTAAGCTTGTTTTGAATGTTTTATTTCAACATTGATCTTTCTCTGCATGATTCAATGGGAGAAAACAAAAGACATGATTTCATAATTTTTGCTGATATAGCTACAGTGATGAATCTTTTGTAATTTGTGTGCCATTATTACTGTACATGAATAAAATTGGTGCCACTTGAATGTTTCAGTCTGTTTCCCTTTAACCTAGAAAACAACTTCAAGGCCACTAGGTAAAGTAATTTACTTTATAAAGGAAAATACACTGCACTGCTTCTATAAAGAATTAAAAAAAACTGCCAAGATTTACACAACAAAACTCTATTTTAATGTCACTTTTATTTCACTGACTTGAAAATTAGCCCTGTGTGAGGATGTATAAGAATGACTATTCAGCTCATAGGTTTCACACTCTTCACTATTGCCAATCTACAGTATAGACAGTTAGCCTATGTAATGTAGGGTCCGCGGCTGGCTGTCTATCCATTTGAGGATAATCGACACCAAAAAGGTGAACCATTGCTCTACACATTCCCATTGCATTACTTCCTGGTTATTGCTTAATTTGTCCGCATGGTGTCAGCACTGATTTGAGTTTAATAGTTAACACAGTGCAAATTAATCCTACACTCAGACAACTCAACCGTCTCATTCATTAACCACTTAGAGCGACATTTTGTTCGCTTTGTGGCATGATCAAACACAATGAAAGATTGTGATGATAGACATGGCTTCCAGTAAAGAGGAGAAAATGAATAAGACTCACTCACCTGATGTGATGCAGCTGGTCAAACGCAGTTGCTCAAATTAAATGAGCAGGCTTTACATTGCAGTTTTGGTTAAGATATGGTCAGTGTTTTGATTTGGGTTTTTTAAAAAAAATATAATAAATATATTTTTATGACTCAAATTAGCAGAAACAAGTTTGGGGAAAAAAGGATTTAGGAACAGTGGACGTGACGTCAGGGGATTATTTGCATACTGCGCAGTATTTATAGTCAGCTCGAGGCTGCGTATATCACTCTGCTCCTCCGCAGCTTGACGTGTGTTCAGTCATTTGTCTGACCAGATCCCGGTGAGTGTGTTTTCATGTTAATTTGACTGTGTCCATGTAGGCTACGTTTTTTTTAGCCTTTTGTTCCTTGCTCTTTTGTGTTGGATGTTGTAGTGACGGTTTACGAGGTAATTACGTTCCCTGTCGTCGTCTCACAATGTCGTGGCTCATTAAACGGTGTCCTCTAGACAATATCCAGAAAACACTGACATGTGACCTAATTAAAAAAAAAAATGTTACAAGAAGAAATTGCATAAGGGCGTAACGCTACACTGTGGCGTGGTTTATGCGGCCAAACGGGCACTACGACATAAGTAGGTATTTGTCTCAACATGCTGAACTTAAAGATGCAGCTTTGTGTGCCCTACCTCCTTTTTTCTTAAAGAGTGGCAGGGTTATTGTTCCGAGGACGTTAGGCATGGCTAAGGCAGTCTACACGTCTAAATAGCTTAAAAGGGCGGTGGTCCCTCAGCTGCACATGTTCTCCAACTGACACAAAGCTTTCCTCAAATCGCATGCGAAAGCGGTGTATCTATTGCCTACGTTTCACTACTGGTCTCAGCCCTAGTTCCCATTTTTGTATAATAAAACTGTAAATGGCAAAACGGTCACATCAGCCCTCGTAACTGGCTGCCCACTTGTACAGGTGTGGTCTGATTTCAAACATGGCTACAAAGGTTTCTTGGCTAATTTCTTTTTTCTTTTCTTTAAACAGAGCCTCTGGAAACATGGCTGATAAACCAGACATCACAGAAGTCACAACCTTTGACAAGACCAAGCTGAAGAAGACGGAGACTCAAGAGAAGAACACACTGCCAACCAAAGAAAGTAGGTGTTTTAATGAACAAATTCAGAATATATTGTAACACCTAAAGTGTTGAAATGTCTAACAGATCTGTCTCTTCTCTTGCAGCCATCGAACAGGAGAAGACATCATAATGAAGACGGGTCGTCCTGCACACCATACATTCCATAAGCCCTGCCTTTTTTCTTTTTTTCCTGTTTCAACATGAAGTCAAGTTGCAGTACTAATTGACAAAACAATGGCTATACAACCATCACTTGCCTATACACCCCTTTTTTGTACAGTAAAGAATGGCTTGATGTCAGCATGGGTTCCTGGAGTTGAAGAGCAGGTGTGCCATGAAACAACTTAAGGGACCTACACTTTGACCTGTTGCCCTACTCTGGCCACTTGTGAATGCTAACAATGCAAACTGTGTCTTTTTTTGTAAATCTGGAATGCACACGTTTGTTGAATATGCAAAATAAAAACATGTAAATTGTCAGCGTGCCTCTGTGGTTTTTAGTGTAGGATTAGGTAAATTGTACTTGTGCCCTACCCTTCTAGGAACCACTTGAGAATAACTGACATTTTAAAGTCTCACTCTAACAGCATAGGTGACTGTGTTAGGTGTTGCTGCTTGCATGTGTAGTCACAAACAGATCTGAAAAGCAAGCTAGACAACTAGAGCTTGGGCAGACTGCTTTTGATGCTTCCATAGCCTACACCTGGAGTGTATTCATCACAGGATATGGATTCAGGGTTAAAAAAATTACAACATAGTACATCTAAAAACACTTGATTTAGAATGGACTTGCCACAAATCAAGACTAGTCTTTATGGTCACTGTACTCAAGTGAATATTAAGCACATCTTCTGGCATCCTGGGAAGGGCATAGCGGAACAAATATTAAGTATTTAAAAATATACTTAAGCTAACTCCTAGGAAAACATCATCCTGATTCTTTCCCTATCCAACCAGCCTTACAATCCTTTGTAGTACACTCGGATATTTCTTTTTTTGCAGCTGTTCCAGGTCAATGTTCAGCCCAGCCCTGAACAGGAACACATCCCCAGTCTGCCCTTCAGCTGTAGCTATAGCAGCTTCCCACTGCAATACTGCTTTAGAGGTAATGAGAATTTCTTCTGCCTCACAAGATGGGTCACATCAAATGGATCTCAGGTGTAGGATTAGGGAGGGATGTTTCAGTCTTATTGTGTTGGATAAATGAATCAACTTGCTGATGTCCAGTTAGATTAGAATCAGCAGCTGCAGTGTGTGGCATGACTTTTAAATAAATGCAGTAACTGAGGCAGGTTATGTTAGAAAAACATGAAAACAAAAGACAGCAGTGAGAATTTCTGGTTTGCTGTCATTAGTGTCTCCTGACACCCTAACCACACAGGCTATACCTGAACTTTTTAATTAGGCTGACTCGATCAAGCTACCCTAAGGCCATGTGTGCTCTGTAGCTTTAGCTATTGAGTGACACTGCGTATTCATACACAAGTTCAGCTTCTGTTTTCCCAAGAGGTTTTTACTATGAAGCTTCATAAAAAACTAATTCAGGAAAAAGAATGAGATCAGAATGTGAACTGTAATTGACAGGAAGACATGACTGAACACATAATAGCAGACATGATCAGTAGTGAACTGAGTCTGAGCATGCTATGGGATAACGAATGCTTTGCCCTTCACCTCTTTTAATGGGCACACAACACTGAATAAGCTGCACTATGTGGAGGCTGTCACAGAAAGACAAACTATTGAAAAAAGAACCTGCACTACCTCATTCTGCTGCACAGGGACGACAGCTGTATCTCATGTGGGGAGAGAGGGAGAGAGCAAGATTACGTAACTGCAATGTGTCTATAGACCATAGCAGCTGTGCTGTAATAGCAACAATAGGATCTGCTGAGGGATTGGCACATGTTCACATTCATCCTCTTTCCCATGAGGCTGCATTTAGCCTAATGTTATTTTTAGGATGGGGAAAAAAGGAGGCAAGTTTGTTTATTTTCTTTTGGTAATTTTAGGATGCACCAAAAGGCCACATAATCTATACACCTACACACAGCTGTGATGCCAGTCCCCCCTCCCACCCCCACCTACATAAGTACTCTACCATCCTTATGAGCAGTCTGGTCACACAATAGCTCCTCAGTGTCTTATTACAATGTGTGCCTTTGGGAGAACATTAGTCACACTTTGTTAAATTTCTACTTTTTCAAATTTAGCCATAGACAAAATAATATGGACAATCTTACAATGTGAAGGTATCTCCAGGGTTAAGCATATTTCTCAAGGACACTTCAAGCTAATATATGTTGGAAAGATCAAACCTGATCACCTTTGGGCAGGGAGCAGATCATTTATGTAAATATATATATATTATAAACAGTGTTACTTCATTCCTACTGATGTTGCTTGTATCAACCCACTCAAGAACTGATGACTATCCATGAAAAGGGATACAAATGGTGCTGAAATGACACTAAGGGCTGATTGTGGGGAACTTGGCCCGAGGTACCAAGAGGCCATCTGCCACTGTTGTGACGGGCACTCTCTGGACTGGCTGTGTCTCAGGCTGACTGCTGCCCACTATGAAGAACACAGATGCCTCTGAGACTGCCTATGGCTACATACGTAATGTGCTTTAAGAGGACAGCTGCAGCTCCAAGAGGGGATTATACTGTAAATCAACAGGCACAGTGTATGCTGTTTCGATCCAGTGGCTCAGGTGCAACTTCTAAAGTAATCCATGATGTGACATGTATAACGGTAATGTGAAATTGATGTGTACTCAAAAAAACAAAACAAAAAAACAACAACAACAATGAACACAATGTACTATTAAATGCATTTATAGCAGGATCCTCCATAACATCAAATAATCCTGGCTGTAAAACATACTATGAGATGGTATTGATCGTAAACTTGATAATTAATATCTATTTCTGTTTCAGTATTCAGTCAAGGGTTAAATAACTGTAAATACATGTGGGCTTCTGTCTGAGGAACAGAATCTGATTTGCTAATGCAAATAAATGTACTACCAATGAGTATCTCGTTATAAAACCCACATAATAAACAAAATACCATAAATAAACACAACATGTTTGCAGCAAATTGTGTGAAATCACACCCTGAAATTCTCTTTTTTTGTGCAGGAAACACATGAGCGACAAAACCAGGCTTGTTCATACAGGTTATTATTATTACATGTTAGAGGAAGTGACAGGATCTCACAGCTGCTAGCAGAGGCACAGTGAAACTCATCTCTGTGTGTCTGATCAGGCCTCATGTTCAGCTGAAAACCTGAATGCGCAGTCCATCTTTCTTGCTCTCTGTTTCCATGGCAGCAGACAGGAGATTTTAGCTTTCCCTTTATTTTTCACATGATCAGAGAGACCGCAATGTTGTTGCTCTCCAGTTATTTCAATTATTTCACTGTAGCCTATTGATGTCAATGCAATGCCTGACTGGAATCAGTACATCAGTGCGAGGGAGAATGATTTCAGAAATGTGTTTGTGTCTCTTACGTCTCTCTTGACAGTGTTCTTTTATTTCTGTATATCTATGCCATTAGCCACAATACATGTAACATTACTAATTATTTTATCAGTCAGCTACATTTGTAATTAAACTGCAAAAAACATGGAATGTTGTGGGAAATGTGTACCAAAAAAGCAGCTTTGAGAAGTAAAACAAGAGAAACCCAACTCCCCAGTGAACTATCCCCTGCTGGTTTGCTTCACAGTGACAGATAAATCCCCTCTGGGAAAAATGTTCTACCAGTCAAAGCATGTTTTTTCAAGTATAGGCACAGCTTTGCATTTTTTAGGTTTGCCTCATGGCACAAATGTTACTGATCAATGTATGTATCTTAACCAATGTGTTTTTGTTTGTTTGTTTGTTTGTTTGTTTGTTTGTTTGTTTTTTTCTTGGTCCTGGTATAATGTCTTCATCTATGAAACTGAATCACAAATATTGAGATACATTCAGAAGAAAAGCATTTTATCAACCTGTGAACTTAATACTGTCAACACATACCAAAAATTCTGATCCAAAATATCAATCTGTAACAGTTCTTATGCAGAAAAAGCACTTACATGGGTTTGTGGTGTTAAATATTATTTAAGATAAAATCCATCAATCTGATTGATTCACACACGAGTTATACTTTTTCATCAGTATGTATATGTATGATAAAAAAATAGCTGCAGCTGGGACAAAAACCTTAATTCATCTGTAGAGGGAGGCTCAGTGTCTTTATGTGCTTTATTCAGAGTGCACCAAGGAAAGGACAATTCATCTTTGTCTTCATTATCATACCCATGGTGGGAAAAAGCAGCGCTGCTATTGTGTGATAGGTAGACACAAAAGCTGAGGGTGTGAGCTGGCCAATCCAGTGACACACCACAATGGTTGCCATGTGTGACAAAGAAATTCCCAGAGATCTGCCTTGTGCCATACTTGAGACTTGTAGCAAATTCTATCTATCTATATATCAAACAAAAATGAAAAAGTTATCCATGTGCATATTTTAAAAGGGATACAATTAATTATATTCCAAACTGAATGAAGCTATTTAAAATCTCCTTAACTGAGTAAATAAAAATGCAGAGTAAATACAAGAGTTGCCCGACCTGTTTCTTGTTCTCTAAAGGCTGTTAACCTGTAGTTAGAGTAAAAAAACAGCAAAATCCTACTCAGTAGTGAATGCACCCTGCATTTAGTAAGGCTGGCAGCCCAAGGGGCGTTTGGGTCATTATGTGAAACTGCCTGAGTGAGGGAGGAGCAAATAACAATGTGAATCATATCACCTCATCACATATTTTCTCAACAGTTTAAAAGCAGAGGGAGGTCTGTGTTCTTAAAGTAATAAGATACAATGAGACGAGCATAAAACTATACAGGGTGACAGTGAAAAGTATTTAAACTCCCCCAGAGTAGCATTTAAACCTAGAGGCATGTAGCCCCATTACAATCACAGTCACTGGTTAATGATCAAAATGTTAATTTGCAGTATATGTCAGCTGTTTAAGCATTTTGGCACTCAGCAGTCTGCTTTTGCCAGAGGTATATTGGTTATAAAAAGAACAGCAAGGTTATTGAAAAAACTATCCAGTGGTCATGAAAAGTATGACAACACATACCAAATACAGACAAACGGCGTCTACTTCAACAAGAGGAAGTTAAAAGTACCCTGCAGGCAGGGCTGTATTCAGGATAACAAACCATTTCTCAAGCATAACACCATCTACTTGAGAAATCTTTGACTAGTCATCAAAGAAAAAAAGAGATAACAACAAGTCCCATTTAATTTATTTGTTCATTTTCCTAATCAATTAAATGTGTTATAAGTGTTATCTCCCTTAATTGTAGTTTCAATATTTATCCAAACCTTTCTGTACACTGACAATTATGTAACTCTAGGAGAGAACATATTGCGTAGGACATTGCAGCTCAATTATGCAATTGATTCATTCACAACAATTGCCATGTCAAAGGAGAGAGATCAACATATTAGCAAGTGAGAAAAGTTCCAAGAAGAAAGAGCATACTACTTTTTGAGCTTGGTGGACTAGATTTTTGCATCTTAGCTAACTAGACAGATGTGTCCTTAGTGCACCAACGGAGACGCAGTGCAGTGTGATTCAATGTGACATGTGCATGCAACCTTTCAGCTGCAAGAGAATCACCCTGGTGTGCATATTAGCCCACCAGCTGAGAGCGTGGCAACCCAAACCCTCCCCTCGGCACCAATGTCTACATGTACTTACAGTATATAATATGAGTAAAAGCAGGAAGAATTCACTATGCTACATGCTATTCCCCGTGCATGCAAAACACTGAGAACAAGGTGAGAGTTTTAAGTGTGATCACAAAAAGACAGGAAGTGAGAGGAGTATGTTTGAGGTGAGATTCCAGTGTGCATATGTGTACAGGGGGGACATAGGGATTGTGTGGCAGTAATCATGTGATGTAAGCACTAGAAGTCAGTGTCTTAGGTCGGGAGAAAATGCAGAGCTGTCTGACACACCATGTATTTGACAGATCGGTTGAAGGAAATATTTGACCTCTATAGCCAAGAGGGACAGAGAGATTTAGAGGGAAATAGACACATGAGATCTGTGTTTAAGTGATATATCATTCAGCAAAGTGACTGGTGCATGTTTGGGTACGTTTTCTTAATATCCTAACATTAGTTCATAGTTCATTTTAATTTTCTTTGACTTTTTTTTTTTTTTTTAGAAATGCAAACAGAGAAGTGTATGTGTAGAAATTTGCTGCAGGGTTTGTCCTTCTGCCTCAGACACTGAGTAAGTAGTCCTTCCACTTGGCAACATGGTTCTCACAGCCCCACATAGATAAAAGAACATGACCTCTATGAGGACACGCAGTTATAAGGCCAACAGGCACGTAAAAAAAAAAAAAGATGAGATAACACCACATCTTTTCTTACTTTCACTGCTTTTATCTTGTCTAGCTGTCCTTTGTGTGGTGTCTTTTTTTTTTGACCAAAACTTTATTTACCACATTTGTTTATGTGGTTTGTACTTTGTCACAGTCCCAAGTTTAGTCGGCAAGATACTTAGGGTCGTGCGCCTTGCAGGAAATGAATAGACTTCCTCTTCAGAGAACAACAAAGTTGAGTTTGCAGCAGTGACCGATACACCATGATTTTAGTTAGACTTCTGCCTTCAAACAATTACAGAAAAAAATAAAATAACTATCTAGTTTTAGTTTTTTACCTGTTAGCTTTCTGATTTTTGCCATTAATAGTAAGACAAAGCATTGATACATCATCCACTTATAATCCAGTTAAGTCTTTTGTCTTGTATAGCTCATCTTACTGCTCTTGACAAATCCCTTAGAGCTCCACCACTTGTCAACTTCTCATCCTCCATCCTCATCCTCTCTGAATTGATATATAATATTTTTCTGGGCTCTTACATTGTATATCATATTCAAATGTTAATGTTTGATGTATTTGTATTGGATACTGGCAATAACACTTCAAATGGCAAAAAACAACATTATTATCATTCCTTAGTACAATTTTACACCAGTGTTAGTGAGAAAGTGTTATTATTCCCTAAATTTGGCTCACACCTCCCCTTGTGCAACGCGCATGTCATATTGTACGTTGCAAAAGCTTGTTTTTGAATTTCACATAACCTATTTGCTCGGCTGTTATGAAGTCAAAGTGTGTAACAGGAAGTGGTTAAAGAACTGCAGTGCCATACTGTATGAGCAAAACTCTGCTGTTCAGTCAACTGTGCAGGTGGATTAACACACAGTATCATCATGGTTTCTCTGATCTGCTTCATCGTGATTGAATCTGCAGTTCTAAGATGGAGAAGAGAAACTTTTCAATAACAGATGGTATAAAGTACTCCAGAAGAAAAAAATACATGTTTTTATGTAAATTTTTACATGCAATAAATGACTGGTATAAAAACTGCTGTTCATATTAAAAAGGTATTTAAAAAAGAAGCTGAGACTTACAATGATGTCATGTAGTGTGCGTGCCAATATTTTACAGTACTTGTCACATGATCATCAGCATTATTGACTGAAATATCAGGCAGTGATGCAAGAACATTTGGTACAGAGTGCACAAGTTGGAAGAAAGCATAACAAATGCCGCACATATTCTTCTTGTGAGATTACAATAATCTATTTGCATCTGTTTTGTTTTGGTGTTGTATTGTACAAGTATGTATTCCGAGTGATAGCTGTATTAATCATTTAAGATTTGTTTTTTTCTTAAATCTTTCACTGAACATTATGATCTAGAGCAAACTGAACTGAAAGTAGATAGCTCTTCTGACAGAAACACCCCTAAACCTGGAGGTGGATTCAGACAACATGATGAAAACTGTCTGAGGAATGTGCTTACTGTAGCTACCAGGGCTCCCACAGTCCAGGCCAGATACAGCATGTCTCAACTAGATGGGGTGTTTATTGGCCAAATGCATGCATTTAAATGCTGATCCTTTGCAAATGCTTGCAGCTATGTTTATATTTGTGATAATATCATGAAAGCACACAGACTTCAGTTACATCTGAGTTCTGCACCCATGGCAGCAATACTCTATAATGCTTGTTATGAAACAAAGCAAATAAAACTATGGCATCCAGATTTGGGCTGAGAATGGTTTAATCTCCCCTTAATTAATGTGGATAAGCGCTTGGATAGGTTTGTGTGTGTACAACTCAAAGTGGGTCTGTTGAAGCCATCGAGACAAAGTTTTTAAACTGCAGCTTCCGACTTCTGCTATTTATGACGTTTACTCTCTTCCTTTTGTCACAGGCTAGTTCCACTTCATACTGTGCATGCCGACAGCGATACCTGTAGTTGTAACATACAGGCCTCATTCCTGTCTGCTGAGCTCTGTAAACATGGACCAAGCACAACTTGCAGTAATGTTACAAAATGTAAGGTAATTGTTGAAGCCTGGATTCACAGTATGTATGTGTGTAAATACCAAAACAAACTGTGCATATAGTCCAGTTATACTTGACAGTTTAATAAGATACAATATACAATCACAAACAATGTAGCTACTTACTTTTATATCCCTGTATTTTGTGTTTTCCTGCAGCAATAACCACAAAGCCAATTCTAACGAGGAACAGGAAATTAAATCTGGCTGCTTTCATTTTCATAGACTTTTGTTGATAACCAAACAAATCTGTAATAACAGTGCAGCCATGTTTAAATGTATTGTTGGGAGCCTATAATCCCTGCAATAGAGCAGGGACATTAAAGCTCTATAGTGCACAGAAACGGCGAGAGTTAAAAGTGATACTACAGCATGCCTTATCCTGTTAGGCATGCATTGCACTAAAGTGATGTAGGTTCTCTTCTAGGTTGCATAGTTTTGTAATTATACCCAGCATGAAACTCCCTGGTTAAGAAGAATAAAGTAAGCTCTGACCATTAGGGTCTTGCCACTTTAAAAGGTTAAATGGCGATCTGAACCCCTACAGACATCAAAGACAAGCAAACTGCTGTTCCGTATCACTTTGACAAGAGTCTTTACTGTCACAGTAACATGCTCCTTAAATTGTAATTTTGATAATAGCAGCATGGGAAAAACACATGTCCATACTACAGATGCATGAAGTCATATATTTTGTATTACACCTAAAAAAAAACAAAGGTCCTAAAAGATTGGGCCTGGTAGTGTCTAATTATTGATAAGTATTTTGTTGTTCAAAAAATGTTGAAGTCCCAAAAAGATTCAATCAGGAATCACCAGGAGTCATCCAGCTGAATGCAGTTAGAGTTTTATTGTCGACAGCAAAACCCGGAATCATCATACACAGACAGAATCTATGCATAAATGACACAAAGAACTAAAAATGAGGGTCCCTTTCACACTTTTAATATTGCTGACCTATTTGAAAAAGTTTCAACCCCCCCCCCACTGTGGAATGAATTTCAACCAATCAACTTTCTTTCAAAACATGATCTCATTTCCTTGGCACCTTTTACCACAATGCCCACTTATTCACTCTTGGTGGCTGCTTCATCCAATTCTAGGTTTGTAGGTGCCTCGGATAGGCCTGAGTTTTTGGATTACATCATCAGTTTTTTGTAGCTCGGCCTTCAGTTCTGTTTTTTCCTCACCCAGTGCTACCCACTGCTCTCATAGCTGCTGTTCAGCTGTTTCAACAGTGTCTACTACAGGTTACTTTAATTTCAATATTATCCAATTACTTTCCTTTCTGCATTCTTTTTCTATAATAACAACAATAATAATAATAATGATAAAAGTGTGGTATATATAATCACATATATTGTGTTTTTTTTATGCTTATTAAATCATAAAGTGCTTATTCACTCAGTAGTTGCAGAATCACACACATCTTCTTCATTTAACACAACATCATTGTTTTGATTATCATTAGCAAATAATAGTCAACTAACAAATACCCTTATATCAAATACAACATTATGCATTGTTAATAATCTTCCAAAATGATACTCCACAACCTTAAGAAAAGTAATATTTTTAAAGTACAACTTCATCTGAACAAGAGCTCAATACAAGAGGCTGTTATGGGTTTAGATATAGTCATGTGGAAGGGAAGTGCAGAGGGGAAGTTCCCCTTACATTCATCAAATATTTAAAGAAATGGCAAAAATAAAAAAGCATCTTTAGATAATATGTATATTTAGTTGTGTGTGGGATCAGGATCACTAAGGAGGAGGACTCACAAGAAATTATTGTAGTAATTCATCACTTAGACCGGCCAAATTGAAATATCAGCTTAAACGCAGTAGCCAAAGGCTATGTCTCCTCCTCTCATGCAGGAAGACTATGGTACAACTCTGGCATAGCAACTGACATACTTCCGTGTTGCTTCTGTAAAGCAGTATCCTCAGCTCTGGAGCAGAGCTGTCAGCATGAAAGCTTTGTTTGAGACAGTAACAGATTTAATAGGCTGCTATATGGTCTCTGGCAGGGCAAGCCCATTAATAAATAATTGGAAGCCACACATCAACCCTCATGAGATGTCTGGTGCTTCCCCATGAAGTCACCCTCACAGCATGGCACAACTATGTCTGGATGCTGCATTATTAATGCAAGGAGAACGGGGTACTTCTGCTTAGGCCAAAGCTGTACATTTACTCTGTGTGTGTATGTGTATATGTGTGTGTGCATGTGTGATCTCGCAGACAGCCTGAATCCCCCAAGGTCTGTCTCTCAGGTCACCCTTTGACAACCCCATTTAGGAGCAGCCTGTCATTGTGTAATCTGTGGGCAGCAGATGTTCAAGGAGGAGCACCTGGACGTGTAAGATCTACCTGGATTATAGAGGATTGTGTTGGGTCACAAAGAGGTCACAGCTATAAAATTACAACTATGAGTACAAACATGAAAAATCCAAGATGAGCGTCTTTTGAACACTGAATGTAGAAAATACAAATAATATCAGAAAGTTACAGTGACTATTATCATCTCTTCAAAGTGTGATGTATTTCTATGTTCATACAAGAAAGCACCTGTACAAAGTCAAATGCAACATTGTAATAACTTATTTGGTCTTATGTCCTCCCAAATTGTCAAATGTGGCACACAAAAGGTGAGCATGATATTGTAGCTTTTAAGCCAGTATTTTGTTCAGTTATTTTTTTTTTTTTTAAGTGTGGCAATGTTTCAAACGTGACTGCTACACAGACTTTGATCAAATCTAGGCAGTGGTCTTCAAACGCATTTAAACATATTACTTCAAATAGAGTATCACAATATCTTTAATGAGCAGCGGTCCATTTTTACAACAGTCAATACTCTCTGCAGTGCATCGGTTGCTCATGTCATCTCCCACACAAGGCAGGATGTGGTTGTGCACACACATCGCTTTCAAAATAACTCTTCAACAGCCTTGTCTCTCCTTTTATAGTAAAACTCTTGCTCAATATGGCAAGGGCCACCGTGAGCGGATGTAAAAATGTCACCATGTATAGGAGACTGATGTCCAAAAAAAAAGAAAAATGTATGCATCCTGCAGGTGAAGGGGTTAAAATTGTTGTTGGAGTCTGCTAGCCCCAGTAACGAATGCATTATCTAATTACAGTTTTATCGACTCATGTCTGTAAGCTTGGGCCATAGAGGAGAGTATTGCCTAAGTGAATTCTAGGAAGTGTGTGGGGGGGAACACTTCCTGAAGGGTAGCAATGCCTCTATAAATTGCTGTCAGCTTGCAGCCAGTTTTACAACATAAGGAAATAGGAAAAAAAAGACGATACATGGAAAAAGCCAAACATAAGTATTAATCCAACATACACACTAATAAAGATGCTAAAGCTAACCTTTCTGTTTAGAACTCCGTGCTAATATCTACACCAAACAAGAAGAAAAACCTGCTGACCAATTGTCATCTCTCTTTGTAATATGCCTCAACCTGTGTTCTTATTCAGGAAATGATGTGGGTTACTTCACCCAATTTAATATATATGCAGACAAAGAGGGACCTCTGGTGACAGAAAAGAGACAAAGCAGAGCTCCTAGTAAAATTCAGTTTACAAACAGATGATTGTTCTGATCTGTGCAAAGTCCATTAAATTGCAAATTACAATAAGAAAAGGTTACTGTAATATAAACAAACAAAAAACAATTATGTTATATGGATAGTCAATAAGGAAATCCCCCTTCCTTCTGTACATATTCAAAGAAACATCTGCATTAGATTTTCTCATTAAGAACTAAATCTCACTTACATGCAAATATTTATTCTGTCCCAAGGCTCTTTATATGTGCTGTCCATTGCACCTGATTCATTTCTCCCCCTCCTGGTACAAAAATCTTTTGAAGAAAAATGAGAAAAGAACAATAAAGACATACTCTCATCTCATTGTGGTCTCAAGCCAACTCTAAGTCTGAGTATGTGCTAGTACGAAGTAATTTTTCAGCTGGATTTGTCATGCCGGGCTTTTGTAAAATCTTAACAGTGCAATTTTTCTGTATCACCAACAGCATAAACAGCATGATTACTTAGCTATTATTAATCTATCAATCCATGTGTTTTTCAGTCATTGAAAATATATTAACATAGAGTGAATCATTTTTGAAAGTTCATACTTGCTAACAGAAGCCCAAAAGCCACCAGACTGCATAGAAATCATGTTTGAGGACAGCTAGCTGGAGTCAGAGTCTGAAAGAGCCTCTCCTGGACAGATGAGGGTGCTGTTGCTTTGACAATAATGGCTTAACCAAAGCCACTTGACTCTAGGCTCCTGCAGCAGATACTTACCCCAGAACTGCTCCCACACAGCCGATATAACAGCACCAACAGCCTGATTGTATACTATGCTGCTTGCATGACCCACATGCTTGAGATGTCAGTCATATACTGTAGAGTCAGGTTGCAGACTAGAAATGGGACAGATGAGGAAATGTGGTTGCATGGATGTGTGTTACTGTTAGATATGTTAAATTACTCAAGGCTCTGTAATTATAGAAATAATTATAGAAAACAGTGATTGTACATAATATCATACACTGTACTATAAACAATCAATTACATTCTTGTTTAATGTGAAAACACTGGGTAGAGTCAGACACTGTAAAGATATTACACAACAAGCCATTGTTCTGCAAGAATACAGCTCATATTTCTTCCCTGGACTAGCATTCCATCTCACTTCATAGTATATGTTGTAAACTAATATTAACCCCATGTTTGTCTTGGAAGAATTCAGACTATTGTTGCTCCTACATAAATCACCAATGTCCACCACTATCTCTATGTAATAAAAATTTGCTCTAGTGAAAACTTTTCCAAATGATTGAATTAACTCAAAAATGCATGCTGCTCCTGCTGACATAGGATATTTTGACATTTCACAGTAAGCACAGGTGTAAATGAAACAGTGAATGATGCTCCAGTTTCAGGGTTACTGAGTTTATCTGAATATTCATTCCTGTGTTAACAGATATTACATAGTTGTGCCTGCACTACTGCTCAGCACTACATACCTGTGGTGACTGCTGCCTGCTTCCAGCAACCAAACCTCCTCTGCCTTTACGGCCTTTGCCTGTATTAGCATTTAGGTATTGCTGAATGGGGATTCAAGAATATGAGTTTGGGTTCATCTTAATTGTTGTGTGTCCATCCCAAACTCTGCACAAAAAAACTCAAAGTGACATCACATCTGCATGTCCACACTGGATTTATTTTGACCCTTCTATAAACCCTACATAAACTAAATGAAATATAACCATAGTTTGGCCAGCTGAAAGATTTCTCCTGTCGTGAATGTCTGGCAAAATAATCACAGGCCTGTATTGTTGAGCTCAACTACAGTGTTTAACTCCAGACTTCCTCCTCATCTGAAGGCAATTTCATTGCAGTTTTCAAATCATCGTTCTGAGCCATCTTTGACAGCGTGGCACTGGACATAAACTTTGAACAAAACTGAAAAATGACCTCCTCAAACAAAACATGTGACCAGTATTTCAACAACAAATGTAGAGTAAACACTGAAGCTCTCACAGAAACGTCACCTGTCCATCTCTGAAAGCACAGAGGAGCAGGACCAGATGTTGGAGCTGACTTTGAAAGCGTGAAAACTCATTAAAGATTTTTATGGCTGAACTTGGAATTAGCATGTGTGAGAGAGTAAAGCTTTATGTGCTACCTGTGTGCAAAACATCAAAGCAGGCTGCAGCTGCTAATGACAGGCCTATGCATGTCTGAGTTCCACAATTAGCACATACAACTAATTATCCAGAAAAAAAAACAATATACAGGAATGGCAGAATTTCAAGCAATGAAAGAATGTAAAGTTTATGTTATTCCAGAAAAGACAGAAAATAGGATCAACAGGATGACATTTGTACAGCAATAACATTTTTCCCCTCTGGTGGCTCACAGGAAGAGTTTCATCTCATCCTGTATAGGGTTTCAGTGAAGAGAGTAGCACCCCTAAACATAATCCCCACCCCCCTTACAAACCCACCCCTACCTCCAAAAGTCACAACCTATCTTTCTCACTGTGCAGTGTCATTTCACAGTGTCAACCCACCTCTGGAATTTCAGAGAGGAAGAAGAGGAAGCAAATTATGCTACACAGAGTATCGCTGCTGCACTGAAAAGAGGGAAAGAGAGAGAGATTATTTTGCCTGGAGGAGATTTTGAGTTTGTGTTCTGGAAATACATGAAATCCAGTGTGCCTTGTGCAAAGGCTCAACTGTGAGACCTGTTCCTGTGCCTAAGCCTTTTAATG
Source organism: Scomber japonicus (assembly GCF_027409825.1). Lineage (NCBI taxonomy): Eukaryota > Metazoa > Chordata > Actinopteri > Scombriformes > Scombridae > Scomber > Scomber japonicus. Next base: position 19,064,351 of record NC_070588.1, read on the forward strand.
AGCATAGGCTCTCAGGAGCAATAGTTGGAAACTCACAGCAACCAAAGTCAACCCCGTGGGAAAACAAATCACTCCGGCTGCTCACGGTCACAGACATGCAGCCATTCACCTTGGTCAGTGCTCTTTTGCTACTGCTCCACGTCTCCTCGGGTAGTGCAGAACCACATAGGTAAGTCAATAAACTTAAGCAACAGGACTGTTTGATGTTCCTACCATTAGACCTGCAGCAGGTGTAACTTTACCTGGATATTTGCTCAGTCAAGGATCAAAAAGACATCTAGTAAAAATGTCAGACAAAGCTCTGTGTTGTATAAAGTCACTATTTCATTGCAATGAGTTTAATATGCACTGGTAATGATAACACACCATAAATGTTACCTGTGTGTTAATGTGATGTACAATTTGGGTCACTGACTGTGCTAAAAAAAAAAGGAATTACTACAAATTTAAGTGCCAGTTCCTCTATATGATATGTAGCTTAATGAGTGGCAAAACCCCCACATTTTGCACCAAAATAAGTGCTTTAAATCTTTACAGGATAAACTGTTGTTTTGATAGTATGTATACACTGCTCAGACTGCCAGACAACCAAAAAACCATGGGAGACAGTGTGTCAGTGATATGTGGCACAGCAGCTGTTAATAACTGAAGAGCACCTGTCACACTTAGGAACCCCCTCTCTTGTGAGCTATTCTGGTTGTTTCTATCAAGTCTCAAATTCCTCCAGTCCTGCTGGAGCCGAGGCTGCTTTTAGGATGCTGTCACTGCTACACCCAAACATCTGGGATATAAGAGTTTTGCACTGAGCTCGATGTCAAAGATGATGACACGTGGCATTAAGTCTGATTTGGAAGTGTTACTCTGGTTTCTAGATAGTACTTTATTTACTAAGTCAATGGCAAAAGGCGCTTTCACACCTTTATTCAATTTACAGGTTAAAAATATATACGTGTAATCTAATCTATGTGTACTGTAGGTTATTTTGAATGTAATGCTGACATGCTGACCGCAACTGAGAATAATTTACAGTAGATTGTCATCTGACTCCAGAAACTGGATGAAGATAAGGTGAAAGAAAAGGAATGCATAAGGTGGTGCATGAGGTATCAATGTGCAGCGCAGGAAGTGTCTGATTAGTGTGTTTTTCTCCATCTGAAGCAGACATCCTGTCGGCTGCCTGTTGCTCCACAGGGAGTCTTACTTTTATCACTAAGGAAGGCTGTAAGGGGACGCTTTATTTAGGTTGTTTGGTTACCATTAGGGCCATAATTAGAAATGGACTCCTGAAAACCTGCATTTGGGAGAACTTATTGTCACTGTGGATGTGTTGAAATCTTTTTTTTAATCCTAAATATACTTTGGATTTGTAATAACCTAAACCTTGGCATTGTGTATTTCATTGCGTTATTGAGATTAGATTTTGCTTAAATGCCAGATTTGCATATATAACTATTGCTAAGACGGTGACATTACACATTTTACCCTCTACTCCTCTCTTCTTTACAAAGGCACTACCGACAAGTTCTTACTGGAAACCAACCAGGTGTGTGCCGCTATGGCAGAAGACTGGAGTGTTGCTATGGCTGGAAGAAAAACAGTAAAGGACAGTGTGAGGGTAAGAACTAGTTTAGCTTGATTGACTTCTTTACAATAAATGGATGATGGTTTTTAAATATCAGTCTCAAATGAGCAAAATTAAAGAGAATAACCTGAATGAACAGCCACAATACACCTAGTCGTAACATTATTCACGTGAAAAATATAGAGGAAATGAAAGTCTAGATTGAAAAACCTTGCCTGCATAGCAGAAGTGTGTGGTTTGACTCTAATCCATCATTCTCATACCAGCAATATTTCTAATGGTGCTTTCTTCATGTTGAATGTTTTACCAGCTCAATGTGAGCACGGCTGCAAGTATGGAGACTGTGTTGGCCCCAATAAATGCAAGTGTTTCCCTGGATACACCGGAAAGACTTGTGGTCAAGGTGGGTATCTGGGGGTCAGTGAATGGGGTGTGGATTACATAGGTTAAACTGGCTACCGGATAATCAAATTTCCAGCTGATAATTCAATTTAATGACTAATTTGAGATGTGTTTTTTAAAAACGGATTTCCTGTGTTTGATTAAATACATTTTGGATCAAAATTTAAACATGTTATACACGTTGCAGGTGAAAAAACTCATTAATTATTTTTTTCTAGACTTGAATGAGTGCGGCCAGATACCTCGTCCCTGTGAACATCGCTGCATGAACACCTATGGCAGTTACAAGTGCTACTGTCTCAATGGATACACCTTAATGCCTGATGGAGCTTGTACCAGTGAGTCTCATTAAACTGCTGTCAATGCATACCCGGAGAGGAAACAAGTCTGCATATCTGTAACTGTGTGCTTTTTTGTGTTGGTGTTCATGCATGCAGATTCAAGGACATGCTCTCTTGCTCACTGTCAGTATGGTTGTGAAGAAGTACAGGGGGAGATTCGCTGCCTGTGCCCTTCCCCAGGGCTGCAACTGGGACAAGATGAGAGGAATTGTGTAGGTGAGCAAATACAGTCACATGATAATACATGTAAGAAAAAACCTATATGTCAAACATGATGTACAATTAAAGACAGCATTAAGCATTAAGCAAGAGTGAAAAAACAGATTGGGCAATAGCTTTCATTCTTAATATATATAGTATACAGTATAGAGGTAAAAGGGATTGACATTAGTTTGGGAGTTCATGCATAGTGGAAAACTCTATAAAGATTATATTATGCGGCTTTTGCAAGCCTGGCTTGTAAATCAGATGGGTGTAATTAGGTTATGGTTCTTCCCACAAAACCACATGAGCTCTGACAGAGCCAATCTGACATACTGATAACACAGTGGAAGTAATAAAAAGGTTTACAGAGAAGTACATTTCAGAATTTCCACTGATCCAGGACATAACTCAAAAATAGAAGCACAGCAAAAGTACACTTCAGCAATGACAATGTACCTGTTCATAATCATTCAAGTTTCAGATTTGAACCAATTCCGCCTCAGCTAAAGGCAGAGTAGCAATCTACTGCAAGAGTCTGCAGCAGATATGAAAGGCAAACTGACCGGCCCAGATTTAAGTTACTGACAATAAACTGAAACATTTATGAAATTTGTGAAGTTAAGTAATGTAAGACGGGTAAATGATTATTACTTATACAGTAATAGGCTAATCACTATTAATATTTGGCACTGTATCCATCTCAAAAGCATTACTGGAGTATGACTATTATCTATAAACTGAAAAAAATCTTAAAAGATCTTGTACACAATACCACCTGTGTTATAAGTTCCACTACGTCCGCAACAATATCATTAGGTCAATGGAAGTGGTGTTACTCCATCAGAGCAATTTGTGAGAACTATGTATGTGGGAACTAGTGAAGAACTAGTGAAGAAGCAAAAAATGTCAAGAAGAAGTGAACTATGCCTAATATCTGTGTGACTGCAGGCATTCCTAATGCCACAAACATCCATATTCGTCATTTATTTGAATGACATAATTGTTTAAAATGTTCAACATGTTTTGAAGGTGTAAATATGAAATGTTTCGTTTCTCTCCAGATATTGATGAATGTGTAACTGGGAAGAACCTCTGCCCGTACAACAGACAATGTGTGAACACCTTTGGCAGCTACTATTGCAAGTGCCAGGACGGCTATGATCTGAAATACGTTGATGGGAAATATGACTGTGTAGGTAAGGTATACGAGTATATTAAGTGGAAACATCTATAATCCACTATGCTCCTTAAGGTACAAATAGGCTTCTTCCAATTCCAGACTTGGATGAGTGTGCAGCCGGTACCAGCAAGTGCAGCCATCATGCTGTTTGTCTGAACACTCAAGGATCCTACAAGTGCAGGTGCAAGTCTGGCTTCAGAGGCAATGGCTTTGAATGCTCTGGTGAGATCCGAGATCTGCTACACAGAATTATAAATCCATGCGTTTTTAGGGATGCCTGATGATATTTGCTAAAACTTTCACAATAGATAAAACATATTCATAATGTTTTAGACAGATTAGGCCTTTCCCAGTCAGTCCAATAGGTCAGCAGCAGTTTAACAGCCACATATATCATTTTGATTCTTAAAACATCAGCAAACAACAGTCCTGCCAAGGCCGGTTTCCTGCTGTCTTTACAGATGCACAGCAAGAGAGAGCCAAAGATAGAAAACACACCTGTGTAAATATTGTATGTCAGTGTATGGTAACCAGTCATGTGAAGAAGAAGAAAAAGAAGAAGAAGAAGGAGAAGAAGGGGGGGGGGGGGGGTTGTGTTTTACTCTTTGAACCAGGTCCAGAAAAATAACAGGTGATGCCACATGTAGCCAAATAACATAAAGTGTATAGGCCAGGGGTCTCGGTGTAAATGAAGATGCCTTTATTTTTTGTAGTCAAGCCGTTTTATCAGAAGTCGTGGGATGGAGACAAAGGCAGTGCAGATGATTTCCTCAATGGTGAGACTGTGTGGAATCCAAGACTCTGCTTCCGTTGTTCACTCCTTGTCCTGCAACCCCATTCATACCGTCTTCTTGCCTACTTTTTGTGAACTACTCTCCTGACTCTCTGTTTTGCTCATGGCTGGAAATGTTGTACGTCCACAGCACACACAGCTTAACGTTTGACTTGGATTCCTCAGCATGACTCATTATATTCAGTAATTATGTGGCAAAATGCTTGTGCATTTATGTGATGTGCAATGAATGTCTCTGTGATGCTTCTTGTGCATGTAGTAAGATATTTCTGTCTGTTGTTTTGCCTCTTTGGTCATAGTGCTCAAGTGGAAAATTAAAGTACTTTATCCATGAACTGAAAAGTAACTCCAGGAAAATGTTCTATCTAGTGATTGCGGTTCCACATGTCTAATACGATTCCTCTTCCTGCCCGCAGCCATCCCAGACTCCCAAGTGAGACCTGGGATTGTGGAAGGTAAGCTTGACACTGAGGACATCAAAAACCTTATCCCTGAACCAGTCGCGACACCGCCTCCTAAAATCCGCCAGCAGCCTTTTGACTATGATGGAGAGGTCTACGTCGGTGCCCCAACTGAGGTGAGACAAGAGGGACCTTTTGAGGAGGAAGAAGAGGAGGAGGAGGAGGAGGAGGAGGAGGAGGAAGAGGTAGACAACCAGCTCAATCCAAGGGGAGATGTTTTCAGTAAGTGTCCTTTCCTTTTGACTCAAGCAAGTCTGTTTCTAACATTCTGGGTGGTCCTCAATGTATTAGCCATACACAGACTAAACAAACTCACTATGTTCCTACAGTTTTGTTCTTATGTGTAGATGGCATCTGAATACAATTACTGAATTTTTAGTTTTTTGTATTTTTTGTAAAGATGTAGCTTAAAAAGTATAAAATAGCAGGTCAGGTCTAGGCTCTTGAGTTAAGAAGATGGGCTTGTTGTTTCATGTCCCCTGTTGACCTCAGGCTTCTTGGAAGGTTTGATGTTAATTACAAAGGTGAAAGACACATTTTCTTATATTTGTTGTGCTTTGAAATATACATTTTTTGTGAACAATATGCTAAGGCACATTCAATCTGATTAGTCAGAAATGTCCGAATCCTGCTAATTATTTCCATCAAGAGCCATGAGCATTATTAGTGTTGTGATCTCGTGTCCTTTAGCACTATAACAATTCATCCTGACAGCTCTACACTAAAGAAAACTGACTCACATTTTTCAAGACATTAAAACCATTGTCCAAGATCCAAAATATATGAAGGAAAAAATTATTCAGATTTTATCAAGGACCCAGCAATGTAAAAAACAGCAATAGACATAATGGCCTCCAGCAAATGTCATTCACGCTTATGTCCTGGCTTGAAATTCAGGTACTTTCCCCACATAAAAAGAGAAGATAGGGCAGCAAGATCATGCAGTGGGATGCCTCGCTAACTTAAACCCTCCCAAAAATGAGGTTGCCTTTCATCAATAATCTTGCTCTTTATTGGAACACCCGAGTCTGTGTAAGAACTCGAACAGCAAGAGAAGACAGGCCCACGACACATCCATCACCGCCAGGAAGGAATTTTACTCTGTCGGCATGTGAGAGCCCAGGGATAAAACTCTGCTTCCTATGTCCTGGGGAGGGAGGGGAAGAAGGAAGGGAGGTTACAAAGCCTCCAAGCCTTTTATTATGTTTTCCCCAAAACAGCTGTTGTGCAAACAGACTTGACTCCTAGTAGGAAAGTCTGTCATCAGCACTTGAGACCCCTCTAACACTAGCCCACTCTGGCTCTGCAGGTTCAATAACCCCAGCTGTCACCCATTTGACTTTCTAAAGCTGCCTGCCAGGGCAGTGGTTTGATGCAAGAGCTTTAAAGTGCTCGGGGGGCTGTATCCTAAAGATGTAGTTCCATTTGAAGGAATGACTGACAGCAGGGCAGGTTTATACTTGTTGGTTAAAAACCCCTTTCTGGCTTTTGTTTCACTGGGGAAAATCTCTTGCCACAACATTTTGGAATGCTTTTCTTGTAAGACTGCATATTTTATGAAGAATTCATAGTAAAAATGTTGTCACCTTTTATTTATTTAAAGTATAATCTTGACAGCTTTGTTTGCTTTATCAGTTACTAATCATCACATTTACCACTTTAAGAGTATTTAGTTGGAAATAAATGTATTAACACGTATTTGTTTCCTTTAATCTTTAAATGCAGTATCAGAGGACTTTGAGTCAGTATTTGGCCCAACCACAGAAGTAAAACACATCCAAATAGCACCAGTCCAGGAAGGTAAACAAATTAATTTATGTGCCATTGTTATATAATGACTGTTAACTGTACATGACTAATTTGCTAATGTGCTCCTATCATTTCACCCTCTAGAGTTTATTTTGGATTGTAACTTTGATCAAGGAGCTTGTGAGTGGGTCCAAGACAAGGCTGATGACATGGACTGGAGTGTAGCCTACCATGACATAGGTAACAACATGATGAATATCCCACAAAATCACATATTAATTTAGATATATTCAGTTTCATGCTTTCAGATACAGTTACTTATGAGTGCTACAAACATATTCAGGTGGTGGGTACTACATGGCCATGAGTGGGCTCGTAGGGGAGCAGGAGGATGTGGCCAAGCTGAAGTTGCTTCTCAGTGACCGGACCCAGCAGGGCAGCTTCTGCCTCACCTTTGACTACCGTGTGGTTGGCCACAACGTCGGGGCTCTCAGGGTACTGCTGGATAACATCGCTTACCCTGTATGGGAGCAGAGCCATAGCAGAGACCAGGGCTGGCAGACGGAGCTCCTCACTGTGGCCTGGAAAGAGAAGGCCCCAGAATCTGTGAGTAGTTGCTTGTTAAAATGTTAAATTATTTTGGTTTAGAGAATATTTGAAAGACAACACAACTAATGTCCACACAACTGAGTAAGCTACAATGTAAAGATGCTATGATGGCTTTCAATGTCTTGCAGGTCATCTTTGAAGCTCAGCGTGGGGGAGGTGTTGGAGGAGAGATCGGGCTGGACAATGTTGTGCTGACCTCAGGGCCCTGTCAAGAGGATGACGGTCCAGTCTTTTAAGAATCTCCACCCTGGATCAACAATTTAAAAATCTGCTCTAACTGACACATGTCAAGGATTCCTGTTTCCTATTGGTATTATTGTCTCTTCCTTGTGGAGTTTCTCATTGTTCTCTGATGGTTTAGCATCAGGACATCCACATAAAGATACAGACACATGATTTACAGGGAAGATTATGTACAACCAGTGCACGCATGTTTACTTTATCACCGTGCTGCTAAACCCTGCTATATTCTCCATCCTGTCTCTCGATACAGATGACTCAGATCTCAGGAATAGAAATGCTAACCTTTGTCTGTTAGTTATGTTTAACAGTATTGTGCTTAGTCCTTTGTTGTGCATTGCTGAAGTTAACTGAAAATTATCTTTGACATGTAATGTGAATTCTTAGGTGAATTATATATAAAATGCAATCTTAGATGAATAACTTTTTGAAGGCTGATAAGTTGAAATGATAAAAAAAAGTATCAGTGCATAACTGCTGTAAATTTTGCTTTCATATTATACTGTACTATTACATTAAATCTGTTTTTTTTCTAAATCAGTGTATCATTCCTTTTTTTCTCCACATGTTGTATAGCGCCTAGCTTACTTGAGATGGAAGTGAATGTGGTGGTACCATAAATCAGTGTTAGAGTGCGGTGGGATTCATTTTAGGAAAGTCAATCTGCTGACTGAAGAAATGCGAACACAGATGAACTACACATTTATGGATGCTAGGGTTGTCATTTTATCAAATAAATGTATATATGTGAATTTTAACCACTTTTTTTTTTACACCCAACATGAATTTTAGAAAAATATACTTCTATCTTTCGTGTAAAGAAACTGGTGTGTTTCTCTAAATTGACTCAAGTAGCCTATAGTTTTAGGTCTTAGGCCTTACTTGAGTGTTTCAGCAAAAAAAAGGAGGTTACATGACTCTGGAGTGTTTTAACGTTAGGATATTGCTTTGTAGTGTCAATTTACTTACCAAAAAGTTTGACTAAAGGTACAGTCCTCCAAAAATATGAGCTGTTGTTTAATTTGTATTGTAACAACAGGAACAAATAGAGTCAACATTTAGCCTATATTTTACAATAATTGAACTAACTGGATAACAGCTGTGCAATATTTTCAAAGACAGCAATGAACAAAAAAATCCTAGTTAGGGACCTTGCAGGTTTACTCACTGTACCTCTATTGGATTATTTCACTTATATATTCTTTATTATCTTTTATACTGGTGGTTTGAATATATAGGTTATAATATATTTGATACTGAATTATCTGTGCATACACTGTTTTTCTCCTGAAGTAGAGTGGATTTGAAGCTGTCACAAAGTGTTGTTTACTTGCTGAAGGTGTAAAGTGGCCCTCTGGTGGTGGTGAAGCGCATTGTTTGTTTCTGTCACGTGATCACAGGTTGCCAGTGTAGCCGCTGTTAGCTTAGTTAGCAGCTAGCAGCGTTAGCGCCAAGCAGGAGGTGTAGTTACGTTACACCAGGAAACGGTGAGTTATCTCCAGCCACGCCAAGGCTAGGAGCTGTCAAACATATCCACTGACACCATTTCAGTCATTTGGCTATATTTCGTTGGCTCGGCAGCCTGTGACACGAACTGCAAGGTACGTGACTAGCAATTTAGCTCTAAAGTGAACCCAGTGTATTGCAGTAACCAAACTCCAGCTGTGCTCCCTTGTTTTCCTATTTAATAACTAGCTGATGTTCACTTAGCTGCTTATTGCGTGTTTTGTTATGTCTAAGTTATGCGTTTTATAACATGTACATTTCATAGTTTGGTAGAAGTGTGTTAGACGTTTGTTAGCAGATAGCGTCAGTGCTATTATGTTTCGGGGTTTCCCAGCTGTAGCTACTGTCCTGGGCCATCTGTTATCAGGAAACTGATTGCTTGTCATTGCGTTTACAGCTGGTTGAACGTTGACTACATGGCTGTTTACACCAACATTAAGCAGATGAGCATGTGACCAAAGACCAGGGTCTACAGCACATAATCTGGACAAGTGGAAGAGGCCAAAATCTATCAGGGGTGAGACAGAAAGGCAAACCATGTGTTTGTGCCAGAGTAAAATGGTTATAATAGCTTTCTTCTAATATGAACTCATGGCATTGTGTGATTAAAAACAAAATACACCTTGCGTCTCTCCAACAGGTCATTCATCTATAAAGTGGTCAAACAGGCGTGACCAGCCATGACAACAAAGACATCCCTGTTAAAAGTTATTCTGCTGGGGGATGGCGGTGTAGGAAAGAGCTCCATCATGAATCGATATGTCACCAATAAGTTTGATGCCCACCTTTTCCACACCATCGGTGTGGAGTTCCTCAACAAGGATCTGGAGGTAGACGGCCACCAGGTTACCCTACAGATCTGGGACACTGCTGGCCAGGAGCGCTTCCGCAGCCTGAGGACTCCTTTCTATCGTGGTTCTGACTGCTGCCTGCTCACCTTCAGCGTAGATGACAACCAGAGTTTCCTCAACTTGGGCAACTGGAAGAAGGAGTTCATCTACTATGCAGATGTAAAAGAGCCGGAGAAGTTCCCATTCGTGGTCTTGGGCAACAAACTGGACGTGACAGAGAGGCAGGTGTCCTCAGAGGAGGCTCAGCGATGGTGCCAGGAGAGCGGCGACTTTCCTTATTATGAGACCAGTGCCAAGGATGCCACTAATGTAGCGGTGGCCTTTGAGGAGGCAGTGCGTAGAGTTTTGGCAATGGATGAGAGGACGGACCATCTCATCCCCACGGACACAGTCAAACTCCACAGAAAGCCTCGCTCTGCTACCACTTGCTGTTCATAACATGCAGTGGTTATTACTAACATTAATTTGCTGTTATTGCAATGAGGCTGTAGGTGTACAATGCTGTAGTAACATCTTATTTAAGCAGGAAATTCTAATGGATTTATGATTTGTTGTACTGTTAACGTTTTGAATGCTAATCAGGCTTCTGTTTGAGCAAAAAGGAGGAAACACTAAATTGATCCCAGTCTTATTATAAAAAAATAAACATGAAACACTGAATCTGTCACTCAGCTCTGCGACAGTTTGAAGATCAGGCTTTGCAAAGGTAGCAGAAAAATAAACTATATGTTGTTTACCCAAGACTACATGTGGATAAACTAGAAGATATGTGATGACAGAAGGGAGGCCATATGTTTAAAAAGTTTCACTTCCCTCTCAAATTGTTAGTGTCCCTTTTTGTTAAGGCAATTTATCATATGGTTTCTAAACTGCAACTCAAATGTGATCATGCCGATTAAGTGATTACCTTCATATATTTGAAATAATTTACACAGCCCAATAACCTTATTTCTGTGAATTATAAAATAGTTATGGCACTACTTTGTGTAACTAACAAATTAAGGCTTGTCATGATTATTGCACCTTTAGGTCTTGTTTGTGCACATTTCTGCATAGTGAATAGATACTGGCTGTGCTGGAACCACTGAGGGGCCAAGATTCCCAATAGATGAATATTAAAGCAAAGTTAACATGCATGGCATATGGTGTATTTAAGTTTCTGGAAACGTTTTGTATTTTGTAAACCGTTTTTACCTTATAAATCACTGAATCAACCAGTAAGAAGTATTGCCTTGAAGAGTTTTACAGTTTAATGAATATTGGCTGTTGGGTTTATTGTTTTAAATAATCATTTTGATCTTGAAAACACTCTATAGACTTTTTTCATACTTAACAGTAGAAATTCTTTCTTCACAGCTTAGTGTTTAAAATGGTGAACCATTCATTTACATTAACCGTTTCAGATTTTATTTATATTCAAAGCTGTATTACTGGTATGCCAAATGACAAATAAACCTCTGAGAAATATCCTTTTAAAGTATGTTTTGTAGCCTCAACACTCAGAAAACACTATCATACAGTCTGAACTGATATCTCAAGATTTTGCTGTCCTTTCTACTCACTGTAATGACAAGGCCTAAACTGACAACATAAAATATCCAAACACATCAAGGAATAAGACTATGAATAGCAATCTACATGTTTTTTTCTATTGTTGGTCAAGCACTCTTAGGAATATGTTCAAGTTTTTATGCCTTACTCAACATACAGTAACCACACACACACACACAACGCCCCAAGAAATTACATCAGACAAGAAAATGCTTTATAGAAAATCCACATCTGTGTTGGAACACATTTTGCATTTGTAAAACTGAAAAAGACATCAAACTTAAAAGACATTAAACAAGTGTGTTAAGTATACTGTATATGTATGTACAACAAATACACAAGATGGATTCGGATCATTGCGTGTGTGAAGTGATTAACTCAGGAGGTGTTTCTTTCCGAGGAACTGGACTTTCCTCTCAAAAGCTGTTGAGCGAATTGGTGCATTGATTTCATAGAATGGATTCATGGCGAACTGAAAGACAGAATGAATATTAAATTCAAACATTGGAGGATTATTAAAAGACCAGATGTTACCTTATTTTGACCAAATGGAAGAAAACTTACCTTAATGTATAAATCATATACATCATTAAAGAAGTTCTTGATTCCATCTTCTTGTCGCACATCATGCAGCATGATGAATCTTATATGTATGGCAAATAATTAAAGAAAATAAATTCCTTAAAGGACAGGTTCACAATTATTCACATCTGTATTAAAACAAGTCAGGTGCCCATATGAACACTGAAACTGATTTCATTTGTGCATATGGCCACTTCACATGAATGGTGCCAATTAGCATCATTAATAGACCTTTGTATTTTTTGCAACAGTGTTTTCTGATACAAGTTTTTACAACCAAATAATGTACTATCAGGGAGTAAAAGGGAATAATCACATCAGGTAGGCGAAAAAAGGATATGTCCTGCGGTGACAAAGGCAGAAACAAACCACTCATTGAACTTGTCCACAGTTTTTAAGTACATATTGTTTGACAGCCACATGTTTTCATCCACCAGATCCAGGGCTGCGTGGGCAATGAACTGGTTCAGGTGACGGTGGTCATCCTGTGGTCAATGAAACAAATCTTATTAAGCTTGATGATAAATAAATATACAGTATGATTTCCTATAAATAACTGTAAAGACATCACAGCACTTACAGTGAATGCAGTTTAGTGTGGTCACATGCTTCATAAATTGTGCCCTCACAGTTCAAACCAAATCAAAACCATTTCCTCTTACAGGTTGATTCACACGTTAATGTAGCCTATGATCCTTGGGCAAGGCCCTCTTGGCTGTTCCAGAGTCCAGGCTCAAGACTAAAGGTGACAGCGCTTTATTCATTACACTTTGACTATTGCGCCTAGACTGTGGAATTAACTGCCTGAGGAAGTTAGGCTCGATAAACCAGTTTCACATTTTAAATTCCCTCTGAAACTCACATAGAAAGGCTTTCATGTAAAACACTTCTTATGCACTGACATTTGGGAGTTTGGGGCCACTGAGGAGCTTTGAGTGTCTGTAAAGTTACATCTGTTTTTATCTGTTTTATGACCTTTTATAATATGTTTATGAACACTTTTATTGTTTCATTTTTATTTTTCTATTGATCCTCTCTGTTTAATTGTGGTCATTTTGCATCACATTGGGTTTTAGTAAACGTAAGCACGTTGTAAACATTGTTTTAAGGACAAATTAAGCTTATTATTATTGTTATAACTATTATTGTGTTGTATTGAATGCTGGTGTGAGTAATAAAGACACATTTTTTACCTTTGATTCAGGCTTCCCAGATGGCAGGAACTCCATCTCAAACACAGGGTTGTCATGATGACCGACCATGACAAAATAAAAACTTCCAGACATTATTTTCCCTTCTTCTTGGCCAACAACCACCAAACCGCCCTGAAATCAACTGAAACCAGACATGCCAAACAATCTTCATCAGTGTCAATATCATCCCAACTATTGATGAAAAACCTACACCTTGCAAGCTAACGTTAGCCGTAGCACTCTTATAGACACCGGACACCGTTGAAGTCAAACCTAAGTAGTTGTTACGAGACGAAAGCAAACATAATACTGCGCGAGAATATGTAAAAATATCACGTAAACACAAGAGAGACGCCTTATTAATTTAATACCACCGACTTTTGTTTACCTTTTAGCCTCTTTTCCTGGACAGCTGTGAGCGAAGTCGCAAGAAGATGGCGTCACGATCACGAGCCAAACATGGCATTTTTTCTTATTTTTTTCTGTTTATCGAGCTTTTTTAAAGCAGTTTCAGGGAAATCTAAATTGAATTAAATATACGATAAATTATTTGATGATAATAATAATAAATAAATAGCTAAACCTCTTCTGTACGTCATAATTGTGTGCCTCTGGTGTTTCGCTTTATCTGGTGACCGTGTTAACTGGTGACTTTCTCGCATTACAAGTTACGTTACGAGAGGTGAGTCTTCTGAACACAATTTAACTTACATAAATGGTTAGTGTAACTTAACACATGAGTGTGTATTTAAAAAGGATTAAACTACAATTAAAGGCTTTTGGGAGAACACCTATGTGAAAGTCACCCGTTAACACGGTCACCAGTTAAAGCGAAACACCGGAAAGTTTCCGTTGACGGATTTAAATGTTACAGGCCCGCCTCTGGAGAGAAGACGCTGTTGTGGTCACTAAGCAGGTAACTAGCGAAATTATTCTCCTTTGTGACATGTCTGTGAAATCAGGCGATAATCGGAAACAGTTATAACAGTTTAACATTATGTATAAATACTCGAAATGTGTTGAAAACGAACGTCCTCCTGTTGTTTTTCTTCTGTTAGGAGCAGCGAGCACTCCGGAATAATGTCAACCTTATCCCCAGATGAGCTGAGGAAGAGACTTTATCAAACTTTTAAAGATAAAGGAGTACTTGATACACTCAAAGTAAGTCCAAATAATAACGTTGGTGTTTGCTATTGTTGCTCAAGTCTTTGGTTTTCTTCATCCTTCTTTCTGTAATGATGCAGACTCAGCTGCGCAATCAACTCATCCAGGAGTTAAAACACCCGCCTTTGACTGGAGGTGAACCAGTTCCCAGGTCTGTCTCTGCAAGATCTGAATCCCTTTTGGTTTCAGCATGTAACAACATAGTAGCTGATCATCTTCGAAGCTCAGGGTATGAGTACACCTTATCCATATTCTACCCTGAAAGTGGCCTGAGCAAAGAGAAGGTGAGCACCACGATTACAGCATTTGGTTGATTTTGCAATTGACTAGGGCTGGCCTGGGAGCCAGCCCTATTTTCACAATAAGATGTGTGATAAATCATCATCAGTAATGTGGGTATAATGACTAAAGGCAAATAATGTATTGCAGGCTTTAAAAACAGCAAAAGGCAACACTTATGCCATATCACATTATTGCGATATCAAACATCTAAGACAATATGTAGTCTCATATCACAATATTAATATTATGTCAATATATTGCCCAACCCAAGCTTACACTAAAATGAATAATCAGTGTTAATTAAGTCTTTGATCCACTTTGGCAGGTTTTGACAAAAGGAGACCTTCTTCAGCTTCTTAAAATTAGTCCTGAATCAGCACTTTATAAATCTCTGGTAATTAATAATATTACGTAATTTTCTTCCCCTGAAATACATTTAAATGATAAATAAATCTTATTAGTAACACGAGTGTCATTTTTTTACAGTCTCAAGACAAAGACAACAATGATAATGGTATGTGCAGCTTTCTCTTCTTTTTATGAAAGTGTTTCTGCCCCTAAATCCTGACTTTGATGTATTTTATATCTTTTCTCTCTGTCCATCAGGGTTCCTTATCAGCCTTCTATCACAACTAACGCATCATTATACTCGTGGCCTGTACCATGATTCTGACACTCAGACAACCAGCATTGCAACTTATGGAGAGTCTCTCGGTAAGGTGAATTAATGTCTGAAAGTGAACCTTTTGTATTCCTCACACATGGCCTTGAGCATAGATTCAAATGTTTTCTTGCTCTTTTTACAGTTGAGAAGATGAAAAGTATCGATAAGGAATACGAGGGCTTCAGTTACAACAAGGACAAATGGTTTCCGTTCCAATCCAAAATGGCTGAGTATAGAAAAGAGATTGAAGCGCAGATGCAAGTGGAAATGAATACAAAGGTACTTATGAAGCACAGCCGCATACTCATACCTGCAATAAACCACATTAATATGATAATGTGGACTTAATTAGTTTTATCTTTTATTCCTTAAGATGCAGCATTTTAAGGATGTTGAAATTGCCAAGGTGAAGATGGAAGAAAAAGCTCAATTTCACAAAGAATTTGATAAGTTGAAGCAAGAGCTGGACAGGAATCATGAAATGAAGGCGAAGGCATTGATCGAACGGGAGAAAAATGCCATTGATCGCTTACAAAAACAACAAGAGGTAGATTACCCATAGTGTGACGTTGTAGAAAGGCTTTGTACATCATAATATTCATTAGCATCATTTCCAATTTCTCTAATCTTTTTTTCTTTGCTTTAGATTGAAGAAAGAAATGTATACATGCAGAGACAAACAATACTGAAAGAAATTGAAACGGTGCGGAACAGAGACAATGAGATGAGACTGCGAACGGAGGCTTTTGAAAAGTAAGGCTGCTTTATACAATTCATTAAAGCGATGTGTTGCTATGCGCTCTCATTGTGACTGTCAATAGAAAATGTTACTTACTGAAAGTATGAACACAGGACTCGTCAAATTCATGAAGAGAAGCTGAAGACTACTGAAGAGCTGCTGAGGAGGAGAGAACTGGCCGTAAAGACGATGGAGGACATGTATGACCAAAATTTGAAGAATGAACTCTCCAGGTATTTAGAAATTTGGGTCAGATTGTCACCATCAATTAAAAGAATTCTCTTGGTTGTTTTTATAGGGATTTTCTCATCATATGACCAGAGGATGTCACTGTTTTGTAGGGTAAAGTAAAAATGGTCTATGGTCAAAACATTAATTGGCAACTACTTAGAAAATCAATTATCATTTTATTTTTATTTTTTTTACTGTTGGTTGAAACTTCTCGATTATGAGGATTTGAAGCTTTTCCATGTGGTACCTGAAACTAAATATCTTTGGATTTTGGTCTGACAAAAGATTTGAATATGTCACCATGAAATCACAAGAATGAAAGCAGTAATTCTTCAATACTTTGTGTTTTCTATATTATTCTTACCAGTGAGACCAAAGACAATTTTCATGCAGGACATGACAATAAAGTATTTATATTTCTATTCTATGATATATTAGAATATCATATAATAGGGTATCTAGTCATTCACTTGTCTAAATGATATATTATATATACATGTTTAGATGGCATCTGGTTAAATTTATAGCTGGGCTGCCTTCTGCAGTAGGAAAACGAGACACATACTTTAAAGATCTTTTGTGTCAGTTTAGTTTTTAAATGTACATCCTTGTCTTTTACACTATTAGATATCAGCTGGAGTTGAAGGAGGAATTCATCAAGAGAACAGAGAAACTAACAGAGAATGAGAACAGAAACAAGTGTGAGTATTTAAATGAGTGCAGTGTTACTGTCTAGCTTGCTGTTGGCCTCATTTAGTTCATGTTCTTTTTTCTTATTGTCAGTGGAAACTGCTCGTATCCAGAAGGACTCAGCTGCAATTAATGCCAAAGTAGAGGAGCACAATAGAACAAGTTCAGAGCTGAGGCGGCTGCAGGTAAATGAGACAACCTTGCTCATCCATCTTTACAGGGCATTAAGCACAATATGCAGTCCTTCTAAATAAACACTTGTACTCAGACAAAATCATTAATTTTTATGTTATTCTTCATCAATTGAAAAAGCATTTGGACTTTGCCAGCTCACTTCATGTCTCTTTTGTTGCTTTCAGGTTGATCTGGACACAGCACAGCAGCAGGCTTCCCTGCTGAGTCAACAGAAGGAGCTGCTTAGGGAAAGACTGGAGACCATGAGTGACTATCCCTGCTTAAAAAGAGAGAAAGCAGAGCTGCAGGGCCAACTGCGGCTGCTGAAGAGACAGTTTGAAGAGGCCCAGGAGGAAAACCGGCTTCTCCATGCAGGTGAGGAGTGACTGCTGTACACAAGTACCCCCTAAGCGTCTTAGAGCCTGATTTACTAAAAGTCTGCGTGTGTAAAAACATGTGCAAACTTGACAGCACCCGCAAAAAATGTGCAAACTGATCTACTAAAGCAGCGCACTGAGGTTTGTGTCTCTTAACTGTGTAAGATAATACGCACTGTCCATTTAGTACATTTGCCATAATGAATATGCAATGTGGGGCGTTTCAACCCCAGTGTGCAAAATACAGGGAGGAGAAAATGCAAATATGTTATTTAGCACGCGCATTGTGATTTACCAAACCTGAAGGTATTATTTCTGACGCTAACTGCGTCTATAAATAATACCTTTTGAAGGGCAGGTATTAACCGACTGCGCACTGCACTCAGATGACCTCTGTTACTGTGGAGAGGAGGAGACGGAGGTACAATGACAGAATAGAATGAGTTTTTCCACCTGTGTTAATAATTTTGGAGTGGACAGAATTGACTTTGACACAAATACTCTCCCATATGTCGGTTTTTCTGTTAATATTTGTTTTTGTTATAACTCAATATATTTGTTAACCTTTTCTACTAGAACCTGATCACATTTCATTTTGTGCATGCAGCTTTCTGCTCGTCCAAACTCTCCATTAAGAAACACCAAACCCTCATTTAAATACTGCTGTCTCCACCCTGTTGCACCAGTTTTCATTTACGCAGTTATTCCTAGTAGATCACCCGCAAAACGCACGCAAACGAAACGCGCAATCTATTGCACCATGCACGCAATTTAGTACCCACTATTTGGGATCTTAAAGCGCTGTAATCTTCCTTTCCTTTCTACTTCACCATAATAAAATAATAGAATGTGTTTTATGTCTGTAATAATCTAATGCTGATTCCTTTGTGAATGGGGAATGCGATGCCTGGGAGTCCATTTCTTATAAGTAAATTCATTACCTGTGTGTGCATTCAGTGGGCTCTTTGTGAGCTGTGGCAGATGCAGTATACTGTGAAGCATTCATGCTAGTCTGCCCCACTGCTACAGACTCAGCTGAGTCTTTTCGAATATGTTCAGGCTGCCAATGTGGGGCCTCTGTGCCGTGTGTGTAGCTATGCAGACAGCTCTCTGAGGAGAAACCAGGGAGGGAAGGGGGATGAGACGCACAGTGAAGGGGAGCAGGCAGCACAATGAGCACAGACAGACAGAGAGCTCTCTTTACCCATGGCAGAGAACCAAAATGTTACCTCTCTCTGGGGGATACAGCATTCTTCCTGTTCAAGGATGGAGCAGGAGAGCAGTGGGCCTCTCTCCTCCTCCTAACAAAAGGCAGCACCATGTTGCCTAAGTCCTGTGTGCTGTGCTACTATGCTGGCCACAGAAAAAACACTCCTTTTGAATCAAAACTTCTATGCGTTACCAGATTTTTCATTAGTTTTCTCACTGAAATAGATGCACTTGTCTTTTAGAATAAACTTCGATAATTATTAATCATTTCCCTCTCAGACTTGGGCAAGCCATCCAAAGAGCAGCTGGCCTTACAGATGGAGCTACGGAGGCTGCAGAGCGCTCGCAGGCTGGATGAGGAAGAGTTTGACAACCAGAAACAGGTGCTGCAGGCACAGCTCCAGAGTGAGGTCAGTCACACCCCAGCCTCTCGCTGAGTGTGGGAAAGAATGTGGTCAGCCTTTTTTTTCCAGTGTGATTTCCTTTTTTCTTTGTCCTGTCCTTGTGGTTATGTCTCACCTTGGAGAACTGCTTGTGTGATGTGCGTTTCCAGTGACCTGTACTTGTTTGTGTTAAGTATAGGTTTATGTGTGTATCTCCTGTGTTCTGCAGGTGGAGCGATGTGCTCAGCTCAAAGCCCAGCTGATAGAGAGCGAGGAGAGGTCACAGTGGATGACTGGCCATATTGAGGACATCAAGATGCAGCTTCGACAAACTCAACTAGGTACCTTGTGGTTGGACATGCATGGCTGCCAGCAGTGTGTGACGTGTGTAGTTGTCTTTATTTCTGATTTTCATTAACAGGCTTTTTTTTTTTCTTGTGTCATGTAATTTTAAAAGGGATATTTAAAGGAATTGTTTGATATTTGAGGAAATATAAGTGTGAGCCAGTAGCCGGTTCAAGAATTCCATTTTTAAAGGCTTCAAACACAAAATTTACACAACAAAGACCAAAAACAAGAAAAAAAAGCCATGTTACAGTAGTAGCAACTGGATCTTAGGTTTAAATGAATGGTTAGAGTTTTATTTATTTTCTAATATTAGTTTAGCAAACTTTCTTTTAGATATGAGCTATTTTTATGGTGGTTGGTCTTTTGTATTAGATGTCAACTGTCCTCTTGTGTGCTTTTTCCTCCTTTCCTTTCTTTTGTGTGATCCATTTGATGACGGCAGCTCTTGAAAATGAAGTGCTGCGTAACCCCAAGCCGTCTCTTGTTGATCGCTCGGTATTGGAGCTAAGTGCCGACAAGCTGGTTCCTCCTGACATCTATGTGGACAGAGCGGTGCTGAGGGGCAGGATGGGTTATGATGATGTTTATGAAGCAGGTGTGCCCTCGCGAGGACACAAGTCACCTTGGGGTGAGGCTCCAGATTCCGACGTGGAGCTGGTGGCTGAAGCCAAATCTCGGATCCAGGAGCTGCAGAAGGAGGCTGAGACCTTGGAGGAAGCATACAGGAACTACCAGCAGAGGGCAGTACGCTCTACCATCTCACACATGCTTCCTCCCAGACCTCTGTCCCTTCAACAAGCACATCTCTCACATCGGCCTGACTCTCCCCTAAGGAAACACATTTCTCACCACTCAACCCAAAAGCAAAAGGTATCGCTCAAACCGCTCTCTTCCCAAATGACCAGAACCCCCTCCCCGGCATCCTATGACAGCAGAAACACTTTACCACCTGCACAGCCAAGAGTAACATTTTCAGAGGACCAAAACCAGCCCCAGACCTCAGGCCTTTTCACTGACCATCTCCATTCAGTGGCTGAACCTCTGTTTGCAAGACATGGACATACTCTGGATGAAAGCTCGTCTCCATCCAGACATCTGTCCTCTACTCTGTACTCTCCCCCCAGGAGAAAGCTTCAAAGAGAGACCGAAGAAGGTACCTTCAAAGAATGTTTTATCCTTTCAAAACACTTCAAAGCATTAGATGCAGCAGCCTCTTTTTAACTGCCAAGAAATAAACAATGAAATGGTTTCAAGTCGTCAGTGTTCAAACACGGCACATTAAACATATATTTTATTAATGTTCCACAACATTCAAAACAGTCAATACATTTTTTTTGTTGACAGTCTAATAATAATAATTATATAAGTGTATTGCTTAACATTGAATTTTTACCCCTGTCAGAGGCAGTTGAGTCTCTGATGGCGTTCCCGGAGCTGTTATCTGACAGACAGCTCCCTCGTGTCCCCCACGATGAGGTGGCAACCTCAGGTGACTTTTCCTCTGATCTCAGTCCACCTCGCAGTCCTCAGCTCAAGAGCACTGCACGAGACGCACCCAGGTACCATCTGGCATCGCTTTGTGAAGTACAGTACAACATATTTATGATTCTTTTTACATAAATGAATATTAATGCCCTCATCTTCGCCTCGGTGTTGTTTCAGTGCATCGAAGCTACATCCTGTCTTCTCCAGTTCAGAGTCCTCCCCAGAGCCTGAGAAGATAAACCTAGAAGATCTCACAGGGATTGAGCCAGGTACTCTAAACTAGTGTGTGTTGGGTTTTTTTTCCTTACTATGGTGTAAATGTGTGTACATTTCAATTAGAAATTAATTCACTGCATTGTTCTTGATGCACTGCTTTCTTAAAGGTTATTATCTTATTGTGAAGTGAGGTGACTCACAAGACCCATCACAGTGTGGTCATGGCATTGCATTTGACATACGATTTAAATAATTATTGTCTAAGGTGAACTTTAATGTAATTTTTTTTTCTTTTATTCATATGCACAATAATAAAACAAACATTATATTCCACAGTACAAAGGCAAATAACTCTGCAGGAGAGGGAAAGAAGCCCAAGGGGCTTATATAAAATCATTCCCTTTAGTATAAACAATCACCAAAACATATCGACCAAATAAGAAGAGAGAAGAAAGAAAGAAGCATATGAAACATTTTTACAGTTTTGCTGCTTGTTGTATGACTGTAAGAACTTGAAGTAGGGATGGCAGGCTCTCTGGAAATTCATCTCAAAAGCACAATTATCGTAATAATTACCTTTTTTTAGTACTGGAATTTTCCTGGTTCTGCCCAAAGCTTTCACTACACCCGGGGATAAACAGCCACACACCACATATTGTTTATTTTAGATTTTAGACTGTTAAAAGTGTGAGCTGCACTGATTTGTGTGTGTGCCCTATCTTTTGAATAGAAAAAAATGAACAAAAAACAAATGAATCCATGTATTTTCACAATTTCCATAGTGATGCAGCACTTGAATTTACATAAAATCACAGTAACAAAATATCCGGTATGGAGGTTTTGGATCTTGGACTGCCTGTTTTTTAATGAGTGTGTGACCAGCCTCCAAAGTGTCCTTTCAGTGGCCCTGCACAATGGTGAAGATGAAGGGCAGCTGATTATGTATTCTGTGGTGGTCCTCTGGCCCTGTTGCATTATGGTGGAGCATAAAAGATCTCTTTGTGCGTGTCTCCCTCCAGAACCCGGCCACATTCCAGAGCTTCTCCTGGACACTGCTGTCCCTCTCTCTGAGGAGGCCCCTGACGGCCCCACTGTCCCCCGCCCACAGACTCCACAGGACCTCCTAGAAGCCCTGATAGATGCACAGGGCCAAGCGGGTGAGTCGTTAGCCCCCCACCGCCCTTAAATATTTTAATGCAAAATCTTGGTTAACCCCAAATGATAAGAGCCTTGCCTTTGTACACCCTGTATATAATCAGTCTCGCATCACTCATCATACTGCAGCTGTTCTTCAGCACATTAATGCTTAAACCAAAATAGCATACCGCTAAAATACAACTGATCTACCTCATCTCACCCCATATATTTTCTGAAGTCCCTCAAACCTCAGGTGAATTGTCTTGGGAAGAAAACAAAAAAGACCAGGAGCAGAGATGGGAAACAGAGAGAAAAGAAAAACAGGAACAAAGGCAAAGAGAGCAAGAGGAGGCCAGAGAGAGGGAGCTGCAAGAGCTTGAGAGGCTGGAGATGGAGATGGTAATGATAATCTTGAACTCAGTTCTTCTAAAATGTCTTTTCCTGACCTTTGACATATTCATGGATACTAAGAAAAGACAGCTTGATGACATGAACATTGACAGTATCTGTGTCTGCCTAGCTTTCACAAGAGATGGAAAAGCCAAGAGAGGAAGAGGAAGTACAAGAAGAAGAAGAAGAAATGGGGTTGAAGAAAGGAGGAGAAGAGGCAGAGAATGCCGGGGAGGAGTCTAAAGATGAAAATCCTTTGGAGAAATACATGAAGATGGTCCTGGAAGCAAGAGAAAAGCAGCATGCACAGGTGAAGTGCACCCACATTCGTGTGGAGCTATTGCAGAACCTGGCTTTTATAACAGATGTGTAGAAACTGAATGTTAAACTGTAATGTGTTTTATGTCAAGAACCCGCAAAGTGAAGAGACGGCACATGTGAGCCCTGAAGCCAAGAGTTTGTCTGAGGAGAAAGATAACAGGTAACTCAAAATGGTTGAATAGGCCAATGACATAATGGAGGAAGATTTGCAGCTTTAATGCAAGGAACAACTTTAGTTCTCTAATTCAAAACCTATGCTCTCACTGCAGGAATGTTTAATAACTACATAAGCCTCCATAATCCTAAAAAAACATGTAATTTCTTTGTGGTTTCTCATCTCTTGGTCTTTTATATCATGTTATTAATTCTGGATATATGTTGTTTTAGGATGAGTTAATTGAGAAATATTTTTCCTTTTTTTGGGAGGGGGGGCCTTTGTTTTTTCCCTGTCCCCGAGGCCTTTCACTAATTAACTTATTTTTGTTTCCTCAGCATTGCAGCATATTCACACAAGGATGAAGATGATGATTTCTGGTGAACCACTGAATTATACAAGGTTGTCTAATCTTGCACTGTTTTTAAATTTGATGTTTATATTGTATTTTTAGTTTCGGTTTCATGAACTATATGAATAAATCATATTGCAATAAAATGTTTTTTTTGATTAACTGTACATCCTGAAATAAGATAACATGTAAAAGAAAAGAAAAGAACACAGCAACAGGTTTTTAAAAAAAAAAATTTAATGATCATTTTCATAAAAACAGTCAACAGGCCAGTTGTTAAATGTCATAAAGGGGATTCCAGTCAGACAGGATGTTGGATTGGTGTCCTCATGGTGATTGATAGGTAGCCTTTACTCTTTGTTTTTGGTTCATTCAAGAGGAAACATGGCATACAAAGATACAATGTGATGTAAATTAGCTTCTTGTAAATCTGCCACCTTTCTGCTCGGCCTGCTTAGTACTGCAAGTTATATTACAGGTTCTGTGCTACAGTATCTCACGGATACTGTATATTTATTGATAAAATATTGGACAAAGTAACTGTCACAATGGCATTCATACTTTGGCTGAAATTTACCATTTAGATTGCTGTACAATTAGATAAATGACTGGCGTTGCAATTAATTGGGTTTTTTTTTTTTTTTACATTTTCAGAATTATGCTTCAGTAATTTTAGGAAGCCCTTGACAATCATAAAAAATACAGTATACTATCAGGCAACAAAATAATGATTCATATACTTTTGACTTGAATAAAAGAATCTAAAAAAAGCGTCTATAACTACTCGGCTACATAAAATAGATTAATTTGTATTCAGTTAGAATAAAAAGGAAATGGGCAAACACTGCCTACTACTGCTGTCAGTATACACGACTGTATGTCACTTGTGTTACCGCAGAAACAGTCTTCATGCAACAAAGAATCATCACGTTATCCCTGTAACTCAACTAACAGAAATAAAAGATTACACGAGTAATTATGTCAACATTATGACAATTGCACATCAAAAACAGATGCAATTATAGAAAAGTATGAAAACAGTTTAAGTGGTTTTATCTTCAAAAATAACAAAACTAAAAATCCTGACTTGTAATAAATTTACATTGTTTACTTCTAAATTCTTTAGATTTGCTTCAGATTCATAGATTCAAAAAAAAAAAACAGCACATGGGACAAGGGGATTTTTTAAATCATTCTTGTTAGATTAAGTAAATTATGAGAATACTGTAGATATTTTTACAATATGTATTAAGCTGAAAGCATGAGGGGTCAGAGAGCTCTCTTCATTGGCAAGCTTTGTATTTATTTTAAACTCTTTTTTAAAATAATGACGGTCCCTCTTTTTAATAGGCAGCAGTTCACATTTAGAAAGCAAGTTATCATAAAAATGTAACTTTATGATACGTAGGAGCTCCTGATGTGTGCATGGTGGGTTTACTTTACAGTTACCATAATACATACTACATGTTTGAGGAATGCTTTTTTTAGCATTAGCGATTACATTTTTCAAACCATAGTTGTACAAGGAGAAGTGTGTTTGTTCCAGTGTTCCATAGGCTCTAGTGCACACCTGAGGTAGTGTAAGTGTAGGCCATGAAAGTTCTGACTTTTAAAGGATAGGCTGCCGATTTTCTATATTTTTCTCATGCACAGAACCAACTTCAATGTAAATTCACCTAAAAACTCAATAATGGGCCACACTGTTGCACTGGGGGACAAGTTCCTGCACCTTGAAGATTATGGTCCCGGTAGTTTCTTTAGAAATGGCTCCAAAGATTAACAGCTGATCACTCTCTCGGCCTCTGGACAGTAGTAAGGTTGGTTCAGTTTGCAGTGCTTCACTAGCTTGTTGTATTACATATCACAGCCTCTTAACTTTGTTCTTAAGTTCTCTGAGAAATGTACAACAAGCTAGTGTAGCACTGTAAATGGAACCAGGTCCCTGCTCATGCATAGAACCAGAGACTGAAAAATATAGAAAATCTCCAGCCTTATATTTGAAGTTATAGCTGTACATTGAAATAATAACCTATAATCAATCATTAAAACTCAAATTATTACTGAGATGGTAATGTGGTGGTAAAAAATACCTATTTTACATAATGTGGTGCAGACTTTATATTTTACCTGTGAAGTCAAAGCAAAACAGTTTCTGAAATATCCATAGTCTTGTGTCGGTATTGTGTGACACACTAACTCATATTGGTTGTAAGGCCTTTGATCTTGTGTGTGATTAATGTTAGGGGCAAAAATGATACATTCCTTTGCTGAAAACTGGCAACCACAGATTGGAAGAAAGACAAAACAATACTGTAAAACGAACTTGTTATGTGTTGTATAAGAGTAGTGCAATGTCTCAAGCTTCACCAGCAAAAACATGAATATCAGAATTCAAAACCAAACAGATTTTTTTCCCTCCAGAAGAAAAAGAAAGAAACAAACAAAAAAAAAACAGCATAAATGAATGTTAAAGTAGCGTTTCCAAAACACTTCTTGGTGAGTTAGTGCAGAAAGCAATACTGATGCATTAGTTTGTTAGGAGCCTCGTTAGTACTGCACAGTGTCAGGGCAGTTGGCAGGTTATTTTAGCTGTGCATTGTCTTGGTCCATAAGAGGCCACAGTGGTTGGCCTCAGTGTCTATTATGTGTCTTTGCATATGTATGTGTGTGTTCATGTGGAGTGTGTAATATCCTTATGTGTAGGAATTGAGGCATTCCTTTGAGCGTGAGGTGATGTCCTGCAGCTCCCGCTCTTCCTTCATTTTGATGTCTTGGTAGGCATGCATTTGACTGGCATCCTTAAGGTAGGCCCAGTTTGCTGAGAGAATCATGAGGAAGTGGATCTGGAAGAGAAGGGTGAGGTGGATGGCCGGTGAGCATGTCAAAGATGCAAAGCAAGCTACAGGAGTCCAAGCTACAGTACGTACATCACAGACATACACAAACATAAAGTTAAGCTTTTAAAAAAGACTTAACACACAAAAGGTGACAAAAGACATTACTGTTACAATTATTGTAACATCACTGTTACAATTGCTAATACTGGAGTTACTATCTTGCTTTGCACATTACTACAGAAATTATACCTTTAAGGCATGACGATGAGTAGAAAAAGAGAGCAAGAAGTTGTAAATGCAAGCTTTGTGCAGCTGTAAATTGCTGGAGGTTAGTGAAAAGCATGAGAGAAAATCTGACCCTGCTCCATGTGCATCTCAGTATTTCCTTTAACACTCCTGTAGGATTTATAAGAAATAGACCAGGGTAGGGATACTTTTGTAAACAAAGATTGTTTATTTTATATAGAAAGTAAAAGCTACAGTCTTCCAAAACTTAGGAGAAAATTAAATATATGAAATATGGAGTATAAGTCACTATAAACAGATCAAAGAATCCGAATAATGTAAGCATGCAGGCTCAGTGTTAAGATAAAAACAAATGGCTCTTTAATGGCACTTTGAGAGAGAATAAAGGAAAATGTATGAAACAAAACATCAACTTCATAGCTGAGGCTATACCAGCGTCAGCGCTCATAGAAAAAAATACATTTAATCTACTCTAAAGTAGGAGAATTTGTTTTTATAAAATACATGGAATTAAAACGAGGCTTAGGGCCTCATGCAGAAGTATACCCCTGGTACTGGCCTAACCCTTCATAGTGTGCTGTGCTAGGTCTGTGCAGTTACTTTGAAATCTACAAGACACAACTGGTCGCAATCATACTCATCAGCATAATACAGATGATGAAAGGTTTTTAGTTAAGTTTAGAATCTAACTCGTAACAAAGTGAAGGAATACTGAATGTTTCCTGTGTAACACTTGATGGTTTCATGGGTTGGTACCGAGATGTAAAGGCTAAGCAAAGAAACCAAAGAAATATAAAAAGGACAAGGCACTTAGCAACCACTACTTTGCCACAGTAGATAGTCCTTTCACAAATGTAGAAGAATTCATTGTCACCAAAACTGCTAATCCGGCACTTGAAAACATAAAGCCTGAGAACACCTTCATAATTTGTCATCAGATGTCCACATGATATCATTTCAGAGCCTTAGATTGTACATCTCTATCCAGAATGTTTAATGCAACTCGGTGTAAAGATCATGTTTTAATTGTGCGTGTTCCAACCTGCATAATTAAAATAATATGTTAAATTAAATTGAAATGTATACTTCACAAGTGCCTCAGGAGTTTGTGCACAAATTCGCATTTCAGCTCCGACTGTAGTCAACTGATGCTCGTCTGATTATGTAAGGTGAAGTACTGCATGCTAAATACTGTGTCTGTGTTGTTTTTAAAAAAAATCTGAAATACTCATGCAGTTGATGCCTTTGTGCAGGTCAAAATCAGCTTTACGTAATATGAATATAAATAACACTGGTGTGGTCTTCTATTAAATCTGATGGTGACGTATATTTATGAGTGAGTGCCAAGGAAAGCAGAACAAACTAGTCAACTAAACACCACCCCATTCTGAAGACAGCTTTCGTCAGGTGTCCTCAGACAAGCAAAATCCCTGGATACCAAATGCTAAAGGCAGCATACAATCAGCTATTTACACTTCATGTGATTACTAATGGAGAGATGTTGATTTTTTTCTTTCTATTCTCAGGTTTTTAGTTCATTTCTTGTCAGTGGCAACTGTCTCTACTCAGCGCAGCCTCGAATGCTGCACTATGCTCTTAAAACAGTTTAAAACTTAGTGCAGCAGTCTTCTCGACTCTTAAACTTCAAAACAGCAAAGTTATAAGTGGTAGCCATCATGTAGATCAGCTGGTGGAAGAGAACAGAAAAGGTTGTAAGAGAACATGCCAGTGATGTCTTTGTCACTAGTACTGTGACAAGTTAGTAAATGACCTGTCATTTTCCAGAGGTAAAAAGTTAATGGTAAAGAAAAAAGGATCATAATTTATAGTTTTACAATATCCTATAAACTCATTATTAAGCTTTTTAGAAATGATTATTTATCATGCCGGAAAAGTAAGTCCAATTAAATCTAGGCCAAACTGAATAAATATGAGGCCATGTGCATCTAAGCAGATGATAAACAGCAAATGGAATTGGAGCTGAAAAAAAGCCTATGTGTAAACTTCCTTGGCGTAGTTACATAAACCATATGTGAATGAGAAGAGAAGCACTTGACACATGATCCGCTGATGCAAACTGTGCAAAGATGGACTAAAGGTACTGGATGGAGAGACTAGAGGGCAGCTTACCAGAGCGATCACAGTGGCTCCTGCACCAGCGCACGCTACAATGTACAGGTGGTAAGACAGGTAGAACTGGAAACAGACAAGCAACAGTCACTATTGTTCATTGTTGTTTTTTATTGTATGTATGTTATATGAATGTGTGTAAGGATAGGAGATGTCCTCTTACCTCACTGGTGTTGCAGATGTCACCTAGCGTAGTGCCACAGGCCTTGCCAGGGGTGGCATTCCACGGGATAATTCCTGTAGCCAAGGAATTCAAAGTTTTCCAGTTATAAGTAACAAATTCCTCATATCACGTGAATCATGATCAAAGCTTACAAGTACAATACTTGAGCTAGTCTCCTGAGTAGAGGTCTGAGTACAAAGCGCAAAAAATATTTGAGATGAACTGAGATTTAAAGGGATACACCACCAATTTTACACATACAGATATTTTTTCTCATGATGAGGAGTACTGTTCCGCCTGTGAAAAATGTATGAAGTGTCAAGTCTGAGAGGAGAATTAGGGGTTAACTCTGCTTGGGCTTGGAAAGATTCAAATTTTAATGGAAGGTTTATGTTACAAACTGGAGTTGCAGGAGAACATAGCCATTTACAGCCATGGAGGGTCTAATGAAAGATGCAATTGAGTTGCATTATGGGAAATGTAGGATCTAGTCCTTCTAGAGCATGACTTACTAAAAGTAAAGATATATTAGCCCTTTTTGTATCTATTTCTCTCTTGCAAATCCTACAACTTAAAGAAAATGCAATACGAATGCAGTACTCTTTAAATAACACAAAGCTCTGAAAAGTCAACATTGGCTTGTTACTTGTTATCAGTACTGTAAAATTCTGTATTTCTGATGCTAAAGATGGAGGTGAAAAAGAGAACCTGACCTCAGTCTGTGCACAAATGAAAAAAATAAGTTTGTTTAGTCTGTTCTCAAAGCTAAAGATGCATGACATATTCTTAGATCTCTCACCATACTGACGAACATCCACGCAGATGGAATCAATGTTGGTGAGGTTGGCCATGGGAGACCTCATAGTGGCACAGGTGGACCACATGTTGTAGAAGAGGAAGACTGGCACAGCAGAGAAGCCAAACACACCAAGCCAGGCCACACCCAGAATGTATGTGAGAAACACAAACTGAAAAGACAGAGATGGTACTACATTAGCATCACCGGATAACCATGAAACTAAATCAGTTGTATCATATTGTTGTAACTTAAACTCCCCACCATCCTCTATCCTCATCTCCGTACGTTTTTGATTAGTTACATGGCATGACACTATTCTTAAACACTCTTCTTTTTCTTACATGGAATATTTAAAATCAGGTTCAACATGGTGGGTGAGGGGTAGTTTTAACATACCATTCCACTGATGCAGCGTCCACAGATGGTGGTCTTGAACTCGCTGTGCAGTTCCTTGACGGCACTGGTTGTGTAGAAGCCCTCAGCCAGCAGAATGATCCCATACAGGAAGAAAAATGAAGCAATGCCGTAGATGACATACTGCATCAGCTGTATTCTGTTAAAGAGCAATGTCACACATGAGCTTAGTTGTGCCAGTTTTAAGCCTCTGGTGTAACACCTGGAGAGAACCACTAAAAATGTCAGGTAAAGTAGTAGTTTGAAAACAACTGCTTGCAATTATTCCTTTTTTTAATGTAAACTTTAAAGCATGAGAACTCTGATGAATCATCAACAGATGGTCCTGATTGAGATAGTGGCCCAGCTCCCCTAAGAAGTGAGGAGAGACACTAAGCCCAAATGTGGAGATAACAGCTGATATGTGTCTCTGGAAATCATTGGCTGCCTCTGTAGACATCTTAAATTCAACAGTGCACTCCAAATCTACATCAACATAAAACATATGTTCAGTCATGTCTCTTGTTCCTCTTTTATTGCCTGGACTAATGCACAATAAAAACGGTCCATATTAGGGCTGTTCTTCAGAATAAGGTGAACATGGGAGACATTATCAGCTAAAAATAGCCTACATGATGTCAACCTCATTAAAAATGTTTTTTCCTAAAGTTTAGACCACTTAAGATCTGTTTCTATTGTGACGCTTATGTAAGAAGACATTTTCCGATGAGAATAATGTGTGATGGATCCTTCTCTGACATCAAAATTTTCACTGACATCAAAAATCACATAGTTTACCTGGGTGTCATAATTATTAGTTTTATCTGTTTCTCAGACACTGTAATACATACATAAAGTATGAGGTCACTTACACATCAGTCAGCATGGCGTGATCACTGGAAACCTTGGAGAAGTGGGTTTCCAGGATGGTCACCGTGCCGGTGAGAGCCACATGGCCACATCCGCAGAAAAGGGCAACACCAGAGAAGCACAGGATGGTAGCCACCAGCGACGCATACGGCACCCCGCCTAAACATTTGATGCAGCACTCAAAGCAACCTGTGCGACAAAAACAAAACAGAAAACGTGTTGGTTACAAGCGTCATTAATGAAAGTGTTTTATGTACTCCTTTTACTCTAAAAGGCCATATAGTCAAATCTATGTCAACATCAAGCCCAAGTCCATCGGGGACTTGTACGACAGGAAGTCATTTTAGGGAGATGAATATTCATGACTAATCCATCCACCCTATGAGCCTACCCCAGCACACATCTGGCGAGAGGCTGACAACACCCAGGAGAGATTACCAGTCACTGGGCCAATGTAATCTATTTATGACTTATTAGTCATCAGGACTCATTAAAAAACTGTTTTTTCAGCTTTTGAAAGATTTATTGGTAACAGATCAAAAGTCTCAAACCCAAAACTCTAAAGTAACTGGTGCAGACAACAGAGAAAAATTTGTTCGAAGTAGGTTTCATAAAACCTGCCTTTGGTCACGCTTGATGCAGCTTGCTTCACTTCAAAATTTCTGCAATGTAAAGCACCAGCGGAAACAGTAGAACCTGCTGTGTGCAGCTGTCCATACTGCCATACTGCCATACTGACAATTTATCACTGCAATTAAGGGCAGTAATGGCCATCAAGCAGGTCAGTGCAATGGGCTTCTGCCAATGTGTAATGGAAATCAATGACAACTCACAATGGGGGAAAGAAGTGACCCAGATGAGTCTTTCTCATCCAATGTGTTCTTAGTCATTACAATGTACTGTCTGTGAACACATGCAAACAATCCCCAGTGTGTTTTCAATCAAATCCACGTGTTTAACAGGATGTTGTAGTCATACCACATCCTGGTCAATGCCTTTTTGTGTTTTAAAGCTCTCACGTCTCACTCCAACAAAAATACTTGACAATTAATAATGGATCAAATGAAAGTGAAAGGGTTCATTCATGTTGACAAATCTACAGAAAATGATCACCCAACTGTGATGTTCCTGTCAGCTCTACACAATGTTTTAGCATCTTTCGGCTCATTGTTTTGGTTTTACTGCCTACAACCTTAGTGTTTTAGTTCTTGCTCTCATCAGTGTTGCTTATAGACACAGTCGTCATCTGTTTTCAGCTAAAAAACCCTCTATACTCGACCTCCCCAGCACCACTGGTGAAATTTGCCATTAACTGCTGAACATAATGGAGCAATTAGCAGCTAATTTAACTCAGGAGATGGTGGAGAGCACAATAGAGCTAGAAGGAGAGTATTGGACTTACATCTGTCAGGTGGACACAAACAAAACTCCAAATGAATGCTATTGTTGCTCTGTACCTCAGCAAAAGTTTGCTAACACATCTACTCGCCTGCCTCTTCCATGAGGCAAGGATCCTGAAAGTTCATCCATGTTTGTCCTCTTTGTCGTGAC
The DNA here is from genome assembly GCF_027409825.1 of Scomber japonicus. Taxonomy (NCBI): domain Eukaryota; kingdom Metazoa; phylum Chordata; class Actinopteri; order Scombriformes; family Scombridae; genus Scomber; species Scomber japonicus. The sequence goes on from NC_070588.1 coordinate 19,096,900, forward strand.
AAAAGAAAGTAAAACAGATATACTGCTGCTGGGACAATGCTTTTGCAGTGAGACGTTTCATTGTGACTGTTTGTGTAGTACAGGGAGAAAAATTTCTGTCCAAGGGTGAGAATAGGAGTTACCATGGCAGCATGTTAACCACAACTCAATGAGTGCGCCCATAGCAGAGTCGCTAACTTCCACCACAGCCCACATTTCTCTGATGAGCGCGTCGGGGAGGGTGAGTGGGCTGGGAGTCGGAGCACGGAGCTCCACGGGGTATTGAAACCAGCTGCAAAGCAAATACAGTCCTTTTTAAAGGAAGAGCTGCTCTTATAGTGGATGTCACAGTCAGGTAGATTTGATCCAGTAGCAGACTATGTCTTGGCTACAAATCAATGAGCTCTCACAGTTAGAAGCTGTATAAGAAAGTCTCTCCCCACACAACATATTTTCCTGGCAATGAAAGTTCACCCTCCTGAAGAGAAGAAAAGTTTCCATATCAAAAGTGTGGTTAGAGTTGATCTCTATTACCTAATCTCTTGTATTAACTGGGCTCGAAGTGACAGAGGCAATAACAACAGTCACACTGGCATTATGAATTCATTTGATCAATCAGTGATCCAATGTATTAAATGTCTGTTTAGTTTCAAACCCTGCTTTGACATGTGTCACTATTCCCATTAGATCAGCTGTTTAAAATCAGATAGCAAGGCCATAGATGCCAGGACTGTCTGAGTCTTTCTGGATCGGACCAGGAGAAAAAAAATGTCTCAACTGGATACTAAAGGATTGTCTAAAGCTATAAAGAACAAAACTGTAGTACTACCACATCTGGGCAGTCTATACAATATTTTAAAATCAGATGCTTTGAAATACTACCTTGGCTATGTTACCCCCCCTCCCCTGGAGCCTGTCATGGAAAAGGTCAGCCTGACATGAGCGCATCTGCTTTTCTTGTCTAACTCAGTGCACTTCAATGAGAAAACACACATTGTCTTTGAAAGCCACCAAACTGATCGATAAGCCATCCATTTGATTAGTGTCCCTTCCACAGTAGTGGTTTGCTTTAGTAGCCATCTATTCACCCAGACTGAGTGTGGGTTGAACGACTGAATGCTACAGATACTCAGCCCTGAACACATAAAGCCGGCACATGAACAAAGATATCTCTCTCAATTAAGAGATAGCTTTATTATTATTGATTGCTTAATAACACAATAAATCCATGGTGGTATTTTCACAGCTGGACTATGTTTGCTGTGATGTTAGGATAATTCTGTTCTGGCTTGATGAAATGACACTGGCACAAGGAAAGACCTACTGACATGGTTAAACTATTAGCAACCTCAGAAATACTACTCTGTTCACAAAGGGCCTCAGTGAGAGCTTTATTCTTGGTATTGGACATCTGAAGAGGCTCAAAAAAAAAGAAGAGAAAAACATCAAAGACGCTCTTAAGCAGTCCTGCGCAAAGAACCTTGGGGACAGGAGTCTGCACTAAAGCACTAAAGTAAAGTCAATCTCATTCAGTAGATGGACTGAAATCAGTCATGGCATTTTGGAGTACAGTACTTGTCTGCAAGATTTTGTGTAGATTCTTATTATTCAATCTATACATTATATCTAGAAGGGTGCATGTATCAGAATCAGTTCTTGACACCAAAATAGTTTGTAATTTGGGAAATATGCTCATTCACTTGCTTGCCAAGAGTTAGACAAGAAGATTGATACCACACTCATATTTGTTTGTTAAAGATGATGCTGCAACCGAACTCTGTCCAAAAGCACTTTTAAACCACACTACTTCTGGACCTTTTCTTGGTTGGGCACAGTGATTTCTGGGGGTCTTTACTGTAAACTTATTTATATTAAAACAACAATTATTTTACAACATATTCTTTTCCTGTGCATTTATTTAAGAAGAAAGGTCTAGCTTAAAGAAGGTTCTGCAATTAGATAAGATCATACAGGATGTTGCAATGTGTGTTTGAGAGTTATAAAATAGATAGCCAGTATTGATAAACCTGCAACACAGCCAAGTACAGACTGTTTTCTCTTGAGTGCACTATGTGGGATTTCATAGCATACAGGATATTGCATTGCAGACTTCAGCCGAAACCCTCCTCCACAGGGGATAACAGTAGGAGCTGGTGACTCTCTAAACAACAAGTTTGTACTAAATGGATCCTGCTGGCTTGTTCAGAGTGGAGCACCATAAATGAAAATCACGTTGGGCATTTCTCCCTCTGATGACTTTCACATGCTCCCAGTCCCTGACTAATACTTCTGGTTAGACCTCCAACCACTTCAAGACTCTCCATTCTGCTGTAGTACATGAATAAGGATATGGGGGGGTGGGGGGGGGGGTGTAAAGAGAAATGGAGTGAGAGAGAGAAAGACAGACAAGTTAGTGACTGTTTGTAATGACAATGTCAGGCCTTACAGCCACATTGAGATCACGAGGAGAGAAAGAGAAAAAAAAAGAGACTTGTGAGAGAAAGAGTGTGTGTGTGTGTGTGTGTCCGCATGTGTGACATTGTGTGAAAGAGACAGAAAAAACAACAGAGAGAGAGTCCAAGAAGCCCTGATACAAAGAGCCACTGTGTGCAGCCCTAGACTGTCGATCACACTGGACTCTCAGGGGCCATTCAGAACTGGAGTGAACCACGGCCTTGCTTCTTCCGGCCCAAAGGCTGGAGCCCCAAGACAAGCCCACTGCTGAGCTCCATCCTGTGTGCCAGTTCAGCGTTGCACTCAGCTCAGCCACAAAGGGCCATAGCAGATACTTCACACTCCAGGAGGATCCTGTTTGTGAGAGCATCTCAAATCATCGAATGTGTGAATGAGATGCCTCAGGGCGGCAGGCAAGCTAGCAATGTGGATGAGAGAGAAAGGCAGACAGACAGACAGACAGACAGACAGTCATAGCCCTGTGTCCATCACCACAATTTGCTTGCACCCAGACTCGTCACACACTAACCCCTGCAGCTGGCCCTGCTTCATCACCCTCCATCCCTCAATGATAGCCATAAAGCGAACACAGCTTGTTGTCAGCGCAAAGTTGAAATTTTCCAACAGCTGGGACCCACAGTGGTAAGAATAAATATGTCTACATTTTCCCTCGATTCAGTACTTGCGTAGAAAAATGCAAAATGGATGTGATCTAAAGGGCAGAAGACATTTTGGCAAACATCATCTATTTTGATGTCTGAACCAGACACATATATATACACACACACCAACAAATTACATGCAAGACCAATACATACAAGCTACACATAACCATATGTACAAAGAAAGTATGTATGTCATATATACAAACAGACCCCACACACAAATAAACACACTTGGATACACATCATTTGTGACAAATACATTGCAACTCTTGCATCTCATCCCTGTGCCCTGCAGGCTTCAATCTCTGTTAAAAAAAGCCTTCCACTTCTAATCTAACATCTAGCCTCATTGCTAACAGATGTGCCTGTTTACAGCTAAGGCTAAGTATTGTTGTTTGTTGCTCCATTGGGGTGAGTTGCCAAAGCACCATTTATGAGAAACAGTCTCATTTTCCACACTCTGCTTTGAGGGGAGCAATACTTAAAATTGCCATAATGGCTATAGTGGCCATTCTCGAGGGAAGAGGGATATCCAAGCCTGCAAATCCATCAAGTGGTCTCACTGTTTACTTATCTAACAGGGGAAACTTATAATCTATCAGCTAATAGCTGATGACTGCAGCTCACCCATGGCTGCATGTGAGGGAGGTGTGTGTTGTATTTATTAACAATAGGATGCAATAATGGCTCACAATTCTTTTATGTGCATATGGGGACAAGAAGAGGCTTGTGACTTGTATGATGTTCAAGGGAACTGATGGGTCAAGTTCAGTTTGTATGGGACAATATTATATACAGAAATGGGCTTCATATGCCCACAGGTCCCACGACCAACCTACTTTCTAAGACATGAAACAGCTTATCTAAGAAAAGACATGCATCAAGGTTTCTTGGTGGTCTTGGAGTTCAGGGTGTCAACCATATAATCACAACAACCTTTATTGCATGTTATTTCCCATCTCCCAGACATTCTCTCTCTTCAGTCATTTCTTTGACTCTTGAAAAGAAACAACAGACAGATAATTAAGAGAGGCTGCTGGCAGATGGGGAACTGGCAGAACACTGTAACAAGTAGTAGAAATTGGTCTTGCACTTATTACCAATAAAAGAGTTCCAGAAAAATCAGTCCAGTAAACCCAGAAATAATACTATTTTACTTGACCATTAGTTCAATAGTAGTTTAAGTAGTAAGTACTAAAATACTATAAAAAGGTGTGTACCTCTCCCCTTTTTAGTCTTGCATTGTCTAGCATTTTCGTACAGCTTTCCATTAGAGTTTAGAAACCACAAATACAGAAAACCCAATTTTGAATAATACCGATAAATATATACATTCTATCTCTCAGTGTTTTATGATACATAAAGTGTTTTATGGCTTAGAAAAATATTCACAAAGATTAAAATTAATAAATAAATACTGCCGTACACACACATGACTGTTACTGTTAGTCTGACAGAAATTTGTCAAATAAATAATTCACCATCAATATTTTCAGAGGTGCAATAAATTATGAAGCATTTTGTTGGAGGAGGTTCATTTCTGTCAGAAGTCTAATTCTGAAACATAGCTCTTCAGATATACAACTTTTGGGAGTTTAAATATTAATAAACTACTAAAATGATCAATAAAACAAAAGAAAGGTTTCAGAGATATTCCATTATTAAACAATCTCTGCTCTTCTGTGTATCATTTTTAACCTGGAACAGGTGCACAGAACAGATAGCAACAGAGAAATCAATGATTCCTGTTGATTCCTACAAGACGGTGGTGAGTGTTAATGACACTCAGTTTGCACAGCACTCGCGGATGTCTGTTTGTGAGACTGTCTGTTTCATTTATCTTCGTCCTTGCCATCCCCTCATCCACATCATTAATCACCAGCCTCCCTGAAAGAACAACTCAAACAGACCCTGGGGATTGATTGATCTGCTGTTGATTCTGCAACAGGCTCATTGTCCTTAAAAGTGACACTGGCATGATGACGACCAGCGGCTACATGACACCCCTGATGCAGGGGTGCTGTCTGCTAAAAACACCCCACAGACATAGCCTAATTAGATCATAAAACAAGCACAAGCAAAGCACACTTGAAGCCAGACACTAATAACAATTTTGCAGAGGCAGTGATGCACAACCTGCTTCTGGAATATCACCACTAAGGTGCACACAACCACTGAAATGGGCAGACTGTGCCGACATTTAAACAATTCAAAGTCGCTATCGAGCAAATTCTACCCAACTATTGTGTGGAGTGAAACCAAGCAGGCTGGAGTAAGTTAAAGCCCCAGTAAACACTGCAATGAAAAGAACTGAACTGGCTCTTTGTGAGTGCTCATTGGTACCTCTTTTGTCCTGCCTCTGGTCTTGGTTTTCTTCTGATGGAGTTTCCATGGTTGTATTTCTCCCATCCAACAAAAATGCTTCCTTTCAGCAAATTCTCTCTTCCAATCTCCCCACTTACTCTCTCCTCTCTCGCTCCCTCTCTCCTTCCTGCACGTTTCTTCTCTCGCTCTTTCTCTCGCTCTTTCTCTCTCTCTCTCTCCTCCACTTTCGTTTTTTTTTTGTGTGTGTGTGTCGCCCTGGCTCATGAAGGCACCCCTCCACTGTGTAACACAGCTCCTTTCCAATATACAGAGGTCTTGTCAGAAGGGATTGGACTGGGCTTATTGCACACCCCAGTTATAAATCACCTGAAATCCAATTTCACAGACAAAATGTTCATCTGTTGTTTGTACTACCTGTTTTGGGATTCAGTTTAAGTCATATTAATGACACAAATCATCGCCCATCCCCTGATTACACTCTCTCCTCTCAGGCGACCCTGTCTCTGAAACTGAAGTAGCACCATGAATAGCAATCTGAACAAGCTGCCTGGTGAGAACAGACTTGTTACATCAGAGGGAGAGGGGGATACGGGTGGGATAATAGGGACCCCTATTTATTAGACTGAATGAGTGAAAAAAAAAATAGGCAGGGGCAGAAAACACAGTCACCTTTCTCTATTTTCCCATCTGACTGCAGTCCAAGAGAGGGAGCTGGTGGGGGGTTTGTATGTCTTTGCTGTGACGTTGTGGTGGGGTGTTTGCCCTTCACCCTCCTGCAGCATACATTAGCAACCTCTGACTGCTGTCTTCCCTCCATCTGGTGACTTCTAACTCACATAAAAAGGACACAGGAAAGAAAGGCAGATCCTAAACGAGGATGCAGAATTGCCTTTGGGCTGATACAAACTACAGAGAAAACAGCATTTTGGGATAGCCATAAAATAGGGAGGGCAGAAACAAACCAAATTTAAGAGAGGCGTGTTGCTGGGAGGATGATACAGTGAAAAACAACTTGTTAAAAATAACAGAGACAGGGGACAGGCGAGATGACCAGAGAAAGGGAGACGGGGAAGGATATCTTGGCCGTGTTTGTTTGGCAACAGCAGGCCGAGGAGCCCCAGGGGCATGCTAATGAGTGAAAGGCCTTTCAGTGATGGGGGGAGGCCTGCCGGAGCGGAGCTAGAGTGGGGTCTTCTCACGGATACCAGACCTCAGAGAGGAGGGGGATCAGCAGGGGAGGGGAGCCTCAGGGGTCAGGGAAGTGAACTTAGTGGGGATCCCACAACAACAAATGCTGCGCTAAACTTCAAGCTTTTTCATCATCAGCCCTGTAAAACGCCAGGAGAACTGACATCATCCTTGTGAAGTTGAAGACTTCAGTCCATAGAAGTGGCAGCTGTTTTTAATCTCTGTATGTGAAACTATTGCTGATTTGGTAAATGTCATAGTTGCAATAGGAGCTCAAGTGAAGCTTCAAAAAGGAGTGGACATGGATATTTAACCACCAAGGCCACTCCATGTTACTGCATAAAGCCCAAATCCAAACAATCCACTGATCCATCTGCAAACCTTTAAAAGTATACGGACAACAACATTTCTAAGTTTATTGCACACATGTAAAAGGAAATTCAAAACATGTGACCATGACTGGTCAAATTGTGTTTTGGGGCTTTCATGTATTCTAGATCCTGGCATAAAAGAAACACATGCTTTTGATTGGAGGTAATGACACATGTACCAAACTATTTAAGTAAACCTTTTGTTTTTGTCTCTGGGATCAAGCTAGCATAAAATAGGAATCATGCAATTAATGAAAACCTGAAATTACATTCTTATATAACTAAGCATAGTAAAATTCAAATATATGTTACTTGTGAGAGCAAATGAAGGGATCATAACTGGCCGCTTTGGCAAAATTGATCAAGTAAAGGTGAAAAAAGCTTGATCACACCAGAAACAGGTAAACAACTATAGCAAAAGTAAAAAACTTCTGCATGCATATAGTGTGTATTCATTTTATGTATTATATGGTCACCATATGTATAAAATCCCATGAGGGCAAATCAAGAAGGGAATCTAACCAATGATTCTCCACTGTGGCCTTAATTCCTGTTATCTTCATCGGACATTTAGCACTTAAGCTCTGTAGCATCAGATACACAGGATATGCAGGTATAGATAATCAATAAGTGGATGGATGTGGTGCAAATCAAACTGTTTCAGATCAAACTTCCATATAGGATCAACTAATGGGTTTTTTGATTGATTCTCCTGTAACAGCAGTCAGCAGAAACATTAGGTCTACTCTTTAATAGGGGCTTGAGAATTCACTTAAAATAGACATATTACATATATTATATTACAATAATACACTTAAACTGGAAATAAATATACAGTGTTAATAGGCTGTCAAACATAACTTTATAAGTGGTACATTATCAATAATTCATGCTATAGCAACAGTATCAACATCAGTAAGAAGCTGCAATTATGTTTCATTATGGACAGCTGGCGAGTAGCCCATTTCAAATCACAAGTCATTAATTGATTCACTGTTAGCATAGTAATGTTTATTGGTGGAGCTTAAATGGCAATTTGATTGAACAACTGTAATGTCACATGGTACATCAATGGTTCTTTTCATGACGACAATATTCCAAGGGACATAAAGAGTAAAAGGTTGATGAGACTCAGCTTTCCCAGACATACTGTGACAGGCTGAGTGGCTGTGGGAATATGCCTCAGTGCTGCCTGCTCAGCTCCAGAGTTGAGACAGCGCCACTCCCCTACTTGAGGACATAATCTGAATGATGATGAACCTCATACAAATGAAGGAGGCTTCATTGTGGGTCAACCTTTCACGCTGTGAGACTGGGGGCCTGAATGCTCCTCAGTGTTCAGTCACCCGTGAAGACCTGCACCCTGCTTGGCTCACACCGAGGAAGGAGTTCTCAGGGAGTCAGGACTGAGCCCAGGCCCAAGCACTACTTACTTACTACACACACACACACACACACACACACACAAACGGCCTGAGCAGGACTGATCAAGCCAAATGGGTGTATGGAGTTGTTGCAAAGGCCAAAATCTACTTTTAAAAAAGGTACCATAATCCAAAACAACTGAAAGCAAACAGATTTTCAAAATATTTCCAGATATTTTATTGCTCTCTTGAAAAAAAAGCTGTAACATTATTATTGTAACACTTGGCATGTTACAATAGCAGCAACTGACATTCCTGGAAACAGTCAGTGTATATCATGTACCATAGTAACATTATTGGCCTAGTTTGAAATGCAGGCCCTCTTCATAGGTCAATCTACTCTGTAGCCTTTGTCTGCCTTCATGCTTTTGGTATATTGAATCCAAGTCATTGATTGGTTTACAGAAGCCCTGCACAGCAAACTCATTATACAGATCCATTCACTTGTTTGCTGACCCAGTTTCCTCTGTGAGACAACAAGAACATCAGCATTACGCATTTTGTATGACTCTTGCTGAACATTTCAGCTTATAAATAAATGCAACAGCATTGCAACTTCACGGTAATAATCTGCAGAACTATAACCTAACCTATAACTGCGGTGTAATAATTAAACAAACAATTAAACAATCCATCTTATATGAAGGCTCTAAGTTCTACTTCTATGGAAAACTCTTTTGACTATGGAAAGAATGAATATGACATTTAAAACCTACTGTCCTCATTTGTTATAACGAGACAGTTAGAGGGAAAATCACAGTGGGCTGACTTTTAATGAGCCCCATGCTTCCTTTTGGCACTGTCAAAAAGCTATAAACTGAGCAGAATCTCTATTTCCTTAGCCTGATTGTGTACATAGCGAAAAAAAGATAAAAGAAGAGGGAACTCTTAAGACTAAGTGTTTGAGTAAAGGTTAAAAGGAATTAAATGTTCTAATGGTATCAGCCATGTTTAAATAATGACTTTTCAACCTTCATATTTGAACATGAATGAGTGCTGGGGAAATTCCTTTTTTATTCCAGATGCCTTGCCTATAACCCTGAAAAAGGACATAACAAGCCTTTTGTGATTTTCTGTTCATTTATTCACTATTATAATATCAGAGGTTTCAGCTTGCTGTGAACGCTCTACATCCTCTTGAAGACAGATCATTTGCGTATGTCCAGAAATGACCATCTGCTCTGTAGCCTTCGTTGCTAAGGTTGTTCCATGGGTTGTTTACATTGTCCACTCTTGTATTTCGGATCAGATTTGGGCTCAAACATGTACAGATGCATTTGTGAAGTTGACATTTCAAGTAAAGAATGAGAAAAAGAAGCAAAATTTGATGACTATTATTTGCTTACGTAGCCTTCAGAGTGCAAAAATCTCCTGAGGGGCCCATTTACAATGGAGTGGGCTCATTGGGAGGGGAACCTTAAAGAGACTGGCCTGTTTCCGACAGTGGCTGAACTAAAGGGCTGCATAAAGAGCGAGTTTAAGGTGAATAAGGAGTTTTTTAAACTGTAAATCATGCAAAGATATTCCAGTAGAGCCCCAGAATATAAATATAGACCCGGAAATGTGCATAATATGTCCTCTCTCACTTCAAGCAGAACTTGTGTTTATGGCTGCAACTAATGATGTGGTTTACATCATCAACGAATCTCCTGATTATATTCTCAATTGATTAATCATTAGGTCTACAAATTGTCACAACTTCCTGAAGCCATTTAAGTGATGTTGTTAAATAGCTTGTTTGTCTGACCAAAGATGGTTGGCTTACTACCACATGAGAGAAAAAAGAGTTACATCTTCACTAGCTCCCTACAACACATACCTAGGGGTACACAATCAGAAGTTGAGTTATAAAGACGTCGTCCCTGTGATCTGGCTTCATCCAACACCAGGTTTAAAATATAAAACCAGCCCCTGCATTCATTTGTGGGGCAAAATATCATCCCACAAACTAAACACATTGTGATCACGCTGATGAATTTCACCACAAGAGGAAAGCTACTCAAGAACACAACATCTTACAGCACGTTGGCGAAACCCAACTTTGCTATTCGATTACAGCCATTTCTAACAGAAACATACTTTATGCCTTGGTGTTTCTTCCATTGTACATTTTCCAGATTGAATTTTGAATCCTCTCCGCTGTAATTATGAGTATTTGACCAAACAATGCCCAGGGTATCTGAGTCAGCATTTCTCTAATTGCATGTTTGCGTTACTATCGTATTAGGTCTGGAAGTGGAGCAACACTCATGGATGCCTTGCAGCCATGTTTTCCCTCTAAAAATGACTTCACAGCCCTGACTTTCTGGCACGTCCACAGCCACTGTGGTTTTGGCCAAAGTGTGCTGCAGGGAGAGTGAGAGACACAGATGCTTCGTATTATCCTGGCTTCCTAGCTTACAGTTCCTTGGAAACTGCTGCCATGGCTTGGCTGAACAGAAAACCAACACAACACCAAAACCTAAAGACTATGAATTTCATAATTTCATTCTGGAGTCAAATGAGCAGTTCTGTGCCAGGAAATGAACCTAAAAGACAGTAAAAAGCATAATATAAGGAGAGGAGTGGTTTATAGTAGTTGTACCCCATACAGCAGTGGACAGAAAAGTATTTATTTGTTTTTCTTTCAGTGTGCAAGAGCAGATACTACATACTTTAATGATGTCTCTGGTTTGGAAGGCCCTTCCCTGCCTTTGTGGTCCGCAATGCTTACATTACGAAGTTGATGAACCAGCCAAGAGGTACTGCAAGAAAACACCTCCCTGTTATAGAGTAGAATAATGGTAGATAATAACCTCATGTCTTTTCAATTTATAATGTGAAAATGCTTTGCCAAGAAGCAGAGAATAATGAGAGTATCCTTCCACTCATGAATAGTTTTCTGTATGAAAAATGATGGCATATAATCCACACTATTTATCATATCACAGGATCATTCAGCAATTTGTCAGGAATAGAAGCCTCCTAAGGGATTATTCAAAAGAAAAAAGTCCATACCACAAGCAGGTCAGTACTCAATAATTCAAATGTCTATGAACCTTATATACTGAGGCTACAGCTACACAAAAACATTTGTTACACAATACTATACTGTATTTGTCAAAGAAAAATGATCCAAAAACAAACCTTGCTATTTACAAATCCAGCTGATACCAAGCAAAAATATAATTCATTTGGAGACATATTTCTGGACACCTGATGACTGTAAGTCCAATCTTTACTCTCCTTTCAGCTCTGTTTTTGGTCTCCACCAGCTTCTCATATCTGGCTCTTCACCTGTTAAATGCTCCACTACGTTCACCAGCTAGCCACTTTATAGTGCTTGGCAGGTTATGTACAGTTCAGAGCTTTTTTCTCTGGAAATGTCTTCTTGCTGCGACTGGAAACAAGGTTAATGAGAAAAAGTGGACCAAAACAGCACATTTGTGGGCCATAAAATAAAAACAATGAGCTGAAATGCCCCCTTGTACTGAGGGGGATGAGGACTTTTCAGTGGGTTTGTGACTTGGAGCGAACGAGTCTTCACATAGACGATATGTTGATTACAGCACCTTTAAGGCTCTTCTTCGTGTGTGTTTAATCACGGCCCCCTAAAGTGAAGATGTCCTAGTCTGATTTAAAATCTATCTACTCTCCATATCTATCTGTCTATCTCTCCCTCTCTCTCTCACACACACACACACACACACATGCACACACACTGCACCCATCCTCCAGTCGTCCTAACACCCTCATGATGCCATCTGAAATCATGACTGTCCATTTAACTGCCCTAAGAGTGCAAATAAATCCCACAGGTCTAGTGTTATTATCAATCTTTAATTACAATACCTGTGACTGTAAGCATTTTTATATTTAGCTCAGTACAGAGACCACCAAGTGGCCTTTTATGCCACTCAAGCGACAAGACAACATTCTGTATTTAATCATATGTAAATTAGCAGGTAATTAGTTTTTATCTTGTACTAAAAATGTTCACATAACTGTTAATTGAATTCTGAATATTCTGATGGCCCGATGAAGCAATACAAGCATGCTGTTATCATTACTCATTAGCTTGAGAAACCTGCTCTTGTAAAATTCCTCAAGAAGGCCTAATACTTAATTGATGGCATTATACATGGATGGATATATATGCTAATCTCTCTACTCATATATATTCTTTTAGACATTGTTATTAAATGACCTATAATACAAGCAAATCTAATTAAGCACCAATTCTTGCTTAAAAAAGCTAGTTATTTATGAGAGGACAGTTTGCAACTGGACTAGTGTGGAATGTCTAACTTCTAACTTTCTAATTTGATGATGGTGTCATATGTCTGTCTTGCACTTTCAAAGATCTCCACAACGCAAACTTTCTCACACTTCAGCTGCTTTGATAGCAAATGACACCGGGCTGGAGACGGCCTTTCATTTTTCTACTTGCACACACTAACACTGACACATACACACTAGAGACATAATGAAGAAACTTGGAGACAGCAGACAAGACTTTCCGGCTAATCTAGTGGGGAGCTTCCCATGAACAGCCCCCGCCCTCCTCTGTGTCTCCCCCAGCTGCTGGGATCTCTTTCTCTGCATCGCTCCCGCCAGTCCTATTGTCCTCATCCTCACGCTGCCAACCTCTCACCCCTGACCCAGGACTTTACCCTTTTCAAACCCTCCAGGTCTGTTTCCCAACCACTCATTAGAAGAAGAAGAAACCTCCTCCATTCAGCAACAGCCGGTGCTACTCAACAGACCAACCACTCAGACCCCACCATGTCAGGATTCATCATCAGCACTATGACAACAGAGCAGCCGACACGCAGATCACTTTAATACCATTGTTCCTTAAGGCACTACGTCCTGGAGCTGGATCCTGGAACGACAGAGAGTCAGCTGCAACCTGAACCTGACACTTCAACCCCTGCAGAGATGTGTTCATCCACAGATTCATGAAGAAATCGGTTTAGTGCTTAACAATAAGTGGCTAATACAGTTCATGACATAAGAGAGATGGACGCTAATCTCTCCACTCATTCTCATATACTGTTCTCTGGGTGACCTCTGTGGAAATGGGTCAATCCATTACTTATTGCTTTAAGCACTAATAACACATTGTAACACATTTATGACACCATTTACTGTGATGCTGTGTCTAAAAATGTACACTGACCTATTCTGCACACACTTGATCCAACAAATAGAGATAATTATGTTGATCTCATCAATCATGTTCCTTAAATCCTACTGTTTCTGTAAAGATTCCATTTTTTCTGTCAACAGGGTTAGAGCAGTTGGTTCCTTGACACCGATTACGACCCTTTGCATAATTTCAAGTTTCCCTGCCTATAAATAAATAAATAAATAAATGGATTTTAATGTGACAGGAAACATTCTTATACTATTCTTATATTGTCTTGGGAATTTAAAAAAGCAAATATCCTTAACATAACCAGCAACAGGAAACAAAATATTTTTTTTAAAAGTACTATCTTTAATATACTTTCAAAGACCAGTATGTATTGTATATGTACACACAGTTGCAGAACGCTTGCTCTGTACATTCCAGATACTCCACTCATCCATAAAATGATCAGATGTGGTCCTTCTATTGTTACAGTATTGTTTCCCCATAGAGCAGAGGTCAAAAGCTAAGATGTCTTATGAGACATCTCAGTTGTGTGGCTATAATATTCATACAGCTAACTGATCTCTCCTCTGGTCTGCACATGGTTATGGGGTCATGCTGTTTTTCAGAAAGAAACATCTGGGATTTCCTCTCCCCTGAAGCTGATGTTAGCTGGTATTTTCTCCTTTCCTAACATGAAACCATTAAAAAAAACATAAAGACTGAAAATGCTAAAAGCATCACAAAAGATTTGATTACTCAGCTAAATGTGTTGTGAGTATTCCAAGTTGAATATATATAAAAATACATATTGTTTCAAACCCAGTGTTCAATTAAGTCAAATTGAAATCCATCTTCTCAATCCCCAAACAGAGTGTCTATGGGGCAAACAGCCTCCCCAAACACTCTCCCTCAGCTATTGGGTTTCCTGCATCTGCATCTTTATAAAAGCTCAGCAATTGCAGATTTTCATCTGCTTGGCAGCAGTATCTCTTCCTGCCTATCAAGCCTTTCTCGGGAGGATAATAATAAGCAGACAATGAAAACTCTCACTTGGAAAGCTTTTTCTTGAGCAGGAAAATATTCCTGGCAGAAGAGGACGAGAGTGCAGTGGTGTCTAACACTGCAGCACTTTCACCCAACAACATCCGCAAAGAGGAATCATGTGCATTTCCTGCAACATCTTCAATAAAACTGTGAGGAAGTCCTCACGGAAGATTTGTTTTTATTACAATCTTGCCACATCTTTGAATATCTTACATGCAGGATTTTTCACACAATCCTGAATATGGAGGCAAAGCAAAAAGTCATAAGGGGTTATTCATTTAAATTCCTGCTAATTCATCCCAAGCGTATCGCATTTGGCAGAATCCAAATGGTCTCAGGCTGTCTGGCGCAGCTCTTCATATGGTGAGCATTTCTCACTGGTGTGCTGGGGTACCCCAGATGCTTTTGTCTTACGGTTGTTTAGCAGCTGCGTAAAAGCACTGAGGACAAAGGCCTATCTGTGGAGGGTTGAATACACTCAGTGGGCACACAGCCAACAGCTCAATCCTACAGGCTCCCACAGTTGAAAAGCAAACTAATGAATTCTGCTCTCACTCCTCATAGATGATCTTACAGGGAAATTAGCTGGAGACCCCTTTATTTCTTCTTATATCACCCAAGTAGTTTCACATCTGAACTGTGGTTTTGAGCTACAAAATAGGTATCTGTTTTCTTTTAAAAAGGAAGTAAGTACATGAATTCAACCAATCGAAGTGAAACACTGTCTTAAAAAATGGAAATCATACATGCACTTATAAGAGGAGAACAAATTTATTTGGGTCTTAAAAGAGATATATATGAATAAACAAACAACCAAAACAAAAAAATTAAAGAGATGAAAGAATACATTATGTTAAAATCAGCCCTTCAAAAATGTTGATGTAGCATCTGTGATAATAGGCTAAGACACCTGTTGTTCAACCATACCTGCCCTTAACATATACCTTACTTCTCTTTGAGCCTTGATATCTTATTTACAGACACAATTTCCTCCAAGTCATAAAAGAATGGATCATTATCAAGTCAGCAAACATCTAGCGGCCCTTTAAGCTGATGTATGCTTGAAACAAACTAGTTTGTATAACAAATCTTTCAATCACAACTGAAGGCCATTCAAAGTCATGGCGTGTAATATATGAAAATCTCTCCACCAGGTATTCATGATGTTGCAGCTGTACATATATAGTTAAAGAAGTGATTGGGTGAAAAATGAAAAAAAGAGAGCTTGAGATGGAAAACAGTTGAACAAGGCCCTCTGTCTTCTAACATGGTGAGGACAGAAGCATACTGCCTTACACTACCTTCAGCGTTTAACCCTAGTGATTACCCCATGGCTCTAATCCTCTGGCCCAGATCCTGACCATCACAAAGACAGACCATAAGCTCTATAGACCTCTCTCTAAACTTTGAACTTCTTTGTCTAGAGCATTCATACTAGTCACTCTCCAACACTGCATGCATTTTGATCCATTTAGTTGCGTACCAAAGACTAGCAATAGAAAATAGGCCATTCTGGGAAAAACATTATTGACTATTTAAATCAATGTTTGCTGCTCATGTGATACAGAGAGAGTGTATCAAAGTCTACACAGTGTTTTAGGTGCCATAGAAAATGTGGCAATTCAGAGTGTCGTGGTGTGGTTTACTGTAGATAGCAGAAAACACTGCAGTTAGGCTGAATGCTTGTTGAATGTGTTAGTGAAAGTTCATCAGCTGCAGGGTCTCTTTGCTCCCCCCCCCCAACCCATTATTTCCCACAGGCCTTCTGGAATGATCATCTGACTGTGAACAAAACACTGATACAGATTGCTGCTCCACTGGCAAATATCACCCCTGCACTCTGCATGCAAGCGCTGATGCCAACATAATGGTGAAACTGCAGCAAAACTCGAATTAGACAACCTTATTATGCATGTATTTGGCAGTTTAACCTTGATAATGGGTTTTTTTCTGAAGTCGTGAAGATAAGATAAAGGCCAGATTGTATCTTAGGCATATTTTATACAACACCAGGGTTCAGCTGCCTGTACATATCTGAAAGGCTGCAGCCATTTCCAGACATCGAGTATTCTCAGATATTTAAATGCCATCCTGTCTCTCCCATGCGGCAGTGTGACTGTGACATCTCTAACAAGGGTGAACTTCACACACACATATACACACACACACACACACACACACACACACAGTCACCCACTTGCATCCATTCTGTTCAACTTGTGAATAGGCTTTTAGTAAAAACGATGGCCAAGGCACATGCTTGAACAGGCATCCCCACTCAGGAACTTCTATTCCTATCATTTCATGTCACAATACTCAATGGCCCTCTTTGTTGTCAGAGGAGTTATTAAGCTCAGCAAATTAACATGACCGCTCTGGCAGACCTGCATGCAGTTCTGGAGGG
The DNA here is from genome assembly GCF_027409825.1 of Scomber japonicus. Classification (NCBI taxonomy): domain Eukaryota; kingdom Metazoa; phylum Chordata; class Actinopteri; order Scombriformes; family Scombridae; genus Scomber; species Scomber japonicus. Next base: position 19,113,873 of record NC_070588.1, read on the forward strand.
GGGAAAAAATAGATGGAGGCAGAGGAAAGCAGTGAAGATGAGAGAGGAAGTGATGAGAGGAGGGAGATTTCCAGGCTAACAAAGTGAAGCAGAAAGGGAAGCAGAATATGAATGAAGTCTTGATTTAACTAAAAGGGTCTCTCAAAATTCTGTGGGTCTCATTTACTGTATAATTACCAAAGATGCTCGGTCATATCCTATGCCAAATGGAAAGAAGCCCAGAAATCATGCAACTATGACAGCAACTACCTCATTACTGAGGATATTCAGTGTAATTAATGATTGCAAACTGAAGACGAAAAGCAATTTAGGAGTTCAGCGTTTCACTTTGGTTGACTGCTTTGGGATGGTGGTGGTGGTGGCGGTGGCTGTGGCAACAAAGGGGGGGGGGGGCTAAGCAAAACTTGGGAAGGACTCAACAGCCAGCAGTCAGACGTTTCTCCATTCTCTGTTTAAGAGCTGCTGAGATTGACCCTAAATAGCTGGTCCAACATAAAGCTCAGTCCACATCAAGTGGGCCTGGTCAGGTAAGGATAACCCTTTGTCTCTAACCTCGTGGGTAACCAGCTTCACTTTTCCACGATTGGGGCAGCAACCAATGAGAAGCTGCAGCATGTATTAACTGACACACTGTAGCCTGTACTGTACATTAACTGCCAGACAGGCAACTTACTGCTAACCAAAGAGAGAGAGAGAGAGAGAGAGAGAGAGAGAGAGAGAGGGAGAGGGAGAGAGAGAGATAGAGAGAGAGAGAGAGAGAGAGAGAGAGAGAGAATTTAAAAAACAAAAACTGGCCAATAAAAAATGGGGAATGAATAAATGAAAAAAGAGAGTTAAGAAGTTGCATATAATGAACTGGCCTCACTGAAGGCCTTTGAAAAGGGTTAAAAATTACATGGCCTTTGAAAAGCCATTTCAATTGATTTATGCAACAAAAATATTTCTCTTGTACCCCCTTGTCACACACACATATTTACACCTAAATCAGGGATATAGAGAAAAAGGGTGACATGCAGCAAGGTCTGGGTTGGAATTGTTGGAATTGAACCCAGGCCACTGCATCAAGGTTTTACTGTTGGCTACTACATGTGTGGTTGTGACAGCAGGCAGCAATATTTGACAATTCAGATGAAGCACAGCCAAACTTTATTTAATGTTAGATATATAGGGAGCGAGCCCAAACAAGCAACTACACTTCAGAAATTAAAAAACACTATCCGCAACTATGAATATTTGTATGTGACTTTACAGAAAAACAAGCCCAAAGTCGCTTATTTTAAGGAGACTTGGCAACTGTGCCCTATTCCGTAAAAGAGCTACACCACCAAGAGTTTCCCAGGCAATGACACAGAGGTTGACTCACATTTTGAAACAACACTGCATGGAGACCCCCAAATGCTACTGATTTCCAAATGAATGGATATTTGGCATTAAATTGATTTATTTTTTGCCTCCAGGCCAACGAGAATCCCTGCCATGCCTGTACAATTATGGTGGATTCACTGGAGTTCTTGCGATATCAGTCATAAAACTTCAGTGACCACTTAGTTACAACTGAACTTCTTAACTATATTTCAGACTCACAAAATTCAAGGCAGGTATCTTTTTGGAGTTAAGTTTCTCTGTCAGCATCCTCTGGCCATTTCTGCAGTGAATCATCTTGTAGTCTTGTGTTCTGTTCTGCATCTCTGGGGAACAGAAGCATGTTCATATGAACTGTAATTTGCCTCTAAGCACAATCTCCACGAGTCAGCTGAAAGCAGGGAAAATTATCTGTCTCCCTGTTATTGCTCTGCCATCAGTTGACAAGTTGTTCCTTTCCAGAGCACGAAAAACACCTCTGCTGGCGCAGCATTAGCAGTCATGGCTCTTTCCTTTCCTCAGACTCAGGATGCAGGGTCATAGTCCATACAGAGTCCACCACATGTGTCTGTGACAGTGATCACTGCTGTTGTGCAAGCTAAATAACTGGACACTTTCCAGACATCCTAGCTCAGGAACAGGAACGCACAATGTTAAAAGAGCACAAGATAGCCGACACCTCCGAGACACGTCCCAGACACACATGTAAAAATCATTACGGACGCCTATGCATGTGGATCACTGAAGAAAAAGAACCAATGAGGGGATTTTTATCATGAAGTTTGCACTATAATGAAGAGACACCAGATTTAGGCCTCCACATGTACCAGAAAACCATGACTCACAAGCAGCTGGGTGGTTCAACAAGAGCAACATGTTTAATCCGTTACATATTAAAAAACTGTCCGATGTGATTAACTTACTCTTTCTTGAATTACTCAAAAACAATGATGTAACATTTGGATTTGATTCACGCCCAGCTTTGATGACCTTTACCAAAACACCACCACCACACTGAATACAGAAGACTCAGACTAGAGGGTTCACAAGTTTCCATAAGAAAAAACAATCTTTTTCTTTTTTTTTTTGTGATCAGGCTCCAGCTCCAAGAAGAACAGACGCAGTGTTCATAGTCATGTCCATAATTTGCTGAATTTGATTAGTTGAATCTCCAGTCATAAGACAGCCTTAACTGTTGAGCACATAATTCAATTGTCTCTGTAAAAACATAACTTGAACAGCTGGTTTATGTTCCACACTGTACTAAACTCAGAGCTTTTGAATGTTTTTGTTTATCCAGATGTCACCACCACCTAGTTTAGTGCTTATGATCATCTGCAAGAAAATATATTTAGCTTTCTAAGAAGTATCATGATTTTCTTGCTTAAATGAGTATGATCATCACATGCAAGAAACTACATTTTTTATCTTCACTTTTTCTCCAGATTGTTGGCTCTACAATAAAATAAGTGTTGTTATTGAGCAGCCAAATCCTGTTGAATGAGCAATGGTCACAGGACTGACACCAACAACATAATAAGATAGTTGTGGAAAATGACTTGCTGCGTCCCTCTGAATCGACAGCCACACTGAGCTCAGCGGATTGAGGCCAAGTTATCCTCCCACACCCTGCACACAGGCCAATGCACTGTTAAATCATTCCATTGCGAGGACAGAGGAGAATCTCTCTGACAAAAAAACATATAGCCCCACTCGGAGGTGAAGTTCACCGTAAAATCAAATCAGACATAAGTTACATAACCTCTGAATGACATCTTCAACTCTCCATTTCCAGCTCACTGTCAACTTCAAGGCATCCTGTTTATTTTGGGCGTCATGGACATACTTAATCCATTTTCTGTTTTCAAAGCTATATTGCATGAAACACAGCAAATCACAGCTCAGGGGATGATATCCATTTCTCTGACACAACAAAAAACTACCTTTATAGCAAGTCTCTAAAATAATCTCCTCATTCAAAACAACAGGATATACAATTTTTCCTTAAAAAAAAGGCCATAGAGAGTGTTTGAATATAAAATGGATGCTTTAACAAGTGGACAATGCACAAAGGTCGATTGCCATGCACTAATCCATGAGACAGAGAAAGAGGTTCTGTGGGGACTTCGTTCACAGGGAATCCACTCTGAAACTTGCAATTCAGTGAACTTCTCTCTACATTAAGAGCCACTGAAGTTGCACAAAGGAGCAGCTCCAAATTAGGAGCACAAAGACGCCTCTGTGGGAGCTTCAGAGTGAATTAATGAGCATTGATACATATTCTCACACAGTGTTCTTCCCTGGCATCGGCTGCAAAACAGAAATAACACAAGCCACAAAAAAGTCACACAAAGATAAAAGTGCTACAATAAGAATTACAATGATGGGATCTGTGATATGTGTTACACTGTAAAATGTTGAGGATGAGAAGAGTTGAGAGTGTGTTTCCTGCACTTTCGGTTCACACAGTTTCAAGTCAGCAAGAAATTATTAAACATCCATGGCGTGAGTGTCTCACTTCTTCCATGCCCCCCCCCAAATTAGAAGTTCTGGCATGACACACAGTGTGCAAGGCTTCAACTATGGAGTATCTGATTAGTTAAGTGCCCACTTATTCTCACTTACTTTTAGTCATAGTTTACCAGAAAATTCAGCATTTTTTCTTTATTCATAAGACAATCATCACTAAACAATGCAACAACATGATCAATGATTGCCAACTGAAAACAAGTTTAGATCATATAATAGATTGATCCTGATAGTTCACCGCTTAATTGCTATTGAAAGCAGTAGTAAAAGAGACAGTAGAGGCAGCAGCACGTTGATCGGGATTTAACACCTCCATAGATAAGAGTAGACTGCAGGAATCCTGATAGACTTAATCTCTCTAATCGCTTTCCTCAAGTTGCTTCAGCAGGCTTCTCTAATGCCGATTCTCTTGAAACCGGGTCAGGGAAACAGCCTACTTCTGCAGCACTGGTAGCTTGCTTCAATGAAGTTTGTGTAAAAAAACAAACAAAAAAAACAATCGGCGCGCCCCGAAGTTTCAGCGACAATGATTTCACAGAAGAAGCATTCTGATCATCACGAATCCGTGGATGGATTCGTGTTGCAGCTTACACTGGAGCATTCGTTGATTTAACTTACCCATTTTGTAAAAGTTTCCCAATGAGTCCCGAAGTTGAGAGATCAGCTGAAAGTTGAGCCCCAGCTACACTGATGTTGAGTCCTGGGATGCGCACTGGCCGCCTGGCTGCTCCAACACTCAACGCTGAGTCCCTTTGGAGACAGCAGGGCTGACGTCACCACAAAGGGGATTACTGATGGGAGGACGGAGCACTCTAGCTCAGGCTGGGCGCCCCCTCACCTCCTCAGACCTCATCGGGAAACTTCACTGATCACTCAGGTCAACATGAACCACTTCATCTTGCAATCCTGTGCACAAAGTCCCCCTGTAGTATATGTCTGGATTATCACAAACACTGTGAAGCTGATGAAACGATCTGATTATGTCCTTCCAGCTCTTCTCTACACTGTGTGCTGTCGATGACATACACACAGCAACTCAATGTTCAGGTTAAATTGTTATCAGGTCAGCTGTGCTCTGCTTTGTCAAACTGACAACAGACAGATGAGCTGTTATCACGGGTCAGAGGTCACCAAATGAGCTTCAGTTTCATGTATGGGGAAAAGAAGAACAAAGAAGTGCTTTTTTGCAATAATTTGTATTGATTTAACTTTTTTGGTTATGTGCACAATCCTTAACTTTAATATACCGCATAAATACTATATGTTGAAAGAGTATCATTTCTCCTACCCCTTACCAAACAATCCCATTACCCCCCAACTACCACCTTCTATATGTACAATAAATACTTGTTTTTAAACATGGAAAGTTATTTAAATGCATAGGCATGTAATCAGTACTTTCCTTGTAAACTACACATATACAGGTTGACATATGCATATAGAGAATTATAGTGTCTGCAGCAAAAAACAAAATGACAAAGTAACCATTTTACATGCATGCACACCCACATATGCATGCATTCATAAGGTTTTTTAAGATATATCTTGTACTTGACATTACTTATGTGGTTCGGGGTAAATTGCGGTCTTTCACAAAGATGGGGGCCTTTAGTGAAACAATGCCAATCACCATCAATCTAATGTGCCGGTATCCGGTATCCAAGGAGGTCTGAGCACCCCCTAATCCAAGCCAGTCTTTTCATTGGTGGCCAAGTGGGCAACTCTCAATGGGTTGTTTCATGGTCAAACAGGGCATCAGCCCAACATGGCGAGCACAAACACTGCCGAAAGGCAAATATTTAATTGGTCAGCCTCATAGTTACCAGGAGAATGTCATCTTTAAAAAAAAATCTAAATTCAACATTTATTTCGTCTTTTTTTTTCCTTTTCATGGCAACAAGTTTTTCTTTTTTGATATTTTCACTCCTTCCATCTGTAAATATGAATATTGTCTAAATGTGCTTTGCAAACATCTAAATCTGTCAGAGGTCAAAAGATGAATTTCTGATTTTGATCTTTTATGTTAAATCTATTTCTGTTTGCATTCAGGTCAAAGCTCACCTTCCAATACAATGTCTATACTGAAAATAAAATACTTATTGGAGCCTCAATGTTTTAAAAGTTATTTTCTGTGAGCAGCATAGAGGAGGAGGGCTTAGAAAAATTAAATACATGAGACAGTTATCAGAAATCTGTATCTGTATTTGTATCATAAACTGGAAGTTCCATGAGCTCTCTGGCCGGCTTTCAGACTGTCTTTCTGTATGGTGTGCATGAGCTTCACGTCTGTGTGTGTGAATAGAGGATCTGCATGGGAACATTCCAGCACTTTGCTGGCTGTTACAGCAGGCACGGCAGCTGGCAGACAGCAGGCATGCAACTGTTATTAGGGTGGACCATGGCAAACAAAACATATCAGACAAAGCCTTTTTATCTGACAATATACATATGGACATGTCACTTACAGTATATAGAGCCACTCAACAGAGAATGACTTCTAACTTTATCGGTGGTTGCTTTATTCTGCAGAAAACCTGCAGTGCATTGGGATGTCCATTATTATGCTTTTAAAAAAGTCTTACTATAATATAGAGCTGCTAGTGTTGTATGCTTGTCACAATTAAAGCTTTATCACCTTAAGTGTTTTTATCACTGTAATGACATCTGGTATAAAATCAAAAGTCTAAAAATACTTAACTACTTAATACTTGGAAAAAATCAGGGTTTTCCAACACTAAATCAGGACTAGACAATGTTCTTATTGAGCATTTGATTGGTATAAACTAATATCTCAGGTATCAGTTACAGTAACAGTGCCTTTCTTAAGTGTTTTTCTTATCAAAGAGGCTACATAAAAAGTTACAGCTGAAGACTGCATATTTCTTAAAGCAATTTCTTCTTGTTTATGTTATGGTTCTAGTTAAGAATAAACCCAGTTCAACAGGGAGTATGACAGACAGCATAGGGGCAATCTGTGGTAATACTTTAGCATCTAACTGCAAATAAAGAGAAGCTGTTGAAGTGCTGCACCAAACACAACAGCCACCATGGTTACAAACCACTGAGAAAATGGCAGATGCTGTGAATGGGCTCAAAATTATAGGCAGTTCAAAGCACGCTGAGAGTTGTTAAAGTGAGTGTTGCATGACTTGGTTAGATGATTTTGGCCTTTAAGGACAAACTGAACGATTCACGTTGTAATGATGATGATAATGAACAGAAATAAGAGCTAAACCCTACCCTTGTCATGGTGATAAACACAACACCATTTAAAAAAAAAACTCATATCATATTTATTATAATGAAATATGAGATATATTCAGTACATTATTGATTGTGGGCAAATCTGTAAGATGATTTAATTGATTTCATCACTTTTTCCTTTTATGCTTAGAGTAAACAGAGTTTAAGAGAAGAGACAGCAAACATGCAGTTACTGCACATAATTATGGGAGAAGTTCATGTTGGCGCAAACAAACCTTCCAGGTAAAATAAGTTGTGGAGCATTTTAAAACCTTGTCCTGATCTACAACTTGGATGTAACAATGCAAACTAATTATATGCTTGAGATTTAAAATAGTGATCTGAAAATTACGGTGGCCGAGACCCGCCACAGCTGCAAATAAAAGTAACGCTGCAAACAAAAACAAACGCTGCTGCAAATAAAAACAAACGCTGCTGCATATAAAAGAAACGCTGCAAATAAAAAGACACACCGCAGCAAACAAAAAAAACCGCTGCAAATAAAAGAAACACCGCAGCATATAATAGAAAAAACGAAGCAAATAAAAAAACGGAAGTGGATTGCCGGGGACTGTTTTTGCCGAAACACCGGAAGAAGAAACAACAACAACAGGACTACGAATTGGAAAACGAACTAGAAAGTAAGTGAAAATGGTAGTGTTTCATGTCGCAACATGTAGGTAGCGACATCGGAACTGCAGACACTTAAAACACGCTGTTCCGCCTACGGGACGGGTCGTAGGTTGGGAGCTAGCCACAAGTCCTTCTGAATGTTTTAAACACCAACCCTTAAACATATATATTCATGCCGTACATTGTTAGAAAGCATAGGTTGCCCTGATTCATTCAAGACCACTCACAAATTATATTGGTTGCTCACAGCCTTAATAGTATTAGCGATTGGCTCGGCTAGCCACTCAGCTAAAGTAAAAACAGCTATAATCTCTACATACCTTCAAAGTCTTCCCTTTATCCACAACGATCATCTTATGACTCAGGACTTTCTGTACAGCTCGCCAAGTATCCATTCTTGTGAAATATGAAATCCGTTTCCATAACATCGAAATACTTTCCTCAATATGTCCATGTATTTAGTCCAACACGTAACGCAATAACACAAATAACAAACCATATACGGTCCCTTTTACGTCTTTTCCTGACCTACACGTACAAGCAACAACAACAACGACAGTAATAAGCTGCCGGAACTATGTAGCCGTCAGTTGTTTCCACTCTCGTTAGTGGTCTCCCCGTGTTAGCCGAAGCTAACAATACACCGGCATTCTCCAGTTCAACTTCAAACCTGGGGCTACATCGCCTGACCAAATAACACAAAAAAGTACAGGTAGCGACATTAAACACTACCACACTACCATTTTCACTTACTTTCTAGTTCGTTTTCCAATTCGTAGTCCTGTTGTTGTTGTTTCTTCTTCCGGTGTTTCGGCAAAAACAGTCCCCGGTAATCCACTTCCGTTGTGGCTTTTTTGATTTGCATCGTTTTTTTTTTTGTTTGCTGCGGTGTTTCTTTTATTTGCAGCGGCGTTTGTTTTTATTTGCAGCGTTTTTTTTGTTTGCTGCGGTGTGTCTTTTTATTTTCAGCGTTTCTTTTTATTTGCAGCAGCGTTTGTTTTTGTTTGCAGCGTTACTTTTATTTGCAGCTATGGCGGGTCTCGGCCACCGTAGAAAATAGACTAGTAAATAAATGCAGTAAAAAGTACAACATTTCCCTCTATCACAGCCCGGCACTAGGCTGTGGCAAAGAAAAAGGGGTGTCACACCATCAATGCAAAAGTAAATTTAATCAAAACAAAGTAATCAAAGTTAAAAAAAAAAAAAAAAAAAAAATGCCAGACAGGGAGGATAAGTCTGTAAAGTCAGTCACGTAGGGAGCAGAGGAGTGGATGTTGTATGGTGGAACAAAGCAAAACAACCAAAGAAACAACACAGGAGCCTGTCAGGGGAGAAGAGAGCCGGCTGAACTGACAGCGTCTGGCTTTTATAGATAGAGCACACTGGGCCCAGGTGTGTCCCATCCTACTGATCAGCATTAGAGTTAACGAGGAACCTCCTGTGCAGACAGAGCACAGTGGTGTTAGAGCAGCAAAACAGAGTGGCTGTGACACCTCTGAAATGTATTGGAGTAGAACTATGAATAGCACAACATTGAAATAACAAGTACAAATACAAGTTCAATTACCTCAAAATTGTACCACATACAGTACATACAGTGTTTCTTCAAGCTGTGTGTCTCCAACATTGCAGACTGTCATGTTTTAAGATGAGGCGGATGATCAATGGCTTTACAAGAAGCTGAGAAAAGTCATATTTCATAAACTTAATTTAAAACTCAGTGGGTGATATCACTGTTCATTTCAAAGTAAGCAAATTAGTGATCAGAAAATGGAGAGTATTGTAGGTATGTGTTAAAAAATGGTATCCCTCTGAACACAAGGGAGCTGAAACTGTTCTCAAGACTTCGACCTTGTAGTGAAGTGAACACCATGTGAGGTTGTGTGAGACCAACATCTGGTTTAGTATTTTGAGAAGATGTGGAAAAGTATGTTTCATTTCCATCTCCAGGAAAATATAGAGGAATGTATTGTTTACCGCGACCCACAGAAGGCTATCGAAAAAGTTTCATCTTTTCAACTTGCCTGTAAAAGTAAATCCTGCTTTCATGTCAGAAACATATGCTGTTTAGTAAAAAAGTATGTTCTTCATCTGAATCTTTTATGCAATGTTTTTCTGAACTAATCCCCAGCTTCATGGGGTATGTTTTGTTATGTCAACTTTTATTGAAGCTCCCAATTAGCCTTTCATTTAGCGAGTTCTCCATGGAGTTTTACAAAATACATGTGATGTCTCGAAGGAGTTTCATAAATGTCAGTGTCTGCTGGAGGTTCTGCAAACACAAAGTGCTTATGAGTCATAACAGATCTACACAGTGGTGACCGACTCACGCAGGTCAAGGGGAGTGATGAAGATATAAGCAGCACTGAGCTCATGTAAATTATTGGTCCCGAGGCCCCAGGCAGAGGGTAATCACAAAACAGTACCATGCACAGTTGGGGGCTGGGCAGGAAGTTAATTCCAGGCAAAATATTTCCTCAAACCCCTACATAAAAAGAGAGATTGAAATGAATAACTTCCATAGGACCCCTGTTGACAGATATGCTTAGTCTAGAGTGTGAAATGAAGTGAGAATAAGCATTCCAGCTGCAATGTAACAGCACCACAAACCATATTGCATCTGCTGCCCTTGATTTCTGTAAAGAGTGAAAAGAGCTGGGAGTGGCCAAATTTTGGAGGACTCATCAGACAGACTTAACTCCGGGAATGGAAAAACAAAGAGCAACTATGCAGGCCCGCGTGACTCTGCCCCCAGAGATAATTGGGTCACTGCAACTCTGTTGCACTCAACACAGTACAGCCTACAGGATGCACAATGAAGAAACCATCAGCTGTGTCTTGAATGTTCAGAGACAGCAATCACACTTTTCCAAGTTAAAACATTTCATTCAGGCAAACATGAAACACACAAGGTTGTAAGAGAAAAGACAGTGAAATGGAGACTTCATTTATTCTTGATTGGATGCTCACTCAGGCAAACATTGCTCTAATTATTGTTGAATTCTTCCATGACTCCATTTGTTAGGTGGCATCAGTATAGCCATGAGCAGGGACCACATTATGGTAATTATATATGTACTGCAGATCAGATCAATGATGTGTCTTAATCTACATTTGAATACATAGATGATGAATAATTTGATGATTGAATGATACTATTTTTTTCAGGAAGGATGTGTAAATTTACTTAATTTACTTTATGTTGTTGGCAACATTTATCAACTGAGTAATTGTAATAGCTGTCTATACTATGCTGCCATCTAGTGCATTATTTTATGGTTGCTCTTAGATGCAAAGGACAACAACATTGCATCAGTGAGGAAAATTTTGAGTGCTTTACCAGTCATGATTTGATTTGCATCTGTCACAACTATCATATAAAAACTTACTTTAATCCTTGCAGATTCTGATTGCAGATTTCACGTGAAAGTCTCCTCTGCTCACAATATTCTTGAGCTTGTTCCAGATTAAGAGAAATTGAACTTTGAGCTCCACTGGATCTCACTATGTGAAAATATGCAAATGTACGAACCTTTTACTCCATTTTTATTTGTTTTTATTTAGAGTAAGGTGTATTGCCTAAGGTCCAAAAAAGGTAATGTTGCCAAAAACTGAAAAATAATGTCAATTTCAGAGTGAAAGTTGATGCAAAAAAATGTTTCAACTTCAGGGATTTCATTACAAACCCAAATTATATGTGGTGGTCTGGGGCTCTTTTGGATCTTTTGGATCCAGAGTTGGTGATTTGCACAGAATGACTGGCAAAAAGGGCTAAACAGCAGCTAGCTGAGCCATGTAATGCCCTCTGGTCTAGTTGGTCAGGGGTTCAGCAAGATAATAACCCAGAACAAACCTCCAGGCTATCAGGACTACCTTATAAGAAAACAACAAGATGGTAGGCTTCTAATTCAAAGTCTTCAGACATTTATGGAAAGTTTTGCAACAATGTTGGGACTTTCCAAATAATATTTGATTTATATTGCAGAAAGAATTCCATAAGCGTGCTCAGATGTTATATCTGCAAAAGGTGGTCAAGAATAGAAGAGTCAAGAATTTAGAGAAAAATAAAGTTGTCAAACAAAATCAATTTTTTCCTCAGTGCTTTAATATCAGAGTACAATGAGACATTACATTACATATATTTCCAATAAAAACTTGAAAAATTTAATTTTTTTAAAAACTTTTGACCAATAGTGTATGTGCTGTGTTTCAACCATTTCTCAACATCATGTTGGACAATGTGAGGTTGCACCTAACCCTAACCCTAAACCAGGGGTTTTCAAAGTCTTAGACTATGGGCCTCCCCTCAGACAAAGCATGGAAAAAGGTGCTTCCCCTCCACCCCACTTTAGTTTAATTGCTTAGTTTTGCTCTATTCCTGGATGCCAATGGGATCATTAGTATGCTATTTGATCCCACAGACAGTCAGCAATTTAGTCAGATCAAGTACATTAAAAAGTGTGTCTGGAGGCAAGTTTGTGGTTCTGGGAAATGGGAAAAACTGTCAAATTCTCCAAAACTACTGTATCTCCCAACTATTTCTTTAACCACATCACATACATTTAGGCTATTCTACATGATCTCCTAATATAACAACCAATACCAAGTAATATTTTTTCATTTCCATTCACTGAGCATCCCCTGAAACTGTTTCGAGGACCCCTGGGGATGCCCACCTCCCACAATGAAAACCTTTGCTGTAAGCTCCTCCAGTAATATCAAAAGTCTGTCTTTCAACATATTCTTTGAAAAAGGGATAGGAAAAAAAAGTCCAGGTCACACTCACTGAGGTCATGGACTTGACCTCTAATGCCTGGCCACTCATGGCCACTGTATCATTTGGATAGTGCTGTGCATTTGTGCAACAAATAAATAACTCAGGATTTATTCCATCATCATCATCCTCATCAATCATAATGCGATGCAGCAGAGGAAAAACACTTATAATAGTTAAATATGTAGAAACAGAGCATGACTTGAATGTTTCATTTTCAAATAAATCTAAATATCATGTTTCCTCAGACATTCATATGAATCTTCTTTGTTCAACAGAGTAGTCTCGCTCATCAGTTAGTACGCATTGGCCTTCATTTAAGCAGACAGGTGCATGTACAAATGTCACATACAGCCCATACCACCCGTTTGTCAGCCGTAAGTCGACATTTTCAATTAACAAGTGGCATTAATATGGTTTTTCTTCCTATCACAAAACGTTGAAAGTAAATTTCTCCAGAGGATTCCTGTTATGGCACTTGGCAGATTAAGAAAGAGTTTACCTGAGGGAAATTATCAACTCATTGGATGACAGGCGACTTATGTTATTTGAATAGTATCACCTCCAAGCAGCTGTGCCCCTGTTGACTCTCCTGAGTCTAAAATGAGAGTATGCAGTCGTGTGTGTGTGTGTGTGTGTGTGTGTGTGTGTGTGTGTGTGTGTGTGTGTCTGTGTGTGTGTGTGTGTGTGTGTGTGTGTGTGTGTGTGTGTGTGTGCTCTCTACATTTATGTCCTTTTTGAACTCTTAAGATTTACATTTTTTAAAAACGTGAATCCACAGTACAAGGAGCTGATTACTGGACTGTGAAAAGCTTACCAGTGTTTATCTAAACGTAATTCACAGTTGATTCATGTTCAAATTGTTTCCATGTATAGAGAAAAGGAAGAATGCATAGGCACAGATGATGAATTTTTTTTTATTTTTAAATATTGTGTGTTTTACTGTAGAACAAACCCACAGTAACTACACATGTGATTATACTGTGTTATACTGTTAAATGTATTGTGATTTGAAAGTGTTGACTTGTATAAGAGAATGCTGAAAATGTACAAACTATTGAAGAACAACAACAACAACAGTTGAAGATGAGATAATTGGCATCACAGTAGCACTTCTCTGAAAAGCTCCTAATGTGGGTCAAAAGCAGAGCAAGCCACAGTTCCACCACAAATTAGAAATTACTGTTCAAATCTTGCACAATCCACTGATTTTCTGCTGCTACCAAAAGAGGAACACATAAAACTAGAGATCATGTGGAATAATTCTTTTTAGGAAAATTAAAAGATATATAACATATATATTACATATATAAAAACAAACAGACATACTCAAATGTAAAGAGAAAAGTTTGACACCTGAACATCAACAATAACAACAAATGTATGATTTTTAGTATAGAATCAGCATGTATTATATTTCTAGGATGAAACATTTTTCTAAAAATAATTACTGATTATTCACAAAGGGGTAACATGACAGTATAATCAGAATTATAAATCACTGGAGAGATTTTCACATCATTAACTATAAGCTCATAGCACAGAATCAAAGCAGAGTGGATCCTATACAGCAGTGCTTCTCAAACTTTTTACATCGAAGACCCTGAAACTGACAGAATTAGACCACAGACCCCCATTTAATAAGATTTTGTCCCATGGCCCCCCATCTGATGAGATTATTGCTTTTAGATATTTCAATACAGAAAGTGCATAAGATCCATGACTAAAATAGTCACACATTCAGTCATTGTGTTACTTACGGATAAAATTATAGTGAAAAGAAATGATTCCCCTTTTTTCTGGGGACCCCCTGGAAACCCCTCAAGGACCCCATGGGTCCCCAGACAACACTACAAACATGTAGTGGTATTTTTGACAGTATTTCAGTGTTTTAAGGAGTGTGTTTCACCTGCATTTGATGAAAACCCATTAACTTTTAGGTGTGATTTAAAAAACAATCATTACTGAGGATTTCTTCCTCATTAAAAAGAAACACATGTTCTAATTGTATATGAGTGTATATATGTTGTGACCAAATCAATAAATTGATTGTATGGACAACCTTGAATAGGATACTTGTTCTGTAAACATCTCTGAATTATTACCGCTCCCAAAGACAATTATGGTGAAATGAATGGTCGCATCATTCAACTTTTATATTGAAGTAATGCATCATAGCGTCCATTTTCAGGTTGATTACTCGCTGCAAGCCCTGAACATAATTTCCCTGACACATCTTTCACAAACACAATGTCAGGACTAATTAGCGATAAATGTACCTTCTCATATTTTATTCATTTGCAGGTTTGGTGACCTCCAAATGGAGATGTTTCACTGTGGTTTTGTACCTCACTCCAACAAACAAGACAGACTTCTCGGAGAAGCCATTAGTGCTGTGAGTCGCACATTAATACTCTGCAGATTGTGAGCTCTCAAGTAGCTGTTATTTATAAAATTAATCAATTTTACGAATAAGTAATCACTTCTATCTACATGAGCTCCTTGTTGCTGTTACAGTTCAGTTTAGAATGCGCTTCACTTCTTCATCTCTATACACACATTACATCAATTTTGCCAGCACATGGTTAGACATAATCAACATGATCTGCAATTTTGCCATAATCATCAACATAAACAGCAGCATTCTTACCTGCAGCCCCTCTTGATCGAGGGGAAATTGGGCTTTCAATATTGTGAGCATAATGGTAGATTGTTTTTTGTTGACCTGGTAATAGCAGACCTTCATTACCATTTTCAATTATTAAACCGATGGTTCACTGAAGCTTTTAAATGCTGTGCTGATTTTTAGTGTCTGCCACACTGGACCATTTTGACCCAATTTTCTTTGCTTTAGATATGGCAATTTAGGATGGGGATTTTCAAAAGAGGAACTTTCCATTTCTCTTGCAACAAAAATGGCTTTTCATGATGCTTCTATCTGTGTGTCATTAAATAGTGGTGTATTTTCTACTCAGCTCCAGTACAAAAAGTACAAAAAAAAAGAGTAAGGAAAATGACTGGGCTTTACTTACTGAAGTCCAGTCCAGTAGTAGTCATTTTTTCTCCTCTGGAGGCCCTTCTTTATTAGAAAACAGTCCCATCTGACTGCCAGCAGGGAATGAGTTCATCACTAAGCCTCCTCCACATTGATCCACACTCAGAATGAGAAATGCATACTTCTGTAGTGTGTTTGTTTGTTTTTCAGGGCTCCTCAGACAAACCTAATGGGGGCGTATTTCAATTACAACGTGATATTTGCTTACATTTTTTAACATTACCTGACAGTGGACCGTCTGTGTTTGTCAACGTGGTATTTCACCATCTGGTTCACCGGTACTCTTTGCACTCCACAGATCAACATGCTGTTGATAAAGCTGTATTCTGAGCACTTCACGGGGGTAAAAAGTCTGTGTTTTTAGGTCAGTGCTCTCATACTTTCTGTGCAGCCCTTCCAGGACCCAGGAAAGCCACAGAGGGGAGATGTGCTGCTGTCAGGCAGAGCATCTCTCACGACACCATTAGCTGTCCTGTGATCAAGTTGTTCTCTGTGTGTTTCCTTCCAACAGCTGAGTCTCAGCCCATAACCCTGCTGTAAGACATGGGACCCTGATATACAGGCACCCAATATATTTAGTGTGTGTTCATTATACACTATTAATTAAACAAACTTTCAGTGGACATGTTACAGGCTGTGTTCTTCAGAGTATTTTGAAACCAAGTGAACAAAGCAAACATATTTTGCTAGCAATTTAATACATTAGTATTTTTTTATAACATGTCTGACCTTTCTCTTTTTTTCATCTGCTTAAGACTATTGACTGATGGCAAATTAAACTGTGCCTGATTGTTTCTCTCCAGCTTAATGAGAACAGCTGCACCAGATCAATATATCCATTTGTAAAGTAAAATCTAATTGGAAATTGTTGCCCATTTACAACTGTTCTCACACTCAAAAGCAGACCCTGCTGGCTGGCTGGCTGGCTGGCTAGCAGACAGGCAGGCAGGCAGGCAGGCAGAAAGGCAGAGCCAGAGTGTGCTTTGGCAAAAACCAGATAAGAGTAATTTGTTATCTGCCTCATAATGAATAACGAGAAATCAAACAGATTCCTCTGCTTATGTGGAACCCTCTTCTCCAATATATTGGCAGCGTTTAATTGTGTGCGCCAGCTGAAACCCTCTCAGCTTTTGAGGTTTCATTCGTCATCTGAGAAATACAGCTGCGCCAATCCGCTTATCAATGTGTGTCTCGGCAATGTTTCCATGGAAACTGTGTTTACTGCCCCACAGTGTTCTAAAAATGGTTCCAAAGTGATAAGGTGCCAGACAAGCAAAGCAATGACAATGATTGACACTATAACAGGTTAAATGAAAACAAACAATATTATATGTATGTGTTTATGAACTGTAGAAACACATTTTGTGCATCAGATTTTATTGCTTAACATTATTATTATTATTAGGTGCCAAATTGTTTATCTTTAGCCATTTTTCTCCCACCGATTATTTAAAGAATAGAGACAATTTGTGAATTAACTATGAGGATTTCTCTCACTAACTCCCCTTTCTCCAGACGCTTTTCATAAGTCTCTGGCAGCTCTGGAGAGGTGCTGACTATGCTTGCTGGTGACTACCATTTAGATAGAGGAAAATTAGAAATTAGAGTTGACCTTGTGGCAATTTCCTGCTCACTGTGAAGTCCAAACAGTGGAATCAAAAACGCTAACCCATGTCATTATTTCTCTTTCGTCTTCTAATAATGTGAGTTTTTGTTGGCACGTTATCCAAATCTGGACACCCAGGTATATTCCACAAGAAGATTTCAACCTACTGAATTCCCCCCCCCCCTCGGTTTTTTCACATAAAGATGAGAGACACGATTGCAATATTCAACCTAATTGGATTTATTAAAGCATGAAATAAAATACACATTAAAAAAACCTTTAATATACATTTATTCACTCATTATCTGTGGATTTATATTTAATTCCCTCTACTATCTAGTTTCCTGTCCTCACACTGTGCTTGCACATGCTATAAGAAAGTGTTTTCAAGGAGACGATTATCAACTGTCTTAGATGGAGGAGACAGTTACTGCTGTTCCCATCGCAGTCAGAGTGGAGGAAATAACTTTGCATTTGTCAAATTTAAAGTAGGATTTTAGTATCAGGGGGTTTCAGTAAAGCCCTAAATTCTTGTTTAATCATTTGAATGTGAACTTTTTCTTTGGATTGAACTCCTAAAAGATAGATTATTCCTGTTTTCACATTATATGGTATCAATGGTTGTGATTTCTCTTATTTTCTGTTATGTCCTGACATTCATTAGTTTGTTCTGAAACTGTTGAAACTTTGAAGGACAGTACAGTATGATGCAAATGACTTTATCCATAGTTGTTAATGACAGAAAAAAAATGCTGTGATAGTTTTTATTAAATTATTCATCAGTCTAGACCACTTACTGGTCAGGGAGTGAATTCAGTCTATCTTTGACTTAATAAGAGCGGAGCAGCTCCATATATAAGACCAGTGAGCTGTCAGGTAACTTCTCTAACCATGCCTCATCACCAGATGATCTGACAGCACCACAGCGTGTCCACCACCCAACAAGGCCTTTATTCTACAATGAGATCTGCACTTTAAAAATGTGTACCCTCTGCCTCTGAAATATTTCTAAATATAGTTTAAAAAACAACATAATCCATTTCTTTCCATTTTGTTATTATTTTAGAACAATTTTACATCAATAAAATTTTCTTTCACAAGAATATGTTGGAATGAAATGTTGAAGGTTCAGCCATGGCATGAAACTCTATGACATATTCACTGAGTGGCATCATCTTTCTATGTAAAAGCTGGATCTTTGACATGTACATGATTTAACCAATGTTGGCACTTGTTAAGTGCTTTATACTTACATCTTTGCACAAAACACACATGTCAATACAGATCAAATGTATTATTCCTTGTTTATTATTTACCTCACCAAATCCATGGAAACCACAGAGGAGGAGATGTCAGCAGAATGATGATGAGTAGTGAAAGAGTTTTTCAGCTTTGAGACAAGTGATGTGTCTTCAGTATTTTGCACATTCTTTGTAAGTCAGTCAACTGTGGTGTATTTTTAATATGGTTTATAAGTCAGTGTGGCCTGGTATTTCTAAAAAAGAAAAAGAACTTGATGCATAAATCTGGTCTGACTCCATCATTTTTCATTTGCCATTGAAAATTACAGTATACAGATATCACCAAGTTCAGTGGCTTTTTCGATGTTTTTTTGGAAATCTTAGTAAAGTTGTGTGTTTTTCTACTCAAGAAAACAGATTAGTGTTTTCCAAGAATCCAAGTTTTAATTTTCAATTCAGCATTTAAGATGTGATTATTAATTCGATTCTGAACCAAACATGCTATTTTGGACTAGATTCAAAGTTTGCGGCATGTTTCATGATTAACTCGAGATTAATAAAAGACACACTGTACTATCAAATTAATGATAAAACACTTTTTCATTTATGAGTGAAAATTTAAGTACAGATTGTGAGTACAACTGTGAATATAGTAAACCTGGTCGTTCAAATAATACGAACATGATGACTAGGAGATGAGACATGGCAAGTGTCCAATCCGCAAGACACTGATGCTCGATAATAGAGAACAGTGTTTCTGAAGGCTGTCAGTGATCCTTTACTGCTGGTCTTCAGGATAACACACAGCGGCTCACAATCTGAAAATTCACAACTGGAACAACAAAACAAATAAAAACCTCACTAGTACAGTACAGTATGCCTCTCACTTCTATAGAACTGGATTGATTTTGAGTGTGACAGTCAGTCATCTTTAACGTGTTCTTCGGTTTGACAGGCTGCATGCTAATCACTTTTATGAAGACATGTTTGAGCAAGCACATCATGTCTTGTGTTCTCTAAATACACCGAGTATACCTGCACATACTCCACTGTGACAAGAATCATAAAGTTCCCTATTTATTTCTGTTCCTTCCTCACCAAAATGAATTTCCAACCACAGATTTAAAATTGCTAAATTATGGTGGAATATCAGCACACATTAATATTCAACACAAGCCTCTGTTTATAAGAGATTAGTTTCCCCATAAATATCTAAAAAAGCCAGGGAATAAGCTCTGCCGCTTAGCCAGTGTTCCTCTCATGGGTAATTGGTCTCATAACATACTTCTAAGCTTTGCTGAAAGGAAAAAAAACTGATGTAAACTAGTTAAGCAATTGAAACGGCATTCAATCTTCAATCTATTCTTGCATCATTTTGACAGCTGCGCAGCTCCAGTGACAACGCTCAGTGAGACAAGCCTGCAAGCTAGAAATAGATAAATCGTGAGCCAGACTCAACATGGAGCAGACACTGGCCGGGGAAAAGGAGTATATGTGTTATTTAGATTTGGATGACTGCACAGAAGCTGGAACTCAAGGGAAGCATCCTCACATGCAGATCTGAGTGAAAACATGATAGATTTCCTCTTCGGCTGTAGCCAGTACCTTGCTCGAAGAGTAATTGCTTAACAAACTGAACACAGTCATTAGCGTTCAATAGGATGTATGCATCCTGTGGCATTTTATTCTGCTATTCGAAAGAGCAGAGGCAGAGCGACTATGGAGCGTGTGTGGGGGTCTAGACTGGGGATCAGTGGGTTTTCTGTGCTCAGTGATGGAGAAAGGCTCTATGGCTGTCAGGTTGCTCCCACTGATGAAGGGGGGCTGTGATTGACAGATGAGCTTTAGTGAAGACCACTGCTGCTCTCCTCACTTGGCCTGAGGGATAACATGACCTAAGGAGCAACATCCTTTTGGGCATTTAGGCTGCTCATTCACCCATGGTTCACTCTATAGCTCCCACTATCTAGGAATGGTATTATTTTAAACATTTTGTGTGTGTATTGCATCAAGGATGTGTATGTGTATATTCTAAAATTGCTCATTCCGTCGCGCTCCACATGTGAGCCTTAAAATAGCTTCATTTTGCTATGACAGAGAGATTATGATAATTGTGTTGTGTGTTGTGGCAGTTGAGAATTCACAAATCCTCCCTTCTCTTCAAGAATCCACTCATTAAATCCTTTGCACTCTTCCTCCGGTGTATCAGCGGTGTGGCAATGCTTCGTCGAAACAGCTCCCACCACAAGTTACTTTCGCTGTATCCTTGCAAGGCCCGGGATCAGCTCCATGAGTTGAATTATAGAGCGAAAAAGTCATTAAGTGGGATAAAGATACAAGGAATCGATGGAGCAATGGATACTCTGCAGCTCTCAATTGTCTCCAGTCCAGTGAGCATGAGCATCTCCAGCCGGTCCACAACAGTTACTGAAGGGGATCAATGACAACAGCCTACCCAGAATACATGGAGCTTTCAGCTGGTTGCTGCTTCAACCTCAAAAAAGGTACACATATAACACGCTTATGAATACAAATATAGGCAATATTATTTGGGGGTTCAATGTTATAACAGAGAGATTATGAAACCTTTTGATGCATCTTGAAGTTATAAATTGTGCTGCAAATCCTTTTAGAGAACACAATAAACCCACATGATGTAAAACCCTTAATTCCCCACAGAATAACAGGCAGTATAGCGACCAATCTTTGTTGTGTGTGGGCAGCTTTAAAATAGCGCCTTTGCCTGTCTAGAGCCTGTAATTTTAATGGCTGTGTGGAAACTGCTGGATAAGTGAGACAGACAGTTTTTGTCCAAAGGATTGTTCTGTTTTATTCTCTCCTTTCACACAGAGGGGTACACTACATCTGCCTCTCCCCTTAATGACACGTAGATTTGACTTTTTCTCCTTTAATTATGTGACCCACCTGGCCCAAAGTCTTTCCTTACGGAGACTAATGGCCAATTGAAGCTCTGGTTGGTTGTCATTGCCAGACAAGCCTATTGCAGCTGTCTCTGACAAGGGAAATAAATGACTTGAGCGCGAAGTGGATTTTGGCGTTTACCAGTTGAAAATGTATTCATTAAAGCGACTTCAGAGAATATTTGATACTGTGAATGTTATTTTTGCCTTGGATCAGGCACAGAAACATAAGAGTCATCCGCATAAATCTGGATGATGTGCTCCTTATCATACCACCCACCTATTGCAAGACTAAGCAGAGTTTATTTGTTTCCCCATGTTAATTAAAAACCAAATATGGACAACACAGTACATGTGCCTGCTGGTAAATAATTCATAGAGCACATTCAGAATTTATGGAGTCGAACATGCTGTAGAACACAGCATGCACAAGACCTCTGATGACACATTGATGTAAAATCCCCACACCAGAGCAAGCCACACATTCCCAACCATGAGATACAATGTGACACGTAATTCGGACCTCAGTATTAAAAGAGGAGGAGAGGACGATGACTCGTCCTCAGGCTGAGAAAGGCCAAGATGATCTGGAAACTGGTCAGTAACCAAGTGCCAGACTAAAGTGTAATATGGCCCAGAGCACGTCACGGCATTGAGGCATGTGATGCGCTGAGAGTAATCTCACAACACGCTGCCTGTGTTTGGCTTAATGTGAATGAAATCCTTTTTTTTCTCCCAGTAAGTTTTAATAGCTGTTTCCTCCACAGCACATGCCTGTGTATTCATGTGGAATGAGTCATTCATGCCTGTGCTCCATGAAGCCTCACAGCCCACTCACAACCACAGCCTCATACTGCCAGGTACACATCCAGCCTCAGTATCAATACTAAGAGCTTATAGAGGCCTACATATATATTGAATAACAATTACTGAATCTTTGTGGTGGCCCACTAAACCTCTTTTCCCTCACCCTTGGGTTTTCAGCCAGCCTTTAGTTTGTTTCCTGGCGTCTCCGTCTATGTCTGTGTCTGTCAGTCAGCTCTCCTTCGTCTCGCTCTGGGAGGCCAACCTTGCAGCATTTCCAATGATGTGCCTCGGAAATCTGTTTCCAGGGCAACCGGGGTACCAAATACTCTCCCAGCGGCTTCTCGCTGGTGCGTCCTTTGTTTACACTTTTCATATCTCTGTGAGGATGTAGGCTGTTCTAAACATACACGAGTCTGACCAAAAAAGCAAACTGGGTAAAAATCCAGCCAAGGATTATGTCAGAGTAACTCCGTTATATACATCCACGTTATAGGTGTGATGATCAGTCTGATTTCAGCTGAATTTCATCCCTGAATAATTATGGTTATACATAATTACAACTGTGTGGGTACCGAGTCACATTTTCGCTAATGGGTGCAGATTTGTGTATAAAGTATCCATATATATAAGTACAGCACTGTCAAGCATTAAAATTAGACTAAAGATAGTTGATCCTTGATGCGCAGCTGCGCGCACAGGGAGTTTCCCAGATCCAACGGATCTCGTCAGTAAAAAGCTGTGTTATTAAAAACAGATACATTTCGTTATGTAACAGACATTGACTACAACGTTTGGTTGGGTTTGTGTTGATTGCCTTCCTCGTTTATTGGACTTAATTGAAAACCAACTCACGTCCACCACTTTTAAGCCTCGCGCTTGCGCGTAAAGGAAACGGGAGCTGTCCAAGTGCTGAAATGAGAAAAGGCGTTTCACTCCCATTCCTCAACAGAGGATGGTCCTTCAACTGCGAAAGATTTCACTTCATCAGTAACAACACAGACCTTCGGATTTGTCTTCACAGAGTGAGCGTTTAGATTTGAGCAAACGCCAAAGCGGAAAGCTTCCAGCGGATGCGTTTTGGAGTTTCACCTTTTCGACGCCTGATGTTTCTTCACACGTCCTCTGCAAGAAATCTGTTTTTGGGAGTCAGAGTTTCATGAAACTAAACTATGATCTGTGGCTGCGTTAAGGAATGTCTCCTGTATTTTTGTGTGACACAAGAACACCCAAACGCCCACGACTTGGTCAGGAAGAAAGAGGTGCCCCTATTTGGATTATGTGTTTGACCAATGTAAACATATGGAAGAAATAAAAAAGTGAGCACATGAGATCACCGCCCGGAATGAATCTCTCCTTTATTAAGGTTTTGGCAGCTTTATTCACATATTTCATGGAGACAAACAACTTCAGGTAGGCCAATTTACTTACTAATGCTTATTTATTTCATTGATTTATAACAGATGATTCCTTTCTTCCAAAGTTTCATTGGACAATTCATCCGAGTGACTAATGATTTTTTTTTAACTTTTCGGCAGAGTTAGTTAGTAATTGCCTGAGTGGTGCTTTGAATAAGATTAACTGTAGTCACTCTGTATTTTCAACAGCTTGAATTGTTTCTGTCCTAAAATATTCCTAAATGTATATAATATTGATTCGAGGATCTTTTTTTTTTTTTTACCTACAGTCAGTTTACCTTTACGCACGTACTGGCGTTATTTTTTAATTCTTCTATGGCATCACAACAATGTTTCTGTAGTGTATAGTTGCGTAATTTGTCACAATAGTCCTTAGAAAATAGAAAATACGTACAACGTCGAAATAAATGTGTGCGCTTTGACGCATTTTTTTATTTTATTATGTCATCTATTAGTTAATTTGTAATAGACAAGCAGAAAACATTGACAGTTGCAGAAGCAGTGTCTGATGTGATACACGTGTATCGGCTAATTTCCAACATAAGTCCCTTGATGGACAACCATAGCTCAAGCTCTCATTAAAATTACATGTTAGAGTTTACAATCAGTGCATAGAGTTTCCCAGAGCCCATCGTTGGGTGACAAATTGGGTTTAACTGCTGTGTTTCGAGCTGTGACTTCTGCCCGACTTCTCTCTGATCACCGTGTGTGTTTCAGAGTTGTGGATGCCAAGGAGCACGATTCCAGACCATCCTCCAACATGTCTCCATCAGACTTTCTGGACTCGCTGATGGGTCGAACGTCAGGGTACGATGCACGAATAAGACCCAATTTTAAAGGTTTGTGTATTCATATATTTGTCTTTGGGATTTCTTCACCTACTCATGATTCTCACCATCTCCCCCAAAACCACCATCTTTTGCTACATCAGTTTTTATTACTAAGGAGGTTTTTTTACACAGAACACAGTAGCCTATACATACCATCTAATCATTATCATTGTAATTATATACACACCAGACTCTGACATTATTTCTTATCCAGAGATCCATTCACTGTTATCTGTTGCCAAGATACTGTGCTGCTAGTCCTTTGATAAGAACAATCACTCACTTCAGTTGACAGTAACATAGTTGCCCTGGTTGGAATTAAATCATGAGCTCACCCCTCATTATAACATTGCATGCTTGCTTTGATTTTGTAAAATCTGATGCGATCCATCCTGATGCATATCCCTGAAATAATCAATCAGAAACTAGAGGGGAAAGGTAAATATCGCAATCAACTCTGAGGTGTGCAGATAGGTACTTGCAGCAGACAGGGATGCCACCATGACAGGCCAAATGATGGATGGTCCCCCTGTGGTAAGGCCGCAGGCTACTGACTTCCTGTGTTGCTGTTGCTGTGATGCTGGGGACACACACAGCATCTGTCACTGGATCGGAGGTGCGTGAGGAGAGGCACCCTACTGGGTCTCAGGCCCACTCCAAGCTGGGTCAGGCGGGCAGAGATTTGTTGGAGGGTTTGGGGATTCCAGTTGTTGAAGCAGCCAGACAGTATACAGACACAGCACTAGATCTTTCCTTTCCATCTGGTAGAGCTGTTAAAAGATTACTGCAATGGACTCAAGTTGAGAGGACAGCCTGTTTAACACTGGCTGGTATTTTCTGAGGAGGGAGGAACTGAAAGCAATTGTTTCTAAGGATGATAATGAGACCACCGATTCAAATGTTGCTGGTTAAATTTGTGTTCTCTTTTTATTTTTATTAAAGAGCTGCCATTAAATTAAAAAGAACACCATCTCCCTGCCTTGTTCAGTTTATAGCAGACACTTTTGCATGAACCCACTGCAACATACAAACATGATTTTGGTTGCGAACCTGCTAGTCATACTTTGAAGAGAGCGTTGAACTGTATTTCTGAAGGCTGACCTAGATTTCCTTGCTGAGTTTGTTGTGAGTACGTACCACTTTATTTTTCTGCTTCTGCCGTTAAATGTAGCTACCTGACGACAAACGGGGGTAAATATTAATACCAAGTCCTATACAACATTGATGAAGAAAGCATAGGGGAAGGGCACAGGGAAGGGTTTACAGCTTCACTTATCAGATAAAGAAAAAAAAATTGTTGTGACTTAAAGACCTGCCAAGCCTCGCAAAGAGATTTCAGTTTGGACCACTCTGTGGAGTAAAAATGACACTATTCATTAGAGCACGCTGGTTACATTTTACTCAGAGTGTTAGATCAAAAATACTCTGGTTGGATGCTGGAAATAACAAATAATTGTTTCTGAATCTGCACAAGTGTGTGTGTGTGTGTGTGTGTGGAGAAAAAAAATGTTTTTAAATAATGCTAACCACAAAAAAATCACAAACATCAGTATACAAGATATCATTGATCATCAGACTGACACAGAATGATGTAATTACAAATGATTTAATTAGCTATATTCCTGCTAAATGTAGAGAACATCATTTCAGTCTCTACTAAAACAAAACTGCATGTTTCATGTTCTCTTTTGCATTCGATTTAACAAAGCATGCAATCTCACCATTCACTCCTAGGGCTTCCATAAAACAAAAAAAACACTACCTGTTGGTATTAATGCATGTTGAGATACATAGTGAACCAGCAGCTTGTTGCCACCACACCCAATTGATGATATGCTTTAAGGCTTACCTTCCTGTCATGTCATTGTCATTCCATTTCACAGGTCCACCTGTAAACGTTACATGCAATATTTTTATCAACAGTTTCGGCTCTGTCACAGAGACAACTATGGTGAGTCCTCTGGCATTTTGGCTGATTTCTGCCCTGCACAATGTGTCAATGTGTTATCTGTCCCTCAACCTGCAGGTCCACCAGTTAATGTTACCTGCAACATATTTATCAACAGCTTTGGTTCTATAGCAGAAACTACAATGGTGAGTGGAGTGTGTGTGCTCGGACATGTTCTAAAGCCCTGATCTCTGCTCTGGAGTTAAGACTGAATCATCCTGTTTTTGTTCTTTTGTTTGTATTTTTATTTAACCTTTTTACTTTTGTCATTGCTATGTTTTACTCACAAAAATAGTTTGTTTTTTGCCATCAAGGAGTCTATTGGCGAATCCATGAGACACACAGACACTATAAATGAGACAGATGTTTCTGGCTACCCAAATAAGTATTGCCTTCCACTCCCATGATGCCCCCTTGTATACTTATTACCCAGGTTTAATATTTCATATAATTAAACCCAACTAATAAATCACCTTAAATGTATCCATTAACTGCAAGTGGGAGGCTGGAGCTTTCAAACAAGCTGATCTACAATAAAAGATATGTGACGGCATCCAACAGGATAAAAAATATAAAACCTGCGATGCTACACTGAAACTCATCATCAAAGGATTCATAATGAGTGATAATAACCACTTAGATCATGAATGGAGGGTGTTAATTTACGCAGGAGCTGGAGCTCATAAGATTGCCATGGAATTTCATGGCTTTAGACATGGATGAAAATATTTGGAACCGCCAATATGCTGATGAAATGTCAAACAACATAAGGGTTTCTCATCATCATGACATATCAATTACTCTGAGCAACTGTGACACTTAGTTTTACTGCTAACTGCACTGTCAAAATACTACATCTTACAAATGCATCGCTTAGTGTCTATTATGGCTCTTACATCATGTTGATTAATGAGAGAAGGTTGGTGCTTTGCAAATGAAACTTGCATCAATAGATAACCATCAAACTGGTCATGTCAATAGATGTATGATGCTCATATAGACTCTTGGATGATAGTATTAATGGATGATATACATTTAAATTCATTTTCATTCTTCATCTATTTTATTATTTGTCATATGTTATAATTCATATTACAGAGCTATTAATTAAAATATTTTGTGTTATCACACTAACTATAAGAGTGTATATGACAATATGTAAGAAAAAAATAAGTGTATATTAGATGTTTGTTTGCTATATTTACAATTATCATAAAAATGCATTTAACATCTATGAAAATAGTCAAACATCTATGTTTACTAAATGCAATGCTACAATACACTTCATTAAAAAAGGGATATACCATATTAAAAACCAATACCAATAACAGATGTTTTGTCACCAGCATGCTCTCTCATAACTTAAATCACTGCACTCCAAAATATTCAAAGCCACATGTCATCTCTGCAGGATTACAGAGTGAACATCTTCCTGCGGCAGAAGTGGAATGACCCTCGGCTTGCATATAGCAAATACCCAGATTCCTCCCTTGACCTGGACCCGTCCATGCTGGACTCCATATGGAAGCCCGATCTCTTCTTTGCCAACGAGAAGGGAGCCAACTTCCATGATGTCACCACAGACAACAAGCTGCTGAGGATCTTCAAGGACGGGACAGTCCTCTATAGCATCAGGTCGAGAAATTCAAAATCTGCTGATAACTGAATGTATAAAGATAAAGTTTTACATTGCTTTTGACACTGTAGGACTGTAGCTGAGGTAGGAATCTGTACTAAGTGAAGAATAATAGTTCAGAGAACCGAGAGCTCTAATGCATATATTACCCCAGGACATGTTCTCTCATTGCTTTTCTTACATTTCCTCTCAAACATCAAAGGCTGTCAATCTAAAGGATACAATTTTAAATGAATTTATCTCATTATGATCACCCCTTTGAAATGGCATAATTCACTGAACTACAGTACATCCCTGTGTGCAATGTAGATGTTTAATAAAGGAACTCTGATTGCAAGAGGGCAAGCTAATCTCAAGAGTATTGTTGAGAATCCAAAGCAAAGATAAAAATAGAAATCCTACTTCATGTTGATCTCTGCGCATTTAGAATTTTTGGACTCCACAAATACATCAGGAAAGACTCCAAAACATGCAACCCACTCGGGCTGGATGGTGCTTAAAGGCCTATCAGCCCAAAATTTGAGCACACCTCAGTACAAGATATGAAAATATGTTTACTTTAATTTCAATACAACTTCAATCACACACGGCATTCAATTTTCTCTGCAATGATGCAACATAAAGCAGATCAATTTTGAGTCCATTTAGAAAGCAGCTCAAGGCTGAGCAGTGCTCAGGTGTGGAGGCGGAGTGGGTCAATGGGAGAGATGAAAGCTGGTTAGCCACTCTCTCCATTCATGAGAGAAATGACAGAGGGAGCAGACTGCAGGACCACAATGCATCACAGAGACAATAAGTTGCAGTAATGAAAGTGTGATAGGAACCTGCTGAAGGGAATCCTACATGATCTGTCAGAGGCTATCACACAGGAGAAATAAGCACACAATACCAAGACTACCGTAAAATGTACCAACTGTAATTTAAATTTTCAAAAGCAAATTATTTTCAGTTCATGTGTCAACCCTGCAATACAATGTTTAATAAGTATACTTGTTCAGAATCTGATAACATATATTCATTGGTGTAGTCCGCTCACTATATCTTACTGTATGTCTCATACCAAAGGCTGACTCTCATTCTGTCCTGCCCAATGGATTTGAAGAACTTTCCGATGGATGTCCAAACTTGTACAATGCAACTGGAAAGTTGTAAGCATGATTTGTATGATTTCATAATGATGTATTGTTTGTCATTGTGTTGCGGAAGTCAATATATACAGGTACTGTATATATATCATTTTGACCCATTAATCCTTTTCTGTCTCTAGTTGGCTACACCATGAACGACTTGATCTTTGAATGGCTGGAGAAGGGTGCAGTGCAGGTGTCAGAAGGGCTCACCCTGCCTCAGTTTATCATGAGGGATGAGAAGGAGCTGGGCTACTGTACCAAACACTACAACACTGGTCAGAGGAAATACACACATACACAGAGCTAATATTTTCCCTGGTGTGGAAGCTGAATAGTGTTTGTGTTTGTTGTTGATCAACAGGTAAATTCACCTGTATTGAGGTCAAATTCCATCTGGAGCGCCAGATGGGCTACTACCTGATCCAGATGTACATTCCCTCCCTCCTCATTGTTATCCTGTCATGGGTGTCTTTTTGGATCAATATGGATGCTGCTCCTGCCAGAGTGGCACTGGGTATCACCACTGTGCTTACCATGACCACCCAAAGCTCTGGCTCCAGAGCTTCTCTTCCAAAGGTAAACCTCATTCTATTGAGACAGTTTTGACTCGATACAAGACCTAATGCATTGTGCTAAATCAAAATCAAAGCATAAAACAACCTCTAATGGTGGAACAAATTGCAAAACGATTGACATAATACAATGATTGGATGCATTTGTAAAGAAATATGTAGAAATCCACAATTTTGAGGGTTTAAGGATAACACACACAAGTGGTATATATTTAAATTTGGTTCAGTTATTCAGATATTCAGCTGTTAATGAACTGCTTGCATGACTGTGTTACAGGGTTAAATAATGATGTGAAATATGCTGTATATTTTTGTGACAACTTTGTAGGGTGAATTTAAGAAAATGTTATTTCAGGGTTTGAGGGTGGCATTTTGGAACCAGAAAATGTTTGTCTTGGCACGTTTCTGCAGTTCTGAATGGATTGTAAATGGTTTTATTTTTATCAAATTATACAAGAAAACTGTGTCTGATATCAAAATTCACTGCAGCATTACATACATTTTGATTTCAATAATACCCTAACCAAACCTTTAAGTCTTAAGATTGTTTGGAAAAACAAAACAAAGATTTAGCTGTAAACGGTAATTTGCAGGTTGAGACCTTTTTGTGCTCGATAGAAGGAAGGCACCAAATAATTGTAAATTAAAACCACAAACAAAAAGAATCAGATTTCAGGGTTCACGATGGTGTGCAAAGTCACTTCAGTTATTTGTCTAAAGAGAGAGTGAGACCAATCACATACCTTTTTCATCATCAGAAAGTCTGCAGCTGTACTCAAAGTTTCCCCATTCCTCCCCCCTTCATCGGATTTGAATGAAACTCAGTGTGCATGTTCAGGAGATAGTCAAGATGTCTTAAGTGAGTTTAATCAGGGTTGCTCATAGGCATCTTGAGTCATGAGCAAATATGTGATAGGCCACTGATCAGTATGGTACTTCAGATTTTGGTTTTGGTTTGGTTTTCAGAGACACTTTTGTGGCATTTTTGGCATCTCTTATGTGTCAGGCTCGAAATACTTTGGTGGACATAATCCCAATCATGGAATGAAGTTACACTCTGAAATGTATGATGATTGGAATGGTTAATAAGTTATGGCTATGCTCTGTCCTTTGTAGAGATATTCCAATTAATGGCCGCCATGTTTTTTGACCAATTTGTCTCATTTAAGATAGAAATGTGTTGATTGAGTAAAAAGTCCAAAAAGTAGATGTCACGTTACTGTTATTTCACATTATACAACTGAGCAAAATATCCATCATGACCAACTTTTATGGTTCAGGGGCTTTTTTGTAAAGCCCACTTAGCTGCATGTGTGTGAAATTTAGGGTCAATCAATCTTACAGTGTGAGGGGTGTAGCCTTTTTTTGCCATAATCTGGCAGATTGGGCTTGTATTTCTTGGGAAGTATATGCACATCACTTGTTATTGAAAGAATTTATTAAAAATGAAAGTAATGATGCAGCATGATCAAATCAAGATCAAGCTTCTTCTTTTTCATTACATGTAAAAGTTAGGTTAAAATATTTAGGCTAATTAATGAAAGTCTCATAAAAATATAATTCAAATTAATATTAAGTAATAAGTAAATAGGATTAAAAGTGGAGATTGAATCTGGCTACAAAGTAAACATACACACCTATTCACCACAGTGTTTCTAATTGTTCCTCTTCCATGCAGCCACTCCCCTTGGTAGGAACATATTTGCATTTTATTAAGACACTGTGTGCATTTGACATTATTTCAAGAGACCAAACTGATGAATAAAACATTGAATTGAATCATTAAATGTGCTCCTTTAGCAGTGTATTATACTAAGCATGCATGGTTAATTAAAAGGTCTGAAGTATATGTAACTATAGGGACCTCAAGGTCTTTATACATTTTACGTGGCAGAGACAAAGTTTGTCTTGTTCACATTTCACTATATTACACCAAAGGACAAGAAACACCTTCTTCATCTTGTACATGATTAAACTGTACTATGCCAGCCCTTTTAACATGATTTCTATGTATCTACATTATCAACAGCAATGGTATCCTATTTTCAATCAGGGCAAATTGTCATGCACACATTTTGAAGGGTACTACAGTGCCTAGAGTGGGATCTTGATGATCAATCACTCTTCACATGAGCACAGGGAGCCTATAGCCACGTCAGAGATTCTCACATAAAAGACACGTATCGTGATAAATATTTAAAGAGAAGCCTTTGAGAGCCTCTATTCAAGAAAACAATAACTCAATATGCCTTAAGTCCCTCAAAAAGCTGAGCTGTTTTTCCAAAAATGCTAATCAGCTGTCACTGAGAGACGAGGTTACACTGATGAGCACTGAAGGCTTTCATCTTCATCCTCACTTTTTCAAACGAAACGGATCCAATCCAGTGCTAAGTGTACAAACTATTACTCACAATAAATCTAATATAAATTCTGTGGGTTTTTTTTAGTAGTCAAGGCAACGATTATTTCCCAATGATAATGGCCATGCAAACACTGACATTACTGGCAGCTCTCATGCACTTGTTACCAAACACCACCTCTAATTACACTAATTCAGTCTTCAGTAACTGGCATAATGAGCTAAATAAAAGGCGAAAAACAGAAAGAAACTGCAGATCAAACTGATCCAGGACTACAGAGTACAGAGAGGTTAAAAAAATCAACCAATATATGAAATCAAACCACAAATTGACTCTTCATTTGGACTGTTAGTTGACTGTTCTCATATCAGAGGATCTAACAATAAAAATCTGTTTTCTCTCACTCCCAGGTCTCTTATGTGAAAGCCATTGATATCTGGATGGCTGTGTGTCTGCTCTTTGTATTTGCTGCATTGCTAGAATATGCCGGGGTTAATTTTGTCTCCAGGCAACAGAAAGAGTTCCTTCGCTTGAAGCGAAGACAAAGGAGGAATCACAAGGTAGGATGTCTAAGTCTTTCAAGGTTATCTAACTTTTTAGTCAAAAACTAGTGGTGTATGGCTCTAGGGATGGCATTTGTCAATTGGTTTGTCAAAATTAAATATCTTGACAACTATTAGATGGATTGATATAAAATGTTGTACAGATAGTCATGTCCAGAGGATGAATCCTAAACAGATGAATGCCTCCCTCAGGATGAATTGTAATCACTTTGAATATTAGCATAATCATCAAGTCTTAATTTGAACTGCCCAAAGTTTGGTTTGTGACCAAAGACATACAAAACTAGTGTAAACATCAGTATTGTGTTTAATGCTCAATACTGGCATGTTATTGAATTAAACTAAAATGGTGTGCATGTTAGCATATTGATGTTAGCAGCTGATGTTCAGCTCAACAGCACCACTGTGTCAAATTACAGCCTCACAGAGCTGCTAGTGTGGCTGACTCTTATTGGCCTGTTGAAGTCACACAACATTATTATTAGTTGCCTGAATTAAGACTCATCCCCTAAGCAGTCGTTCTAAGTGTTTTATCATTATGGTGCATCAGGTTATCTTGGCTTTTTTATTCTAATTTAAAATTGGAAATTAAGAAGTAAAGTGTAACATTTGGGCTGCAGTCTTACAAAAAGACCAAGTGAGTTCACTCTGTCCACATGTGCGTGTGTTTTTTCAGGATGATGATATGCGAGAAGGCCGTTTTAATTTTGCTGGCTACAACATGAGCCAGTGTCTGCCAACGAAAGATGGCTCAGCTGTTAAGAATGCCGCTCCAACTCTGAACCCTCAACCATCAGTCCCAAAAGACATAGACACCATGAGGAAGAAGTTTGTGGACAGAGCCAAGAGGATAGACACAATTTCCAGGGCCGCCTTTCCTCTGGCCTTCCTCATCTTCAATGTCTTCTACTGGATTACCTACAAAATCATCAGGCATGAGTCCGTCGACAAAAACTAGAGGCTTTACCCTTGACATACAACATTATATTTCTCATTTCTCAGATTGAGAAATGTTTGAAAAGCACAGATCATGAGATAAGATGGGAGACCATGCATTTAGAGGTACAATGTTGACGAAGGTGGCGTTCTTTCAGGGATAATGTACAATGTTCATGCATCATACAGTAATGCTCATGTTCTGATAATGTGAACAGCTCTTGAGACACAGATGCTTTTTTGTTGTACTGCTGCATAATATTTTCTGAAGAATTTGGTAAACTCAAGGCTTAGAAACATTCTGGAGAACACGGACCAAATGTTTTTGAATCAATTCAGCCTTCTTGTCTGTACAACCAAGGATGAAAGAAACATTCCACGGATTTGTAATTGTAAGGTAGCTTAGTAAAACCCTCAAAGGCTTTTTGTGATTGCAACAAGAGGTATTTCTTATCGAGGATGTTTAGGACTGTTTTATATTGTACTATTGTCATGGCACTTCCTCTCTGTTTGTACTAAACAAAGCAGCAAACATCTAAAGTATATAAGCAGAAAGCACATACAAACATTAGGCAGCAGCAAACGTCTCAGACGTGAAGCAGATGAAAATCTGGAATTGGGAATTGGTTAACAGATTTTTATGAAATACCTGAGGCCTTAGATATCAAAGATTTGGTGAGATGAAGAGCTATGCTTCTCTATTTTTTCAAGAATCTCCTCATGTTTAGTGGTTTATCAGAGCCCAATGCACCGTTTGAGCTTTTTCTACCTGTGGCCAGACATCCAAAGGTACTTCTTGTTGTTGTTTCCTTTTTCTCCAAATGTATTATAAATCCAATACATGGACAACATATATCACCTGAAGTCAATGTAAGTTATTCAGATGTTTTGAAGGTCATGAATTATTTTCATTCTAAAGTAATTTATCAAATAAAATGTCATATATTTCACAGGCTAGGTTGATAAATGGCCAAATTTGAGCAAGTGTATAGGTGAGCCTGCAAACTATGAACATGCATTGCATTACTCAGTGTTGTCATATGCTCATATCCACATGAATTCATTTATATTCCAGGTAAATACTCCAGATATTTTAGGTATGGTTTTAGAGTTTGAGACTATGTTTTTTGTAGATTTAGTCTGATGAAATATTTATCGTAATGGAGGAAAGGTTATGTTTATTTAAAGAAAAAAAAAAGCTTTTCTGTATACTTCTTCCACCTCCGCTGTGGACTGTTTCCCTTCACTTGGCGTGTTGTTGCTGGATGGTGACATATGTTTGTAGATGGATTCAGAAGTGAAGGACAGATCTGCATAACATTCATGGTGTAGAGCAGCTAATGGTCCTTGCACTTTCTTGAATGCTTTTCTTGAAAAAGGTTGTTTACCGGCCTGTACATCAATAAAATTGACTGTGCACCACATTTACTTTATTTTCACTTCTCCTGTCATGTATGAGATAGAAATCAATTCAACAGCTCTTTTTATTTGGCTTTGTTTTATATTTCCATGCATTTATTAATGAGGTTACAAACA
This sequence comes from Scomber japonicus, assembly GCF_027409825.1. Classification (NCBI taxonomy): domain Eukaryota; kingdom Metazoa; phylum Chordata; class Actinopteri; order Scombriformes; family Scombridae; genus Scomber; species Scomber japonicus. Next base: position 19,148,970 of record NC_070588.1, read on the forward strand.
ATATTGCTTTCTTTTTATATAAGAAATGAACAGATGGATCCCTTCATGAAAAAAAAATCTGATCAAATGAGGCACAAACACACAAAAATGCTTTTGCGCCTGGTTACAGATCAGATCAAAGGAAACGCCAAACACAGTCTCTTCTCCACATCTAGCCCATAAGTCAGGGTGATGACACATGCCATGGATCGCTGGGTGGCCTGGGGTGACACAGATATGATCTGACAGTGGGTTTCCATTAATGCATGATAATGGACTTCACACTGTTGTGTAGAGATTCTATCAGATGGGGCTCACCTACCAAATGAAAGGAAAATACTGGTGTATTCACAAACACAGGAGGACAATTGTATTAGATATATATACACTGTTTAATAAAGATGCATCTTAAACTGTTCACACCTGTTGTTACTGCATGTGAGTTCAGACAAAAGCCATGAACAACCCAAATGTATTATCCTTAAAGAGGCAGGAGTGACTGCAGCTATTTATATACAGATTGAAATCCTGTAATCACATTATCCTACTAACAATACAAGGATCCATCAACCCTTATATATCTATATATATGATGAATACTTGGCCTTTTGCAGGTTTATTGAGGGGGCTGCATGAGTCATCCAGCAGCTTTTTATGCCCAAAACACAGGGATTATAAACTAATCAATAATACTAATCCTCACACAGAAATCCCATCCATTTCACAGACACAGCCTTACACCACAGTCCATTGTTATTGTTGTTTGAATATGCAATAGGCGAGCCTTTATGCAATCAAGTTTTAGTGCGGCGGCATTATGAAAGGAAAATTATGTGCAGCTTATAATTGTGTTTAAGAGGGAAACAACTTTCCATCGTTCATTAACGTTTAGGGAGGCTGCTATGTGAGAGAGGCAAGAAATGAGAGTTACCATAGCAACTGCACCGCAATTGAGAAGGCAAGTGTGTGAGAAAAGCGGGAAACTGATGGAGTTAAGAACAATGGTATATTACTTTGCCAAAAGAATGTGTCTTAGGCCTGAACATGAAGACTGCACATTTAAAAATAATAATTTTCTACTATATTAATGTAATAATTACTACATTCTTTTTTTCAGTAGTTTATTCAGAGGATTATGTTTCTATGACTCTCCTCAAACTACACAACAAGCACTGAGTGTAGTATATGCCTTAGAGATGTTGGACTAAAATGGTACAGTGAAACACATAGCACTCCAGCTACAGAGAAATTGACAGTTGATGTATGATCATTTTTAAAATTGCTGGTATTGATCTAAACTCCTTTCTAATAGTTTAAAGTAACCTTGCCCATAATAACTGTGTGTCTGTAATTATTTCAACACACACATGAGTTAACATTCAATTAAAAAATGTATCACCATCTGAAAAACATCATTATAAACCATCTCCATGACAACTGAGCAAATATCTGAAAAGATGGCCACAGGTTGTAGTTCGAGAATCACAAAATGAATATTTGTTGAGAATTTCTTGTCAGAACATCTTCAGTAGTTCAGTAACCTTAAATAATTAAAACATAGCCTGGTGTGTATTGTGTATACTGTTTGAAGTCTGAGTAATATTATGCCTAATAGCTTTTTGTGTTGCGAAGAGATACAGTAAGCAAAAGGTATAATCTCAACTAATGACTATCATTTGATGTTTAGTGAGATGAAAACAATAGATCTCCTGTATGAAGTAATTTAAAGATGCCCTCTACATCTGTTAGGACATGTTAGGAAATGTTAAGTTACCTATGTAAGCAATATTTAAAATGACATCATCTTCTCCCTCAATGGGAAATCCAGAAACTATAAATATGCAAATACATTTCATTTTACAAGTTTAATCTCTGAAAAACCAGATGTTGCCTTCTTCACTGTAACATTCATTCCCAGTTTATGTGCACTGGGAATGAGGGGCTTCAAGTTTCCACATCACACTTGTGTTAAACTTTATTGGCTCCAAACTAGCTGTGATGTCATAAATCATGCTCGTAGGTACACACCTTAAACGTTGTTTTTAGCGGAGCACAGAGAAACTATCCACTTTCAGCAGATAAATGTGAAAACAGTCTTTTGATGTCAAACTCCAACTGTAGGAGAACAAAAATAATAATGATGTGTGGAGGGGGGCTGTAATGGTAATTAATTCATTAAATTAATTAAAATGAAATGTTGCAAACTCATGAGGATTTTCTCTCTTCTAATGTTGCCTCATATGGCAGCTTTCTGCAAACAGAATCACATACATTGTTGTGTGAGTGGGTTGTGCACTATGTTGAAAACACTGTAGATATAATCAATGGCCTCCCACTTAGGTTGACCCAGAATCCCAGAGTCCAGCGAAAAGGAAAGCCTGTGACCCTGATCTATAAAGAGTCGACTACAGGCATAGACCAGGCCAGTGCCCTCATCATACAGCATCAATATAAACATGGCTTAGCAGCCTCATTCATCACTATGAATGTCTTGAACTTCATATTGTTAATATAGAGGATCAATATGTTATTCAAATGTAAACAACTACATTTAAAATGCAAATTTGAAAGCTGCTGTCACTGACAGACAAAGTGTTAAACAACTCCTTTAATAATGCTTTCTGATGCTGTTAAATGTTTTACATCAGTAATCTTTGTAAACATAGCAATATAACTGCCCTTTAAAAGCTCAAGCTCTATTGATTATCAAACATTATTATATCATTCATAAATACATCAAAGGGGGTCAAAGTATGCAGAAAACCATCAAATAACTGTCCTAATAATAAGCTGGCTGGAGAGTTTATCTGGTTTTCTCCATATCTGTGATGTTTCATAACAGCAGCCACATCACACCACTTCATTCCCCATTAAGGTGAGAGAGCTTCAGTGCAGTGTTTCGTCCTCCGCTCAGAGTTAATAGAAGTTAACAGACAATAATGGGATGACAAACCATATATTTTACTCTGGATGGCAGTCAGCGCTTTAAGGGAACAACAATAAAATTGAATTTTCATTTTCACATGTAATCCATGTCCCCCTGGCCATTTACTGGTGTTATTTACTGTACAGGATTCGCAATTCTGCTCCATTATTAGAAGTGACAGACGTGTTTGTCTTGCAGCCAAAAGAGGCCGGGCAGTAGTTTGCCTCTTTTCTGTATGTGAGGGATTAAAAAAGGAAAAAAAGTGTTGATGTGTGTGATCAAATTGCATGGTGACAGAAGTTATGTTGTCTAAATACGTCAGCCAAAGCTAACAGAGCTGCAAACAGGAGCTTTATTTTCAACATAACCAAAATAGATTTCTCTTAACGTTTTATGAACACACAGCAGCATCACTAGCGTAAAATAACATGTTGGGAACCACACACGAAAATAGAGAAATCTGAAGTAAATGCTTGAGCTATATTTAGGGTATTGTGGCTGGGAGTCCGGTGAAAGCTGTTGCAGGCATTGAGGCAGAGACATTAAAAGTGTGAAAGAGGGAGAGCTGATATCTCCTCAGACTGAGTACTACAAACAGAATGAGTACCTCAAGAGCTCTGACAAATTTTTCAGTCCCTGTTGAAAAAAAAAACAAACCTTACCAACCATTTTTGTAAACACTACTGGTCGAGAGACCTTGTGTATCCAGCAAAGACTAGGTCCTTTTAAGTAGGGTTTGATGTTCACTTGGTAAAGTGGCATTTTAACTAACAGTGCTGACAGCGTGCGCAGCATCATAGGGGAAACAACATCCAAGGACTTTTTTTCTTTGCATCGTTTCACAGAAAAATAACTGAACCGTGCAGGGAAAGTAGCACTAAAAGCTTTCAGTCAACTGCAGCAGCTGAGCCGATGTATCTTTCCTACCATCATCTGTTGTCTTTATTCATAACACAAACCATTCCTTACTTCAGGATGAAAGTAGTTTCTGCTACTGAATAGCAAAGAGTAGCAAAAGGCATTAAAGGGTGTTTCTGAACACTGAGAGTCTAAAGGGACATGAACAGAAGAAATAAGCTGAGAAGAGAGCAGTATCACATCAGTATCAGATTAAGGCTGTGAAATCCAGGGGGATCCGATGGAAATAGACTGTTAAAGCTCTACACAGCAACAGACAGCGATAGATATACATTAGACCCCAAGAGGTTGTCTGTGAGACACGCACAGTTCAGCTCAGAACACAACCAAGTCAGCAATGGGAGGATGGGCACTCTCTACAGGTGAAAATGTTCACAACATACCCAATGAACTGTCTCTTTGGGTGATTTTAGCACCATGGATACAAGCACTGGTTGTCCAGGTAACATAGATGCGGCAATGTGATTTTGTAAAGTAGCTACATCCACAGCATATTAGCTGAGCAAAGTTCTCTGGGTCTCTATGAGAGCTGCCAAATCCCCGTCAAGCTGGACTTCAAAGAGGCTTTGGATAAGATTGCGATATCTCCCCACATCCACCAGGGGGCTCAACCTCATCCTACTCCTCTCCACGTCCTGCTGCCACACCTCTCTACACCTTCTGAGCCCCTCTACAGAACCTGGCTCAGTAGTCTCCTCATGTCCAGTGCTCCTCCTCCTACTCCCTTCATCCTCCTGTTCTCCACAGAGCAGTAATGACACAAACTCTCTGAGTGACCCCACCTCTTTTTCCAACGTCAAAGAAAATATTTGAGATGTACCCTGCCCCCGTGCTCCTTTGACAGATTGGACAGAGCAGGATGCAGGGAGGTAAGCCAACAGAGAGTCCAGGAACTGGAGCATCGGTAACTGGCTGCAAAAGAACAACAGAGCCAGCATTTGAACTTTTACATTTAATATTATGTAACACATGTTGCAATGAAAGAAAACATGATTTGTTGATGTTTATTTCTCATCTGTAATTTGTCAGTTTCTTCCCTCCCACCCTAAAACTCAGAGTTTTGCAGGATTTGTATTTTTAAGTGGCCTGCTTGCCAGATAATCCTAATCACTTTGATATTCAGTGGAATATCACAGATGTGCATACTTCCCAACTTCAAAGCCTTGTCAACTTTGAATCCATTAATATTAATTGAGCAGTGCCAACTTTTACAGGAAAAACTAACTTCCATGTTTTTAAATAAAATTGAATAATTCAAAACAATACCTGGAAGTAGCTTTTGAGCCAATACACAGAGCAGTAATATCAATGTTCACAAATAAACAGAAAATCTGTTAATGATTTTGTTTTTTTCCAACCTGAAAAATCTACTCAATTTATGAACCAATAATGATATGGCCAAAACTCAATACTATCTCAAACTTCATATATAAAAATGGCTTACCTGGAGTGGATAGACAGTTCCCCCTGGAAAGGGGTTATCTGATGCCAGTGCAGCAGCATGACAGCAGATGGTCCTGACGAATTTAACAAAAGATACTGAGGGCTCACTTCTATCCTCTCACAACCCACTCTTTTCTGAATCCAGCCATCGATATCAGCCACGCTGTAATCAGGAGAAGCTATGTGGAAGACCCAGTGGTCCAGCACCACCAACAGACTCAGCAAGTCCTCTGTAACCTCATCTGGGCACAAAAAAGAAGACAATTAACATTTTGTGTTGAAATTAAAGTCTAAAGTTGAGGGTATTTGGATTTTAAATCCATGCATTTTACCTGATTTGAGTTTAGGGTTTTTCAACAGTTTGGTTTGAAAATCACTGTGGATGTCTAAAATAACTTGACCACAGTGCAGGACAGCCGGTGTTGGGTTGCTCACGAGGGCAGTGGCATCTTCTCTCTGGACGTAATGGAGCATGACACGGCACTTGACACGGCCAGAGTTCAACAAAGGTGTCAGCCTGGTCACAGCAGTCACAGCCAGTCTGCATGTGTTGAGATCATTTGGTCTGCTGGCGTTGTGTTGCTTGGTTCTTTTGGCTGCTGGCTCTAGGAACATGAAGGCAGAGGAGGAGGAGGATGATGATGAGGGACTGGGAGCGGGGAGCCAGAACACTTGGCTCTGGGTCTGGATGACTGCGGGCGTTGAGCTCTGTCCCGTCTCTGTCAGGATGGATAAACTCACACTGGCCGCTGGTCTGGAACAAAAATAACACATCACTAACAATCAGATATCACATGGACAGATAATCAGGCTGGAAATCAAATACAAAACTATAGGACTGCGTGTGTGAATGAATGTGTGAATGCTGGTAAACTGATTAACATCAGGGATAACTCTAGGTGGTGAAATTACATCAGCTCTACAAGTGCACCAATCAAAACAGCAATATACAGGCTCTTGAGGCAATCATACCAAAAGTAGTTTTCCTCCACATGTGCTGAAAAAAACCCCCAAAAACCCAGGAACAAGTGGATGGAGGAATCAGATAGCTTCTCGTTCTCACAAAAGGAGCTTGGAGAGTTATTAAAAACTTGTTTCCATGGTGACCACCTAGCCACCCTGCATGTGCCTTAGTGAAACTCATATAAAGTCAGAGGGAATCAAAAAGGGGACATCATACTTACTAAGCTAATGCTATTTGAAGACAGATTAATGTAGGTGTTACATTTCTTTACAAGACTGCCTCGTTGATTTAATCATGAAAAAACGGAGTTCTTTGAAGATACGAAGCTGCAATCGAAATTTGATCTTACAGCTGAGATTTTCCTTACAGGACACCTCAGCAAATGTCACCATAATGTTTCAGTTGGTGAAAATCTAATCAGACATCAATGGTAGCATCTGACAGCTGGACAGTCACACTTCTGACTTGATTACATGTAGCGTTGTGTTAATATTTCTGGTATCTTTACCATACATCACTCAACTAGATGAAAAACGTAACTCATTATGCCTGACAAGCCATTTAGTGAGCATTTTAAAATAAAGAGTTTAAAGATAAATGTCATGTTCAGTAGGGCATATTTAGGAAGACTGATGCCTCAGTCAACACAGCTCACATATCTGTACGCAGTAGATATACACAGTCCAATTTCAATTAAAAAACAAATCATGTTTACACAGAGCTGTCAGTAGATAGTATCACTCCCACAACCATTTGGTCCTCAACGATGCGATGCCATATCTTGTCAACTTGAGGTTTTGAAGACATTGCTGGCATGTCTTGCGTCTTGTCTTCCAAGACCTCATCCATTGACTCATCATCACAGTCCCACAGAGCAATAAGGCCTTCCTGGACAGAAAGTGCATAGACTATAATCAGCGATGACAAGCGTGTAACAGCATTGACAGCAATAGCACTTTATGTTGGACATTTCAATTTCAACAAAAGAACATTAGGTGCAGTAGCAGCAGCCTTTTAAAATGCCATTCAAGAACACGAGTGACTTCACTTTGTATGAAGATCATAATATTTCTATTCATTATCCTGTATTTAATTCTGCTTTTCATGAGGCTTGTTTTGGGCCATGTGCACTATTTGCTTTGGATGTTGTAACAGTACAGCTACAAGGAATTTGGATTGCGGCTGTCAAGGCAAGGCCATTGACCACAGGGCAAGGAAATGATAGAAACAGCAAGAAAAGGCATTTCACTAACACCAAATAGAGGACAAAAAAAAGGTTTGTGGCATTTGGTTTTAGTGCCTGTGTTTGGTCTTGCTTCCTCAGTGCCTGTGGCAGCATTACTATCACTGACTGTCGCAGCCTCATGGGAGATGCCATTTCAAATATGACAACTTATCAACATGAGTGACAAGTGCTGGTACAAAGCTAACTGCCTGACTCATAATTACATACCTCACTGCTTTAAGTTTCCCTTTTTTTTTAAATAATGAACTGAGCTTAAATGCATGTAAGAGTTATAGATATATTAAGATTATGAAAATTCAACTGGAAATTACAACAGCTGCTATCCAAAGTTTGTCATTACCATGCCATATGGCCTGTCCCAGTGCTAAAGGAAAGGTACAATTTCTTATATAATAACACTCTTTTTGCTTGTTCAATAAGCATTACTAATAGAGTCCAGTCCCCTAAAAAAAATCCTAATGCTATAACAGGCTGTCTTGTTTTTTTGTTTTTTTTCAAAAAGTCATGATTGAACAGCACCAGTCAAAAGTATGAGTGTGTCGAAACTTTTGACTGGTACTTTATATTTCCTTCCATGTACAGTACCTGCTCGGGCTGGGTAAGAATCGTGTCTCTCTCTGATACAACATCAGTGAGGGCTTGCACTGACTGCCGCAGAACTTTTTCCTTCACTCTTACTTCTCTTTGAAGCTCTTGAAGCACCATCAATCCACTCTAAAAGATAGATCATATTTCAATATTTGACAGTGTAAATTATATGATGAAGATATAAGTGATACTTAGTGAAAATAGGTTCATTTCAAGAGGTCATCTCAGAGAAATAGCATCAATGCTGCATAATAAGGTGGAGCATTATGGATGAAATACAATCATTATCACAGCATCAATACATTTTTTTAACCAATATCAATATACTACATTTTACACACACAAATGCATGTAGAACGACTTATTACATCTTGAAACTGATTGTTATACACATCCGACACAGATCCATGTGTAAAAAAATAAAACAAAACAAAACATGAATTACTCCATTTTTGCTCAATTCATTATTGACAAATGTTTTCACTGATTTTAATAATAACAGTGATAATAGTGTTATTACTATTACTGATAACAATAAAACTGACCCCCCCCCCCCCCCCAGCCTTCCAGCATAAAGTTTATAAATGCTCACCTGAAGTCTGGACTTTAAAGCTCGAAGAGTGAGGAGATAGTTCTCAGGTGGAGGAGGAGATGACTTCACCACATTGCTGTCCTGGCCATGCTAAAAACATATATTTTCACTTAGTGATGCTGACCCTTCACCATCACCAATCACATTTCACTTCAAGGGACCCTTATCAAGGGAAATACCTGTAAATGTGAAATAGCATTGCACATGGGAAGCAAAAAGTATGACTCACAGAAAACAAAATGCCACAGAGGTCAGTGATGATGAAATTTTCCAGTGGTTGCCCTGTTGCACCTTCATCTTTAAAAATCAACAGCATCTGGTCTGTTCCACATCCCAAGAAGTCGTCGACGTGGACGGAGCTGACACCTGACCAGTGGGAGGCTATCTGTATAAGAGAGTTTAAGAGATCAGGATTATAAAAATGTGTACACTGATAAAGTTATAAAAATAATACAGATTGTCCATAGATACTGAAAACTTACCTGAAAAGTTTCCTTCCATATAGCGCAAACATGACCATGGTGAAAAGACATGACAAAGAGGACTCCGTTTCTTCCTGTGTTGACCACCTGAATATCATCAGGTTGATCAAATGGGACCTGACATGTGTCTTTTACCATGCCATCCTCGAAATAAACAAGTTGTCGAGTAGAAGTTGCTGCAACCACAGCAGATTTCAGGACACCTTCCACTTTGTCCGCTGACAGTACCAAGAGGCACTGTGTGATGCAAATGTAGGGATGAGGTAAAATCACAGAGCCATCAAACGTCAGTCCACTCTCAACAAAACAGCCCAGGGTTTGACTAGTGGACTGATTATCAGAGCATGGCTCTGAACATTTTTGCAGTCCAAGAACAAATGTTTGCCCTTTGGGAAGAGGAAGTTCCCCAAAAACACTATGGGACAACTGAAAGGGGATCTGTCTCACCTCTCCAACCTGCAAAGATGTATAGAAGACCTTGCCAGCATGGCTCCACAACACTGTGGGGCCCTGGAGGATAGACACGTTTTCCCTTATTTCATAAGGAAGTTTAAACTCAATGAGGGGCTCCAGTCGATTTGAGCTGCTCAGTGAGAGAAGACTATAATGGACACTCTCCGCTTCCTCTCTCTTATTTTCCACTAAGACACACGGTGTGGTGACTCTCTTCTGAACATCCACGGCACATTTACATGTCACAACATCAACATGCGCTGACCTCTTCCTGCTGATGACAGCTGCTCCGTCAGCTGCCTTCAGGAACGCGTTGTGTTCCCGATTAAATGAAAGGCTGTGGAACAATAACTCACTGAAGTCGCTGCCATTTGTGGGCGAAGCACGTTTGCAGTTAAACGAGATTATCTTTCCACAGACGGACAGTCGATGGCGATTTTGATGCAAATCTCCAAACAGCAAACTCTCCATCACGTGAGGAAGTTTTTCTTAACAGCTTCAGTGAGCGTTATTGCTAAACTGTGACTTGTGAGTTGTCACCAAGGCGTACAAACTGACGACCAGTTGCTCAATCTACTATTGAGGGCATAATTTAACCACTGTTCAACATTTCTTAGCAGCTGTTTGTATCCATGTTTGTATCTGTTGAAGCGGCGCGCCAACTTCAACTAAGCGCGATGCATTCTGGGGGAGCTGGCTGGTTAACCGTTAAGTGAGTTGACGACATGTGTAAAGTGTTCAAATGAAACAGTTGTATGGATGACTCATTTAATAAACGCCACCTTTCCTGTTATCTTGACACAAAGCAGCACTCACCCTTCACAGCCTATTGTCAAAACAAACAGCAAAGCAGAGAGGTGTGGCCACGGCTCGAGCCAAAATGGCAACGACAGGGCGCCGGTTTCTCACTTCGCACTGATTCCGCTAAGCTAGCTAGCTAGCTAAACAAGGAAACTACCAGAGAGAAGGAAATCCGGGGACGGTTGAATTATGGCTGAACTTGATCAACACGAAGGAGAACAGCAGGTACCGACAGAGCACATTTTTCCCACGTAGCTGTTCAGCAAATGTACGCCATTTGATTAAAAAAAACAAGTCTGTGTCTAACCTGAATGAACTCTGTTTGTGACAGGAGAAGAAAATTGAGGAGACGAGACAGAGATTCAAGAATGAGTTCCTTCAAGGTAACAGTTATTCTGGGATAAGCTGTCATTATACTTTCTCCGCGGCTAGTTAGTCACTTCGGCGTTAAGTTTTGGTTGGTGTCATCTGTATTCATTTCGAAATATTGCAGTTTAAGTGTCAACTAAATGTTGTTTTTCTTTCATGATGAACATTATGACCTAAATGCTTAGATAACAGATAACTAGCTACGGTTAGCTCTATACTTCCACATGCAGTGGCCACATCAGACTAGTGCATCCTATTGGTGTATGGCCTCCAGGTGGGCTTTAGTTTAGTTTAGCATACATTAACGCCACTATGACCATCCGTACTGATATATTATTTTAATTATTAGTCTGATAAGTTAAAAATAGGTCGCTGGATGGAAGTGAAACATTGTGATTGACCTCAATTTAAACATCATGTGATTCAGCTTTTATTTGTTTTATGTTCACAGATTCAACAGATAAGTATGACTCCAGAGATTTGGAAAGACTTGAAAAAGATGATGCCGTGGTGGATAACTACTTGACATGGAGACTTAATGTTGTTGATGATGCCTTGAAGATGATTGATGAAAGTTTCCAGTGGAGAAAAGAGTTTGGTGTGAATGGTAAGAAGTTGTGCTGAATAGTTTGTAATATAATATTGTGAATTTTACAAAATCTAAAAGTTGGACTGTGCACCCTTTTTGATTCTAGTGCCACCTCAGTTTCAAGAACTATACCAAAATAAAAATAAATTAAATTCCTTACTGTAACAAATGTTAATATTCTTCAAACTCTTTTAGTTTAACAAAAGAAGTTAAACTATCTTATCTAACAAGATTAAGAGTTTGCCACTTTAAAGTACTGAATGTTTTTGATATCTGAAGCTACAGGCACAAATCACTCTGTATCAGAAAAGTGCTGAAGTTCAATATACAGCTCTACCGATTGGTAGAAATGTTGACATTGCCTTACTTAGATGTTTGCAGATCAGTAGTTCTCTTTGTGCTGCTCTGGGTTTAATCCAAACAGAGTGTCATTGTGTGTGAAACACCATATCGCCATGCATAGGCTGCCCCTGAGAACAATCCCCACTGTTTCTGTTTTTTGAGGAATTTCTCCAAGTTGCTATCTAAGTCTCTTTAATGCAGCGAATTCAATTTGTCAAACAGTTGTTTTTAGGAAATTTGATTTACTCAGCACATTAGTATCCAGGGGCATCACGGACATTTTCACTTAGACCAAATGTTGTTAGTTCTTTTATTTGTCAATTGAAAATGTTTCAAGTGTGTTATTTTCTGTAAACTCAAGCAGTTTCAGGTTTTAGGGAAGCTGTGTTCCTCAGCAAATAACCTGTTAAATTACAGTAAATGAGAAACTTCCTCCAGAAACTCAGGAAAGTACAGTTGTCTAGTCCTGGTTGACCAGCAACTGAAATGGTGTAAAACATACTATTTCAGTTGCTGTAGACTAATTTTAGTTATATTTTGTGCTTATTACTTATTTCAAGCAATTGGATAGGATGGCTTTCCCACACAGACATGATGACAAACAATGAAAATGTTCTAATTTAAGACTACTTGTGTTGTCAGATAAAAACTGAAGTTATGAATTCAAAATGTGTAAGATCCTGACAAGCAGTCATGTTTTGTTTAATAATACCAAACACTAGTTAATAGTGTTTACCCTTAAACAGCCAGGAGTGGAAATGTGATGTCAAAAACATAATTTGATGTTACTAGTTTTGTAAAACTTTTCCACAATATTTTTATTTTATTTATTTATTTTTATTAATAATATATTTTTGATTTTATGAGTTGTATCTCCACCAAGATACATTGCCCCTATTAAGGTATAAAAGTGGTCATAATGGTAAAAACTATTGAATGTTTTATTTAATATGGAGAAGTGATACATTCTTCCTTTCCCTTGTCATAAATACCAGACATACTATTGTCTAAACTGATTTTTATCTTTTAAGCTTCAATTCTACCCATCTAGTCCTACCAATTCAAGGCATGTACAACTGATCAACCACTTTAACCATCCTAACAGTGTGTTAAAGAGTCTGTATCTCCTGGTGCATGTTGCCTGTTTAAGGGTTAATGTGCATCTGCCTTGTTTTTTTTGTTTTTTTTTCAGATATCACCGAAAGCACCATTCCCAAATGGATGTTTGAGACTGGTGCTGTCTATCTCCACGGCTATGACAAAGAGGGCAACAAGCTCTGTATGTACATGATGTACAGACTCACTTAAACTATACTGTTTACACTTTAACCCAGCCTTTGTTTAAAGATATCTGTCCCATTAAAAGACAAATTACACACATTAAGGATCTAAACAAGTACAAAAGTACTAATTTTAAACCTCTGTTTACTGTGTTTAGTCTGGTTCAAAGTGAAGCTACATGTGAAGGATGCAAAAACCATCATGGACAAGAAGAAGTACGTTGCCTTCTGGCTGGAGCGGTATGCAAACAAAGAACCTGGGATGCCGCTTACTGTTGTGTTCGACCTGGCAGAATCTGGCCTCAGCAACATAGTGAGTCCATTATGATGGTGTGTCAGAAAATCAGATTTTTGTAATATGTCAATAAGTTCTTTTCTTGTAGTTAATATCCTAGTCTCCAAAACAAAACCTGTTTTTGTAGTTATATTCCCTTCCCATTAAACATGCTTCTCATTATATATAGAAAAAGACAGTTCTTTGCTGTGCTGTGGCACTGAAATGCTGTCGAGTCCCCTCCATATTTCTTGCTGTTTGAGCTGTGGTCTTGCAGGGACTGCTGCTCTTCAATGGTTTTTACTCTTTGGAGATTAATGTAACCTTTAAATCCCGTTGGTCAAATCGTGTGGACTGTATAATCCGTGGACTCGCTGTGTTGCAGACGTTAGCTCCTTCATGGACCTCTCTGTCAGTGACTGTTTTTCAGCGACTGCGCTTTCACCTAGAGAAATGACTCAATTAAATACAAATAAACCAACACAAGACAGACAAAAAGGATGAAAAGGACAAATATGAAATAGGTAGATTAGAAGAGCAGCTTGTTGAACCACAGTACGAGCTGGAGCACAGTTAGTCAATATGATCTCATTAAGGCTTCCGAGTGAGTCTCCTGCATAGCAATGAGGTGTCTAGCCAATTATGGAGCCTAGCCAGGGTATAGGGGCTATATCTATTGACATATCTGCTGTTTTTCTGATGATTGTAATTAACATAACACAGCAAGATGAACATCTATTACATTCACCTTTTGAAAAGGAAGTGTGGCAAGAAAGAGTCACATGGATTTGCAGTTTCTACCGGAGATTTTAGGTGTTTTTATCTGTAAGCCATGAAAAGATTTTCTGGGGGTGTTAAGAGTCGATAAAATTATCCCTTATTATTTGTGTGGAGAAAATACATTACTGTTAATGAGAGGGGTGAGTAAAGGTTATTAGATACAGTCATTGCAGTCAAAAGGTGAACAATAAGTTATATAAATGTCTATTTTGCTCATTGATAATGTAGTATAGTTTAAAAAAAAATACCATGTCAAACCTCTCTGAGTCCTTGCGTTTGACTAGGAGTGAGTGAGGGATCATTCAGAGGAGCTTGTAATGAATTTTCTGTCTCTGTTAAGTGGGTCACTTCACATCTAGAGGCTGTAAAGAGTGAACAAACATTCTCCTTACTAAAAATCCATAAAGCGTCCTTGTTTGTTTCCATTTTGTTTTTCAGGACATGGACTTTGTGAAGTACATTATTAATTGCTTCAAAATATATTATCCAAAGTTTTTATGTAAGTATGTTTTTTATAAATATATAAAAATATAATAAATATTTAGAGCCATTAACTCATTAATAGTCTAATCTACTCAAAAGTCAAATCTGTGAATTTTTAACATAATGTTGATAGACAAGCTTTTTCTTTTTTTTCCATTTCAGCCAAAATGATCATCGTGGATATGCCTTGGATCATGAACGGTGAGACTGAGCCTGCCCTCTTATACCAGCCCGCATAATGTTGTATATTATTATTTCTATTAGTAACATCTGGATGATGATCTGATCCTGACTGAATAAAACATGTGTCTTCCTTTCAGCGGCATGGAAGATTGTGAAGTCATGGCTGGGTCCAGAGGCAATCAGCAAGCTCAGGTTTACAACCAGAAATGAGGTCCAGACATTCATTGGACCCGAGTATCTGCCACCTCACATGGGTGGAACGGTATGTTGTTAAGTTTCCATGTGTTGTAAAATTACAAATTTGCAATGTTGCCTCACATTTTGTATTTTTTTTATGTCAAACAGAAAACATAGCAATTCAGTAATATTTGTCTTCTTATCATCATATATTGTAATGATGTTGTGATGCAAAATTACTTTGTGTAAGATTGAATCATATTGAAAGTACTAAAAGAAAGGAACTTTTATTAAAGGAAAGTAACAAATACCTCCAGTTTTGTTTGCACCACACAAAAATTGCATTTGTGTTAATAAAGGAAACTTCATATTTCAGGTTAGAGTGAGGTAAAAATAATGAATGTGTGAGGAGCTCTGCATTCTTATACAAGAAATGTTGATCAGGTTTGTTTAAATGCAGTAACTTCATCACTTCAGTGAAATAAACAAAACTCAAGCATTAGTTGATTCAACAGAATCCTCTTTGTAGAGGCCATATGACTAAATGTATTCATCTGTGAGTCATGAGACTTTATTTACTGAAGGACTAATTACCTACTTTGCTTTAAAACCATACTTGCATTGATATGATTTATTTGGCTGAATTCTAGGACCCATTCAAATATAGCTACCCTCCTCTTCCCGATGACGACTTCCAAACGCCCATCTGTGACAACGGACCTATCGTTAGTGAGGATGACACAGAGAGTAAAGAGGGTGAAATGGAGAGCAAAGATACCCTTGAGTCCAGCTTCAACTCTGAGGTTGCAGTGAAGCCTAAAAAGGTACATTTTCTATCAAGTTTATATCTAGTGATTGTCAGGTTTTTCAGAATTTATACTGGAAAATGCAGAATTACTACACCATTGTACCACATTTCACATGGCTACAGCTGAAAAGTAGCCATGGCTTACATGTGTGCTATGTAAGTCTGTACATCATTGATACAGGCCACATTTAAATACTGTTGAAACTAATAGTTAGTGGGACCAGTGTTGTTCCAATGCTACCAGCTTCAAGTCATGATTAATTCTGATGTGACATTTCAGGCAGTGGTGTCTATCTCTTACAGATGTGACACTCTGCTCCTCCTCTCAAATTAGGTGCCCTATGGTCAGAGATTCCTCCTGTTTCTTCTTTCAGTCGCTTACTCAAAGTTGAGCCTGAGATTACAGCATGTAATCAGACCACTCTGTGGAGACAGCTGTGAATTAAGTGGCAAGTAATGCCCTGATTTGGTAGACGTTAAGCTCTCACTCATTGTCTCTGTGAAGGTGACTTCTAATGTCTTTGGCTGCAATTAAATCCTGCCAACAAAGCCTGTACATCACAGCCAGCGCACTGCTTCTCTCATCCTCTCAGTTCATCATACAGTCCACAGAGGCAGTCAAGTCTGTTACTTAAGCTCTTCCCTGCTGTAGCTGGTTTCTTATTGCCGCCAAACAGCAGCACGTAGCCTCCATGAAGCACCATCAGTGAGGCACCCTACAGACTTTGGCGTGAATATCTCCACAGTCTCTGTCAACCTCCCTCTCACTCCGATGTCGCAAATCGCACCCTGGTTGCAGTTTGTGTGCAGCTTATGTCACAGATTCTACTCACTCCCCACAGGACTGTCCAGCCCTCGCCTCATAATCTATTTAGCTTCTTTTCTAACTAGCGGCATGCAAAGAAAGCCTGCATGAAAATAGATGTGGGGTATTAAGAGGTCATCTGAGGGGAGTCCTATTAAAGACTTACAGAAAGTTGAACATTTACATCATGTTGGTACCTGTTGTTTTCAACCCTGGCTATTAATTGTTTGCTTTAGTCTTATTTAGTGTTTCAGCTGTCATTAACAGATATGTTGATGTTTTGCTGTAGGTAAGCAGCAGACTCGATGGTAAGCTACATTTAATGTAAGGACCAGGACGTAACTATCCTGTATTTTAGATAGAGCTGTGACATCAACAGAAAATAAATTGCCAGATATTTTGATTATCAAAAGTTATTTTGCTGAAATAAGATACTAAAATGTTCTTGTTCCAGCTTCTTAGATGTGAATATTTTGTGGTTTCTTTAGTTTAGTTTCTTTTCTGGTTTCCTCTTTTCTTCTATGATGATAAACTTAATAACTTTGAGTAATGGGGGGTTAACCGGTACAAAAGAACAAGAGCATTTTAGGTTGCATCTTGGGCTTTGGGAAGCAGTGATCAACATTTTTCACAATTTTCTGACATTTTATACATTAAATGATTATTTGAGAAAATAATTTACAAATTAACAAATGATCATAAGGTGCATTTCTAATTTTACAGCGGCTATTGAGGCTTTTTGCAATCTGCTGCCTATATTAAGCACTGCCTTTAACTGTCGGGCCCAGCGGTGCTGCGTCACCCAAAGTGTATCCCATGAGCCTGCTAAGCCTCACAAACAAACAAGGGCCCCCATTGTTAATGAACACCACATTGGTCATGCACAACCGATTTAGATTTACAAAGCAGAGATATGCAAATCAGTCAGTTGTTAGCCTCCGTAATCTACTGAAGCAAGTGTGAACTGTGTTGATTTCTTAACTGTAACAAATAAGCGTGGTATCACCTGGCCGTCCTTCTGGCATATTTTCTGGGTCAGAGTTGGGTCTACTCACCTTGCATAACCCCAGAGAAAAGGTGTCGAGGTCACTATTAATGCATCATTGATTTCATTTCATCAGCAGATGCTTAACCCTATAGCTGAGCCATAACGAGCACTAAAGCCTCCGAGGTGTCAGACTGGATATCAAAGTGTTTGAGTCAGCTCTGTGGGGAAAAGAAGAAGATACTTTTTCAAGTTAGCCACAGTTATACAACCGCCCTGCAGTGACACCACACACACAGTTAGTATGTCTTAAACGAAGTGAAGTGAAATATGTATGACTCCAAACAATGGTCTTAAATAGTTGAGGAAAATTCAGAATAATATTTTAAGAGGTTATTCCAACTCTGGATTATGAATCAGGAAGCTATTCAAAATGTGTGATTATCATTGTATTTCTTACTTACAATTTTTTTAAAGGCTAGATTCCAATTATAACATCATATTCTGTCATATACATATCAGGTCTGAAAAATGACAAATCACACCTTTTGGCCAGGAGCCTGTTATTCATTTACAGCTTCATTGTTTTCTAGTGGAATTAAAAAATAAATCTTAGTAGATAAGACCACCTACATATCCAGTCCATAGCAAGGGAATTCCTGTTAATACAGTGCAGTATCTAAAAACAAACAAACAATAGGTTACTCTTGTTAACAGTACTTGTTAGATGAGAGGTGAGAGTTTAAGGAAAAGTTGTGAATGGTATAACAGGTTAATTATCTGTCATTTCAAATCTCCAGCAAGCATACAGTGAACTGGTTTCACCGGTTTTAATGGGACAAACCTTATCTCTGGGTGTCATAGCCTGTGCCATGACTAAACCTGTGGCCCTGTGTTAATGTACCAGCCTGTTGGCACTTCAAGTCCTTCTGAATACATTTGCAGTGCTTATGCTGAGCTCTTTTCTTCTGAACTGTCTTGTCTGCATAAATAAGGGACTCTCCCGCCACCACCTCCCATCTCCCCCTGAATTGTTCTGGGTCCCAAGCAGCTCTGCACTGATAACTTGATGGCTTCAGCAAGCTAATTGCCTTTCTCTCTGTTTTGAAAAAAGGGCTGGTGGTAAGGCAGTGTAGGATCATACCCACACAAGGAACACAGAGTCCGGAAGATTTCTGCGGGCTGGAAGGGCAGGTGTACTCACATGACTCAAAGTATTGTGCGTACCTCCCTCACATCTGACTGATGTCATCACTGCCCCTCAACATGCTCATCCTTAGTCCTGTCCTGGTCCCCGCATTTCAATTTGACCCTCTAAATTGTATTGCGCTGTTAATAACTACATTTCAACATTACAGCATTTCTGACTTTGTAATCAAGGGAAGAGGGCTACATGATTGGTAGCCTTCCTTTTGCACAACATCATGTAAACATTCAACCAAGCAGACACTAATTTCAAAGTGTAATCAGCTCAACAGAAATAACATTTCACATCATTAGTATCTTCTAACCTCAGATTAAAGACTAACATGTTAATTACTGTTATGTTACAGTAGAGCAAGCTATTAACCCCCAGCTCTAAATCTTAACTCTGCCTGCCTTTGAGGCAAATTGTTGAACCCTCTGTGCCTTATCCCTCAAACACTATCTAGTATCAGGTCTGTGACTCTGGTGAGTGTGGGTTAAGTAGAGAATCCTGCTTTGTACCTTTTTTTAAAATGTACTTTATAATCAATAGACACTCCATGTTGTACGAGCATTTCACTAACCTTTCAGTTTAAGATGATTTCTTTGTCTTTGCATTTCATAACCTACAGTGTATAGAAATAATTTCAGGTTCTCTAGTTTAAATGTATTTTATCATGGTTGATTTTATTTCAATGTAAATTGTTGTTTTAATTTGTTTGTGTTTAAATTAATTTAACAAAATAAATCATTTATTTTCTTCTTTGTAAATTGAGAATGAAATTTTGTATGACCTTTACTGACACAGCAATATGCTGATGATATTCTCACTAAAGCATTGTACTGTTAATCATAACATCTGTATGAAAGAACCCATAATTTTAGTTTCATTTTTAATGAATAAAAAAAAATCCTACTCACATTACTACATAATTGTGTTAAGGTTTCTTTTTACAATGATAAATAAATGGTGATATTTCATCAGCAGCTGATCATCTCTTGATGTCTTCATTGTGGCAGTTTCATAAGTCAACCATTTACTTAGGAGGACACAACCCACCCCCCTTACCCTCTGAGTCACAAATATTCCCATCACATGAGTCTGCTCCCCTTTGCCCTTGTCCTCCCTCCACTCCTCCCATGATGTTCTCACTCTCCCAT
Source organism: Scomber japonicus (assembly GCF_027409825.1). Lineage (NCBI taxonomy): Eukaryota > Metazoa > Chordata > Actinopteri > Scombriformes > Scombridae > Scomber > Scomber japonicus. The sequence continues at coordinate 19,168,783 of NC_070588.1, forward strand.
CTGTTTTGCATAAATGATTTGCCAGCAATATTGTGAAAAGCCCAGAATCAGTTTCCCCAACTCACCTACATCTGTAATGTGCAGCACTCATACAAACATTTCACAATGTCTATCTGGTCAGCAGTTGTGTGTGATCTTGTGGTGTGTCTGTGGATGATTTGGGTCAAAGTTTGCTGGTGTTTTGCTGAAGTGAAAGTTTTCATGTGTGAGTGATGTGATGACTTCTGGTCTGGTTGAACTACTTCCGTTCAAAGTTATTTTTGTTTTGTCAAAAGTCACGAGTTGGCAGGTCATTTGGTTCTGTATTATAAGATGGACATGCTTTTTGTTTGTTGCTTCCTCTAGAGACCATGAGGAACAAGGGTCATGTGTCATCATGGGAGGTTTTCTCAGTAAAAGAAAAATTTCATTTTTCAAGAAAGATCCTATTTTGATAACGTAACGCTTCACCATTATTTCACAAGAACCGTTTATTAATCATCAGGGATGACTGTCAAGACCTTCATTAAATGATAGCCTGACTCACATGAAGGGCATAGGTCAAACATTGCATTTTCAAAGAAGGAACCAGATAAGAGTCACGTGATCACGTTATCACTATTCTGAGTCTCTTCTCTAATTAAGTGGTCTTTGTTGTTTCAGGTTAATTTCCTGGAAGACAGTTTGAGGGCAGAGGACAATGATAAAGGAGACACATCCGCCAGAACCAAAGGAGCCAGGAAGCCACTGACCACCTTCAAAGGCCCTCTGTTGGATGTTAGGTACACATCCTACTCTCGCCCTTCTCCATCCTGTCATCAGCCTACATGTCTGTACTTCAGTGAGAAAGGAAAAGGTGACACTGAAACTTGTAAGCTTCCAGAAAATGTATTGATGCAACATTTCATACAGAGTATATTGACAATAGTCCTCTCTTTAGGACAGTATGTGTATTTTTATCTGCATAGAGTAGAATATCTTTATTATCATTGGAGAAATACAAGATAAAGTTTGCAATGTATTTATAGCAATAAAAAAGGTAAAACTAGAACAACAAATAAGATAAAGTTGAAAAGTGGAAATGAAATGACAGTGACTATCAGTAGTAAACTGTACAACAACTCAGATGTTGCAATGCAGCAACAGAATCCATACAATAAGAAAAAGTAGCAATTAAGTATCTAATGCTAAGCAACATGATAAATTGGCGGTCATTGGTGTTTTTGTACAGTGTGGTCTCCTGGTGGAGTTGCTGATGAAGCCGTGATAGCTTGACGTGTTGCATCAATAAAGGTTTTGGGAGCTTGCAATTTCATTGTGTGCACAGCTTGTCCTTTTCCTTTATAAGCCGTTTGTAGCCATGCTAGCGGCGGATCTCGAGGGATTCCAATGTTGATCAATCCATCACTGTTAGATAGTTTCCAATGAAATTTTGTACAGACATTTATGATACCCAGAGGATGAATCACAATAGCTTTTGTGATCCTCAGACTTTACCTTGTAACATTACCAGCAGGTTGACATTTTTGGCTTTGAGTGAAATATCTCAACAACTGTTGGCAGGATTGCCATGAAAAATGGTATACATATTCATGGTGCCCAGAGGATTATCTCCAGGATTATATCCAGAATGATCTCATGAATTGGCACAAAATATTGTGATTTTGGGTGAATTGACTCATCAACTAATGCATGGATTGTCATTGAATTGTCCCCCTCAGGAAGAATTATAATGATTCCCTAAAGACCCCCTACAAACAAGATGTATAAAAAGTGTTTTGAATCATTTGTCTCACATGGTTTTTCCATAACTAATTTCTATTTGCTGGTTAGAAGCTTTACAAATAATAGACTCCTTCTTCCTCATTGGAAAACCCAGAATCTATGAATGTGCACTTTTTTTCAATTTACTGTTGCATGATGTCTTTTATTTCAGAGAAATGTTACCCAAGTTAATGTGGAAACAGGCTTCAAGTGTTAAACTCTGCACATACATTCAGCTCCATGAATGTGCGCACAGTACACACCTTTTTTGATACAAACACCAATGAGTTGTAACTGTAAGTGGCAGTTGGGAAGAAGGGCGTGAAGCCAGGGAGGTCACCTGCTAATCAAAGGATTAGTAGAACTGAAGGTGTTTTCCAGTTGTTCATCTACTCGTCTATCTTCTGCTCTCAAAATGTCATGTCCCTTTGAGCAAGGCATCTCAAACTGTGGCTGGCTTTACACTCCCCCCTTTTTTAATTTACTTGTACATATTGACAAAAGTGTTCTCTTTTATATATGGGCTCAAATCCATTATTGATGTGTTTGTACTTTTATGGCTCTGGTCACACATGAGCAGGAATTAAGGATGCTGCCAATCAATTGTTCATGGAGTAGTAATGAGTTGCTGTTGTTAATTATTAACGGTCATAGAGTAACCAGTGAGAACCAGTCACTGGCCAATGACCAATTCATCTTTAAGAAAGAAGCTCTTGGACATGTTGTCAAGCACATCAAATGTTTCAAACGGCATTTGCTGAATTGCAAAAGGTGTCGACTTCAAAAGCGATGCAGTGCATAGGACCTCACAATGATTTGGTTAGGTTTGGAATAAATATATAGGAGTGCATGCCCATGCTGTATGATATTACTCCTCATTTTCATAAATAATGTCCGTTGAGGTCTGTTTTTTCCAGCTTTGATGTGAGGATTTTGACAGCTCAGGGCTATGAGTTATAGTGATAAACAGATTTAAATGAGCCTTAAATGCAATTATGTTTCTGAGCTGTGGTAGCCTTAATTCGAGACTGGGAGCTTTAGAAGGGAGTAGGGGGCTTTGATCTAGTGTTTGCCAAAGGTTTCCAGAGCCCGGAGACTCACTCTGAACTCAAGTGAGAGCCAGACTCCACAGCTGTTTTACTGCAGAAAAGAACACACGAGAAAGGAAAAATGTATATACTCCATTTGTTCTTAGCAGTTCTAGTCCATGAAACATAGCCAAGCTGCGTCAGAGAGAAGCTTTATACATACTAGGCAGATATTATAATCCATTTGCTACGTTCGTCTTGGCGAAGTCCCCAGTGCAGTAAGTGCTTACCGTTCACTGTGGCTGAATTCATCAAATCACATGCTGTGTTATGTGTTTAAGTTACACTGAAAACTGGATGCACACCAACAAGAAGCTCCAATGAATGAAGAAAAGTGACTCATTCCAAATTTTAGGACACAGATTTATCAGCTTTGATGTTTGATCCTGTATAAACCTGATAACAATACAATTCATTCAGTTTATTCCTCATGTTTCCTCTAAAGGCTAACCAGAGATGTGGTAGCCAACAAAAGGCTTGAGACTGAGCCACGTGAGTCAAGAATAAACACGATATCACAAGCTATGAGAAAGTTTTGAAGAAATATCTTCAGGAGCTGTGGAAACATTTTGGAATCTTGATGGAATTACTTTTAAGATTATTCAAACAGGACGTTAATCCTGCTCAGAAGCCCATTTTCATTGCGGTCAGTTGGCTCGTGATAATATAATTAATTGAAAATGCTGTGTGTATGGTAATATACTGGAACATATGAACTGATAACCTGTCTTACAGAGGGTCTATGTTTAATCTGCCATTTTTCATTCTCCTAAAGAAACTTAAAACAAATGTCCACAAACAGGTGGGTAGTAGAGGCAGGGGACCCCTAGAGGGTTAATCCTAATGTAAACACACTTGACAGAAATTAAGTGTAATCATACCACATAAGCACAAATGTACATGAAGCATTGCAGCTTAATTTGTGTCTATAAAATACATTTTTTTCTCACTCTCTCTAGCCCTGCAGAAGAGCTTAGTTTTGGTTCTGGAGAGGCCGAGAAGAAATGCCTCATTATCCTCAGCAATGTGACCAAAAATCAAGTGGCCTTCAAGGTGAGTGTGAAGGGACACAGTGTATGTGTGTTTAAGTCATGGACTGATTTTGGGGGCAAATTTCAGACTTGGGACCAGTTAATCTGTCTGTGTGTCTGTGTGTCTGTGTGTGTGTGTGTGTCTGTGTGTCTGTGTGTGTGTCTGTGTGTCTGTGTGGTTTTGTCGCTGAAACAACAAATTAATGCTGAACTCATAACATCTGATTCACTCATCTGTTACATGATCAACAGAAAACCATCAGTTTTGACAAATGAATATTAGTCCATGAAGTCATTTAATGGTCAATTTTCTAAAATATGAGGATTTGAACTGAATATGTTTTGGTATATTTAGTGATGTCAGCACTGTAGGAAATTGTGATGGGTATTTTCCTTTTTATTGTAATTTTTCATGCACTAAACAAATAAATTGATTTATCAAAATATATGGGTGTTATGTTAAGGTTGGTGCTTGTGCCTCCACAGGTGCGAACCACAGCACCTGAGAAGTATAGAGTGAAGCCCAGCAGCAGCTGTTGTGAACCTGGAGCCTCTGTGGATATCGTGGTGTCCTTACATGGAGGTAGTGCACTTTAGATCTGCACTCTACTCCACTCACAGCAGATGTTTCTAAATGCTGAACCTCAGAATAATCAAATGGTCCAGTCTATTACCTTTTCCAAAGTGCCCGGCAGCCACTTTTCTTTGCTTGACATGCATATTTCAAGAGTGATAAAAGAATCATCTTCCCAAAACAGACAACTGACAGTGCTGCGTGAGTTAAAACATTTTGTGGCCTGTGAGCACTGAAACGTCAGTTGTAGGTTATGGTGTACTGTACATAGCTCAGAAGAATCAGCGTTACCTATTTCAGGATTGCTTTTTTTGTAGCTTTTACGTTGTGTTTTTTTCCTAATATGCTCTTGCCCAACTACCTTTTTTTAAACATAGCCCCACTGTTTCCGTCTACTTTCAAGGCTACTTTGGTTTGGTGTTTGAAATAGCACTTTTTTCTACATTTACTGTAACGTCTAACTCTTTCTGTTCATGTTTTCTTCATGTTATGGGATTGAAAGATGTGAAAAAATGTGGATATCTTTTGAGGATGTAAGATGTATAAACAAACATTTTATCCTAGTAGCATTATTTTAGCTGAGATTTTTGGTTTAACCTTGTTTTCCGGATGGTTTTGTGCAGGTTCTCAGGCGTCTCCACAGGACAGATTTTTGGTCATGGCTGCTGAGATGGACAATGTTGGACCACAAGAACTTGCACAGTTCTGGAAAGAAGTACCGAAAACCAAGGTCATGGAACACAGGTACACATCCGTGCTCCTTATTTAGCCATGTCTGCAAAACACACAACAGACTTTGTACAACAGTCTCTTGATCCTGTTGCTCTCATTACAGTTGGGACAGTGGACAGGACTTGTAGGCTGCATATTATCCTGATGTCATCCACTCATTAGATTGTGTCTTCCCCACAGATTGCGCTGTCATGTATTGGAGAGTGTGAAGTCAACAGTGAACTCTCTCAAAGAAAGCCCTGTGGAGACAGGAAGCAGCGGACAGCAGGAATTAAACACAGCGGTAAGTTCTGGTGGAGAGAAGCCTGAAATACTTTTGAGTGCATTTTTTTTAATGTTTCATCAGTTGTATTAAAACACATTATACTCAACATTTACTGAATGCGACAGGTGTTAGTTGTTTGTGTGATCTCTTAAAATTGAAATTTAAGCCACAAACAGAAATATAGAAACAATTATTTGCGCTTTGGTTGCCTGGTAACGTCTCAGTGAGGATAAGACTGGGAAGTCACTGCACACTGTCGTTAACAATTTGCAATATGGAGCTGTTGGTGGGCGTTCTTTGGAGTATATTTGGAGCCCCTAGTCCTCAAGCAAAGTTAATCTAGTGGTCTCCCTGATCCAGTTTCATACTTTCAGCTTAGACATTAATGTTAATTTTCTTATTTAAAGGCATCAGTATGCTCCAATCCAACAGCTTCTGAAACCTCCTCCACACTTGTCTAACATTGTCAAGGGGAGGCTGCAAACATTTCTGAAACTTTCTAAACGGGACCTACTTTTATGCAGGTGGCAAATCCACTCTACATCTGTAATGAATTAACGCATTTAGGGGTTTGAAGAACAAGTCAGTGAACCAGTTTTTATCCCACCAGCTTATGCGAATGATGGCCAGCCACATGCGCCTGGAGCAGAAGCTGAACACGTGTCTGTGGGTGCAGAAGGTTCTCATTGTGTTGGTGCTGGTTCTGGTGGTGCTGAACCTGCTGGGTCTCTACCTGATGATGGGTACTGCCCAGCGGCCATCTTGACCCTTTACCACCACACCCTCCGCCTGCATCTGTCCACCACAGGACACACAGACGGTTCCAACGGGGCCAAAGTCGACCACCTGAGGAACGGTCGTCCTCAGCTAGCAGATAAAACCACAGCAGACCATTGCCTCTCCTCTCTTCTCCCCTCCCCCGCTCCTCCCTACAGACTGTTGTCATTGAGAGGAAGAGTGCTGACTTTAGGGACATATGAGATGTTGTGGAGTTATTATACAGACAGATTGTACTTGTCCCTTTTCAGGCCCTTGAGAATTAACATAAGACACTTTTAACAACATGACTGTAAATCATTAATGTATTTTTTTAAACTGATCCTGAAAAAGTAAACCTGTATTTATTGCAAAGTATGCAAAATGTAGGAAAGATTAGCTATTTTTGTGATTACAAGGTGCAATTTTTTGTATTATATAATTCTACAGCATATAAAAAAATAAACTCTTTTTTTGTCAACGGATCACATTTTGTTGGACACTCTTTAATAAACCCTCATTAGTACAGAGGTGTCTTAATTGAAAACATTGCAGTGTATGACCTGACTAAACCTCTCCACTCTAAAACCAAGGAGCCACAGGAGATCTCTGTCTCCACTATCTCTTGTATTTGTTTTAATTACCCCGACACTGCAAACTAAAAATACCAAAGCAATTACTGCTGAGTACAAGGACATGGCACTTGCAGCTTATTGCAAAGCACTGATATCTATAACAAGATCCAGCTCAGAGCAATCAGGACATGAGTCTCCACGAACAAGGAATGATTACAATTTGGTTATTCGATGTGTGCGTGTATATAAGAGTTGTCTGGCATCAACATTTGCAGTTTGTTTTCAGTAGTTGCCGGCTGCTCACATTCAAGGGATGATTGGAATGATTCAAGCAATAACAAGTAAATTAATCCTGCCTTGATTATAAACACTAGATTGTTTTGGGGGATACACAATATGTTTATTCCCTGAAGATTGCATTGTGTCGTATGTTCTGTTTTAGTAGCAACTCTTCACTCCTTCTCCTCTTCCTTCCTAGCAATCGTAGATCTTCTTTTTCTAGCTGTTTTAAAGGGAATTGGATAGTTTTAAGTGAGCGTGTGCGCCGGATGTGAAACTTGCATTATGTGTTTCACTTTAACCCTCAGTGAGAAATGCATTAGCTATTTGGGTAGTAAGTGCCTATGTGCTCAAAAAAGGATGGGGGTTAATGGAGTGCTTGCCTCTAGAGAATCAAAGTAAAAGCTTTGGTATCACATATAGGTGGGTTGATTTTAAGTGCATCTTAGTGCCACGCAGTACCTGACTGAACCTGGGAAGTCATTCAGGATATACCCTGCACTGCACAAGAGCAAAACTGAACACCACTACCGGTAATGCCATGGTGACTGAAGTAGAAAATGATTTGAACGGTCACATGACAGTGACTCCCAGACAGACTCACCTTACCTGATTGTCCAGATGTCAGTAATTACAGGCAGTGGATTCCTGGCAGCTTCAGAAGTCAGAAGCTCCTCCGCAGTATTGATGTAACATTAAACGCCAGTAAAATCGAAATCCGGTTCAATGTGTGGCTGCCCCCGGGCGTTCATGCAAGGTTTGAGGGGACAATGATTTAGTTCAAGTGGCAAATTGGGACAAGGGGGAATCAATGGAAAGTTAATGAGTGCTGCATTTAACTAGACGGGGGTGGGTGAGTTGAGCAACTGTTGCTTTTGTCACCCTGTAGAAGATGATGAGGATGATGAGAATGATGAGGATGATGTTGATGATGTTCTCACACTGCCACATGATGCCCTTTTCATCATTCATCGTTAAATGACCTGTTGGAATTGAGGGTTGTAATAATAACTCGGTGGTGGAAGTGGAAGTATACAGCAATGTGAAAGCACTTCATTACAAGTAGCCTCGCATTCAAAATCTGGCCAAATCCTTAAAGTACAAAAGTATTATCAGTTGAATTTACTAACAGTGTTACAAGTAAAAGTACTCCTGGCCCCCTCCTTAGATTGTTAAAGTAGCCTAGAGATGCAACAATCTGAGAATATTGTTTTACTTGTGCAGCTGATTTTAGGTGGAGTGGTCTGTTTCAATTTCAAATAGGTTTATATATATGTTCAGATAGTTTAGTCCAGGTTTTACCAGTCGAGGGTCGGGCAGCTTGAAAAGGTTCACAAAATAAATCTGAGGGATTGTGTTATGATATAAGGATTATTGGAGTAAAGCATTTTTTATTTGTTTTTAATTTCAGAACATTCTTTTTTTTGCCGTTTTGTGTAATGATGGATAATTAGACCTCTTGCTTATTTAAATAAAACCATTTGAAATGTTCTTTAGAAGAACTGCTGACAATTTAGCATGACATTTGAAACAGGACAAATGGCCCAAGATACACACTGTTTTTTTTTATAAAGCCTCTCAAGCTAAAAAGGGTTGGCAACCACCAGTTTAATCTTTAGCAATGTGTTGTTTTTAGAAGTACATCATGTTTTTTTAATGTAAAATATTAAGGCAAGGTTCACAATTTTTCAAGTCTCTCTTAAAACAACAGTCCGGTGCTCAAGTGAACGTTGAAACAGGTTTTGCTGGTCTTAGTCCTTTCAGATGAATGATTACAGCAAGAAAGGACATGCTTCAATGTACTGTATGTTGGAGAACCTGACTGTTGTTTTAACACTTGAAAAATTGTAAACCTGTTCTTCAATCTGCAATCAGATAAAAGCAGCAGAGTAAAAAGTACTTTTTTTCTTTTTTTATAAATGTAGTTAACACAGCATAAAACGTAAATAATCAGGTAAAGCCCAAGTACCTTAAAATTATACTTGAGTTACTTTTCACCACTGGTAACACAGTCAGTGGTGGTCAGACTGACTCATTGCTCATCATTGTGCAGTAATAGAAACATGTCCATAGCCAGTAAGTCCACACACTCTCCTTACTCGAGCTTCTCCATCCTCCTTGCCTTTCTATCTATCCTAAACCTGTTTTCTGCTTCCCCTCCCTGTGGGATGTGTTAGCCGCACTGATTGGCTGTATGCACAGACAAACCCAGAGAGGTCAGAGGCTAGTGAACCATTGAAGAGTAATTTTGTTTTTCAACATGGGGAAGCATGGTGACAGCTGACATGCTGCTCTAGGAGCTTTGGGAACATTACGAAAGATGCCCCACTCACACTCAATATTTATGGGGCTTGTGTGGACAAAACTATTGAGAAAATCAAGAAGAAGAGATGAATATGTTTTGCATTGCATGGTGCAGCTGGAGGCAGCGGATAAACAAATGATTAGCATAAAATCAGCCAGCACATCAGAAATACAAGATCTAGATTGGGGCTATGGAGAGAAGTGGTAACCTAAATCAAACATTGTATTCTCTGGTTTGACTCACAGGTTTCTATCTTCTGAATTAATGGGAATCAAAAATTGTGTAGATCAATGCTCTGTCTTGGCAGTGGTGCCCTCTCTCCTCAGGCTACAAACCTTCATTTCTCAGACAGGCACAAGGAGGCGCATTTATTACATGATATAAAACTGTCCTCGTGGCTTTTCTGAACTGAACGTGGGTTTAAGTAAAGATGAGCAGCATCTAACTAGGTTAAAACATTCATACTATTAATACTGTAACTTTTCTATATAATGTGTTTCATCTTTTATCCATGTTCAAGGTTCACATGTTTAGTTTTTTGCTTCCTCCTCATGTGTGTGTGTGTATAACATGAACCTTTTAGACTCTGGGAAACAGCTTTATATCTCAACACACCCTGTATACAACCACGGGCAGACAGATACATTTATAAATACATGTCTTTTTTCAAACATACTCTGCAGACAAAATACAATGACATAATATACAATGCATGTCTTGAGTATAATCATTTGCCTGGATCCACATGCTCAGAAATAGTTTAAGTAAAAATCCTAACAAGATATATGACTTTAGATCATTTCAAACAGAATCTTTTATTTGTATCATTTTTTCTTGAAGTATAAACATACAGTATGAGGGCTTCTTGACTCAGGGAGAAGCAACAGTTCGATAATATTTTTTTATAGAACTGAGTTAGTGAGTTTGTTATTGTTCACAAGTCTTATGTTTCCAGATTCTACCATCTATCTGTTGTTGAGAGCATACTTTTGTGTATGTGCAAATTACAAAAAGCATGTTGTGAAACCAGTATGATCCACTTCCATTCATGGACAGCAATACAATGCAATTATGTGCTTACTTGCCAATATCTTGGTTATGTTTTGGGTTTAGGCATTTTACTCATATGTGGTTTGCATTTGAATACCAACCATTTACTTGAAAACATATAAGGCACAATTGAAATGTGACTCATGCAGGCCATGGTGTGATATTGGACCCAAAAGCATCACATTTGTTATTACAATAGGTGTCAAGTTATTACATTTTTAACAATAAATTGCCACTGGTAAACTCAAAATATAATAACTAGGGAAAGTGCATAATGGAAAAACTAATAATAGGTAATTACATTATGCACAAAAAGTACTTACTTTACTTTCAATTAGTTTTTATTCAATTATTTTTGTTCATTATGTGCAGTTATTACATTATGAGTTTCTACAAGGCTTCAAGTTTCTACATCACACTTGTGTAAGCTGTATAATGGACCACAAAGATGGGTAACATCCAAACTAGTTTTATTATCACAAAATACAGGTGCATGTCTTCAATTCTTCAATTCAGTGAGCACAGAGAAACTTTCCCTCTTCAGTAGATGAATTCAAGTGTCAAACATCATTCTCCACAGTGGAGGTCAAACATCCATGCATCCAGTAACAAGAAGCAAAACACATAGCTGAATGGAAGAGAGCTTTTAGAAGATATAAAAAGAAACAGGTTTTCTCTAAGGATCAATAGCCATTTCCAGGTAGGAACAACATGGACCTGGCATGTAAAATATTTCATAAGAGACAAATATGTATCTACTGTGAATCCCAAGAGAAACATTTCAACACAACAGCACCAAAAAAAACCTCTTCCTGTCATAAATATTAAAAACTGCGACATATACAGAATGTAGATACTTGTGTAATATAAAAATATAGTTCCAGTGTATGAAACTCAAAATGAATTGGCATTTATTTGATTTTATAAGGGATTATAGTCTCGTTTTTGTGTTACTTTTGTGCATGTTTAATGTCAAAAATAATAATATAAAAACTCTAAACTGTAATCAACTGTAATCTGAACTGTAATCATAGAAATCTTGCTTTAAGACTTTTAGGTCTCCATATAAAAGTCAGTCAATCTTCAATCTTGAGTCAATCTTGAGAATCAGTGTGTTCACAGATGTTTGTCATAAATAAGAATTATTCATTATATTACCATTACACCCAAGAGCTATGAAGTCTTCTCTCTGCAAGATTATCCAAGCCCACCCCCTGTTGGCCTCAGGGTGAAATGCACTAAATCTGGCGTTGACAGTCATTTCAGTGCATTATATCTCATCTCAGGTCTGATTGGTAGAGAAGATACTTTTTCAATTTTGTGGGGAGGTGAAGGTCATGAATCCGGCCTAGTCTCTGCTTGCCCACAGTTTTCCTGATGAACAGCCGGCACAAGTGTATCAGAGGAGATATTCCTGGGTGGGGGCAGGGGGGAGGGTAGGGGGCATGAGCCATGACAGAAAGATGTTTTAATTATTACGTCTTACTGCACCAACTTAATTTCAAGGCCATGACAATCTTCACAGGTATAGCCTATTTGGTTATTTTGACGGCAATACCTCCAGCTTGTCTCAGCAGCCTCTCTGCCAGGCTGTTGGGAGGTGCGAGGTCCAGTGGCCGTTTGCTCTCCAGGTTCCTGAGGGAGTGATCCGCCCCGTGGTCAAGCAGGACAGACACCATCTCTGGGTTTGACAGACGGGCAGCAATGTGCAGGGGCGAGTCACCAGACACACTGCTGTTCACACTAGCACCTGAAGGAGAGCAGAGACTAATGAGGTATGATGTCCTCACAGGTGAAGAACATCTTTGACAGTTCAGGAAGAACTTTATCCTAACTTTAACTTTACAGAACAGAGCACTACTTATTCTTTTTACTGCTTACATACAATTTTGGGGGGCATTTCTTGGTTGGACTACACTTACTGGGGTTATGAATATTAAAATCGTGAGTTGAAGTAAAATAACCCATGAATTGTACACTGGCAGAACCCCATGGGAAACAAAAATTGACTCGAATTTACTCGAGGACTGTATGGCCTATGAGTAAAAATTGTCAGGTACTTTATTTGACTATTTTCATATGGTGATCCTTATACTTTATATTATATTACATTTCAGAGGCAGAGTTTGCAATTTATTTCACTTTTTTTTACATTTACCCAGCAGATACATTCACATACAAGACATGTGCTTTGCTTATAAGATACATACTGCATCAACAATAGTGCACAGTCCATAATGACTATTTATAAATAAATGAAAGGTTTTTTTTGCTTGCTGTAGTCATATCTCCTGCTCATACTGGCCACTAAAATATTTTGATTTTGCTTTTTTCTCAGGTATATAGTTAATTTTGGGACATTTTGCAGAAACATTCAAAACATGTTTTAGTTATACTTGTTTTTAAAGAAGCAACCTACTATACTGTTAATATATTAGTATTTTTCTGTTAAAGAATTGTTGCAATTCTATTTTATTAATAAACTTTGAAAATTAATAATTACATATTGATCAAAAGTATATTGAGTCGGTATTTACCAACTAAAACAACACAGAATGTTTCTCAATGTTTTAAAATAATTTATACCAAACTGCACCGGGAGGGGAGTTGCAACCCTGTGGGCCTACCACCTACAGGGATAAAGACTGAGTTTGGGTGTGTTGCCAAACAGGCAGGGGCAGAGACCAGGATGTGCTGATCACAGACATCATAAACTGGTTCACTTCCCTGCAGGGGACGGAGCTGGAGTGCAGGAGGTGGAGTTGTACTGACTGGGCTGAGCTCTACACACAGCATTGTTTCCAATACTGAACTCACCCAAGTGGTGCACTGATGTGGTAGCCATGGATTGGCCATAACAAGCACCATGTTCAAGCATAAGATTGTTCATAAGTGTACCTGGTACCAGGACACCTTAGGCCAAAGACAGATGACTTTATAGTTGTCTCATGTTTGGACACTTTGGGTAAAGAGAGGAGCAGAGTTGTTGCCACCTGGTGTTGAACTGACAGGGGAGGCTGCCTGACAGACCTGAGAGACCCAAATGAGTAGTGATGGTGGACTGGGAACGTCCTTGTAACCAATTCTAATCTCAAGGTGCAGCTGGGGAGTGGAGAGTGTCAGGTTTGGAGTCCTCAGGATTGCTTCTCTGATTTTTGAAGGATGAGTTCTGTTGCCTTCAACACACTGTGACCTCCAGGAGGCACTGGTACAGTTTGCAGAATCTGAAGGGGCTGGGATGAGAGTAACATCCAAATCTGACCATGGTGCTCAGATGGAAAAGGTCAACTGCTCCCTCTGGGTTGGGAGTGAGTTGCTGCCTCTAGTGAAGGAATTCAAGTATTTGGGTCTTGTTCACCAGTAGGTAAGATAGAGCATGAGGTTGACAGAGGCCAAAGCCAAAGCTCTCAATTTACCAGTCGGTCTACATCGCAACCCTCACCGATGACCACGAGCTTTAGGTAGTGACTGAATGAGATTGTGGATACAAGTGGCTGAAATGAGTTTCATCTGGAGATGGTCTTTCTACGCTAAGCCTTAGAGATAGGGTGAGAAGCACGGACATCCAGAGGGGGCTTGGAGTAGAACCGCTGCTCCTTTGCATCAAAAGCAGCCCGCTTTCAGCTTAATATTGGAATATATTTTTGCGAACAACAAGAACTGTGGATGTTCTGTCATTGTAACCAGAATGGATCTCTAAATGGCCAGTAGGAACAGGGGTAATGATTATCGCATGGAACAACAGTATGTTCATATCTGACTATTGTTTTAAGACAAACTTAAAGTATTGTGAACCTATTCCATCTTCAAATGAATTTATTTGACAGGTTAGAGGTAAAGTGACAAGCATTCTTACCAAGTCGAAGCAATTTCTTTATACTACTCAGATGCTGATTGGAGCAGGCAGCATGGAGAGGGGAGCCCGATTGGTCCACATATTGATCCACATCTGCACCATACTGAACAAGAGACTCAATGCACTCTGGATGACCTAGACAGAATTACAAGAATCATCACGATGAGAGGTAAGGTACTTGAAAGGTTGTGCTTTGAAAATATGCTTGTGCTTGGCATCACGGGGGAAGAATATGCAATCATTTTACTTTGTAGCTGACAAGAAACATTTTTATACATTGTTTATTTCAAAGAGCTTTTCTGACATTTTGGCACTCATCACTGTGGCACGCATTTTGTAGTGCCTGAATAAACTGGTTCAGCATAGATTATCGGTGCGTATGCAGAGGAATGTCACCTCTAACCTTTGGCTGCAGCCATGTGGATTGGGGAATTGAACTGGTTGGTCCCAAAGGGAGTCGCTCCATGTTGAAGGAGCAGCGATACACAGGTCATATGGCCCCGGGCACAAGCTTCTGACAGGGGGGATTGTCCATCCACCGTTGAAATGTTTACCTGACATAGAGAGAATGCATCAAAAAATACTCAATTCAAAGTCAGATGCAGGTGCAGGTGCAGATTTATGCTTGTTAATGTGTTATTGTGCATTCATTGATGGGTTTGCATGCCTGTTTGTATCCAGGTCTGGTTAATCTCTTACTAATATGCGCCAGCACAAAGTTAAATCCAGCAATAATTGATATGGTTGTCATCTAACTAGACTAGAGCATTATTTGGGAATTTCTGTCAAGTAAAGACACTAAACACACTGCTTAAATTTGGGATTTCTGTCATGTTTGTGAAAAGCCTAACCAGATGATTGCTTACTGACATTTGCCCCATTTTCCACCAGAAGCTTTGCACAAGCTACATGGCCCTGTATACATGCTCCATGGAGGGGAGAAACCTGGTCCAGTGTGCTCAGATTTACACATGTACCCTGTGAACAATACATAATGCATATAGATTCATTGAAATACATTAAAAACACATTAAGAGCTTTGCTACAAAATTAAAAATCTACAGCAAAATGAAATACGAGTTTGTTTATAAAGTATTTGCATCAAATATGCATTTTTCAGTTGGTAAAAGATTTTAAAATGCTTAACAACTGTAATCAAACCATTCATGCAGTATAAAATAACCCTTTAACCTAACCTTCAAAACCCCCACAAAGAGTTACCTGAGCGATAAGTCTCTGCAGAGCCAGGAAACGTCCATTAAATGCAGCATCATGAATCGGAGACCAGTCTGATTCACTATCTGAGTAGAAATTATAGGCAATAGTTATTCATAACTTAATCAGTATCATACATTTAAATGACATGAATATGCATTACAAGGACGTGATGAAACTTTCTGTGTGAAGCAGTAAATACACTCCAGCTGCAGTTTGAGCTCACGCTGCCAGCTGCTACTCACCACTCATCAAAGGGTTTGAGAAAAAAATAACAGATCCAGTTTGACATGCACTGTCCCGCAGTGTCTCTTTTTGTCCAGCAGACATATTTCACAGTGATGTTCCAAAAGCTGTTTTATGCCTCTTCAGTCTGCATTTGAGGCCGAACTGTGCACAAGTTATAGTCCTCATCTGTTTTCAGTGTATTGTTGGCAACACAAGTCTCAGTGCTGTGATGTCACTTCCTCTCCGGCAAAGGGTTTGCCATGCAGGAAGCAGGCTGGTTGAATGTAGTTGTTAGGTCTCAACCAATGAAGGTGCAGAAAGAGAGAGAGGGGGGAAGAAGGGCCTGTTGAGCAGGTCTGTGATGTGTGTGTAATATGACACTGCACATCCACACCCATCCTCTTCTGCTAGAGAGGATGTGGCTACAGTCAAGACACACTGGTGTAAGAACTTAGCAGTGCATTTAATTACATCTGTTTATATTTCTTTACATTGTTCCTGATTTAAGAGCAATATTTTTTTATATTGTGAAACTCTATTTTGGAGATTCTTCATTTGTATGTTGCCGGCCTTCATTTATATTCAGTCTGACACAATCACAATAAAAACAATTTTACTGTCCCCAGCAATGATTTGGACGTGGCTGTCATTGCAGGGATGTGAAATTTGAATATCTAGAAATGCACATTAAGTTATTAGCAGGTTTTCCATACTATAATTTTGCTTTATAGGTCTATTCCATGTCTGAGGGGGTCTAATGATACAAGAGACTGTACTGCTGTACAGATTGTAAAGCCCCTTGAGGTATTTTTGTGGTCTGTCATATATAGGTACAGTACATAAATAAAAATATACTTGTAATGACTATTTTTTTATTTGACAAACACATTCAAACAAAATGAATCAGTAAAACATATTTTCATTACAAGAACAAACAATCATCTCCAGTAATTAGGGTCTTAAGTCCTTTAATGACCAAATTATTCTTATTTTGTTTCCTTATTTGTAATTTATTTAAGATTAACACTGATTTTTTTATGTTGTGATGGTATCTGCATTTAGCACTGAAGAAGCATTAAAATATTAACATTCCCCAGATATTTATTTTTTCTGAAGCCAAATGTGCCCTGGATTAAACAGTCTTTTGTGGTTTGCTGTGTTTGGCCTTATATTCAGAATAACCAGAAAGTAGCTGGGTGGTCTTATGATTAGAAAGACCTTCCTTAAACTCTAAAAGCTTGGGTTCACGCACCCGTGTTAATAAGTTAATAAATATTAATAGTTGCTCGGCTTTGGTGTCCTTGTGTAATAAACTGAATCCCTCCCAGCTCTGGCAGCATGCTAATCTGATCTCCAGCCTCTTTTAAAGGACACAACCTAAAAAAACATTAAAAATTCCCTGCAGGGGTAATTTAAGTTTCGATGTAATGTCTTTATGATTCTAATTAAATACACTCATTTTGAGTTGGAGACAACAGCTGTGTTATGGGAAGATGTGTTTACAGAATCAGGCTAGTGGTAGAGCTTATGTGGACTACATTTACAATATCAGTTTGTGTAGTAGCTAAATCATTTCACACAGTGAGCTTTAGAAATGTACAGCACAAGTAATCAGATCAATTTATCAGATCTTGAGAGGCACGTTATATTTTGTCAGGGCCAGCAGAGGGCAGCAACAGAGAGCAGACAAAGACAGCAGAGAACAGCAAGTCAATATATAAACCACTGTGTTCTCTGGGGAGTTGTTAATCCCTGGCAGCAGGCTACAAACTTGCCATACAACTGACTTTGTGCCTTACTAGAGAAGGTGCATATGGATTAGAATGCCATTGTAGAAACTCAATGAATACCCTCTCTGTAGTACTGAATAATGAAAGTCCTTGATGCTTTGTTTTTCCAAATAAAACCGCTTCAATGTCCACTGGTTTCCTCAGATCTTGGTCCAAGCAGGCGGATCCAGCAGCTGCCATGAGCTCTGCTGTATCTGGATGTATTGGAGAGGAATTTATTGCAAGAGTAGGCTCTTAATTGTGGAGCTAACTTGTGTAAGCAAAGTGCACCAAATGTCATCTGTTTTGTCAGGAATCTAATTAATCACAGGGCTGAACCTAGTTTATTCTCGGGCTTCCCATCCCACTTCCCGACATTTCACTTTTTTCTCTTTGTGGCAGAACATTTTCATGGCTGACTTAGAAAATAGGTTCACAGTTTTGTTTTTTGTTTTTTAAATCTGTCTGAAAATAATGGTCGAGTGCCCAAATTAATACTGAAACACATTTGTTCTCGCTGTAATCATTCCTCTTGTTCATATGACCAGTAAGAGATCTCTTCATAATGCATTTCCAATCCAATGTAAGTACTGTAAGACAAAATGCACAATCCTCTTTGTGTTCATGTGCAAATTAATTCTTTAAGACTGTGAAGTGCTTTTATGTCAGTTCAATAGTCAAACATATCTGACTTTTACAGGATGTGAAGAAACTTTCTTTCATGCTGAAACACACAAGAAACACATTCCTACAAATAGCACACAATAGTTCACAAAAGGTCATCAAACAGCAGCATTCACCAGCCACCTTCTGCATGTAGCATGTGCCAAAATGATCAAGTGGCTGCAGAGTTTGACCCAGTTTCACCTGTAGAAGGCTCAGCATAATGTGGTGGCATCCCGGATTACCACCAGAGGCATTGAGGCTAATTGGATCATGAGTTCAGAAACTTAATTATATTAATAATGATGCACTACAGTAATGGCTGACTCCTCTGTACTGGACCTATCAGGTTGTAAAGATCAAATGTGCATCATGTGTGTCCAGGGCCTAATTAACCCACAAGTGGGCTCCTGTTGTTCCCCAACTTGGTCTAATTATTTAGTTTGTTGGTTCTACTAATCTACCAAAAATATAAACAGTATTAATAGTAGATTTTGGCAAAGGAATCTGCTACAAGACCTAAAGTTTACAAATACAGGAGTTGCTTTTCCATTTCCGTTTATATGAATCAATAAATCAGATTTGGCAAAAAAGTGATCCCATGCCTTTGAGGCCCCTGAAAGTCTAGGCCACTGGGGTAATTGGTCACTAATGCCCAGTTGGTAATCCAGCTTTGGATGTCTGAAATACTTCATCTACTATGGTGTTGCCATGATAAAATACAAAATACAATGTTTACAAACTCCCACTATATTATATATTGATTATATATCTTAATATTTCATGATTTGTGAATGTGGAGGTTACTGTCTTCCATCTGAGGTTCTTATATTGACTTCTATTGACTTTTCTCCCAGGAGGAAAATGAAGTGTATCTAATCATCCTATTATCCTTTTTAAGGGCATCTTCATCAGAGATACTGCACAGACCAAGTTCAGTCAATTATTGGTCATTAATCAGCTAATTAAAATACACAGTACCCTTACCCTAACCCTGAGCTCACACAATTTAAGACCTACATCACACTCCATCACATAACAGCCTATTGTCGGTTTTTTTTTTTTTTTTTTTTTTTTGTATTGTGGCAAAGCTACAACTGCGGGGATTAAATAGAAGCACATGATGATTCAACCCCGTGATTTCTCAGAGAGTTGGGTCATGGATTCAGTCATTTCCTTTTTCTTTTCTTTTTCTTCTTTCTCCTGACACCGTAGCCCACTTCTCTCCCTCTCTCTCTGTCTGTCTGTCTGTCTCTTTCTCCCTCTCTCTCTCTCTCTCTCTCTCGCTCTCTCTCTCCGGTCCGTGATGGCCTCCCCTAGGCTGGAGACTTTCTGTTGCCCGAACCGAGACGCAGCTACGGAGTTTGTGGTCACCTTCCAGCCTGTCTTGTTCGGGGCTTTGACTGTCGGCAGCGCGTCCCTCAGCCTCATACTCTCTATTCTACAACTGCTGCCAAAACGCAAAGGATACAGAAGACTTGGGCAATATCCTGTGCCAAGGCCTGCGTCCTCATCACGAATATTGTTCATCATCAGCATTTGTGACATACTAGGATGTACAGGTAATGAGCCAAATGCTGCTGTAGGCCTGTTTTTGTTTAGTTATTACAGAGGGGGGAAAAAAAGAAGAAAAAGGACGGGTCGTATTTCTGGATCCAATTACGCACGCAAATATTTTGTCTTTAACCCTTTTATTGCTCTACATTTGCCTATGTTGCCAGCCTCATTCAAACTCAGAGATAACATTTGAAACGTTTTTACACAGCTATGAAAATGCAAATATATATGTAGAAAGAAAGAAGGAAAGAAATAACTAATAATATAGATTGATCTTATATGAGCCACATGTCACCCTGTTTCAGTTGGAAACTCCATAACAAACTGGCAATTCAGGCCAAATAGATGTATTTTACACCTTTTAGTTACATTCATACAGCTTCTGTCTTTTTGCAACACTAAATGAATGAATCATGGGCCTCTCAGTAATGAAAGGACTCAATCAAGAACTTTTCTGATGGCTTATGTTGATTTGGGAGGTGATCATGACTGTGATTTGAATGCAGCAACAGCCTCCAAAACAAACTAATATTTAATAGTAATATTTATTTTAACTCTGTTTATGACATAAAAGGCTGTTAATCATTTTCAGACTGCTGCATGACATCAGAACTGTTCATTCATCACTTTGTTTCAGCGCTTGGTGAAAGGGAAGCCAAATGAAGTCATGGATTTGTGTGTACTTAAAGTACCCTGTGAGATTTATCCAGCACTGCAGACTAACAGCTTGAAGTACGCCCGTGACACAGTTTAAAACAAAAATAACATAACAGCATGTAGTCTGCATCGCATAATGATTCTGGGAGAGCTCCCGGATTTTCCATTCCATGGGAGTCTCATGTCGGAAATGGAAACCCCCTCCCCCTTATAAAACACACCTGGAGGCAGTTCATATTTCCATGATGTAAAGCTGCAATTAAAAGGACTCATGGCTGAACACAGTTAATCATACCAAAAGAGCTTGATGTGTTCTAAATGTTAATTAAGACCAGTCCTCTTTTGTGTTTATGTTCCTCTCTTCTTCCTGGCAAAGCAGGAATTGTCTCATTTGCAGATACAATTAGAAACCATGTGGTCCTTTTCCCTCCTCCAGGTATCATCGTAAGGTCATCTGTCTGGCTTGGCCTACCCAACATCATCGACCGCATCTCGGTGGCCAACAGCACTGTTGTCTGGCCAGAGGTCTTTTGCGTTGGAAGTGCAGTATGTATGATGCTCTTTGGCAAAGCCTCACCTTATTTAACCCTTCATGTGAACTGAACAAAGGCACCTGCTTTATTCCTGACAGATGACATGAAAATGACTATAGTGAAAGAACAAACACATCATTTTATTCATTATAAATCATGCATGATCCTGTAAAATCCAAATTTCATGGTAAACACATGCTTATTTGTGTTCATTCATGTGCACAGCATCAGTTACATCTTTTTAAAACTGTAAAGACACAGATTAACTTCGTAAACAAGGCATATACATGATTAATAATGCTTGATTATAACTGTGACCTATATAAATAGTATGTTACAGAGGTGCAGGTAACCATTATATATGTGTTACAGATGTGGATCCAGTTGTTTTTCAGCGCCTCTTTTTGGTGGACCTTTTGTTATGCCGTTGACGTCTTCCTGGTGGTGAAAACATCTGCAGGAATCAGGTGCTGTCATCCTCACCTCTCATCTACAGTCATTATCACCTCCCCTACGCACTGAGGCAATGGGACACTTACATTAAGCAGGATGTGTGAAACATCTTTCTCTCACTTTGCTTCACTGTCTAAAATAGATTTACCACCCTCATTTACTAAAGCTGGTTTGAATTTTGTACAGAAAACGTTTATACCAAGAGATGGAGATGTTTTTTATATAAGCTCCTTGTGTTTCAAAGGGCTGACAATAGGTTTCTCTCCACAGTCTGTGCTGTACATTAGTTTGACTTCACAGCAGAAAAATATGAACAGAAAAAAAAGAAAAAGAAAATCCCTGAGATACAGAGCTGCTGCAGCATTGTGAGCTGAGTCTCATGACTTGTTTCTTTCCCCCAACAGCACCATTATCCTCTACCACATGATTACATGGGGTCTGGCTGTGCTGCTGTGTGTTGAAGGAGTGGCCATGCTCTACTACCCATCCATCTCAGAGTAAGACACTTTGTTGTCCTTGAGACACCCCCCACGCCCAGTCTTGTCAGGAGATAAACAGAGTTCATAACCTTTTTGTGTCGCTGTCTTTTCTCCTGCTAGAGCCTGAGCTTATCAGGAAATATACAGGTCAACTTTCTAAAAATATGCAGATTTAACCATTTCTTTGTGTATACTTCCATAGAAAAGTGTTTGTGAAACTAGGCTGATGATTTTTGTCCCATTGTTGTTTGACACTGATAATAGAAAGAAGACTAAATGACTAAATGCTGATATTATTGCCTTTCCGTGCAGTTGTGAACAAGGCCTCCAGCACGCTATACCTCACTATGTCACCACATACGCACCAATGCTGCTGGTCCTGGTGGCCAACCCAGTCTTTTTTAGTAGGACAATATCTGCAGGTCAGTTTCTTGCTCTCAAAATACAAAATGTTTTCTAACAGACACAGATGGGCACGAATATGAATGACCTCTCTCTTCTTCCTCCTTTAGTGACATCTCTACTGAAAGGGCGGCAAGGAATCTACACAGAAAATGAGAGACGGCTTGCCAACGAGATTAAAATACGCTTCTTTAAAATAATGCTGGTGTTCTTTATTTGGTATGTTACCTCTCTTTAAGAAAGGGATCGACTTTAAGCATGCCCATGTGTTCCTCTTATCTACAAATCATGTTTTCTTTACATTTATGTTGACCATATTAGATTTTGTATGTTTGTATGGAGACATTTGCTTCCATTCATTTTCATACAGTGTGAAAATTTATTAACAGACACTTGAAATGTGCTACAGTTGTTCAATCCAGGTCATGAGGTCATCTTGCTGTGGGTCAGTCTTGAAGTAATGTGACTCAAAATGCAAACTCATGAAAAGTCAGAGGTCAAACTAATTAACTACCCTTATTTCCACAGCTGTTGATAATTAGAGTTGGACATCAGCTGCCTAATTGTGAAAAAGAATAATACATTTTGTCGTTAAAATAAGGACAGCTTCATCTAGAGAGACATGTTTAAAGACAGTTCTCTCTGTTTTAGCTGGGTGCCCAACATCATCAATGAGAGCCTCCTCTTCTACCTGGAGATGCAGGCGGACATCAATGACAACAGTTTCAGGAACATCAGGAATGCAGCCCTCATCACATGGTTTATAATGGTAGGTTACAATACATCGACACACTGCATTCAGAACATTTTTAAATGTCTTAACACCTTGTATTGTGTATTTTTTGCTCTTTCAGGGTATTCTGAATCCCATGCAGGCTTTCCTCAACACTCTGGCCTTTCATGGCTGGACAGGATTTGATGTTGACCTCAGCCTGCAGCGGAGGAGGGAGCTGGCCTGGGACTCGGTCTCTACCTCAGTGCCAAACACAGGAGGTCCCATAGGGGGAGCCACTCTGCTCTACCAGGGTCACGTCCAGGATGGCAAAAAGAGCATGATGGGTAATGGCCAGCAACATTCTGATGCCATCAGTGTTCTCTCAGAAGGTAATTGGTCTCGCAGTGCCACTAATGACTCACCGGTATATCAGGGCTGGTGAGGCTGACACATTTCCCTGATTCATGGTGTCTTCTGCTGCTATGGCTGGACTGTCTCTTCTCTCACTGTATATTTTCTTGTGGATGAAATCATTATGGCAAAATACTATCCACTGAGACATCTGATCCAACTGTCTTAAGTTCTACTTTAGAGAAGGTTTTTTTCTTTTCTTTTAAAGTTAAGATTTGGAGCAGGACAGAAGTTAACGCTCTCTGTGATGAATTTTTAAAAGTAAACTTTTTTTTCACCAGTGTTGCAGCTGACTCATAATGCATTTCATAATAAAGCACTTAGCAGGATGGAACACCATTCAGAATTGTCTGTTTTGATCTATGGTGTACCAGCTAGTGCAGTAGTGTGCAATTTCACTACAAGTTACACATACTTTTTATGATAATGAACAGAAATGACACATGCAGTGTTTCTATCATGCTTATGCTTCTTAATGCACTGTGGAAGGACATGCATGATAACTGTAACAACATCATGGATGCAAAAAGTGTTCAGGGTGCACTTACTGTGCTAAGTCATCACAAAGAGCTTTAAGTGTCATTACATGCTTAACATGATGTGGAATATAACAACAAAACTTCCTAGTTTATCAGGTACTTCCAGCTACATCCCTTGAAGCAGTCATATACACCTGTCAATATAACCTTCATGAAGATAAGATTTATTACATATCTTTTTTATTCTGTTAATAAACTGGCAACTGAGTGTATATTGAACACAGATGTGCATTTACTGGATAAAAATATAGAATGTTTACGCTCTCATTCTCGTAACACTGAGTGATTACAGGGTGTTTTCACACAAGATATTTTGACACATCACAGTAGGGAAAGCACAGGTGTAACAAATAAAATGGATGATGGCTGAATTCCAATGACACACTCTTTACTGGGAGGCTTGAATAAAAGATCCATCTTCAGTGTTATTAGTAACGCCTATGCTTTTCCTACTTTGCTCAATCAAAACCCTGCTGTGAAAACGGCCCTTTAAGACTCTATCAAATGTATTTTGGGATGATTTTGTAAAGCATTTTATATCATTTTCTACCATTTTGTGTTTGTGCATCACTTAGCTCATGTACATACTTTATTTAATGTTGTGTGTCAACATTCAGTGTCTCTGAAATGACAAGTCCTTAGAAATAAAGTTAATATTTAAAAGGATTTTGTTTTTCATTCATTTATACAGCCTTCAGTCTGTTTCCACAGTCAACTACATCTACAGCCCAACTGTGAATTGCAGTGCATTAATTCAGATTTCCCAAAATACATTTGTGAATCAATGTGCTTGAATAGACGCACTTATGATCTGTTAAATCAGCTGTCATTTGCATTCAAAGAAACTGACTTCACCCAGTAATATACCCCTATTTTGTCTTGCTAGGTTCAGAGTCTAGTACAATTGAAATCCGCATTTCCAGCGAGCTACGAGACTTTGAGGATGTAGACGCTGATGGAGAATCCTTGGAGAACTCAGTGAGGCACTAGCTGGGGTCATCAACAACCCGCCTTGCTCTACTTTGCTGTGTGACATTGTTCTTTTAGTTACTTTTGTTTTAAGTTTGTTTCTTCTTAGCTCCTTTAATTGTCCTGTTGATATTTTCCCAGATATTAACTGGTTATGAAATTTCATTAGTTGGTGCAACAGAATGTGTCTGTAGGTAAAGTGTAGTCTTACATTGCAGTAACATCAGGTTACTGCACTGTCTCTTGTAGCAGTCATCAACAGAACAATCATGACATTTTCTTATTAATAACTGAGAGGTTGACCTTTAAAAGTGCCTTAAGTGCTTAATGAAACATTTCTCCTGGCGAATTCTCCGCTCTGGTGATATATGCACTCTTAGTGTTAAGCTCCTAAGGTACAACAGAATAGAATAAGCTAATTAGTGTACTTTTTTGGGGGGTAGTTACTGTATTTCCAGCTGTCCGTCTTGTATTTTTGCACACTTCTTATTTTATACTATTAAATATCAAAAATATTTCTTAAGGTTCTGTTGGTGATACTTTCTTTGTATCTTATGAGTAGCTGCATAGGACCCTTCTGTTATTACCCTAAACAACACTTCCAATTCAAAATAATGCAAAAAAGACAAATCAAAACACATGCTCCATCTTTTCTGATATCAAAATAGAGTGATTTATTTGAGACACTGAATGACTTGAACATTTTGTATTGGAAACAGGTGACCACACCCTGGATCAGGATGTGAGAGATTGTAGCTGTCACAGCGCTTATTCCATTACTGAGCTCCTTAGCACGCCAACAATGGCCACCAACCCACAGCCCAATTCTCAGTCTGACACAGACAATAATGACTCTGAAAAAGTCAGAAAATGAACCACCCATTAACATCCAATTGTGACATTTTTAAAAATAAAAAATAATAAAAATGTTGGCCCTTCACTTTCAGCAAATTTGCCGAACCCACCATAACAAAAAGTGCACTTTGCATTGCTCTAGCAGAAATTTACTGAAAGGGAGAGAGACCAGAAAAATAACAGTAGGTCAAAACCTAGTGTATGGCTGGACCATGTAAGAGATGCTAGAGGGCTTTATCAATGGTAAAGACGGATACAGGAAGTGGCGACACTTGGCCGAGACAACTGATGAAGTTAATTTCATCACTCAATCAACCGATGGTGTAACTTTATCACTCAGTCAGTGAGTCAGAGACTTTGTGTTTATAAGGCTGACCCGCTGCAGTCCAGCCAAAAAAGGCAAATCAAAGTGGGGACATGTTAGTTTGAAGATTGTTTTTTACATTAGATCCCAATAAGCAGAAACAGACAGACATACTGCACACTGTCGAAGCTTGGCTCACAACACAGGCATTTCAAATCTGATAAGCTGGTAGCATAAGATGGGCTCTGAATTTTCAGCAGGCTGATCAGAGGCAAAGTGCCACAGAAAAACCATGGTAATGCCAAACAAACTAGTTGTTTTCCCTACTCGGGTCTGCATGATGCTCTCACAGGCATGATTTTGTTGAGTCTGTGATGTCCTGTTCCACGTACAACAGAAACTTAAAGCAGAAAACCGAGCAGGAGACTGTGATGACTGTTTCTGCTGAGGCTGTTAGACCAGTTAATTCCCTGAATGCAGGTAATGAGGTGCACATTTCTTCCGTGGCTTTCAGTGATCAATGACGGAGAGCAAACTTGCTGTCTCAAAGCCATTTGTGACTTGCTGGGAAAAAAAAACAACTTGATGCAGATATGATTGGCCGAGTTGAGAAAGACTGTATTAAAAAGACGCAGATGAGACATGCACTTCATTTAAAAAGAGGTCTCGTCTGGGATTATCAGCAAAGATGTGACAGCTCTAGCCATTAATGAGCCCCTACATGACGGCAATAAAGTGTACTGTATATAAACATATATACACAGTATATAAGTCTGTGTATTAATCTAATTTACATATCTTTACATTCTTTTAAATTTACATCCAAAAAAGGGAGAAAATTCTCTTTGTAAACCACACTTCACATCTTGTCCACAAAATGACTTTCTAATCTTAAGTGAATTGAGCAGGTCATTTTAGGAGGTTAGGACTATTTCTTGGCAGGATTTCCTTCTGTTGACCTGATGTTAAATGTGAGCTAAGAACTGCCTTGCAGCAGCACATTCAATTTGAACTTTCAAGAGTCCATCTATGGAAAAGAAAGACACAAAAAAAGTAAGAAGTACTCTTGAAACAAACTATTCTCCACTGAGGAGAGGTTCAGCACTCTATCAGCAGACAACACCAGTGTTTCAGTATTGATGTTACTTTTATCACGTGTCCAGTTAGTTCACTTGGACATTAAGTAACATTTGCTCAGAGGGATTGTAAAACCACAACCATTTCTTTCACAATTTGTTGCCTTTCACAGCCAAACATGCACGTCTCAGTAACACTTTTCTTTTTTTTTATAAAACTCATCTTTGTGTTTCCATCCTTACAACCTGATAACACCTGGACCAGTAGCCCAGAGGGATCACAGCACTTCCTCATTAGAAACCTTGTAATACATGGATGAACCGAGGGAGTTGGATTTTGTCCAGTCTTGGGGATCTCTTAGCGGTTTCCTTTATGTCTCAAACGGGCGCATCCTAAAACACACATCAACAAACTATAAGGTGCACTGATTTCAGTTGGTGTTGGCTCCTCAGAAGCTACTCCTGTCAGTGCCCATGACCAAGGCACTGGAGTTGGTCCCCGGGCGCTGCACTGCGGCTGCCCACTGCTCCTAGTGTGTGTGTACAGGATGGGTCAAATGCAGAGGATCAATTTCCCCACGGGGATCAATAAAGTACTTCTTCTTCTTCTTGTCATCTGGTTTTACTCCTGTGAAGGTTTTGTTTAGCTCCACTTCACAGCCCCTCTTGAGCAAAGAGTGTGTTAGCTGATGTCAGAAGAAGGCAATCTGCTGCACATTCCAGTATTCATCAAAGTCAAGTTGGCTATTTTCGGAGATCAAGAACGCATACCTGGAAGTTAAAGGATTAGGTAGTATTAATAATACAATTCAAGGAACATGACTGTATTTTACTGGCTGTTCTCTAAGTAGTCATGAGATATTTCAGACAGTTTCACTTGCTGCACATGTAAATATTTAATAACCACTTAGTCATCACAATGATAATGGCTTACCGAGCCGTCTGACGCACTGGCACCAACTTTGTCACCGGTGCTGTTCCAGCACACCTCGAAAATACCACCGGTACCCCTGTAGCTGTGCACCAAGGCTCCAGTCTGAAAGAAAGAGCAGCACAAACAAATGAATGAATGTCCAATTCCATCAAGATTTAACAACCACAATAGGTTTTTTTTGCAGAGATGCTCACCGTGGTGTTCCAGATATGGACACACTTATCAAACGAGCCACTAGCCAGGTGCTTTCCGTCAGGGCTGAAGGCCACACTGTAGACAGGTTCCTGGTGCTTTGTCAGTGTGTGAATACAAACCCCCCGTTCAACATCCCACAGTCGCACAGTTGAATCAAAAGATGCACTGTGGTTGAGGAGAAGACAAAGAACCCAAAAATCAGACATGAGAGCAGCACTTCAGATTTCCTATCTTCATTGTCAAAAATGTTTGTATAATAAAAATCAATCCTTTTAGGAAAGTCTTTGTCAAAGTCATACAAATGATAAAAAGCTAGCTACAGATCGTTATCGTAATTAGTATTTTTGTTTTTGTCAGAATTACAGTAAAAGAAACCTTGAAGAATGTTTGCAAAAGAACAATTGGAACTTCATAAAGTCAGCAAGTTAAACTCTAATGAAAAACATAATCTTTAATCAGTGCTTCTTCAAGGGAAAAAAACATGAAGTCACAATTGACATGTGCAATTAAGAAAATGTGTGAGTTGTGGGAATCAATGACTCTAAAACAAGACAATGCTCAAAACAAGTGATGATGAAAAGAATGGCTGATTTCACTTTCCCATATGCACATGTAGACACGTTCACCACCCATTAGTGGTTGGTCTCTATGATAGTGAATGCAGGTTATGTGTGACTGATTTCCCACCTGGCAAGCATGATGTTGGAGTTGGGGTTGCTCGTGCCGGGGCCTGTGGGGCTCCACTTGATAGTGTAGATCTCTTTACTATGAGCCTGGAGATCGTGGACACAGGACTCCTGCTTCATACTCCAAATCTGTACAAGAAAGTGGCAGCAATCAAACCTAATATAAATCAACACTCAGGTTGGCTTTAATATCTGAAACTGAAGACAAATCTTACCTTTAATGTCATGTCATCTGAGCAGGAAGCAAGCAGCATACCTGATGGATCCCATTTAATGGCATTAACTTCATTCTGCAGAACACAACACTTGTTAGTATCCAGGGAGTGGGACAGTATGGTGTGAAATGTGGTCAGAAAGTGGAGAGAGCTAAGTGGAAAAACATGCTTACCGTATGGCCCTGAAAGGTCTTGAGGGGTCGGTCACTGCCGAGGCGACATACGTGGATGCACATGTCTGTGCTGCAGGAGGCAAAGGTGGTGTTGTTCTGCCAGTCGACATCCAGTGCTGGAGCTGTGGGATATTTGAATTCACAGGTCCACATTTCATTATATGTTGGGTGCACAGTGCAAACTACAACCACACGTGAGCAGGAAAACATTTTGCATTTGGATTTATTAATCACAAAGATATGCTTTTATTGTTCTGTGACCATAATGTTCTCAATTTACCTGAGTGAAAAGGGAACTGCTGCTTGGCTTCTCCTGTGTGTGCATCCCAAATGATCGTAGTCTGGAAAATAAAATTGAGCATCTCAAAACAGCTGTGCCACATTTCTATGCAAATCATTCATCTATCATATTACAGACTGAAGTCACAAGCCAACCTGGTATTTTCAATTTGGATTTTTGTGTACAGATTAAAATTACATTGTTTTATTATTTCAAAAAACTTTCCATAAAATGATAAGCAAAAGACGTGTATGAGATGGATACTTCCATGCTTTAAGATTTAAGAACATCATTAGCCCCTCCTCTCACAAGATACTAAATTAGTCCTTCTCCCAGGGAGCATTCCCAAGTGCCTGGAAAACAGCTATCATTACACCGATTCTAAAATCTGGTAGCCCTCTCTCTACCTGCATTATATAGACTAATCAGTATCTTACCAGTAGTATCAAAGATAGCATAGAAATGGGTTGCAGAACAACTGACTTTACCCCTGAACAACACCTTTTCCATACATCCAATGCAGTTTGGATTTAGAGCCAAACACTCTACCGAGACAGCCAGCTGCTTCTTTATAGAGAAAATTAAAGCATTACTGGATAAGGGTGGTGTTGTTTGGGCTGTGTTTGTAGATCTTAGGAAAGCCTTTGACACTGTAAATCATGGTGTTCTCCTGTCTAAGTTATCTTCTTTTAATTTCTCATCAGTTGCCCTTAGTTGGATAGAGTCTTACCTCTCCAACCAATGGCAAATTGTTAGAGTTAATAATCATCTACTGCTCTCAGTTTTTCCACTGGTGTCCCACAAGGATCCATATTGGGCCCACTCCTATTTAGCCTATATGTAAATGATCTGCCATCTGTTTGCCCTGAGATAGAGACTGTAATGTACGCTGATGACACTGTAATATAGGTACACAGCAATACAAAAAGTCAGGTTGCTTCCATCTTAACTAATGCAATGACTTATATTACTAAATGGTTAAACCATTGTCGTCTACAACTAAATGTGTCAAAAGCCACAAGCATGTATTTTACTAAGAAAGCCAGTAATACTGTTGAGCCACACATACTTGTACTTGGACAAAGACTAGAAATTGTTAAAGAGGTCAAATGCCTTGGGATCATGATAGATTCTTATCTTTCTTTTAAAACTCAGATTAAGAAGGTCTGCAACAGTGTAAAGTACAACCTTAGGAATTGGTTGTACTTTACCTGCCTGCCATGACTTTCATACATTAGGAATTGTATGTCAACTGAGGCAGCTACAGTGTACACGAATGCCATGATTATATCACACCTAACTTACTGTTAACAAGTTGCTCAACCTTTAGACCACTGGAATCATTAACAAACCATGAAAACCCTCGACAAGAAACCTAATAGCTTTCACCACTGCAACATACTGGAAAAATATCATCTTTTGAGCTGGGGAAAACCTTATAAAATACGCAAACATATGCCTCATTTACAAAATAATTCATGGTCTGGCTCCTCCTCCATTCAGTAGCTTTGTTAGGCCTCGAGTAAATCCAAATCAGATCACAAGAGGAAACTGCATTATCACACTTCAAAAATCTGCTTTTAGTCAATCTGCCTTCTCAATCAAAGCAGCACATGATTGGAACGCTGTACCAGTCCACATCAGGGATATTACCACTTATAGGTCTTTTTCTAGACAATTAAGAACATGGCTCATAAGTCTACAAATCTGTCAGCACTAATCTGGATAAACCCATCACAAAAATGACCTGTTACTAAAACTGCTGCCTTATTGCTCATATGTTTTACCTGTGTTTACTTGTTCCTGCTATTCTGTCTTTGAGTATGCTGTTAAAATGTCTTGTTGCCCAACCTGTTTTATTTTTTATCATGTTTCTTGCACTTGTTTTTCTTATGTCTATCCCTGTTGTGTTACTGTTGTCCTTCTTCTTGTTTGATTGTTGCTCATATGTGTTTGCTTATGTCCATTTTGGCTCACATTAGTTCTTGCTTATGTCTGCTCCTGTAACTGCTCTGTAACTGTTTGTTTGTCGCTTTGGTCAGTTGTAGTTTGCTTTGCCTTTACTGTGTGCTGCTTATGTTACTCTCTGTGTTATACTTATTGTAACTCACTTGTCTTATGTTTTAAATTTTTTTCTTGATTTTAGGCTGCCAACTCACACTTGGCCAAGGACAACAGATGACAACTAGCCTTTGGGCTAATTCTGGCATATTTACAGATATGTTTATTAATATGCACTGTCTCTGACAAATAAACTAATAAAATAAAATCTGAAACTACTGTATGTATTGCACAAAAAAATTAAGAAATTCATAATGCTGATTTTTGTTTCACTTGGGTGAAACAAAATATTGGTAACAAGCTATAATAATGCTATGATGTCTTGTATGAAAATGAAAGTAAATAAGTAAGTAAAAGGCCTTATTACTGTCAAAGAAGAAAAAGATGAAGATGATATTATTGAAAGACACAAATCCATGCTTGAGCTCTCGTGAAGTACCTTATCTACACCAGCACTGAGAATGAAGTTCCCCTTCTTGTTCCACTTGAGTGCAAATATGGGCCCTTTGTGCTGCCCCAAGGTGCTTGCCAGATTTCCTGATGGATAAGAGCCATATCCATTTCTTTTAGAAAAGATCTTTCAAAAAAATGACAATATCAATATAACAATGTAATCAATAACAATTGCATAAAACTAATGACAGACACAACACTGTGTTACAATAGGGAAGGACGTACCATCCTTTGTCCATATCCTGGCAAATCCATCATATGAGCCCGTTGCTAAGAGCGTCCCATCGCTCTGTTGGATGAAAAGACAGAATAGTTACTTAACTGTCCTCAGCTGCACAGTCTATTTATCACATGGCGAAAGTAGAAAATCATAGATGAGGATAGATGATTTGAAACATACATTCCAGTCTAGTGAGGTGACATCTTTGTTGCTGGGGACATCCTGGCCACCTTCTCGGATACAGTGGCGCAGCACCAGCTGGGTGGAGTTGGAGTTATTTTTCTCGTTGAGGTTCCAGATTCTGGCTGTGGAGTCCCCCGAGCTGAACAAAATAGCAATGCAGCAAGAGGGGAGTGGGGGGAGGGTGGGGTTGTCACAAGATTGTTGGAATATAAGCAGTCTTATGAAATCTATCTTACAAAATATAGGCTGAAGTGTGCATACATTACAGCATGACTCATCCCACAAGATCTGTTTGAGCACTGACAGAGACTCACCCTGAAGCCAGCAGATCGCTGACAGAGTTCCAGGCACAGATGAACACTTCAGACTCGTGGCCTCGGAGCACTGTGGCTTTACTGGCTGGTATCTCCACATCCACATCCATCTCCATGGGCTCACAGTGGTTATCTGAGGAGAGCCGGTGTGCACACACAGATGGTCAGATACACACAGACACACACATACATATGCACAAAGCCCACATGTAAACACACCTATACACACATTTTCCAAGCAAGCTGTAGGGTAGTACAAGTATACTGATGATAACTGTATCTCTATTGAACATGTATTGTTGTCAAATGATGTGAAGCTTTAATAACAACAGAAAATCAATACTGTTTGTGAGCATGTATATGCCAGTGCTATTTTTATCCCTCTCAGTCTGAAAATATTGATCCATTTGAACAGCACATAATGTTTATAATATAAGATTTGGTTAGAAGAATAAGGGGAATCTCAAAATTTCTACAATTTAAAAGCTTTCCAGTATCCTCAGACTATGAAACCTTACTCACAACTAACCCTCCTGCTGCCACCCATACCTTCTAATTAAATTCCTAAAGGGATGTGCTGACACATGAATGGCCACTCCAATCCTTTTCTAGTGATCCACCTGATCGACACTAAAGGAAGGAAGCTAAAGAGCAGCTCATGATTGCACATTCTGTGACGATCATATGGCTGTTTTTGTTTGTCTGTGTATAATTTGAACATGTTATCAGAAGTAGAAAAATGATGGTTTGGTAGAGGCAATGCAGCCTGTTTCCTTAACACATTACAAAGGCAAAACAGCACAAGGAGAGCAGCTCCTGCCTGCCATGACTTTCAATTCTCTATAGACCACTTATATGGAAAACAGTGCACTGTATGCCAAATCTTAGAAGAGTTTTTTTTTGTATTTTGCTGGACTACAATTTTTAACAACTCAAGTTTGTACAGTCTTCAAATTGTTCTTGATTATTATCTGATCACATAATTATTTTACAAGAATATCAGTTCCCACTGTGAGATAATGGGGATATCCACACATTAATCTTACTCATGTTGTGAGTGCCATTCTCCTCCCCCCCGTTGACAGTGGCTTCTCCGTTCTTTGGTGCATTGGACTGGTTTCCAGAGGTTGAAGCTGACATAGCACAGGCGGCCTGCTGTTGGGCTAATTTGTCGCGGAAGGCCTGCTGCCGCGTCTGCACCACATCTGGCATTACTGCGTCGATGAGCGACAGAGACTCAATTGGCCGACCGTCGAAGACTGTACCGTCCTGTCAGGGTAATTACCAAAACATTATGAGGAGGTGTGACTTTAATTTGCAACTTGTCTAGAGTCATGTTTCCCATTAATTATCAATCATAGAGGAGAAGAGTGTTTCCTAAAAGGGCAATCTTCTACAAACATTCTTCAAAGTTTCTCCTACTATGAGGATGACTGTAAATGTGAAAAGCATTTGCAGGGAACCTCATGTGTTGTCATAGAGATCAAAGTCTGCTTTTGCCTCATTAAGCAATAGAAAATATCTGTGGGAGTCAGTAACAGCAGGTCCCTGCCCTCACCTCATTGATGCTGATTTCTGCCTCCACATACTGAAGCCCTTTCTGCAGGATGGAGATGAGGGCTGCAGGGGGCACTAATGTTCCATTGATGTTAGACTGGCTGATGTGGCTCTCGATGCCAAAGGTGAATGCTGAGTGGGAGAAACCTGAAAACAAAAACACCATTCACATTCATTAATGGGAGACTACCAAGCAAAGGATGTGCACAAACATGGCAAACAATGTTCAAAGAACTTTCTTGTCTGATCCAAACAACACTAACAGTGATCATATACAGAAACCAAATAACACAAGTCTGACATTTTAGAGTACAATACACCATGCCAATGTCAATGTTGACCTCTTAGGATTACACATAGATTGTATTCTGCCAGAAGGCTTCACAGGCAGGCTCAATAAAGAGTCACAAAGCACAGCAGCAAGAATTTTAATAATTTATCCGCATCTTATGAAAGAGTAAATTACATGTTGATGTTTAAACATCAAGAAGAAAGGCAATAAGGCAATAACTTCACATTGACTGCTACATTTTCATCTACCATGAGGATAAACTCTGCTTGTGTAAGTAAGTAAGGCATAACACAGAAATGTAAGCTGAGTCTTTTGAAACAGTTTAGGCATGGTAATTGCATTTTCTAGATATGTTCAAATTAGATGTGCATAGTTAGCAAAACCAAAGCCTGTAATGCAAAAACAAACTCAAATATATTCAATTCATTTTTATCAATCCTAATTTATTCTAAATATAAAAACAGCATCCATGTGTTAAGTGGTTCTTTGTGAGACAAACCTGATTCTTGGAGGTATCTGTAGACCAAGAAGTTCACTTCGTCACTGGTAATACTCATTTTAGCCCAAAGAAACGGAGGAGGTCTGTTGGAAGGCTGGGCTCACTCCTAAAAGATAAAAATGGGAAGTATGATTAATAAATAGGCACAACTTCTGCACCTATCTTTGCCAAGTGATGCAATCATGTGCCAACGTACTTTAATTAAACACAAACACGGGATAACCCTGACCTGTAGCCTCTGTCAGTATACGTTCTCTCGTGTCTTGCCCGTTACTACATTAATCTTTCTCTTAACTGTATCAATGGCGGTGTCCCTTAACATGTGAATCCATGTCTAGCACTTGAATGTAAGTATTTCCAGACTCTTTTCTTCTCTAATGGAAGTGCCTACATCCATTTAGCCTTAACAGAGAAGTGAATGGTGCTTCTCATTAGTGACCCAGCTAACCATGTAGATGGAGAGAGCTCTGATAAAGCAGTAAAGAAATTAAATGTCAATCCACTCACAATCTAGTCATTTACAGCAGAAAGCAAGAGGCCAACTATTAATAGCAGCAAACCTCACCTTCCATTTTGAGATAATTCAACAAATAGGAGGTGTTTAAATGACTTTATGTTAACATTTCAATTGAGATCTCATTCTCAAAACTGAAGGGAGCTGAAGAAACAAAAGACAGTTCAGTTTTTGTCCTCGGGCTGATGAACACTGCCAGAGTATTGTAGAGTTTGTAATTTCCCAATGGCTCAATCTTTCCAGAGTAAGGTAAGATAATATAGAATACATACAGGAAGAAATTGAATGATCTATGAAGAAGGTTAAGGTGAGCAAAATGGAAATGAAACACTCAACAAAAGAACCAAACTGCAGTCTAAGAATGACTCATGACGTGTAACTACTTCCTACTTTCCAATCGGTAAATGAAAAAGGGACAAATATGTTGCTGTCACTCAGCACAATAAGGAATAAAAAGTAGGGTGCTATCAGGTATGAAGACTAAATGGCTGTCCAACTTTCACTGCCCAAGCCCACTCAAGTTGCCCTTGGTAGCATAGCAACAAGAGATGGAGGAAAATAGACAGAGAATAGTGTTGTCCCAATTACCAGTGGGCATACAGCCAGAGGGGTTGAACATGTTACTCAACATGAATTATTCACTCTTTCACCTTGGTATATTCTTTCAGATAGAGTCAACCTTTATTGTACGACAGCACACATGCTCCTGGTGTGTGGTGCAGCCATAATTTTTCCTACAGAATAAAAAAAGGTGCCATCAAGTTACCACTGGGGGTGAAAAAAACATCCTGCAACACCTGCATGAAGCACAGCAAAAGCTCTCAGTAATATTACTACACATACTGGTTTTATCTGTAGACTCTCATTATTATTTGCATCAACAAACAAATCACACACAAAAGGCAAAAACTTGTTACTCGCTTGCCTACCTCCGCTATTGTGCCCTGATTTGACCACTACCACTGCTCACTTTAGCTAATTAGTGTACATATGGGACTTGGGAGGACTAGCCACATCAAAGAAAAGGGGGCCATTGTTCCCAAGGCCACTACAACTACATACCAAACAACTGGAAACATAATTAACAGGCAGTCTGAAGGGGCTCAAGTCCCACTGGGGAAGGGTAGCAGCAATAATCCTTTTATCAGATGGGCCCATGATGCCACCATCCATTACTGAACTCCCTGGGCATCCAGGCCTCCTTTGACAAAACAATGTGCCTTCCAGGATAACAGACAAAATGCTAACCTCTGCAAAAGCTCTGACGTTTATCCATTCTGAAGTGATAAGTGGAGTCAAAGTCTGAAGATATGATTCCTCTGAATAAAGGGAGACACAAAGGGGGGAAAAAAACAACAGTTGCTTGGAAGGCAGCTGTTAATACAACAGAGATGTACCATGAAGAGTAGTGCACTATTCATCGTTGTGTTAATGCTGTGATATTATAATTTAACAAACAAAAAATGTTTAGGAAATTTAGAATCATGTTAGGTCAAATTATAATTTATACAACAACACTGAAGTCTTGATAAAAGGATTGTACTAGACTGTATTTGTTTTAGCCTGGTGTAACTTGGTTTTCCCAATTAACTGGCACCTGAGTGAAGCTATACATGTAATTTAGATGCAATTTTTTCAGTGGATTCAGTTGCTATGGCAATATGAATCATTTTGCACATTGTAAAAAGGAGAGAAATCCCACAGCCATTAACTGTATGTTTCAGCCAGATGAGCCCTCAACAACACAACCTGGAAATATGAGAGAGCAAAACAAGGTCTGTACACGGTCACCGCTGCGTGTATTTTAAGCAGAGAATGAAGGATGAGTTCACACTATGCTCAATGTTACACCTCTGCCCAAAGTTACAACCCTAACAGTAAAATGTGTCAATACACAATTCATTTGTATAGACTCCCAAGTCGCTGGGCTCCACAACAGTCCTGTTCTTCATCTTGTTTACAAGTCCAGTTTTCCATCCAATTCTGACTGAAATTCTTATAAACCTTTAAGCTAAAAATTCTTCCAAATTACACTTTAAGTTGATGTTCTCTCAGATATCACCATTTAATAGCCCAGAAAGCGTTGGAACGACTTATCCTCCATGGACATTTTTGTCCTTACGGTGATGCAATACAAAGACTAAAAAAATGAAGATTAAAAAACAAGTAAAAAGACTATATGGGAGTTGTTGGAGCGTTTCTAAGAGCTGATGGTAAGACCTCTGACACAACTCTCATGTATTTAGCAATCAATTCTTGACTTAGTTTCCTGTAGCTTGATGTTCTAATTTCCTGCCTGAATTACAGTGTATTACTTTTGAGTGACAATTATTTGAAAGCAAGTCACACCCAATACATCAATGCATGTAATGTCTACTCACATAAACACCTTTTCAAGAGTACAACCAATATGCATCTATAATGGAATTTACATAGATAAGACAGACAAATGGAAACCCTAATGAGGCCATGATGAGAACCCCTGCTTTGGTCATCAAGCTAATTAGGGGTAACTTAAAGACGTTTACTGCACTCTTACAGCAATTACTTGGCAGTGTAGAAGTACCGCACCCGTTTCCCTGGTTTTCACCCACACTTAGTGTACCTAAGTGCATTGTGGCCTAAAGCTGTGGTCAAAGCAAACGAATAACAAAAGGCCTTCACACTGTCTACACTGGGCATGATTCAGTTGTAGTTTTTGGGTATCTATCTCATGTGCGTCATGTATATCATAGGTTAAATTGCTACATAGTTCTGTGCGTGTTGGTCATACTGCTCGTCACTCACTGTGACCTAAGCTCAACGCAAGAAAAACAAAAAACGCTTCAGTTGCAGTTACTCACGTGACGCATGAGTCAAATAAAAGCTGTCTAGAAAGCTGTATTGATTCAAACTGAATCATATTCGTTTAATCAGATTTAAGTATTGTAAGTAATATTAAATTACATGTTGCATTCTTGGATAAGCTCCAACAAAATCAGTGAGTCTGTGGACGTACTGAAGAGCTTCATGGCAACAGCAGCTAATAATGTCATCCCAGAGTGACGGCTTGGTCATTTCTGAACCAGAATCCGTTGAGTGATGGACGCATGGATCATCTGCACTGCTTTGGGTGGGTATGCTGCTGCTTGCACTTGAGCACTGCCTGTCAGAGATGTGAAGGATATAAGATGGCTTCCTACACGCTGTGACACGTAGTCAAAGGTACAATTACAAAGTATTATAATTATTGCCAGTATGCCACCCTTGAGTTTCACAGCACACACTGAGAAATATAAGTACCGCAAATAAATCTTTGAATCTATATAGTAAAGGACAGAACTTGCTCACTACAAGTAATTTGAGTGTGGTTGTAACCATGGAGAATGGCTACCAGTTACTGTTCTGAGCTCACTGTGTAATACAAAGTTCAGTGAGTGAGTTCCTGGTAAAAATCTGACAGGCTAGTCACATACAGTATGAAAGTATTTCTTTGTTTTTATTTGAATAATTCAACACTGATTCGGTAGAGTCCAGGTCCAGTTTTCCCGTTACGCTATTTGCATTTTTAACCGTCATCACAGACACACTTCAGTGCTAATGAGGGCATTTTGAGCATGCACATTAATTAAAAATGTCCAAATGTATTAGATGATGACTGAAATGATTAATTCACACAACACTTTGCCAACATACAGAGACAATTTTGATATTTGGAGTTTGGATGAAAGGGAGGCAAGAAAATAAGATAATGTGTCAGTGTCAATAGCAATATATAAACATTATTATTAAGAAAGAACAGAGAGCATGCTGGTCAATTGACTTATTGTTCACTGTAAACTAGTTTGAAGACCTGATTTACATGTTTACATTAAATGGTTTTATAGATTAGAAATAATATATTTGATTGGAACAGTAAAGTGCAATAATTTTTAGGTGGGCATTTATTTTAAAACTGTAAGTTAGATTTCAGCTACCCTGCTTAAAATAAATTTACCACTGTGACTAATTATTTGAACAGCTCTACAAACAGGGCTTGTCATTTAAAATCATCCGTCCACCACGAAAATCAAACAAAAATGGGATCCAACAAAAACAAACAAACAAACAAACTAACATTTGAATGCAAAAATAATGGAGCAGTGAGAACTACATAACCAGCCTTTTCCTTGCACATGCAGGATTTGAAAAGAATGATGTCGAAAACCGGCATACCAGGGACCCCATTTTCTCTTGAACAGTCACCTCCTGACAGATGTGCAAACAAGACCTGGAAACAGCAGCCATTTTCTCTTGAACTGCTCTGCTGAGTAAAACCCGCCTTTGAAGCTTCTGGTAGGGCTGCAGTCTTGGGGGGGAGGGGGAGCGAGCGAGAAGAGAGAGCGAGAGAGCGAGAGAGCGAGAGAGAGAGAGAGAGAGAGAGAGAGAGAGAGAGAGAGAAAGGGGGAAGGGGGGGTATGAGAGGGGGATGGTTGCATGGGAGCAGGGTGATAAATAATGATCCTCACACAGGTAATAACAACCATTTATACATTATAGACCCTTTTTCACAGCAGACATTTTGACTTATCATAGCAGGAGAAGCACAGGTGGAACTGATAACGTTAACAATGTCTCACAGCTCCAAGAGTCATATGAGGAAGCCGTACCGGTGAACCATCGTGCACTACACCGGGGTCATGAATTTGGATTCACTGAAATGTGATTCAGCCCTCATTAATGTTATTAAATGCACCTGTGCCTTTCCTACACTGACATATCAAACTTCCGGCTGAGAAAAAGGTCTATTCTTCGCCTCTAAATCACTTAGCGACAGCCAATGTAGGTCGGCAAACTGGGGGTGGGGAGGGTGGGGGGTGTTAGCCTTCAGTCTCTCTGGGGGAAACACTTCTCCCACGCTTCCTATTGTGGCGAGTGGCAACACATTAAGGGAAACTTTGGTGTTTTTCAACCTGGACCCTATTTTTTGTGGCTAAGTGACTAATGGGTACAACAATTTTTTTAATGGGTCAAGTATTGAGCTAGAGAACTGCTGCCGCAAAATGTAATCTGATGGGGCAATTGTGTGCTATCAATGTACATCGACTGAAAGTGCTTGTTTTTACCACTGAAAGGCTCAGACTGTTATTACAAGTGTCTGACAACATTACGGAAACAACCATACAGAGAAATAAAACATTTTTCCTTACTTTTCACTTGAGGAGTTCTGGAAGAGTTTGTTGCGTGTTATCTAAAAGATTTTCAATGTCATAGCTGAATATGTAGCTGATTTCTCGCAGGATTTCAGAACAACACTGGTGAATGGTTATTCCCATAAAGTAGTCACACACTTATAATGTTGTCCCCGTTACTCACTTAGACACAGAAAGATGGGAAAATAGGGTCCAAGTTGAAAAATAAGTTAATTTCCCTTTAATAGCCCCTTTTATACAGAGATACCACAACATTGCCATAAAGACCCACTGTTATGCCGCCTTTGCGTTTTTACACCGAACCAAACAAAGCCAGCATGATGCTAACTGTGTGTGTGATTTTAGACAGCACACCGGTGTTACAGAATCAAAGGCATGATGTGTAACACAACAGTGTGTGTAGTCCCTCCAAGCCAGCTGTCAGTCCAGCAATGTTACTACCTCCTCTGCCAACTTATTGGAACAACTCTGTCCCCCATTCTGGGTTCATAACTTTTATACAGAAGAGCGAGCCAGAATCACAGCACAACACTCCTACTGCCTAGAGGAGGCTGTGTAAAAAGGTCTCATGTTTGCTCCGGTGGCCGAACGCGTGCCATAAGAGTCTGCAGGTTTCAAGACTCCACCCACTGATTAACACTCTTTTCAGTAGTGAGGAAGACTGGAGCTACCTGCTGAGGTGATCAGTTGGAAACCTGCAGCCTGTTGGCCACTTCTGAAACCATGAGCAGTTTACAATGAGAATGGTCGTCAGGGTAACATGTTAGTAGTGGAGAATCTTAGTGCTACTACAGACACTGATGCTTCAAGCATGCAGCAGTGTCTGAAGTGTATTTTTACATTTCAATAAATAACTGCACGGACAGAAACAGACAGTGAGGATCACTGAGCAGATTCATTATTGTCAAATAAAAATGACAACTCCCACTTACAATCGCACCATGATATTTTCTGTAGAAACTAAACGATA
The DNA here is from genome assembly GCF_027409825.1 of Scomber japonicus. Taxonomy (NCBI): domain Eukaryota; kingdom Metazoa; phylum Chordata; class Actinopteri; order Scombriformes; family Scombridae; genus Scomber; species Scomber japonicus. Next base: position 19,210,579 of record NC_070588.1, read on the forward strand.
TCAGCAGCCCACCATTGTTCAAAGAAGAGGACTCAACTGTTCTTCCTGTGAATGTGGACTATAATGGCGCTTTTCCACTATACAGTTCTAGCACTACTCAACTCAACTCGTTTTGTTTTGCGTTCCCACTAGGGATAGTACCTGGTACCTGGTACTTTTTTAGTACCTGTTCTGCCGAGGTTCCAAGCGAGCCGAGCCGATACTAAATGTGACGTCAACAGACTGCCAGCCACTGATTGGTCAGAGTCTTCACTGGAAGAGTCATGAGCCCTCCTACACAAGAATCAAACCCAGCATTTTAAATACCGGCAACAGTGTTACAGCAGTTAGGCTCAGTTTTCTTGCTTTGTGTGTGACAAAAAGCCACATACAGCAGCAAGTACACATCGCCTCCATGTCCTCCGTTGTTTATGTGTTTGTGTCACATATAAAACGAAGTCACTGCAGTTTCCCGCAGCCGTGCTATGACGACCCCGCCCACGTTGAGTAGGTACCTACAGTAATGGAAAAGGGTGTTCCTGGTACCAAACCAAGTCGAGTCGAGTAGTGCTAGAACTGTATAGTGGAAAAGCACCATAAGACACACATATAAAAGGCCACCTACAGCAGCTACTGATGAGCAGGATGTATGAGTAACAACTACTGACAACAACGACTTATACAGATATCGTAATCACCGACAAGGACAAAATTATTTAGCGTGTTTTCCACTATTCAAAGTTAAGACTACACCTGAAACTTCAGCCTTCAAACTAAAATGAGCAGCATGTCCACACAAACATTTTTACATTCTTTTCAAAACCTCTTTTTGGTTTTGGTTTAGTCGCCTCAACATGAAACACAATCATCAATGTGGCAGCTTTGGACAAATTTATGAGTTGATTTTATTATGATTATATATGTAATTTTGTCAGAGACATTTTATAATTTAAGTAGGTCTTTTTGCATATGCCATTAATTCTTTACTATGCCAGCTATTGTTAAGAATGTATCATGGAGGATCAATTCCATTATTGATCAGCTACATATAAAGACAGCTTTGACAGTAAACAGGTTATCGCAGGACATGTAAACACTTGGATTTCTTGCCTCAATCTGGTTTCTTTGAATAACCTGGTTTATGTGTAAATGTAAGCACACAATGAACCAGTTGCCGCAGGAGCTGCGTGTGTATATGACTGTGTGGGGGTGGGTGGCAAGAATATACTTTATATGGAAGAGATTGTGGGACACAGAGCTCTTCTAATGCTCAGCGCTGCACACATACACTATAAGATCTCCCATCGTCTCTTCAGCCTCAGACATCCTACATGCTGTTTGTTACTTTGCCCAAGGACAATAAATTGCAACCCTTCATTCAGCAATCTCACCATATCACTGCATGTGCAGATAAAACTAATTGTACGTGATAGTTTATTGCTCCATTGTAACCCATCAAGGACACCAAATGAACAACTGAACACATTCCTGCAAAACAGTCAAATAGAAACTGGTACTTCAAATCTAGGCCAGTGAGGGACGAGGTGACAGACTTTACAGTTATTATCTTAATGCTGCATTATGTGAGAAAGAGCCACAAGTTCCTGTGTATTGCAACGGAAATAGAAAGTAATCTGTACACTTCATCAAAAATAACAGACTGCGTAATGAAGAAAAGAGTGTACCAGCTGTGTTGACATATTTTAAGATGCTACAATTTCTCCCCAACGGTAGGGAAGTGAAACCATTACATCTTTATGGGAAAGTATTGTGTGCCTTAAGGTTTATCGTAAGCACAGTTTCACTTAAGCATTTAATGATATTAGTCATTTTTATTTGGAAGAGGAAATGTGAGTAGTGTATATTCCTAAATTCATTCAATAGTAGGAAAGAATCAAGTGCCCTTGAGATTGTAATTGTCAACATAAAAGCCTCGGCCAGGCAATTCTTTTTTCAGCAGGATGAGGATTGCACAAATAAGCTCTAAACAGAGCGACACACCAGTGTGGGCAATACACGGGTTGCTATGGTAACAGGAGGATCTTGCTTCTCTGTCAACAGCTGCTCATGCCACCCTAAACAACCCCCTCGCTCCTCGAGCTTTCTTTCCTTCTGACTTGAGGGTCAAACAAACAAGGCAGACAAGTGAAATACTGATCTTTATTCTGGGCCATCCCTTGACTGTTTCTTTACACAGCATTGACAGTACAATGCTACTGCATATAAAACATTTCCCTTCATACTGTCTGTGCCTGTACACACGGGAAAAAAGTTTGGGAAGTCTCCTTGTAACTACAGAGACAGCAGAGTGCACATATTTTATATCAATCTGCAGTTTCAGAAATAATCCTCTGTAATAAAAAAAATGGATCATGTAATATGTCACAGCACACAGGTCAGAGCAACACCTGCAGTACATTATTTTAAGAAATGATTACCCAACTCTTGCTGTTTTTATACACTACCAGTGCAAGTGCAGACTGATAAACCTGCTGTGATAGCACCTGGATATTGGATAAGATGCATCTACTACACGAGGTATACCTTCATGTTTACCACTGCTGGGGTGAGACTGTGGTATGACACCGAAGAGTTTCAAAACTACAAAAGGAGTAGGAAATTACAAACCAACAGAAGCAAAAATGAAACTTTCACTGGTATTTCACAAAGATGGTTGTTCAGTTACTGGAGCAGTTTGCGCAGACTGAAGTCTTAAAAGAAATACCTGCAAATCTATCAAGAGAACTTTACTAACTTGTGTGTACAAATGAAAGAGAGCCTAATGTAGATGTAGAGGTCCACATGAGTCCAGTCAGTTCTGAGGAACCTGAGACATGACCCGGAACCTGAGTCGGACAGAGTCCAAATGACAGTCTAATCGGATTGGGTAGGGTCTCATTTTACTGCTGCTGGTCTTGGTTCTGTGGGTCAATATGTCTGAAACCCGAGTGGGTCCGAGCCTTCTCCCTATCAGCTCTGACTACGCCATCATACCCACACTGGGAGAAATTATCTCCAGAAATCAGTAGCCTGTGTAAAAGATAAAATGGTATTACATGACATCTATCTCTTTGTGATTCCTTTCACATAATATTTAATTGGTTTGAAATAGCCTCTATCTTTTCACTATCAATCACCCAGTTGGCTACAAAATGTGTTGTTGTTATTGAAGTAGATGAAAACATGACTTCCAACTGTTTCTACAACTGAGTCTTTGAAGCATATAAACAAATTATTTTTGGAGTTACTTTCTATGACATTTGTATTCAGGGCATTATTATTCGGGATTCTTATAGTGAAAGCTTGTTGATTGATACGAGACGATAAACGTTGATCGCATTAGGATTGGGCTGGATTAGAGTTAACCCATGAAGACTTCCACAATGCTCAAGGTGCTAAAGATGAACACTGACGATTTTATACACTGAAGTCTGTTTAAAGGGAATTGAATGTCATCTGATTAATGTAAAGACCATACATGCAATAATCAGCTGATGATCACTCGCTCCTTACACTCTAACTGCATGGATGAATAAATAAATAGCGAACAAAACTAATATACAGCATGTGAGCTAATAGTAATTAAAGGAGAATCCCAACTTAAAATTCTGTCGTTCAAAGCTTACACTTGACAACTTTTATGAGAAAAGGTTTGCTCTCTGATAATGCTTAAATTGTATTTTATTCTATTGATTTAAGCTTCAGTTCAGTTTTTAAAATATTTTGGGGAAATTTCGTGCCTTTTAACATAGTGACATTATCGAGATGACAGGAAACGAGGCAAGAGATATTGAGCGAGAGAGATGGGAAACAACTAGGATCTGTGATCGGTTTATTTAAATTCACTAATCGTTGATCGGCCCCAAAAATCCTGATCGCGTAAAGCCTAGAAACGACATGCAACAAAGGTCCACTGCTAGAATGGAACCATGTACATTGCGGTTATATGGCATGGATCTTCACAAGTAGGCGACCTGGGTGTGACTGCATAATAGATTTGAAAGTCCATCAGTGAGTCAGCCTGCGAGAGAACAAAAGCCAGTCTTCAACCTCCTGATCATAACATTTTAACTCACCACTGTTCTCTTAATCTCTCTGCTCCCTCTCACACATCAGGTGCCACATATCACACACGCATTAGCGGCTCTTTCTACAAATATGCATAAACGTAAAAGACATCTATATACCTTTCTTTAGTAGATAGACGCCAACAATGTTAAGCTCTAACATCCACATGAAGAAAAAATGAACAAAACACATTTTATGTCTTTGAAGCACTCAGGCTTGAGATATACTGAGCAGATTTGAGTATATAAAGAAATTGACTTGACGGCTGTTTTCACAAGAGTCTGTTAGGAGTCTCTCTGTAAGGAGTCACCTTAAAGCTTGGTTTAAGGTTTGTATACCTGTGAGGATGATTAGTGACCATGCAACTAATTTGGGAAACAATCCTGGTCCCATGTGCACAAGACTTGGTATTTAGTAAGGTGTGATGAATGGAAACTGAATCTTAGTTGCTGTGTTTGCTTTGAGAAGCAAACACAGCAACTAAGTCCATAAGTCAGATTTACCATAACGTAAAAAATAAAAAGGGATACCAACCAGGATTACCTCACAAATGTATTAATTGTATTTAATCACACACTGGTGTTAAACGAGAAGGCCTGGCTCTCAGTCTCCGCTCTAATTCATCCCAAAGGTGTTCTATCAGGTTGAGGTCAGGACTCTGTGCAGGCCAGTCAAGTTCATCCACACCAAACTCTCTCTCATCCATGTCTTTGTGGACCTTGCTTTGTGCACTGGTGCACAGTCATGTTGGAACAGGAAGGGGCCATCCCCAAACTGTTCCCACAAAGTTGGGAACATGGAATTGTCCAAAATTCCTTTCACTGGAACTAAGGGGCCAAGCCCAGCTCCTGAAAAAGAACCTCATACCATAATCCCCCGTCCACCAAACTTTACACTTGGCACAATGCAGTCAGACAAGTACTGTTCTCCTGGCAACTGCCAAACCCAGACACGTCCATCAGATCACCAGATGGTGAAGCGCGATTCACCACTCCAGAGAACGCGCCTCCACTGCTCTAGAGTCCAATGGCGGCGTGCTTTACACCACTGCATCCAACGCTTTGCATTGTATTTGGTAATGTATGGCTTGGATGCAGCTGCTCGGCCATGGAAACCCATTCCATGAAGCTCTCTACACACTGTTCTTGAGCTAATCTGAAGGCCACATGAAGTTTGGAGCGATTGACTCTGCAGAAAGTTGGTGACCTCTGCACCTCAGCATCCGCTGACCCCACTCCGTCATTTTACGTGGCCTACCATTTCATGGCTGAGTTGCTGTCGTTCTTAATCGCTTCCACTTTGTTATAATACCACTGACAGTTGACTGTGGAATATTTAGGAACGAGGACATTTCACTACTGGACTTGTTGCACAGGTGGCATCCTATCACAGTACCAATTCACTGAGCTCCTGAGAGTGACACATTCTTTCACAAATGTTTGTAGAAACAGTCTGCATGCCTTGGTGCTTGAATTTATACACCTGTGGCCATGAAAGTGATTGGAACACCTAACCATTTTGTCCCAATGTGATTATGTGAAGGCATGCAAAATAACCCGATTTCATACAATGCAGAAATTTTTGTAAAAAATAAATAAATAAAATGATGAAACAGCCATAGTAGACAAACATGTTGAGGCCTCATGGGTTTTGATATTGAATCTTAAAATATAAATATTTTAGATAGCGTTCTTTGTGTCTGGCTTACACACGTTTTTTTCCACATTTACATTTTCACTACAATCTTCAATGCTACACTATTCATAAAGCAAACCAACAAGATAAGTTTACGTGGCTGAATCAGGAGGGGGTGAAAGATGAACTAACAGAAAAGCCATATTCCTTTTAGTAGACAGCTTTCAGACTCTGGCATGCATGTGCTTGCACAACTTCCTGAACAGCCATCCAGCAACAGTGGCTCCCAACACTTTCCTTCTGAAAAACTAGTTAAAAATTACAGGCACTGGAAAAAATGTTTGTGACTGTTGACTGAGCATAACCTAACACAGACAAGTGAGTGCTAAAAAGCGAACATGCTCCATTTAAAATAAGTGTAGTCTTAAAACAAAGAGATGGTATTAAATCATTGGTTCATACACAATAGAAATAGAAACTAATTGGCTGCTAGACACTGATACAGTTTGAGGTTGAACACACCCTTACAGTCAAATGGCTTCCTCCCTCTAGTTTTCATTTACAAAAGGACATCGTCCTGGCACAACAGACACAAGTTCACACAACGATAAACAGAGCAGCCCTAAATCCAAAGTAAGCAAATAAATAACTATAGCCTTGAACTAGCCAGTACTTGTATGGATGTTATTTCAGAGTAACCTCCAGTTGGCTGGTAGCCCATGCACACTGCGTGTCCCTTTTGGAGGGATAGAATGGCTCACCTCCCCCCATGGCCTATCATAAATAAATACTGCTACAGAAATATTTGGACAGCCTGATACAGAGCTTTATAGCAGAAGGCTGCCATGGGCTTTCTCAGGGACTCCCTTGCCCTACTTATGAGCATGGGATACATTTCTGTTTTGAACACACAGTCAAACACTATTTACTGTGGATTTGCTGCTGCCTGTTCTGTGCGTTTGCTCACTGAGTCCACTGTAGTTTTGTTAGTAGTGACTTATCAAAAATCTACAGGCCATCAAATGAATGAATTACAATCCTTCACATTCTGTAGCCTTATTACAGACTTCCAGTTTATTCAAGACCTAAAACCACAAACAGCATAGAAACCAATGACAATAGGTTTAATCTCAAATGTCACTGAACAAGATGTAGACAGACAATAAGCTGTGGGCCAACAACATTATTCATTAATGCCCTTCAATGACTCAGTACAAAAGCTCTGTGTCCATCTAATGAAACACCAAATTAAAAAGACAATAAGAGCCCCCAAGTACAAAACATTAATTTACTCACATGTTATGAAGCATTGAGGAAGCTTATAGCTACTCACTTTGTGAAAATGGGACCATCATCTTTTGACAGTGACACTACCATATTTAGAGATCAATTATTGGACAAGGTAAAGTCATCCAAAGCATGCCATTAGGACATAATAAAACCCCTATTGTTCCTTTAACAGGAGGCACTAAACCCGTCCTTGCAATGACTGCCTTTAGGGTTCACAGCAAATCCTCGACCCTGGTGACAAAACTGGTCAACAAGCTGGTAGAGCAGGACAATATAGTGGAAGTCAGTATCACAATAACAGGAATATCCTTTGACACACACACATATATATATATATATATATATATATATATATATATATATATATATATATATATATATAGACAAAATGCAAAAATTACACAATCGTCAAAGTGGTGTTCACTCTAATCAACACACATAGTGAAATGTACCACTTCAGATTCATCTACATTCAAACATGCAAAACCAGTTGAATTTTGACTACAGTTTGCTTGTAATCATTTATTTATAAAACATCTAACATTGTAATTCCCAGTCGGCCTCCATATCTCATGATCAAGAATGAATGTTGATATCCCAAAAGAACAGTGTGTAAGCCCAACAAGCCATTCTCTGCACCCCAGCAGTGGGAGTGTGTAAAATAAACTCTAGAATGCTGATCTATTGCTTCATGCAAAATGCAGTGTGGGGACGTTGCTGTGCACTAACATTATTATGTGAATACATTTGAAGTCACCTGTTAGCTTATCACTCAGGTGAGGCAATGGTATTGAACAGAACAATGTAAATTGTTCAACAAACAATTTACATGTTAGCTATAATAAGATGAATCCGCCAGCCTTACATATCAGCCAGCATTTCTTTATTGCATTGTAGTGGTGTACATTGGCATACAGCCCATAAAGCATGTTTTATTTATAGTTTATCTATTGTAAAATCTTCTGCCCAGTGCGTTTCCATGTCCCAATTGTAAAAAGAAAATGTACACATTTTTTTAAAATGATGAGTTTCTACTCCCAAAGATAAATAAATACCCACCAATATATCATTATTGGGGGAGAAATGGACAGCCCTATTACATAGTCATATTACACTATACACTATGGCTTGAGGGAAAGACCCTGACTAAATAATACTACTGAAATATTGCCCGCCAGTGTATTCTTTCTTCATATGTAACGAAAACAACCATTGTGGGATGTCAAAGGCTTGGAGTAATAAGTGTTATCTAGCATATAACTAACATCTAATTCATAAAAAAAAAAAAATTAAAAAGCAGTTAAAAAAAGAGGTGGTAACAGCACCAAAAATGTCACATAAAGTCCAGTGAGGACCTTCCCACCAACAAAGTCCCCCGCCAGTTTAACTTCATCAGTGCCTCTGTCTGATTTCAGTAGCTTAACAACACTACTGATATTGTGAACAAAACCCACTAGGTCAAGAAGAAAATGGGGGCATCTCTTTGGCATTAAATATTCAGGCCATTGAATTAGAATCAGGTTAACACAGCGTTAAAACAGCGATATGTCTCTGCTGGTATACATTGGAATCCCTCTCACTATTGCTTGAACAGAGATAATGAACACTTTGATGTTCAGAAGCCATGTGAGATATCTTACCATGTCTGTACATGCTGTATCCCATTACTCTCTGAACTACAGATAACAGCCAGGGCTACACACTACAAAACAGGGGGAATTTTATGGGTCACATTGGATTCTTAAGTCTATTTAAAGAGGTAAACTGTTTTATAAAGTGCTATGTGAACATGTGGGATCCCCATGACTTCATAAGTAGCTGAGTTTCTTTTCATAAAATGGTAAATCTGCTGTGTTTTAATACAGTACAATCAGACAAAGAATCTGAAAAAATAACTTAATCTTGTAGTTATACAGTAACATTATACAGTAACTGTCCCTTGAAAACTGGCTGCAGTGTATAGTACAGTTGAATGTCGTCCCCCTCCCCCACTCATGTGCAATATAAATATGTATCACTCATATTTCAGCTTGAATAAAATGACTGAAACTGCACTGGTGTAAGTAAACGTGGCGAAGGTTCAGTATTGTGCTATTAAGGACAAAGTATATATCCTAACAATTCATTAAAAAGGAACAACCTTCAACCTCTAAAAAACTTCTTCGATTTTGCGAAGTAGTGAAGCTGAGCTACCAATATTTAGACACGAGTGGAACAACTCGCCACAACTAACCAATGCCAGCAAAGTCAGATGTTTGCATAACTAACACAGAAAAAAGGAGGGAAATTAAAAAAAAAAGAAAGAAAGAAAGAAAGAAGTAGAATTTCAACACACGTGTGGAGTCAGCGGGTGACTAAGATGTGTGCCGGCAACCTCCTAATCAACGCCATAATCACCAATTTCAGAAAGTCATCCTCTTCGCATAAAAAAACCACACATAAACACAAGACGCAGCCTTGAATGCAGTGCAGCTTAAAACCACGCCACCCGACTTTCTTTTTTTTTAACCGGCTTACCTTTTTATTGTGAGTGAACTCGTGGTGTCCGCCGCCACCTCTTCCTCTTCCACAAGGAGAACCCTCCAACTTCAGTAAGCTAGCAACGACTTTCCTCCCATTTTGCTTATCGTCATACTTCAACTTCCGACCGCTGGCATATGACTCACTGTCGGCTAATTTGGGGGCGCTAACAAAGCGTAGTCTACCCAGACATACACATAAACACAAACACGCACACGCACACACACAACTGGGGTAAAGTTGGAATAAACCCGAGTTTCTGTGGCTTGGGGCTGCAGGCTACTCTGGAGTTTCACCGTTCACTGAGAACAGCAATGTAAAGAGACAGCAGCAGGCGGTGAACGGCAACGGGAGAGAGACGTAGACAGGGAGTTGAGGAGAGAGAGAGAGGAGGGGGGACTAACTGACCTTAAACCTGAATATTGAAACTCACCCTTACTACTAACCGTGTTATGTGTTGCATATCTGATCTCCCTAATTAGGCAGATGATGTACTGCTAGATATCTCTACTACGAACTCTTACATAAAGAGATTAACATGTGTTGTCGTGGTTACAACGGCTGAGTCGCTACTGTATGTTTGACACAGCTAGCTTTAAAATGGGTGCCTACAATGGCGCTAACAGGGTTCAAACTTGAACCGAAACACACACATTGGTTGCACAGTTAATGCAGTTCCCTTGAAACCGCGCTGAAGTGTAATATGACTTTGATGTTTTTGTTATAGTGTAAAGCACTGAGCTGAGATACAGTCGAGCATGTTGCCTATCCGGCCTGTGAGCCGCTTCCCCTCCCCCACTCTCCTCTATTTTTCGCCTGCCTGGTCACACAGCGGTTGATTAATTCTCCTTTCGCCTTGCTCAGTCATTCAGATTTGGAAAGTAAATAACAAGTTGACATCATTACGGCTCTACACTGGTGTGACACATTCCTTTGGTTACCGTACACACGGTAGTATGTGCGCATGACATTGCCTGCTACAACTGCACTGTACAGCTTTAAATGTATTGTACTGTATATCTACAGTCGAATAACATATAATAACAAAAGGGTTGGGAAGGTTACTGTGTAAATGTAGTGGGTTACAGATTACTAGTTACCCTATTTAAAATGTAATACGTAATGTAACTATTTTAATTACTTAATCAATGTAATGTAACTTACTACATTTGATTACTTTTCTAATTTTCTAACAAATATTTTCATTTGTTAGGGTAAAGTTCATTATACTGACATGATGTACAAGGGAGACATCCATTTCTTATGAAGCAAGATTTATCTCTCGTTTTGCAAATGTATTAATTAATTAATGTAGATTTTGGAATATAAAATAAAGATATTTTATGAAAAAAGTCAAAAGTCTGGCATGTGCTTAATTGGTACTGTGACACCATTTAAGCCCATGTGTGTTCCACATCATGATTTATTTACAAATTTAAAAAAAATATATATTGTTTTCAAATAATTAAAAATGTAGGCTAAATATTCAAAAGTGAGATTCAGATGTAATGCCCTTTGTAATCATCAACATTTTCATAACTAACTGTAATTTTACTATATACTATACATTTTTTTTCAGTTAGTAACAGATTACAGTTACATTTATTTTGTAATTAAATTATGTAACTTCCTTAGACGTTACTCCCCAACGCTGATTGTACTGTATGTTTTTTGTATACCTATGAGTATAAGAATGTGAGTATAGGATGTATTCAAGAATCACTTAAAAAACAACGAAAACCCCATAATAGATAGATTATTGAATATGGGGCAACTTACTGCACTGTAGCGATAACCAAAATATCTGGTCCTTTGTTTCTGATCATATTTCATTTTATTCTATTTAAAGCTAGTCGTTTATACTTTTTTATGCATTGTTCTAATGCATTTTGCAAAGCATCTCTTGACCTACTTCTTTGTTTGAAACATGTAGAGCTGCATGAATGGTTGTTGAGGTTAGTCAAATAGTCAATCGACTATTTTGATAATCAAATATTCATTTCAGTCATCTTTGAAGAACAATACCCAATATTTTATGGTTGCAGCTTCCTACATGTGATAATATGAAGCTTTTTGGTGTCATACATGATAGTAAGCCAAATGTCTTTAGGTTTTGCAAAGCTGATCACACAAAACAAGAAATTTGAGATATCACCTTGGGCTCTAAGAAATTATGATTTTTTTTAATTTTTTTTACTATTTTTCTGACATTTTAAAGACATAGTGCCTAATCGATCAATCAAGATAATAACAAGCAGATCAAGGTGTAGGTAGTGAGGTGCTATGTAAAATAAAGTTTCCCTGCCTTCAAAATAAAATGTACATATGAAGGGGACATTTTATAGACTGATTCCCGTATTTTAAGGCTTTAAATCAAACTACTTTTAGGACAACAAAAACAAAGCTATAAATAGTCTATCCATAATCATTTCTGGTAATATGGTGGCTCTCAGTCAGCATCTGCACCCTCATCTTGGAGTCAACCAGTAACCATGACCACAGGTTTCTAAAATCCTGGCCACAGCCGTAATTGTTAATGTATAGTTACCATGTATAATTTCAAAATAAAATACATAGTCACATAACTGACTATGTATGTATCACTACTGATATTAAGCAGTACATACCTGCATTCATACTCCTTCATACAATACAGTTGGGCAGGGGCTGAAGGAAAACAGACACAGAATTGGAAAACATTCTGGGTGTTGTGTATTTGTGAGAAAGTGTTGTCCATAATGACTGTCATCATATCGTATTTACCACCCTTCCATTTATACGGTGTCCACTCAGACAGGAGCCCTTAGAAAGCGAGCCAGCCTTGCTTATCTGTTTGACAAGTTGTTTAAGGCCACACACGAAATGCTACTGATAATACAGACCAATGCATAGGAGATGGCTGATGTCACATAGTCCTGTGTCTTTGGTGCCTTAATCTTCTCAGTGGGAAGAGATTATACTGTTCACATTCTTGTACAGTGAATTAGTCTGTTGTCATTTTAGAAAACTGATGTCAGCTTGATTTGAAGAGGGACATTTTACTCCTCTGTATTGTTTGTATTGAGCCGGAGGCAGTTCAAGCAACATCAATCCAAATATATGAGATGTCAGCCATGGAGACAACTCTGCTTAGTAGTGCTTAGTATTCACAAAAGGGTTATTTGTGTCCCACAAATAGGATGAGGATAAGACCACTGTTATTTATTTATTTATTCAATAAAAAGACCAAAACCAACAATGTATTTGTCTGTCTCTCAATACTTCCTGACTTCCTTACCCTGTCTGTGGCACCCAGCCCCAAGCCCTTTCATTCCTACTGAAGCTTTCCAAAGTAGTTAAACTGGGCAGTACAAATACAGGCTGCAAACAAACCCAACTGTCCTATCACCATGGCAAAGCAGTTCAACGCTCTTGCAGCTGTCCCTTAAATCACCACTTTCAGCTCCTGTGCTGCAGAATTGAATTCTTTTTTTATAAATTCTGTTCAAGAAATATCAAGTCTGTTCACTGCACCTGACTGTGTTTATCATCCTGTCAATTGTGAACAGCCTGTTTTTAACAATTCTCTTAACAACTCTAATGTCAAGGATGACTATGGATTTGACACAATTTTTTTAAAACTTCACATAGAGACTCTGGTTTGGCCCATCATGCAGCTGGTAAATCTGTCTATCAGGCATTCTGTTGTCCCAATTAACTGGAAGGTGAGCACGGTGAATCCAATCGTCAAATCTGGAAGTAAACTGAACTACTATAGACCAATCAGTATTCTTCCTGTCATCTCCAAAATAATAGAAAAATGGGTGGCTAAACAGTTAGTAGAACATCTCAATAACAGTTATACAGCATTACATTCGATGCGGCGCCTGTGATAGAGGAGACTGTGAGATTCCCCACAGGCGCACTATGTATGGGAGGAATGTGTTGTCTGTTGTGGGGGGGTGGGGGTGGGGGTGGGGGGTCATTTGGAAAACAATTGCTCAAAACAAACCAAAAGTGCGACCACTAACTGGACTTTTTATTGCATTGTTATACCCTGTCTGTGTCTGGTATCCTCCTGATTGTGTAATGTATTGTGTTGTGTGTGTATTGTCTCTTCTATTTGTATTTCATCTATTTATGTGCTGTCTCTTCTATTTGTATTTTTTATTTATTAATTAGGGACTATGGATGCAAATTAGCAGCTTTGCTATAATCCGGCATGTTTACAGAGATGTTTTTGATGTTCATTAATGTGCACTGTCCCTATCCAAAAATAAAGCATTCATTATTATTATTATTATTATCATTATTATTAAAAACATCTACAGAAAATCTGCTGATCCTATTACCATAAAATGTCTTAATCAGAAAGGACAGCCATTTTTTTAAAGCCAGCCTGCTACCTCAGCACACAGCACTTTATATATGTATTCAACCCTGATTCAGTCCTCACCATTGAGTACCTGGTGCACCTTTTAATGCAGCTTCTATTGTGTTTTTATGTAAATGTGGGTTAATGTGTACTGTCTGGATGTTAAATGGTGTGTTTTAATGTACCCCTTGCATGCAAGCCAAAGACAAATCTCTGTCTTTTTCACAGGAAAGTAGACAATAGTGTTTACTGTTTTATTCTATTCTAAGATATAAATCTTTAACATGGGTTTTTAAAAGGGAAATGATTTTCCTAAAACAGCTGAGCACTGTAGTTTTTAGAAAACATTACACAGGAGAAATTCTTTTGTATTTGTTGGCGACTATTTTCTGTCACAGATGAATACATATTTGCTGCCCCATTTCTGATGGGAGCAGATAAATGGTTATATGAAATCTATTTCTTTCTGAATCTTTCTTTCTTGATAGTAAATTGTTATGTAGAGTGCAGTGAAGAAAGGAGGTTTCTCATTTCTGTTATAAATGACAAAGTATATGGCACTGTATTCATAATTCCTTGATCGGTTCTTGTTGGGATTAATGTTTAGATGAATCGATACGTTTTGAAAAAAAGAAAAACATCTTAAACTTTGGTAAAATGGCATTTACCGTGAGCCTTTTTATAGTATGGTGTTTCTGTTAATGTTTCCATATTCCGTAAATAAGTTTCGTTGTTTAATTGGGCCTTGATTAGAAATTAAACAATGTACCGTACATACATTAAAACATTCAATTTTCTCAATCTCACATGGTTTCAGTCACATTGTTCAAAGCTTGTGAATATAGGGAGTTACAGTTAAAGATTAGACAGTAAACTGACAGCAGTGTTTTATAGCTCAGCTCCACCTTCATAACCATGAGCTGATACACAGCCTGTATTACTGCAGCTGATTCCACTGACTTTTACCTTTACTCATGAATAAGAAAGATACCAAAATTCCTCAATTCAATACAGCTACTCCCCATCCACCAAAAGGAGCAATACTTCCTTCTCTAGAAAGAAAACATCCCCGAGGATTTACAGGTGCTGATATCCCAGCCCCGTCACACTGCTGCAAACAGGCTCTGGGTACAGTCTGATAAAGACACGATAACATCATGTGCAATAGTGGGGATGCCCTAAAATTCAAACAGACTGAAAAAGCACTTTCATTCTATTTTTATTTTTATTTTTATTCATTGAGCCGATTTTTAAAATAATTGTTCGCCCGCAGCTGTAAACTCTCTGGAACTGTCACAGCCTCTCCCCACACAAACAGCAGTACTAATGTCATGTTTATACATTTGTTTTTCCCTCCGTTACATCAGCTTTGTGCAGTTTTAAAGCTTCTTGTTGCTGCATTTGTCAAGCAAGCCTCAGCTCCATGCTATAACAGCCTTATTTGCATGCTTGCTCTCTGTCTACTGCATGAAGCCTCAAAAGCTCATTCAGTTGCCTCTGATCCAACCAACTGCCTTCTGCCCCTTCTGCACTTCTATTACATGGTGTATGGTATGAGCGCTTCCTGCCATAGAGCTGGGGCTGACCTCCTAACAAAGAACAGGTTCAATCTGCTTCCCCTCCCCCAACCCGGGAAGCTGATGAGGGTCACATGACCTCTCTAGACAGCACTGAGGAGCAATGGTAATATGTAAGGGTGGGGGAAGGGTGCTTCAAGTCACAGGACTGTGTTGATAATAGGGCCAGGAAAGCACAGGGAAAGCTCAGTCTGTAGCAGGGGAATAGCCAGTTGGGTATCTATTGCTCACTGTGCTCTGGTGTCCATTGGCATATTGGATTTGGTTCCTTAAGCCCTGCTGCTTTATTTACACTGTAAAGAGAATAAGAGCATGGGGACCAAAGTGTCAGAGCCTGTCTGGAAGACAAGTCTTTAGCAATTGTGTGTGTATGTGTGTGTGTGTGTGTGTGTGTGTGTGTGTGTGTGTGTGTGTGTGTGTGTGTGTGTGTGTGTGTGTGTGTGTGGTATTAGAGAGGAAGAGCGAGCTTTGTGTACTCACTGTACAACACATCCCCTCCCCCTCTGCAGCCATCCACACCGGCTACAGGCGCAGAAGGTTTCTGTGGTACACTGTTATGTCATAGTCTACAGACCCATTTTCCAGACAAAGCAAAGCAGAATACAAGAAAAAACCATCTCTACTTTCACGTGCCCGTGCTCTGGCTTCACATAAGCAAGGAAAAATAGATGTAGCAATTGCCTGAAGCCTGATGTTGAGCTCCAAATGAATTATGCAGTTTGTGATCTGCTGCAAACATGTTGTTTATAAATCACAATTTTTCAACTGTTTTTTTTACAAATATCTGAGTGTTTAGAAATGTGTGTTACTTTAGGAAGCCACATTCCTCCCCCTGCCATAATCAAATTCCTTTGACTGAGCAAGGGGAGGGAAAGAAGGCGGGAAAAGCAGACAGATGTCAGAGATTCAAGGGTCGAGGACAGAGGTCAAGGGTTTGTGACCTGGCCATCCCATAGACTGCCCCTCCCTTTCCTCCCCCTTTTTAGATCATAAAATTAAACTAAACGCTGCAAATTAATTTCTATAGAACATTAAAGAAATAGTACGCCATCTGGGAAATCTGCTTATTTGCTTTCTTGCCGGGAGGTACATTTGTGAACTGATGCCACATTATGTTTGTACGGTAAGTATGTAGCCAGAGTCAGAGGCTATTTAGCTTAGCTTGGCACAAAGACTAGAAATAGCTAGCCTGGTTCTGTCCAAATATGAAAGAATCTACCTATCATCTCCTTGTAAATTCACTCATGAATACCATATATTTTGTTTATTTAATCCACACAAAAAGAGTAAAAAGTTTGCTATTTTATAGAAGGTTATGTCTAGGACTATTTCCTGATCAGGACAAGTAGCTTTCTGAGTCTCCGCTAGTCACCCCATAACTGCTCCCAGCCAATAAGATAAAGCAGTACAGTATCACCTCCTGTAAAACATTGATTGGTCATTTTTACAGTTTGTTTTTTGTACAGATAAAAGCATATGAAATATAATGTGTTTAATTAGTGAGCTTTGGCTGTGCTGGTCGGCACAGATTTTCTTACCATTATACAGGACCAGACTGGCTCCCTGTTCTCCCCGTTTCCACTCATTATGTTTAGCTAAACTGACCGGCTGCTGGCTCCAGCTTCAGATTTAGTGTCAATCTTCTCATCTAACTCTTTGCAAGAAAGTGAATGAACATATTTCCCTAAATACCTAACTACCCCTTTAACCAACCAAGGGAGCATAATGTGTGTCACTGTTTAGAGCAAGTAACAAATTGGATGAACCAAAATGTCCTTCAATTAAATCAGGACAAAACTGAGGTCATTGTTTTTGGCAATAAAGAGAAGAGGATTGCTGTCAGTAAACATCTCGAGTCACTCTCTCTAAAAACTAGGGACCAAGTCCGAAACCATGGCGTTCTGATAGACTCAGATCTGACCTTCAGCAGTCATATCAAATCAGTCACCAAAACAGCCTTCTATCAGCTTAAGAACATATCCAGAGTGAAGGGTTTTATGTCTCAAACAGACCAGGAGAAGTTGATTCATGCTTTCATCTCAAGTAGACTCGACTACTGTAACGGTCTTCTGACTGGACTCCCACAAAAAAGCATTAAACAGCTGCAGCTCATTCAGAACGCTGCAGCTCGAGTTCTGACCAGAACAAAGAGATCAGAGCACATTACTCCAGTTCTAAAGTCTTTACACTGGCTCCCAGTCAGCTATAGAATAGATTTTAAAGTTCTGCTACTGGTCTACAAATCACTGAATGGTTTAGGTCCAGAATACATGAATGACATGTTAGTGGAATATAAACCCAGTAGAGCTCTGAGATCTAGTGACTCAGGTCAGATAGTTGAGCCCAGAGTTCAAATTAAACATGGTGAAGCAGCTTTTAGCTGTTATGCTGCAACTGGAACAAACTACCAGCAGAACTGAAATCAGCCCCAACTGTGAACATTTTGAAATCCTGTGCTTACAATTGAGCTTTTTTAAAGCACTTTAAATTTTAATCTTTCATTTACACTGTATGTCCTTTTAATGATTTTAAAGCAAATCAAATCATTATTTTATGCTACAACCTTAGATTTAATGCTCCATTCTTTCTATTTTTCTGCACTTTTTTCTTTTTTTCTTTTAATATTTCTATGACTATTAGTGGGGTGGGGGTTAATTGTCTTTTTAATGTTTGGGTTGTATTTTTATTTCAGAAATTGCATGTTTTTATGTTTTTTTCCAATTCTTACTGTTAAATGCTTGTTTTATGTAAGGCACATTGAGTTGCCATTGTGTATGAAATGTGCTATATAAATAAAGCTGCCTTGCCTTGTATGTATGCCAATCTCTTTTTGCAAACTATCTTTTGCCATATATACTTTACATTCGATCATTTTAAAATTTCCAAACAGTGGGTTAAAAACTGTCAGTCTTGATGTTGAAGTTAAATGGTTCTGTACAGCACAAATGTCAGAGATGGGTTTCCATGGAGACCATTGTATGTGTCACAAGCTTGAGATGTTATACATTCCTTTTAGGTATCACAATGTCAGCCTATTCATTCAGTAATTTAATTAGATGGTAGGATATCTGTAAAAACCACATCTTTAATATAACATGTTTCATCTCCTTATTTCACTGATTATGGCACAGTTCACTGGTTTGATGTATTAATATGTGTATAGCTTTGGATAATGAGGCCAATTGACATTACAGTTGAACATATTTATATTTTTAATGTTGACTTGAGCTCAAAATATATCTATGGTTATCAGACTGGTGCTGAAAATATAGGGCTGGGTCAAGATAGCTTTCGTCTTACAACCACAGGTAATTTCAAATCATTTCTACTGTATGATTTATAGCTGTGAGAATCTCACTGGAGCTGTGATCTCCCAGTGATACTGTATTGCTACTGTAGAGGTTGGGGGATGGGCAGGTCTGCTGTGAGGTGGATCACTGGTTTCACCCTCTTGCTTTGTCATAGCAACATAATGCTGTGTAATGAGCTTCCACTCAGCTAGACATCCAACACAACTTTGTGACATGTAACTCTGCATAATCACCCTCCTGACCTCCAGGTTCAGGAGATGATATTTGAACATGGCTGTCGTGGTTTTGTTTTCCCATCTGGCAATAACCTACAACAACAAAGAGAAGCACAGATATTTACATGTGGCTGAGAATGATGGGGTTGTATAACAGACATGAGAGAACAACAGTAGCTGTGTGTTCTCACCTTCTGATGAAAGTCATTCATACAGACATACCAAGCACCTCCTGATCTGATACAGGTCTGTAAAATAAAATGATTCACAGTTGAATACTATCTGTTAGAATTTCCCTACCAAATTAGGTTATAAAACATGGATAAATCTGCAGACACTATGTAAAAGTTGTGTGTTTGTCTGTGTGTAAAAACATTCAAATGCATGTGTGTGTGTGTGTGTGTGTGTGTGTGTGTGTGTGTGTGTGTGTGTGTGTGAGTGAGATTACATTAAATTTCCAAATGTGTTCTATTTTCCATCATATCTGATCATTGTTTGCCTCAGACGAGAGAACAAAATCCCCCTGTTAAATTCTCCATTGTTGGGTATTAATGCTGGATCATCTCCTTGAAAATATTGTGTGAAAGAGAGAGAAAGAGAGAGAGAAAAAGAGATTAGTCAATGTGCTTGTCTAGACCTAATATTTGCCTATGGACACAGTGCCATCTAGTGGTTCCAGATGATATTCTACTTGTTAATCAGCATTCAGATCTTCCCTTTTTGGATAATATATTTTCTGCATCAGTTTAATCAGTGCTGTTTTATAACACTGTCCCCTCCTGTTGTTTATTTATTATATCAAATAAGATAACAAACACCGGCACACTTTGTGAAAAAGGTTCAGTTATAATAATCTGGCATAATAACAACCACTGAGGGATACTCAGCTGTCAGTCAACCATCACTGTCCAAACTGAAAACGAAATGTAACTTTAGCACTGAGTGGGTGGTTCACATGTGAAAAACACTTTGTGCTGGATATCATCCCCCAACATTTCACAACGCTGCATTGTTTTGGGACACCGTAAAAGAAGGAAAATATTCCATGCAGGCATCTATTTAGAAGCACTCCATGCCAAGTGGGTTTTTTTCCAACCTCATGTTGAAGACAAATATTTTTACAGTGAATGGAGTAAAGAACCTTGAAATTATGAATAGACAAAGGGTGTCTGTACAGCAAAAGGGTCTTTTTTTTTTTTTTTAAATCAGTGAGACAGAAAAACATTTTCCACATGCTATGTTTTATTGCTTTTAAGACATAACTATCATGGTTCACCTGAAAAGGATAACAGCATATAGTATCATAGACATACAGGCATGAATGGTAAGTAACAGACCAAATGAGAGATAGTGTATAGTTTGTACATCTGCCTTATGATGTACAGCCTACAGATCAATACCAGCAGCTCTCTCATCTGCAAGAGATGCACTCAACATTTATGAAATGATACGATTCTCCCTGTGCCAGACATACTAATACTGAGCTAAAAATAAAATCTGCTGAGGCAAAAATTAACTTGCTTGCAATGCAGATCAACTTGCTCCAGTTATCGCGAGTGAAATGTCAAAAATATGACAGATGCTTGGTGAATTTATTAAGAAGCTGCCCACATTTGAACCCTGCAGCTGAAACTGCGTCTTGCCATAACATGTTATTTGACTTGGCAAAAGATGATCAATAAATCAAATAAATTGTTAAAATTGATTTTCTTTTCATACACCACTTCAAGAATAGTGATCTCTTAGCTTGGCGTGTGATTAAAGGTCCTTATTCAATAATTATGTGAATAATAATGTTTTCTGCCTCTACTAGGTGGATGATACTGTAGATGTTATCTGTTGCAATGATGTCATTGTTGTATCTTTCTTTCAGAGACAGATCTCATGTTTTCTGTTCAGTGTTGGCTGCTCATTTGCCTAAAGCTGTTTTCTTGCAATTAGTATCACTCAGGAGATTTGATTTATATTTAATCCACAGGCTGTGCAGATTTAGCAAAGATAATGTCAGGTTTGGTGGAATATTGGGAGTTTGGCCTGTCATCACACAGGACGCCTTCATAGTTTCCGTCTTCTGTTCTAGCGGGTGTCAACCTGTTCTGTAGCAGGCGGTGAGAAACAATACTAGATATTATAAAATCTCTCATATTTATGTGCCCAATTGTTGTCAACACTCTGCTTGTTTCCATACTTGATACAATGGAACAATAGATGATGCATACTGGAGGCATACTGTTGAATTCAGAAATACACTGTCACATTTTCCATCAATGCATCTGTGTTATTACTGCGCTCACCACTACAAGCTATCCATGTTGGGACACTGCCTCCATCTGAACTATTATCCTTTTCTTTTGTTTGCTAGCGCTCACAACAAAAGCCGGTTGTCTGCTCTGATCCGGGTAGCTCATCAAAGGTGTCATCAAAGGTGTGAACTTTGAGTCCACCTGTACCTTTAAGGATCAAAGATACTCATGTGTTTGATGGCAATGCTCCTTCTTTCTTGGGCTTATGCAGGCTGAATGATACTGATACTGGAGTGTTGTCTTTTGAGATGCCTTTTGTCAGATCATGTGGCAGAAAGAACCCACATTTTTGTAGCTCTGGGTCTGCAGCTGGTCCCTTGCCACACCAGCATATCGAGTGGTCTTGGCGACTGGCCTGGCCTTAGAGTAATACCTAAAGTGAGAGCGAAGAGGCTGTAGTGTGAACAAGATCTCAAATAGCAATCATATAGTGATTGTATGGGAACTAAAAGTCTATATATATCATATCAGTTCCTGGTTTTCACTGAACACAAGGATATTGATTGAACACCAATGATATTTATTTGTATGTAAGAGCAGAATGAGCTTCAAGGATGGAGTGAAGATCAGATAAAGGTTTCAATTGAGATCATTAGAATAACATATATGGTTATGGTATGAATGTACAAAGACAGGAGGAAACAGAGATGATAAGAGATTGGAATTTTTTAAAAAGATGTTTTGGGCTATGGGAGCCAAGGGCATGAAGTAATGAACTCTTGGTGCACCACAGGAAAAAATGTGCATGGTACTGTGTGTTTTATTGTACTGTGAGCTAGTTTATCTACATCCAGGTCTATTTATATAAGTAAACATGTGTTGCTAATGGTTACTCGTTGTAAATGCAGGTGTGAATTAATGTAGTGACGTTCATTAGAGAGTCCCATTTCAGGTCAGACAAACATGTCCGCTTTAGATTGCTCCACAGTCTATGTTCACATCGGCAAGAGGCATTTCCCATTCAATGAAAGCATGGCGTCGGAGGGATACATGACCCACAGGCTGCAGGAGACATCAGGACCGCACACAGACAGTGCGTTTCCTTCACTCCACACTATAAAAACTCCCTCACCACACATGGCTGTAATAAGCCAACAAATTAAGCCATTATACTGTTTTTAAGGTACACAGACATCCGTGTTTAAATGTTTTAAGAGTGGCAAGGGATCTCTCACTGCAAGTTACATTGTATGTCTGAGACCACCAGGGAAATGAACACACAGCCATCATATCATTAGATATGATGGCTGTGTGAGAGCTAAGAGGTGCTTTGGTATGATACATAGCCAAACTTGCACCAAATTATAGCAGACCAGTGTTCTCATTACAGGGCTCTGCTTATTTTCACCAAGCAGAATGTTAAGTTTTTTTCTGAATGACATGGGGATTTGTCTCGATTCCCATCATTGCTGGAGACAGTGTCTGTTGTTCAGGATGTGCTCATAAGGGCATATTATCATTTCGCTTGAGAGTCAGAGGTCGAGTAATTTAACACAATCCATGAATGGCCCGAGGCAAGACGGCGACTTAAGCCAAATCTAATGATGGTGTGTAAGTGTGTTTCACTCCCACTCTTGCATTCAGTTTAAGAGAACACCTATAAAAGTTCATTATGCTGCTGCTGTAATGGGGTTCAGGGAAGTTCTTCATGAGCTGACAAAAGCAGGAGTGTCTTGTAAACCCTCAAGGGAACTTTCTAATTAAATACTCACTCCTTTACTCCAATAAATAGTGAGGATTTCAAGCTTTTCCTACATGTCATATTTTCTCCGTACCTTAGGCAATGAAATGATGCCAAAAGTTAGGAGTCCATCTTGAGGAATTCATTCAGGATGGTTTTAATGGTTTTCCATGTAGAATTGTTTTTCCAAGCTACTGTTAAACTGGGAGGCGAGAGCTAAGGGAAAGGGCTTCCCTGGGATGTTGGCAAGCTTCACC
This sequence comes from Scomber japonicus, assembly GCF_027409825.1. Classification (NCBI taxonomy): domain Eukaryota; kingdom Metazoa; phylum Chordata; class Actinopteri; order Scombriformes; family Scombridae; genus Scomber; species Scomber japonicus. Next base: position 19,233,769 of record NC_070588.1, read on the forward strand.
AAGGCCATATGTGAGGGCTTGATACAGAAAACCTGTCGACTCCACATTTCTGATGAGTTGTGTCATCAGTAGATGGCAGTAGGTCTAACCCCTCTGCTTACATTGGAGTAAACAGGTGTGGTGTACGTGGTGTTTGGGTATGTTGTTGTACTATTTTATGATGAAGTCAGAGGTTGATATATCGACTAGAAGTTAATGAATAAATTAGTTTTTAAATACATAAAAAAGCACAAAATCTACAATATATTTGGGGCAAAAGAAATTTAAAAGTAATACTACAATGTTTGTAAGTTATTTACCTTTAACTAAAATTTATGAAATCAGTCTCACCATGAAGGGGCAGTAATACACAAAGCTTGTTGAAACAGTTGTCCAGAAAATGTCAAATGCAGGTGTTATCCCAGCTTTGACTTTAAATTTAACTTTTAATGAAAAAGCACGTTTTTAAAACTTAAAGCCTGCATTAGGTGTTAGTGCGGTGTTTACATTAGTGTATTTAGTAGGGCAGGGATTGTCTAATGAAAGAAGATCTCTGGGTGCAATATGGGATATGCAGGACCCAGTGTTTGTGGTTTGATCCAAACAATCATGACTGAATGCCAGTCAGCCTAAATAGATAGATAGATAGATAGATAGATAGATAGAAACATCTCATATCAGCTTGACCATGTTCTCCATTCATACAGTTCCTACATATTTGAATGGAGATCACGCTCTTCCTCCTCCTTGGCCTGTGCGCGGGACAACCTGCCCATGCTTTGAATTTTGTGCGGACTACATACAGCAGTCTACCTGCTTAACGCTCCTCGTGTCTGTCAGTCACAGCCGGATCCCCCAATCGCAGGGCACGTGAGCCCGTGACTCCTCCCCAGTGTATAATTGAAGTTTCTTTAGTTTCTCCGGCGGAGCCTGCACGCAGTATTGTCCGATCCGTGGAGGGATTAAAATACACAGCCGCCGGACCATGTTTTCCAGGAGCGTGAACGTGTGCGTGACCCTGTGTTTGTGGATTACGGCGTTAACGAGCCCGGGAAGTGTGTCCGCGAGGAAGCAGGACGACTCTTTCTTCACTGCCAGTATTTACCGGGCAAGATGCGCTTCGAGATGCCTCAGTCTGCACATCACTCGCATCTCTGCTTTTTTCAAGCACTCTCAGGTACGAGCATGTGGCCACAGTTCATCCAACTTCTGGCTGTGTGTTGAAAATAAGAGACATGTGCAGTGTTGTATTCATTTATGAATTCATATTTGCTATAGTCGATCTTTCCCCACATAAGTCAAACCTGTTTCTCTTGAGCCCATTGTAAGCGGACAGGAGCAGATCACTGATGGGTTGGTGCTGAAATACTTTCTCAGTTGTGCTTTGTTTTTGTATTTGTATTTATTTATTTTTATTTCAATATTATCATTAACAAGAAATGTCTTTAAAGAAAGTGTCAACAGACACCAGTTGCAGATATAAGCATCTATAAAATGGTCTGAGTCATTTACAAAGTTGCCACATGCATTATTTCACTAGCAGACTGTGTGTGTAGATTGGGTCGCCTTTAAAATAACCAATTAATATATTGCTGTATTTTTGAGCCTGAGAGATGATGGATGCCTCTCAGTGGAGCCAGTTTCCATTCATGACTTGCTAATTATTGTAAAATTATTGTTATTATTATTATGACTTCATTACATATAACTCACATAGTTTATGTTTTTTATGGGCTTTTTTTGTTAACTATAAGTTATTGCCCATTTATTTTGAAGATACATGACTCCTCCCAGATGAGAGGCACCACTGCCTTTTATATTCATAATACGAATTTTTCACTAGTAGCAGAGCATGTTGTGATGCAGTCCTTGTTTGAAACCAATATAAATTAGCTGTATTCTGGGCATGGTTCAGTATGTGGTGTCAGAAGTTGTTTTTCACCCTTCACTGGACACACTGTTCTCTCCCAGGACTCTAGAGAAAAGGACCGGTCACTGATCCTTCTCCCCTTTGCTCCTTTTCATCAGCTATCTATCTGGTGACTGCCTTTATACTCACTCCATTTGCATTTGCAAGGCTTGTCTTTCTCAAGGTGCATTAATTAATCTCCAATTGTCAGGAAACAGTGGAGTGAAGTAAATTTGTTATTAGGAGTACAAACAATTAGGAGTAATAATCAACAGAGGAAATGACTTGTTTCTTTCTCATCAGTTTATCTGAAAAACACTAATTGATTTAGTGCAGTAGTTCTCAGTGCATGTCCACGGGACACATCAACCTACTACAGTTAATTCAAGCAGTTATTTATTAAGGGATGACACACAGTGGAGTGAAAGATTAATGCAGTGATAGTACAGATAGCCAGTAGTACAGAAACTAGTACTGCTGTGAATCCAAAGGACACAGATTGAAAACAGTGTTGTTTATTAAAGCTCAGTTTGGCAAGTAATGTCAGGGATTAGTTTTCTAGAAGATTCCAACAGTATATTTCTGCTATGCATTGCAAAGTTGCTGCATTAAATCAGCCACCAGCTAAACGAAAAGTCAAATAAGTGATGAAGTCTCACCTCTAATGAACAGCTAGCATTCTATGTAATTGACTGCAGAGCCTCAGAGTCAGTGCAGCCAGGCTTATTTAGTTAGCAGAAAATGAGAGAGAGGTATTTGTCTAAAGTGAGGAGCATTTTTGTGGTTTGTGATAAGAAAGGTTGCTTGAGCAAGCATGTGGATCCAAGAATAGAAGGCAATTGTTGATAATCTACAAGGCCTGTCTTATGCACTGTGTTCTCAACAGTCCTTTCATGTGAAAATGGGGGGTCTGGTCAGCTGCAAAAACATCAACCCCCACCTCCTCACCCCCCGCCCTCTACCCTCTGGCCCTGCCAATAAATGCCAGCATCACACCTCATAGGCATGTAGGAGATACTGAGCTACTGATGCTTCTCCGCTGAGGTCACCTTCCTGCTAAATGCTGGCGCCCAATTGCACTAAATGTGATAAGCTCTAATGTACTGTTGCCACAACACTGGAGCATGCTCAGTCAGCACAACCTACAGGTGGATCTGCTTCCTCTGCCAGATCTTATTACAGTAACGGGCCGACAGGGCGCTCAGAGCTCCACTCCAATGATTGAGACGACAGACCTCTTAATTCAACTTGGACATCCTTTGGGGGTCATTTAAATGAAAACCAAGACATGCAACACTTTCCTTTTTTCCATTTCATTGGAAATGAAATACCTTGACTCTTGCCTACTGTTTCTCAATATTTCAATATCTCAATATCTAGTAATTTATATGGACCAGTACCAATTTTGGTTATGGTACATAAGACGGTTTGTTCTCGTAACAGGTTTTGCAGCTGTAATTTAGAAATCTGTTTTTCATATCAGCTTTAATTTGATCATTCTCAGAATGAAAGTGGGAGAGTTTAGCACTTGCAGATGTCATGAACACCCACACATCTCTCCTTTTTATGTGGTTGAGAGACAGAGGACAAATAAGAATCTTTGTTTTAATTGTTACAATTATGACTTAATGTGAAATGGCAACAAGCATGGAGTTGCAGAGCTGGAAAACCCATGGGTAGTCCATTGGTTGTCAGATTTATAGCAACTGTAGATTTATTGATGCAATAGTAATTCCAAATACAGATTTATTGACATTTTACTCCACATTTGGGGAACTTGTCACCCCAGTACAGTAGACGGGGGAACACCCAACCATAAATATTAGTCTCGGACACTTTAAAATATTAAGAGCGAGCTGGGATCCCTGTGCAATAATGTATTCTGAAAGCATCAGCCTTGTAGTGGATTATTTATGTGGGGACCTGTGAAGCCAAAAACAAGGTGTGTCCATGAGGTCTTGTTATTACATTCGGAGCAATAAAAATCTTAACATTTTAAAATTCAGTCATTCATTTTGTAATGTGTGGTGCAGTAAAGCCTAAACATCTTGCTTGAGAGATTTGTGTTTCAAGTGAAGGGAAGAAAAAACATTGGAAAGTAGTTTTTCCGTTTCCCCTTGTTTTTCGCCTTTGATATTAAATAACCCGCGATGGAATCAGACCTCGGCCAGTGCTCGTCTCATGTGTGGAGTTTTTCATTAGTAAAGACAGTGGATGAATAGGGGTCTATGTAGCTTGGCCTCACCTCTCTGTAAATGCTTTTAAACCATGACAGTCCCGTCTGTAAATCTCAGCTGCCAGCGCTGCTACACCCTGAGCTACTTGGTTTGACAAAGAGCCTTCATTCCTAACTGGAGACAACTTTACCCCAGTGTTGTTTCTGAAACGCCCTTTTATGTTAACGTTGGATGTGCGCTGAACACATTAGCTCATTTTCACATCCCCTGTCAAATAATTCATTTAGAGTGAATAATTGATTGGTAGAATGACCACAGACCTCACACCTACTCAAGTTAAAGCCTAAATCTTCAGGCCCTTTATTTTAGTGCAGCATATGTGCCCTTAAAGATCAGTTATTTTGGTGTTGCCTGAGGACCTCTGAGCTGTCAAAGGACACACAGAGACACCAGTCTGTCCTTTGAAGTCCTGTCTCCTGTTAACCTGGCCCGAAGTGTACAAGGTCTCAGAGACCTGGAGTATTTTCTATGCAGGCCACTCTGATTGGTTTAATGCTGGTGAACATATAGGTAAGGTATAACACTATTCAAAAACTCCTCTCCAATGTAATGTGAGATTCATTTAATCCAAACCAGAGGCCCATAGGAAACAAAAGATTTCCACTTTCAAAAGGTGGAATGCTATGCTCAAAGATAAAAGGGTTTTTTTTGTTCATGTTTCCCTCAGTTGTCTAGACAATACAGCATGCCCCTGGCCACCTGCTCCAACTTCTCAGCTGACAACAGCCATAATGTATCTCTGTGATGAGTGCCCTGTTTACATGACTCCACTAGCGCCAGTAACAAAGCACCGAGTTCACCTTAGCCACACATTCGCGGGCCACTGTCTGGCCTTCTCTCCTCGACCCCAATCACACAGGAGGATATCTGGAAAGCATTCATTCACCGGAGTCCTTGACAGTCCTCAGCACTGCATAATGTTCAGACAGCAGAGGAATGTCATGGTGAGTCAGAAGGATGAAGTCCTGACCTATAATTATTCCCCCGTTGGTCCCTGACATGGTGGGGTCAGGCCTGGACAGCTGGGGTAACATCCTGCTGAGCTTCTCTGCTACAGGGACGCTGTCACACAACAGAATTAGCTCCTCTGTGGATCTGGCCCTGTCGCTGTTGATTGATGGGCGAAGAAAGGTGTCAAAAAACACGATTGATGATTTAGAACATGGTCTTGAGTTGTGACAAGCTGTATAAATTATCCTGAGTCATTGGATGCCAATTTAAATGTCAAGGTTTTATTTACTGGTTGTCGTTAACAGGGGGATTCAACCTGCTTGGATTGATCATTTCTTATAAGTTAGTGAAGTCCAAAGGGAGTTTAATCATGTCATACAGCACAAAGTGATGTACTAGTGGGGAATAATTCACATTTTAATCAACATGCAGCCCGACAGAGGCTAAAATACTGCAAATGCACAGCGAACACCTCAGCCAAGTTAGCGCTCATTTCCACTTCGTTTGATGACAAAATGAAACAACTATTCCAAATCTCCTTAGCTCTCAGACTCAAATATTTTTCATTCTTATCAATCCAGTTTTTTTTTTGTGGAAGGAGATTCTCTGAAGACATGACCATACAATCATGAATTCCTTTGAAGCCATTTGACCATTATCATTGACACTAAAAGCACAGCACTTACTGGTACTGGATGTCAAATTAAACCCTTTAATGATAAGTTCTCTCCTAAGGTCTCATGGGAAATCTCTTCTGGATTACATTGTAGGGAAAAGCTTTGAACTTGACATTGAATTTAAGCAGACTTTTTGCCTGCAGACCCCTAAAGTTTGGCTGTGTCCCACAGCTTCCAGACGCATAGAGAACATCCAAAAGTGAAGCTCAGATCCAGGTCATTGACTAGAATGAATTGCATTAATGTTAAAACTCAGAGCCTCCGTTGTGAATTAGATTTTTTATGACTTACTCCAAGGTACAGGAAATAAGAAGCAGTTGGATTTAATATGGCTATAATCAATATTTTCATATTAACAATGGACAAATTACTATATGAAATGTGACAGGTGTCCCACAGGGAATTATCTCCTAACTGCAGTATTTTGTCCTATTTCAGGTCATTGTTTCAGTTTTAAGTTTAAGGCCTGCAAAGTTAGCCATTAAGTGTTGCACATACTTGAGCTTGGAGAAGTTAAACCATGGGATAATTCCCTCATAGAGACCAAAACAGAGAAAAAAGAAGACTGAATTTTGGACTCACATTCATCAGATGGAGACTCTTAATGAATGGTAATGTTGCTCTGTATCTGCTGGATGTGTATATAGATATAACAAGTATCCCCATATCAACTCATAAGGTGTGTTTATGGCTTGTTATTTCAGGCTTAAAACATCAACTGAAATGTCCTGTTTTCTGATACAAAGCAGATTTAAACATTTAGTCTTTCATGTTAATCTGCTGTCCATTTATTCTGAAGCACTAGTCTTTTACTTGCCATCCAAGCACAATTATGTTTGCAGAGACTGACAGCATAATTCTTTGCTCTCACAATATTCAGGAAATGGCCACTTGCACAAGCCACTTACTCCCACTGGTCCTTCGCTTGACATCTCTCCATATTTACACATAGACGATTTGTAAATACACAGCTCTATTAGGGCCAAATGTTTGCCTCGTTGCAGTCCAGAAGGTGGCACTTCCTCAGTCAATTCCTCAGTTAATTGGAGGAAATTAGCAGTATCTGCAGTCCACACGGGAGTGCTGACATCAGTTCCCACCTCGGTGACCTCGGGGACGTCTGTTGAGAGATCAAACGTGGTCCTCTGAAAAGCTGAGGTCACCATGCTCTGGTGAAACTGACCAGAGGTTTCTTCTCTGGCCCCCGGTGTAGTGACCCCACTTTCCTGCTTAGGTTACATGCCCTGAGCACACAAAGCTGACTCGAAGTCTGTTTTTGAAATTTGTGTACAGTTAGCATTATCGTTAATCAAAAAAGCCATGAGTTCAGGGAAATAAGATGCATTGTAATAGTAAAAACAGAGGGTCAAAGCTACAGCATGTTAATATGGTGAACTGATTATTGTAAATGCATTTTTACAGTCTGGTGACTTATGGCATGTTTTTCTCTCTCTCTCTTTCTCTCACAGAATAATGGATCCTTGGTTTGGTGCCAGAATCACAAGCAGTGCTCCAAGGTAGTGTGGTTTCATTTCTTTCATGAATGAGACACATGCCACATACATGCCTCATTATCAGAGAATAATACAACATAAAGTGCACGAGTCACAACAAGACTAGTTTTGTCATGCCTGCAGGAATCACTTTGAGACTTGTTGACACAGACTATCACTAGAAAACCTCTTTTTCTTTTCGGCCAGTCTTTACTGGATTTCTTCTGCTTTCATTGACACTCATTTGTTCTTGTAAATGGGATTCGATTAAAGAAGATTTGAAGAAGTTATATGCCTGTTGATTCATGAAAGTGTTTCATGTGGAAGTTCAGTAGGATGCATTACGGCACACATCCCGCAGGGCTTGTTTGTGTTTCGTGCCCCATCCCAAAGAAGGTTGAGACAAAGCTGGTGTTGACAGCTCCTCTGAAAAGATGGTGCTGACATATTCTATCAGACTCTCCTGGATCTGTTGACAAGGCTCTCAGAGATGTGCCGTATAGACTGTGGGGCTGAAATAAGAAGGATGATACGCTAGCACAGCCTGGTCCAAGTTTGAAATCTGAACAATGCTCTCTATAGCTGCCAGAGGCTTTCGTCTCCTCACACACAGACCGTGAAAGCAGGATTCAATGCTGGTAGCCCATGAGGACTCAAAATAGGACATATACAACACATATTCATGGTAGGATCGTTTCCCTTTCATGGAGCTAAGCGTCTGTTTGTTTTTGTGCTTCTGGGTTTTCCCTTCACACTATAAAAACCTGTCTAAATAAAATACAGGAAGTATGTTATTGTCCAGGTGGTGACAGGTTATCTGTAATCCTTGTGTGTCATCTATTGGCTTTTCTCAAAAGACCTTGGGGTACTTATAGAGGAATGCAGGCTAGGTAAATCACATTATTGCAGTGATGGTGATTAATTGGAAATTCAGGAAAATGCAGAGTGGCTGCTTTTTTCTTTAAATGCTTACTTAACATGGCCTCACAGTTGGTGTACATATTAATCACAATCAGTGTCTAGTATCAACGGCCTTGCAAAATGGCCCTTTCTGTTTGATTTCTAAATTCCTTTTTTTTTTAAAAATTCAAATTGTTTCCTTGGCAGTTTGCATTGCCTGTGATATAGCAGATCTATTGTGCTTTGTGCCTTCTAATAACATCTGGGAATGTATAGGTTATTTGTCTTACTCTACTCAACACATATTCACAACATGGTGTTCTGTCACAACATTGAATTTTGAAGTTTAACAGATTGCCTCCAACAAATTGTGAGATAAAAAAAGTCCTCTTATTACTTTAAACCATCTGTATCCAGCGTGTATCTTTAAAGTTAATGAATAGGCTGTAAAGGAGGCAGAGCTCCTTTTGTTTTCACTATAATGCTGTGAAACTTGTTTCTCTCCTTTCCACTGTGATGGCCAACATCGGCTCTTGGCATTCATCATTCCCCAGTTATTCGGCAGAGTTTTATGTTTGAAAAGGCTTTTGCTGGCTGCGAGTCCAAACACAGCATACTGTTTTCATAATCAACCAGCTAACATTGCTGAAACTCTGCAAAGGTCCAAAGTCTTTTAATGGATTTTTTGTTTTCCCTTTCTATAACGAGAATGTCAGTTAGCACTTCTTTATCCCACTTGTAGGCTGTAAACAAATGCGACTCAGTTCGATGTAAACCCTTAAAAATAATGATATGCCAGCATAAGTGCTGTACAAATGTAAAACTCTACTCCTCTGCAATTCTAAACAGCTTCAAGGGCTCTTTGAATTTAATTAATTTAATTGTATCCTAGGTTTTAGTTCAGCCATTCAGGATGTAAGCCAGGGCATGGTGCCGAAGTTTAATTTGGGGCCGAAAGTCAATATTTTGGTAGCAAACATCACCACACTTCACATCCACATTAATGACTTGAGTGCACACTCAGGGCCTGCGTGTAGTGTGTCAAAACACTGAGCTATTGTGGCCACTCTTAACAATTGTACGGGCCCATGCTGTACAGTGGTTCCCTGTGAATAGCTCTACAGCCACTGATTAGCCTCTTCACTTCATGAACAACACACAGTCAAACAGAGAGACAAAGGCAGTGGCTCCTGGGGAGTGCATTAGGGTAAAAGGCCTGTCCACCCAGAGCTATGTTTAACAGCCACAGAGAGCTCCCCGCCTGTGAGGAAAATGTGAGGAAGGGCCGCCTAATAATTTAGACAAAGATACTGTGACCTCGTCCATCTGTCGGCGTTTTAGGAAATCAAAGCCTCCCATTCGCGATGAGAAAGTCATCCCGGTCGTTTCGTATGCAGTGTCCAGCATCAGCCCCGCTCTCAGTGTCCCCCATTGTCATGGTAATTAACCTGCTTGCCTTCTCTCTCTCCAAGCGGAGCGAGGTGGCATTTGGAGAGCTGGGGAGTCATTATCATGCCATAACACTGGACCAGCAGACAAACTCCATTCAGCAGGGAGACACCAGGAGAAAAGAGCAGGCGTTTCTATGAGCTATTGTCACTTTGTCTCCCTACTGTTAGAGCTCCCCTCTTGAGAAGTTTGGATGTGTTCCCTGAAAGTTTTAAATACTCCGGGGGGCTCTTCTTTTACTGCTGGTGCAAAGAAAATAGATTTTGTGCATGTGCAGAAGCACATTCAGACCATGACTGATATTTGTAGGGCCGCTTATCCCAACGGGTGTGATCCAGCCACCAAATCAAATGCTAGGACTGACTTAAGGCAGCTAAATGCCGGTCTCCAACAAAGCAGTGCATTTCATTACTCAAACTGCTGTCAGCGAAGGAAGAGAGGAAAGGACATGTGCATTATGCCTGCATAAGTTGGCCTGTGGGTGAGTCTTTGGAAAGTGCCCATCATTTATAGTTCCTGAGGAAGAAACTATAATATTTTTCTTGTAAAAAAGACAGAATATCCGGGACTGCTTCTCCATTGAGACTGATCTCTCAGTGAATTGGATTGAGTGGTGATCACTGAGCTGAAGAAATATTAAAGCACCAGTCTGTAATATAACATTCAGCTGGGGGATTTTCACTTGACCTTACATTTTGTCTGTATATCAGCCGCAACCCAAAGCGTTTGCAGAGAGAAAAGCAAACCCTTTGGGGCAACATTCTCTGGTGTCCATTTGGTGGCAATGAGTTGTGCACGTCTTTCATAGATCCCTCATGTATCCCAGGTGGTTCTTTTGAATGCCCTTTCCTCCCAATCACACCCTGAACTTCACATACCAGCTTAAGAATAAGAAGTGTTTACTCTTTGGATTACATGCCCCTTCGTCTTCACATGTTGGACGCTTTGGAGCGGTTTGCGTGAATAACAATCCCTGGAATGCTACTATGTCTCATTCAAAAGTGTCTTTCAAAGCCCACTGTCAACCCCCCCCCCCCTACCAACCCCCACATTTTCTCACGGCAAAATAAAATGGTCAAACTTGGAAGTTTGTTCTCAGCCTCACCCTTCAATAAATGTTAACCTTGATTAGAAAACATAATATATTGTGGGGAAGTGTCACTTTTGCTTGAAGCTTGAAGAGCTTGTGGGTGCAGTTTACAAGTCTTTTGTGTGGTCATCTCCTCTTTTGCAGTAGGTAGTTTATCATGTGGCTCACTAAAAAGATGGTTGGTAGGTTACAGCTGGGCATGGTGGGGTATGTTAGGTGCTTAAACAGACTTCAAAGCACCTTTTGGTCATGTTAGAACACAGGGAGGTGAGACGATGTGTTGGCCACATTACCAGCACTGACAGCTCAAAGCAAACTGGACTAGAAAGTAGTGGGCAGTCAATTCTTAAGCAAAGTATAAGAAACAGTCTCAACCATTTTTACTTGATGATTTTATTGAATTTGATTAAGATGGTATTCTCTATAGTTTCTCCTCATTCTTGTGTTTTAGTTTGAGGCGGTGAGACAGCGTGTTAATGTGTGTGTGTGTGTGGGTGGCAGAGGAGTGTGAAGTAGGGCTGGTCAGTCCCAGCAGGAAGGACCTGATCTGGACATGGTTGTTAAGTTTCATTGGCTAAAGGGGGGGTTGCGCCATTGGCTGCTATCTGTGGAGCTCATTATTCACATGGTGGGTGGCAGAAAATGAAAACCCCCACAGCAAAAAGCAAAGACGTGGCCACAGCAGAGGAGGCAAAAAAGGGCTGTGGGACTGCAGTTAAGACTTCTTCAGCAGTTAAATCCCACATCTGAACCTGCTCTCCGCGATGCTGTCAGTTCAATATCGGAGTGATGAGCACTCCAAGAAGTTCTCCACGATGAAATACACTGACTACCTCACACCAACACATGTTTTTTAAAATTAATCCTACAGAGTATAGGGTCTTTAAAATAGTTGTCATTTCTTTTCTAAGATAATCAACCTCTCACAGAAAACCTGATTCCACATTTTCCCCCTGGGATTTCATTCTCTTGAAGGATTAATGTAATCAAAGCTGCTGCAAAATCCTCTTTTAGCAATAATGACTAGTCACACTGAGACAATCTGCTGTCATCTAAGTGTTTATTCTCATTCTGAGGATGGATTAGTTAAATATCATCGGCTACAGCGCACCACTCACATTGACTGTGCTGTCTTTTTCTTTCCAACCTCATGGGTGGAGAGACTAATTTCTCACCAGGAGCTAAAACAAGATATGATTCTGCTGCTTTATTAAAAGTCTGTGTTAATATTTTGTTATTGAACTGATCCTGCCAACAGCCACATTGACGAAAGGAAGATTAGGATGTAAGAATCTTTAAGATGATGTGCTTAGTCGATGTGGGCTTATCAATTTATTCCAGCTTCAGGCAAAGCTGCTGCGTCCTGCAGTTAAATCTCACAGATTGTGTGTGACAGTTTCAGGCTGATGGGAAACCGGAATGTGTGTCAGATACTCAGTGATCGACAGCTCTCTTAACCTTTGGCTCCCAGTGGACTGTTTTAGAGTTAGATGATAATTCTGACTGAATGTGTTTCAGTGATGAGGAAAACAGTTGTTTCCTTTTTGTTTTGTGTGCTCTATCTACAACTCCCAACACTAAACTTGTTCAAGTCTTGATTGTCAGTTTTTGAAATACAAATAATATGCATGATATTACTGCTATTGTTTGTACATGAATTCTCAAGCTGGAGGTATTACACTTCAAAGACACTGAAGTGACCACTGCTGTAAGGAACTGTTGGAGGAAACTGGGGTGGACAAGTAGGATTAGTGAATTTGAAGTGTTTTAGGGACTCGGATAAACAAATGTAGATAGTGCTGGAATGTGACTGCAGCGTGGGATTAGGACGGCTCTCCTCCCCTCAACGACGTGCCATGTTTTACATGTTGTTGGCCTACATTGAGACTGAATCTCCAGATCTTATTTCATATGAGATGGGGGGGGTAGGGGGGTGGGATTGAGACAGCTTAAGTGATCACTGTAGGAACAAACAAGCCAGGCGGAAATCCTATATCTCGTTTACTATCTGCTCAATCTGCAGTGACTGCGGTGCCATGACAGAGATGTATTTTTCATCCCAAAATGTGGACTCATTATCGCCAATGTTACTCAGCTGAACAGACAGTTTGAATAAATGGCTTTGGCGTGTGAGTTGAGTGCTTTACCACGTGATTTCAACTCTGCTCCCTCGCATCTGTCATCGTAACGTTATTCTGGGTGGATGGGGTGAGAGTAAATACAGTAAATCATGAGTTGGAGCAGATCTGACTTGGTTTTTTAGAAAACAGCAGAGAGGGTTTGGCTTTCCCATGCCACGTCACAACGAAAGCCCCATCGGCCTCTTTATCACCAATCTGACCCCACATGATGGATACATCCTGTTGAGTCTAATTGTCATGAAATGTAAACTGAGCCCAGAGGTAGGTGATAACTGAGGCTCTAGTTACAGCCACTGTAATTTTGACTGTTGTCACTGCAGAAGATAACAACGTGAGATGGCAGAGGACCTGTAAGAGAAGGAGTCCTCAGCGGGGAAGGGGAAGGAGGGTGGCATCTGTGTGTGTGTGTGTGTGTGTGTGTGTTGGTGTCTGGGTGAAACTTCAGAGTCATTAAGTATTAAGTGAACTGCTATTGCATTCCACAGCAGACAAAGCACAATTCTGGCTAAGCTGTGTGGGCTTTTTGCTCATAAATAAGGCAGGCACCTCTGATTGTGGGGTAAATGTATAATTCATGCACTGCCCCCTCCTGCTCCTCCTCTTTTTTCTTCTCACTTTCTGCCAAGCAATTCCTTTTCAGCTCTTTGTTGTCTGTGCCCTCAACTGCATTTAAATTAATAATTAAAGTGATGCTCAAGGAATGTCTGTGACACCACCTGCTAGGTTACTTACCGTCTCCCTAGCCTGCGTTGAGAAACAACGTAGAAAGTCATGAACTGTATACATTTCAATTCACCCCACCAGAGCTGGAATAGTACAGTGTTTGACTTAGTTGTAAATATTGAGGAATTATGACACTGGCAACATTTACAGCATGCGTTCCTCATTGGGTCGTAAAACACTGAGATATGGAAAATATGTCATTACTTGTGTAAGGGAAATTCAAGCACTTTGTGTCAGAATTAATTCATATTACTCAAAGTTATCATAACCACATCTTGTATCACTTACAATTAAGCAATGCTGTTGATATGTTCCAGTGATAATACCAATAAAGCAAGTTGCCTGCAGTCCTGTATATCATTCCATTTTAGGCAATAATTCTTATAAGACATGACATTACTTTTATTTCTCAGGTGCTGCAGGATATTGCTACAGCAGTAGACACTGATATATTACACCTAGTGCCAAATCCCCATACAATGTGGATACTGGTACCTCCAGGGAGACAGAGGAGAGCACACGGCCACAAATGTGTTACATACATTGGTTACCAGGCTCCCACACAGGCCCTCATTTATCTCTAACTGCAGATGCACCAAAATGCTTCAATTGTTGTCTTTTCTAGCTTTGAATACATCAATCCTCCACTGACACTCCTGTTAGTGTGCAGAGGCTTACGTAATAGTAGAATAATCAACCTCACAGTAAGCAATGTGGTATAATTGTATCTGTACCCCTTTCAAATATGAGATAAAAAGTTTTTTTATGAATATTAAAGATGCACTGCCATTCATCCACATAGAAACATCAACCTTGATTGGCAATAAATTTAACAGCTCTTCTAAAATAACAAATTAAATTTTCATTTGTCTTTCCTTTCTGATAAATTAATCGTGCCATTAATACAAAAGCCAGCTGCTGCTTATTGGAAAACCTCATTTCATATTTATGAGGAGCCATGTAAGCTTGCTGGGTATAGAGTTGCACACTCAAAACACTGTTTATCTTTTTGATCTGGCCAGTCCACCTCAATGTCTGCCCAAAACACACCTGTGCTGATTTGTAACAGTGCAGAAATGAAATATCTGATATCTCATGGAGGTCACATAAGGTTGAGGAAATACTGTGTCTAGACTTCATAACAGCTCAGGACAGAGATATCTTCTTCCTGATTTACTCGCTATATTTTTTACAGTCCTTTGAAACCTAATGGCACGTTAGAGACACATTGGAAAGCCGAGGTAGCATATGATTTTACACTCTTTCAGATCATAGCTCCAACACTTGATGAAATATGTTTCAGCCTGTTAACCTTCAATGAGAGTCTCTGAGGGCATCTGCAGCTATAAAGATTTGCTACTGTTTTTTGTGTACAAAAAAAGAAAAAAAAGTACTTACACTTTGGATAGAAATCAAGATGACTTTGAGTTTTGTATTGAGGCTTGAAGTAGAGCATGTGCCTTGAATGAAAATGAGGGAACAAACAAAAACATTAAGGGCAATGTGGCTTTTCTCTTAGAACTGAGGGTGAGAAAGGGAATAAGTGACATGCCGCGATCCGCTCTGATAATTTTGAAAAGGCCATTTACACACAAGTTTTACATCCACTCAAGTGTTTTCAATTGAGTCTCTAAATGTTAGCTGTTCTTGTAGAGATGTGGCTTTTATGTTTAATGGTGTTTTTCTTAGATAAAATGCTGTGGATTGAAGATACGTGATGTTCAGATACCCAAACACTACAGTTTTGTTATTGACATGTTTTGCATTCAGTTGTCAAATGCAGCCAGTCTAAAAATGGATTTGATTTAAGGGGCATAAGTCTGTTGTACTATCTAAGCTTAATGGTAATAGTAGCGCAGCAGGAGGGATTATTTTTTGCATGTGAGGTTATAGAATTAAAAGTCCTATTAATTTGCTGCAGAGACAATATTAGCTGAGTACCTATGGGAGCACTTTTGATGCTTGTATGGGCATTAAACTCTCCCAGATGAATCATCAGTACGAGGATGGACTGCATTGAAAAAAATCTTTGTTCTTTGAAACAATATCTCAGGTATGTGGGGCGGGATTTCTTGGTTGCAGGCAGTCATGGTGGTATCATTGCTTTCTTGCCCGGTATCAGTTCAACCCTTTCTCTGCTTTGAGCACATTTTTGGCACGCACAACTATGCCAAGATTGTGGAAAATGGTAAACACAAATCCAGGCTGTGAAAAGTCTCCTCAGTCCCCTACAGTCTGTGATTGATATATTCAATTAAATGGCTGTTTTGCACTAATGCAGTTGTTTTACTATAGAATCAAAATGTATCAGTGAAGTCACCTGCATCCTGCAGGCTTTGGAGACGAACATAAAAAAAGATTGCCGAAAAAAGTTGGAGGCTACAGAAACATGGCCTCATAACATTGCTGGCAAGTGAAATTCCCTTGGCCATGTTTGTGAAAGATATATCACATGATAAAACGCTCATTTCGTGTCCGCGCTGCAATGTGAGCCGGGTGTTGTCAAATTTATCTGCTTTGGAGAGAGTTTTAAAAAACATCAATTTTCTTGAATATGAACACACTGACTTAGTGCAGATGGAAAGGGCCGAAATAGAGAGTAAGAAAGATGAGTTTTAAAATTGATCTGGATTAGAGTGGACATGGTCTGAGAGTGATGAGAATGATAGGCATAGGTGGGAAAATGAGGGAAGAGAGGATATAAGAATTGAGAAGAAGTCGAGGGGAGATGACAGCCAAATAAAAGTGAAATAGAGTGAGGTGAGTGAGTACGTGGAGTAAGTGCCTGCTTCAGTAGAGGAGGGAGCGGAGCCCCGGTGACTTGCTCCCGGGTGGGTCGATAGATATGAGCAAGGAGCTGAGAGCTGCTGGAATGATTGTGTCCGGTGGTCAGGAGTGTGAAAAGCGCCAGGGCAGCAGAAAATAGCCATAACTCAATAAGATTGGAGGTGAGATTTACACTGTGTGTGTGTGTGTGTGTGTGTGTGTGTGTGTGATCAACACACACACACAGATTGGAGATTCCTCCATATCTGAGTCTCCCAGAGGAGCTCAGGACTGAGGCTCACACTATATATTGTTGAGCCTGGGGGCATTCTTGACTGGTAGAAGTTCATGCTTCATTAGCTTAAACAAACCACTTGCATGACATTTTATATATGCACTTTGTTTTAATAGTTTGTGTTATTCCAGTCACGCACTCAGGGCAGTAAGCATTTTTACGATGGGTGGAGATAACCATGCGCCTACATGAGAGCGTTCCATGCGCTGCAACCAACCCCCCCCCCCCCATCTTTCTCCTTTTTCCCTCCCTGCTGCTTCGTCCCAGCCATGACAAAGTAAAGATGGGCTGTGGCATTGGCTGCCATTCAGCCTGACTCTCTCATCGGCCCCACAGAATGTCTTTCAGGGTCCCCCAGAGTAACAACTGCTGCGTTTTATTACAGCGTGAAATGGGGAGTGAAAGAGCGCTATGGATGTTCCTACTTAACCATGCAGAATGTGTCACTAGTGTGTACGAAGATAAGAGCACAAAGGGGGGAAACGCTTTTGTTACTGCTGAAGTCCATAGAAACAACCCCATGCTCTTGTTTACAACTCCGAGACCGAAACCATTTGTGTCTTTTTAGGTGAAATTTGTCCAGAAATATGTTAACATCAAGGAGGATCATTACATGCATTCCTGAGGCAATCCAAACAGATGGTAGTTGTGTTGCCAGCCTGAGAGATTTGCTTGAGGGAGACCCAGACATTGGCACCCACACCCAGCAGATACACTATGTCCAGCTCAATTATGTTCTCCACTCCAGTTATGTGGTGTGTTTGCCCAGATTAGATCTCACAAGTCAAACACTATCATTGCTATCGGGAGTGCAAAATGTATAAAATCTTAACGCACTTCCCTTTTAGTAAAACTGTTTATACATGTTTTACTTATGGTTATGGATGTGGTTTAGCACTTTTTGGTTTGTTGTGATTATCGCTTGCTAAAGGCCAAATGCAAAACTCAACAAAAAAAAAAATAGCAGGAGCATATGCTTCCTGAGGATGAGGGGTGTATGTCTGCATGTGATGGGGTCCAGTTCTTATAGGAAATCTTACTTTGGCACTTTCCCAAACATGTATTTGGTGACGTTGGTATAGTTAAGATTGAGCTCCAAACTGTGTAAATAGGAATCAGGCACTTGATTGATGAGAGCACCTTTGTAATTATATACAGCTGTCGTATTTGCTTTGGCAAGACATCTGTCGTCGGTCCTCTTCTTCCCTACTTAAATGTCAGGTTGTGGGTGTGGTTGAGGAGAAACGCTGACAGATCATCACTTTTCAGCACACCTGCAAGGAGCTCTCGCTGCCTCGGCACAAATGTTTATCTTTTTTTTCTTTTTTTTTTTTTAAGAGCACTGTTTACGAAATATTCCCTCATTACCCACCTCTTCTGATAATTTCTTTTTAAACACTAGTTCCTGTAAGAATCCAGAATTTTTTGTTTGATGATGACTTATGTCCTGAAGAGTTAGAAAAAACAAAAACTTGTATTGCTAGTAATGGGAGGGCGAGACGTCACTGTCACTGAAACACACAGCCAGCATTCTGATCTGTGTCGCAATATCCTCAATTCCCAATGCGGTGTATTAATTCACACTGCTTGGCACGCAACCCTGAGCATCCCGATGTAAAGATGAATCTATTTTCACTTGTACACTTGTGAGTTGTGGTGAACCAGAAAAAGATTTGTCCTCGAGAAAAAGCCAATGGAATGCATTCAGTCCGTGTGCACAGGATCTTTCAATGAGTAAAATGAGCTTGATCCCTTGGCTTATGAGTGTATGTTCAGTGATTTGTAGAAGGGATTTGGGGCTTTAACATGTGCGTCTACTGGCAGAATGTCCTTCAGACGTTGGTGCGGCTCAAGTTATTGCTTCAACACCTCATTGTTTTCCGGCGCAGCGCTTGTGTAAGGCTGGGATGCTGAGGTTGCTGCTGCTGCTGCTGCTGCTGCCCGTCTGAGCCACAGGCACAACTCTCAGAGGACACAATTGAGAACAGGATTAATGATAGAAGGTCACCTTATTATTAATAGCAGAACAATGATAAAACTGCAAACCCTCTGGACCGCGAGGAAAGAGTTTGGAAGTGGCAGCTGTGCTTATATGTCTTCTTAAAACTCAGAGGTGTTCCAGCGGTTACACCTGATCACCTCTGGAGAAACCACAGCAGTTTCTTTTGGAGCTCTCAGCAGTCATAACTATGCTCTCTCTCCCACTAAGGCGTCCAATTCTGCCTCTGACACTTATTTTATATCATCACTGGATTGATATCTATATTCCTCTGAAGTAATTAAGAAAATACCTCCTCCACCCCTCTTTGTATTGAAGAACTGGCAGTTAAACACTCAACACACTGTCCACACAGTTTTTGTCGGGCGCCCGAGACGAGACTGAGCAAAGCGGAGAGCTGACAGAGAAGCTGAGTGTAATTGAGTGCTGGCAGGCGTGTGCGCGGCCCTGATTGCAGCATGTTCCTCCAGAAGCAAGGTTTATGTTTCATCATGTGCCCGTCCACCGCACTCCATAAAAAGCAAATAAACTTTTCACTGGCAATGGCATAATAACGACAGAGCTAGCTAATGAGCAAATTAAAGACTCATAAATACAGCTCTGGCCCCGACTGAGACTCGAAATTTGTTACATCAACATTGTGTTTAATGCACTCCCTACAGTAGATGCCCTCATTTAACCAGTCTTCTGCACTGTACCTTACATAACACTGCATATTCCTCTGATAGTTGTTTTTAAAGGAGATTTATTGTCTTTTTTTTTTGTTCAAAGTTCACCTTAGAATCACTACTTCTGCTCTCCCTATCATATCGCACCCTCCCGCTGTCCAACTTATTGGACTGTCCCAGATGAAGCATGTAGGGGAATGTGTTGAAAATTTACTGCTATGCCTTGTCTTAATGCTGTAGTTGGTGCAGGAGCCTAAATTAAATGGAGTTGAATGAGCGACTCTGGCAGGTCTCCGCTTGGTGTGGTTTGGGCTTCTCCCAGTGCTACACAGAAGCAGCCTGGCAGAGGTTTTTGAGTGTTTGACTGAGCTTGCTCTTCTCTTTCACACCAGCTCTCTGTGGCCAGCAGCAGGAGCACATGAGACCCCCCCCCCCCCTCCCTCCCCTCCACCCCATCCCCTTCACCCCACCCGCAACTGCTTCTTCCATCTGAACGCCTGCCCTATCCTGCGGCAGCATCTGCCTGATTCTGTTAGACGTGCGTTGGCTTTTGTGTTATATTACATTTGCTATTATTGAATTTGATTCGTTCGGGGTGAGCTGTTGTATTTAAAGCCCTTTGACTAGATTGGTAAACTTTCATTTAAAATTTTATCATCCCATTATGTTTGGCAAAATGACTTTGAGCTGCACTCATGCTGAGGTTTTGCTTTTATCCCGCGCCTGTGCCAAACATTCAGTAAATTTGTTCCACGTGTTAAAAAAGGGAATCCCAAGAACATTAAACCAAGTGTATCATTTATTAAGCACTCTCTGTTCAGTGTGGTGAAGAGAAGGGAGTTTGGTGCCGATGCCAGACAGCATCAGGCCCAGACATGAACACGAGGCGCGGGAAAAGTGGCAGGGAGGGGAATGAGGCATAGACGGTTTGGGAGGCTAGTACTGTTAAGGCGTGAAGAGGGAAATCTGTCAGGGGCCACATTAGGCTAAATCCAAGAATCAGTAGGTTTTTTTAGAGGCAGGGCGTGCCTGTCTACTCATAATGGATAAACCCTTCTTTGCCAAGGTATTTTGTGCATCTGTAACAAAAAAAGGTGTGACTGCTTACTGTGAACATGTAGGGGAAGTGACTGAGTGAGGTACCTGTCAGGAAGCCAGCGCACGAGCACAGAAAAGCACCTTCCCCACAGCAGTGGCCCTTTGATGTGGCTGACTCTTTGAAGAACTGACACCCTTCTCCTTTTCACAGTGCCTGGAGCCCTGCAAGGAATCCTGGGACCTGAAGGAAAACCAATGCCAGGATTTATGCGAGGTATGTCACCACCACAAACACCGTGGTTGCCTCAGACCCGAGTATTTGAGCTTTGCATAGCGACTTAATGGGAAAATTCAACAAGAGGAAAATTTGAGAGGTGTGTGAAGTAACACTTTCTGGACAGTAACGACACTCTCTGTGAGGTTGAATCAAAGCTGTTTAATGTACTTACCACTGCCCTGAGTCATAAGCTGAAATGTAAACAGGACAATCCCTGTTAGCTCACAGGGCTGCCTGTATGAAGCCAGGCAGGTCGGACATGAAAAGTAATGTTACATATATTTTTCCTCTCCTTATCCTCCTCCTCTTTCTTCTCATCCTCCCCCTTCACTCCATAGCCCCTCTTTCCCAAGAAGCACTATGAGTGTCTTACGAGCTGTGAGTTCCTGAAGTCGGTAGAGGGAGTGAAGCAGGGTGACTGTCCCGCTCCGGAGAAGGCCAGCGGCTTTGCAGCAGCATGCGTGGAGAGCTGCGAGGAGGATGGAGAGTGTTCAGCCGTCAAAAAGTGCTGCCCCAATGGCTGCGGTCACACCTGTCAGCTGCCCAAGAACCTTTACAAAGGTAATGCAACAAGCATGCATTACATTACATTGCAAAGAAATGATTCTGCCACACTTTTCTATATTACTAATGCAAGATATTTTGAAGTATAAACATAGTATTAAATAGTAATACATGTTGTCAGCTTCATGAATATGTAATAATAGAGAAGCTAGTGATTTCTTAATAAGTGTTTATGTTGCACCATTTGATCAAATCATAATGTTCTTGATGTCTTCTGAATAATTTTTACACATCTCCCCAGAATTCTGCCAAATTTATTTTGTATCTTTAAAATTTCTGACACTGAGAGAGAGGGACTACCTTACTTGAAAATGCATTGATATGTAGAATCCTCCCACCTTCTAGATAAATTAAGGAAAGCAAACCATGACATGACGACAGACAAACTGCACTGATAAAGCTGCTTAGTTGTCCATGTTCTTTACAACTTAACTCTTTATTTAATCAATGCTCAATGCTGTTTCCAAGAACGAGATTAGCATGGTTCATCAGCTGAATCATATATACTGGCTCTCTATTCATCCTATTCAAGAAATGACGTTTTATATCTGAAAAAGATCCAATGCAAACGTCATGTTTTTAATGTGATTAGCTATTGCAGTTTCCATAATTTTCATATATAGTGTTGAACCAATTAATCTCTCTCTCTCTCTCTCTCTCTCTCTCTCTCTCTCTCATTTTGAATCTCATCGATGCCAACTGCAGATCATCTCTGACAACTTCCTCAGAATCATAAATCTTTATTTCTTTATTTATCTGCTTTTGTTATTCTTCATCCTTCATCCCTCATGCTGTTGCTCTTGTAAATTGGAATATCTATCGCCAGTTTTAAATTATGTTGGATAAGCTTGAGGGTTTGTACCCAGGAATCTTTACTCCAGTAAAACTGTTTAGTAGCGCTGCCCAAGGCGGCCTGATGTTTAGAGGTTGCGGAGTCGTTATGTGAGAGAACCAAGAGCCTCTGAATTTGGAGATGGAGCTGGAACTACATTATATACACCATCAGCGCACAATTGTTGGCAGCCCGAGGCCATAACAAAGTTGAGATGTTGAAGTGAGAGCAGTGGAAGATGAGTCTAAATCAAGCTTTGAACTGCAGCTGTGGTTAAACTGTGTGTATGCTTTGAATCACACTGCAGTAAAGTGCATGTTTGTGTACTTTACTAGGGCAAGTGCATGAGATTTTGAGTTTGAGCTTGTGCACACAGAAGAACATGCTAGTGTTTATATTTGATTTGGAAAAATCCTGAGGGACTTCATGGTAGATGTCATGCTCAAAAGGTGAACGGCACGTTAATCTGGAAAGATGAAAAGAGGCGTAACCTTGACAATTTTCAATACAGCCACCCAGTCAATGAAAACCATTCACAGCGCTGTGAGACCTCCAAATCAGGCCGCCTACCCCGCTGATTTAGTCCAAACATTGAGCTCATGACGGGCAGCAGTCAGCACTACATTTATACAGAATTACACTGAGCATTTTGGTGAAAGTTCAGATGGAATTCCTGTCCTGGTCCTCAGTGTTAAAGGTCTAATTAGTAGCTCATGGTTTGAAGAGTGTAATTGTTTCTATGTGTGCGCAAGCGTGTGTGTGTAGTCTTTGCCATGATGATCCATGATGCTGGAAGCCATTAGCAAACACAAGCGGAGCGAAATGGAGCGTTTCCCCCACTGAGATCACTCTCAGATGTGTGTTTGTGTGTGTGTCCAGGTCCCCAGCCGGTGTGTATGTGCCTGACAGAAAAAACTTTAGTGTTCAGGATCCCTGTCTTAAGAACAGAGACCCTGAAACCCCCACTGGGCTTTTGATGAATAACAAAGGTTCTTTTTTTCTTCTTTACATCAAAAGAGCCCAATGCCATTGCACATCATCCACTCCTCTCTAATGTAGTCTCAAATTATGTTAGTGGAGGTGTGTCTTAGATTAAATATGCTGTGCATGTATGGAAATACGTGGTTTGTAAAGGTTTTTCTCATTTTTATACTCTCCTCTCTCTAGTTCTCAGTTCCTTGGAATAAATAGCACCACATACAATAATGATAATAATAACTTTATTTATATAGCACCTGACAGACAAGGCAAGCAAGAGCATTACAATAAAAAAAGACACACAACACAGAGAGAGGTAACAAGACTGGCATTGACAAGATGAGAGGAGAGGACAATGGAATACAGTTGGAGATAATGAGAATGTAAATATATATAAAATAAATAAGATTAAATAAAAGACAGTATAGCAATAAGCAAAACGAACAAACAAGCAGATGACATCACATCAAAGCTAGTCTGTAGAAATGAGTTTTGAGTAGTGATTTAAAAGAAGATACTGAATATGATGCAACCCAACTTGTTTTTTTCCTGATCAAAAGAAGCTCAGAGTTCTTCAGTATACTGTGAGAGACAGGAAAAAGAGAGCGTTGGGAATAATAAGTGTATGTGAAAGATGTAGGTGGTAGAATGAAAATCAAATTTAGCCAGTTTTATATTCACAGCGTCAGAGCAAGTCAGTCCATCAGCTATTTTCAGTTTACGGGAAATCCTTTGTGTGATACAAGCAGCAACCCCTGTGATTATAAGCAGTTATTATGACAGTATGTGCGTGAGTACTGAAAATTATATTCTTGGAGTGTAATTGTTGGCATGATTAAGACATGAATGGACGTTATACTCCTGATCGTGCCTCAGCAGTAGTTACATCATGGTTTGGAGAGCATGGAGTAAGCGTGCGGCCGTTGAAAAATGAACACACTGTATGATTCTTGGACCAAACCTGACCCAAAAGTTATCTTTGGAAAGAGCAAACTGAGAAAGTGTATTTGCTGCCCTCCCACGTATTGCGGAAGAGAGAGAGAGATTGTGTGTGTGCGTATGTGTGCGTGTGTGTGCGTGTGTGTGCGCGTGTTTGTATTTTTGTGCATGTGGCTTATGCTTCGCAGGAGTTCTTGTGTGACTTTGTGGGAAGATGAGCTAAGGCAGAGGGAGCAGAGGAATGCTGTGGTTACTTTGGCATTCATTATTGCGCAGGAAATGTGACACGTTTGTTCACGCGCACGCAGACGCACACACTGTGGAGCTGTGAAACCACAGCACAATGACCCCCAGCTGTTAGTATGAAGAAAGCTGTTATCAGCACGACAAAACAAAGCACTGCCTCCATATGCATGTGGCTCAAGGACCCTCCTCCATCTTCCAGGATTTTGTATGCCTCAATCAATCACTTTTTATATGCCCTGTATGAAGACTGAATGGAGATATAAGTAGATCAAATACTCTGCATTCAAAACACAGTCTTGATTATGTTGTTTACCGACAACCCTCGCCGTAGCCTTGAGCGTGTGTTGATGCTGTTTATATATGCAGAGTAGTGCTGGACAGCTCAGCATTGAGAGAGGCCTAACATAATGGTCTGAAAGTGCTCTGTGATTTATTGAGAAGTGGAGGATGTATTCAGCCTTCTCCTGTACTTCCAAACTTGCTTTTCCAATCTCCATCTCATTATCACTGTGCCCGACGCTCAATCAACAACTCACTACGTCTCATCTGCAATAAATTCAGTTGGGAGACTCAGTCTGACTTGGCTGAGCATTTGGCCCAGTCCAGTATTTAATATATTTCTAAGTTATTGCACATGGCCACATCAACTTTATCATAAAGGCTGAATGTGAAGTGTGATGATGCAAATTAACTCATTGTATATGTGTATATGTTTTGCACTGGTGTATTTTGTGTCTGCACAAAAGAGTGAGAAGGATGATGTTACTGTATCTGCGCCATCTCACATACCTAGATGCTAACTGTGTGAATCATTACTAAGAAGCACAGCTACTAAAACATATCTTCATGGCCAGGAAATATCACAATCTGTCACAGTAGAAAGATGATGCTGTTGACCCACAGCATGCATTGAATCTATTGCGGTGAGGTCATGTCTCATTCTCAAATCTGTATCTGTCCAACTCTGATGGTGTCATTTATCTTTCCAAGTGACTTTCACCCAAGAGAGGAAAACAACAATTTTCATGTTGAAGTTCACCTATAATGTTCCACACAGTGGTGATATTAACTCTTGTCACAATATCATTTTGCACTTTTAGGAGTCCCTCTGAAGCCTAGGAAAGAGCTTGTGTTTTTGGAGCAGCCGTCAGGTCAGCTGGAGATCCGCTGGTCCTCCAAGTTCAACATCTCTGTGGAGCCCGTCCTCTATGTGGTGCAGCGCCGCTGGAACTATGGCATCCATCCCAGCGAAGACGATGCCACAGAGTGGCAGACTGTGGCACAGGTAGGACTCCACATACCATACGTTCAAAATACTGAGGAAGATAAAATATTTTGGCTGCCAGTTTTTGTTGCGTGAGTGATTCTTTTGATCACACTTTTTTGGGATTTGTATCAAAATGAAACTTTAGGCCTCACATGTCCCAGCGTGCCACATGCTGCAGCTGTGAAAGTGCTGCATTGCGCTGACAGACAGTTGCACACGGTTGCACATTCCTCACAGTCACTGTGTCTTTTAAAGTTTGGTAAAGAGAAACACACAGATGACTGATGTGGCAGCAAACTCACATGGGGCTGTGACCCTGCATGAACCCTGACCCCTGTGGTTTGCTCTCTCCCCATCTGTCCCTCAGACTGCAGAGGAGCATGTCCAACTGGCTGACATCAGAGCCAGCAGATGGTACCAGTTCAGAGTTGCTGCAGTCAACGTCCACGGGACCCGCGGCTTCACTGCGCCCAGCAAACACTTCCGCTCCTCCAGAGGTCTGTGTGTGTATGCACATATGCGTGTGTGTGTGTGTGTGTGTGTGTGTGTGTGTGTGGCCTTGCTTTGTGTGGAAGTTCCTGTTTGACACCCACTGCCCTCCATTTGTTATGGTTAAGACCTTGGAACAGGTGGAGCCTTTGGGAAACAGTTTTGAAAGCTGATTTAACTTTTTATCTGGCCATGCAAACAATCAGTGTGTGGTGCATGTCATATTTGCATGTCAGTGAAGTTTACTTGATCACTGACAAGAAAATGTATGTTTTGATATCTTTATTGACCTGCACTGCACCTATAAATCAGTGGGATAAAGGTTTTAGTAAGAACTGACGTCATTTGTTTGACTTAACCTCTTGGCTCCACATGCCATCAGCAAACTGCCCGTTTTTGTTTTGTGTTTTAAATACTGAATATAATCATATTCAGTAAAGCCAAACATACATTTATCATTTTTGATAACCTGAACTGTAAATAAATATTTCCCTCCACAGTTTCCACACATATAACCAGCCAGATTAAAGGAAAGCGTAATCCAGAGAGATGCTGAGTAGAATACAACTAATGAGGAAGGACTGACTTCACATAGCACTTCTTTTGTGTTGCAACCAGATACTCATTTCTGTCTTCAAAGGAGGGGTTTCCCCCTCTTTACAGCCACATAAAATGTAATATGTCTGAATTAGTCAGGATACGCAGGTTTCAAATGAATGCAAGTGTTGTCTTGCCTCCACAGAGAGTGACGTAACATAGGCGCACTTAAGATCTTTGCCACAGATAAGTGAACGAGCTCCGATGGCTTTCTGCATTACAGCTTGACTCCCCTTCCTTGTGTTTACAGTGCTGAATGACACTAAATATCGCCACATTGTTTTACAGATGGCATTTGTTAAAGTTACTGGCCAGTTGTTGTGTGGTTCCCAGGGAGTACAAGTTGCGAAAATAATATTGTGTCTTGATTGCATCTGATCCAGATGAGATACAGTGTGTTTGTTTGACATGTAGAGGCAGAGCCATGTGCCCTCCATTTCATGTTATAATGAGCTGGCTCAGAAAGCACAGTGTGTGTAAATGTGTGTCATATAGAATAGTGTCTGCAGTGTGTGGGCCATCTATTTAATGCACAGTGCACGTCAACACATGTCACTAAACTTTTTATTCACATAGATAGAAAAAAGTGTTTACCAGTTGAACTCTGGCAGGGATTGTATGTACACACCATGTTCTGCCAAATACTGAAAGTCAGTGCCAAAGACAAAAAGTATTAGTGTGTTTAGTGGTGTGTGTATGTTGACCTGTCCTGTCAAACATTTGTCATACATTTGGTCCCCAGAGCATTGTAGATGGCTGTCTGACAGAGCCAGACACCAGGTGGGAAAAGGATTCTGCTGCGGGGATGGAAACTGATCCGCAATCAGGCCAATCAGTGCCAGAACGCTGATAGATTGATGGGAGCTGTCACGGATTTGATGAGCTCCTGGACATTCTGTCATGCCATTGTTATTTACATAGTATGGGTATATCGTCTGATTGCAATTTTGCTCTACTACACTTTGTTAGGGCAATTTGTAAGAACTGACTGCTTATTTATCTTGCAGAGCCAACATCAGCTGGTACAGAGAACCAATGTGTCCAATTGTGTTTTTGCACTGGTTTAAATGTGTTTCAGGTGGGAGAGGGCAGGGGAGAGGAGCCAACTGGGCTGTGGCATGAATCATTTTCTCATTACAAGGCTATTCCCTCTGGTCTGGCGTCTGGCATGTGGCCCTGCCTCTCCTCCTGCCCCGAGCTGACATCAGAATCCGGCAGCAGGCTGCGCACGGATCGGTTCAGAACCACACACACATAAGTTAGAGACCCGGAATGTTGAGCCAAAGTGAGCAGCATGTGTTTGTTAACCCCTGACCTGCGCTTTCGGTCCCGTCGAACACTGTCATGGATGTGACATGACACCTGTCATAACATCTCATGGCAGATTGTCAATGGAAGACTAATTACTTTACACAGTGTCATACTGGTCCCCCACCTCAACTGCAATGCAAACCCTGAAGTGGTGAAAGGCTTCTTGGCCTGTAATCCATTCAACCTGTGATTATATTTATGAAAAAAAGCCTGCCTTGGCCTGAAATTGATCACATACAAGAACCAGAGGCCCACTTTGTCTCCCTCCCAAAACATCTACAGATGTACAACGTCCATTACCACTAACAGTGTTGTTTCTTATTGTTGTTTTGTCTTCAGATCCATCTGCCCCTCCCAGCCCAACCAATCTGTATGTCACCAACATCACGCTGGGCGATGAAGGCATGCTGACAGCTCGTCTCAACTGGACTCTGCCAGAGGAGCCTGATATCCCCGTACATCACTACAAAGTGTTCTGGAGCTGGACTGTGCCCACCAAATCAATGGTGCCATCCAAGAAGAAAAGGAGAAAGACCACCAACGGGGTAATCTTCTCACCCTGTCTTAGAGATGTGTTCTCTTTCTGTGTTTTCATCTCCCTCTCTGTCTCTCTTTGGGGTCCCGTCCAAGATTATCTCAGTGTCTTCTTCTCTGGCATCAACACATCAGTGTAAATACGCATGCAAGCCTGCAGTGGAAGAAAGGATAAACATGGAATGGGAGTTGCAATTATTTATACATACTTTCGAGACTATTGATACAATGTGTTCTTCATTGTTCTAATTCCTTATACTAAGAACGTACATTTAAGCTTTGAAAGAAAACACATTGATTGTGATAGATAGTCTTGTTATCGTGATAAGTCATGATTTCAAGGAAACATGTTTCATAAGGTTTCAATTTGTATTGTTCAAATTTTTGGCAGTTGATATTTTGGAGCTTTTTGTTTTCTATCCTACTCACAGTTTTTGATTGTGTAATGCAGCTATTTCTAAAATGGTAAAGTGCACTTATATATTTATTTGTTGTATTTTTAACATAGATCTCAGTATCTTCAAAGTGAAGTGGTTACATAACAATACTCAGAGTCCTATCCTTTCTTCTACATTCATACATATATTCAAACTAACTACTAAGTTGTGTCAGTAAAACAGGGCAAAACAACTAAAACATCTAAGAAACATGTATTGTTTATGACAGAAATGAGTTTAAAGGAAGATAGCATGGAGCAGTTTGCAGACTTTAACATTGTCAACTGTTTGCTCCAGTCAGAGAGAAGAGTTTGGGGGATTTCACACACATAAAACCTCCATATGATCGTGTAGAAAAGATATTTTTTAGAATAGTATATAGTTGATAGTGTATATCTATATTAACAATACAATATTCATATTTGCAAATATACTGTCAAAGACCTTAAGAATGAAATGTGATTTGGGCAGCAGACTGATAAACATATTTTAATTCATTCAACCTTATGGATAAATCATATGACTAGATCATTTTCTTTCTCCATAAATCACAGGCTTTCCTTATATGCATGACTTGGCATTTAGTCCAATCAGATCCATTTGCATCCAGTAACATAGGACTTCTTAGCTACATCCCTGTGGATCAGTATCTGTGAGGAACATTTCATTAAGGACCTGAGCAGATAGACGGATTGTCTAGACAGTCCTCACGCACCTCCTATAGAGTCTTCTTCTGAATTAGTTTTTGAAATGCATAGCAGATGTGGCACAGAGAAGATAGAGGTGGGAGACACTAGACACCTATTGACACATGTACTACTGGTTTCCACTTTGGCACCTCGGGGCTTTGAAAGCACCCTGCTGGTAGAAGAATGTCAAAACACACACAGTCAATAACAAGAACTCATCAAGCTCACGCTGATGGTGGAATGCTGGCAGTCAAACACAGTGAGGAAGCCCTGGGAGGCTCTGATAACATGGCTCCCTCATAAGACCCTGAAGGCTATCTCTTTGACACGATACCTTCCTCAGCTCCACATGTGCTCTTAATAAGCAGGGCTTTCCCACAGGCCTGGTTTGGCTGGGGCTAAGCTAAGTTGGAACTGTGACGAGCACAGTGACAGGGCTTCGAATGGAGGCTCAAGTGACATTGTGGTAACATGGAAATGCCAACATCCAGGATTTTTTTGTTGTCACAGGCTCAGAGCTGGGTGGATCTGGGGGGACTGCAGGCAAATAGCAGTTACACTGTTGAGCTGCAGGCTGTCACATACTGGGGACAAGTGCGACTAAAGAGTTCCAAGGCCTCGCTCCACTTCAGTACCACCCAGAGTAACGAATCAGGTAAGCATGACCGCTTTGGATAATATACACTTGTTCATTCAGCTGTCAAACATGTAATGTTACTTAAGCCATGCTAGCGGTATGGCACTAGGAATTGCAATGTCAGTCTGCTTGTCGGTTGGTCTACCACTTTGGTCCAGACTGAAATATTATAATAAATACTGGCTGGGTTGGCATTGTGTACAGGCATTAATGGTACCCAGATGATGAATCCTAATAATCCACTGAGTTTTCATCTAGTACCACCATGACATTTTAGGGGAAATTTCTCACCAATTATGGGGTATATTTTTGGTACAGACAGTCATGCCTCCCACTCAGGGTGAATTATAATCACTCAGCGACCCCTAAGTTTTCATCTAGCGCCATCATCAGGCCAGGTTTTAAGTTATGCACTTTCAGGGCAAAAAATTGCAAAACTAATGTCATCCCTGTGTCCTTTGTTGCACATTTATGTTTATGTCAGTTAGCAAATGTTATCATGCTAACATACTAAACCAAGGTGATTAATATGATAAACATTATACTTGCTGAATATCAGTACATTTGTATTGTGAGCATGGTACCTCAAAGTAGTGCTGTGCCTAAGTACAGCATCCCAGAGCCGAAGGCAACCAAAAATCAACTAGCTTGGCAGTTGCTATTAACATTAAGTCATGCAACTACCTGAAATAGAAATGTAAAAAAAAACCTGGATGGAGCTGCAGTTTTGTGATTGCACATCCATATGGGGCTAACAAAATTCAATTTTCTTTGTCTATGTTTTCGTAAATTACTAAGAGTCTTCAGGCAAACAATCATCATGAGAAATGCAAAAAAGCAGGGATGGCCAAGGTACGCTGACAGCACATCTGCATTTATTTGGAGCTGCAGCATGTTTAGGAAGCACAGACCAAGCCTCAGTGCTATGAATGTGTATATTTTAAGCATGTGTGGCTCTACAGGGAATTGAACCTCTAACCTTGGCAGTGGTAGCGTGTACCCATCGAGTTACACCACATATATGCATAAAGGGCATGTTGTAACTGCTGTGATCTTAAAAAGAAATAATTGTGTGTTTCTGTTACCATGTTGAAGAGTTTGCCAGTATTGTGTCTTACAACAGAAAACATTTTTCCTTTCTCTTCCCTGTGAAATTAGTGCTCAAGTCAAAGAAAGAGGAGATATCCCCTCTTGGTTCAACCTTGGCCAAACGCCCTTCTGGCCCTCTAGAGGTAGGCACGCCCTTCTACCAGGATGGCCAGCTACAGGTCCGTGTCTACTGGAAGAACCGGGGAGGTATGCATGATATTGTATTGATTTATTGCTTTGTTAGAATCCAATTAGCACCCCATTATGTCCATCAATCACCATGACTCATGTAAACCATGATAAAGGGTTATGGCTGGTTTTCAGTTACTCAAACAATGAAAGATTCCTCTAAGAAATGTGGTATGTGATGCTCCAAATGAAATAAATGAAACAATGTGTCTTTGTGAGTCCTGGGTAATGTGAGTGCTGGGGAAATTGGTGTAAACCTGCACATGGACTGGTAGAGCGGAGCCACTGTTTAGTAAAGAACAATAAACACACAGAGCCGGAGCCGTGCGATGGGGTTTATTGACAGCTGTATTTAATAGATCCTCGCCCTCGCATTAGTGTTGCAGCGGTCCATTTTGTTTTACAAGACCTGATGTCATAGAGAAGAGAAATGGTCGTGGGTTGCAGCACTGCAAGGGGTTAAAGCCTATAGGAATGCCTGTCCCAGCGGCATCCATTCCCCAACCCTTCTGTTAATACCAGAGTGGAAATATTGAAACCTTGAAAGCAATGCTCTCAGGGTAACCTGTCAAGTCCCATTCACTGGTCTATGTTATGTTACTAATATATGTCATCGCCCAAGCCAAACTCCACATCTTAGAGTCAAGAATGCAAACCCTGGCTGAAGGAGAGGCCTAGTGAGACACCAACTGCTGAATCAGAGAGCGAGAGAGAGGAGGGGGGTGGCATTGGCCCAGAACTGTTAGCAAGGTTGGCCTGGACTCAGAGAGCTGAGTGATGCTGACGGGGATCAAGCATGGCTGGGGAATCACAGTGTTGCAGAGCAGAGTTAATCTCGGTCCTGCTTCTTTTTCTGTCTCTTGTTTGCAGTCCTGGTCTGCAGTATATGTGCCACTGCCACTCATTAGTCTGAAGAATGACCCTGTCTTTGACTCTGACAACCTGTGTTTCACTACTGTAAACATACAGACATACAGATGGCCTGGAGAGTTGGAGTCTCTGGACATCTGGTTTGTGTGACAGAGAGAAGGGGACAGGTTAACTGAACCATGATTAAACTCTCACTCATTGTCTCCGTGATCCAAAGCAGCCCAGCCTCTGGGTTGTCTCCAGCAGACGAAAGAGAACCTTACTGTCCACCAGCTCAGATAATATATCGCTGTCTGCCCAGCACCCAGACAATAGGCAGCGGTCCGGCGGTGGCGGCACATCTAAGGCTCGCTTCCAGTCTTGATTTATCGAACACCACTGAGGCTCTGTTCTCTACCTGATTTTCATGTCCCATTTCTTGTTTTACATACTACTTCCCCTCTCCGTTAGACCCCGGCTAAGCATATCTTGTTTATTTTTTCCCAGATTTCCTGGTTCCCTGTAATTCCTCTCTTCTGCTTCCAAAGAGCTCAAGGGCTCCAAGTGCCAGATCTGTGTCTAAGCCTTCAAAGGACCCCTTTTATCTCCCCACTACAACCCAGGCCGCTGCCGAGGGGCGAACATAGCATAACTTAATTATTAATCGTAGAAGTATTTCACATATCCAAGCGACACAGTCGAATGAATAATGAATCTAGTAACATAAGATGAGGGTGATGGGCAGATAAACACTGATGATGAGCTCATGAGGAGCTACTGTACAGTAATGAAGCAAATGGTGCTACAGCTGAGAGAGCTAGTGTGTCCAACATGAGCATTAGAAATCTTTTAAGTTGAAGTAGAAAAGTTTTCCAAGTTTTGGTCGGGAATCAAGCCTTCATCTTACAAACGGAAAGGTTTAGGAAACAGGAAAATTATATTTAATAGGCATCATGCAAAGATAAGGAAGGAAGCTTTCAAGTTTTACATTTTCAGAGACCGATAAGTTATCATGGGCATCAATGATGGAAATATTGATATGATTTCAGATAGTGTATGTATTAATTTGTGATACCAATTGTTTAATCATTTCAGCCTGTCAGCCTTGTCTTTTGATATATGATTCTTGCGACTACTGTGTACTCCTATGCCACTACATTTCAGTTTTAGAAGTAGAAGGACATTAGTTATATATTTTTTATGATATTAACCTTACATTATTAACCTTGACCTGCTACTACATTTACATTGCTTCTTCTCAGTGCATCAGTCATATTGTTATTTTTGGTTGAGCTGTTTAATAAGAAAAGCTGAAAATCGTCACATTTGAGAAGCAAGAACGAACACAAGTTTTTAATCGTTGTTTCATGAACGACTTGAAAGGTTAATCACATATCATTGTCGCTAACTTGTCATCTGTCATCTACTGATTGATTCATCGACTAATCATTTTGGCATATAATATGATGATATAAATGACGTAATAATAAACCAATTACACCTTTCTTTAATATACATCTAGGTACATTATAACAATGCCATACTTGTACTAAAATTCTGTAAATACAGGATTTGTACATGCTATTTTAACTTCAGCCACTGATATCTTATCTGTCACATGTTTCAGACCCTGCAGTGAGTCGTTACCATGTCCAGTGGATGACGGAGTACTGCAGCCACAATGAGACACGAGGACCAGAGAAATCTGTCACACAGGTTAGTCCAGCAACCGTTTTTACATCCTCCAACTAAGAATCCGGTCAAAGAGGGCAGAGCACAGAGCTGTGGCTTGATCAGCAGCTCTGTGCTATGCAAAGCACGTGCCTAGCCTTTTGTCT
The DNA here is from genome assembly GCF_027409825.1 of Scomber japonicus. Lineage (NCBI taxonomy): Eukaryota > Metazoa > Chordata > Actinopteri > Scombriformes > Scombridae > Scomber > Scomber japonicus. The sequence goes on from NC_070588.1 coordinate 19,267,846, forward strand.
GATGCTTAGAGAGGACAGCTCCTCTAAAGAAAACAACTCCAGCAAGTGAACCCGAGGCCCTGTTGTGTTGGATTTGCACTGAGCAAATCGCTGGCTGTTGTTTTGAAAATTATGAGTCAGTCGTGTGGTCAGGCATGTGGTGTGTTGGCCAATAAAAGGCATTTACTTAAACAATGTTTCCCGGAATGGATAATCATTCACCTTCAACGGCCTCAGTCATGCTTCTGCATTCTGGGGCTTCTTCTAGGGTGCATCAGGGTTTGTGTAGGGGTTGTGAGGGTCTTGGGGCGGGGAGTGTTAACTGTTTGGGTTCAGGCTGATACAGGATGGCAGAAGCCTGGCAATCAGCACATTCTTTGGGGACCAGGACTCTGGTTGCTAGGAAATATACATCAATTTTCTGTAGATCACTGGGAAAGATTCCAGGCTTGTGCTTTTATGTGAGCACAGCGTCTCATTCACTTTTAATCAAAGCTATTTCATATCAGAGGGAATATACACACACCCTTTCTCAAGGGATTGCCTATCAATGTAGAGTCTCTTTATTACAAATGTAAGATCTAAATTCACTAGACAGTGGGATTTTCCTTTTTTGTTTCCTCAAAAAGATAGCAAAGGTGTTTTTTTGTTTTCTTTTTTTTCATTGAGATAGATGATTCAAGTTTGTCATGAGTGTTAGGTGTAATGCTGCTGCACAGAATTCATTCGCATGGATTTACAGGCCATTCTCATTTCAAATTACACATGAAGCCACTTTGGTTGCTCAATTTTAATTTAAGTTCTTGTGTTTATGCAACATTTGAAAGCTATAAAACTCAACAATATTGCAGTTTTGAAAAGAGAAATAGTCTTCTAAACCCTACCATGTGAATGTTCAGAGTGCTCCTGTGATGTGTGGCATGTTCCAAAGGCCTGAGTGGGAATGTGATCTGCCCTGGTGCTGTGTATTTAATTATCTCTGAAGCTACATGGGACCTGACCTGGGTGACATGTCAAAGTCATCAGGGCTGAATAATGTGTTTCTTGGCTCAGGAGAACTACATCAACCTCCCGGGCCTGCTGTTCTCCTGCAAGTACAAAGTCACAGTTCACATGCTGAAGTCCAAGAGACGCTCCAAGGACGAGAGCACCACCTTCCTCACCCCATCCTGTGCTACCATCCGGAGCAAGACTCACAAACACATCCCCTGCCCAGGGGAAGGAGGCAAGTATTCAGCTGTTTGACACATAAAGGGCATTTTAAAATCAATCTGCATTAGTGTGATTACTGTAAGCAGACACCGCAGCATGTTATACAGTAGATATAATGATGGGAAAAAATCTATAGTATGGTATAGTTCAATATTTTTGGAAACACACTTATTGGCTTTTTTGCGGAGAGTTAGATGAGAGGATTGATATCTCTCTTGTGTCTGTATGGTAACAATGAAGCCATTAGTTAATGTGGCTTTCTAGTATTTGTGTCAAGGCAGTGATCTCCTTTTGATAAATAAAGATGTCAAAAGATGGAATTAGGACACCTGCAATATGTTGGAATGTGCTGTAATCTCTATGGTGACGCATATGCAGTGGCTTATACAGATTCACAATTTCAGTACCAGACACGGGCCTGACTTGAATAACCAGTAATGCAAAATAACAATAAGTCCCAATTCTCGGATAGGGGTCAAGTGGTTACAGTTAAGTTTAAGATGGAAAACAGTTACTATATCCTAAGGTTTGCAGTACTGGACCATATAAACATTGTCTTGGGTCTGAATCAAAATAGAAGCAGAACAGAACTTGCTATAACTCATGGATGCACAATGCTAACAATGTTATGCTATAGCAGCTAGCTCAGCGTGTAGTAGCTTATCTCTGAATAGAAGTTAGTTTAGCTTTAGTTAGCAATTAGCTTCAGTTGTCAATGCAAAGAACTAGATTAAGCCATGCTATAAGCTAAAATAGCTAAATAAATCATTTCATGGGATAAAGGACAAACACAGTAAATTAAATGCATGTGGCTATTTGACAGCAACCAAACAACATAGTCACCCACTGTAAGGGGAAAAGATCTAAAACATCTACTATACAATGATGGTTCTCTGGTCACATCCACACAAAAAACAGCAGTTACAGTAAAGAGTAAACTTAAACTACACACAAATGTCAAAATGTATTAGAGTCAGCACAAACAATTGCAAGGAAAATCAACTCATCATTATCTTAACACCTTAATAATGCTAATGGTACTTCAAACACAGCACTATTAAAGCAACAGATTGATTAACTTCTACACATCATGTTCACATTACCCTGCAGACTCATAGAGACGATAAAAAGGCAATGTCTTTTATAACTGAGAAACCTATTCAACCTATATAGGACAACAATATCTTAACACAACAGAATACAACCAAAAACAACCCAGACAGAGCTTTCAGCAAAGCCACACAGTCACAAGCAATCACATTCATACTGATAATCAGCACAGCATCACTGACTTTGCATTGATGGTGTTGGCAGCCAAAACAATTCAAATTACCCTGTGCTGAGATTTTCCAAAGAAATCAGTCAGAAGAAGGCATAGCAATGTGTTAAACAGGACAATAATGCTCTCTACGCTCTGTGAGAGACTCTGGTAACATGAGCCTTGTTTGAGGAGGAGGTTTTTTGTTTAGTTTTTTTATTTGGTCTTAAGGACTGTGTGTTTTTCCAAATAAGTTAATATGTGTCTGGCCTGTGAATATGTGTTTCTTTGCCAATCCAAAACAATGAGTTTATAGATATTTCCCAAGTGAGGTTGTAGGCAGTTTACTAGAGTAAGACCCAGGAGTGAATTACATGAAGGCTATCCATTTTTAGTCCTGTGTAGTTTAGATCTATTTTGGATTTCTTTTGTCTTAATCTGCATGGCATTTGTGAGAAAATGTTAGAGTTGTAGCACTTATGTTCTCCATTTCATGGTGTAAGAGTTTATCTAGGTTTGTTTTTTTTAATTCAGTACAGAAAGGCAAGGCAAAATAATCTCCAAATTGTTTTGCAATCGATGCAGCTGTACTGCCAGGTAGAATAAGTGGAGCATTACTCATGATCTTCTTTTTATCCCCTTATGTATCTCTCTAATTCTTTGATGTTGATGTTTTTTGTGTTTTTGGACCTTTAAATTCATTTTGACTCAGAATCTTAGGAATGTCAGACCCCGTGGTCTTACAGATCTGGGATGAGAAAATAACTTTTAACTGATGTAGGGGATCAAGTAAGCTAGTGGTGTCTTTCTGTGAATGTAACAGATTAAAGCAGCAACAATTTTCACAAAACAACATAAAACACACACACTACATTCAATGCAACTGGAGTTAATAAATTGTGAATTAAATAGCTGTGGTAAATTGTGGATCCATCACTGCAAACTTTTCAACCATTAGCTTGTTCGCTATTTTTTGTACCCAGCTCTGCACTACTCAGGAGCATCCCAGATTAAATCTGGGTTTTTTCAGAGCTCCTATTAAAATTCAGTGTTATTACAATCCTTTTTACCGCTCATTAATTCGTTGATGACTATCATTCAAAATTTTCTTTTTCTGAGTTTTGTCAGATGGAGCACAGGGTATTAAAAAGGTAATGAAAACATTAAATCTTTTTTACTCACCCGGTGCTGTGCCTCCAGCCGTATTAAAACCCTGTTTGTGACACTGGTTTGATTTATGAAAAATGAAACTCTCTAATCAAGTCTCCATTGTCTTACAAGAGAGCACTTATTCTGGGCCCAGGAATTGAACATACAGAATGCTTAAAGTTCACATAGAATCTTCCCACTTTACACAGACTTTCAACTAATACGAGAAGATTCCCTGCAAGGACATATCTTATCTTTCAGCTAGGTTCAATGAAGTATACCAAACATATATATATATGATTCAGTTTTTCAATTCAATTAATTTGTACTGAATGAGCTCTATGAGCATCATAAATGACCCTGACCTACCAGAGACTAGACTTCTCAGTACACAACTTCAGCATCTCAGTAAATTTCCACCACGGTTAGTGAGCTGTGTAAGTGCTTGTGGGTGGATTTTGTTACATTTGGTGAGAGCCAGGCTGTTGCCTTTAGCTACATAGCTAGCGTACAGGCATTAAGTTTCAATCTTCTCATATAACTCTCTCCAAAAAAGCAAATAAGCGTTTTTTCCCTAAATGTCAAGCTTTTCCTTTAACATCACCACCCTGACTGAGACCACCTTTTTCCTAACAGCTACCGGGCTTCCGAAAGTTTTGGCCAAGCCAGAGAATCTTACGGCTTCCTTTTCCATCAATGAGGGAAACATTACTGGCAGCTTCCTGTGGCGTGTGTCCAAGGTGATGCCCCATCAGCGAATCACAGGCTTTCAAGTCACCTGGGCTGAGATCACTACAGAGAGCCGGCAAAACAGCCTGCCCAACAGCATCATCTCCCAGTCCCAGATCCTGCCTCCAGTAAGTCTATTATTTGGATTACAACAGGAATTGGTGGTTTTAATGTTTTAGCTCCTGAAATAGCCATACAGGATTGGCTGGTTTCAAATGTTGCAGATTGTTTCAACATGACACAGGGGGCTTTGCACTGTCACATACAGTCAGTCTATAGTCCTGTGCTGTAGGGAAAAGAAGTTTTATCTTCAGCGTTTCATTTCACAGCATCTGTCAGAGGTGAGGGTGATTTGAGGATAACACTGTTATGGCCTCTTTGCATGAATCTTGTGATAAGCTCTGGTGTGTAGACAGACATGGGGATAGATCTCAGGAAGGGTTCCGTCTTGCTTGAAGTTCCCCTCCTCTACCTTTTCATCTGCCTTCACGTCTTCCTCTTTCATCCTCGGTGAGAGCTCTGAAGAAGCCGCTCTTTGACATAATCTGCTCCATCAACAACACGTTCCGCCTATCTGCACCTCCCAGCCTCTGGAGCTCGACTATAAATAAAACCACCCACCGCACACTCTATCAGGCTGACTGCAAAGAAGAGAGAGACAGCAAGCCTTATGAAAACAAAGTGTTTGTTTTTGTCTGTGGCTTGTGCAAAGACAGCTACACTCACACAATGCAATGTCTCTCTTTCCTCATTTGGCAGGATCATAATTTGCTCGTAGTGTCCAACCTGCGACCATCCACTTACTACAGACTGGAGGTACAAGTAATAACAACTGGAGGGGAAGGTCCCGCCACTGTCAAGACCTTCCAGACCCCAAACATATTACCAGTCATTCAACACCGTAAGTCACTGTCTGTTATTGCTATGTCAGCTTACTCAAGAAATGTGTGAGCTGAAAATGAATTAGCTCAGTTTAAATCTGGTGGATTTATAGTTTAGTAACATATTTGGTGCCACATCATGCTCTGCAATATGAGATCTTATTTTTTGGACTATCTGTGGAGGATTTGTTTGGAGTGTCACTGCTCTGTCCTTTATAGCGTACTGTAGATCTTCCCTTCATCCTTTAAGCAGCTGAAATCATTATTTTTATATTAACAATGGATCCACAGTGAGTTATAACACTCTCTAAGCTCTGTGGAAAATGTTAGTATGTTTCAGCTCATTGTTTTGATTTCACTGCTACAGCTTCACTGTTTTGGTTCAGTCTCAGCACCCTCATCAATCAATCTAAAAATGGTACCTCCCCACCATCAAATGACAAGCTGGTGAACACAGTGGGCCATTTAGCAAGTACAAAGTCAGATATTTAGTTCAATAATTGGCAGAGAGCAAAACAGAGGTAAAATGAGCATTCATATCATATTTAAATTCATCAGGTGGGCAAAAATATGACTAAATGAATGCTAGATTTGCTCTGTTTGCTGGAAATCAGCAACTGATTGTTAAAAAACTCAACATTTAAACTTTTTTTTAGCACAATGATATATCAGTGTTGTTTACAAATCGTTTCCACTTCCTTTGAGTGCCCAAAAAAATCTGTTTTTGAATCTGGTTGAATCTGAATAATAGGATTGCAAAAGCATAGCAGCTTTAAGAAGATATGCTTTGCTTCTGCCACATGACTTTATTGGAGGCATTTTCCTGGAAAAGTCCCACTTAAAATAGGATGCGTAGCACATTTATACTGGGTGGAAAAATGTAGTCAATTATTGCAAGGAGTTTCTGAGTCGGCATACAATGGATCTCTGATCATGTGTGTTTTCTAGGGCCCAGACTCCGGCAGCACCACTCTCATCACCAGAAGCCGTCAGTAGAGAGACACTGAGCTGCAAATGGAGGCAAACCCAATAGGGAGAAGTACCAGTGGCTCTCTGCTCCTGTCTGTCAGAGAAGGAATGTGTGGAACCAAACAGAAACACAGCACACCAGACCACGAACTGAACCCCCTGCGCGTGAAATATGGGTCCTCTTCCTCCCAGGCTCCACTATACATCAGCTATTCCTTCTTAACCCCTCTGACTGATATGTCACCGGACGGGTTGGTCTGTACAGTTGAATTTTTACTGCAAGGTCCCATATTCTGCATAATGTTAGTAAACAGATCCACAACTCATCAGGAAGTTTTAATAGTCCAGGCAAAAGTGTGATTCAAGAATCCCAAAAAGTTGTTGTGATCCAGCAATCGTTGTAAGCAGCAAAACGGTATTATAACAATTTCAACTTGATTTGATAAACAGAACATGCAACACAAGTTGAACTGAATGTGACACAGTTCATTTAAAGAAAAAACTTGCAACTTAATTGAAGATGGTTGAACACGGATGATGGGAAACAGCATAGAACTGTAAAAGTAGAAATTGATCTATTTATTTTGTGTTACTCATTAAAGAGGCGCTTAGGCATACAGTCAGTACTGATGGATAATGTAACTTAAGTCATTGTTGTCTAACTCAGAATATTTCACATAGTATGTTGCATGTAGTACATTTGATTTTTGAGCTGTAAATGAATTACAATTACTTGCTTCAAATTGAAAGCTTGTAATGGTTTTGCATGACAACCGTTAGCATTCTGTTGGCATGAAATGATGTCTGTGTTACCTCTTTTCAATATGTTAGCAATATTTCATTAACAGATTAACAAAGAATTATATTGGGAGTAATATGTAATGTTTATTAATGAAATTATAACGTGTGGAAATGATGAATTGTACATGTTCTTGGCTGTAGAAATATTTGTCGTGGAACAGTCAGTGAATGTCTATATTTATTTATGTGTGTATTACAAAGTTTGGTTTGGATGTGTGTGGATGTGTATGTTTTTCTGTGTTTTAGTCTCAAATTTTTTGAACCTACAAAAAAAATCTTGTAAAGTCGTTTTGTAAAAATGGAATTGTAAATACAGTCTTATGTTACATGTTATTTTTCCATGGTAGAAACTGTACAAACTGCTAAGTAATAAAATAATCCTTAACCAGTTTCCTTTGCTGTTTGTTTAATTGAAGCTGCTGTGAGCAGTAAATAGACATGTTTCTCCTCCCAGTGCTGAACTATTTGGCAGTTACTTTTGCTTATTTTGGCTGTTAAACCCAACATGGCAGACTGTGTACAGCATATTCACTGATCGGTCCAGGAGCCTGAGACATGCGCTCTGCAAGTCCAAATAAACAGGTCATCTAGCTCAGCAGTCCCGAGTGAATTACCATTGCAGAGGTCGGGCACCCCTCAACATAATGCTCTGCCTCTCAGAGCACTTGTGTGTTTGAAAAGCGTTAAATCCCTCCTGTGCCTTTCATTCCCATAAAATGAAAAGTGGAAATGTTTAAAAGAAAATGAAGCTAGACGTGCAACTCTGAGAATTAAGCCATGTGTATGAGTTTAGTGTTAAAAAGCTATTTAGTTATTTGTGTATGTCAGAAAACAACTTTTTCTTTAGCAAACATTATCCTGTAAGGTATGAATGCTGAATAGTTCAGTGGTACTTTTACACATTTTATATATTTTAATGAGTGTATCCAGACAAGTCAACTTATATTACTCTCTCCTGAGAAGTTCAGCCTAAAGACAACTTTTCAGTTGGATAAAGGGTTTATATACACCAGGTTTATATGATGTGTGACCGTTTCCTTTACATTACATTACTTAAGTTAATTTTCCAGATGCTTCTCTCCAAAGTGACTTACAAGAAGTGCATTCAACCTCCACAGGAACTAGAACAGTTGTTAAAAATGTGACTTTTACTGCGCTATTGAACATCACTATCTCTTCCAGTTTGTGGTGCATGAGTTTCTTAAAGGGAAGTTTGATGGTTATTCAAGTATGTTAGAGGAACACTTTATTCACCTCCTTTAAATGGGCCATTATACTGTAGCATTCAGAGAACAGAGTTGTCTGTGCATGACTTCAAAAGGCACTTCTTGTTTAGTCTTTGTGGTAAACCCTGCATGTGATTAATCTGCTAGTGTATTTAAATTGATATTATTTCAGTGAAGATTGAATACATCATGAATTCTGTCCAGGATTCAATCTAAACTGGCCAAATTAGACATATTTCCAATAATCAGCTCCATCCATCCAGTTTCTCTATCACTTATCCTGTAGGAGGCTATGGTGGAGGTGGAGCCAATTTCAGCTGACATTGGACATTGGGAGATGGGGTGCACCTTAGACAGTTTGCCAATCACAGGGCTAACATATAATATAGAGACAAGCATCTAACCTGCTTGTTTTTAGTCCGTGCAGACATGGGGAGAACACACAGACTACACTGGGTTTGATCCCAGAACCCTCAGACCTCTCTTGCTGAGAGATGACAGTGCTAACCACTGCACCACAGTGCCGCCCAGAGATCTGCTCTGCCAAGGTTACTCAGTCAAGAATGGCAAAAGTCATCCATATACCAAGAATAACTTTTATTCAAGCCAAATGTAAGCCCCAAAGGACAAAAGACTGGTGCATTGCAGTAGAACAAACAAACAAGCAATAGTAATCAATTTACATTTTTGCTAGCTTTTCCAACCATTGCAGTTATGTGCTGTCCAGCCTCAAATCAATGCACTGTCATTCATTTTTACACAGCCATGTTCTTGCTTCAGATTTAAATTCTACTTGTCTTAACCTTTGATAAAAGTTTAATCACTGTTCTGAGATTACTAAATATCATTGCAGTGTGCTTGTGGCATTCTGCTGTTAGAGGTTAACCTCAGTTAATTCAGTGTTGCAAATATGAGCTTGTTAAATCAATCTTGGACTGTATTGTTTGTGTGTGTATGAAAAGGGCAGTGATTGAATATTTGTGTGTGTGTGTGTGTGTGTATATGTTCCTGTTTTTCTATATGATGTTGTTTGCCAGATGTTTATATTTCTGGTTGCAGTCTGTTCTCATCGCTGGTCTCAACAAATTATTCTGAACCCTTGTTTTCACACACTCAGCCTCTACAGTCAGTCAATGCTTCGCCACTCACTTCTCAGGGATGTTGTTTATGTACAGTTCTATTATGTCACAGGAGATTAGTTCCTCTTGGTCTGTGCACACTAATCCCTCTCTCTTTTCTAGGAGCCGGGCCAGTGTTTAGCCAAGGCTCCTTTCTGTGTGAGCCAGCCCAGCCCCTCTCCCTTTCAGGCCGTCACAGTCCCTCTCCACACACACCAAATACCATGGCCCTCAAGTGTGAAAACCTCAAAACAAAAGGGCCTCCAGCCTCCTTTGAGGCATGTTGCAAGACGTCCAAGTCTCAGAGGACATAAAAGAAAGAAAAAAAATGCAACAGCTAAATAATAGGCCAGTCGTCAGTACAAAAGCTTTGTCTCTGATGGTACAAGGCCAGTGAGGGCTTATTCACTTTGCATGACATTACATCCCTATTGTGAAAGTTAGGCAAAGGATATTGCTTTCAAATTGAAACACATATTTTCTGAAAACAATATTATTCATTTGGCTCTTTGAGTAATCACAGTCAGTTAAATATTTGCCTGTCTTCTGGTTGACATTAGCCCTTATTTTATTAGAAATGAGAATGACACAGTGAGTCCTTTCAGCAGAGCATAACAAAGATAGGCTGTTTCTCCCACACATTTCCTCTGACCCTTTAGCACCCGTTCTGCAGATTAACATCTCAATGAGCCATGCATCACTATTTATCAAATGTAAGCCACTTTTATGGGTCATCATACCATAGCTGACAGAGAAACTGTAACATTACTCCTTAAGGGATGAGTGGAATTTGAGTTTTGATGATAGGTACAATCCTAGCTTGACTTTGAAGTATGAAGCAGAAAAATAAAACGGATGGACTTTACTCTCTCTTTTTAGATGACATCGATCGTAACCTGAACGATTTGAAAGCTCCAAATTTTACTCTGAAGTGAGTCTCAGGTCAGTGAGATCATCGAGCAGAGCCAGACCTTCTCTCCAGATTACTACCACATGGACTATGTCCATTTGCTTTGGTACTCTTTCAATATGATGAGATGGAATATATTGTCTGTGAGATTGATGAAAAATAACCAGAGTGTTTCCCCCCTCCATTAGGAGAGGCAATGTAGCTTTAATGCTGTGGTACGGTGAGAAATCTGACCTTGCCCTGGGCAGTGGCGTGTTTCTGGTTAGGCTCTGGTGAGTGGGACCAGGCAGGGGACACATGAAAGGCTCTCTCTTTCAGGCCGCAAAGATGTTCAGTCTAAGTCTAATGAAGACCAGAACACATGGACAGACCTGAGAACATGCATGCCACACATTACACAAGAGCCAGAGCTACAACACTGTTGACAGGCGTAGTATTTTTCTCCTGTTCTTTAAAGGTTGACAAAGAGAAACACTAGATAAGCACTTGTGTGTGTGTACTGTGATTAAAAAAACAGTCCTACTGGGGCATTGAAGTAAAAACATTGACACATCCAAAGATGGGAAAGATAATGTGTTTGTTTTATCTGCCTTTCATTTTAGTAACAATTTCCTTTGCCTCTGTGGCTCCATGGGGAACCTGGTTTGCTAGACTCTGTGCCAGGAAAAGCTTCTGTGGTGTATATTTTGGATGATATGGAAGATGTGCCATCTTGTACTGAGCTGTCGTACCACAGTCACACAACAGCTGAATCCTTTAATGTACACCAAGTTACCAGTTTATTGAGTACACCTGTGCAATCAAACGCAGGCCAATATAATAAGTCCAATTTCATTTTTGTATACAGTTTGTTAGAGAGGTGCAGGTGCTGATTCAATTTCATGGTCTTTTTAGAGTAGTTATAGTTCAAATATATTGGACTTCATTATAGGGAGAGATATTTTTAATGTTTAGATGGGGGGTATAATCAGTGGTGGAAGATGTGCTCAAAATTGTATTATGTACAAAAGTGTTATCGACAAAATGTACTAGGATGGTATTTTCAAGTCAAGTCAATTATTATTCATATAGTCCAATATCACGAATCCCAGCTTTAGGGCACTTTACTGTTTCTACATCCTCCACATGAAGCAGAGAGAGGTGTTGATCTAACACCTTTCTCTGATTTGCTTCTTTGGGTCAAAGGTAAGCAAGGTCCAGTGTGTTTGTGTTTACAGAGACAACAGCACCAGAGCACTCGTTATCCAGATCCCTCTTTCCAAACCAAACATCCCTCTCCACAGGCGTAGAAAGCAAAGAGATCAGGCAGGAAAGTAACATCCAGCTGGGTAATAGCTGTTTATAATCCCCTCTGATTAGTGTTAATCCCCTTAATTCTCCTTCCTGAGAGTAAAGACATTTTGACCTGAGTGACCCACTCTTAATTAATGAAGTTAGGAAGTTTCTCCAGCCATTGTGCTTTGTATGCTATGACCTATTCCCTGTGGTCAAACAAATGTAAAAGGAGCTTATATTGAAGCAAACTTTCTAAATGATATAATTTTATAGTTAATTACCCACAATTCAAAAGCTGACATATTAAAATTAGGACCACTGGCTAGTGTCAGCTTTTCACAATACAGCACACCCCTGAGGGCGTGACAAGCAATGAGGGGCAACTTTCCGTCTTGTGTTCTTTCCTCCTGTGAAGTCGGTGTGCGGGGTCGACAGCAGAGCCTCTGAGGCGAGGCAAAGTTCACAGGTCACCATGTACCCAGGGGGGTGGACGGCAGCGTGAGGGCAGGACTCAGGCTCAGGGACAAGGAAAAGGTCAGGGGTTGAGTTCAGATGGAATCCATACAGAGGATGTTGAAATAGATATTGTCAGGGGAGAACAGCGCTTCCTTCTCTTCCTGCTGGCCCATGCCTCTGAGAATAATACGCAAGGCAGGCACAGAACCAGATACAAGATGTCATAACAAGTTTTCAACTCCAAGCACTAATTCAAAGGTGTTAATAAGATAATACATCTGGCATCCAAAGAGGCTGTTGCAGTAAAAGAGGGAAATTACGACAGTGTTTACACATCAAATCATCACTAAGTTTCAGCACCTCTGCTGAGAATCTTGAAATAAACATGCGTGCCAGAAAGAAGATCAGTGAAAAAGGGTTTTGATGGTTGTTTAGACAAATATCCTTATTATCACTTACTTCCACTGAAAATGAAAAACAGTTGCATTTTTAATTAAGAGTGCAATCTGCTCTGTCTCTATCTTGATTGTTGTAGACTGGCAAAGATCTTATGTCTCTCTGCTGTATTCTGTCTCCTTATGGAAGGACTGTAATGGATCAAAATATGAATCATACCCAAAGTAAAACTATTTAAAAAAACAACCTATTTGTTTAAATGTATAAGATCCCATCAGAGGTAGTCATTAGTCACAATGAGCCCTGTGACATTTCTTAAAAATACGCCAATTTGTTGTCCTAAGAAAATCAAGATTAGGCATAAGCTGAAAGGGGAGCGTGGAATTGACTTTGCTGGAGAAAAAAAACAGCTTTACATGTTATCACTGGACACTCAATGGGGACAAAAGCTTTCACAGCCTCTGACAACATGGAACAGCAATTGGCTCCACAAATAAATTAGCACCAGGATAATGTGATTGTTTCATTTTTGAATTTATATTGCATGAAGATCTTGATCTAAAACATTACAAACAAAGCCAGCACATGGTGCAGCAACCCGCAATGTTTATATAATGAATATGCAGTATTTTGTCCTGCCTCAGTGTGTATTTGTATGTGTGTGTGTGTGTGTGTGTGTGTGTGTGTGTGTGTGTGTGTGTGTGTGTGTGCTCCAAGGCTAAGAGCTCATTTCCACCCTTGATGATCACAGGCACCATTGATTGTAATGCTGACGAGCAGGATAGCTCTGCCCGTGGCATACAAAGGCATCTGGACATGTTTAAAGCACTAACTTTCATGTTTTTTTTACGCTGGTATGAAGTCGAATGCTGATGCGATGGGCAGCTGGCTCTCATTAAGAAAACACGATGTCAAACAGAGGGCCTGGCTGGTGAAAGTCAACTGCTCTCACTCTCCGCTCGTCTCAGCATACGCCAGCAACAGTCACTGAGAGCTCATCAGCCTAGTGGACCTGATCCTTGTTGTAATGTTGATCAAAAAAATAAAAATAAAATAAAATAGTGGTTCTATCTGTGAAAGATTTCAGGAAAGAAATAATTTATTATTTAATTTTCACATAATTATCAATTAATACAGTAATGTCTCCCAGATAATATAGACTGAATTACATAAGGCACTTTCTCTGAGAAATCACACACAAGGTGAGAAATTGATATAATTTTCTAATGAAGCTTTGTTAATTATTAATAAATAATGTATTCACCCTTATACATTATTAATAAAACATTTCTAGGGACATTAGTTTGGGCTGGTATATGCTCCTGATGTGCTTTGTTTTTGACTAGCCTTTGTTCTGATAGTTTAGTTTAATAATCCTTTATTAATGACTTGACTCACTAAATAATAATGATAATAAAAATAAGCCTGAAGTCTCACAAGTTGTTTGATTATTGATGTCAATTAAGTCAATAACATAACAAAACTAAATTTCCAATCAAATCAAAAGTTATAGTAAAGTTATAGTTAAATATTCTTTAAGACATAATATCAATTTTCTATATTTTTCTTAGGTTGGCCATTTTCTACAATTTTCTTTTTCTTATGGTTTCTTCCAAATCAACAATTAACTGATCCTGCTTACAAGTATTGTGTTTGCATCCAAAGCTTGATATATCACATGTCTCAGTGCTGTAGACCTGTTGTCCAAAAACTATTACACATACAACACACAAAAAATGTTTCCATCTCCCATTTAGTGCAGTAACACTTTTTTGAAAAAGGCAAGTGAGCATAAAGAACCTTTTTGATGAAAATGAGGACGTTTTTCAAGTTTTGCTGTTTTCATTAAACTTTTCTAATGCATAACTTCAAAATGCACATAAAACTACATTACTGGAAACACACAACTAGTGATGGATGACCATTTATTGTGCTTCATGCTTTGGAGCACACTCTGATCTCTATTTCTCACAGTCCCTGCAGTGAAGTTTTTCTCTGTGTCTCATTTAACAGATAACAGGTATCATTGTGTTGTTAAAGTCGCTAATAATGGATGTTACTTGTAAAGATATTAAGAAAAACAGCATTTATCCTGCACTGTATAAACTGAACAATATGAAGTGACACCTTCATCATAAATCCCTTGTTTAAATGCAGCGTTGCATGTGTTCCTTTCTCAACACAGTTTTGCAACATAAACAGTTCCGTTTGTGTCGAGGTGTTGAGTGGTCCAAAGATTTAGGTGAGCTGAGGGAATCGTGTGATTCAGTGTCAGGACAGGCCACTGTGCCTGTGCAGCCTGTAACACGTTTATGATACTCAAGAGGGGCAAAACATATGGTATACATGTTAGGAAGTTTTACACAGCACAGCTAAACGAACGATGATCTCTCTTTTTCCATGCTTTGATGGTAAGTGGCTGTTAACCATGTCTCACCTATGGGATAAATGACATTATCAACTACTTATCTGGTACTTTTTTGGGACAATCTGCTTTTCATCACTTATGACACGAACCTAGAACATGTTATTTTTCAGGCGCAGTTCATTACCCAATGCTTTATATCACCATTTGATGGCTGCAGCAACATATTTTTTCGTTTTTTTAATTGCTTTATGTTTAATTGCTGTACACAAGAGACTCTGTTTCTGTAATTTGGCAATGCAAAGCACCTCGAGAGAGATTACTTCTGAAAAACCACACAGTTCCTTTCAGATTCACATGTGTTAAGCAAACAAACATTTTACTCCTTTCATTTCAGAAATGATTAAGTGCCTAATATGATTTGTGATGTGTTTACCCGTACTTTCTCTTCACGTTTGTGACTGTACAATGATGTGATGTGATGATGTTGCCAAAGTTCCTCCTCAACTCAGCTTGTCTCTGTGCTCATCTAAACCTCATATTCACATTATTCCTTCGAAGTAAAGCTCCAAAGACAATGAAATATTGTGCGAATCTGATTGAAAACAGCCTTCATAATGTGAAACAAGTGATCCCTCAGACTATGTCATTCCAGTTTTAAAATAGACCGTTTGAAATATTGCAGTAATTTGATTAAAAAGGATTGACAGCCCGGTGAGTTACTGTCAGTGCGCCAGTGGGAAAAGAATGTTTTTGATTTCTCTTGAGGAGAATCCTTTACCTCCCCGGCACTACTTTTAATATAAGGGCAGCACCTTTCATCTGCTCCTCCAAGCAAAGGCTCTTAATCTGTTGCAGACTGTTTTCAGCGCTGACAATATTTTACCGTCATCATTTTAGTGGCTTTCTGGGTTGCCTTTAAATTACAATTACATTTATTCCTTTGGAAAACGATTGTTGTCCAAAGCGACGAACAAATGAGGTACAATCCAAGTCACAGTAGATCAAGGAGAAGCCTTCAAGAGTTAGTGCCTACAATGCTCCATGTTCTGCAAGTGCCACGAGACTGCAGGTGCATCAAGTTTAGGTGAGTGAAGTTTCTTGGAAAAAGTCTTCAAGCTATTTAGAAAACAGAAAAAGATGTGGCTCACACATTCTGCAAATTGTTTCAATACTGAAGAGAAGAGTTTTATCTTAAATTCCCTGGCCTTGCATTGACAAGGATAAGCTATTGTTCATTTGCAGATCATAGTGAAAGATAAGGCAAACCTTCAGGTGAGGCTATATTATAAGTGAGCATTAGTGACCTGAACTTTATGTGAGCAACAACGGGAGCCAGTGGAGACTAATGAAAGTGGAGAGATGTACTGTTTTTAGCTGGTTGAAGACCAGACGAGCTTCTGCATTTTGGACCAACTTATCCCCAGAATGTTGAGCACACTTATTACATTATAAACATTATAAATTCAAGCAAATATTGATAGCGTTTGCACCCTTATAAGTGGAAAAACAATGCCACAAACTGATAAATGCCAGTAGGTTATACATGAATCTTTGATCACACTGATATATAAGTTTATTATCATGAACCAGGTATGAAATGCTGAAACACAAAAGACCCGTGGTTCCATTAATGCATTTTACAACCTCAGTACTATGTTAATATTTTTCAGTATAGGACAGACTGCTGAACCTCACCATACTAAGGGCTGTCACTGGCCAAACCTGATTTTCTTATTTTCATAGGACTACTACCAGTTTTCTGATCCATTGATTCTTGATTATTAGTATGACCAAATCAAGAACAGGAAGCCACAATATGTAAAGATAACACATAAAGCAAAATATTTTATTAAACAACCACTGTAGTGGTCTGAATAAAATCCCTCTAGTAATCTTCTGGCCTCGCTGCATGATCTGTCTTTTTTTTTTATGTGACGACCAGTGTGGATTGCCAAGAATAGCACTCGGGCTGATGTGTCTGGCTCTTGTTAGCAGAGGATAGGTTTGTATCAAGCACAGCTTCTCTGTAGGCTGGACCGAGTTTGTTGTTGTGGTTCAACAAAAATGAGGACTGATGAGGAAGACTGTGTGCGATCACTCACTGACAGAGATGTCGGGGCTGCTAAATGACACACCTCCAATCATCTGATCCTGTGCCAGTGTGAGTCATCTAATCCTCATGACAGAGGCCTAACAAAACATCTTTGAACAGGTGTCCAAAGCTGTTGTTGTTCTTTCTCATCACTCTTCCCATATAGCTTCTTTTTTATTTTTTTTAACATTACTGTTTGTGTATCTGATCCCATCATTTCACCCCTCTCACACACCCACACGCATACTCTCGCTTTTTGTCTTGCTCTTTTCATACAAAAGAATAGCATTAGCCTCTGGCATTTATCAAGGATGAAATGTGTTCAGAGGGAGAGAGTCTGCCTTTGAATTTGAGCCCATTCAACATACTTTATGAGAAAATATTGAATTGAGTTAAATTTTCATACTGGGTCTATTTTTTTCACAAGACAGGAGGATTATATTTCTTTGCTGCGATTACTTTGCTGTATTCTGATCCTCTTTCAGTGGACTAAAACCTCTTATGACTTTCTTCCAAATGCAGTGTCACTGAATAAATATCCAATGACTTCCCTTTCTTGAAGGTCTGCCAGCCATTCAGGGGCTGTTTTTAATTGTCTCATTGTCCACATGGTTGGGATATTCACGGGCATCGCCAAGGGCAGAATTTCTTCTCATCAGAAGCTGCTGTTGGTCGAATATCTCACATCTGAGGCCAGTAATTGAATAGATAGGGTTTTGATTGATGTTTAGAGGAAGTTTCTTTCCTATTTAAATATTCATGGGTCTATAGCCTGCAGGGGTGAGACAGGAATCCAAAGCAAACCTGTGCACAACAATGGCAGCTCAGAGTTCCTCCTGTCTGCTTCTCATTACAGTAAGTACACTCTCAGAGCTACCATCCCTCCTGCATTCCTGCTTCCCGCACCCCCTGGCCGTACCTATAACGGAAGGTATTTGGCTGCTGAAGATGAACCCAAATGCAGGGAATGAAAAGCTAAATTCCTCATTATCTCCCTGTTTTGGTAAACAGAGGTCACCACAGACATGACTGTTTTTCCTTTGGATTTTACTCACCAATAGACTTCATTTTCTTGCAGAGCACACACACAGAGGAACTGTGACTTGTGTTACAGGTATTGCCTTTGGCGCCATGTCTCCACTTGAATGCACCCATGTTCTCTGAAAATTCCCTGCAAATCCCACTTGAAAGGTGTCAATCACAACAAGCCTGTTGCTACAAAACAGGTCAGTCCGCTAAAATTCAACAAAAATATCCAAAACCACTGACCATGAAGCAAGCAGCATTATGCATGAATTAGTTTGTGGCTTTTCCCTCTTGGATCTACTCCCCACATTGTATGATAATGCAAGAGGAATGCCTTTTAACTTCATGTTAAGTGGCAAAAAATAAAGTGACTAAAACAATTATGTTTAGTTGGAGCTTAAAAACCAGATGTATACGATTGCAGATATTAGAAATAAGAAGAATGAGTTCTTTGCTGTGAAGAAATCAGGGTGTCTAATTGTTCATCCCTAGCAAGCTAGTTAGAAATCAGTGGAATCCCAAAGTTCATCCTCTCACTCAGAAAACAACCATTTTGAGGACATGAATCATTAGACGCGGTGAAAGCATACGAATCAAGAACGCAGGCTTTTCCAAGGAAACACCTCCTGACCATACAGCAGGAGGGATGCCTCATTAGTGTCATAAAAACCCACCACAATGTCAAGTATGGAATCCTGGATGCCTTGAGTATTTTAATTGCTCATATGAACCGGGTATGTGTTTGACTGTCAGCTTACAGCAGTGCAATAACACCGCCACAGCCTGCAAGATGCTGACAGGGAAAAATAGCCTGTTGGAAATAAATTCACTCTCTTATAAGCCAACAAAGACAGACACAATCTGGGTTGGAGTGAGAGCAGCCCTCTTTGGGAAAACAAAGGGCCACGGATTGTCTGCAAAAGTGTTTTCTGCACGGAATATCTCCTTTCTTTCAACAAACACTTTTTCAATAGAGGATTTAATTAAGCGAGTGTGAGAGTTCTTTCAAGGAGTGCTGGGAAGCAGCACAATAATAAGAGCTCTGTTAGAGAGCCAGAGAGTCAAGCAGCATGCTGCTAAACACACAGCTCGAGTTTCTGTCGTCTAACTTTTTGCCATTGTGAGTAATTTGTCCACACTCTGAATTTATGAGGTCTGTAGGTATAGAAGCCAGCACATTCCTCCCTAATGTTGATGCAAAGGGATAATGCTTGGCTGTGGGAAATACTAAGTGGAATAAAAAAAAAGTTTTTAATGCTTGTTGCACTGTGTAGTTGTTCGATTCATTTTGCTGATGAAGAACTTTCTTTTTTTTAAATAAAAATGATCAAGTAATACACTGATAAATGTGTTGTATAACTACATTTATATGTTACATAATGTTTCAGTCTAGTTCATAGGACAAGTAAGCTCTCTTAGTCTGTAAAATATGTCAGTTGATTACCAGCACTGCCTTTGAAGTGAGAGAATGAAGCATAATATCCCTGGGGTCCTGTTTAGTATTGGAAAATAAACATTTGCCAAGCCTGATCTTGTGTGACTGATTCTATACATACAGATCTGGGAAAGCAGCCAGTAGTATCACAATATAAATAACATGATAGGTATTCAGAGATGAGTTGCTCTTTGAGGAGTAGTGCTGATTTCATTATTCAGTCATTTTCGTTGACTCCAGAGAGCACAAATCTCATGGCGGACACAGAGACGGTGGTGAGTAATGAAGAAACGCAGAGTGAAATAAACACGGGGCTACTTAAAACAAATATTGCACATTTGATGGATTTCATATGCTGAACTTTTTTCACCTTACTGTCCGGGTTTTTCTTCAGTGTAATAAACAGAATGCTTTTCAAAACTGATGTTATTCCAAAATCAGGAATAATTTGAGATATCGCCAGGTCCATGGCTGTTCTGCATCTTCCAGTCATATCATGCTTTCTTCATCAGCAGATAGATTTTTCCCATTTTAATTTTTCCCATTAGAATATAATTTAATTCAGAGGTGTGTGTGGGGAATAATGCGTGACAAAAAGATGATGTGATTTTTGTGTGGCGCAGGAGGTATTAGGATTAGATTTTATTGCTAAATGAAGATCTGAGGCGGGAAAAGATGAAGTAAGACATACTGCAGTTAAGCTTTCAGAATTGACTCATCAAAGCTTATCTGTGCCTTTTTAATCACATATTTGCTTCTTGGCACTTTTTCAGAGGACCCATCCAAAAATAGGGAAAATAAAAAATCTTTCTTATGATGGAGCACATATTTTTTATTCATCCTTTTCCAAACCCCACACTTTAACCACTCACAATATCCATGCAAAATGTCCTGATTTATTACATCTTCAAATTTCACAATCTGGGGACAAATTGGTCTCCTCAAAAATGCATGAACATGGCAAAAAAAAAAAAAAAAAAGACCATTTTAGACGAAAATGCATTCCTGATGTTGCAACACGAGGGAATGCGAGCATGGTTGTGTCACTGTGGATTAAAGGAGATGCCATGTTTTATGACCTGCAATACTGTTACTAATTTGGGGACACTTGATATGGTGCATTTCATTAGAGGGAGACACAAACACAGAAACCCACAGCGCTGTTTCTATCAGCCCAGACCCTGCACTCAAGGTGACAGAGACACACATGGCTGGCAGGGTGGTTGGGATAAGCATCTCTTCTAAGAAGAGGAACAAAAGCATTGTGAGACGGAACAGGCTGTCATGCCAAAACACTCATAAAAAGGCATGAACTGGCAAGTCCTCGATCTCCACATCTTGAGAAATAATCACTCCCTTCTGGATGTGTTTATGAGGGCAGAGGGGCTGGGATATGACGCCTGTACAATATACTGCGGAGGATGTATACAATGCAGCTGATCTGAGCTTTGGACTCTTACAGGAAGGCATGCCCGGAGTGACATTGTGCTTTCGTCATTAATAGATTTGATAGATAGAGTTGAACGCAAAATTAACTACGTACGTCATTGAAAAGATGACTTGTCTATCTGTGACCATGCAAAAAAAACATCATGCATTGTTTCATTTAACAGCTATGGCTGTTATAATCATAGGTGTTCTCCACATGTGCTTCAGATCAAATCATAAAAGTCAGGCATACGTTAACTTTTGCAAAAAAATAATTTATCCAAGCATGAGCTGATATAAGGCTTGCAGTAAAAATAAGAATATTTGTCCCTTGACGCAGAGTTATTGTAAAGTCCAAGGAAAGAGAGGAGAGAGTTGAGACCCGCTCCTCTGTGACTACACCATCCAGTGAAAAACTATTTTCTGATTCAAATGCATGGAGCTAATGTCTGGGCCAAGTAGTAGTAGTAGTAGACATGGCGCAGCATGCAAACACTTCACAAAGCAGCACAGAACTCACGTTCTTTGCACAAGACAACATGACACTGTAGGGTATGTGCACAAAACAACAAAAATACATTTCTATTGACTTTGTGGAATTATGTGGAAACATATTTTAAAAGCATGACATCGTAAGACAAGAAAGATACTGAAAAACACTTGAGCGTGCATGAGATATTTGAGCAGCAGGCTGTTTACAAGTTACCACAGGATTAGGATAGGGTGGATTTATGCCCTGACTGAGATTCAAATAATTCCATGTCAAATCCAGGGATATGTATATTTTGTCCACCCATTCCAAAACAGTCCTTTCAAGCTGATGGATATAGTGAGAGCACATGACATGCAGAGGATTTGCTATTCCCTTTCATGATTGCTGCAGGATTGTTTCTGTCTAAGCTTTGCGAGCCTCTGAGGACGTCTGGGGGAAGCCAGCCATGTGTTTGTTTGTCAGACACCCATTTATAATAGATCCATATCTCAAAACAAAAGCAAACCATCAAAGTGTTCATCTTAATCATTACATCCTTGTCAGTACCATTATGAATTATGTTACCATGAGGAAATGAGTTTCAAAACATGAAGGAACAAAAGAGACTTTAGGTTTTAGTGATACTTGATACAATTGAATAAAAATTAGCCTCCATTTAGTGGAGAGTGGGTTTATATAATAATAACTCAGCCGAGTGTGTCTAAACTTACACCGTTCTTAGAAATGTTAGAATTTGTTTTCAAGCCACTGAACATGATATGATGATTACTTTTTGATTTATTTTTCTTCCAGTTGGATTTGCATTTGAAGGAGGAGAATTCCACTGAGGATCTGCTCAAAAGAGTTGCATCAACCTTGTTCTCTGGATAGATGAAGGAGGCTTTATGTGTCTCTGCAAGCTTGTTAAAAAGCAAAGGAGAATGTCAAGGAAAGGAACACGTGGATATACCATCCCCAGTGGAACAACCCCGCCTTTAAGAGAGAACTGTTCTCCGAATCTTTTTCCTGAATGGCTTTTGCTATCAATATATTTTATTAAATATGAAAAGTTCACTAACAAACTGCGCCAATGACCTGAAATATCATAAAATTTTCCTGGAACGTAACTCGGAAGTGATATAAAAGTGTGTTTGTTATTGCTGGTTCCGAGTCTGTGCTATTGTTCATGGTGTCATTGACTTTGCTACCTTTGAGTTGGTATCCAGCCTAAATTCAAATGATTTTTTTCCTACATATGACCTTGGTGTAGTGTATTAAGAAGCTGTTACAAATAGATCTTCCACTGTAGCCAAAGCTATATGCAAGTGGAGCAACAGCACAGCAAGTTACCGAATAGAAGCCGCATGAGGCAAGAGGCTACAGTATGTAATGGAATCCAGGTTATGACCTATTTTTGTTTAGATTCACCTTCATCGCATGTCCTGTCTGGAGTAGTTCCTGTGCTGACATTTACAAGGCCCATGATAAATGTGGATGACTGTTGCAGGCTTTATCTTCTCACATGTACGGTGCTGAGTAGGGCATAATGTCAGCCTGTCCAGCATCTGCACCAACCACAGAGTATCCTCCTGACACGTCCACGTTACAAATCTGGTGACAAGACATCCGGACTTTGAGCTCAAGCCTCCTTGTAGCACCGCGGGACGACTTCCTCTAATTAGTTTCCTCATTTATCAGTGACCCTTCAATACATACCATTGATGTAAAGGGATGCCAAAACCAAGGGCTCTTCTTTGATATGGAAACAACAGCAATTCATCACCTACTCCGCTTCCCATCACACCAGGCAGCTCAACTTGGACAAGTGACATTGATTGTAATTGTTTGCCTTGTGCAGGTGCTCCCTTGAGTTACTTCTGATTTGACTTTAATCTGAATTTAAAGGTGTGATCACAACCAGGCCAAGAATCTGTATAACGCTGCACATGAATGTCTCTGGAACTCATTTCTCTCAGTGTCTGGACCACGCTGGAAGGTGTGGATGGGAAGCGAGAAGCAACACTGTAGCTGAGAGTAGATCTGTTTCTCTGCCAACTGTCCTCTTTGCATCCCTCCTCGGGTTCAGATAGACAGCGTTGAACATGTGCAAGTAATTTGTGTAGAATAAATAACAGGATGATCTTATGACAGTCAGTGCAGCTGCTCTGGGCTTTGTTGTTGGCTTAGAAAAGGCAGCTCTCTGAAGGTAACAGTGCCAGGCTGCTAGCTGTCACTGTTGGAAACATGGAACTGCTTGCATCAGCTCTTTGTAAGTTCAAACTTGGCTCAGTTGTACCTTAATATTTTTACGCATCAAGAGATAAAAATGGGTTTCACCACACAATCTAGTTCTTATATTGAGATTATATTTATACCCACTAACTTCACAGTGTAACAGTTACTAGCTAACTGACCATTAACTGCAAGCTAAAGTTAGTTGGCTAATATAAGATCCATTTAGAGTGAGGAGTAAAAAATGCAATATAGAATTTCGTCGACACATTTGTCTTGACTAAAATGACATTTCATAAAAGAACAAATAACATACTTCAAAAACCAAACCCGATAACATTTGGTCTAATGATGTCATTATGACGTGAGCATGATTTTCACTTTAAATTGCGTGATTACTATTAAACCTGAAACACATACAATACATTTCCCCATTTATGTGTACAGTATATAAATAAATGTAACTAATTAGAAAGGATTAATTATCCGTTATTATGGATCCCACTGCTTTTCTTGGCAAGACCTGCCCTCCTCTGCCTTTGATTGCCTTACCTTGATATTCTTACCCTTACCCAAATCGATCTCACTTAAACCTAATCAACTCAACCAACAAAGGCAACAAGGAGTAGCCAGTACGAGGCAGCGTATGCTGTGCCAAAAAAAGCAGTGGGATCCATAATAATCCATTAACCATTAATCCTTTAGTTAGTGTGTCCCAGTAACTTCCTGTGTACACATTGGATCTCTTTTCAATGGACATTGTTACAATCTTTTTTTTCTAACGAAAGATTTACACATTAATAAAGTCTTTACTAAAACATTTAATGGTGCGACATGATTTATTAAATCGCTATTTTTGAAACTTGTTTGTTACAAAGAACTATATGAATATTATGCCACCTGTTACTTTCATCAGAGATTTGGGAGAAGGGGTTATGACTCAATACATGCTTTCACCATTCACACCATTTATGTTAAATACACTTTCCATACTGAATCTTAGATTGTGTTGAAGTATGAAAATCTTTTAGCCTATTTGTATGACTTAATTTAGAGGAACAGTATATCCAGAGGCCCTTTATTATACATAGGTTAAAACCTGGGCATGAATATACTGACAGTTAAACATGGCTTCAGATTCACACACCAGCATACGTGAAGGGTGGAGAACTATTTGGGAAATGTCTAAGAGCGTGTGAGTAACGGGCCATAAACCTCCATGTCTGAAGCAGCATTTCTTTCCTCTTTTTGATGTTTGATGATTCACGATATTGGAGCACTCAGATAGTAAAGGCAGCTTTTACTCTTATTCTTTTTTCACCCTATCATTCCACTGAGATATTTATGCCAAACAAAAATCTCTTGGACAGATAAACCTTAACAGATCAATCATTCTTGTCATTACATCAGCTCACCTTGCCAGCACAGGTACAGATTATGGATCTGCTCATTTCCTCTGTATGAGCCAAAGAGTAGATGGATTACACATTAAAAGATTTCAGGCCTGCCAATGGCCATTTATAAAAGCAGGACAGAGGTGACATCCTATCAGGAAGGAGAAAGATTTAAAATGGCGAGATTTCCCAAAGGCCTAAGCAACAGAAAGGCAGTTGGAGGGTTGACTTAGAGTGAAATATAACCATCTTGAATTTGTGCAATTTGTTCTGTATATGGATTCATAATATTTCAGATAAATGAAGGCTCTATGCAATAAAAACTCAATGCAGCTCAAGGTTGAAATGCTTATTAGTTAGCATGGCTCAGGAGGATAAACAAACTACACACTGGGGAATTCAATTGGGTGCAAAAAATGGATGCATGTGTGTTTATGCATAAATGTTGAATATTGATACAGACATAATTCTTACCAAGGCCTTATTCTGGCCCAGCTATTGGAAGCAAAACATTGGCTGATGCAGTACAGAGATTAATAACAACCTTGGTCACACAGTACATTTACATTAGACGGATGAGAGCAGAACATTTTATCAGACATCTGTTCAACCCGGCTAATCTCAGACAGTTGGAAGTGAAGCTCGCCTGCAGAACCAAATAAAGCCGTGAACTGTTTCTAACACTGCACAGTGACTCGTGGTGGACTGTCATCCAAGAATACCACATAAAACCAAATCATTCTTATAAAGCTCTGCTGTCCCCACGGCTTTCAGCTGGGGCTTCAGAGCTTATAAAGGGGATACTAAAACTCCTTTAAGAGACTTTGTGGCCTTGGGGTTAAGGTAACAGCTAATTGTTTCGCTTGTGTCCTGAAGATATTCGCAGTGAGCTCATGAATCAAGCATGTGACTTATGCATCAAGCCACATCCCCTCGCTCTTCTCATGCAGCACGCGGCCTGTGATTTATGGCTGGACAGTGGCCTGCAGAGGTGTTGGATTCAATGAAATTCAAGGGAGAACATCTGGAAAGCTTATTAACTTGGGCCAGTTTGATAGTGATGGCTGATGCAAGTCTGGAATTGACATGCTGGAGCACATCGAGGGACTGTGTGTCTTTCTCACCGAACGGACATGTGTGAACCTAGGTTGCTCACATTTTAAGCAGATCAATATTAATGATCCTACTTAAAGCGCCAGGTGAGCTAACAAGAGCCTTAAATGAGCCTCTTCCATGTATCCTAATGTCTCCCAGATGTAGAGTAGTACAGTCATGTTGGCGTCCTTGGTTGGAAGCAAGAAAAACTCTTAATCTGAAAAATGAAAAGGCCTTGATAGGATAAAACATCCATTCCAAAGCTGCGTGACACAGCCAGTGTTACACAAGTCATTCTAGTCAAGGATAATTGGGTAAAAAGGAACATCAGCGGGGAATGTCTGAACAAGGTACCCCTGCCTCTGCTCATCTCAGCCCCATAATAAGAGCATGGGGAGGTGTGTTGAAATACAACCCCGTCACTATTCATCCTCACCCCCTTGATGCAACAACGACTAGCATGTAGTCTGCTTTTCATTTAAGGGAATTACCTTTGGGAGGCCAGCAGACGTCTCCTGAGTTGCTCTGTGTGTGTTCCTCTCATCCCTGCAGAGTTGTCTCATTAACACAGAGCCTAGCAGGCTCGGTTTAGCATAGCCCCATCTCTGTCCTACTGAAGCCTGCTGCATGGAAGCTGAAAATAATGAGTCACACATTACAAAGTCCCTCCACACTGTCCCTGGTTCCAGCACCACTCCCCAGGTTACTGCAGCTCAGACCCCCAGCCTCTCTAATGAGTTGACTTTAGTGTTGAGTCCATTTAAGACCGAGAACAAGAGAACGAGAGAGCCAGGCGGGGGGATAAGGGTGTTATGTGAAGTGAAAGAAGTAGCACTGGCTTAGTCAAATTTATGACTTTCATGAGAGATTTTGTGACAGTTTGTGTAGCTAACCTAATGAGCTTTTTGACATGGTACATGAGTTCTTATAGCTTTTCAATATGAAGCATATGACCTGTTGTCTTATTTCAGTTTGGAGTGGAACAGCTATTACTCTTTTCCTCTGTAAAACATGTTTTACAGCCATTGAAACGACCTAATTATTCAATCATCAGTAGGGTGGCTACTTCCTTTAGAGCGCTTATGAGTTCAGGCGTCATCTCACCGGGGTGTGGCTCATATCATTTACATTTCATTAAAGCACGCTGTGAGACATCATTGATTTCTCAGCAAACCAGGAGTTTCCATGATGCAAGCTCATGGGTGGGGGGAGTGGTAGACGTGTCACCCATCAGGAGCTGTCAAGAGCTGTCAGAGGACAGGATCCAGACCCTTGGCCAGGAGAGGCCAGGCCAGCCAGCTGTCACCCCTCTGACACTGGCTGAGACCATCCATCTGGCTCAGAGAGGCCCACCATGGGTGGAAAGAAACTCGCCAGGTCCCAAACTACATTCACATGAGAGGAGGAATGTGCACACACTAGTAGACATGTTTTACGTGCACATACACACATGACTAAACATTTATGCACTTACAATAACATATACACTTCTCTATGTATTAATGCACATATGATCTTGTACAATGCAACATGCCAGGGCTATTTTGGGTAATCACCAACCCAATCTGTGGTGCTGTCCGCATGAATCATTCCCTCACAGATCCGGGAAACAGAAGTGACACGCTGCCTTCAAGCTGAGCAGACACAAATAAACAATAACATTTGGCTGTAACGCTCCCTTTCACAAACAGTAACTGTCTGTCTCACAGTATGCTTTATACAGCATACTCTGACATAGTGTTTTTTCCATACACCTACTATATGCATCATTATGGAGTCCATAAAAAGTCCTCTGCTGGCAAGAACATTTGAATCAGTGGCAAGCTTCTTCTACTCCAGATTTAGACCTGCCACAAAAGTAGATCCATCTCTCCTTGTTAGGTTTCATTGGAAGTTTTTACTGCTGTGATACTTGTGCAAAGTAAAACAACAACACCACAGAGTGTTGGCCGAGCGTGGAACACATCCACACTAGCATGTTGAAGTAAGAGGGGTCAGTGGAGTTGCCAGACATATGGAGAGCATTTGGAAATATTCAGACTCTACATCGACCACAACAGAGCCAGACAGAGTGTTGTACATCTTGTTTTGGTAACATCTCATTTTCATAAAAAAGTGTAAGTAGTCACAATTGTCCCAAAAATTCTGGATCCATTTTACTGAAAGAACCACATTGAACTCAATTATCATTTGATATTTTCAATATATTTTTCCTCTGACGACTTAATTCATTCTATTAGGACACGGGCTTTGATGGAAAAAAATATTACTTGGATAATTACCTTGAGTTTCTCTCTTTTGGGTTAGATCTTAATTGTTCAATTCCATTTGGTTAGAGAGTTCTAAGATTAAACCATTAACTGAGGCACAGTTTAAATGTGGGTGACCTCCATGTCAAAGTTTTAGTTTCTACCATCTGCACTGTGTTATTGGAAAAATGTTCCCTTTTCATGCTGCATTTATTTACATTTCCGCAAGTGTGAGAGGTAACTTGTGCCTTCTATAGTTTGAATCTTTAGTTATATTCTCAAATTAGCAGCAATGTTCATATAGGCTCTAAAATATTGTGAAATATTTTTTCATAACTGCTGTGAACAATGCCACTTGGTTCTTGCTGTTACAGAATACCCTACATGGGGCTCTGTGACGGTGGCAGGAAGCCATGCCATCTTTTCAGTGTGAAGACAAAGCAGCCATAAATGCACCATCACACTGGCAACAATTATCTAGAGCTGTGGTCCCAACACATTATTTTCCTCCCATTATCAGCAGAGGCTGTTAAGTTTTAGAGTCAAATAAAAGTGATTATATTATGGGACAAAAGCAGTTAAAAGAACATCTCAGTGTGCTCGTGTAGTATGTTATTCTGGTGAAATGATCATCTCTCAGGACATGAGAGGCACCTGTAGGCCATATGAAATGTTACTGAAAAACACAACACAGACTCAGAAAGGCAAACACAGACAGAGGAGGGAAGCGGGAGACTGAGATCAATGATAATGTGATCTGATGACATAGATTCACGAGCTGTTCCCCTCTGGTGGTCTCGCCATCGACCAACTCACAGTCGAAGAGAGTGAATTTTGTTTGGATTGGCTTTAATCTTCTCATCAGACAATACAAAGCAGGCAATGTGCTGCAAGTGTTTTCCATTTTGCCACAAGAGAATTATGTCAGGTTCTGAAAGTGCACAAGCAAAGATACGTCAGCGTGGCACACTGACAGGCAGCTTGTTCAAATAAAGAACTGACAAATCTCTGAACTGAATGACTTGACTCTTGAGAAAAGTATTTACAGAAACACATGCACATGACAACAGAAAACAAAAACAAAGTGATTCCCTCGGTTGGTTCTCAGAAACGGTTTGTCCATGGTGCTGGGGGAATATATATCCATTTGATGAAAAGGGCAACGCATACTTTGTCACTCCAAATTAATTAGAAATGGTTACAGAGTGGGTTAGTTTAAAAATGTGAGCAAATGGAAAACAAGGTTTTGTGAAAACTTTGCTGATGAAAGTCAAGAGCATTCAACAACTTTTGTGGAGCTTATCTTTGACAAATAGCATCATATGGTGCTGGTTGCTTGACACAAATAAATATGAAATCAGATGAGAAGTTGTACTCATGTTAACATGACATCCAACTGTCTCAAGAGATGTCCATGCTCTTGTGAGACTGAACTGAGCTACATCCTAATGTTAGCATGTAAACATGCTTACAGTGACAATGCTAACATGCTGATGTTTTGTAAGTAGGCTATAATGTTTACCATGTTCACCATTTTAGTTTGTTAATATGCAGATTGACATTATTTTTGCAGACATTTGCGTGTGTCATAAATGACAGCACTGGACACAGTTTAACATGACGATGGTGCTTAATGAAAGGTTAGGGGATCATCACCATTATCATTCTAAGATTTCATTGCAATCCATCAAATAGTTGTAGAACTATTTCACTCAGAACCACAAATGTCAAGCTCATGGTGGCATTAGATGAAAAGATCATAGTCATACATTCCCTTGAAACCATGAAGATCTACACAAATCATTGTACCAATCCATCTGGTTGGATACTGCAAAACACTATTTCAGTATATAAGTGAAAGATTTGTTCTGCAATCAAAGAGAATTGTCAGGGGAGTTGGGTGCGCAGGTGGTCGAGTGGTTGCAAAAAGACACAAAGGAAGTGGATTACCGGGGACTGTTTTTGCCGAAACACCGGAAGAAGAAACAACAACAACAGGACTACGAATTGGAAAACGAACTAGAAAGTAAGTGAAAATGGTAGTGTTTGAGGGTGACTTGTCTGTTTCAGCCAACATGGGGATGAGGATCGGAACTGCAGACACTTAAAACACGCTGTTCCGCCTACGGGACGGGTCGTAGGTTGGGAGGTAGCCACAAGTCCTTCTGAATGTTTTAAACACCAACCCTTAAACATATTTATTCATGCCGTACATTGTTAGAAAGCATAGGTTGCCCTGATTCATTCAAGACCACTCACGAATTATATTGGTTGCTCACAGCCGTAATAGTATTCAGCCACTCAGCTAAAGTAAAAACAGCCATAATCTCTACATACCTTCAAAGTCTTCCCTTTATCCACAACGATCATCTTATGACCCAGGACTTTGTGTACAGCTCGCCAAGTATCCATTCTTGTGAAATATGAAATCCGTTTCCATAACATCGAAATACTTTCCTCAATATGTCCATGTATTTAGTCCAACACGTAACGTAATAACACAAATAACAAACCATATACGGTCCTTTTTACGTCTTTTCCTGACCTACACGTACAAGCAACAACTTCTTCCGGTGTTTCGGCAAAAACAGTCCCCGGTAATCCACTTCCGTTTTTTTATTTGCATCGTTTTTTTTATTATATGCTGCGGTGTTTTTTTTTTGTTTGCTGCGGTGTTTTTTTTTGTTTGCTGCGGTGTTTCTTTTATTTGCAGCGGCGTTTGTTTTTATTTGCAGCGTTTTTTTTTGTTTGCTGCGGTGTGTCTTTTTATTTGCAGCGTTTCTTTTATATGCAGCAGCGTTTGTTTTTGTTTGCAGCGTTACTTTTATTTGCAGCTATGGCGGGTCTCGGCCACCGTAAAGGTGTCTATGCCAACAAAATCCTTTAAAGAAAAAATCCAGAGGAGTCAATAAGGACCATGAATGCCTGTACAATCCATCCAATAATGAGATATTTCAGTCTGGACAGAAGTGGTGGACAGACTGAACCACACTGCCAGCTGCTAATATGACTAACAACATACAGCACATTACTTAAGTCAACATATTTTCCAATGTTTAACAAACGATTTTTGTCCATACTGTTTAGATAAAATACACAAGTTAGGCCGGGTTCTGTGTTCCTTCCACAAAGATGAAAGCAAATGTTAAAGTGAAACCATAATGAAAACATGTGGATGAGATTTTTCCTGGCCATACAAAGGAAAATATTTACTTATTAACTAAAAAAAGAAATTATATTATTGAGGTAAAGTATTATCAAGACATTGTGTGACAGAGAAAAATGTGACTAAAGCAAAGCCACAAAGGACTTTAATAAGCTTTAAGCTGTCCTGATGTTAAAGAATCCACCATGACTCACGCAAACATTGCTAGTACAGCGCACACCTTCCTTGAGCCTGGAGGTCTATAACTGGTGTTTATACTGTGGTCACCAAATATGAACATGGCAACAGTGCTGTGTTTGATAAGCCCTGTGTTGTTCGGGCACAACCAAACAGTACATAACATCCTAAAATTAAATTGCATATTAGTGGAGTAATGACAACATTATAGCTGTATAAATCTCTATAATGATCACATAATAATGACCCCCCCCCCCCATACACACACACACACACACAGACACACTAACAGCAAGGCCTCATTCATGAAGATCACAAAGAAGCTGAGATACATTTGCAGTTGCATTAACTTCTTCTGACTACTGAGATCATTTTTGGTTCAGAGAGGACAGTCAAACAACTTTCAATCTACTCTACACCTTTTTTATCTGTCCCATTTGTAGCATTTATTGGAATATAAGTAGTATATTAATACGTGTTTCCACTGTGTAAGGCACTGCTGTGGGTATAATAATCTTTCTCCTTTGGGTGCAGTTGAATTTTACATGATGACCCAATGTTAGCAGAAAAATAAGAGCATACAAATTGGGTTGGACCCAAATATGCAGTCATAAACATCATTCCCCAAGAGGTTAATTAAGCCTGGTTTACTACAACGTAATAATAACAGTGACAAACAATGGCCTGTCATTACTCCTCATACGGTAAAAGCAGAGTCCAAAGACAAATCATATCTTAATAGAGGTTTTTTATAGAAATAGGAAAGGGATATTATTCCATTATAGTGTCTCAACCACACAAAAAATGTATCCACATAATTATAGTGGACGCCCAGGTTGCACACTTAAGTATGGCCCAGAGAGAGCCAAGAACTTTTATTGAGTTGATATTAATTGATTTGTCCTGACCTACCCAGATCTGGCCTCCCTGGGCTCAGCTTCCTCAGTGGAGCGATGCCAAGGCTCTGTCCTAACTCTGCATAAAAATAAATGAGAAGCTATGGGGCTAGCCTTTAAAGTCAGAGGATATTGTTCGATTTCACGTCAGCCCTCCAGGAGGCAATTTAAACAACCCAGCATGCTAATCAACCTGGTATAAAAGGCTGTTCTGGAGGGTGGCCCATTCTTCTTTTTTCCCCTCTCTCCTAGTGCAACAGGGCCAAAAAGAACCAAAAAATCAGAGGGGAAAAGTAATTGGACTTGTATATGAAGGAACATCACACTCCAGTGTAATGTAACTATACAATGTGGAAAAGGACACAACAACTCTTATATACAATGATAAGGCTGGTGATTGTCTTTATGTATATAGTTGTCAACAAATATTCTGTGTGCAGACACAAAAAACCAATAAACTGATCTTACTTACAAGCAATGTTTGTGTATCCAAAATCCAAAGCTCATTGTCCAAAAGCTATCAAAAATATGTAAATGAGCCACACTGCTGCATTGGTTGACATGTTCCTTTGACACAGTGACAGTAGTTTGTTTAGAAATGGCTTCAAAGACTAAGAACTGCGACCACGTTTTCAGTCCCCAAAGTAGTTCCATGCGAGGCAGATAGAATTGTGCATGCATTGAAACATGGCTCCCTTTATACTTAAGTTCTGTGAGAAATTTACAATGTAGCACAAAGTCAAGAGGTTGTGATATGTAGCACAACAAGCTAGCAAAGCTCTGTAGATGGAACAGCTTTCATGTCCAGCGGTGTCAGCCTTTCAGAGAACTACTCTCGGGAGACTCAAGTGATTGCTAAAGTGATTGCTGTTATTAGTCTTTGGAGCCATTTCTCAACAAACTACCATTCCCAAAACCCTTTGTGGTGAAGGAATATGTCACCATGTTTTTAATAGCTTTTGGACAACAATACAAGTCTACGGAGCAGAGGACTGACACATATCAGACTTGGACACACAATACTTGTATGATCAATTTATCTGGAAAAATATAGCCAGTCACATTGTTTAATGTATATATACATACATATATATATAGATAGATAGATAGATAGATAGATAGATAGATAGATAGATAGATAAAGTGTGTGCTGGCATGCCATTGTTACATTTGTCAAAATCCTGAAAAGACTCAAAAAGCCTTTTTGTTGTACAGTTATCATTATGCTAGAGCTGGAATATTTCTTTAAAAATATGTTGGCATGAGGAAACAAAGCAGGAGTCTGCTGTGGGAATCAGAGCCAGGATGTGAGCTCTCCTGCTGCCTTCGACACATTAACAATGTCTCAGTGGAACCACATTGTGACCCTCATCTGAAGAGGCAGAGCCCCGATCCCCACAAATAATTCAATACTCTAATATCCCCTTGGTATTTGCTGTGACCACAGAAATATGATAGCATTCATTCTCTACTTGTGCCCTGAACCCACAGGTCAGGTGGTAGCAGATCACAGAGTCTTCTGTGACTCAGAGGTTAAACTAATCATGCATGACTTTCTCACATGGCCTGACCAGTACCCTTAGAAATCCACACCAGCTTGTCATCTAGCCATGGGTGAACCTGCTTTATATGCATTTACATCACTGAGGACTTTTGTTGGTTTGACTTGTGTTTACTGTAACAGCTATGTTGATCCTCATTGAATTATATTATGTAGACAGATTGTGCATGTCAAGGTTATGCAGCTGCCCAGTATGACACATTTCTTTCAGTTGCACCAACAACTTCTTTGAACGTCTCACCCACAGCCCACACATTCCTACATATTGCATTCATACAACTCCTCATCGACACCTTGCTCTAAAACTCAAAGCAATGTCACATACTTGTATGTTCTAGACTTCTGACGAGTTATCTGCAATAAATTCCTGTAAAGCCACATTTCACCATTGCATTTTTGAAGTTTTTGTCAAGTCTATCTTTATAGCTAAGGATGTCCTTCAACCATGTCTGTGTTAATGTCTTGAAAGGACAAAAAAAAGAAAGAAAATTCAGTCCATAATGGGAGGTAAAGGCTGATAAACACTGCCCCCTACTGACACAAACATGTTCTTACAGTTACTTGCAGTATTTTCCCTGTGCGTGCAGGTTATAGATCTGCAGTGTTAAACTGTCAAACACAACATCAGTTAATTCTCTTATTTTGCTAATGTACAGTGTTTCATTTCAATAATCATATTTCCCTTGATGCATGGTTTCTTCTGCACATTTTCTGACTGTATTTCTCAGCTTTCTTCACGAATTTCCTGCAAATCCCAATAAAGATTCTGATACAATTACTACAATTTTCCTACAGTCAATTTAAAGACACTGATATCTGAGGTTTTAGTGTATAACAGAGACAGAAACAAGAAATACACTGCTTACAAATTACAATCAAATTTTACTAGTCGATGCAATAAACTATTTCCAACACATCAGTAAAAAAGTACAGAGACAAAAGAATAATCATAAATACACCCAGCTTTGAGATTTTTCAGTTATTATCACAGCAGAAATAAACCAGCTTCAAGATTAAAGAGTGCATGCAACTTTGTTTTAAAATACATTCAAGAACATACAAAGAACCATCATCTGATCCTTTCAATGTGTGCCATCTCTGTAGGCTCATACAAGCATCATCATGAGAGTGACTGTTTACTGTATGTAGATGGCTGACACTGCTTTTTTATTCCTTCTTTATTTTTGTTTTCTTCGCCTATGAAGGCAGCATACTAGTATGATAGGTAAACCATCATATTTCAACCCACATATTTAAAATACAACGACTACCGTCCCCAGGGACCCCAAAATAAACTAGAGAATGAAACAATGATAGCAAAATATTAATTTACATCTTCTCAAAACATTATTAGTTATTTAATCAATGTCTCAAAAACATTATTATTGTTTTAGCAATGCTACAGTTAATGTGCATATTATATAAAACTAAAACATAAACTTTTCTTTAATACACATTGTAGCTTTTTATCTCAAGTACAATCTTTCCACAAGGCCTTCAAAATGACCAATGGAGTGCCCCCCCCATGATAATGTGTGTCTGCTTTCTCCTTGGCTTTAGTTTTCATTTAGTTTAGTTTACATGCAGTTGAAAGCTATTCAACAACTTCACTTTATTTTATTTCTTCTTTATCCTCATTCAAGCTTGTGTTACCTGGCTTTTCTTCTTTTGGGCCACACTGGTCCTCATTTTTCTTTTCCAAAGATTGACCCTCATCTGCTGTGGTGCTGTCTGGCTGTCCCTTAGACTGATCTGAGACACCTATGGTGTTGCCCTCTTGTTCGGGGTCTGCATGGGTGTTTTCAATTATGTTTGGAGACACATCAGAGGTACAGGTGTTACTGTTGTCTGCTGTTGTCAGTGTGGCGCACTCAGGGTTCTGGGAGGTGGCTACAGACTGATTCTGTGCCTTATCTATATCTTCCTGTTCATCTACACTTTCAGAGTCATCTTGAGAAACTGGTTTGCCCATTTCTTGCTGGTTACCTTCTTTTGTGTCAGTTCCTCCCTGTGTCAAGTTTGCATCTTGCTCATGTGCTGTTGCTTCTGAACCTTTATGGTCAGAAATTGTGGGTTTCTCCTTGCCAGAGTCATCTGATAAGTCAGATTCTCTGTGATTATTCTCTGTAGTTTCTCCAGTTACCTGGTCTGAGTTCACATCTTCCTCCGGTTTAACAGAGATGTCCTCAGGTGGAGAGCTTTGGGGTGAAGGGGAATGACGCTGTGGGGAAGGAGGAACACTATTGGCAGCTTCTGAACCTTTATGGTCAGAAATTGTGGGTTTCTCCTTGCCAGAGTCATCTGATAAGTCAGATTCTCTGTGATTATTCTCTGTAGTTTCTCCAGTTACCTGGTCTGAGTTCACGTCTTCCTCCGGTTTAACAGAGAAGTCCTCAGGTGGAGAGCTTTGGGGTGAAGGGGAATGATGCTGAGGGGAAGGAGGAACACTATTGGCAGGACAATCCATTGCTCCCTCATCCTCTTCTGCCTTCTTTTCTGACTCTAAAAACAGACAATAAAAAGTATAATCAATTGTGAATAAACACTACATCAGTCTGCTAAGAAAACATTCTTAATAGGCAGCTTTGGTTTAAAAATTAATACGTTTCACTCCATGGTTTTAAAAAAGTGCAGGGAAGTCATCTTTCAAGTGAGCCTTGGACTGCCATAACATGAACAAATACAGTGAATCAAATAAATCTTAATCATGCAGCCATTTTTTAATGAAAATCATTGGTTGAGCTTAATTTGTTAAGACCATACTGAAAAGTTTCAAGTCAATAAATGTAACTCCTGCTGCTACACCCTTTATAGTCAAAAAAATAACTTAGATTTTGTTTGGTTTCATCCAATCCACTGTACTGATGATCACTTTCATATCAGACTTCTTTATTGTACAGTGAAAGGCATAGCTTTACAAAGTAATAAAAGATGTGATAAACATTTATATGGAATTTCTGGAAATTAAGGACACTATAAGAGTAAAGAAGAAGTAGAGTACAAAAGTCAACCAGACCAAACCCATTATAATAAAACAAAGGAAAAAAACCTATGCTGTATAATTTTAAAAGCTGACAAAGATTGAGAGACAGGGTGTCCCCAGAAACAATAAACTCAGTCACCTTTGGGCTCATGAGGAAGCAGCAAGTTAGAGATTTTGGAGTAATCATTAAAATCTTAAAGTCAATCCTAAATCTCAAAAGATTACCTAACTGTTCACAGATTACTCTAGGTTAATTATCTGCCAGCAGCATTTGCTGGATGGAGGCAGGAGATGGTCTTTGAATAGTAGAGCTGCTGTTATCTATCCAGTTGTTATGAGCATGTGAATTACTATTTCAAAGTCATCAGCAGACAGAAATGACAGGAATGCAAGGGATAGTTACATAAACCCAGATTACAGGCACCATGCTAGACAGAATTTTGAGGGGTCATGTGAGATGATTCGGGAATAATTTATCTCGCGCATGTTCTCTCATATCCAATATTTAATATTCAATAAATAGAGTAGAACGTGAGACCAGCTGCACTCATTGCTGGGTTTTAAAAGTGAAAATCAGAGAATAATCAGCATAGTGTTAATTAATGGTTGTGAATTTAACAAAATAATTGAATAAAGTAATTTGAAAAAAATTGAGAATTTGGGATTGATCCCTGCTGTACACTATTCATATAAAGTTAATTCACAATGAGGAAATATTCATTCAAAATATTTTTCTAAACTTTGATAAAAACAGAAAGTAAGAAAAAAGGTCTATAATAGCTGAAAACTATGGAATCACTGGGTTTCTTCCATCCTGCCTACATATAGCTAATGTAATTACTGATACACATTAGCTCCTCTGGAAAAAGAAGACCTGTAAGTCCATTACATATGATGAAATCAATCAGCATAATATATATCAGTCAGTTATAGTATGCTAGCGCTACAGCACTATGTGTAATATGGATAAAACATTTTAATACAGTATGCACCTTTAGAGTAATATAGTACTATATATATCACAATATAGGTAATTTCCTGACTTTTTTGGCTAATCCAGCAAAAAATATACCTGATAAATCAAGGCGCTTCATCACATTGATACAACAGTATCATTCATTATTTTGCAGAATTGTCTGCAATGACCAAAAATGCCTAGTGATATTACAATAACGGTTATCTGGCTATAAACAATGATGCAAAATGACAAGTCTCTATCCTCCCACTGATTTTTGTAAGCCAAACCTAAATTCAGCATATCTAATTAATCATTTTATGTTCACAAACTGAAATGTCTTTTTATTGTGGGTTACTTTCTGCCATGTTGCTGAGTGTTTTCCCCAGCGATTATTCTGAATCTTGCTAATACAATGTAATTTCCAAACCTGTCTGCTCAGGAGCCTCCTCACATGATGAGACCTCTTTCTCTGTGGGTTCTTTGACTTTATCTGCATCTTCTTCTTTGTCCTTGCTAGAAGGATGGGCCGTCTCAGTATTCATATCCGGATGTGTGCTTGGCTTACTATCAGGAGTACGACGATTGTCTGGGTAATATTGGATTATAGATTAGATTATTATGTTATCATATTACAACTGCTAGACATACAATGATCATTAATCTATAAAAAGAGAAAATAATTAAAATATTGCTGCTTTAGCTAACAAAAATACCTTTAATTGAGCCTTTGTCTTGAAAATGTTTTACAAGGTTCTTGACATGCCCTGGAAACAATGAACAGTAAAAATGAATCAGCTGCAACTTTTGCACCAGGTATCAGTTATACAAACAATATTGTTTTGGTGTAACCTTTTTCTGGGGTCATTTCTTGTGCTGTAAAAGAATAAAAAAGAAGATAGGAATGAAACATAAAATAATTACTGCTTCAGTACAAAGTAGGTGCAATCAATTATGATTTGTGTCATTTTCTGAAATTATGTAAATTTCATCACTCTATTCTGTAATGCACTATATAAAGATAAGAAAGCTATAGATATACACACAACATAACAAAAACTTAAAATATAAGTACACGTCATGGATATTTATGTAAGCTCTAAAAGTCAGAGTGAAGCATCCACAAGCCAAATACTTAAATACACTGAGGGTTCTATTATTATCATTTCAGATTTAATACAAATATTTTGCTTTTTTTGCACTCCCTTAACAGCACAAAAAACAAATGAAAATGACACAATTTTCTTGATTTATTATTAGAAATGTGTTCCTAATATGCTTTAATCTTATGTTTTTGTCACTGTAGTAGCACATATATACATGTTAGCAAAACTGAAAAGTTGTTATAAACCTACATGTAGCCTAAAACAGGAGCATAAAACATTCAAAATCAGAGAGCATAACATAAAGCGTCCTTTACCTTCTCCGTTATTCAGATCTGAGTTTTTGACTTCCTTGTGTTCAACATAGTCATTAGGGTTCATACGGCTTTGGTTCGGTTGGCGAAGTTTCTGATTAGAGGGAAGTGTGGGTGCTCTGTCAAGGAAACTACGACTTTCCTCATCTGGAGATTCATTCTTACATGACTCTGAAAAATAAATATAAAATACAATGTAATTCACGAGTAAAAATGAAAAATGAGACCTTTGAATAATGCAGGAATATGTGATGCTAACAAGAAGCTGTCAAATGTTTTAAATCAAAGCCATGGACTGCATCAAATAATTAAAAATAATTCATAATAATAAATTATACAATCAAATGTTTTGGGAGTTTTCATCTGTTAGTCTGACAAAACAAACAAATCAGAAGACATCTCCATGACAACTTGTCATAGTATTTTCTTTCCTGGCATTTTGTGAACCTGTGAATTAATCTCAAATATACTGAGATGAACTGATGATGAAAACAAATGCTCAACAATACCTTTTTTTCCTTTTTTGCGACATGCTTGAGGAGCAAGAAAAGAAGAAGAAAAGCAGGAAAAGAAGAAAGAAACAGTAAGTTTTAGCTGTATACAAAACATCAACATGTACATGGTTTTATCTACATTACTGTTGATAGTGCTGTAGGAACTTGGGATCTCTAAATAAAGAAGAACCTTGTCAAAAATAGAATGGCTCCATGAGTTATTGTTACATTTAGTAAACTGTTACACATAGCTCAGAGAATACACAACAATGAATACCGTATATACTGTATAATGTATCAGCTAGTTCTCCTCATTTGCTCAAAAATATGTTCAATGATCAATATTAAAGTGAGCTTTGTTTTTACTGTACCTTCAATAAGTTTTCTGCGGAACATGAAGCAAAGGACCAGGAGCACCAATACAATAAGAATTGCAAAGATGGAGCCGACAATCACTCCTGCAGAAGAAATTTTGTCTGCACAGGAATAAAGAAGTCAAAATTACAACACCCTATTGCTATAATATTACATTACTATAACAACAATCACATACTGTAGTACCATGTAAGCATGGACATTTCAACCCATGAACATAAACTTGCTTTGAAAATCTGTTGACCTGAAACTCTGAAAGAACCAAGTCTCTTCACATTCAATGATACTGCCAATGCAGCAAAGTATGAAACACATTATTAGTCGATTAATTAACTGGTCGATCCACAGAAAGTTAAATAGCAACTCATCAAATCACTGTTTTACATTTTTTTGAAGGAACAGTGCCAAAAATCTGCTGGCTGCATCTTCTCAAGACATTTGAAGGTGTCACCTTGGACTCTATAGCAGGCATTTTACACATTTTATAGACTAATGCTCAGAATCAGATGAACTAGTAATGGAAATGTTAGTTGGAGCCCTAATCGCATGTGAAATACTGAAAAATACATTTGTTTGACATGACAAAATCTAAATTACCGCTATTACCTGCGACAGGGTGGCAATCCGTTGCAGTGAACGTGGCTGTGTCTTTAGTCAGAGGGTTGCTCGCACCACAACTGTATACTTCAGTATTGTCCTCCAGAGATATTGTTAAGTTTGGGCCAGGCTGCACGATTCCATGTGAACTCCATTCAATCTTCACCAAGGATTGAGGGCGGCTGGACTCTGCAGAGCACATCAGCGTTGCCTGGGTAGCGTTGATCATCTGACACGATATGGTGGGCTTGGTAACTTTGTCTACACACAAAAACATAAATATAAATAAATTGTTTGTACAGCAGCAAATTTCTGTATAACCCCTTAAAACATGATTATAGGGTATAAAGGGCAAATGTAAATACTACTACCATAAATTTCATTCAGTATTACATAGCAATATTTTCTGGAGGGCAAAGTCCCTAAGCTGATAAAGCCATTATACAACTGATAAGGCAAGGTATAAAATCCATTTGATAAGAGATGTATTAAGAGATAATACTGGCTTGAGAAGTGCTGGATAAATGTCTCTACAAACTGGAGGCCTATGTGAATTGTCTGTGGGCTCCACACTAACCCTCAGTACAAGCAGCAGCAGTGGGTTTGAATTGTCTGTAGTTTGAACACAGAAGACCGTGAAAATAAATGTCCAAGTTAAAAATTAGGAAGCAAAAACTGCAGTTTGACTTTAATGTCACTCTCTCTGTATTTTGTTTAACAGGTTGCTTTAGCTTCCTGGTTCAGGAGCCAGTGGGCGGGATTGGAGAGAACGCCAGGAAAGTATCATTCTGCACCTGTGAAGTTTGGGCCTCAGTCTATTTAGTTGGCTTCTTTTTTCATTTCTCTTTTCTTTCACCAAGGCCTCCACCAGTCAGATTGGTTAAGGTTTTGTTTTGTTTGCAGACATCACATCACATCACCTACCAAACTCTGACTAACATTATTATATTTTCTTAAGTTACTATAATAGTCATTTTAGAGGCTTTATTCATGTGTGATTCCCTTCTTTGTTCTGAGCCAGTTCATGACAGATAGTCATTACTGAACTTCACCTTGTTCTGTGACGGGTTCACTGCAGGCAGAGGTTGAAGTAATGTAATTACAAATGCTCACTTTACTGTAACTGACAAGCTATTTCATTTACTTGTACTTTTTTTGAGTATTTTTAAAAGTAAATAATTTTACTTTTACTCAAGTATGGTTTAAATTAAGTAGTTTGTTATATTTGTACATTCATCCATTACTGGGTAAATGATTTATTTGTTCTTTAAAATGATCAACTGATATTGTGAACTAGAAAAAACGTTGTCTTGGACCAGACAGTGACACAAAGCCACAGATGGGACAGAAGACAGTTTGAAAGAAACACCATCAGAGACACAGCAGACTGGCATTGAGGAGTATGAACATGACCTGGCCTGACTGCACTAGACATATTTGCCTTTGCTAGACATCTTTAAAATTAGGTTCCAACCATTTCCTCTTTTCCTTTTTCATGTCATTGCATGGGATGTACATGTAAAGTAACCTTGGGGAATAAATAAGTATTTTTTACTTTGAATATTTGCTTACTTTTTACTTGGGTAATTTATTACTCAATTACTTTTACAATTTCTGTCAAGTAACAGTATTTCTACTTAAGTAGGGTATTTCAGTACTCTTTACACATCTGACTGCAGGTGATAAAATGTTTCAACAAGAGCATCTATACATGAAGTTCACAAGCTTTCTAATGGTTTCTCTGTTTAAATGATGATTTATTAGGTTTGAAAATGAATATAGTAATTGCAGATGTCAGAAGGGAAGTTTGTATATTTTAGTGTGTAGAGTTGTATTTGTACGATTTGAATTTGTTTTAAGGGAACTAAAATGTTCTTTAAAAACATTCAAATCACACATTGTGCATGATTGTGTTTGCAGTGGGTTATTCTTATTTATTGCATGTTTTGATCTTATTAGTTTGATTTGCAGTTAGTGTATTTTATATGTGTATAAGTGATTTTGTTTTAACACATTGAGCAGGTCAGGACAGGTGTGTGCAGTACACTCCCTGAAGATGCCAGAGGGATCACATGAGCTGAAGCTGAGACGAGGGACGCACTGACTAATACGCTGACCAAAATGGATAAGTTAAAGGGAAGTCACAAGTCGTAGAGCAGCTGCATGTGAAACGCTGTCTTTCTGTTGTTTGGTATTGAAGGCAATCCCTGTCTCTCCTCATTGGTGGAGGTCGCCTTTGCAGACGGAGCGTGGCGCTGGGGAGATGGGTGTAGAGGCTGCTTCAAGACCCTCAAATATCGTCGGAATTCAGACTCTGTTGGGCTCACTGACCCCGCTTGGCTCTCACAACCCTAAACTGGATTGAAAGTATGGACTGGGACTATGAACATTTAATTTAATGTTTTATTTGTGATATTTAACAGAGCTTTGTCATGTAAGATTTTAAACCACCTGATAGTTTTATATTTTCTCATCTCTAGTTTTAAATTGACATTTGTTTTTAAGAAACAATTGTCAATTTGCCACAGCCTTATTTGAAGGGTAGGAAAAAATACATTTGCTGTTTGTTTATGTTGTGTTGGCCCAGGATCCTTCAGAGCCTGTCTAAATATCTAGCCCTCTCTTTCAAACTGTGACACAAACAAATTCCTTAATTGCAAATGTCAAATGGAAATACATGATTTCCTAACCAAGTGATATAAACTGAGTTGACAGTAAAACATGTGCCACACCTGTGGGCTACATTATTTAGTTGTAACAGCATTCCAGCCTTGACTCTGAGTGGAAAGGTCTCCATCAGCCTTGCACATCTGACCACTGCAATTTCCCCCTATTCTTTGTTGCTTGAGCTCAAAATTTAAAACAGATTCTGAACTGGATTGTCACCATTCCTTTGCCAGCTGCAACAGGTTTTCCTCAAGTTTTCTCAGGAGTTTGCCGCATTTTGTTTCCCTCTCCCTTCACAAGCCTTCCAAGGCCGTCATACTTCTGATGTGGTGTTGGACAACATTTAATATGGTTTTGGTGTAGAAAAAAAGACCACCAGTACCCCCCCCCCCTCCCCGGCGGTCAACAGAAAGTATCAGCACCCTACCTCACCTTCTCTCTGTATCAAGCAACAAAACTCTCAACAGGTGCGTGTGATATTAGACAACCATTCAGCCCCCCATGAAACACCCACAGCTCTGCCCACACTCACCTCCACACACCTCCACATACACACACACACACACACACACACACACACACACACACACACACACACACACGTACACACATTACCCCTGGTGAGAAAGTGAGAAAACACATCATTGCTGCTACAAAGGGTAAAAATCTTACCTATAACCTCCAACTTGTAAAATGAACGTTTGAAGTCTTTCTTTAATACTGTTTCCAACTCATAGCTTCCACTGTCTTCAAATGTGAGTTCATTGATATTGAGCTCTGCAGTATGCCAGTCAAGGGTCAGCCTGTTTTCATACGGGGGGTACACCTGCTGCTCCTGGCCATTAAACTCTACCACTTTGTTGCCGTTATGTTTCCACAGAATTTCATCAGGTTGTCTGGAGGTGGATGTTATAATGTTGACCTCTTGCCCCTTGAGTGCATATATTGGAGACTGTCCTGCAACTGGACACAGAGAATGGAGAGTTGTAGAATAATAAATATAATGTGGGAAATTGTTTAGTTAGCTCAGTCTAATGATTAAAAGGCACAACTTGCTTTCAACTGCATTTCATGTTCAACAGTGGATGAAGTGTGCATGGTTGTCATGGAGATTGTTCAGCTGCCATAAAAATTCACATTTGACATTAGAGATTATCTTTGAACAGAGAGAGGGGTTACCATCGCCTTCCTCATCTATTACCAACTGTTATCAGATCACAAGGTCACATGGTAACAACTCCATCCACTGATGAAGACCATTTGACAGGGTTAAAAGCTCCAGAAAAAGAAAAGAAAAATCAGACCATAAATATTTCATTTGCATTGTCCAAGTCTTTAATATAATTCAGTTTACTACAGACCACATCTTTGTGGAGCTACAATGGTAAGTCGATTAATTGAATAGCTGA
This sequence comes from Scomber japonicus, assembly GCF_027409825.1. Classification (NCBI taxonomy): domain Eukaryota; kingdom Metazoa; phylum Chordata; class Actinopteri; order Scombriformes; family Scombridae; genus Scomber; species Scomber japonicus. The sequence continues at coordinate 19,312,693 of NC_070588.1, forward strand.
TCAAATAAAATAAAAAAATCAGCAATTATTTTAATGATCAATTAATGGGTTCAAACATCCCTCAGTTCCAGCCAGTCATTTGTGAACATTTGTTTATTTTCTTATGTGACTGTAAATATCTTTGAGAAAACAGGCAATTTGAAAATGTCACTTTATTTTATTATTATTTTACCGTTTTCATATTTTATAGAACAAATTATTATCTCATTGATTCAGAAAATAATGAGCAGGTTTGATAATTAGTATCATTACCCATTATTATTTGATAATAATAGTTGCAGCTGCAAATCTCTGGCACAGTGTCATCAAAATGTAGGTAAGTTCACAAAGCTGGGTAGTGTGAGGGTATTGCAGAGCTGTTGTATTATAACATTGCGCAGGTGTTAGTACAGGTGTAACTAAGTCAATGAAATCCACATACTACACAACATCGGTGTTTTGAGGTATATGTCTCTTTCCCTATTACAAACTGGGCTATAAATGGAGCAGTATTAACTGAAATAAACAGATTTAAAACTCGCAACTTGAATAGTGCAAAAGGGATAAATCATTAACATGACATGTTTTGTCGAGCATGTGAGGCGGTCGGGTTTAGCACTCTGCAGAGACGTTTTTAATGCACGTACTATAGAGGTAGGGCAAAGCTAAAAAAACAACCATAACTCACCTAAACTGAAAGCACAGATGAAATAGGCCAGTATATGTAGATGAGCCATAGCAGGAAAACCACTGGCCATACTTTCGGTGTCTTTCTCGCAGGTGTTGAAGGTACAAACAGGTTAAAATAAGTCGAAAGGTTATAGTGTTGATGAGTTATATACCCTGGACGTAGTCTGAAACATTGCACTAAAAAATAACCGCAGATTAACTACAGGGTGTGTTCACTGAATAAGAGTTGGCTAACGCAGTGAAAGTTGAACGAACAGGTAGACAACACCTGAGTTTCCGGTTTCTTTATTTCCCCAATTCTTCACAATAAGTGCGAAACCAGTTCCCACCAGTTCAGTCAGTTGTAAGAGAATAATTACTATCTGTCAAAAAGCTTTATAATATAGAGAAATTACATGTTGTGACTGAAGTGTTTTCTCTCCATATTTTTAGATTTTGCCCTCAAATCTTTCTCTTCGTCAGTCTGCACCAAAAGGCAACATTTCTTAATAAATGAATGAATAAATAAATAAATAAATAAATGGAGGGTGGCTTTATGTATAGACGTGTTCTTATTTTTTTCTTTTCTGACTTTTTTAAATGGCGATATAATAGCATATGTTTTAGTTTGAAAATACCGGACACAGGACAGTTGATATTGGTATTGATTGTAAAATAATGCTACGGTGGAGGTGGAGGTACAGTAGTCTATGAGTTCACATGCAAGTGTGTCAGGACTCAGAAGCTCAAGAAACACCCGAAAACCTAAAACGGTTATGGCTATGAAACTGGGTTTTTCAGTGGTTTGTTTGGTTGACCTAAATCAGTTTGAATTGAATAAAGCAAAACTTATGTTCAGTTCACCGCTTGATGGCAGTGTTCACAGGAAGATTGACAAGATCAAGCTCAGCAGTAACAAGGGAACAAAGTGCAGACATAAACCACACACTATAATACACACAAAGACTGCTGTGTGTTTGTGTGTGTGTGTGTGTGTGTGTGTGTGTGTGTTGTGAATCAAAAGCACCTCATAGGTTCCTCATATTTCATTCTGACAGCAACATTTCACTGCTGAGCATGTTTGTTTCAATGTTAATGTCGACCACTGTAAACTGTACAAGCCAACAATATAACAATATGTTAGTAATTGAGGTGTAATTTGACACTCATCTATTATAACTATACATACATTTTTATCAGTATCAAATCAATTTCAAATAACATTTCTCCAATAATACTGTCATATATATATTGTCAGGAAAAGGCAGCACTGCACAGTTAAAAAAAACACCAAAAAGAATCACTTCATGACAGTAAAGCTAATCTTTTGATTAGATAGAGCATTCCTCAGACAATAGTATCATACTGTTAGAATATAAATAGGTGAGGGAGTGGGATATTGGAGCAGCTCTTAAATGATGGTTTTGGTGGTGATGATAGGAAAGAAAGGTCTATCCCTAGTGTTGCAAGTCTGCATGATTTAGCTGATGTTTCACACTTAATATGTGCACTATTTTTTGCAAGTACTGCATTTAATTTCCTTCCAAATGTTTATATTGACTAATTGCAACCTTACTGCTTCACTGTGATATCGTAATTAATATGTTACATTAGTATGGAAAGAGAGAAAAACTATATCTGAATGTTTATTTAAAGGAAAGTCAGCATACCGCTTAAAATAATATTTTATGTCTTTATATTAGTCTAAACCCAATTATTGATGAATATATGCCCACTCACATGAATTGAGTATTGTAGGTAAAATATTTATTTAAAACATTTTTCTTTCCATGTATTATTTCACATCCATTTTCTTCAACAATAATGTCCTGTTCCCCTGAGCCTGTGTCATTGGCACTCTGAAGCAGGTGTTATCCTGTGTATGTGTGTGTAGGACTTCATGAGTGTCACGCTGCCATGGTGTGACACTCCCATAGGTAAAACACACTCCTCTGTCAACACTCCTCTGTCAACATCCCAGCACATCACTGTGGAGATGACTTGGTTCTTGTTATCCCGGCCCCCAGTGATGAAGAGTTTGTTGCTACAGGCAGCAATGGCACAACTTGCCCTCTCCCCCAGACGGGTAACAAGTGACCAGGAGTCTGATAGAGGGGAGTAGCAGTACATGGCGTGCATGGCACCACCTGAGTGCACACAGAGAATTGGGCAGTGAGTGACTATAATAAGTTTCATTAAAAAAATATACACATCCAGTCTTCACTCAATATGTCAGACACAGACAACCACGACAAATATAACTTGAGCAATGTTTCTTTTACTCACTCAATTTGGGATAAAACTCTTTCTACATATTTTCAAAGGCAAACACAAAAACACACTTACCAACAATATAGATGCAGTTCTTGAAGGTGACTGCATTAGTGCATTTGGTTTCAATGGGAATGGGCGCCCGCAGTTCCCAACAATCTGTCCCAGGTTCCCAGCACTGAACCTTATCGGTTGCCAGCTTTCCGTTCGGCCCACCACCAATCACATAGATCCATCTGTCAAAGCTTGCAGCAGCAAAGGAACTCACACCAACTGCAAGAGGTGCCACCTGCAATAAGTACAGCCAAATGGACAGTAAGGCTATGTGAAGTACACAATAATAGTGCAAAAAGTAATGAATGTGTTATGGGCCCATTCCAGTGTCTGAATAAGACACCCCTAAGCTTTTGGTTGAGGGCTATGACATTTCGAAGATCAAATTATATCCTTAAAGCAGACATATGCAAACTTCCAGGTCTATATATGTAATCTGGAATATCTTTGATTTACATTTTTAAAAAACACATTATTTATGTTACACTAACTCACTATGCTGCCTCTCAATTAACCCAGCCTCTACCTGAAACAGGCTGTTTTAATTTCTTTAAGGTCCCCCTGCAGATGAGCCCACTCTGATTGGTTAGCTGGAAGCTGTGTCACTTCCAGCTTCTAGCCTCTTGGGAGGTAACATCAACAAACCATGAAGAAAACTATAGCAGTAGGATTTCACTATTTTTTCTTATTCTATACTTGAAATGTCATCTTCTGAAATGCATCTGTACATACTCCAGACAGAATCTGATCTGAAATAAGAGCACAACAATGCAGACAACATATGGAAAAACCTTAGCAACAACGTTATCAACCAAGGCTACAGAATGGATGGCCATTTATGGGAATGTGCCATTGCAAACGAAGCGTTCAGGTAGCTTACACTGTCTCCACAAATGGGGAACTGCATAGTCAGTGTCAAAACATTTAAGCATAATTACATCTATTTATACAAAAAAAAAAAAAATGTTGTTAACTCACACAATATTACGTTAAAACAAAAACATTATGTTTACCTGCATCCAACGATTGTGAAATGGATCATAAGCCTCTACGTTAGCAAGTCTCTGCGCTCCATCAAATCCACCCAGTGCATACACTTTCCCCCCATGGACTGCCATCTTGTGTCTCCAGCGTCCAATTGTCAGGGGCTCAATCTGAATCCACTTGTCCAGGGCACCATTATATTTCCAAACATCATGTTGTGTTTCTTTACCTCCTAAAATAACAGGAGCATTACAGAGAACAGTCACCTACAGACTAATGGCTAGTTTATTATGTCTTAGAATCTGTCTGCCAAAATTATCAGTCTGGTTGAAAATGTAAACTCCCATGACCTAGATTTAACTTGCACAGTGTAGCCTACATGTTGCTGAGTAGTAACAGAAACTGTGGCTGAGGTGTCAGTTCCTGAGTTGGGAAACATGTAAAAACCACAACTGCAGATGTTGTCACATCCTCCTGTTGTTTTGTTCAGATGTACTGAACAAAACAACATAACTTTTGAATAGGAGAAGCAACATTTATTTCAGCATTTTTAAAAAAGAAGAAGGACTTAACTTTCATTGGCACTAGGTTCCCTACATATTACATTCCCATTATTAAGCCATTCTATGAAAATGTGAAATTGCATTTCTCACCAGATATGTACAGTTCATTACGGAAAGTAATGCAAGCAAACTCCACCCATTTTCTGTTTTGGGACTCATCCTCCATCTCTGTGATTGGCAGCCTAGCGACCTCCAGCCTGCTGCGTCTGAGAGGGTCCAAACAAGTGACAGTGGAGATGAAGCGTTCATCTTTAGTGCAGCCTCCAATAATCAGGAACACCTCAGATAGAAAGTGCTGCACACGGGGTTTGGTTCGTTCAGAGACCACCTATGGACATGGTACATGAAATACACATGAAATACAGTAGATAATTTGTTCACAAATTTGCCACTGATGTACAAAGTGATATACATTTAGCACATTTACTTTAACACAGTCTATAATGAAGGTATAAGATTTCCAAAAATAGCTCACCAGTATTTTGTAACTTTGTTTATATCAGACAAAAGAACACATTTTTTGGTCCCCCCTGTATACTGACCTCTCTGCCGGAGAGGTTATAGATGCGGGCCTCTTGCAGCATTGGAAAAACTTCAGTGCAGCGACGAATCAGTTCATCCGACTCCACTCTTTCTACAAAGTATGCTGGCTCCAATAATGGCAGTCGTACATAGGAAAGCAACCTGGCCAGTAAAGGACAGCGTTCATCCAACTGGGCTCTGATCCAGCGCATGAGTGCCTCAAAAACACACTCCTCACACTTCACATCAAGATCGTCCCTCTGCAGGATAGTCTCCATTGAGTCTGCTGGCAATTGCAAGAAGTCCTCCTGCTGCACTACCTGGGAGAAGTGAGATATGATGTAGCCCTGAGCGCTGGTCTTCAGAGCCAGCAGCGCATGGCTTTCAGCCAGATTCAGTATTCCAATGCAACTCTCTAGGTGCAGTGATTTGCTCAGAAACCCAGCACATGCATCCACCACACGGAGGAACTACAAGAAACAAGCAAGCATATGTATTACATACATTATTAATCTCTTTTTAGCTGAAATGGACTCAGATGAAGATGTACAGAGTTTCTTGTTGTTAGGGTTGTGACCACACTGACAAAAAGGATACATTTTTAGTATGCAACACTGAAAAACTGACAAGACAACATGGAAATTCTCTTGAATGCCCAAACTGGGGTCAGAACAGATCCCTTAATATCCCATGCTTAATCTCAAACTGCACAATAAATCTTAATCTGATTATAATTCTAACCTCAAAAAAGTAAAGACCAACCAGAATGCTTCAACTCAGATTGCTTCTCACAGAAATAGAATTACTTAAACACCTGCCTCATGCGCTGTGTGGCACAGCTGTTTGGCACAGCTGTGTGGTTAATTTAAGCCTGTATGGAAAAACTGATCCTGAGTGTAAACAAGTGGGCAACTTTCACTTCCCTCTCAGAACGACTGGTGACTGTTTGACTCAATGAAGAGGGGAACAAATATTTAAAGACATGAGGTCAGAAACAATTTGATGATTTTTCCACACTATAGTGGTACCATGTCATTGATTAAAAAATATACTGTATTGTTTTTTAATGTAAATAAATACATTGTCTATATTTCTTTTTGTTTCTAAGTCTGTCCTACAGTGGTTTCAGTATTTTTTTCTGTGTGCTACATGAAAATTGTACATCACTAAATCAAAAGGCATCAAAAGGCAATGTTTTCAATCCCAGACAATATAAGGTGATCCACTAATTGTGGCACAGTGTCGAGCATCAGATTTGACCCAGACTGGTATAGTGATAGGGAAACAAATTTGTTTTGAGAGCCTTCTTTCCATGAATAGATTCTAGCAAGGTTGTATCATTTGAAATAAATCTCTTTCAGAATGAGGTTGATCAGTATGTAATTAAACTGGGGGTTTAGTTGGAGCACATGATAATAAGAACATTGAAGATATATTAAATTAGGCTGAAAAGTCATATATTTGTATGCAGCTTGGTGGGCACATGTAATGTCTGCATGTTTAAATGTGAACATAGGTTTAGGCATGTACACATGGCTGTGTAAATGCATATGTATGTAAACTGTATGTGTGATAGTATGTTGATTGTTCTGTGTTAGTTTACACAAGCAAAAAAAAAGTCAAATTAAATAAATATCAACCACACTATACATAATTGTTGCTGTTCATTTAAACCCCCTGACCCTAGCCAGCTAATTTTTGTTTGGTAAAATGGTGATTTAACCACTGAAGAATCATGTGATCCTTCTAGTAGTAACATTTACCCCAAATGAGAAAATGTTACAAATTTAATGCTGATAATGCATTTTCACAATCAACTAAACCAATGTTCTAACAAGAAGGAACAACTATGTTTCTCTTTACTAGTTGATGTTTTACTTGTTTTGAGGGTATTACAACTCTTTACTTGCAATCCATTTTTAAGATTAAAAGTTTGTGATTGCTATGAATAATGTGCTCCAGTCTGACTTTATGTATCTCAAATGATTATTGTGCAAAGTGATTTAATTTAGTATCTTAAAAGTTTGTGTCATTTAAAAGCTGGACTGTTTTACCTGGAATTGACAGGCAGCCTCCAGTATTCTCTGGACATTTGAGAAAGTGAAGAGCGCTTGGCTGGTGTAGGTATATTCCAGGAGAGAGCGCATAGTCCCACTGTCCAACCCTCTAATTTCAACACGCTCCTCATGACTCTCCTTCAGACCACTGCAAAACATTGCCCTACACACAGAAAGGCATTCACTCAGTAAAAGTTGTCCCATCATAATAAAGTCTGACAATTCTTGATTGCTTTTACCTGAAGTACTGACTGGCTGCAGCGAGTATGGCTCTGTGACAAGGGAAGTCCTGTCCTTGAACACAAAGTATTACATCAGTCAGTTCTCTGTTCACTCGTAAGGTTTCCATCCCTTTCTGCAGCTCTACAGGCAGACCTCCATCTTCCCAGCGTAATTCACTTGAGTCGATCACATTGCCCCTCTCCTCGTCCCGGCTGAAGTCATCTCCAAGAAGAAGCAAGGGACAGTCTGTAGTCCTCTCAAGTGAGTCACTCATCTTCACACCAGAAGCTTGTCAGAAAATCTCGTACGAAGAGCAACGTGCAGCTACTCTAGGTGCACCTGCTCTGGTAAATAGGAACAAAATAAACCCCTGTGGTTTATGCCTTCAACAGTTCTGTCGCTCTGAAATTTGGATTTGTTTTTTCCTGTCTTCTTCATACTTCCTATTCCTGTTCTGTGCAGAACATGCGCATGTAGCGATGCTTGTTTCTAGACACTTCCTCTTCTTGTGCTGAGTAAATTTCCCCTACGTTACCCAATTCTCCTCTTTTTTCAAGATGACATGTTTCATCCACCAGACAAAACAATGATGAAACTCAGTGTCTAATCTTGTTTGGGAGAGAAGCATCATTGAAGTGTCTGATGTCAAACAGTTTTTAAAATAGTAATATGTTCCTGTGTTTCTGCCAATTGCTTTCAACACAAACTCTTTTTCTGTTTTATTTTCTTACATAACTCTATAATTCTGGCACATAAGTGGGATAGAATTGATCATAAATAAGAAAACTGGCTTGTGACCACAAGGTTGTCGGTTTGATTCGAGCAGTGCTTACCCTTTACCACCAATGAGATGCCCCTGAGAAAGGCCTTTAAACTCTAATTCAGTGGTGTTCAGTTCTTTTGTCTTATAACACTTTAAAGTGACACAGTGTCTACTTGGCACATGTAGCATATGCCTGAGTCCAACCAAAGTGATTCCCCTTCCATAAAGTTTTCTGAGCCCTGAAGAAATTATACTACATAAGCAAATAATAATGTTTTTTAAATTATTTATGTGGCAGATTTTTAAAATTGTGTCTACAATACACCTGCACCTTGTCCATTATATATCATTATTTGTTATATTATTATATTTTATTTTATCATTTTATTACCATTGAAGAGGTATAAGTATAAGGTATAAGGTATAAGACTGGTACTGGGCTGCTTCCAGTTGTGTGTACACACGTGTGAACACATATGTGTGATTGTGATATGCAAAAATATATTTCTAAAAGTAGAGATAAAGAATAAAGTCGGATGAAAAAGAAGGAAAATGGTCCAGTATTTGACCCCACGTCTGTGCTACAATTCAGTAGTACATCCTATGAATGGCTGCAGGCTATCACCTTATCCACTAAGTGGCACTATTGCCTCATTCACCCTCAGGATCATTTCAAAACTGATCATAACGAGTCACAAAAATGTTCATGTTTCAATGTTTGATGCTGCGCAACAGGTCAGACTTGGACCCAAGCTGCTTCCTACGAATGCAATTGAACCACAGAACCTTTGTGTCCAATAATATTTCTGCATGATCGGCTTATTGGAAGTATCGATCAAGTCAATGAATGATCGCATTCGTGAAAAAACGGATAGAATATTTATTTATATCTAGTCTGCAGTAACAATTAAAGAAATACATGTAGTTCGCTACAGGAGCATAACGCTCACAGACATAGGAGGATGCCGATGGAGTATCACCTGACTGCAGCAGAGACAGGGACAGAGAGACGTTTCCTTTACAGATTTTCAGGTGTCATTGAGGTAGAGTGAGTGCCTTTTTTGTTTTTTTAAGTTTAATTTTTTAGTTTATTTTGTCAACTTATGATGTGAATGGACTTTAACCATGAATGTATCCATCATCAGCCGTTGATTTAGGTCGGAACAGGTCTTGTATATATGACTTTCGATCATGCAGTATCACGAGCACTTGCACATTTAACTAAGTGGATGTCACATAAGTTTGTACAGCGCAAGAAGTAGGCTTTGACTGCCTGTGAATATTCTATGCAGGAAATATTTCAGACTTCCTCTTTGAGTACCTACGAAGCATGAGCCGCTGTAAAACCACAGACAGCTTCATATAATCAGTCTGCAAGGTGTGAACACTGTGTTCCTTCGTCTGAAGCAGTCTCAGGATGAGGTGTACCCTGCAATTCTCTTGGGGGGCTCACCTGTTCTTCTGTCTTAGTCTACTCTGGCACTTTGGTAAGTCCTATGAACTGTGGTAGTTAAATTAGATTGAGTGGATGAGAGGTCATGTTGAGAGAAAATATGGTATAACTATGAGCAAACAAGTACAACCATGAATCATTTGGTTTAAATGATTCATAATTGAAGTTTTACTTTTGCTACTGTTTTTAGGTATAATTTTATTGATAATTGGTAAATACTTGTCATTAAGCTGAAACAAAAGCAACAATTTTTGAATGAAAATGAATGAACTGTAACAGACCATTCCCACTATTTGCAGGTATTTGTCCTCATGGTTACTTACACAATACATACTTCACACATACTGTGAATAGTTAATATTTAATGCAATCTGCAGTACAACTTAAATGCTATAGAGTTAAGATGTACCATATACTGAATACCGTGACAGAGGTTAGAACCTGCAGTATGGCAACTTTGTAACATGACGGAAACAAACTTCTAACAATATCTGTTTCATCTTTGCTCCTCTTAGGGGAAGCCAGAGTGCATACTGAAGTTCAGGCTGGTCCTTTGTATCGTGTGGTGGGCTCCCCACTCTTCATTTCCTGCAATGTCAGTGGTTTCGCCAGTGCCAGCATTGACAAAAATTTTGAATTCCGAATTTCCAAGCCCGCAAAACCAACTCCAGAAATCAACATCATCAGCACAAACGATCCAGGCTTCGGTTATGCCATATATCAAAGTCGTGTGAGAAGTAACGATATTACTGTGAAACGTATGTCGCCAAATTCTGTTGTTTTTGAGATACAAACCCTAGAGAAAAATGATGAAGGGGATTATGAATGTACTGCAGTTAACCACGAAGCTACTTATGATGGAACCTACAGTGTTAAGACCACCGTCAAAGGTGAGACCCATTCATCAATCTATTTTAAGATATATTTTAAAATATTGTGTATTGTAAAACTATGTCCTTTTCTCTGTTTGTGATGTGGTACCATAGTGATTGACAACTCCCTAAGTGTTTCATCATCCGGCTCCGCCTCACTGAACTATGATGAGGGTGATGCTCTCACTTTAACATGCCAAGTATCCAGCAACACCATCCAGCACACCCATCTGTCTGTCACCTGGTATCTCCTTAAAGGTAATGAGGACAACGTGCAGCCTATTATTTCTCTTGACAGAGATTTCACACTGAGTCCAGGCCCGGGGTTTGAGGGGCGTTACCAGGCTGGACTTATAATGTTAGATAAAGTGGGAGAGGCCACATACAAGCTAAAGATGGCTCAGGTGGAGCTGTCAGATCAAGGCAGGATCTACTGCCAGGCTGATGAGTGGATCCAAGATCCGGACCGTTCCTGGTACTCTATCGCACGGAAGGATGCAGGGAAAACTACTTTGCATGTCAAAGCCAAAGGTTAGAAGAAGCATCATCATTGATCATGACCTTGATTTTATCTGCTAGCAGAATAGCGCTAAAATGATAACAATCTTGAGTTAACACGTTCATATATTTTTGCTCTTCCTGTGCACAGTGGTTATGCCTTCTAGACAAAATGTGTGGTTTGTGTGATTGTCTCACTGTGTTTATTTTTTGCCTTGAGTAGAGGTGGTGGCAGACAAGTCGTCGCTGGTGGTGAAAATTTCAGCACAGCAGACAACTCTGCAGGAGGGGCAGGAGCTGTCGCTATCCTGCACCGTGGATACACAGAACCTGGAAGAGAGGTTTTTCTCTGTAGCTTTGCTCCAGGGAAGTGTTGAGCTGGCAAAGATCGGCCCTACAGGCATTCTGTCTTTGGGGTCTGAGTACAGCAATCGAGGAAAGGAAGGAGAGCTCAGGGCCGCTCGCACCGGGAACAGAGATTACAATCTCAGATTGAAGCCTGTCCGAACCGAGGACCAGGGAGAATATATGTGTAGGGCATGGCTTCAGGAAAGAGGCCAGGATGGTGCCTTTACACAGGGTGCAGCCCAGGACTCAATCCCCCTGCTGGTCAGCATCTCAGCCACAGGTTAGTCAGCAAGTGAGCCCATACTGACTGAGAGACACACATACACAGTCATTTATTAAGGGATTATTTTCTGGGTTTCATTCATAATGTTGATTTTTAAAAGCATAAGGTTATTAGTAATTATATTACTATTAATGAAGTCACTGTATTATCTTCTCCAACATACTTGTGCCCTCTGTTGTACATAAGACTCACCCTGTGTCTTGTCTCATCACAGAAAGTGGGCTCTCGGTTGAAATGACAAACAGCAATGTGAATGTTAATGAAGGTGACAGGCTGAAGCTCAGTTGTACAGTGCGCGGGTTCAACGGTCAGCTGTCCGTCACCTGGCAACGCAAATTAACATCAACAGCCACCTTCACCAATGTCATCAGTCTGAGTCAGGAGGGTGTTATGGAGAAAGCGGAAGAGTTCGAGAATCGCAAAGTCAAGGCAATGCGTCCAGCGTCAGACACTTTCATCCTTGAACTTGATGAAGTCACACTCGCTGATTTGGGTGCCTACAAGTGTGCTGTGTCTGAATGGAAAGTCAATAGTAAGACAAACAGCCAATTTCAGGTTGCAAATGTGAAAGTGGTTCCTGCAGGTAAGATACAGTATGTTGCTTCTCTGTTCGTGTAGACAAATTCTTGCAGATCTTACAAATTATTAAAGGCACATGAAGATATTGATTATATTGACCCACAGAACCTTTTTCATCAAATAGATGGTCATATCTGTCTTTTTCTGCCAAACTTGTTGCATTGCTAAGAAACAAGATCTTAATCAGTCTGCCCATTTGTACATCCATCCAGTCCAGAGTACAATTGACATCTGCTGGTCAGATTGCCATTGAAATTCATGATTCCTGAAGATCATTCCTACTGTTTTGATGATACCCTAATCTTCTCTTTATCGCCAAAAGCTCAAAACGTTCCATTTGCATGCAAGAAATATAAATATTCAGCTCTTTGTATTTTAACACTACGTGTGCTCACATCAGCATTTTGTTTCCAAGAGAAAAAATGTTTTTGATTTTTAATGATCCTTCCTGGTATCACCCTCAGCACAAAGTTTAAACTTTCAGCCGTACAATGAGTAAAGCTCGTAAACAATAACCCAAATCAGATTTTGTATGTTCTGTCCTGCTGGGTGTAATACATACTGCAGGGTTCTTTACCATGGCTTTAGATTTGAAGGTTTGTTACTGTGCATGTGTTGAAATGAGACAAAATTATCATTTTTGGAGCACTTCACTGGATACATTTGCATACAACTTAGTGTTGTGTGAATACAAATTTGTGGACATAGAAAAATGTGATATTTAGTGAATGTATGCTAAATTTCAATATATCTTGATAATTATGGGCATATGAACTTTTTCTTGTTTTTGAGAAGGAAATGATATTGAGAAATGAGAACTGAGAGAGACAGACAGCACTTTGGAAATGTTATTTACTCATCTCTTGTTCTCATTTTGAACATTCACCACATGATGATTGACAGAACCCCATATTCTCCTTTCTTTCTTTTTTTTTGACATTGTGTCATAGATTTGCTTGTGAAAGTCAACCTGATAAGTCGCAACAACATAGTGACTGTAGGAGATAATGTGGAGTTGATTTGCCGCGTCAGAGGGCCGCCCCTGCAAACGATACTGACTTGGAGCCTGCAGCGTGATGCCTCAAGCCTAGATAACATCCTGACTGTGCACTCTGATGGTGCCATCAGCTGGTCTGGAGACCAGCAGCGCTACCAGTTGAAAGTAGAAAGCAAACCAAATGAACTCATTTACTATCTGATTATCAATGGGGCAAGCTGCAGGGAGGCAGGAAGCTACCAGTGTAGTGTGTCTGTTGTCATGGAAAAAGTGTACAAGAAGCTGCCTGCATCCAACCAGCTAGCTGTGAAGGTGCAGAACCCAGGTACTGCTGATATTTGTATGGCTCAAAGTTATATTGCTCAAACTGTTTTGGATGAAAGTCATATTGTGTGTGCTTTGTTTCTCACCATGTACTCTATGTCTTAACTTTGTTTCCCTCCCACAGTGAGCAACCTCGATCTGACCTCCACCCCTGGTTTGACAAGAGTTATCAATACTGACATAGAAATAAAATGCTCTGTTACTTCAGATTTCTCTAAATCCTCTCGCTATGCTGTCACCTGGGTACTCCAGCAAAAGGGAAAGAATATGACCATTTTAAGCTCAGACCGAGATTCTTTAGTAACATTTTGGCCCCAGGTCGAGAGACAGCGAATCAGCATGAGGTGCACTGAGGGGCCTAGTTTTGAGTTGACTATTCGGCAATCTCGGATCTCAGACAGTGGCTCATATGTATGTGAGGTGGTAGAGTGGCTACAAGATCCCCGTGGTGAATGGTATCAACTCTCATCAGTCTCCAAAACTACCGAGCTAACACTGATTGAGCCTGGTAAATTTGTTTACCTTTATTTTGTTTTACTGAAATCTTATTAACATCTTAATCTTAATTAAACATAACACACCTCATCATCTACATTTAGTACAAACTATTTTGTCAATAACTTGGCGACGTTTTGATTAACTTGGAGCTCTTTCTGCACAATCTCATTTTTCAGACAATGACCTTCATGTAGATAAGGACGAGCAGGAAGTGATTGTCAAAGACGGAGACGAGGTGGAGTTCAAGTGTAATATAACCTCAGGCGCACTCAGTTCTTCCTTTTTCTATAAAGTCACTTGGTTCTACGCTGATCATGATTCCTCCACCATGATGACCCCCCTGGTGGAGCTTGATCACACAGGCCTGCTGAGGTATCCAAAGAACCAGGTGATCAGAGGCCTGCAGGGGAGAATCCGTCCCTCCAGACCCGTTCAGAACAGCTTCTACCTAGGAATTCAGAGGGCCAATGAGGAGGATAGTGGGATCTACCAGTGTCAGGTGGAGCAATACCAGCTGGATCATCAAAGTCAATGGCAGCAGAAGGCCTCAGACCTAGGTGGCTTCATCAGGCTGTCTGTAAATGTTACAGGTATGATCACATTATTTAGAGCACACTGTAAGCAGCTTTATGAATACAGCTGTGAGTTTGCTGGGTGTATAGAGGAATTGTTTGTTTGCATGCGTTTTTACATACAGTTAGATGAGAAGATTGACATGACTCCTTTGCATGTACAGCAATATGAAGTTAGCTTACTTTAATATTAATCCATATTAAAACAGTCATGTTATAGATATAACATGAGCTTTAGAGGTGATGATAGATGGATTTTGTTATGGCTGAACAGGGCCCGGCTAGCTATGATTATTTTCCCCATTTCCAAACTTGGTGGTAAAATGATGACACCATGTGTTAACTTCAAATTTACTGTACAGACATGATGGTGGAATATGCTTATTAATCAAAAATGTAAGCTATTTCACGCATGCAAAAGTCATTACATTCAAGTGACCAAACACATTTTTCTAGGTTGTTCTACAGTAAAACACTGATTGAGCCTGGTAAATTTGTTTACCTTTAATTCTCTTACTGAAATCTTATTAACATCTTAATCTTAATCAAACATAACACACCCCATCATCCACATTTAGTACAAACTATTTTGTCAATAATTTGGCAATGTTTTGATTAACTGGGAGTTCTCTCTGCACAATCTCATTTTTCAGACAATGACCTTCATGTAGATAAGGAAGAGCAGGAGGTGACTGTCAAAGACGGAGACGAGGTGGAGTTCAAGTGTAATATAACCTCAGGCGCACTCAGTTCTTCCTTTTTCTATAAAGTCACTTGGCTCTACGCTGATCATGATCCTTTCACCACGATGACCACCCTGGTGGAGCTTGATCACACAGGCCTGCTGAGGTATCCAAAGAACCAGGTGATCGGAGGCCGGCAGGGGAGACTCCGTCCCTCCAGACCCGTTCAGAACAGCTTCTACCTAGGAATTCAGAGGGCCAATGAGGAGGATAGTGGGATCTACCAGTGTCAGGTGGAGCAATACCAGCTGGATCATCAAAGTCAATGGCAGCAGAAGGCCTCAGACCTAGGTGGCTTCATCAGGCTGTCTGTAAATGTTACAGGTATGATCACATTATTTAGAGCACACTGTAAGCAGCTTTATGAATACAGCTGTGAGTTTGCTGGGTGTATAGAGGAATTGTTTGTTTGCATGCGTTTTTACATACAGTTAGATGAGAAGATTGACATGACTCCTTTGCATGTACAGCAATATGAAGTTAGCTTACTTTAATATTAATCCATATTAAAACAGTCATGTTATAGATATAACATGAGCTTTAGAGGTGATGATAGATGGATTTTGTTATGGCTGAACAGGGCCCGGCTAGCTATGATTATTTTCCCCATTTCCAAACTTGGTGGTAAAATGATGACACCATGTGTTAACTTCAAATTTACTGTACAGACATGATGGTGGAATATGCTTATTAATCAAAAATGTAAGCTATTTCACACTTGCAAAAGTCATTACATTCATGTGACCAAGCACATTTTTCTAGGTTGTTCTACAGTAAAAGAACCACTTCTCTATTGGTGTAGTCACATGTTTTGCCCGAATGGGGTTTTTCTGGTTTATGCCTGTTGCTCTCACTTTTGCACCAACTGTCCTACTTGGTTTGCTTTACTACCTCTTAAAGTATTTCAGATACATTTGTGTTTTTGTTTATGACCTTTACAAATAATAGTTTTCTTTTGTGTCATTTCCCCAATTTGCCTGGATGAACTAAAATCTAATCAAATAAAAATGTGTCTTTTTTTACAGAGAAAGAAAGTCCATTGCAAATGAAGATGAAATCATGTAAGATCATGTGTTTCTTTGTCTACTTTGCAGGGGAAGCAGCCTCTGACACTGGATGCAACTCAGGTACCTGGATAGGTGCTTTCGTTGGTACTCTGGCCATCTGCTCACTGATTGTCGTGTCCCTATTTGTGCTGACGATATACCGTACCAAGGCGTCAGCAAGGAAGTCAGGCGAGTCTCTGTGGGCAGAGCAACCTCTTAAAAAACCCAGTGTAGAGGACTGAACACAATAGATAATGCTGTTTTATATGCAATCTGTTATGTGCAATAATGTTTCATAATAATAGATAGTTGCACTTGTTTTTTTTGTTTGCTTGTTTTTTTACTCATTTTAGAAGTGATTTTAGAAAAGTCCAAGAATTCTTGTTGCTACAAATCTGTTTGTAAATTCATATTTTAGTCTCTGTACAGCTGGAAATGATGTTGCCTGTCTGAATTATTAAAATGTATTAAACCTTTAAAATTAAACAGCCATTTCATTTTATAACTAAAGTTTATTTGCATAATCACCCAGTTCTTACTCTCTGCCATGGATAGTCAAGATAGGCAGCAGCTTAACTCTTTACATATTTTACACTCCAAAACCAGCCTACTTTGATTGACAGATAGGTTTTTAATTCAGCATTATGATCAGAAGAAGTCAGAACATTGCATGAGAAGGAGGGAGCAGTTAGGGACAATGTGGTAAGATCTGAAACATTCTGAGAAAGAAATAGCCTGCTGATGATTCATCCAGGAAATGCTCTCTGCTTTTGCGAGACTGTGGTCTGCAAATCTGCTGAAATGTCACAGGCTGAGTGTGTCACAGGCATTTGTGCAGACAGGACATCCTCATAGAGGTTAGATGTGTGACTGTGTGTGTGTGCATGTATGTGTGAAGTAATCTTTTAAACCTTTGCATAGAAGGAGGGAAAGTACATTTAGAGTAATAAGTGATTACGTTATTGGCTGGTTATTACGTTATTGGCCTGGTAAAAAAAAAACTCCCTTGCAAATATAATAACTTTATTTAAGTTTCATTTATTGGATATAACTGAAAATGCAGTGAAAATGCACACACTCTCTGTGTCTGTATCTCTGTATCTCTCTCTCTCTCTCTCTCTCTCTCTGCGTCTGTCTGTCTGTCGGTCTCTCTCTCTCTCTCTCTCTCGAACTGTGTGTGTTTCTCTCTCTCTGTCTGACAGTGAACACATTCTTTTTCTCTGGACAGTCAGGTTTTGTCTGCCTCTTTCCATGGCTAGATTGTGGTCACTGAGCCTGGAGGATTTGCCTCTGCTTCGTATCTGTCTCTCTATCTCTCATAGCTTCGGCAACACTGTATTTAAACAGTCATGCTAATAAAGCACTTGAGAGACCGAGATTTTTTTTAAATTGAAGTGTTCACATTAAAGGAAAGATAAAGTTGTAAAAGCAGTAAAGAAGTCAACACTTTAACCTTACAATCAAATGTGCCAAATAACAAAAGTGTATCACTGTCCAAATACGTAGCTACTGGCTGCATTGTACTTGTTTATGTTTGCATGTGAATGCATGTGAAGTTTTGAATCTCTCTCATAATGTCGTCCTGTATTTTAACAGTTTTTCCAAGTCAATAAATTTGGATACTGGAGCGTAATCAAATCAAATCAAAACTAAGGAAGAACAGAGTATATCTCTCTCTCCTTTTCTCCCTTGCTCCTTGCATCAGCCCTATCAATGTTTAACACCCCATCTGTGTAAGAGACTAGAATAGAATCCATTTCTCTCTCTCACTTCTGAAGAAACGGGCCTTGGCACCAGATTACTCCCATACAGAGAAAGGCTCTTGTCTGATGAGTGTATACCAGTTATGTACAACTTAAGGTAAAACCAGCAGTGGCTTTAAAAAAGATGTGAAAGACTAAAAGTACACTGAGAAACTCTAAGGCAGGTTGTAGACTTGTCAGCCCCAGAGACATGATGCAGCACTGTCTTTGGTCTTGAATTATACCAGCTCTTCACAGTCTGGTGGACTGCTTACAGCCTCCCTCTTAACTTTACTATAATTCCACTCCCTTGTGTTTCCATGGCAATGCCTGTCAGAGCAAACAAAGAAACATCGAATTTGGGTGGTGAATCAATGCTTGTGCCTATGCAAGAGAGACTATGTGGAACAGGAACAAACTAGTGTTTACAACAGCAGCCATACTAGAACTCATAATAAAGTGTGAGCATTAACAGTCATATCATCAGTTCTTGTTGTGACATTGGTGCTGTTGCATGCAGTGCATGAAGTGCAAAGTGGGATTTCTAACTCTGCATCTCTAATACTTCTCTCTCCAAATATCCAGATAGGTGACATGTTGGTTCCCAGTTTCCCAGCATGTAGCTGGATGCTTTGAGCCGGTTATCTCCATTGCTATAATCTCATTCCAGATTTGATTTGGCATTAGCTCGATGCTCTGTCCTTCATGTGCCACAAATGCACTGAATTTATGAAATCTGTGTGGCCACTGTTCCATAATATTTTGAACTACAGCTACCACAGACAGAAACATGAGTGAAACAACACTATGAACAGCACACCACCCTGTAAAACAGTAATACCAGCAGTGTATTACCTGGATTAAAGCAAAGGCTACCTGTTTATGGGCAGTGAAAGTGAAAGAATGTTACTCAACATTAAGTTCAATATGTGAAACAGTAGACATGTCAGTCACGTGCAATGAGCAACATTTCTAATAGTTTGAGAATGCTGTCTTTCTGGCTTAATGACCCACCTAAATGTCACAGTGTCATGATTCATGTTGCACATGTTTTGGTTTTGGATTTCTCTAGCACCTGCATGCAGTTGACAGTTTCAGTTGAAATTATTTTTGGAAAATGCCTCACACTAGCAAATCAAGTCAAAATCAAAACCAAAACCACATTTGTCACAGATATCCATGTGGCCCAGAGGAAGAATACTAATAGTTTTGATTATCTAGTGCCACCTACACTAACACGTCTAACACTTTGGTTTATGTACCTATCAATTAACCAAATCAAGTTACTATCTTTAAAAGTTACATTTTCCTTACATCCATCAAGACACAAAGAGGGAACTCTGGCAGTCATCCACTTTTTTTTTCAGGAACTGGATTTTGTGCCTTATCACTTACATTGTAAGCATATTTCACGAGCAAGGAACACATCACCAACGAGATACGTTTTAACAGATTTATTGACAGAATTTGAATGAATTGTGTATTCTTGATGCGGAACGATTCTTGATACGGTGATTCTTGATGCGGTGTGGGGAGGTCGAAAGCGAGAGTGAACGAGGGGGAAGCTGTTAGGTCCGTTTATATAGGAGCCGGAAGGGGTGTAATTGGTGTGTGTTCCTGCTCCTGAAACTGCGCTTATAAGCTTCGATTGAAGAGGACCTTCTGGTGTTAATTTCTGGGGACCACCATTTTGCAAACATTATTTTAATGATTTGTATTGATGTTGGTAATTACGTACATCAACCATATATTGTGTGTAACTACAACTTGCATTCATTGATTTAAAAAAAAAATTGAAGTTGTAGTAACTTAATGAAATTGGCTCAATGACTTCATTTCTCCCCACCTTGAGTGCAGCATTTCAGATACCATCCCCCCACCTACCTAATATGTCTGAACAAAATCACAAAGTTCAAACTCTGTATCACAGGAGCTGCAGGCTGAACAGATATCACACAGGGGTACAAAGGACACTTTCAAGGTGAGTCATCATTTCATTTACAAACTAATTCTGCTGAAGTAATGTCTTGCAATGTCTGAAGCAATGACCAATAGTGGACTCATGTACAGAAGTGAGGCTACAACAGTGGATTAGAATAATAATGAAATACTCTGGGTACCTCTGAGAGATGCGTAGGTGCAGTGCATTTTTTGCCCTTAATCTCTTGCCCATTCCTCCAGTGTTGCTTTTATGTCTTTAAAACCTACAGTAAGAGATGTTTAGGATCATATAGGATTTTAGTTATTGTAATATTGTGATACTACTTAAAGTTTCCTGGTCTTAAAGGTGGCATTATATTTTTTCTTAAAATGTCAAGATGTGTAAAATATTTTAAATCTAAACAATCCAACTGATTATCCTAAACACGCTAATCTATATTTGAAATTGTTCTTAGTTCTGGGCAGGTGTTGACAGGCAAGTGAAGAAAACTGCCTTCATCAGTGATTGGTCCCCACAGGGTCTGACCACAAGACAGCAACACTGTGATCAAGGTAAACATAATCCCAGAGGAACAAGCTGCTGTACTTTGCTGATAGGTATAGCATGTGCACTGAATCTGAGCTATCCCAAGGCACATAAATGTACTTTTGAAGTGTTTCTTGGACTTGATGGTCTAAAAGCCAGTGCAAGACTCAAGAACAGAGGACCAGGGGCCATTGCAAGTTATTACTTCATAAGCGTTGTTAGCATCTGCTAGATTGCAACTTTGTTACTGTCATTTCATAAAATGTTTTACAAATGATTTTACATTTGGAAGTGTGGTTTAAAAGACTTAATGCCTATAATTTTGTTGCAATAGCAATTTAGTATGCTTACTTAATTTCAAAAGGCAATTTGGATATTTGTGGAATAATTTACATTTGTGGTTTTGTTTTAAAAAATGAATGTCATGTTCAAATATACAACCGCAGTGGATTTTTTAAAAAGGTTGCTTGCCTAACAATGTTGCTGAATTAATTAATTTCTTGAAGACACTCACATGAAAAAACAAAAGAAAACAAAAAACGAAAATGAAAAAGCTAAAATTGACTGAGGAAAATGTAATTGGAAGATTTTTTACTGGTTGTTCACTTGTGTTCATAATTATGTTAATTAAATACATGATACTAAATTCCTTTTAAATATTGTGGGAAAATAGTTGGAACAACTTAATTATATGAATAATCAACTTCAAAACTTATGTTTATGCTGCCAATTATTAAGTACTTGGTAATTAAAAATATCTTTGATTGTAGAGGAGAAGCTGATTCCCCAAATTCAATCTAATGTGTTGGTTCACCATAATTTCATCAGAAACTGTCATATCCCAAATAGCTTCATACAACTGTTGTTGTCATTTTTGTTGAGCCACAAGATTTGTTTTTCAACTGGGTAAACAAGAGGAATGATTACAGCAAGCTAAACCTATTTTAATATATAGGCACATGACTGACGGATGCAAATTAGCAACTTTGCTATAATCCGGCATATTTACAGAGATGTCTAATATCGATGTTCATCAATATGCACTGTCCCTATCCAAAAATAAACTATTACTACTATTACTGTTGTTTTAAGACTGACCTGAAAAAGTGTGAACCAATCCTTTGGAGCACCATGTTATAGATAGATGTTTTTGAAACCTTGTTACCATGACAAGTCAAAATATCCACTGTAAGAAAGATATTGTGGCTTACTATACATCCAGCTCATTCTGACTTTTCAATGCTATTAAAGAATAATGAATAAAATAATAATTAATAATTTGTGGTGTTTGAAAGCCACTTGACTCTCTAATGATTTACATTAATTTTGCCTTTTGTCCTCATAAGGAAGCAAGTCCTCACAACATGACAGTGTAAACAGATTTACGTCCCCACTACCTGGACCACACTCACCATACACACACACACACACACACACACACACACACACACACACACACACACACACACACACACACACACACAGCACAGCTGATCAAAGATATCCTTGAAACACCCTCCTGAGCAGGAGGATAATGTGTCCTTGCAGAGGTAGGGATGACACAGGAGAGACACTCAGACTACCATCTGCACAAATTACGTAACGCCTCTCCTGAAATCTGAAAGTCTTCTCTGAAGCACTTTTTGCCTCTTCTCACCTCAGCTCACTGAATCTCTTCGCTTACACCCTCAACTCCGCTCGGGTCCCCTATGGCCCTGTCTTGTCTTTGATATGCCCCTTTCTCACAAGAAGAAGACGCAGGCCTGACAGAAATACCTTCTGTTCCTCATCTGAGCCAAAAGCTACATGTTTTCTCTCTCTCTTTCTCTCTCTCTCTCTCTCTCTCTCTCTCTCTCTCTCTGTGTGTGTGTGTGTGTGTGTGTGTGTGTATGTATCTCTGTCTCCTAACATCAGTCGTATCATCTGTCAACACTAGAGGGAGCTGTTGCCAGCCTGTAGTCAACAGGTTAACATAGAGAGAGTGAGTAAATGTGCTTCAGAGCTTGTAATTGCTGCATCCCGCCTGACATTCTGATAGCATCTCAAACCAGAGGACCATAAACTATTTTTCTGCATTCACTTGTAGATACAAGCTCCCTCAGTGCTCAGAGATTAGTAAGTCTGTATATCAATGCAAGTGGAAGTCAGCGTGAGGTCTCAGAGCATGTGATGGTGTGACGGTAACACCTCAAACACGGTGCCATCTAGAACAGCAGCACTTAAGAAAAGTTGAGGTAAACTGAGTGTGAGTGGCAGCCACAATGTCTCCACAGAAACACACAGAGAGTATTACCTCTTTTATCCAGCCACACCCCTGTGTACAAATATTTAGACACACATACTGTATACAACTCTCTGTTCAGGGCTGCCTGCCTTTTCTTGTTGAGGCCTGATTGCTATCCCTAGAGACAGCGCTGGCTGGTAGAAGGAGCTGGGGAGTCCAAAATAAAAACAGCTTAAATGGTGCAATATGAAGTAATAGCCTGTTCTGCTCCCTGTCAAGGGAGCTCTCAGCAAACTCAGAGCTCCTATTTTCTTTCACAGCTGTACTCTCATATTGTGGAACCGCAGAGATGAACACCCCAATGCTGTTGTATCTGTGTGTCTCCTGTAACTTCAAGATGTGTTTTTAATGTTTGCGTGTGTATCTCTGTGCACATGCCGTCACTGTTACCTTTAATCATTTTTGCGGAATGCGATGTGCCTCCCCTGACAGAAGATAGACACAAGATGGAGAGGATGATGACAAGTTCAGATTTCATTTTTTACAGATTCGTGAAGCATGTGTTGATTCATGTGTCAAAATGAAATGTACCTTTCTTTTCTTTATTTATTCGCTAGAAGAAAATATTGCGCCAGTAGGCACATGAATAAAACAATAAATCTCTTGATTTAGAATATTTCTCCTTTGTCATTCCTTCTCTCCTTGTCTCCAGGGACCACTCCGTTTAACAACACTGCTAAGACATTTCAATCCCACTGACAAACAATTTTTGTTTTTGGGATTAAATGCAACATACACTCAAGTGTACTTTTTACCTCTTTATAGGATTACAGGTGCCTTTACTAACAGTCTACTGTTTTCAGTGGTGTATAGAGCACCCTCTGGTTGCTTTCTTAACTTCATCCATTCATACTGCCTCTATCTGGCTTGCAGGTGATATACTGGAAGGGCAGAGACAGAAGTAGCATGAACCCCAGGATGCCAGCTAGAGCAAGACTTTTTAATTTAGCACAACTGTGATTTCTGGCTATAGCTGCCGATTTGCTTTCTTGGGTGAGAAAATGGGAAAACAAACAGTTAAGCTGGTTCAACACTGTCTCCGTACGGTTTGACATTATCTGATTTTGATACAGACAGAGCTCCTGCAGAGAAGAGGCCTCTTAGCTGAGGGATGAGAGCAGAGCAAAATGTCAGCTGCTTCCAAATCATTCTCTCATTGGTATCTCAGAGCACTGGAACAAATATATCTCTGCAGCTATCAGGGAACTCTATCAGCAGAGGCCATGCCAACTGCGCATCAGCCAGTATATCAGCCAGTATATCAGCCAGTATATCAGCCAGTACCACTGAAGGCTTTCCTCACACCCACTGCCCATCAGTGTCCTTCCAAAATGTTTTCCTAAAAGGCAGAGGGGAAAAATGTCACGGTCAGTTTGACATTAACCACATTGCACCTTGTTGTTATACACTCTGTGAGGATGGAATGAGGCCAGTTATGAAATAGCTGACACAGTGTTTCTGTTGTTTCAAAGCAAATATGGAAAATCCTGCATACGCGTCTTTGCATCCTCCTCTACACTTTCTTTGCTGTAGTGCTTCCATCTCCATCATCTTCTATGCTGTTCATTTGTTTAAGATATGCTTATCTCTATTTTGATTAGACTTTTAGGTATCTAAAAATCATGGCCATGTGTGACTTTTTACTTTATTTCTTCATGTAGCTACACCTACATTACTGTAAAACCCTGCGATTCATATATGAGAAATGTATGTTCTTTTTCCATTACTGTAGGTTTCCTTCAAATTGTCATGGTAACAACATAAGAAAAGTGAAAAAGAATGAAGATTTTCAGCTTTCACCTTTGCTAATCATCTATTCTATTCCAGCAGCTGTGGATTACTGTATTTGTCTGCATACAAATATTGTACAGTAGGAAAGACTAAGATGAAGACAACTCAAATCAGACAGATGCATCAAACAAACAGTGTCCATCTGATAGTCTTTGATGTTTTCTTATATTTGAGTTCTGCACATTTGACTAGCTGTGCATTGCCACCAGGACACCACCATTCCAACTGGAGTGAGATGATGGCACCAAATGTTTTTGTTCTGTGTGACGATTCTTCTGCACCGTCTGATCAGCTTATTCACGCCACAGTGCCAGTTTTGACGTCTGCCTCATCTGTGACTAAGATGACTTGGCCAGTCAGCAGATGTCTTCATTAGCAGTGGTTTAGATGCTGTCACCCCACCTCCCCCTCCTCCTCCTCCTCCTCCTCCTCCTCCTCAGTAACCAGCAAAGATGCTCTGCTGCGCCCATCAGCTCCCATCAGTTTTTCTCTGCATGTAAGGAGCTCTCACAACTGCTGTCGCACTAACTCATGTTGCTAATTAGCTGACAAACACTGTTCAGTTCAACGAGGGCCTGGCACATCTGCAACACTTATGTTTGTATACATCTGCAACCACACACACTCACACACACACACACACACACACATCACACATCACACATATGAGCACACACAGACACACACACACACACACACTTCCTTATGATACACTTGCACATTAGCATTCATACCGCCATGCACACATTCACATCAACAAACATTCTCCCTCAGTGTATCATTTTATACTTACTGAGCACATAAAACTTAGTAAGTTAATTTACATTTAATCTAGACCCCCATGAGTACTGTAGAAATTCTATAATTAATTACAATCTTTTCTCATATTGCAAATATACATTATATATTGATGCTTAATGTGCACATAATACTTTCAATGAAAATAGAGGATATGATTATCAACCCCCCTTTCAAATCAGTCTGTTGCTACCATGGTAACCAACTCCTTAGGACTATTACA
This sequence comes from Scomber japonicus, assembly GCF_027409825.1. NCBI lineage: Eukaryota > Metazoa > Chordata > Actinopteri > Scombriformes > Scombridae > Scomber > Scomber japonicus. The sequence continues at coordinate 19,338,295 of NC_070588.1, forward strand.
GTTTCTCACATTTGTTTTAACGCATTTGTCCATTCAGAAGTTACATTTTCACACAGTTGACAGTTCACACACACAGGCCTAAACTGAAAGTCACTGGCAAAAAAAAAGACACATTTGGTTTGCAAAATGCTCTAACCCTTAAAAACATGCAACAAAAGCAAATATTTCAACTGGTGGTCAAATTAATATAAACTATTCTTTCAATTAAGAGCTGCACAATGGACAAACAAAATTCATAATACAGCTATCAATATCAACCTTCAATTTTATTATATTACTGTGCCATATGTTGATACATTACATAGTTACACTGTGTGTTACAAGGCAAGCAAACGTATTACAGAATTAATTATTTTCTTTCCTCCTTTACTAGGGATAACATATCCTGCTGCATGCCGCATTACTTCATTGTTCTTTCTTCGCTGAAGAACAAATAAATAATTTATTTCAAACTCAGGAATACACAGAAACAACATTTTTTCTTATATGGCATTAGATTTCTTTTTTCCTTACTTTTCAAATACAGAAATGCTGACTACTGTAAATAAAAAATAAAGTAAACATATCAAAACAACCAGGAAACTTATAGATTGAAAGTCCAAAAAACTAAATAAAATAAATTGTTGAAATACTCAGAACAAAAACTGCATCTGACTTTTTTTCCTTTGCAATACACGAAGGAAAAAAAACTCCTTGTATGACGTAGACAACCCTGATAGTCCTCTGCACCTATTGCCAGGCAACCAGCATTCATTGGCTCCAGGAGGGACATCTGGTCATATGGCTGGTGATCATATACCGTCCATCTCTTAGTAGAGAAAAATTCCTTAGTTGGTTTCAGAAAAGGAGAGTATACATGTAGGACTTGCATCATCATATGTGGGTGCTCTGCAAACCATTCATCCATAAGGCGAGAGTGGTTGAAGGCAATATGTCCCAAATGATGACATACAGAGTCATGCCAGACCTCAATGACTCTCTTTCTTTGGGTGGAACCTGTCTTTCATTCAGTGCATCAAGGAAATGTGATGTGATTGTATGGGCTAATAGTTGGTATGTGGTAAAGGACACCATCATTAGACAAAGCAGCACACATGGTGATACCTGGCGCACCTCTGACCTGGCACTGTAACAGTGGCCCTCTGCCCAATGATGTTACTCCCACATTTCCTCACTTTAGAAAGGTTGAATCTGACTGCAGCCACGTAAATTAATATATTAGATGGCTCTTCAGCTTCAAGCTCCATTATTCAACAAGGAGAAAATCGAGTTTCAAATAACAATCAGGCAAGAATAACTGACCACTTGATCAATCCTGGCTTCTCATTTAGACAGGCTGGAAAAAGGGTCTAGCCCTGAGTTGGAGCAATGTGACATCTATTTCAGGATGAGAAAAGTAAGTCACAATGTTACTGTATACCACTGTGTGTTTCAGCTTGACTGCATTGCCCTGTTGGCAGAACAAACTATGTCTACACTAATGCAGTTGTTTCATCAATCCTGTTTATATGACTGTCACAATGTCAGTTTTGACATGCTTTTTATATTTACTTCATAGAATCCACATTTTAACACACACCGGTGGCAGAGGAAACATTTTTAGTGCTGAACAGGAGGGTGTACACATGTGTTGGAGCAAATGAGAAAAGCTTTAACACAGTTAATCAAGTAGAGTTTGCGATGAAATCTATGTTAACTATTCTGAAAAAGGGTTTGAAAAATGTGTGAAACCAATAAAAAAGTGTTAGAAGAGAAGACTTCTGCTGTGCTAAGAAGGTGATGACGAAGATTAAGGTGATTCCATTTTCATTTAGCATGTCTTAGAACCTGTTCACACCTCACATGAATATGTATGTTGGGTAATCCAATCACAAATGGACAGCTCTAATATACAGTTCACACCTGGCATTAGAATGCGTCTCAAGTGACCACTTGTAATTGGATCTCACTCCCCAATCTATATGCAGGTAAACATGTAAATCATCTTGTCCATCATCATTTCCATTTGCAAAGACCAAATGCATTGTTGTTTTTAACTGGTGGGAGGCAGTAAGGCACTTTCCTGGCCTAGTCTCTTGGTGTGCACGCAAAATCAAAACTATTCAACCAAGATCAGATAACATGTTTCATGTGTATTCCATCCATAACAATCCTTTTTGCCAGCTGTAGCTTCCTCTTGTTGTTCTGCACTCTAATATGACGCCTTTGGCATGTGAATGAGTAAATACATTGAGTAAGCAGTCCTTCAATGTGGCTCAGGACACACTGTTAAAAATGTGGCCCAATGGGGTCTTAGCAGACAAATCTCAATGCATCCTCAATGCTTCTTGAGTCCATTCACCCACACCACTTATAGCTGTCCATTTGTGATCAGATCACTCAAGACATATTTTAATGCTAGGTGTGAACAGGACCTTAGCAATGAAAAAAACAGTTAGTCATTACCTTTGTTTACATTTCTTAATCTATGCCACCAGGAGCACTATAGAAATGCTACAGTTTATTACAATATTTCCTCATACATAAGGTATAGATTATACAAGGTCGCCCATAAAGTTGGAATAAAATATTTTTTACCTCTTTCCATGAAATGTTTGAGAAAATGTGATTTATTCTTGCTGGAGTGCAGGACTTTTGTCTCCCCCTTCTGGCATTAAGAATAACTACAAAAACTTGACACATGCTTAGGTCATAGTCTCTGCTGTAGCCTACTCAGTCGCTACTGCTGTCACTGTAAAACAGTCGATAAATTGTTTTCAGTGTCACACAACCCCCACGAAATGACTAGTTTTACTACCAGACATTTATCAATTTGGTCCCATAACATTTGGAAAGTCTATAAGAGCAGCATGATCAAATTATTTTATCCCTATTTAAGTTAACAGAGAGCTAACTGGAAGTTAGGCGTTTGGCCAGCAGTAGTATCTAATGCTATGCATGCTTTGCCTGTTGAGCATGCATAGTATGCATTCATCAAACCAGCGTGGGAATGCCAAACCTGACACCAGATTAAAAACTCCAGTATCCTGTGAGATACATTAAAGAATGCATTATATTCAATGTAACGGATGTTCATGTATATGTAAAAGTTCCACACTGCAGGTATAATGTGGATATAATCATTTCAACTAAAACAGAGGGAATGATTACCATCCCCCCATTAATCCACTCTGTGGCTACCATGGTAACCAACTCCTTAGGTGTATTAATTCTAAAAGTGAAAAATAAATGTTTTCATAATAACCAGGTAAACTGACATTAAGCTCTATACACCAAATTCATAATCATTATGATTATATTTTCTCTGAGACTTGTAATTGTTCTATGGTGATATCAGGTAGTATACAAAGAAATATGAAACTAAAGGACTTTATCTGTCTCTGCCTCTCTTTTACTCTCTCAGTTGTGCAGCGTCTCTTATTCTGAGCAGCTGGTTAAAGTGACACTGAGGTGGGCAGGCCTGTCGCACATCATCATGGTCTGACATTGTGACACGTAGGCCTGGAGGGCAGATAGATGGTCTGGTCCACATCTATGTGTAAGTATATATATTTTTCTAATCCATAGAACAGGCATCTCAAAGTCAAAAGGAAGGTAATGAGAGGTCCCATGGTACTTTAATGTGATGTTTTCTTTTATTCAGCATATGTCAGTCTGTGTCTAATAACATACAGTAGTGGTGCAGCCATTCATGGTTTGCAACCATGAATTACTAAATGATCTGGCAGGCACTAGCACAATATGACTGTTCAGTGCTGTTTTGCAGGATTTTAATTGCATGTTACTAATGCAGTGCTGATAGGGAAAGTATATAAAACATAATTGAGAAAACTATCATTCCGTCTTCCTTTAGGTGGAAATTCTATTACGACTCATATAGGACAGACAAGAGCAGGTGCAATGAAAACTTGAATCGTTTTGCACCTCCAAGAAGAATGTAATCACAAATGTAAAAGCAGGCCACTTTCATTTTTCAAAACTGATGAAAAACATCAGCAACAGGGGTGTGAGTGGAAATGCAACACTTTTGACAGTTTCACTCACACAGAGAATGTAAATTCACTGTTCACTGTTTTTATTGGTGCACTGCGTATGGGCAGTCAGTGCTCTCAATTGCAGGTAGCCACATCTGGAATAGCTTACCCTCCATAATAGGAGGATTATTTATAGGGACTGTAACACGTATGCCACATTCAAATTGCATCCAAAGAAGTGGCTTAAAAATAACCAAATCTGTAATCACTGTTAATGTGCAATGTATGTTTTGTTTGTTTGCTTCTTTATTTGTTTTTTTCTTTTCTTTTCTTTTCTTTTCTTTTCTTTTCTTAGTTTTTGTTCTCCCATTTACTTATTTATGCCTTTCTGTTTCTATACCTTTTTCATCATGTACTTTACTATGTAACTGACAGCACTTGGAAATCAGCACTATACAGTAGCACTTTAACCCCTTTAATGTCCATATATCTACCATTGTCATTTATTATAATCAATCAAAACCACAATAAGACCTATGTACCTGCATGATTCTGCATTGCTGCCATCTCACATTCTATCTACACACCCCAAGCAGTCCCCTTTCCTCCGCCTGATCACTACTCAGCTGCACGTAGAAATAGGGTATAAAGCTTAAACAAGCACAACGTACTGGAAACAACATGAAGTGTGCAATACTATTTTAATGTGTCACTGGACAACTGCCAATGGAAATCAGTCCTTTGCTGCAATTGGGTGCATTTAGGTTTTTAGTTCTCTGAAAATGTTTAATGATGTACGTTGTCTCTGCGGAGAAATAAATAAATAACTGATTTATTATTTTGAGAACCAGAATCTCCAAAACTCTTTTGTCATAAACAATTTTTGGAAATCATCTTTCATCTTTCAATTCAACATTTTGACTTTTTTCTTTCTCCTGTACTTTTGATCAATATTACATAACTTTTTCACACATCACACTTCACATACAAGACCAGACTACTGAGCGTTGAATAGGGTGATCACACAGCATACAGGCCATCCATGTATTCACAGGTTATAAGTGATGCTGCTTGTTTTTTTTAACACTTTATTGACACAAATATTTTCTTAGCATTGAATTACCTGTTTACAGCAAAGATAACCAATCTGCTACCAGCTAACATGAAAGGCTGACCCCAGGAGAAAAGTTGCCCACTAGCGTTTTTGTCATGCGTTTCTGTGTTAAAGCGTGATAGCAAAAAATCTGGGTTACGGTCACTTACTGTAAAGGCAGATGCTGTTACTTCAATGAACTGGGATATTTCCACTGTATGCAAGCTGAACAAGAAAAGCACTGTGAAGCTTTATCATAACCTAGTGTCCACATTAGGCTCTTCAAAACTGTACTGGGAGTTTTCTTACAAGTTGCAGAGATACAAGTTTTACTGTAAAACAACTTACAAGTCTTTTATCCTGTGTTTCTCTGTGCCACAGCAGGACCATTAGGCCTCACGATGCAGTGTGCAGTAATTGGTTGGTGTTGGTAAGCAGCTTCTTTATCCCAAAGCTGAGCCTCACGCTGTGCAAGAGACTGTATGATATCAGACGACACATGACTGAACCTGTATAGTGAGCGACACAGCAGTTGGATGAACACCTCAGAGGATGAACAAACTCCAATACTTTACTGACAAATTCATTCACAGAGAGATTTGGTTTGGTTTTTGCTCCATATACTGCTGTGGTATGTAAATGCATCCCGTCTCTGTATAAGCATAAAAGCAAAAATCCCTCCCCCATTGGATAATGGCTGTTGCATATCTTGAGCATACTCAATAGGATGACCCTGACACAGCTAAAGGGAAATTCATAAATTAGCATCTTTCTAAAATGCTGTTAGTCATCAAAATTGGCAGTTCAGTTTACACAAATGGCAAGAGGGCGGTTGCCCCTTTGATGTGGTAATAGGCTGTTTTGATTTCTGTGTGTCAAGCATGTTTTAACGGTGAGAGGCATTCCCAACAGCTACCACTTCAAAATAAATTAAAACCCTTTCACTAACAGCACCGCCTGGTTCAGAAGGAGGAAAACTAATTCTCTCTCGCAGTCATTTGAAGAATGTGGACCAAGAAGAGCGGGGATAGGGTGCGCCGGGGGAATGAGAGTAAGTCCTGGATTCTGATAGCTCGGCTGCAGTGTTATCTTTACTTTGTGTGCTACTCACAGCGCACATAAAGTTAAGCATATAGTTAAGGGACATGGGACAACTGGGCCTTTAGTGACTTTTTTTGTTTTCCTTGATGAATGTTTTTTAACTTCATGATAGCATTTGCAGTGTTGGGAATAAATTGCAGAATACAGTTTGTTGTTGCCAAAAGAGTAAAAGCCAATTTACATATTTTCCTCTGATAAAACGTAATCAACCACTGATTGTTTTGAGTCGTGGCACAGCTAATGCTCATTAGCCATGCCATCCAAGCCGAATCTGTCAACGACAATCTGATTAATTCCTGAACTTCCTGTAGCATTTCCCAGTCCTTGAATTAATATCTCCTGAAACAATTAATCAGTTTGAACTAATATCACATGATTTGATAGTGTTGGCTCTAAGTATCCTACTGATTTAAATTGATCATATATTGTTTGCTGACTAAAGCTTTAAAACAACATTCCTAAGTGTAATTACTTTTGTGAACAGCTCTCAGTGCCAAAGGTTGAATCCAGAAATCAATACAGATAAATAAAGACAAAGATTTGCAGAGTATGGCATGTTATGATTCATAGGAGCGAGGGTCCTCTAATGCACAAGTGCTCCCAGCATTTTTTTGAAAACACAGAGTTTGTTTGGGCAAGATTAGTTTTTGTGCACGAGCATGCATGTCTGTCTGCAGGTACGTTCATGTTTGTTACTTTTACAGCCTTCTTCTTGACATGTTGATATTTTGCACAATCCCTACTGTACCTCTCAAGAACAACAGTTCTACAGGCAGACAATAACAAGGAGCAAAGATACAGCACTGCATACCTCCATTCATCAATAAGGAAGGACAGAAGTTTATACGAATGTGACTGGTAAAAGCTGGGTGAGATAAAAAAGAAGAGCAGGAGAGCAGACTCATGTTAGGGAGTGTTTTACATGGGAGTGATATCATGATGGTGTTTGCATCAGAGGCAGTGCCGTTTATAGCAGGTGTATGCATGTGCTAACCTGCGTGTGCGTCTTTGTGTGAATGTGTCCACACAGATGAATATGCAAGTGTATTTGTTTAAGAGAGTGAAGTGCATGACTCAGCCTGAGGTAGGCAGGCAGCTCATGTTTCTCCAGCTTGGCAGGCAGCAGAGAAAACATCGGACTGACCCGATCATTTAAGAAGCCCTGGGCTCCACCTCTGCCAAATATCACGCACGCAGCAGGCTCAGAAATCTTTATCTATAAACCCTCAGCTCCCATCTGACTGGGTTGATTAAATATCTGTGCACAGATTGCATTGATCTAAATCAAAACAATGCTATTTAATCCTCTATTGTCCTTTTTTATTTTACTTGCCTGACTTCAAGTAAAACATGGATCGATAGATAGTTAGATAGATAGATAGATAGATAGATAGATAGATAGATAGATAGATAGATAGATAGATAGATAGATAGATAGACAGATAGATAGATAGATAGATAGATAGATAGATAGACAGATAGATAGATAGATAACATTGTGGGTGCTTTATGGCGATGTGTATTAACAATGAACTTGGTTTTGTACTTCAATTCATATGATGTCTTGCTTACATGTATATTTTATTTCTAAATATGATTTGACTGAATTGAATGGTGCAACACAGTGGTTCAGTGAAGGAATCTGTCACTGTAAAGCAATAGTTCAAAATGTTGAGGGGAAAGTGTGCTTATTCTCTTTCGTGCAGAGAGAAGAGAAGATCAATATCCTCTTCATGTTAAAATGTTTCTGTTTCCCTCTCCCAGCCTTGTAAATATAGTTAGTATAAAAATGAGAGTAGAGTTTGTCTGTCTGTCTGTCTGTTAGCCTACTGATGAAAAAGCTGTGTGTTTCTATGCCTTGCACCTCAGTGCATGCTTGAGAGTGGCTGCATCTTCCATGACAATGTAAGTATTAGACAAGTGAAGAAAAAACAATTGACCTCCACACATGCTTCATAAGACAGAAGTACATTTCAATTTTACAGTCACCACTTATGTGCCAGCTGAAACCCATCCTTTCAAACATAAACCCCCATTTTAATCAGGTTTGACCTTTTTCTGCATTCAAGGTTCATTTTTAAATGCAGGATTGCACAATGAAATTCAGCTGTAGCCTCCTCCACACTACACACATAGACACACAAGTTTATAAATATTAGAATATTTTAAATTACAAATATCAAATTGGCAATACATATACACATACAAACAGTATATACACTGCATATACACACAACTATTTACATGTACTATGTACATATGTGCAAAATTAATGTAATATTCAAGTTATAGTCCAAAAAAGTCGTTTAATCCATTAGACAAGTTGTTTAGTTCACACTAAATCACAGGCTTATACTAGATATGAACAGAGCAGTAGACTTTAAGTACCAGTAAGTAAGTCATAGTTTCTTCAATATTTTCATTAGTTATTCAACATCAACAACACAATACATGTTGACATCAAGTTCAGCTATGTTTGTGGTTGTTTATTTGAGGAGGACGTGTGTCAGGTTTGGCTTTAGGACCCAAATGCAGACCACGAGAGGCAAAAGTTAGTTGCGAAATACACATCTAGTGTAGGGAAGGGGAGGGGGCAGAAAGGTGAGCAAATGACTGGCTTGGCAGCTTTGGTCTTGCAGAGGATGGGGTATGGCTGGCTGGAGGCTTAAATGTGCAGAGGGAACCCAGGAAGGTGGAGCTGGCTAGCAGGCGTGGACTGGCAGGTTACCAGGCAGCAGGCAAACCAGTATGGCACACGATCCAGTGGCAACTGACCGAATGGAGTATATATGTGCTGGAGGTAATTGCAGAACAAGCCACAGCTGTGCAGGATCTGATTGGGGATTGGAGAGGAGAGAGAGAACACAAACACACAAACATCATGGAGGCGGGACTGTGACAAAGTGAAAGACATGTCCTTGGGATTCAACTGTGTGGATACAGAAATCCTGACAACTGCTGACATAGTTACATGAACTTGTACTATACACACAACCACAGTAATGTTATAGTCCTTCTGTTTGTTAAATGGATGAAATTGTTAAGTGAAACATATACGGTATAAAGGATATAGGTGAATACAAGTAAACATCAACACTCTCAGGATAATTAAACTTCTTGTACAATTGTACCTGGTGCCCCTCTTTTGTTACCAGCTTGGATACAGCTGTGATTCAGTAATCTGTTGGTGTATTAACTGTGCCTCCAAAAGCCTGTTTTTCCCCCACATACTTCCTCTTCTAGCTATGACTCATGTCCATTTTTTCCCACCTTGTTGTGCAACACAAACCTTCAGTAAGTGTGACCATGAAAAGCAATGTTTTTTCGCCTGGAGATGATAGATAGCATCTGCTTTGTAGATGTTGTTACTCAACAGCAAAAAGGACAAGACTGTACCTGTGAGCGATGATGATGAAACGTGCCTGTTGTGTAATGCAGTCAGTGTTTTGGGTCGTAAAGTCTAACAATCTGAACAGTGTGTCTAACCTCACCTTGATGCCTTTGTTGTCAAGAGCTAGTCGCTGAGAATACAACATCTCTGTGTCGGTGTGTGTGTGTGTGTGTGTGTGTGTGTGTGTGTGTGTGTGTGTGTGTGTGTGTGTGTGTGTGTGTGTGTCAGTCTGACCAGTACATTACAAATGAATAATGTATGACATCCAGCTGTGTTTGCACGTTGGGCAACACCCACATAATCAAGATGAGACACAAAGACAGACATACAGAGAGAAGAGGAGCCTCTTAGGTATAAAGATTACTGGAAATATTTTTTAATGAAAATCCCAGAAAATTATTTCTGCTGCATTTCACGTAAACAAACAAGTGTGGACATGCTTCATGATACAGGAGCATTTTAGTGCTGCCAGAAAGTTTACTTAAAATAACTGAACATGGCCTTCTTTGTTATTCAGTCTGGCCTGGTGGCTCTACTGCTAACAATGTATATGAACACCTGGTCTAACACAGGGTAACAACACTAACAGTAAGACAACTCAGGGCGGGTGAAAGGATCTATTGTTATTCAGTTGTTCACAAATTTGTTCACTGCATTTAAAATCCTTTAATTGTCACTTTGGGCTAGAGTAATCACTCGGAATGAAATAAATGTAGGATATTTCTTGAAGCCACCTGTCAGCTAATGATTATGAAAATTACATGTGGTGTTCAGGCCTCTTGTAGCATCAGCTCTGCTGTAATTTGAAAACAAAGGGGATTTAAATAAACATATGTTAGTCATCTCAACCACCTGCAAATGTACAAGGAACAGAGCAGAGACACTTCCACTGTAGTGTTATTACTGCAGTACCTGTGTGTTACTGAAAGCTTATACATGCTTTCATGTATGTAAGCATGTAAGCAGTGTATGCTCATACAATGGGAAAAAAAATACTGTGCTATCACTTACATTCATGTTAAAAAATTAATACACACTCATACACAAACATACACTCACACACACACACATAAACATCGGAACATATAATTATCAAGTAATCATGGCAATCAAAGCTTTCAAGTGGAAAGAATAACAGATGAGGTCTGAGTAGCATGTGACACAAAATGACAAAGAAAGGGAGAGAAAAAGTCTATCAGAGATGAGGGATGGAAAATGAGAGAGACAGAAAGACAGCAAAAAAATGGTAGCTTGACAGTTCTTTCATATTAATACCCTGCATTAAAAGCCCCCATGATTAATAATTAATCTGCTGGAAAATGTAGTGATTTGCGCTCCTGGCAGGCTAATGCAAAGTAAAATAAGGCCTATGTTACAGTGACAGTAAGTTTGTTGTGCAGTACTGTAGGTACTACTGTGTTGGAGAACTGAGCTTGATTTTTAACTTGTGTACAACACTTGGTTTACACTATAAAGGCAAAAATGACATCTCTGGCTGCACCACTCTGAGCTGTAAATAATCACAGGTTACGTGACAGTGCAGGGTGTAATCTTCTGGGCCGATGTGAAGTGTGGCGTGAAAAATTGGACTGTATTACTTTGACTGTGTTAGTGACTCAGCGCACATTAAATCCTAGATAGAATAATGGCACTGTTGAATATGTTTGGTTCCAGCTGGAGTGTTGACTTCTGTCCGCTGTCTATATGCCAGGTTGGCACCTGCCACGATACTCTTTACGTGCACTTTTGACCCTTTGACAAATGCTGGAAGATGCCCAATTGATTTGACTAATTTGAAGACAGTGGATTTTGTCCCCCATTACTCACACTGAAAGCATGTTAGAAATTGATTTTTTTAATGGTCATGATGAACAGGAGGGATGATATATATAGCAATCAAATCTGTAGGTAGGTTGCTTTAAGATATACTTGGAAAACTGACTTCATCCTTGAAAATTAAGGCATAGTAGGTTGTGTTGTGTCCATATGCCCAATCCCTTTTTACCAACCTGACTTGTACTCATTTTTAATTCAGACATTGTAGCATTAGTTTTGTTTGACAATGAAAAGTTACCCGTCTGGATTATTTCCCTGCATCCCTCTCTGAGAAGTCTTTTAGTGTGAACATGGTCAGAAGTAGTTTCTAAAGTTTTTCCTCTTGTGTTTTGACTCCATCAGAATAAAGAGCTTTTGTTGACTTATTTATACATTTCTCATTTGTTTCAGAGATTCGTTTATTCGTTTATGTAACAGGAGTCATTGTATAATCTGTGCACACCATTTCACATTTTCAGTTTCACAGTGGCAGCATATGTTATTGAGTGTGTGTATTGAATGAAATCTATGTTTTCATGTGTCAGTGTGCTGTCTCAATTAGAAACTTTTTTTGGTCTGATCTGCCTGTTTTAATTAATGCATGCATCTTCATGTGGATGTGTTTTTGTGCGAATTGCCTCTTTGTTTAATAAGACTGGCAAATTCATTTGAGACTGAATGATGAAATAAGTGAACAAATCTTTCTCTCTCTCTCTCTCTCTCTCCCTCTCTCTCTCTCTCTCTCTCTCTCCCTCTCTCTCTCTCTCTCTCTCTCTCTCTCTCTCTCTTCACATAGAGTCAGCTCTCCTATGTAACCTTGCTGACACCAGCTCAGCAGATAGTGCCGTAAGGGTACTAAAATATTAAGAATTTCAAAAATTAAATCTCACACAGTGCTTCAGAGGAATGCTGTGGCTATCAAGATTTCATCTGGGTGATGGACTCTGTTATGAAGTACACACAAAGCAGACTCCTCTGTTTCCATGGAGACCTATTGTGATCCCCAGCTCCTACTATATTTGCAAACATTCCTCTAAATCCTTTCCCCCGACCCTCGAGGGAAACATACTTGTGGATAGTTACCAAAACTGGTTTGAGGAGCCAAAGGTTATCTGATTGTCAATGTTATAGTAGACTTGCCTGCTCATGAAAACTGTGCCATCACTGGGTTGTGCAAGGAGGAGTCTGTGGAGAAATGAGCTAAAATTAGGTGCAGCAGTATGTAGACCAGGTGTAACGCACATGGCCTACCTAGCCAGCTCTGTTTGGCTGTGTGTTAAATCAGCAGCGTTGGACCTGGATAGACCTTTGAAGAGACTGAACCAACAGCCAGTATGCTCAATAACAGTGTCTAGTCCCATTTTGGCTCACTTTTTGTTGGCAACAATGTGTGCTAAAGCCTTTGTGTTCTCTATACAAACACGCCAAAAGCTCTCTGTCTTTTCTCTTAATACCATGACACAGTTTTAGACAGAAGGAGGTACAGTGTTTTTCACTGAAGTGATAAACTATAATTCAGATGTCAAGTTGTGATTTATTAACGGACTTTCTTCTGTTCAGTTAGTTTTATCTGAGCTGAAATCCATGAGCGCAGCAAAGGAGAATAATTGTTTTTACTATTTCCAAAAAAAAGGTATTCATGTTGCATTCAGGCAGTGTTCGAAACTTGCAATTCCCAGCTGAAAAAGCGAAGACCAGATGGATCCATTGCAATTACTTTTTATATGCACATGCAAAGACCTGCTCATTTATTTATGGATTACACAGGAGGAAGCTTTGACTTCCACAAAGCTTTTTAGATTTTATACTTCCCCTTCTTTCCCAAAAGCAGTGCTCTTTTCACAGCTTCACACCAAGAACGTATTATCTCACTGTGCTATTTTCTGTTTCCCAGCAAACTCCCATTCACCCTGTCTATTTTGAGATCCTCCTAATAACGCAGCGGAGTCGTGAAAATCAGTAAAACTGAGCGTACTGTATGTCAAAGTAATGCTTACTTATGATCTGAATCAAAGAGGGATGGAATTTGCTACTTGCTTCCTCTGAACAGTTACTGTAATATGTTGAGGGGGAAAAAAGTGTTTCCTAAGCAGAGTGACAGCTCATTGTGTGTATTTCAAGTTGTGTCTATGGTGGTGTGTTTGTGTGTGGGGAGGGGGGGGGTATGATATGAAATTCCTGTCTATAACACACACAGACTGCTGGGTAAATTATTCATGAGAGGGTGACTTTTATGATCAGCACAAGACAAGTAAACACCACGAATGAAAAGCCTAGTGTTTAATACAATGATTAATGTCTCTTTTCTTTGAAAGAACCTATCATTAGCTCGGCTATACAGTATAATATGATTTTTTGGCATCATGATTCAGTCAACTTCAAAATGTAGTTAAACTCTGCGGCAAATAAAAAGCAGAGAAAATTGGCACCTTTATACGCTTAATTACCCTCCACTTCATTTAACCTATTCATAGCAGCAACGCCCTGGCCTAGAATTTTAAATTCAGAAATGCTAATATGGCTCATATCCACAGCGGCTGCTGGTGTCCCACACGGCCGGGGCGTGGTCTCTGTCTGGGGGGGTGGGGGCAAGCAAGCAGCACGCTGTGAAGTTTTCAAACTGCCGGTCAAACAAAGTGCTTTGCCAAGCAGGAAACAGGGAAATAATCTTGGAGAAGGAAACACACCGGACTCTTCTTTTATGGGATCAGGGGATCAGATAACAACCAAACCAGATTATAATTAACCAGGAGTGTTTGGACTCTTGATCACGCTTTTTGGCGATTAAGGCGTTTTGTGGAGTAGATTTTTTTTAAGTAGCTAGTGGTGTATGAATTAGGACACCGGCTCAGTAGTGGTGGCACAATTGAGGAGCCGACGCTGTGAAGTGAAAGTATTCATTGATTCATCAGATTTATTGTGTCAGAGCACAAAGCCTTGTCTGCTTCATCTAGAGCGCCCGCCCATTGGGGTTTCTGCGGAGCGATAGTGGGAGATTGATTATAGTCTCCGGGATTTGCCGTAGAGAAAGCCGGAGCCTGCCTGGACTGCGATTTGCTCTCTCATCAGAGGAAGAGCTGGATAGGAAAATTTGACTTGATTCCAGTCTAGCTGCGTACAGATCTGCCTGTAGGCTACACATTTAGTCCCCTGGCCGTGTCTTTAACCAGGTATCCGAATAACGCGCAAGTCACGCAGGACTTTTTGTCTTTCACCGAGGAGCCTGCGAGCGTGAATCGCCTCCGCAGTCTCGGATGCGTAGTAAACGGGGAGTGGGTTGGGTCGCCCAGGCGCCTGGCATACGCACACGTCGTCAACGATAATTAAAAAAAAAAGAGAGAGAGAGAGGGAGAGGGAGAGGGAGATAGGTGAGGGTGAAAGCGAGGGGAAGAGAGACCGGAGGCTTTGTGAAGCAGGAGGACACCGGGGAGGTGAGTCGGACACTGGCTGTGGATTTGACTCCCAAATACAAGCCCCGGCAACATTTGTCGCCCGGGATTCGTAGATCCTCCTCTTCTTCCTTATTCAGGACAAGTGGTCAAGCACACTGTCAAACCCGGCAAGGCATCCTCTCTTCATATTGGAAGTGAATCTGCGGGGCAACATACAATGGCAACCGGTGCGCTTCTTCTAGCCTGTGCTCTGTTTGGTAAGTCATCTGAAGGTCTCAGTCTGCATTTCTGCCGTGATTTTTGTTTCTTATTTCTCCCCAAATTCAGAGTAATGAGGTAAATCCGCATCTCCTGTCTGTGTCTCTGTCACGGCACACCTGTATGACACATGTACATTTCAGCGGTTTAGTTGTGAGAGCAACTACTCGTCATCGTGAGTCAGGTGGAAGCAGGGTGCATCGATAATCACTGCAATAATAACAGATGCCTGGGAACAGCTGTGTGTATGTGTGTGTGTGTGTGTGTGGTGAACTAGGTTAATGTGATATTTGGACTTTAGTCGGAGATTAACCCTATAGCTATAGTCTGACCTGTGATGCTGCTGGGCACCCTGCTATTGTCTGTAATTAATACACACTCGTAAATACATACATACAGATAGGCCCTATAGGCACCCACACACACACCTGGATCACACATCCACTCAGGATATGAAGTCATCCAGAGGTTGGGAAGACACCCAGTACAGTACGTCACCCATCAAGGTAAAGCCTCAGTGTATTCACTTCTCACATATTTGTCACTTACCTGTTCCACTTTATTGGATTTTCACAGACAAATGCCAGTTCGAGCATGTGAAACCTGATGATGCTGAGTGACACATACAAACATTCATACGGGCATGATTGCTGACACACACACACACACACACACACACACACACACACACACACAGCACATCCTGCCTGTGAACTGTCCCAAACAAACACCAGATGGCTTTTCTGTTCCTGGATGGGAGGCCTGTCAATGCTGCCGGGGAGGAGGAGGAGGAGGAGGAGGAGGAGGAGAGGGGGGGCAGGGGAAGGAGGGAGGGGGAGTGGAAGTCGGCCCGCTGGAGGCCCCCACTTGGCCAAGAGGATTACCAGTCTGTGCCTTGTTTTGCCTTCATGCTCCCTTTCAGTGCATCAGAAGTCACTTTCACTGGGCAGCAGACGGTCAGCGGTTTTTCCCCATGAAAACGTGAGGTGTATTGTTCTCCGTACTATAGAGAGCACTGCGCACAGACACAATACAGATGTAATCACAAGTAAAGGCTGGACAAGGGAGGGTTTTGATATTACATAATAATCATGAATCATTTGTTTAAAGGGGAAGCTGTGGGAGCTGGTGAGGAACATTTCAGGTGTCAGGAAGGCGTATGGCTTTGTTGAAAGTGCTGTGAATCATAGATAGAGATCACAGGGGGGACTCATGATACCCTCTAATGCTATTATGATACGTTGCCAGCATTATTGGTTATGTTAGACTGGCCGTTCTGCAATATGTGGCATGTTGCGAGTCATTTTCTAGGGCTGGAAAATGAGTCATGTATTGGGCAACAGTTTGACGATCAATTTTAGATTATTATTTTTGTTTATTTTTTTATGCAAGACTGAGTAGCTTCTTAAATATGGATATGTTCTTGTTTTCTGCATTTTTTATCATAGCAAACTTAAATTTCTTTTGAGTTGGAGTGCTGGTTGGACAAAACGAGACATTTGAAGGCTTCATATTGAGCTCTGGAGACTGTTTCACTATTTACTTCCCTGCAAATTAGTAGAACATCTGCAGATGAATCAATATTGAAAATAATAATTTGATGCGTTCCTTAAATCATTGACTGCTCATGAAAATATTGAACATATCTGCAAAACTGCAAATTAAAAAAAAACAAGTATCAATATATATACACAAGAGCCTGCAGTGTTGGAGTGTAATACACAGCGGAGGTCACACCGTGTGCAACAGTGCATGAATTTGAGTCTTTAGTTAACACATCACAGCAACATGTAAACCAGACATACATGGGCAAAAGGCTGATTCTGCAGAAAATGGCGCAATTATAGTACATATGTGAAATGTCTCAAGGAAGGAGGTCAGTGCTTGTGTATTAATAATGCATGACAAGAAAATATATGGATTTTTTTTTTGCTGTATTGATTGTTTATCCTATTCCTAGTGTGCATATGTAAGTGTCTGTTGTAGGTGAGATGTGCTTGTGTGTGACAGTGAGTGATCGGCTGTCTGATTTTGCCATGTGTGTGTCGGCCTGCGCACACGTTTGCTCTTGCATTTGTTCGTGAAAACACAAAAACACAAAAAACAGAGGCTGACAGCCATGTTAGATGGAGACCATATCAGTCACTGTTAAAACCCAGAGCTGCCACTTACACATTTTTTGGCAGGCAAATCTGATATTGGGGGTTATTGATGTTGCTGAGTTTGCAAACCAGGTGTGAATGTATGCGTGTGATTATTTTTGGCACCAAGGTATTTGATATAAAACATATAAAAAGAGTTGCCTGAAGGAACCAATGTTTATTAGCTTTACAAACAGGATGTCTTCCTTCTCCCCTACAGAGAGTGAGAAAGATGTCATCATGCTTTGCTGTGGTGTGACACTGTGTGCTTATTTGAGGGGATGAAGGGTGTGTGTGTGTGCTCCTGTTTGTGGAAGAGTGTGTTTGAAACGGGGAACCAACCCAAAGTACCCAAGATATCTCCGTTTATATAACTAAATAGAAAGTGTAACATGTGTGAGGCTGGCTGGTTTGAACTGAAATGCCTGAGTGGTTTCCATTTACCGGGCTAAAAGGAGAGCAGCCTGCAGTAGCAAGTTCAGATGAGCTGCCACTGGTCCTGTTTATCAGCTGGTCTCAGAGCAGCCGCACATTGTCCAGATAAAAGTCTTGAAGCTTATGTTTGGCAAGATGCACTTCCTGCCACCTGCTGTTATTCACACATTTGACATAATGGGATGTCATGTATGTGTGTGTATATATATTAATATTATATATCTTAATTAGCTCTGCCAAGTCAGTGACAGGAGCTGTTTTCACCCTTCTCTGCTTGTTCATGTAATGTCCTAAAATGTTAAGAATACATGTGCACAAACTGTAGTGTCAAGGTTGGTTGTGGAGGCAGGAGAGATGTACATTTTTTAATATAGCTTGGCAGAGAGAGGGGGTGGCAGTGGGTGTGGCCTCTCATTCAGAAGAACCAAACTTTTGAACAGCTGCACATTAACACCACAGTAATCTCCTTTAGTCATTCAAAAGTTACTTACATAACACAGTATAGCACTGAAAGCTGCATCTTTCTCTTTTATCTCAATATGCAACAAGCAGTTTTATATACTTTAGCTCATTTTCTATAACAAAAAAATGTGATAACTGATTTTTATTTGTTTTATCCATTGGTTTCCATTCATGAAAAGATATGAGCAGACCTACATTCATTTTTGTTATATTGTTGTATCATTCATATTTGAGTTAATTAAATTCAGTTAAACGGTTAAATTTCATTACCACACAACAATAATGGAACTCAACAGTGTGTGAATTATTTATTATTTTATGGCAATATGAAAGAAAACCAGTGGCTACTTGGAAAATTACAATAATACATTAAAACAGTGGAAACTCTATTGCATGCTTTGTAAAACTGGTCAATGGTCATTTTAAATATCTGTGTTTTGAGGTCAAGGAAGAAAAAGCTGATAAGTCAAGAGCATGTTTGTCATTCATTGTCCTGCATGTTCTGTTCTGTTCCTCTGTGTTCACAATGGATATATGTATTTATATTTCCTTTCAGTCATTATTTTAGCTTTGTGATGTATTTGATGCTATTTTTGATCAATTGCTTCAAGTCAGACAGGAAGCTAAAACAATAGCATGTTCTGCTCTGTCAACTTTACTTTACAGTGTAAGGAGGACAGCACTTTTTGATTTGATTGTCCATGTTCTGCTGTGACAATTATCACAAATTCTTAAAAGTTTTTTTTTTTCAATCAATCTATTTTTTTCAGTCGTTAAAATGTATCAATTTCATAATGTGAAACAAGTTTATAATTAAGAATGAAAGAAATTAGAAATCTGAGATGGATGGTATGCCAATAGTATAAAGTAAGTTTAAAGAGGATGCTGTCTGTTTGTTTAAAGACAGAAAAAGAATGCTGAAGTAATCTGTCTTAACTAAATGGAGGCTAAAGTGAGAACAGCTGGTGTTAAAAGAAGTCAGACACGCGTTCCATCATCATTTTCTGGGAATGTTGAGGTCAGCTCGGACTTATTTCAATGATTCAAACTTTGTCAGGATTCAAAGTTTGCAGTGCCACTCCTTGATGCCCACCCCAGCCTCTCCTCATAGTCCCAAATAACAATGACAGCTGGAAGCCTGTGCTCCAGAATGACAGGGATTTTAACTTGTGTGTGGTCAAGCCATGCGTCCTCTGGCTGTGCATCTTGAGTCAGCTGTTATCACCCCCGGAATGCTTTCCATGTGTTTGTAAGCCTCAGCTGACATGAGAGAGAGCGTTCTGTCTAGACAGTGGGGTACAATGTAATAACTCACTGTCATGTTGTTTGTATAGCTGATATATGTGTGTATATATATAAGTGTGTGTGTGTGTGTGTGAGCTACGGAAAAGTTTGGCATGTGTGCATGTGATGGTCTTGAGTTTGTTGCTCATTATTTTTGCCTTTTGTTGCCACTAGAAACAGCAGACCTTCTCTCTGTTAGGGGGAATGTGGGCCTGTGCAGCTGTCTGATTTCGGTGCTGTTTGCTCCCCTTGTTATTTACTGTGCCTGCTATATTCTGTAGTTGTATGCATGCTTGTTTGCATCATAAGCACTAGACCCACGTCTTTGTGTATACTCATGACAAGATGCCTTTTGTGCTATTTCATATCATAACATTGTTGACTCAATTGACAAAAAAACAAACAATAGAAAAGCTGAAACAACACTATTAACTTGGCTGTCATCCAGTTAATATTCATTAAAGATGTGATGCATATTGAAAACGCAGGACATTTGTAGTTCTGCTGTTTGCTGAACACTAAAATGGCATAAGTTGTGGATTAACAGGACTGGAAAAGGAGTGTGTAATTGTGCTAGCATCGACATGTTTTTGTGCTTTGTTGCGTCACGTGATGGCTCACCTTATGGCAAGTCAAAATACTGGTTACTACCGTGTCTACTACCCACAGGGCAAATCATGGCCTTGTAATGCAGATTTCACAGTCAGCTATGGAAACTCACACCCAGCTACCACTGCAGTCACTACAACCCCACTGACCTCTGTTATCATAGAGAAATCTTGTCTCTCTATTGGTGCCCTTTCAAAGGTTTAAAGTTATTAGGAGTAAAATAACTTTTCGTCCAATGCAGCATTCAGAAGGGATCAGGGAGACATCTGAAAACATTTGATTGAACTGAATGAACTTTACTGCTAGCAGAACAATGAATCAAAAACTGAAATGTTAGTTGTGGATAACCACAGCTAGTGTTCTCATGCAGTGTCTGTTGTTTTAATGATGATCCTCCCCTGTGGACCAGATCTAAGCTGTAGTCTCTGTTCGGTTCACATGGAGAGATGAGTGACTGTGTGTGAAGTGAAACAAAGTTCTTGAGGGACACTTCCTGCCTGCCACAGTCAATCAGGAGAGTGGCCCGAGCTAGAGCCAGAGCAGAGACAGCGTCTGCTTTGTGTCAGACTTTTTTATCCCGCAGTAGTACCTATGGTTAACTGTCAGCACTCCCCCCCCCCACATCACCACTTCCTGCCAGGATTGCATGGCCATGGCTGCACATCTCTTCATGGCCGTGGACATATTATAAGAGTTGGATACTGGACCGAAAATGGCATCCATTCAGTCCAGTAAGGATCACTTGGTTTCTAGCTTCCAGGTTTTGTCCTGTGTTGTGCGGCCCACTGAATCTGCACAGTAGTGTCACTCCTGCTGGCTCTGCCTGTGAGCTCCTGCTCGGCCCATAGACTTTACACATTGTGATGACATCACATATTTTAGAATAACTTTTCTTGGCTCCAGTTATGTTGCACAAATATAAAACAATTCAGAATAGACAGTTATAATTGACCTTATTTGCAGTTTGAGGTGTCCTGTCAGCAGTTTTACAGATGTGTCTTTTACAGTGGCGGTCTATGAGGCAAATGCTTGTTGGTCTGCTGGTGGAATTTTTCACTGCAATACCGTAAGTGATGAGTGGGAAATATTGGCTGCGAGGCTGAGTCTGCTCTTATACATCCATGTTCACGCCTGAGATCGTATCTCGTGTTTGGTGATAACAACCCCAACAACAACCCTTCAGCCATTCGGTTTGTAAATTGTTAAGTGTTCTTTCTGGCTGATTTGCATGTATCTCTGCCTCTCCTCACTCACACATAAATGGTACTCCAGCTCCCTCCTCCACCTCTTTCTGCAGTGAATAGGCCCTGACCTCCCTCCCCCACTTCTTTCTAAACAATGCCCAGCCCACCTCCTCTTCAAAGAGTACTAATTAGAAACTGCCCTGAAGTATCATCCAAAACAGATATTTTCATTTCCTTCACAGTGTCAGAGGGAGAATCTGCGTTTAACAGTCAATTATACCTTGGACTGTTTACGAGTACCTTTCTTGCTCACTTCTAGACCCACCCAGCCCCCTCTCTCTTGGGACTTTTTGTTCTCCTCCCCCCTCCGCTGCTCCGTGTTGAAAGTGATGATGATGACTGGCCAGCCAGAGGATTCCACTTTACTCCTCCACACACACACACACACACACACACACACACACACACACACACACACACACACACACACACACACACACACACACACACACACACACACAAGTACCCACAGTGCTATGAGCTGCTCTCCTTCGCTGTAGCTGTACTCCCCTGCTCCCTGCTCCATCCTCCACCCAAGCAGATCCCACACTGGTGGGATACACACCAGGCACTGTAACTATGGCGACCGCTCCCCACCTGCACACGACTGATCCACATTCAGCGGCACACACTTCTCTCAGTGTGCACGTTCACAGATGAGTGTGTGCACATGAATAGCATGTCTGCATCCCTGTTATTTTTCTTCTTTTTAAAAGATTTTCCCATTATGTTCCGTTAATGTGCTTCTTTTCCAGTTTACACCTAAAACCAAAAAGAAGTGTGTTTGTGTGTGTGTGTGTGTGTGTGTGTGTGTGTGTCTGTCTGATTGCTTATGCATGAATGCATGAATTTACAAACCCATGTATTTTATTGCCTGGAAGGCAAAGTGAATGACAATGGCAGAAAAGTCTGTTTGAAGTACACTAATTAATAGTTAATTAGTTTTTTCCCAATCTGCAGCTTAATGCACAAACATGGGAACTGATAGCAAGCTGCCAGTCACAAAAACTAACCACTGTACATACAGTAGATACAGCTGTCAGGCTTAATTGTGCACCAGCAGAAGATGGATATTTCTATAGCTCTGCATTCTTTTACAACAGTTCATTCAACAACAACAAAAAAGAAAGAAAAAGTTGCTCATCAACAGGATATTATGGGTTGAGGGATTTGTTTTGGTGATGGTTTTTGGCATTATCTCTGTGTAAAAGTTTTGGTATGGAAAGTAAAAATGTATAGATTTGAGACCACAGTGCTTTGTCAGTCAGACAGGGTGGGGGATGGTTGTGTTTGGCTTGGAGTGGGGGTGGTCCTCGGTCAGAGTTGGGGGAAAGGAAGATGAGGTTATTGGGGTAGCAGGTGTCCATATAGCGTTAATGGATTTAGCTGAGTGAGTAGATGGAGGCAGTTAATGCACTCGAGGTGTGTGTGTGTGGAGGGGGGTGTGGGTGTGTGCAAATGGGCTGAAATGAACAAACCAGTTTGACAACTTGCTTCTGTTCCCTATCTTCTTGACCTTTTTTTTCCTCCCACACCGTTAAAAACAAAAATAAACCCTTGAGGGGATAATGGCCATACTCGCTATCGAAGGATGATTGCCACTTTTAAAAACTTCCACTGACAGTCCCACTTTATGGTCTTTTCATCACATTCTCAATCTAACTGTAACCATCTATCACACTACAAATGCTATATTTGACAAGATGCAAACAATTACATCATACAATTTCTAATATAATTATTACTCTTCCATGTCACATACATATTAGTGTAGTGTAATATATAATGTTTTTTTTTATGTGAATAAGCAGTATGTCTGAGTGAACTGGCCTGGCATTGCTTGGCCTGTGACTGTAGGCATTACTCAGTCCAGTGATTTGATCACAAACACTAAATGTATTACTGTGGCCTTTATGGACACAGGCAGGAGAGTGGCAAGAGAGGCATTGCTACCCAGCTGTAGTTTCTCACTGTCTGCCTCTCTGTGTTTGAATTATTTATCCATAATGAGGTTAGTAAGGAACACAGTCTATAGTAAGGAACTGTCGTCAAACGCACACAATTTTTTAGGCCTTAATTACATTTAAATGTCAATATTTAGCTGTAGCTGTGCTGTATGTGACTATGGTATAGTAACTGAGTTTTAGCTCAGCACAGCCTCTGTCTGTTGATGCATTGCTGCAAAACTAATAAGCAGTCATGTAATCATTCTCTAGTAAAGTTCTTAAGTAATCATGTTTGCATTCTCTCACTTTCATGCAATAAAAACTGTATTATAAACAGTAGCTTTGTTGTTTGAGGAGCAAATAATTTTGATTGGCAGTCACTGATGAAATTCCCTTTTGAAAATGTGATTTTAAAAGTTTAGAAGAATCACTGAGTGCTGATAATTGGTTTTTGAAATGGTCATTCAATATTTAAACAGTAAAGCTGTTTTCCATCATGGTCCAACAGGAAGTCATTGCAGCTGAGGATGTAGGAGGAAGGATGAGGAAGAGAGGCAGCTGTTTAACAGTGAAGAACAGATCATGATCTGCTCTGTGCTGTTGACACCATCGACAAAGACTGCCAGCACTGCTAAAGAATAGAAGAAATATATGAATCAGCCCACATAGACCAATCACATGCTTTGCTCACTGTGCACAGCCCCTACGCTCAGTTACATTTAGAGCGCAGTGGCAGCAGACTCCTACAGTGTGCAGCAACACAACGACACAGGAGTTTGAATCAGGCATGAAACCCCCATTGCTCGATTCCTGGTGTCACCAGCTGTTATGAGCAACGACGCAGGTGGGGTTATGACTGTTGTAGCCCTGGGGGTCCATAAATTAGGACTACTTAGCATAGTGAGAGCAGAGGACAGCATGACCCAGGTGCGACCCAAACAGAAGTCCCAGTTCAGGGCTGTAGACTTGTGAACGGGATTTGAATTAAAACAAACAAAACAATTGACTTGGACTTGATTGCTCTGAGACTTGACTTCCAAATTATTTGACTTGACAAACTTGACTTGAAAGCAATAATAACATTTGTGGCTGATTTTTTAACACTCTAATTATTGCTTGTATGGTGAATGTAAGACTACAGCCAGCGTACAGTTAGCTTAGCTTATCATAAAGACAGAAAAAAATGAAGCAGTTAGCCTGGCTCTGTAAGTAGGCTAACAAAATAATTTCTTGGCAGTGAGCAATCATTTGAAGACTTGAGGAAATTACTGCTTGCGGCATAGAAATAGTCCAGGACATAACCCTTAGTAAAGCTGCAACTTCTTGTTGCAAACAAGCAAACAAGATAACATGTTAATTAGTGAGCTTTGTTGTTCATAAGCGCATTTTGTTACCTTTGGACAGAGCCTGGCTAGCTTTTTACCCTTATCTCCAGCTAAGCTAACCAGCTGCTGTAGCCTTATATCTACTGTACAGACGATAATGGTATGAGCCTTCTTATGGAAGTCATGGTGACAAAGCAATAAGCATATTTTTCCATAACATATTTCTTTAAAACTCTAGCTAAAGATAGAGGGATCCTCACATTGTGCTAAAATGTGCAGTACATGCATGGGCATCTGCTGGCTTCTCTCTTTACCCTCTGCTTATGCTAATGTAGAGTCCTCCTTCACTGCTGCTTACAAAGACTCCTTCAGTGAGTTATTTTTCTCTCCATGTAACTGTCTTTATCTTGAAATCCTTGCATGTGTAGCGCAGACATCACCTGGCTGCTTCTCTCTACTTGAGCCATACAAAGATGAAATAGTGAGGCACAGTATATCCACTTCATCTCCCCCCACTCTCAAAAGGCTCCTGTACTCTCTTGTTCTCCCTCTGATTAAAGCTGTGTGGGTGTAATGGGCAGTTGTTGTAACTGTTTGTCAGCTGTTAGAGCAGCCTGCTGGCCCTTCTAACTGGCCCTCTAATGGGAGTTGACCACTCAGACTCTCTGTCTCGATTTGTTTCTCCATGTCAGATACTCACACACACACACACACACCTGTCTCGCAGCTGACAGACCTCCATTCTGCCTCCAACGCTGTAAAATGATTTAGCTTTTTCTATTGTGTTGAGGAAATGCACAGTTTCCTTCATCTGCCTTTTTTTAAAAACATCCCAGTTAATAAATCAGGTGGTGGATATGGGATTTGTTGAAGGGTTTGAAGCTGAAAAAGGGGTCAGAGGTTGATAATGACAGCCCTCATACACTGATGTCTACATTCTGACGCAGATGATCATTATCACCACGGGAAGGACGAGGAGTCACAACTGGGGAAAAGAGTAAAAGCAAAAGGCTTCAATTGTCATATTTTATTCTGCCTTGAGCCCATCAGTCAAAGATCCAAGAATCTGAGGAAGCTATGAGGGGGAAAAAGGATTGCCATTGATCCATTACGTGGTTTACATTAGGATGACATGCTTACCCGGTGTCATGTACAAAGATTTACTCTCTTTCTCAAGGACAGAGTTTTTATAATTTCTCATACTGCTTCACCAGTGCATCAAACCAGCATCAGCACACGCACAAATTCATGTTGTTAAATTTAGATGAAGAGGATGAGAGGCAGTGACAGAAAAACTGATTTATTATCTTGCAACAAAGCAGATACAAGCTTACTTTGTTGCGTGATTTCAGGAAATAGGCATGGTTCGTACTGTACCATGACCATATCCTCTCTAAATGTTAATGTTTCCCTTACATAAAAAATATCTCCTCTTTCTTCTGCTTTCATCTTTTTCTCCCTCCAGTTTCCCTCCTCTTGGAATCTCCCTGTTTCTTACACTCTTGCTCTCTGGTAATGATGTTAACAGGGTCAAATGCTTTCGGGGGCCTAGAGGGAGAAAGACGCGGAATGAATTTGAAGAACAGTTAACCAGCACTGAGAAGTGTGGAGAGGGAAATAATCTTACGTTCTTCATCTTTCCTCAGCATTTATTTCTCTCTGTCACACATATATGTACCACACATAAAGAAAGCGCTATATTCATATATTCACTTAGTTCTGTGCATTTCTATGGTGTTCAGCATCCTGAGGGCAGCTGTCGTTTTTCTTTTCTTGCTTCCTCCCTCTCACCCCCCACACCCCCTCCCACCCCCACTCTCCCCCTCTTTTTTCTTCTCCTCTCACCATGCCTTCCCTTTTCTCTCCTCATTGCTACCAGGCTGTCTGGGAATCTTCACAAGACTTCAGATCTGCGGTTTGAGTCTGAACCTCCCTTGGGGAGATGGGACATTGACTGGGTCCATTTTCTAATGTCTAACTAGCATGTTCATAATTAATTCATATTTCATTGCTTGGAGTTATTTCAGTTTTCCCTCTGTTCAACTTTCCCTGGAAAAGTTTTTTGTAGAAAAGTTTATGGGTGGTATGTTCATTCTCACCACCAATGCCACAATATTTGGTTACAATCTGATCTCAAGTAAAACCACTGCCAGAACCAACATTACTGATGTGGTTAACAATATGTCTCATTGTTAAAGGCCCATGAAAACTTGTTCTCAGATTGCAGAAGAATTTCTCCTCCAGCACGTTAAATATTCATGACTAAATGAGCAACACTTAGGCAAGGCAAGTTTATTTATGTAGCACATTTCTGACACAAGGAAATTCAAAGTGCTTTACATAAGAAAAATAATTTAAGAACAGGAATTAGATCAATGGAAATAAAAACATGACTTAAAGAAGCAAATTGAATTAATAGAACATAAAAATACATTATTGTAGTATTTGTTAATGAAGAATTCAACACTCCTGTGTGTGTGTGTGTGTGTGTGTGTGTGTGTGTGTGTGTGTGTGTGTGTGTGTGTGTGTGTGTGTGTAAACGCCTTTCTACAGATTTTGACTATAATCCAGTGATTTATGTGAATGTAACATTTATTGGCTCCATTTATGGGTTATTGGTCAAACATTAAGCATTGCTATTTACTGTTGACTTAAAAAAGTTGCGTGTTGAATTTTGTGACATCTAAGAGAATGGCCTCAGCAGAAATGGTAGGTGAAACTGAGAATAATTGTGTTTTTAGCTTAGAGTGAGCCGTTTATATGTGCACATTGAGCAGATCCTCTTCCACAGAGTCCAGCAAGTTGCTCTAGTGTGTTTCTACAGTACTAACCAAACACTGGCTGTAGAGAGGGCTTTCGCATTTTTCACGGGTATCGTGGTCACTATAGGTTCTCCTACAGACTTACAAGTGAAGGGGGAGGGGAAGGGTTAGGGTATTCAGTTGGTTACAATCTGCAACCTTACTGCTGGATGGCACTAAATCCTACACACTGGTCCTTTAAGTACTACTTAAAGCTTACTTAATGACATAACTGACATTGTGAAAGAACTCCAGCAGATGTTCCTCTATCATTCATTGTGTGTGTGTGTATATGTATGTATGTATGTGTATGTGTGTTTGTCTTCTCTGAAGTAACAAGGTGATCGCTGTCTTCATGCACACAACAACAACAACAACAACAACAACAGCAGAGTCAGGAGATGACAATGAAACATTGTTTGCCAAGACAGTTTCTACTCTAAATAAAAGTGGGTACAAGATAGAGGAGACAGAGGCAGATTGCTTTTTTTCGTGCATCCATCCTGTTGTCGCTAGTGTTAATCATCAAAACAAGAGTTAGCTCTTGTATTGCAGGATGTTGTACTGCTGGTTTCCTTCTTAGTGTTGGTGTTTTAATTAGGAATGGAACAAAATGAGAAGAGGTGACGGACTACTAGAATCTCTGCATTAGCACATCTTCACACTGCTGTGACTGTCCTCTAAATTACTTTCACCCTGCCGTGTTTTGATTATACACCTTTCTAGGTGTATAATTATCATGTGTCATAGAAGAGTGAAGTTGTGAGTAGGCATGAATGCTAGTGGCCTCACTGCTGTTTCCACTGAGAATGAGACACTGGCCACAAATGATTGGATTAGTGTTTAACCCCCCTTTCACTTAGCATAATCCTCTTTGCAGCTTTCCGTGTGTGTGTGTGTATGTATGTATGTGTGTGTGTATGTGTGTTTATGTGTGTGTATGGTTATGTTTGTGTATTTACAATCATCTAGTTCCATTTCTCTGTATGCTCTAGCCGATGAACGGCAAGGTCGGTTACAGGCCCTGTCCATAGATATTGACCATTGCCTAACATGGGATGCATGATTCCTGAGCCTACTCAACAAGCTGTGTGGGAAGCAACTCTCAGCAAAGATGAGAGATAAGACACAGGAGAGGACAGCCAGAGAGCGTGAGGGCGGGAGGAGAGGTAGCAAGACATCCGCGGTATGCAGAGATGGAGATGAGCGTTAATAATAGAAAATCTGAGGCCTTGTTGAGCAAATATGGGCACTGCACGATGGAGGCAGCGCAGCCAGAGGTGACGAAGTGGGGGAGGTTGTGGGCACAGGATTATTGTGGAAGGGTGGTGGAATAGAGCGATCAGTTGAAGGTCTGCAGGGTTTGGTATGTCATTGTCAGTCTTTCTAAACAGCCTGCAGAGCGATGGGCACTTTGAAGTTTCACAGAGCGGCTTAAATCCTGCCTGAAAAGACGCAGAGAACCGCGAGGCAAAGAGAAGAGACAGGAGAGAGACATAGAGAGAGCGAGAGAGAGAGAGAGACTGTATGGGCAGGACGCAGGGAAGGATTGATGATGGGTGAAACATGGAGGAAGGGAGTGAGAGTAATCAGAAGTAAGGAGACAGCTTGTTTCAAAAGGATGACAGGAGATATGCGAGTGGAGGAAAGCTCTTAGTGCGCTAACACAGTATGAGTAGTATGAGAGGTTTTTTTTTTTTTTGGATGTATGAGTAATATGTTTCCAGCAGTTTTTAGATGAGTAGCTGCAACATGAGAAGTAGTGATGCAGCGGTACAGCTCTGAGCTGATCTGAGCTGAATGTGGGTAGACCCGGTGCCGCCAGATTAGCACACTGACATCACAGTGAAGAAAAGCAGAGAACGGAGGTCTGAGTCAGGATAGATGGCTGCGTCTCTTACCTAATGCTTCCCATAACAAGCTCAGCCAGATTCAGTCAGCACCCTTCACTATAGACTGTCGGTTTCAGTTCTTAACTCCAGAGTGTTTGCTGTTTGATCAACCTGGATGGTTTTGTGTGTTAATTAAATTTTTAAATGTCAGTTGCCAAATGTTTAATAGGTTTTGGCCTGTAGGTTCACAGTGGTGTGGCACGGTATGTGAAGGTGGACATAGCAGTGACATTTTATTCAAAGCTGATGTTAAGAGACTGAAAAAGAAAAGGTGGGACTAGAAAAAAAGAATCAGCTGAATGGGCTGTCTGTGTACCAGTCATATGACCTACTGATATCATAAACCTCATCACTGTTTAATATAACTCTATTTCAAACCTATAACATTTCTACTCATGTAATATGCTGCTTAAGTGGCTTATTATTATGGATTAATATGCATTTCAGAAAAATGATTTGTTATTATTGCATCATCTTATATATTTTATAATATTTGCAGGAGTGTGCAACACCTGAATAAATACAGAGCACTAGTTCACGACGTAGCTTATCTTTTCAAGCCTTGTATGACGTCCCTGCAGTATTATTTCATAAAGAGAGAAAAAAAAGAATACGCTTGCAGGATACAAAAGAATAATTTTATTTCATGTGAAAAAAGAAATGTGACAAAAAGCGAACATTTGAGTTAAGGGACCATTGTGATGAAATAAATTGATTCTTTGCACGCTGGGAGATTGTTCTTTTGTTGTCAGTGGGCAGTCAGTTTCTTTCTAAAATGGGACTGTTGTCTTTGGCCATGCACACCTGACACCAGCTTTTCAAAAGCCTGGATTTAATAGTGAAAACCTTCTTACTGTTCTTAACCATTACTACAGTATTTTCTCAAGCTACATAGTGAACATATCAGGCAGAGCTTAATATACCTTTCAATCATTTATGAATTCTACACCAGCAGTGCAATTTAAGATATTCCTTCAATTATTTAGAGGTAGCTGATATGAAGAAAATTGTGTCATTCAGCCAAATACAACAATTTTCTCTGTCCTTTTCTCCAGTTCTTCTTTCTCTTTTCCTCCAAACAGACTTAACAAGTTTAAATTTTAAAGTCAAAGCATTCAGAATACCATTTCAGAATTTATATCCTGATTAGTCCTGTGGAGTCCTTTGGGAGAAATCAAACCAGAAGGAATGAGTACTCTAATCAGTTTTCACTTTTGCTAACCCACTGTGACTGACTTTAAATCCCAAATCAGAGATTTGTAAAGATTTTATTACCCCATGGGTTGAATGTGCTTCCAAATGCAAGAAATAGAAAAAAGACCTGATGCTCCAAGCACAGGAAGGAAATAAGATGTATGATCCACACAGACAGATATGCAAAACTACACATGCACACACACACACACACACACACACACACACACACACACACACTGCACACATTTGCACACCCAGGAAAATGAATGTGGACCTTCCTCCAATTTTCCCTCGTCTTGCCGACTCAGTGAGCACAATCTGCAAAGGTGTCTTAATTTTTCAACGACATAACCTTTTGCAATACAGACACGCAGGCTTATGCATGCTTGTGCACAGACACACACATACACAGGCTTAAATGGACTTGCACTAATAATGGAAGATGGGGGGTGTTGTGGAACTGTGAGAGAGAAAGTTACTATGAGAGGATAGAGGATGTTGAAGTTAAAAAGCTGTTCTAGTGAATTATTAATGCCAAGCATTGTGCCCACAGACACAGCCTCTTACAACACTCTCACACACACACATGCACATGCATACACACACACACAGCTGCAATCCCCAGTTGCTTGTGCAGGCAGGAAACGGCGTACTTGTCGCTCTGTCTGGATTTTGGGTATGTGTAAGTGCTCTGTTGTCTCCGGCCCCAAATGAGAGGGGCGTTTGTAGTTGTTCCCTGAATGGTGAATGCTCTGTGTGTGTTTGGTGTATGTGGATGTGGGTGTGCATGTGCATACAAGGAGTTGAGGCATAATTCACATATGCTGTCTGCCTAAATATAGGCTACAAAGCAATGTACAGGAAAGTAGTAATCAGTCTTCACTTGGGATTTAAGCCACAGGCTGCTCTCTGTATTTTACAATACTCACTACATGTTCAATCCACAAATAATACCCATTGTTTAAATGAAAATATTGTATAATAATAGAATATTTCTTATCTATTCCTTCTTAACCATATCATTTGCAGAAACTGTAGTAGTGTTTTGAAGTTCAGTAGTTTACTGTTTGCAAAATGCAAAATATAGAATCTCTTAAATAAAAAATAAGCCAACTGTGGTACAAGCAGATCCTCATAAAACTTAAAAATGGGAACTGGGCACGTAGGTTGTTGAGTAGTTAAGAGCGCATGCCGTGTGCGCAGTGGACCCCAGTTTGAGTCCCGGCCGGCGGACCTTTCTGCATGCTTTTTTAGCGCCATAATGTGTATCACAAAATATAATTATTACAGTAGATTTTTATATCTGTAGTAGAGCCTAAAATAAACTAGACTTGTGAGGACAAGGGTCAAAAGCACCATCTCTGATTTGAGGCATAGAGTAATTTTTAAATTCATATAATGCTTAATTCATTACATTGTACACATTTCTTCCTGGAAAACCTTTCAGGCTCATAAATCTTTGCTTGCTTTAATCGCTGTGAGGAGGATACTGATAAATTATGACATAGTGGCAGATACTCATATTTTTACATACACTTAATTACAATCCTTTTAAATGTGTCTGTTAAATACATGAATTAGTATATAAGTATATAAGTTAATATCTCACTCAATCTGCCTCTGGATCAAGGACCTCCTGCCTGTCCACTCTCAGAGGGTGAGAGTAGATGAGAGTGGGGGGAGGGGGGGGGGGGTGAGTCTGCATATCAGGACCAGGTGGACATTACCAAGACAAAGGAGTTGCTCATAGACAACAGGAGAAATAAAACAGACACTCTGCCCCTGTTCATCGGAGGGGACTGTGTGGAGAGGGTCACTGACTTCTGGTTTCTGGGCATTCATATAGAGGATGACCTGACCTGGAGCATCAACACCACTGCTATCATTAAGAAGACACAGCAGAGATTGTACTTCCTGAGATTAATAACCAACTCTCACAAAAACTGCTTGTGTCCTTTTATTGTTGCTCCATAGAGAGCATTTTGACCTACTGCATGTGTGTGTGGTTCTCCAGCTGCACAGCTGCAGAGAGGATAGCGCTCCAGAGGGTCATCACCACAGCCCAGAAGATTATCGGCTGCACCCGATCTGTACAGTTCCTGCTGTTTCAGGAAAGCTTGCCATATCCTCAGGGACCCCGCTCACCCAGGACACTCACTCTTTGAGCTGATGCCCTCAGGCAAACGCTACAGGACATTGAGAGTACGCACAAATAGATTACACAACAGCTTTTACGCTAAAGCCATAAATGCACTTAACTGCATTAAATAATGCTAATTATTTATTTATTTTTGTTTCTGCACTTTAAAGACGGCATCTCAATTTTGTTTTGCTTTGTACAATGACAAAGACTTTCTATTCTATTCTATAGTTGAAAAATAAATATGTCTATGCTCTCTGGTAGGCAAACTGATGGTGAAACGGTTTCCAACTTGCCTCAAACATATATTTGGCATTACTGCACTGAGAGTTCTGGTTACTTATCAACACCATATGTGTTTATATATCGGTGATAAGCCAACATTGGGCGATATATCAACCTGGCTACATTTATTGGTCTAGCTCTAATCAGTAGTCTTCACACATCCATGCTCAGGAAACATGGCAAGGACTAAAGACTATGGAGGTGTCAGGCAAAGGAGTATTTATTATCCATTTCACAAACACCTGTACTCTGTACCGCTTGACACATTTTACATGCCCGGTTGACTTGTGTTTTACCAGCTCCTACTGACCTCTCTCCTGACTCCCAGATGGCTGACTTCCACCTACAGTATGTGTAGTACAGCTGCAGTGCTGTCCTGGTGTTGAAGGGTTAACGTGAGCGTGTGTAATAGCAATGAGCGTGATTGGATGACAGCTGTTAAAAAGAGTTACTGTGAATGTTTTGAGTGGTTAGTGGTGTTCAAAAACTGCCTGTGTATGTGTATGTGTATGTGTATGTGCACACCTCAACCTCAGTAAGGGCTCTCGGGAATGCTTAGCTGCACATGTCAGTCTGTTTGTGTATTTCCTAGGAGATGTGGGTAGCATAAACTCTGCTAATGCTAAATATTTAATCCACATTTTTGTAACCCATGTTCTCTGTTTCCTCTCTCCTGCCTTCACCCCATCCACTCTCCCTCTTTCTTTTTCCCCCTCTCCATCTCTCTCACCACATCCATCTGTAGCCGGTGTTGCCGTGGCCCAGAGAGTTGTAACTGTGCAGAGTGGACCGTTGGTACGGACCGAGGGCTCCCATGTGACCATCTTGTGCAACGTGACGGGCTACAAAGAGGGGGTGGAGCAGGACTTTGAGTGGTCCATGTACCTGCCATCAGTACTGGACAGGGAGATCCGCATCGTGAGCACTGCTCAGCCAAACTATGCCTACGCTGTTTATGCCCAGAGGGTGAATAGTAAAGAGATCTATGTGGAGAGGCTGAGCCGTGACTCAGCCGTGCTTCACATTACCAAAGTGCAGGCCAAGGACCAGGGTCTATTTGAGTGTTACACACCCAACACAGACGGGCGGTACCTGGGATCCTACAGTGCACGCACCAACCTCACAGGTGAGTCTCTCAGTGCACACAAACAAACACACTGTCAGTGTACAGATAAACCACATGTTGTTATGAATTTACAGCTGTAAATGTTATCTGTCTTATAAAAGATTAAGCTGTTAAACACAAACCCAACCCTACTCAAAAGTTGAACCAGTTATAATCAACCAATCTAACTTTATAAATAGATCATCCCCAGCAAATTACCTCTCCAACTGCCTAAATACAACATAGGGATATATGTGTGCTAATAGAGAGCCTGCCTGCAATTCTTTAAAACCCTGTTTTTTTTTCACTAATGGTGCTATAGAGTAATAGCAAATGCACAAGGACACACATGTCCCATAGGAGCATGAGGATGAGGCACACACATGCAAACATAATTGGAAATTTATGCTGTTTATCAAATTGGCGTTCAACCTCAGCAAGGCAAATATATTTGTGTAGTGCCTTTCAAAAACAATTCAAAGTCTAATTTAGGGCCAATTTAATATGACCCATTTTTGTAAGAGTGTTGTGATTATACCACTTGACAGATTTGAGTTATGTTGGAGTATTTACATTATTTTCAATGCCGGATTAACAAAGTAGAGCTGTGAGCCCCTGTTGACCCCCTTTCTCGCCCTAACATTGTATAAGTATCCTGTTATTTCTAAGTACTGTCAGTTACAGTGCA
This sequence comes from Scomber japonicus, assembly GCF_027409825.1. NCBI lineage: Eukaryota > Metazoa > Chordata > Actinopteri > Scombriformes > Scombridae > Scomber > Scomber japonicus. The sequence goes on from NC_070588.1 coordinate 19,372,873, forward strand.
CGTTGTAGTCTACACATGACAGTTTTATTACCCAGAGCCCCAAAAACCAACCAGTACTCCCTTCTCTTCTTCTCTCCTACTACCCTAACCCAGGCTTGCTGTGTGTGTTAGTGTTAGTTTGTGGTAATTTGATTAAACATACATTTATTTAGGATTAAAAGATTATTTGTAAGCACAACATCAATTAAATTAAAAAGGTGTTAAAATTAGATGTTGGCACAGGGCCGCTACATAAGACAAAGGCTCATGATTAGGTAAAAATGCTGAAACTGCTTTGAGTCATATCAGTACATATTGTGCCTTAATGTTGCATACTCCGAAACACATTTACTGCAACATTTACAGTATAGGGCCTTTGGTTCCCATGAGGTTTTTGGAGCGTCAGGCAGCTGGCTTGTCTGTGTATGTGCTGTGAACTCTTGTTGTTAGTGGTTTGTAAGTACAAGTAAAAGCAAGGCACATTCAGTGACAGTAAGACAAAAAAAAAAAGCTTTGGAAAGAATGTCAGTGAAAATGTTGCACTCCAGTGTCCCACAGAGTCTCACCTGTTCCTGTTCTGAGCATGGAGAATCATGCTCTCTTTCTTTCTCCCTCTCTCTCTCTTTCTCTCTCTTTTTCAATCTCACGCGCACACACATCACTTCTTCCAACACCTATTGTTTCCTTGCCCTTAGCTGTTTCAATAAAGCACCCAGTGTGTTGGCGTGATGTGAGTGTTTCAAACAGTGGGATGAGTTTCCCTCTTCCAATCTTTCCCAATCTGTCTTTCTCTTCTCTCTCTCTCTCTCTCTCTCTTTCTCTTTCTCTTTCTCTCTCTCTCTCTCTCTCTCTTTCTCTTTCTCTTCTCTCTCTCTCTCTCTCTCTCTCTCTCTCTCTCTCTCTCTCTCTCTCTCTCTCTCTCTCTCTCTCTCTCTCTCTCTCTCTCTCTCTCTCTCTCTCTCTCTTTACACATATATCCACCCCACATGCCCGCTGCATTGAGTCCACAGCTGTCATAGTTTGGAATTCCCTGCCCTTCATAACTTCATTCCTTTACCCCATACATGACTGACCTTCCTCTCGGGGTCAAAGTGCAAACCAGATGCTTATAGGCTGAAAATACCAGTTGCACTTATTTGTGTCCCAGTGTATCCAGGTCACTCTGTGCTAAGAAACACCAATACTGGCTTGCTTTCATTTGAGTCTGCATCATGTAATCAATGCTTGCAGGAACAAAACAAATGATGCTCTTAAACAGATCAAGTGTTTCGGTTTTTCATTGAATAAGTGTTATTATTAGTACAGTTGTATTTGTAGTAGGAGCTGTATGATTTGAATGTGGAGCAAGGCTCAGGGCACTGTAAAACAGCACTGCTGATAGCACACAGTATTTATAGATCTGTGTGTGAGAGAGCTTGACAGAGTATGCGAGCGGAGGTGTTGAGGGACTTTGTTATCTGAGCCTTTCTGTGTCTCTAACCTCTTAACCCAGTTTCAGAGGTCAGGGGTCTCCTGTCTTTTCTCTGCTGTGCTCTAGAGTCCATCTGCGATTTCCGTGGCAGCTGCACGTCTTCTTGGACAATTGTGGACAAGCAAAACCTTATCCTCACACCCCCACATTTCCTTTTCCTTGTACTTCCATCTTTCACACTCTAGTCACCTTTCTGTCTCCATTCATCAGCCCTCGCCTCTTTCACTAATTTGCTCAGGCTCAGTTGTATTAGAAAGCTCTTTGATAAGGCTGCCTTTAAGGATATGTGTTTCAAAGGTGATTTCAAAGCACAACCACAAGCAGAGAAGGGCAGACAGAAGGTATGTGTGTGTCTGTGTTTGTGTGTGTGCGTGCGTGCATGTGGGGTTAATTGTAAGGCTAGAAGGCCATACAGTAATCTGTGCCCTGAGTGCTTCATGAGGGCTTACTCACAGGGATGTGTTTCATCCACAGTCATCTTTTTGTACAAAGGGCATGGAGGGTTTTGACGTGGAACTTAAAGTGTGCTGTCTGAGGAGGGGACCAGTTTCATCAGTATACTTGGAGACCACTGTACCTTCTCCCGTGACGGTGTTTTCTCATGTTGTATTGTCTGTCACATACGATCAGATTTCTCAGCTGTGTGTGTGGTTGATTGCCTGGTCAAATAATCCTATATCTGTGACACATTTTTAAAGGGAGTCAGCCGTCAGAAAGTGTGTGTGTGTGTGTGTGTGTGTGTGTGTGTGTGTGTGTGTGTGTCTTTGTCTTTTATACCCTCTGTGAAACTTAGATTAATCAAATGAAAATGTAGCCGTGCTCAGCCCCCAAATACCAATACTGCCTTAGGCGGTGCAGTTATATTACACATGAGAATAGGTAATTGGCCATCACAGCACAAATACCAGATTATGTGGGACACAGAGATGCAGTACCATCACCTTTCTGTAATATAGAAAAAGGTTGTGTTTGACTTTTCATTTGTTTTCATTTTCATTTTCTTCTAAAAGTTTGAATGGGAAGGCAGAGTAGCCTACTGGCAAATAAGCTTGTCACAAGTTTGTCCCCACTGTGGCCAAACACCAAAACCATCAAGTAAATGTATCCTACTAGCAAATATTGTAGTTAGCATTGTAGTTAATATTTATTTGTTAAAGGGAACATGTGATGATCTTTGTGACTTCTACACTATTATGATGTTGGATGTCCAAGTTAACTTGATTCAAAATTCAAATCTTGAGGTGTAATGTATTAATATGCTACCTGCAAGACAAGAGCACAGGTTTCAGTCTGCCCTCTTCCATACTTCCATTGCAATGTTTTTTTTAACTTTCCCAAAAAAAACGAAATTAGCTTGTTACACATGTCCGTAAACGGCTTATTCAGTAGTCTTTGTTGCTAAGGTTGTTGCACGGGTTATCCATGTCGTCCACTCATATTTTTGGATTGCATTTGGACCTGAACCTGTACAGATATATTTGAGAAGTTGCCATTTTGAGAAAAGAACCAGAAAAAGAAGTCCTACTGCTATTGTTTATGTAGCCTCCAAAGCTGGAAGCTGTCCATTTAGAACTCAAACATTAGATTAGGCAAGACAACAAGATTGATGAGTTGGAAGGAATAAACAAAACTTGTTGTGATTGTCATACTGAAGGAACTTGAAGGCAATAGTCCTCTCTTTTTGGGCTTGATGCACTTTTTATGTGTATTTTTCTTTTGATCATGTAGTTCTAAAGCATAGAGGTATATGATATATTGTTGCTACACAGGCAATGCTCAGTTAGTTAGATTAATTATTAAATTTGTTTTTCAGATGATTCATTGATAAGAATAAGAAAAGGGAATGTATAGTTGCAGTATTTTACTTTCTCCAGTGATTGACCTCCTTAGTAAATGGCTCAACTGACACAGCTTAACTTCTTTGATGTATTTTTCTTACTTTGTGAGTGTGTGTGTCAGTCATTGGTTGTTTTCCACTGTTGTTGGTTAAGTCTTAGACAAGGCATCCATTAACCTGGGTTTTATGAAGCTCTTTGAGGTCAGATGTCACCTGTAGTTTCTGTGTGTACACCTCCATTCTCTGATCTCAGAGTTTATGGCTCCTAAAGAGGAGGTTGGGTCCCAAGAGATTGACTAAGCTCCGTCTGTTGCATGTGAGTGTGTGTTGTTGTTGTGTACTTGTTTGCGCTTTTATGTGTCTGTTTGACATCCTCCTACACATCAGATTGCAGAAGAAAAGGACAACAGCCTGACACGGCCATCATGGTTGTCCTTATCCTACGCACCAGCCTGTGTGTTAGCGAGTCCAACAACTAGCAGAACAACAAGCCCTTGCTGAGACAAGTATCACATTGCTCTTACTTATAAAGCCCCCATATCCCCTCACTGTCATAGAAAGCACCATAGGAGTCACCATGCTGGCAGATATACAGATTCTAGCCTCCGCATTTGGCAGCAGTCATCCATTCCCAGTATTGTAGTAATATAGTAATAAAGCTGGAGAACCAAAGCCTTGTTGAATTCTCAAACAGAATCATTTTTGCTCTTCTGTTATTCACCACCCGACGAGAGAAAGGAAGAAAATGTCTATCTTCAGATTTGTGACACTGGATAAAAAGAAGTTTTGCAGTGAACAATTTTTAAGAATAGAAAGTGAGATGGATCGTGCGAAAAAGCCGAGATGAGGAAATTGGAAAAGAGAGGAATGGGGACAGTGTGGGCAGTATTGGAAATGGGTAGTGGGGCGATGCTTAATAGTGTGTGTGACCAATAAATGATGAGCTCTTCCTCTCAGCTCCAGTGTGATTGGTTACACCTCCCCCAGGCATTACCCACAATACATCTGGTGCTATAGGGGTGCCTTTTAAATAGTCTCTGCTTAATGTGACTCCTAAGGTTAATGCAGATACTAACTGCCATACAAGTTCTAAATGCAATTAACCAGCACAAATTGAGGAGACTGAAAACGAAAAAAGGAAAAGGGGAGTGATGAGACCTAGAAATTTCAATTAAGGCAAACGAAAGCTGTTGGGCGAATCATTTTCCAAACAAGCCGCAGCAAAATGCTACATTTCTGAAGTCACACTTTTCTTTTTCATTATATTTATGGCCTACATTTTCTTTTTTCCATCCTCCAATGAAGTAAAGGAATCCTTTCACCTGATGAAACGGTGGCCCTTATGTAGGCTAGAAATCTGTTTATATAGTGAAGCAGTGCCGGCCTTGGCCTCTCTGGGGCCCTAAGCAAAACTCTGCTAAGGGGCCCTGACCCATGACCCAGCTGCCATGTAAACCATTTCATTTGCCACACAATCACACCTGATACACCAGTGTTCTCGCTACAATGCTCCCTCTTTTAAAACAGTTTGCACCATCTGTCATTCTAAGAATAAGTAGACCTATACACAACAGAATGAAGTATCAACAATATTTATTGAATATAAGAAATATAAAATGTAAACAAATATTCAAATAAGAAATCTGATAACATATAACATATTCAAATAATAAATACTACATTAACAAATGTAATAAATATAATTAAATAAACATTGAAATAAGAAATCAGATAATATAAAAGCATATATTAAAACAGTACAGAAGCAGCCATCATGCTGAACATGAACATAAATAACAAATCAGACAATATATGAACATATATTAAAACACACAGGCAGCCAACAGGCTGAACATTCACCTAAATAAGAAAATTTAAAGTGAGTGAGTGAGTTTGGTCAGTATGCAGTCCCTTCCTGGGCGTCTTCAGCATAAGAAGCTAACAGTCTCTGTGGGAGAGATTGAGAAGACAGTGTGTCACATTGTTAGTCATTTAATTACACACATTTTCATGTCACAGTGCACAGCTACGAGCTACCTTTTGCAGATACATTCTTACAGTAAATATGCTTATGCTATATAATAGTAATTGACTTGGACTGTATTGATCCCATGGGGGAAACTTATTTCACAAAGTCACACTTATTTACTGTGAGAGATGTGCATCCATATTGCCTAACTATTATCTTATTAACATTTTAAAATCAATATTTAACCAATAGTCATTGCTGCAGTCTATTTCTTATAACATCCTTCTTCAGTTCAAAGTTAACCTCGACTGAGAATAGATCAAATCAATTTAAAATTATGTGCAACTTAATTTTTCTGCACTTCATATCAAATAAGCCTATTCTCCGGAGCACAGATGTTACTTGATGCAGCCTGAGTTTTACTTTTATTCAAAGTACACAAATGCACCTTTCTTTCCAAGCTGCAATCCAAGAACAAACACAGTTGCTTGTTTGCATTCATCTAATAAATACAGTGTATCCCCAAGCAGTTTTGGCCATTTTTTGCTCTCCTCACATTTTTACCCACTGTGGGTTCATTTTTCACTGCACATGTGTGTCCTGCACCTCTAGCCAACAGTACAATCATGGCTACAACAAGTAGGAAGAAGCCAAGATGTCTTATTGTGCAGTATAACACTGAAGTTGAATTTCTTGTATAAATTATTTTTTTTAAAACCCAAAAACAACAGAAATCTCTACTTTGTTACAATGCAGTACAAACTATTTACATTTTCCCTCTCTTCACCAATAATTTTTATCTCTTTTTTAAAAATATATTATTACAGCAAATGTGGCAAAATTGTTCAGTTTCCAACATCAATGGGATATAAAGTGGGCATATGTGTATCTGTGGATGAATAAGTGGCAACTCAGCCTACTTGGACAGGGATTGAGACCACAAATACCTGCTTGTTGTTCCCACAATTCACTCTCGTGTTGTTTTCTTTTTCTTTTTTCGTGGCCTGAGGGATAGCTGCGCTTCATTTTGCCTACTGTTATCAGTAAATATGAGCACACTTTGTAACTCAGTTGCGGACTTAGCGGTGGGCGGGGCCTTTTCGGACATGCTGGGCCCTATGCAGCCTGCGTAGTCTGCGTATAGGCAGGACCGGCTCTGTAGTGAAGCAGTGCCTTTGCCTATCCAAGGTCAAAATGCAGTTATCTTCTGTGTTTGTATGTGCGGGTGTGTGTTTTTGTACACGTGCGGCCTTCATCGGTCTGTATGTTTGTGGAAAGAGGAAAGTACAGGGGAAAGAGTGTTGATTTTTCTTCGACTAGTTGAGCCTGTGCACTGCTAAACATACACAGAGTGTAGAAGCAGCTGGATCATGCTTTTGCTGAGCTCAGCAGTGTGTGTGTGGGTGTGTGTGTGTGTCTCATTTGTGTCTCTTCTGCTTGTCTTTTCACGAGGGAGTTTCCACTGCCAAGTTACACTCCTCTCCTTCACTTAATGAGATAGACGGAATGGGCAGATGTCATCTCGCATTCTCGCATTTTTTACACCGTGTGACACAGAGACCCCACCCACCAATTTCCCTGTTCTCCATTCTGGCTCCCCATCTGAATTCTGCTCTCTCCATCAATCCAAAGCTCCACAGTCGATTCAGTCAGGTCCCTGGCCCGGCCCTCAACTGAAGTTGCTCATGCAGGTATATGGTTTTGTCAATACAGCTGTTCATTGAACTTCATCACCGGAGAAAGGCACGAGGGTGATTGAAGCACATAGGATAAGGAGGTGGAGGGAACCAGTGATTGAATGGAGACAGAGGAGGAGGTATTGAGAGAGAAAAAAGATGAGGATAAGCATCTTTGTAGCAAAAACAAACAAATGGGTGAAGCCTTGTCTCTAAGAAGAGAGATATAGCAGGATGAACATAAGGAAAAGGTGGAGAAAGGAGAAGAAAGTGCAGATAAATAGACAAGGGAAGTTGTATTTCTGTGTCTGTGGGTATTGATTGGGAGCAGAGGCCCATGTGTGACTGGAGCATTTTATCTCACAGTGACACTTAAAGCTTTTCCTGTTCCCCCTCTCACTGGCCTTACCATCACCTCTCAGTTTCATTTACAATTACTTTCCCCTTCTCTGCCTTTTGTGCATGTGCGCGTGTGTGTTCACATAGTGTCTCTAAGCTGTGGACCAGGCGAGACTCCAAATGGAAAGAGATTTTATCACTATGTCTGGCTTGCCATTTCCTTGCACATCTCATCTACTTTGGCAGACAGGGCTTCCTGCTCTATAACATTACTGCTGTTCGGGCCCAACGTACACAGGCACATGCATATACACACACAGAAACACAGTTGCAGTCACACAGTGTAGCGCTGTCAGTCAGGACAGATGTCGCACCCATAATTGAGTCTGAGAGAGACAGTACTGTAGTGCTCCCATCGGAAAACATGCTTTCTGCTGAACATCACTGAAGAGGGCTTTAACAACCCAGCGGATCACTGTGTTAGACAATACAACTGCTGGATGTAACGTGGAGCACAGTGAATAAAACTAGCTGTTGAACAAGGCAAAGCAGACGTCTTGAAACTCTGTAGTCCTGCAGGGAAACCGTACTCTACTGTATACCCATACAGTGTAGAGTTTTGGGACCACTGCGCCCCAGACACAACCAACCAACCAATGAGCAAAGTGAACATTCTCACATGGTTTTTTAGTGATGCATTTTGTTTCACTTCAATTTTTCTGTGTGAAAAGAAACAACTAATGGGAAAACACAATGAGTTTAGCAATTCATCACCTGATTCAGACAAGAATAAACAAATGATAGGTTTGAAAATGCCCCGTGTGTGAATGAGTTTAGATTCTCTGCTGATTATTTGTGGTGTTTAGATTAGGGATGGCTCGATCCAATACCCAACAAGGGTCAAGTCTCCGATACTGAGGGAAAACGAAGAGGACCTGTGACTTCTAAATGAGGAGGTGTTTTTGTCCTGCGTTTTCTCCAAATATTAATGTAGAAAACTACAGTTGGTCAACTAAGAAGCTGTGGCTTTTAAAAATGATATAAATGCTCTTGTACCCTACAGACACACTTTCAAGCATACACTGCGTTGGAAATGTTGGATTTTACTCTTATGAAAACATAAATGATGTCAGAGATGCATTTAGCTCAACACCCACGCTGCTGAGCTAGGCTAATGAGAAGGGATTTAATAAGTTAACAAATACACATGTGTGTGGTTGTGTGTGTTGGGTGTATATGTTTAATAATGTTTATATAATGGGCTAAAGATGCGCCACTCTTTCTCTAGTCGATTTGATTAGCTTAGCTAAGCGCTAACCCTCAGGGGCCTACTGCCTCCTCTTTGTGAGATTAACAGAACACAGCCACAGTTTGAATATGAATTCAACATGAATATGGATGTGAATGGATGTGCTAACGAGTATCTGTGTTCATGCTGTTAAAATGTGTCTTTGTAAAGAGTGGAACTTGTGGTATAATAGCCTCAAGGAGTCATGTGTGGTGAGTGTGGTCTAGGACAGGCTGCTACTTCATTGTTTGATGTTGACAGCGGCTTTGAAGCCTTATCTGAACATGGGGCAGGAGATTTTTCTTGGTTCAAGTTATACATCTGATAACCCCTTTTGACACTAACACAAGCATGAAAATGTATTTTCACACATTCCCAAGCACGGGCATTTGCACTCATTTCACTCAGGGCAGGTGATTCAAGCACTTACAGACACAAAAAAGATGCTCAGAGATACACTTTCTCCAGTGATCTAACCTGTGTGTGGAGAGGTGGAGAACTGGCCTTTTAGTAACTGTACCTATAGCATCTTTCTTGTAATGTCAACTAGTGGTTGGCAAGGTAGCTTTGCACTAATAGTGCAACACAATTTTGCAGTAAGCTATAGCAGCATATTTTGGAGGGTGCTGTTGTATTATAAGTATTACATTTTCACAGCTTCTAAGAGTTGCCACAGGGTTATGGGGAACATATTTAGACCACATCTGATCACACCTAGCTGTGATAAAGGGTGTGTCAGAAGTTCAACCCTTAACTCTCAACCCACAGAGGTACAAAATCCAGAGTGGACATGTCACCTCCTGCGGTAGGCCATGCCACACTGATTTGCGTTTCCATTTCCAGATTAAACACACCAAATTGTGCCGAGTTGCTTTCTTAGCATGGGTATATAGTATATAGTATTGGTACTACATAAGTTTAAAGATTAGCATTGCACCCACGTCATTGCATGCCTTATTATTTCCAATGGGAAACAGATTTAGTCAAAACGTCTAATGTAATGGATTTGACTGTGGGCTGTAGAGCCAGCCGCAGGCCATTTTTGAGTGCTGGTGTGGAAGTGAAGAAACCAGGGAGGTTACTAATTTTGTGTGAAGCATCACCAAACAAGGCAAACAAGCTGATGACCCTCAAGCTCCGTCTCAGGGACACGCCACAATCTGCAGCACAGAATCTAATAACGCACACAGACTTAGACATATCTAAAAGCTTTTGCAAGGACTTTTGACCTTATGTAAAGACACACTGCACATACACGTGCACACACAGACAGACAGAGGAATGACTGGTCCCACCCTCTCAGTTGACCGAGCAAGGAATAGACAGCAGACATATGCTGTCACCTGTGCCCCCGTGCCAGTGCGGCCACCTCGGGATGTGTGTGGGTGTGTGGGTGTGTGTGTGTGTGGGCGGAGGGGGCGGGGGGGGCGGGGGTTGGCATATGCCTAATTCCCCTCAGTGCTGGCAGCTCAGACAGACAGTTGCTCCCTCATCTGCTGCCCTGCTGGATGGGTGCCTGGTGACTGAGCACTGGCTACCTCCCTTAGCTTCACTCTGTTGTTTTTTTTCCTCCCTCAATGACACAATAAATACAAACTATAATACTCCATGCCATTTCTGTTACACCTTTAGCCCCCTCCACACTCTGCACCACTCAACCTCTGATTAAGTGATACTCTAGATCTTATCATTGTGTATTCATGCATAATACAAAAAAGCTTCTTTAGATATGACTGTTTTCCTGGACTTATGTGCCAATGGACTCACAGGCTTATGGTACTGGCCAAAAGGCAAGGCATTGTACACTGATTGAAACACAGTGATATGTTTTGTAAGGTTTAACCACACACACACACACACACACACTTGCACACAGACATGGTCAGATGGCTGAGGCTATAACTGGTTCTATCCTCAGGGAAGTCTTTAATTGGTCACAGTGCTTTACCATCTGGGGCTGGAGCGACGGTTGGAGGGAAGGATGAAGGGAGATGGTTGGAGCTCCTGTAAGGGGTATATAGAGAAAAAAAGAGGTGGAGAGACAGTAAGTACAGCACAGGGATGAAGCTTATTAGTTTTAATACTTGCACCTCCAGTTATACTAGAATCATAATATACTTGATAAATGCTGTTTATAAGTGTGTGTGTGTGTGTGTGTGTGTGTGTGTGTGTGTGTGTGTGTGTGTGTGTGTGTGAAAGCATGAAAGCACCAGGTGTATTTGTGTGCCTGTATGCCTCTAGGTAGACAGGTTATTGCATGGCGGCATGTGTGTGTGTGTGTGTGTGTGTGTGTGTATTTATGTATGTGGGTGAAGAAGTGGTAATGACTCTGGGGTGTGTTTTTGCTGATGTGGGCAGACGGAGCAAAACCTTGCACATGGGTGAACAACCTCCAGGACCGCAGAGATGGAGAAGACAAACAGACACACGCAGGGCTGGCTGTGTGTATTTCTGTCCTCTTGAGCACCGAGTGTTTGCTGTGATTAATTTTATTTGAGTACGTGAGCAGATCGAGTCAGAAAATGGTGAACAAAGTGTATGACAGATGAAACGATGGAGAAAGTGGGTCTAAAGCTGGTGGAGATGAGGAGAAAAAAAACGCAGGGAACGAAAGAGAAGGAGGGTATACTGAATGTGGGGTGGTGGTTGTGGTAGGAATATTTCATGTGTTTAGGCATGTTGAGTAAATCTTTGATGCTCTAAAGGATTTCAGTCAACGATAGCTTTGCACACAGCTCTTCTCAAACGCTCTTAGGAAGATTTGTCTTTCATACTCCCACCTCTCTTCAGACTACCCCTCCTCTCACGCCTTGGCTTTTAATCTCCCGCTTACTCTCCATCTTCCCTACACACTCACTCAGGCTCATTTCCTGGCCGGGCCTCAGTGAGAGGTAGTGCCATACTGTGTGTATGTGTGTGTGCGTGTGTTTGCCCATGTGTGTTTGCGTGCGTCTTAGTTAGTGTGGAATCCTCCGTCTCTGCTTTTGTGTAAACAGCGTCTCATATTTGAAAGCTTCTCCTCACCACAGATCCCCTCTCTTATCGCAACATTCAGCCTTTTAAATCCACGTCACCATTCTCCTGCTACAATAACAAAGCCCACTCCTTCACTGACTGCCCATCTTTCTTTTCTTTCCTCTCCCACTTTCTCCTTTTGTTACACCTCTCCCTCTCTGCTTGTGCTGTCGAGTTAGAAAACCTGGACATATGCACATTAATTCAATCAAATAAACTTGCAAGGTCACTAAAGCACCTTTCGCTTTACATGTATGTCTATGTGTTCTTTTTTACTATTATATTTTCTATCACAATATATTGATCATGGAAAACAGGTAAGCAAAATGGATACTAAAGAAGAGTGATACTGAATGTATACTCTAAGTTGTAGGGTTTGTTTTGGCCACATGGGGGCAGTACAGGGGGCTATAAACAGGAACAGGTGGCAAATGTGAGTACAATATTCAGCCTCATTTTTGCTCAGTTTTGGTCTCCACCAACTGTTGAGGAAATGTTGTCAGTTTTTTCGTTTCTAAATACTCCACTAGCCTACTTTGTGTGTTGTTTGGTGCTGGGCAGTAGGTGTACACTGGGTTTTTAGAGAAAGCTGAAAACAACTGCCTGCTACATCTGGAAATGGGGTTGATAACATGCATGAGCTGAAAAGAGGAATCTTAGAGTTTCTCTCTGGGTTCATCACCATATAACACAGCTTTAAGAATGAGCCTAAAATGCCAAACTTTAGGATATTGGCTCATACACATGCTAAATGTTAGCCTGTTAACATTCTTAGTATCTTACTGTCCTCTTTGTAAATGATGATTCATGAATTCACAGTCTCTTCTGCATTTTTTTCTCTTCTTGTTCCCTGAAAGATCATATTGTTTACTTATTTCAAACATTACTTTGCCTTTCACTGTGATTGACCAATTGAAATATGGGAGCAAAGAAGGAAATCTGGCAACATGGAGACAAAGTCCACATGGTCGGGTGGATGTCAATTTTCATTGTCATTGCAAGTATTCATGTGCAATTAGGTCAATAAAAGCATGTTTGCAATGACGTATTTCATTTCTTTATTCAATGCAATATTGAACCATGTTTCTTCATATCAGGTAGTCCTACTCTGGAGTGCGTAAATCAACATATTTTGTTGTTTTATTTTTACTTGTTGAACCAGGTGGTCATTGCATGGACTTAAAAAAATAAAACCGACTCGGAGATCAGGTCATTCTTTTTTTGTCCGTCCTGATTTCCTCTGCCACCCTCAGTGGAAGTTCAGCTTTTATCATTTTGAAAATCCCCAGTAAATTAGTAGGAAAATAATTCACTTTTAAAATAAAGACTTTTCTTTTTAAATAAAATTTGAATAAAAGGTACTTATGCATTAAACACTTGCAAAAATTCTGTTAAGTGAAAATGCAGTGTTAGATTCTGTAGCCATCTAAGCCATTCATGCATTTTTCATCTCAGAACATGCTAGAAAAAGCATTCTGTGCCAGTAAGTTTTCATATAATTAACCTACTGTATGCTCTTTAAAAAAAAAAAAGTTAAAAACAAGCACAGCCCTTTAGTGCTATGTGTGATTCAGTGACCCAGTACAGCTGAGTCACAGCACTGGAGAAGATGTTTGGGCAAGCAGAGGGGAGTACCTCCGTCATTTATACTACTCTGTGTGTGTGTGTGTCAGAGAGCAGCTGTCCCCCCAGGCTTGACTATCAGTGTGTGTTTGGGTGTTTGGGTGAGAGACAGAGAGACAGAGAGAGAGAGACAGAGAGAGAGAGCGGTTGTCTAATTTTGATGTGTCTCTCCCTCTACCTTTTTGGTATAATAAGCTGTAATAGCCATAGGGGTCTTGCTGTGTTTCCCTCTTGCACAAACTAACACACACGTGCCACAGATGTTGCCCTTTTTACTTTAGTTTTATGACCTCCTAGGATAAAACAACAAAATTTGCAATATGAAGTACATGTAGAGTATTATAAACTGGTTAGAGACGGCTCAGATCTGAAAAAAAGCGTGTCAGGCTGTGTTCTAAGATTCTAAGGACAAGTTGGAGGAAGGAAAAAAGGGTGATAATTGGGTGGTGACAAGCAGCTTGTCTAACAAATCAGAAATGGGTTGCATTAGATGAAAAAAACTTTCAGTGAAGAAAGAAATGGGACAGAGCCTGAATAAGAATGACGGTTTAAGGAGACAGAAAGGAATGCTTCAGAGACCCTTTTATTAAATGAAGAAGCCTTTTTCCTTTCAGTCATTGTGACCTCTCTGTTATAGCACAGGACACACTTGCACTTACACACCCCCACTGAGAGTGATGTTCCATTAGCGGGGGACCTCACAGCCCCTCACTGAAAATCTCATAACAGCATTTGTAAGATATCCTATCCTCTCGTCCCTTTCATCTACCACCCCCCCCCCTCCCCCCCTCCTCCTCATTTCTATTTCATCTCTCTTCACATTTTTAGAAGATTGGATGTGGTGTGTTATGATAGGACTGTGTGGAAATCTCTTTGATCAGAAGGGATAGTATAAGACATTCAGCTCATAGAGCCTCATTTACTAAGCAAGTTACAGAGTCATTTGTTTTCATTTGTACCAGTTTGTTTTATAAAATCTCGAAATCAGGCCGTTTACATTATGAGGGCTAGACAATTGGGGTTTCCTGATAATAAAACATTGTTACAGCGTTTTTAATGTATATTTGGTTTGCACAACTCTAGCTTAGTTTTGGTCTAAATATATTTGCTCACCCATTAAAGCAAATGTACTGTTTGCATAGTGATGGTTTCTCCAATGGTCCCTTTAGGCACTGAGCTATTAGTTATTAGACATCTCTGGCATGACTTTAACATTTACAGATCTGCTTTGTTCTTTTGGTCTTTTTTCTTTATTTGACAGTTGACGATGAACACAGTCAGGAAATGTGACTGGGGGTTTAGATGTTGATAGGCGATAGCAGAAATCCAAACTTCAGCCTTCTAATAAACACAGGGTTGAGTCTGTGTGACGCCATTCTTCTGCACAGGGAAGATAATTGTTTCACAAAAAAATACTGAATTTTAAGACAACTTACTGATTAAACAAATTCTGTGACTGTTGATGAGCTAAAAATGTATGTAATCAAGGCCTAGTCTCACATTTTGCAGATGCTATAATTATGTGGTAGTTTAAAAAGGTCTTGGATCCACGGATGAATACGTTGTGTTAATGTAACATTTAGTCATTATGCCAAAATGTATTCAGCGATGTGAAAATCATTCCTGCCTCTGACCAAGGCCTGTGTCAGTGTCAAATAATTGACAGCGTTGCTAGTTGTTAGCCAGTCACAAATAATTGCAATCAGGTCCACACAGTCCACATGCAGACTAATGAATGTGCTGAATAAAGCTAAAGATAATGATGTTGGAAAAAAAAAACCCAGATTTCACCATCTGCAGCATGAGTCGGTTCGGTGTTAATGTCTTAGTCACTTTTGAGTTTTTACAATTTCAACAACGAGGCATTTTAAATTGCTTGAATTCACTCTTCTGACTGGCCTCTTCTTCATAGCAGTGGTGTCCATCTGCCATTGACTGAATCACTCACTCCGATTTTGCAACTTCCAACTATTCTTTAGCTGTTCTGCATTTTCCCCAATGTTTGAGCTGTGGTTATCAAAAAAAAAAAAATTTAAATCCCTACACGTTTGAACATGCTGGGAGGAAAGTTTCCTCACACTGCACCTTGGCTTGCTCACTACTGCTATATTCATTAATTTGCAATATTTATTTAACATTAATTTATTTATCTGTGTTGTAAATTAATAAATATACAGTGGCATATCAAATATATAGCTCCATTTTACCAGATATAGACCAAACTGTTGTAAATTATGAGTGTGGAAGTTTTTTCCTTTGATTGAAGATGAGCTGTGGCTATTGCAAGAGGACCTAGTTTACAGCGGCCAGCACTTCTTTCAGCTGGGAACGCTATGCTGTCGAGCGTAAAATCCCAGGGTACTGTTCATTGTGGATTTAAAAAAAAAATACATATAAATAAAATAAAAACCCATCAAGCCCGACTATAGCGACACAGCATCACAAATTCACAGGAGAACATCATCATGAACAAACACAACATTTTGACATCAGAACTTAAAAAATACATAACCATTTCCCTGGGTCCATCTGCACAATGTCTTTTATGCTTGTATTACATAACACATAAATATGTTAAAACACAGAAACAAGCAGATGAAGGACTGTTGTTCTGTATCTCAGACTCAATTAGGTTCAGGGCTCATCTGATCGTGTGCGTGTGTTGTATTATGGATGTACCCCCTGCTGTGGGCTCAGATCCCACATCGCCAGCCTTCAACTCCTGCTTTTTTTTCCCCCCACACACCCCTTTCTTCTCTGCTAAAGAGGGCTCCCGCATGTCTCCTTTCTGGCTCCAAGGCGTGATCCATACACCCTTTTTTCCCCTCACTTTACTCTGTCTCCTGTCCTTATTATCTATACTTACTCTTGCGGATGGTGTTGTAGACCTCAGTTTGTCTGAGTTTGCTTTACTGGTTATTCACAGTGTTTTTTTGTTTTACGACCTGCTTGATTCCCCGGTCTCCTAAGAAAATGCTCACTCACTATTTGTGTGTGTGTGTGTGTGTGTGTGTGTGTGTGTGTGTGGCAAAATTGCACGGCCTTTTTGTTCTTCATCTTTACTTTTCCATTTCCTACATCTTCATCTTGTTCTTCTTTTCTCTTCCTCCTACTTAACCCTCCTCTCTACTCTCTACCTAATTTCCCAGTTGAACCACTTCATCCCTCATTCTGACTCATCTACAGCCTCTCACAGAGAAGAACAAAGAAGTGGAGGATGTGAATGAGCAGGATAATGGATAATAAGGATGAGAAAGACAGGTGTAGACACCATTAGTGCGTTTATCTCTCTTGCTTTTTCTTCCTGACCCAATGTGACTGCATGTGTTGCCAGCATCCTAGGTCAGTAAGGGATGTCTACTTTTGATGAGGCTGGACTCACATGAAGTGGAGCTAAGGATCGCCCACTCACTCTGTTTCCTCTCAGCAGTATTCTCAGTTTCACAGAGTAATTAACAATAATTAGCCTACTGGCTTTGCCAAATGGCCAATTGCTTTGCAGCAACACACACATGCACAAACAGACACTTAAGGCCATTACACACTGAATAGCAGTACCCACTTCAGCTATGGCTGAACATCTGCAGTGCCAGTAGTTTGAATGTCATTCACTGTAGTGCCAAAAGTATGTGGATACCCAGTTCATACTCGCTCTCAGTAAGAACCAAAGGAAAAGATTTCCAGGTTCTGTGTGGAGGAACGAAACAGGACTGCAAAAAATCCTGTCTTCAACCACATCAAACATCTTTGGAATCAATTTGAACATACAGCACCCAACCTCACTGATATTCCTATAGCTGAACAGAGAGAAATGTCTGCAGACAGGTTCCAAAATCGTGTGGAAAGCCTCCTAAGAACACAAGCTGTTATGGCAGAAAAGTAATGCCCATGGTTTTGGAATAAGATTGTCAAGAATCACATCTAAAAATAATGTCTGGGTGACCATGTATTTTGCGTGTCTGCATGATTTTGACTATGTTAGTGGAGCTAGCTGTGTCAGTGTAGCAGCTCTCTTAAGAGTTACTATTGAATACTTCACTGTGCTGTTTGTTGCAGTATTTAACAGTAGGCATACATAAAATATATTAAGTGCCAAAGAGAAAAAAGTGTTTGACGACAGATAAACACAATCACAAACACACTTTACACTAGCTTCACACTTTAATATTTAGCTTGGGATACAACAAGAAAAGAAGCAGGTCCTTAATTGCTAGACACCTGGTATGAACTCCTTCATTTTGATTGGCCATCAGCCAGTGGCAGCGTTTGTACAATGCCAAACTGAGGCCAAACTACCAATTGACTTTCAGCAGAAACAAGGAAATGTACTGTACTGCTTTTTCCACTTACGCATTTTAGAGGGGCACATAAACACTTAAATACACAAACAAATGCAGAGATCCACACAATGACATTACATCAGTGTGGGTGTTGTTTTATGTTGGTGAAAGGAAAGATACTTAAGGTTTATACTTGTTGGGAGCCAGAACATTTGTAGCAGTGATAAAATCCAGAGGGCAGTGATCCCTGTCCCCCACCTGCTGCAGTTCCCCCTATAATCATCTTTTCCCATGTCAAGACCACAGGAGATAGCAGAAAGTGTCAGGTGCTTGGTTCTTCACTTTTCATTCCATCAAAAAAAAAAAAAAACATTCCCACATGTGAAAAACAGTGTTGGAACAAACTGTTATTTCTTTCCTGTTGTTTCTTGTTTTCTGTAAGGATCCTTTTCTGCCTATGCAACTTAAATAGACAGTGCGCACGCTGCAGGGAGGTGTTAAGACTTTGGGTGTATGCAAAATGTACAGATCAGACCGTATAAATTATCATTTATTTTTTCTTTTCTTGTGTCGTCGTCGCAAAAATCTGTCTTCCTCCGATTCTGTGTCCTCGTGTCCCCCACTCTTCTATCCCTGTGTGACTGGACTTAAAAGGCCAGCTAGAGGGATGACAAACGTCGCTCACTTCAGAGAGCTAAGAGAGTAGGGGGAGATCGGGAATGGGGAGGGGATGAAAGCAACACTTGCAGATGAGGTAGAGCAGGATGAGAGTAGTTTTAAAGATTTATAAGGGATTGACAGCTTCTATGTCAGTCAAAAAAGCTGAATTACGCAGATAATGTTTTTCTTCATTTTCACATGTGAACTTACAAGATCTTCTGGTGAATCTTGTGGTGAAGAAAAGAAGTCTTAATCATGAATACTTTGAAAATCATGTGTATAAGTCTATGTTACAAATGCAAAATACTACCTTAAATCCTTATTTCCCAAAGATATGAATAGGCTTGATGTAGATTTGCCATGAACACACACAGTTTTTTGCAGTGGTAAAATGACCAACTGTTTTAAATATGTTAAAATGTACTGATCGGACAACAAATTTTAATGTCTGCGTTTACACTTAGGTAATATTATGGTAACACCTACATGAGCTAGGAAGATGTACAGCTTCACACCTTTTTTGCTTGGCAAAGTAGCTACATTTTCTTTGGACAAGTCTTGCATTTGTATGTGTGTGTGTGTGTGTGTGTGTGTGTGTGTGTGTGTTTGCTCTTGTGTCTATCACAATGTGGGGACTTTCTATCTGGGGTCAGAAAAGTGGTCCCAACATATTTTGAAATGGTGATGATGTTTTTCTTTTTCTAGAATTAGGTTAAGGTTTTAAAAATAGCATATGGCAGGTATGATTAAGATAGGATAAGTCAATACAATGTCCTTCCAAGTGACAAAAATTGAGTGTGTGAGTGTTTGTGCCGAGAATGCCATCTCATTCTGTTCTTAATCCTTCCCAGATTGAGGTCAGTGAGGCTATTGGAGCATCTCGGTGTGTTTATAACCTCATTCCGACCCTTTGAAACGCTGAGATTGGCTGGTGTGATCTGATTGGTCCTGTCTCCCAGACATATCTGTGTGTAGGGATCTGATTGGCCCAGAGGATTTGAGATGAAATCAGAGTGTTAAATATGTCAATAAGAAGACAGCCGAGTAGCGTTTTGGTTGCCGGGTGGTTGCTGCGCGTGCTTTATGGTGGCAGTGTCCCTGGTTCGATTCCGGCTGGGGACCTGTGCTCCAGGTTGCAGGGTGCTGCATTCCCCCATGTCTCACTCCCTCTTTCCTGCTGGCCTCTCTGCCACCTACTGTGGAGGGGAAGGCAAAGGCCCAAAAATAAATCTTTAAAAAAATAAATAAATGGAAAAAAAGACAGCCAAGGGACCGGAAGTAGCGGTATGGATTATGACCATATTAGATTGTGAACAATGAAAATGTTTCCACGGTCTGCCTGTACAGTGAGATTGTTAGTATCGTACTACTTTGCACGTTGTATCAATAAAGCTCTGTGACGGAGCGCAATCTGCTAGCAGGAGGCTAACTGGTAGCAGCAGTTGTTATAGTAACTCCCGGCTGTTCTCAGAGGCCCTCAGCTTCATGTGGGAGGGTTGCTATGGCGATGGCAGGTTGTAGCGTAGGTGTGTTGTTGTGGTAACAGTATGTCTATGTGAGGCTGCCGCTTATTCAGTGTTGACTGGAGAGTCAGAGTGAGAGGACTTGGCAACACCAGGTCCTTGAAGAGTTGAATCAGACTTTTATGATGCCTGCATAATGAAAATGATTTTTTTATTATCTTTTTTTTTTTGGCCAGAATGCCTAATGGTACAAGAGAGAGATTATACTAAGGCCAACTGACATTTTTAACAAAGTACTTGGTTTTAATCTATCACAACACTCTGATATCTATCACAACATGGCAAATATATGCACAATCACATATAAAAAATAATGATCAGACTCATGTCGAAAAGCAATTACCTTGGTCTCCAAAAATCTCTGTAATATATCTGTAAAACTCCACTTACTTAGAATGTAGACAACACAAATCTGTCGAGCAGAGCAATAAGAAAAGATATTACTAAATAATTTGAACCGTTAGGAGAGGTAGGTTGCTTACCCTGAAACTATTATGAATAAAGCATCTCAATATTAACACTGGAACAGGTCTACTTAAGATTCCCGTGTTAACTATTTTATCATACAAGCAACAAACAAATCTATCAGCACAATACTTTTACTGCTGCCTGTGATTAACCATTTTACCCCTTTGCTGCAAAACAGTTTCTTTAGTACTCAAGGTTTTTGAGAAGTGGCTCAGAAGTCATATTCAGTCAGGTGTTGTCAGTATTTTCATGATTGCCTCTAACTATCACAGGAAACTGTTTATTCTTGCCTGGACTTAAAGTATACAGGAGCAGAATGCAGTATCTCATTAGAGTGTTACAAACTCTGACCCACCTGATTACTCATTTTCCTTTCCTGCCGCTTCTGTTTTATAGCCGTTTCTTTCTTTGAGTATCTTGTTAAACTTCAGTAACCAGATGTCAAGCCTCTTCTCTCTGCCTCCGCTATCTTTTTTCTCGAATCTCTCTGCCTTTGTTCCCCCCCTCTCTTTTCCCCTACCCCTCCCCGTTTGTTTCATTATTGGTATCTGTGTCTCTGTTCTCGCAGCCCACTCTGTTTTTCTCATGTTCTCACACACAGACACATTGAAGATTAATATGGATCCACACACACACACACACACACACACACAGATACATACTTACTGCGTTTGCATGTATGTCTAGTGTGTATTTGCATATATCAAATGATCACAGAACTAAAGGAGAAATTCTCCCTCTCTGTGATTAGTCTTAGCAGGTGACGTGAGGAGAGGCACAGACCTCAAACATGCTGATTTGTAGTCTTCACAATGACAATCCCTTAAGAGCCTGAATAGCCAAACGTGTTGTCAAAGCAGTCCACCACTGTAAACCCACACAAAGCACTTCCATTTTCTGCCTTCTAAGAAGAGCTCACAGTCACTAAATAGCAATGCAAGAAAGCTTCTCTCTGCATTATTTGTTCAATACACTTTATCTCTTGCTATCTTAAATGGTTGACTGATGTCCGTTATGAGCCCCGAACACCAACATCTTTTTGAGGCATTGTGTATTATTACATGTGTGTCTGTATACACCATCCCACATTGAATGCCTGTAGCCTCAACCAGTGAGATCACTTCAGGATAGCAACCTTTTGCAAACACACATCCACAAAGAGAGCTCACACATGGAGTTATACTAAAAATTCTTGTTGTTCTTATTATGATTTTATGACCTCTATGCCTTTGGTTGCATGCATGATGCTCCAGTATCTTAGGTCCAGTGCTCTATATCACTTTCAGTCTCTCGCTGTCTCTTTTGCACACATGCACAAACACACACTGTCACGCTGGTACTGATCCAAAAATACTCCTTTTAGCTCTTTTTTTTTTTTTTTTTTTAACGCTATGCGTGTTTATTTCCGTAGATGCGTGGAGCTCTTCCAGCCTGCTTTCTGAAATTTATCACATCTTGACGTCTCTGTTGCTTCTTTGCACTTGACTGTCCCCCTCTCTCATCTCCTCTGTTCTCATCCATCTGGCTTGAAGTCTGTCCTCTGTTCTCAGTTGTATGTTAGATAGAAGGGTTGAGTGACATTTTTACCGCAGTTTCATCTAGCTGTTTTGTATATTTAGTATGTGTGATCAAAAAATGTTTGAAAAGTTTAGTGAGAGGGAGTGCATCTGTAAGGTTGAGTGGAGCTGGTTTTGTTTGCTAGAACTGTATGTCATATGTCATATAAGTGTCGGAGGGCTCTCTGGAGGCATCTGGCTATGTGAGATAGAGAAAAAGCCATCAACGCGCTGTGGCATGTGAAAGTCATGTATAAAGCAGGAAACAAAAAATGGTTGCATTAACACCTTTTCCTCACACTGGAGTGTAAATCAGATCTTGAACCACTTATAGCAGAATGCCTGTTTATTTTCACTTACGTAATAGTAGGCATAAACCAAAATAGTCTGCTTTATTATAGTCCTCCATATTTAGCTGCAACAATATTACATGGTATTTGAGATATATATTTATAGAGTAAAGGATTCATATGATTTTATGAAGGGACCAGATTACACTCTTACAAGATGAGTCATTGTGACCAGCCCTCCAGCAGCCTCTACATTACATATTCTAACTTTATCCCTGTTTTCTTGTTTTTGCAGTTATTGCTGACTCATTGACAGTAGCAGCTCAAGTCCAGACTCTGTCCAAGGTGGAGGGCGACACACTACAACTTACCTGTGAAGTGTCTCGCACCACAATGCAACACACTCACTTGTCAGTGGGTTGGTACCTGCGGTCCCCGGAAGACGGAGCTGCTCCACCTCAGGAGCTGGTCACCCTGTCAAGGGATTTTGTTCTGCGCTCCGGGGGATTGTACAGGCAAAGGATGATCGCAGGGGACCTCAGACTTGACAAAACCAGTGCCACGTCCTACAGGCTGACCATTCATAAGCTGCAGCCTGTGGACCAGGGCCTGCTCTACTGCCAGGCTGCTGAGTGGATTCAGGACCCAGATGACAGCTGGTTTGCCATGACCCGCAAGCAAAGTGACAAGACTCAGCTCCGCGTTCAACCCACTGGTGAGTGAAGGGGAAGAGAGATTTTTAAGAAAGAAGGGGGTGGGAGGAGAGAGCGTAAAGAACACTGGTTTACTCTGCACTCTTAGGTCCCCCCTTGTCCTTTTGACAGGCAGGCACACACGCATGTGGGCAGGCCTCCCCTGATTGCTGATGAGTATCTCACACTAAGCTCATTAGCTCACTAAAAAGGGCTTAACTCAACCTCCACAGACTCCCCACTTTTGTATTTGTGTCTGTTTGATGGGCAATATTACAAGCACATCCAGGAATAATTTAACTAGCTCCAAACAGCGTGAGAGTATGCCACAGGAGACCTATGACTTCCACATGTACCATATCTCCAGGCAATGGGTGGCCCAGAGATCAAAAGCCAAAAACTGTGTTTTTCACCCACTGCTGATGTGGAATTCCTTGCCAGTAATTACACCATTCTAGTTTGCTTGAGTGCATTGGTTTACTGCAGTTTTCAACTATGAGGGAGGAGAATGTCTAATGGGGAGGGGGGTGGGGGGGCTGTAGTAGGGATGCAAAGGGTCAAGTAAGAAGGGGTGCAAGGAAGGAAGTAATAAAGATTGGTTTGGCTGGTTGTTGGTGGAATGTGCCTCATATGACAATGATCTAATGAATTGTCAACCTCTGATGGACCAGAAACAAAGACAGCTTTATGATTCAAGGCCAAATCGGCCTACTGCCAGGCTGCTGAGTGGATGCACTGTGCTGTATCCTACACACAAAAAGTATTCCTTTGTATGCTCCCAAGGAAGGGCCATGGAGATGGGCGATAAACTGCTTTGACATTACCAAAGCAGCACGCAGTGGTGAGTGTCTCATACCAGTAAATCACTTCAAAGTGGAATCGTTTTGCCTTTCTCCATTAAGCATCAGACCCACACAACTTGATGGTGCCCCAGATAGTGCTGGGTGGATGAGAAGAAGAGTGAAAACGCAGATGTAAAGCAGGTTTGTCAGATGAGTTCCTGCTTCTTCAGGGAGGATACAAAAGGCACAAAGCGCTCCCCTTTCAGCACCCTTCGTAACTCTCTGTCTCCTCTCTGATCTATAATGGATGGAAGTGTTGTTGCGTGACAAAGAGAATAAAGCCGAGTTGCGCTGGCGTGTGTGGCTGTGGGTTTGAGTACTCAAACTTGATGAATGTGCATGAATTAATTTCTTTTTGTGTACTTTTATCACATGGTGAGGGCACAGCTTGCCTACCTTTGGGCTGAACTTGAGTATTTTTTGTTGCACTTGTCCATGCGCATATTTTACAGAGGCAGGGAGAGAGAAATTTAGAAAGGAGAGGGACTAGCTCCTCCATTAGACTCCGATTATAAAAGATGGAGTAGATCTCAAGACAGGCCCCATCACAAGCTAATCACCCACAGCCGGCATCAGAGAGAGCAGCCATGGACTGAATCCTAATGTACCTTTTTCTTCCAGTTTTTACCATCGCTCTCAGTCTCTTTTCTCTCACCTCCTCTCTTGTTCCTTGCACTCCCATCACCTCTCATTTTCTGCAGTCATGTCTCATCACTGCATTTTTTTCTTGCATCCTTAAATATTCTCCCTCATGCGCCCCCCCCCCCCCCCCCACTCATCCACTCAATCTGGTATTTGTGCTCAGTGCTATAAGTTTTTTTCTTATTAGCTCTGAACACTAACAAATGCCAGGTTTTACAAGTATTAGTTTTCCAATGTCTTAAAGAGCTTAATGTCCTGCTCCCTTGTTATAGGTGCAGCCACCTGTCAGCAATTTGTTTTTTCATCTGTGTGCTGTTCTCTTCATCCCTGTGGCATTATTTGCATGTATGTGTGCACTACGGCTGCAAGTAATAATTATTTCCATTAATGATTCATTTGGCTGTGATCTAAACCAGTTATTCATTTACTTTATTAAATTAGAAAACAAATAGTGAAAAACACCTAAGTAGAGATGCAGCCATTCGATTTATTTATAAAAAAAATGAAAAAAAAGTCCTCATATTTAAAGAACTGGAAATGAACAATGTTTAACATTTTTTATTAAATTAGTAACCTGAGTGATAACTTACCAAAATGATCATCAATCAAGTTAATGTTTATTGTTTAGTGATTGATGAGTTCCTAGCCATGCTACTATGATTTATATGCTGTGCTAAAAGGTGGTAAGCATTACATTTCACATCTCTGAATAGACAGTACAGTATGTGTTTGTGTATCATTATTTCCTATGTGTGTGTGTGTGTGTATATGTGTAAACAATACCCCCTTCCTCCCATCATAATGTTCCCAAGCATAGCAGCTCTATACCAACGGCAGGCTTTGAACTTTTCCACATGAGTGTGTTTGTCAGGAAGTCTGTTTAAAGTCTTTGTAATTACAGCTTGAGGCTACCACCTCACTGAGAGGCAGCACAGCCGTCTCTGATACATACTGTGCTCGTCATCTGGAAATTAATACAGCAAATACAACCACAGCTATATACATACAGTACAAGCACAACCACACACGCGCTAACAATGTGCATAATTTGGCCAAGCGCAAGAGCTAGCATTAGCTATGTTTGCTTTGTCTGTCTCCGTCTTAGGAGCAGGAGGAGGAGGAGAGGAGCGCCTGACTCTGTTTCAGACTGCTGGAGAGAATTTTAATTAGATGTGGTTTTTTTTTATTGCAGAGGTGATACCAAGGGGGGAGAGAGAGCAGAGCACTCTGAAAGATCAGCGTTTTATCATAGCGATGTGCTGTGTGACCTCAACCTTCTCTCCTTTCTCTTCCCTCTGTGTCTCTAGACAGAATGGCAATAACTCACACTAACTTCAGCACTAACTGACACCCTTTTAATGCCCTCTTCCAATCCTGACCACCTACAACTACAACCCACCTCACACATACCCTTCAGCTCTCCCGCTCTCTCTGTTTTAGCATGCAGGTTCAGCATCCCACACTGTAGACATATAAAAAAAAAATGCAGCATGTTGTGCATTTCAATCGTAGCCTATTTTTAAACATCAGTTTTGTCCTAGAAATCAGTTCAAGTTGTTTAGGAATTTAATGAATATCATCTTCTTGAAGAGATCTCCTCCACACCTACACTCTTTCCCTTCAGTTGCTTTGTTTAACATAGAGTGCTTTATCCAAGGGTTTTGTGCATTTACTGGTATTCGCAAAAGACATCCAACATTAGAAAAGGAATCATGACTTTTATGTTTTCCATGTGATGCCTGACTTTGTATTTTTGCAGCCAGCTAACCACATTTCTGATTGTTCTTCTAAACATCCCTTTAACATTGTCATTCCCTCTGACATTCCCACTTTTACCCATTCCTTGACATTCACTTTTTCTCTCTTTCAGATCGGGACTTCAGCATCCAGGTGAGCACGGAGCGACGGTCCTTCACGGCCGGTGAGCCGCTGGAGCTTCGCTGCACCATTGAGGCCCAGAATGTCCCCGAGCGCTTCTTCTCGGTGTCGTGGGTCTTCAGCAGCTCACCGGTGGCCGTGGTGGGCCCCAGTGCCGTGCCTGTCCTGGGCCCCGATTACGTCGACCGCGAGGCTGCTGGTCACATGACTGTGCGTAAAGAGAGCACTAACGTGCACCTGCTCAAGCTGCAGCACCTACGCCCTGAAGATTCTGGAAAATACATTTGCCGTGTGACGGAGCGAGAGAAGACACCAACGGGAGACTTCATCGACCGCAGCAAGAGGTCCCGCAATGTTCAAATCACAGTCCAGCCACTCAGTAAGTAATAATCTGTTTGCGAGAGGCAACTGGCTTAATGGCCCTGTCCTTAGTTGTCAATTACACCAAGAATGATGAGCTTTTCATAATAGCAGTTTTATCTTCATATAGGCAGTATAGAATGTCATGCTGTACTTCTCTCTAGCCACTCTCTCTCTCACTCTCCAATGTGGCCCATAACCATAGCCCATAACAGATAGCCGCACAGCCTCTATTGTTAGCTGTGAGTAAGTAGGGAAAGGATAATGCTGCTCTTATTCCTGATGTATTTTCTGTTTGAGTGGATTGCTAAGGATTGGTAATGCAGCATTATGGTCCTTCCCATTTCCTTGACTTAGCTGGGGTTTGGTAGTGGGGTGGGGTGTGTGTGTGTGTGTGTGTGTGTATGTTGGGGGGGTGTAACACTATAGTAGCATAATGGAGAGCAGAAGAGTCCAGACTCAAGGAGGCTGAGCTAACAGCCATGAAATGAAAGCGTGGAGAAAGAAAAGAAGCAGAGAAAGACCCCAAGCTCTCTAGGGCCCTCTAAGTGGTTCCCCGGGCTAAATTAATGTGTTCTGCTGGGCTAGACCTTTCCAGCTGGGTTAAGCAGGGCAGGCTGGCAGGGTTTTGTTAGACTTGCAGCTGATCAATGTAAATCTGCAGACAAACCTTCAACACCTCACATACAGTCCCTGCTGTCACTGAGATTGTTATTCTTTCAATGACAGCAAGAAAAACGCCCCCTTCACCGGCTTAGGTCGTTTGCCTCATCCCCTCTCCTCTCTGTGCCTCTATGTGTCTCAGGGTTGAAATGGTGTGCGTATGTGTAGCCAGCTGCTACCAGCATAATAAAACATAATAACCACAGAGTAGTATCTCCTCTCAAGCAGCCAACGCTACCTTTATCCTGACTGTGCTGCACCCCCTGCTAAATGAGCCCAAAACAATGGCCCTGAGCCTGCAGCAGTGTCCAGGGAACTTCTCTGTTTGGGAGGTTTTGTTTTCCCAACAAAAGACATTAATGCCCCATAAAAGATGTTTATAGGGTTTACACAGGATAATAGCCATGGTTATTGAAGGAGAACTTCCGTGAAACGCAACAATACCACTGAGGCAACATGTATATCATACACAAACAGTCCTCTCATGCCTGTTTTTTTCTCACCTGCACACACACACATAGACAGTTTCAAGATGTGCTTCATTATTCTAATTGGGGGAATCAGGTGAGGGTTGGTAACAGGGTGTGACATGGGGTTAAAGTTGATGAGTCAGAGGCAGGCAGAGGTGACAGCAAAGGGAAAACAGAGGTAAACACTTCTGACAAATCACTGTTGATGGATGAGTTTACCTTTGATGAGAAAAGAAGATAGAGAGAGGGAGCTTACTTGCCACACTGAATCTAGAAAGAATACAGCTAGAAAGAACAAGATGAGGACTGAGAAGAAAGAGAAGGCATTTTGTAGAAAGAAACAAAGCTGGTAGAAAAATGTTGAAATGTAAAAAATCTCTCAACTAAAGGAAGGAATGTCTGTGTTTTTCCACTAAGGGGTGGTTTTAGTGCAAAACAAATGCTTGCAATCAATTCAGCATCCTGAAAAACCCTAGTTTGACCCCTCACAAGCTACTTAAGGCAGAGATAAACATTTTCCACTTTTTTTTCCAATTTTCTCAATTTTTCACCGATAAGGTTCCAGGTAACCCAACTTTCAGGAGCTGTCACGGATTTTGCCACAGGAGTTGAATTTAAATCTTTTAATATGTGTTACTAGACACCCTTACAAACACATTGGTGAAGGAATTTATTCCCAGATTTTCACAATATTCTCTGACTATATGTATGCATGCATTCATGTATCTATTGACCCGTTCATCCGATCAACACACGTGGCAGGTGTATGGCCGGCCTTAATCAAAAATGGACACTCTTACCCCGTGACAGAAAGCATAGCGTTATCATCAAGTTTAGCATATCAGTAGCAGTAGCAAGTGACAACACAGAAGGTGGCTATTGTTGAGCGTAGGTCACTCGCTTTATGAAAGCACTGAGAGCCCAATACACAATGACTGTAGTTACTTGCATAAAACAGAGTAAATACTTCCACGGGCAGTTCAAAACCAGTTTACCTCATATGCTCTGAGACTGTGGTGATTTGTGAAGCACCACTACAGACAAAGCACAAATCTTTTAAGCAAACATAGCGTGAGCAGCACATCTAACAGATCAGCAGCAAGTGAATTGTTAAGTCTACACAGGAGAGGCATTTAGGTACATGGTTGAGTGTAGGTCACCCGCATTTTGGAAGCACTTGGAACACGATATACAATGACTGTACTTTGCACAGACAGTTCAAAATTAGTTTGTCTCATATGCTCCAAAGACTGTGGAGATTTGAAGTGCCACGACAGACTAAGCACATATCTTTGGAGCAAAACACACCAACTCAAATCCAAATTGAAGACACAGAACGATGTAAGAGCTCAATGTGATCAATCCACTTTATTTTAGAATACACATTATTTTATTTTTAAATGCAGCCCTTATTTTACTTGAATTAAGAGGGAACACTTACTTATTACTAGAGTGCATATTTGTTTTATTTACTCACTTTAATTGTATTCATTTTTCAGTGCATTAAAACAGTGGCCAGAAACCAAGCAATGGCCTGTTCCAAACAGGCACATTTTGAAGTGGCTCTACACTTGTAAAGTTTTTTTTTTTTTTAAAGGAAAGGGAAAGTTAGAGCTGCCCACAAACCTTTTAAGGTGAAGCAAGTTGTGTCTACATGTCCTCCTATTACATCTCAGTGTGAAAAAGTGTTAGAATACAATATGTTCTTAGCTGTGAAACCGCTCAAATGAAAGACAGAAAAGAAGAAGGATGAAGGGCTTTCCCTTTGTTCATTTGAGTGTGATAGAAGTAAGAAGCAAGTTTATTCCATATTCACAGAGAGCTCATGCTTATTAGGAGGACTGGCAAGCTGAGGGAAGCAGCAGAGCTTGGCCTGAGGGGAGAAAAGAAAAGGAGAAACCTTTAGCCACATCACCTAGTGACAGCAGTGCTGCCCTCGCAAGGCTAAGAGAGCTTTAGGGTCAAGCAGAGCTCCATGATGTATGATGGACATTGAAGTGATGAGAGTCGCGATAAAGCAGAAAAACCTAGAGGAGCGAGTAAAGTCTTTTATCCTCCTCCTCTTCTAAGGTGCCACTGAGCCTTGTGATCTGAGCTTTCTTTCCAGTGCCCCCATAGACTTGGTCAACAAGCTACACAGGGTTCAGGCTGTCACTCTGAAATGCCTGAGGCCAGTAACAGCCCATCGCTATCGTCTCTAACGCGCCCTTACATACATGCATACTCACACATACACACGAGCATGCAAACGCACATGCACAGCACTTGCACAGGATTGTGTTATACTCCCGGGAAATGGCTGAGCGGTTTGTTTTATTGCCCGCAGCCTCCTGTACTCTCTGAATGTTTTAACATAGAAAGTGTTACTCTTGTTGTTTCTGAGATTCAGTGTGAGAAGAGATGTTGAGGAAGGTTTTGAGTACCTTTTTCTTACTCCTTCTTTACTTGTCCTCATGTCTCCTATCTGACATATATGCTTGTTGTGCTCACCTCCATGTCTATCTCTTGTTTTTCTTCCCTCTCAGAGAGCAACATCACAGTGTTGCTGTCCAGTAACTCCTCAGAGGTCCTAGAGGGCAATGTGATGCAGTTGACCTGCTCGGTGCACTCTACTTCAGGCCCCCTGTCTGTCATCTGGCAGTGGACGGACAAGCAGGCAACCGGACCAGCCCAAGAGGTGGCATCTGTGGATCGGGATGGCACTGTATGGCATAGCCCCAGTTACAGAGAGCGCTCCAGCTATGGAGAGATCCGTGTGGAGAAGGTGCGGGCTGACACATTCTCTCTGTCCCTGTATAATGCCTTGCCTGGAGACGAGGGCCAGTACCGCTGCACGGCCACTGAGTGGTTTCAGACCGGAACTGAACCAGATCTAACCTGGGAGAAGATAGGAGAGAAGTCGGCCACCAAGACATTCACTGTTAAGACTGTTGGTGAGTTACAGCCTGGTCTAACCCCAATATTGTCTCTTATCTTCAAGTCAGTAAGGCATGTAAACTCTTACAAGACAGTCTGTCTCCATGCATGCACACCAAATGAAAAAGAGGCATATGGTTTGTGATTTACTAAAGACTGATGAATGGCTCAGGCAGAACAGGCAGTCCACATAGTAGAATGCACCATGGTTTATTCATGCTCTACCCTGGGGTAAGAGCTATTATGACACAAACACACACACACACACATACATGGACACTAGCACACCACCTGCCACATGTCAAGTGCAGTGCTTCAATGACACTCATCATAAATACACACACACACACACACACACACACACACATATATATGGATTAGCCTGAATTATTAAAATGGAAATGCAGCTGCAATGTGTTTCACAGTCTGTGGGTCTCCTCTGTCAGTGCTGAGTTAAGCTGAACATCCTCGGTACAGACTGAGGAAGCCACTGGAGCGGAGCAGTGAGGAGCTCGTTGGCCAGGAGTGCAGGGCTCAGTACACACACACACACACACACACACACACACACACACACACACACACATATGCACAGCCATACAGAGCCAACGGATTAGTTCCTTGCAGCAGCACACAGCGGTTCTGCAGAGAAGAGATGTCAGTTTTTAAGTGGCCATTTGTTAAGTTCGAGCAACAACAGAAACATTAGTTTGAGGAACAAGGGACGCATTATGCAAATCAGGGAAAAGAAGTCCGAAGCTGCTCATCTCTCCTCAGTTCTACTCCTCGACATCTCCTTTCCCTTTCCCCCATGACTGTTGATCAAATGATTTTCTAAATGTGTGCTGTTGTGTGACAGTCATTGTGTGGGTTTTTACTTCATCTCAGATTTGTTTCGGTCTTTTGGCTTTCTTACTTTAGGTTCCAGCTGCAATTACTGGAGCTAAACCTGCCATACAGATAGAGCCATTGCCCGTTTTTTTTGTTTTTTTCCCCCCACAACTCTTGGCTTGCTTCTTTAGTTGCACCTATAAAACAGAAGAAGGGGAAAAACTCCCTCTACAAAGTTAAGATTGGTACCTGCACTGACCTGTCCTCTGAATGAACCAGTCTATGGGCTGGAGCTCAAGATATTATATATGATCATTGTGCCTTTAGTTCATTGCCTCCTCGTTAATGGACTCCCTCTGCTTGCTGACTAGACCTGGAGGGGTGGGAGAGGGGGTGTCCTCTGGGAGCCTTGTGTTTTTGTTACCACAGTGATATAAAGGTGCTCGCTAGTGAGGCTTCCTTTCCAGCTGATTGGCTTAAGGGGCCCTCAGGGCGTCTGGGGTGGCAAGTGTGTGCAAGTGAGAAGCCCATGTACAGACACACACACACACACACACACACACATACACATACACATACACGCACACATGCACACACACACAGATGTTATATATAGTAGACACCCATAGACACACTCTCCCACTTAAGCACACAGACTTTGTCCAGCACAGGCATTCATGTCTATTCACACAAACAAAAAGGCAGAAAAAACAGATCGGTGTGAAATCCTTGTTTCTGTCATAGAGGCAGACAGACAGTGAAGTGGATGGAAGGGATCAATGGATGGATGAATAGATGGAAAGAAGGAAGGAAGAGGAGCACAGGGAGATGAGAGAAGAGTGAGAGGGTAGAATTATTGTCTCTTAGAGAATTATGGCCCCAGGCAGCTGTCCCAGCAGTAGCCAAGTCTGGACAGAAAGCCATTGATTACACACCCTGAAGGACAACGGGGATGATGGCTGTCAGAGAAAAAGAGAATGACGGACAGAGAGAAAGCGACAGCGCTGTTGACAAGAAAATAATGGAGAAATCTGCAAAGTCTCAAGGAAATAAATGATCTGATCTAGCAAAAATCTGACTTCAACATCTCCCCATTCCTCCTCCATCTTTTTTTAATTTTTTTTTTCATCTCTGCATAATCCTCTTTCTCATATTCAAGCTCAATCATTCACATTCATTGAAATGCTTCAATTTTGGCGCAGCAGGGCCAGGTTATTAAAGGACCATGGAGAAAAGGGATTTCTCTTTATCTAGTCTCTCTAGTCTCTCTCTCTCCCTTGTCTCCCTTGGTTTCCAGTGGAGGTGTATCTTAGCAATAATATATGAAGCTGGGTGAACGTTTTTAGCTTAATGAGGATAGTTTAGACTTGGCAAGGAGTTGGGCGTAGATCGAACATCGGCGCTTAGAGGAAATCTCTCCCGTGGGATTTCTTTGTTGCATCACCATTAATTTTGAAGCACAGTTTCACAGTCAAGCACATAAACTCATATTTACACACAAGCTCAAGGTAGTACATACAGTACATAAACGTGCATACAGTACATATGCACAAGCTACAATAAATGGATTTCCCTAGGCGCCCTCACTTACAGCACATACTGCACTTGCCACACTGACGGAGGAAAATGCTAGTGAAGATTAAGAAGTGTCTTACAAGTATGTCAGAGTGGGTCCAGTGCACTTTCAGTAAATGCTCTCTGTATTTGTTCCAGCAGGGGGTTTTGTTCCTCATGGTAGCCATGCTTAAAAGAAAATTTCCATCCTGAAAATGATTACAAACACCATATCAGTTGCAGAGGTTTCAGCTTATAGAGAAAACACTCAATCATACACCCACACTCTTATAGTGCTATTATGATGCTATTATGTATTTATATTGTTAAAGTACTATATGTTCAAATAAAAAGACCATTTCACATACTGTCCTCTTAACATCAACTCTCCTCTTTCTCCACCATCTAGAGTCCTCCTTCATGGTGTCTGCCTCGTCACGGACACCATCCGTAACATTCGGAGACTCCTTTGACCTCCTGTGCCTGGTCAAACCCCGTCACAACCCTCGTGTCCCCACCTCCGTCACCTGGCGCTTCATGCCAGCCGGCTCAGAAGTGGATGACGAGAACCAGGGAGAGTTCAAAGATCTGGTGACTTTCACCCGAGAGGGCACACTGCAGTGGGGGGAACAGTTGCTAGGATTGGGTACCCGCACCACGGTGGACCGTTCCCACTCCAACACAAACTTCCGGCTATCAGTGACACGGGCAGGTCGCCGCGAGGCAGGCAAATACCAGTGCACTGCCGTCCTGTGGAGGAAGAATTACGACAACAGCTGGAGCAGAGTAGCCAACCGTACATCTAACCTGCTTGGCATCAGCGTCCTACAGCCAGGTAAGTCTGAATGGCCGCTTGCCAGGCAGACACACACCTAATTGGAACAGACACAGAGCAGTATACAAATGGAGATACACACACACACACACACACACACACACACACACACACACACACACACACACACACACACACTTATAGTAAATACAGTAGAGCTTAGAGAGTTTCTACTGGCTCTAATTGCTCTTAGTCTCTGATTTAGCTACTAATTGTGTATGTGGACATGTGCACATCTGTGTGTGCAGGGCAGGGTGAAGTCTCCTAATGGAGCGCAGTGAATGGATCACTAAAAAATATAAATAAATAATACAGGGAAGCAACGTCCGGACGGAGACAGAGAGAGTGAGAAAACGTGATGAAGAGAGTGAGCGATTTGTCCTTGGACTTTTTTTTCTCGGCGGAGGCATTAAACTGTCTACACCGCCCTCATTGGCCCCCCACACACACACTCATAGAAAAACACATTCAGACACAGCCCAATTAGTGGCTAAACTCAAACAACAAACAGCCACACACAGACATACGAGCACACACTGACCTAATTTAGCCCAGTTTGGTATACTATAACAGCATGATACTTCATTTACTCAGGTGAATGTGCTTAGAGGCGAATACTCAACTGCTTTGAAAGCTAGACAAAACCAGCATGATAACCAAAGCATTGAGCCACCTAGAGCAACACAACTGCATGGATCTGGTTAGAGCAATATGAGCAAGTAGTCAGCAATCATGCAGCATCATCTGAAAATGCCAAATGTTCTATTTGACACCATGAGCATGCATGAGTAGAAATGTGAAAGACTGTGTGCTTTTGCCTGTCGAAAAGGCCTCTTCCATGTTGAGGTGAGGATAAGTAAGATACTCTTGCAGACTTTGGTGATCAATAACATTTTTAGTGTAGACACATGTACAGTCTCTCATTCCCGCCGCTATTGATTCAGATACACACACGAATGCAAACAGATGTAAACAGGCACACACATACAGAAGTGCAGAGAGAGAGTTTTATTTGCTTGACTGAATGTGCTCTGACCTTAACCATTCATGCAGAACATAGCGTCCGTGGGCCCTTCAGGAGTTATTAAGAAATCGACTTATCATCCTGAATGCTCGTTTACCTCCCTTCTATGTGTTTGTTTATCCTTCGCCAGAAAAAATCTGAGGACACACACACACACACAGACACACACACACACACACACACACAAAGATTTTGCTGGGAAGTAAATACCAGGTCCTCCTCCCGCTCTCTTTTCTAGCAGCTTCTCCATGACAAAGTGATCAGTTACCTTGGTAATGCCATCAGTAACCGTGACGATGTGATCAGTTGCCGTCTGAAAGTCAATCAGTAACCGTAACAGTGCGATCATTCTGTGTGTAAGGGCACTGTCTCACCGGGGAGGGAGAGTGAGTAAATCCTTTATGTTATTAGTTGCCTAGGCCTGGCTCAGTCCTGGTCATGCTGTGCTCGTCTCCGCCAACTATTTTGGTTGTGCAGCAGTCAGACCTTCATTTAGACTGATGATTCATTTGTCAGAGTGCTGGATGTCTCTCTGCCTCACGTCTCTTCCCCCATTCTGCTGTTTGCCTTCTGTTTTCTTAAATGTTAAACACTCCTGGCTAAATGAGCGGCTGGCATTTTCAGTCCCTCTGTCAAAAGAAGTGGGATAAAGGGGAGTGTGTGTAATGAGGTGTGAGCAAACACAGCATCTGACCAGATACATAATTGAGAGACTCTAAATCACGCTTCCAGAGGTACCTGCTCAATATGTATGAGCTGCCTCTCCAGTATAGTGTTTGCACAGACATGTGTGCATGTCTAAGTTTAAGTTTCAGCATGAATACTGATGCTACCATGTACCTTGTGACAATTCTCTGAGAGCTTTCATATGCATACTATGCATATATATAGGACCATACCTCAGCCCTGATGCCCAACAACACAACTGCAGAAGTGTTTCTCTCAGCTTTCTGATGGTCCATTACACCACAATCTTGTATTCAGACGAAAGAAGGGAGTGTTTGCCTAACATAAAAAGGTTTGAAAATGCAGAATGATGCTCCTCATTAAATTATTGTGGAACTTCAAAAGCGGAGAGTGAAAACTAGCATCAGAAATAGCTCCCTTGATCCAGCATACATGCATCTTAGATCAGCAAAAGCAAAAGTTGGATGTAGATAAAAGCTGGACCAAACCCCTACAGAAGCCTGTGAGTGTCACGTTTGGTCAAACTAGCGAGGTGCCTATAGCCCAGGCTAGGCCTACTTCCTGTTCCAGATTACATTAGCAGCACACTGCCTGTATGCAAGTCCCCAGGGTCATATCAGAGAAGTTCACCACTGTATCTGCACCAACACATACGCAGACACAGATTACTTTTATGTTCAATGTGAGCAATGTGTGCCTTGTGTAGCAGTTCAGCTTGAATTATCCACCATAGACATATGTGCAGGGGAGAACCATTTAGCACAAGCAAGAGCACAAACACCATCTTGCTGAAGTCTACACACATGCAGTACACACATACGCAATGGGGGATTTACCTCCCAGAGCTAAAGTGTAATTATCTTTTGGTAGAACACGATTCAATATTAGCCCACACAGCAGAGGATCTCCACAAACACACTCTCAAAAAAACCATAAGCATATGGTATACAGTTCCACATACAGTGGCAGTAATATTAAATTTCACCTGATTGAGTTTTCTCTTTGTGTCTTTCTGAAATGCAATAATAGCAACACATGTTCAGCATGGCAGATCACCAGGGAAGCCTCTGTTTCTACGACACAATCTAATATCATCTACTCATAACTCATAACATGCACACACACACACGCACACACACACAAACACACATCTCTTTATAAACCACAGACACACACTAAAAATACACAAAACTAATTATGCAGAATCTTCCCTAATGGAACCGGAGTTTAGATTAATGATGGTTTTGGGAGTTCAATACATTTTTCTCATAATATGAGTGTGTGCACGTGCACAAAATGTGCACGTGTGTCTGGCACGAGGAGTGGAATATTAAGACTGTCTGGTTATTGGTTGAACTAGAATGATGATGGTGAAGATGGAAGGTAGGGTGGGGAGGGGGTCCGGGGGGGTGTCCCACTTAGAGTTTTTCCTCATCTTTCCTCAAACACCTACGCTTGCCTGGCTACCTTTCAATCATATGAGCAAAAAAATCACATTGCTAGAATGGATTCCTTCTTCCACTTCTTCTCCTCTCTTGTTTTGCTCTCTTGTGGTTATACAAGAGGAGTTAAAGGATATATGCCTTGCTACTTTTTCCTACTTTATCTTGTCTTGGCTCATATCTCTGTGTCGCACTCTCTCTCTAATAGTTCTTGAGGGTATCGTCTCATTTAATATGGGCTGGCACTAGCATATGCCGCATGTGCTCTCCCTTCATGCCAATGAAGTACTTGCCACCCAGCTGTTATTGATAGTGTTGGCGTCACTGAACTGATTGGAGATTCCTGCTTATCAAAGCATGGATAGTAGCTGTCTGTCTTCATTAAGGCCCAGCCTATCACCCTCATGTCCTCCTTTCGTGCTGCCGCTCTATCTCTGTCTGTCTACATTTTGTTCTCACTCTCCCCATAAGTCTCTTTTAATGTCTTCTTTCCCCTTCGCTCTCACTTTGCTGCATGTTTTCTTCCACGCACGCCCCCAGCTTCTTTCTCACTCTTGTGATTTTTAAATATTTTATAATTCTCTGCTTCCCTCCTCCTCCTCATAATTCTCTCTATTATGTTTACATTTTCCTTCAAATAGCTTCTTCACCATTGTCAGTATTTCATGAATAATAAGGATATGGCAGCTGTGCTTGTTTGCACATAATAGCGGATTTATCACAGTGTTATTGTTGGTGACAGGGTTGTAAATCTTTTCCGTGCCCTGTTTTTTTTTTTCTTTCTGATGTAGTTTGGGTTTGCCCACAAGCTCACCTGAGGCTGCACTCTGTGTACAGGCTGCCTCTCCCACATGCAGTTTATATATTGCATATACAAATTATCCAAATGCAGTCTTTCTGCCTGTTGTGCACACACATGCACATGAACACACAGGGTCATAATAGGTAATAAATGAAGAGCCTTTGAGGGGTGCACTGAAACTGAAAATAATTTCATAAAAGGTTTTTGATTAATCACGCCTCTTTCAGGCATTCAAGGTCAAGCTCCTTCCCTTTGTCGTCTTCCATCCTCACTAGAGCAAGCCCCTGTGCTCTCACGCACACAGGCACATTTTTCTGTCAAATCCAATCCAATCCGGGCCTCATTTCCTTGTTCGGCCAATCTGCAGACACAATGAGATTCTCTGTGTTGTGTCTCTCCATCTCTCTTAAGCACCTCTCTGTGTGTGTGTGTTTTGTGTGTGTGTGTGTGTGTGTGTGTGTGTGTGTGTGTGTGTGTGTGTGTGTGCACATTTATGTTTCCTGCTGCTGCTGTAATTGAAGTCATAACTCAGAGCTAGCTACAGTGCTGCTGCTCCCTATGTAAATCAATAGCTAATAGTAGGAGCAAAGCAGGAAAGGCTTAAAAGTGCTGCCTCCTGAATACACATACACATGCACACACACACACCAGCCTCTTGCACTGACTGAATGACCACTGTTCTCTGTGGTTTAATGGGTATAACATGTTTTATGCTTATTGGCACACCCCCTTTCAAACACACACACACACACACACACACACACACACACACACACACACACACACACACACACACACACACACACACACACACACACACACACACACAGGCGCATGGCTCAATCAGATATGTCTTTATGCTCTTCCGGCTTCTTTTGGGTCATTAATCTCTTAGAGTTCCCCTGACCTGACCTCCTGTATCACCCCTTTCTCGTGCATCCGTTTTCCCGTCAGGCTTGTCTGCGTCCAGCAATCAGTCTTTCAGACAGGCAGGCAGGAAGAGGGAAAGTGCAGTCAGTGCATCTGTGTGTTGCTACTAGTGGTGAAGAATAGAAATGATATTGTTGGAGATTGCGTTTGTGTGTATGTGCGTATGTGTGTCGCTGTCTGGGTGTGTTCAAGGCTGCACATATCTGTGCACATATCCCTATAATTAGCCCGGTCTTAATGATATTGTAGAGGGAGTTCGAAAGGGGAGGGGTGAGGAGAGGTAATATCCATCTGACACAATGGGATCATAGATACATCGCTGTCATTAGCATAGAAATTAGTCTCCCAATTCGACATGGGCGCTACTTTTTTGTCAGGGGGAACCCCATCCCTCATTACTTGTGACTAGCATCTCGCTCTCATCTGTGACAGAGTTCCAGATGGGCCAGAGGGGAGTGGGGGGATGAAGCATTTTGTGTGTGTGTGTATGTGTGTATGTAAAGTGGCAGGGGTTGGCGAGGAGCAGCAAGCCAAAGTGAGCTGTCTGCAAGGGATCAGGAAGGCGTCTAAGCCCTCCGTCCTGACATGCTTGGGGTCCTGGCCGTGGATTAGCCCTGGGCTTTGCTAATGCTAATGCTAAAGGAGGAGCAGGCAGCCATTAAGACTATAAGTCCTCTGGAGTGGAGCTGGAGAGACTGCCTGCTGCTTTCCAAAATCCCCCCAGGAGCATGTTCTCACTTTCTGTCTTTTACATCTCTCTCATCTTTCCCAGGCTCTCTCTCTCTCCCTCTGCACACTCACTCTCACTCCTCCGCTCTCTGTTGGTAGGTGCGTGTGAATATCTGTTCAGTTTGGTGATATATCCCTTAACTATCCTACTTTTCTCTCATCAAGTATTTTAAAGAATTGCATCCCTCTCTCTCTCCCTGCCTGCCTCCCTTTTTTTTAATTCATCCCTCTCATCTCTTCATCGCTCATATGTCTCATGCCCTCACTCAACTAAGTGGAAGCATTACATCTGTGGCCCAGTAGATAGGTTGTCAGCT
Organism: Scomber japonicus; assembly: GCF_027409825.1. Classification (NCBI taxonomy): domain Eukaryota; kingdom Metazoa; phylum Chordata; class Actinopteri; order Scombriformes; family Scombridae; genus Scomber; species Scomber japonicus. The sequence goes on from NC_070588.1 coordinate 19,412,461, forward strand.
CAGTGGTCATTAAGTACATATTAGACTATATTTAAAAAGAGCCAAAATGTTAGGCAGAGACCCACCAGCACCTCTGGTTAGGCACTTCATTTAGGTTTCATTAATATTGATGGTCCCCAGGTGAAGGTGCTAAATATTCATGTTAATGTCAGGTGATTAGACAGAATGTCATCAGGAGAGACAGGAATCTTCAGAGGAAAGGTGATGAATGGTCAAAACAAAGACTGCCAGAAAGGGGAGAGATGAGAGTTAAGTACAAGGGTGACGCAGACATTTCAACCCCAATGTTCGGAGCCTGTTTAGTATTAAAAGACGTCACCTGGAGCAAAGGCAAGAAAGAGAGATGGGAATTGAATTGAATTTTCTCTCCAAAAATAAAGGATAACACTCTTTGACTTACAATCTCAGGCTGTATCCTCCTCTTCTGAACACTTGGCCGGACAGATTCTGAACTCCTTTGAAGTTATACTCAACATTTTTTTTACAAGCGTGTGTGTGTGTGCAGCGGTTAGCGTGCCACTGTAGCATCCATAGCTGTGCATTTCTCCTCCCCCCCGACTCAAAGATATTTTCATCTGCTCTACTGCTCAACCTCATAAACAACAGTTGTGTGGTGCAGCTTTTGGGGTGCTATCTTACTTCCTTCAAAACTGGGGCTGTGCTGTCTTACGTCTACTGAAAAATAAAAGGAGTAAAGAACAGCTTGGTCTCAACTCTGCAGTTCTGCGTTGCTATTAACCAAGACTATTGTTTTGTTGTTTTGTGCACTGTAATGGCAGTACAATTTCAAAATGTACATTCAAGGTTAACATCATTATGAACTTCTTTCTTCTACCTGATATTGAAATAAAATAAAGACACAAATGCATACACACAGTCTTTGCTTCTTGAAAAATTAAGAAGCATTTTCACTCCCATACACTGAGGCCAAGTTTGACTGGCACTTGAACTAAAGCAGAGCTGGTATAAAAAATGTTTCCAGCTTTTATGAATGTGACCCTCAGGGCTCATTAAAAAAACACAGCAGCGAAGAACATGTGATCACATTTGAAATAGGTATTGCCATGCTGTCACACACAGAATAACTCATGCTGTTTGAAGAGTATACATACAGTAGCTCCATGATGACCAGCCTCATTAACAATTTGTGAATGAACTGGCTTCCTATGCAGGGTCTATTCCCCCCCAAAAACACTGCATGCTGCATGTAGATCATATAGAATTTGTGTCCCCTTTATACTGCTTGCATCAGCAGATGCATTGATGTAACTGGTGGTACAGGAGGATGGCTGCAGCTGAAAGAAGAAACCTTACTCTCTGTGGGAACAGGCACATGTCAAATGATGTGACAGCCAGGCTGGTCAGTGAAGTCGCTGTTCTCTACTGTGACATTTCTTAGCAAGAGTATTCTGGAGGGAGCGGAGAGTTAAAGGCTGTTTTGGGAAAGAAAAGACAGTGTTTCTGTTTTTCTTCCCTTTATTACTCTTCCGCTTTTCTGCCCATTTTTCCTCCATATTAATCGTCCTCCTGTTTCTGCTTGAGTGAGTGCTAATTTATAATGATGCTACTTAATAGGGCTTGGATAATTAGCCTATTTTATCTTTAAAAAGGCATTTCTGTAAACACTGATGAACGGCAACAGGCTTTCAGCCTCCAGTTTTTATATTCTCCCTGCTGCGGATTCAAACTTCAAATGGAAACGTCAGAGAATTGCTTTGTCCTGAGCCAATCCAATCCTGCATGGTTCCACTACAGGAGGTTCGGCAGTAATTCTCCTGCAAAAAAAGTGATTGCCAGGATTCTGCAGGGCTCGGCAGTAATTCTTGATGGGGAGATTGTCAGGCTTTCTACCATATCTTTAGTGGGTACCGAGGCAACGATGATGACTAATTCGAGATGCTAGCTTGAAATGTCGTTGCACAGCAGGGTGGTCCTAAAATGCCTCGTAGCCACGCGTCTTTTCAATGTGTGTATTCTGTATGTACAATGCAAATATGCAGGATTACAAAGAGCGATTGCTTAAGCATGCTCACCAATCTGTGGATAAGGGTGAAACATTTTGGGCAGATGGCTGTGACCCTAGGCAGTCAATCAGTCAGTCAGTCATAGCAAAGCTTAGCGTGAGCTAGCAGGGTACATGGAACATAAAATGAGGGAGATGTTTAAGAACACAGGAAAAGCACGGAGAGAAAATGGGAATGCAGAGTTTCTTATGGGATCAGATTAGTCAGTAAATCCATCAGAAAACAAGATTCTACTGTACAAATAATGTCTGTATGTCGAGTTAGTAGAAAAACCTGATTCAACTGTATATTCCTCAGGAGTGGGTATTATTTGAAATTCTAAATGCAGATTCAATACCTGAGTTTTGGTACCAATATGATTTTTATGTACTTGTATAAATACATGTTTTTCTATAAAACCCTTTTTTGCTTGGCACTAGAACCGCCACAGTTTTAAAATTGTACACTACTATGTTTTAATAAAATATTCACGTCCCCCAGTCTTTTAATCTTCCTAAAATAATGTTGTGTAGCATCTCCTATACTGTAGTTAAAAATAGTGAAGATGAATGCATATTAAAATATGGCCATTTATACCTACAACTGCCACCGGGTAAAATGTACTCATACATGAAATGCATTTATTTCCATGTCGTTTAAGTTTAAATATTCCAAGTTGCTCGGCAACGGCATGCACTGGAGTGTGTGATCTGATGACTACATCAAGTCATAATTAAATTATAAAAGGAGCAGAGGAGAATGACCTGCAAAAGAACTTTAGCCATGTGCTTGAAGTGCAGGAAAGTTGTGTGTGGAAGATGTAGTCAAAGTGCTGATTATCTGCTCAGAGTGTTTGAAGGACACATATAATCAAATCAATCAATTATTTAGCCTCCTCACGAACGTTCACTGTGTGCAAAACTTATTTTTAATTAAATGATTATTTATTCATTATTGTTTTGCCATGGTACCATTTATTGTTTATAGGCTATTTAGCCTAATTCACCCTTTGCCTTACTCTGTTGTCATGAATAGAACAAGAACAGAAGAACAGGAGGGAGAAATTTGCATTATGATGTTAGAAATTAAAAGAAGCTTTAATGGTCAGGTCTTCTTCAAGTTTCTTGGTGAAGTTGCTGAAATGCCTAAATGAATAATTGACTAGGTGAAATTGTGCGCTTGACTCTGTCATGTCGACTTTGTTGCGACATTAAATCAGCTATAAGTGCAGTGTTTTTTTATTATTGTTATTATGAGTCATGTTGTCCATTGTCCATAAGGACCAAAACACAGGTGACGATTAAACAAACTAATTGTGTCTCTTCAGGCATACCTTTGTGAAGATAGTGTCTTAATACAATGATGGAGTACATTTTAGTAGGCTTATTGGAAATGTAGTAACCAGGTGCACAGGTATGCAAACAACTTTTTCAAAAGTTGGAAGTTTGTTTTTCTTAATTTATACATTACAAATGATAGAAAACAATATTTTAGAGGTTTCCTGTGCATATTTACATTGAAAATATGTTTTCCATGTATCCTACTGCTTGTCAGTAAATACACCCAATCACCCAATAAATGTGTTTTTAGTCAATGCTGACAGATATCAGTAATCTTCTCATCCAGCAGCAACAAAATGTTGGCTTGCTGTCTGTGTGTTAATGACTGTTGTTTAGGATAGAGATGGTTAATGCTGGGGTTGAGCCATAGTCTGCATTTAGTCTACCAGTGAAAGATGCCAGAAAATGCACTTTAGAAATACAAGTGTGTTGAATAGCTTGATGTGTATTAAAGCTTGGTGGCAGGTAAATAGCATTTTGATTAGCATTTTAGGTGTCTAATAATAATCTCAATTATTTCAACATCTCCTGAAATAGCAGAGCTGTCCCAATTCATGTAATATAAAAACATATACAAATACAGCTCTGTCTGTCTCTGTTTTTATACATCTTGTTTCAGGGGTCTGTGTGTGTGGGTGGGCGGGCACATGTATTTCTATCTTTGAGAAAACCTATTTCAGTCAAAAAACAGTGTTGTGAGAATATTTTTGGCCTGCCCTCACAACTTCAAAGGGCAATTTGAGGGTTAAGACTTGGTTTTAAGCTTAATGTTAGAATTTGGTTTAGGTTGGATTATATTTAGGCATTTAGTTGTGATGGTTAAGGTTAGGGTAAGGGGCTAGGGAATGCGTTATGCCAATGAGTGTCCTCAAAAGTATATAAAGACAAACGTGTCTGTGTGTGTTGTCTACATCCTTTGTACTGAACTAATCCTCCCCCAAGCATGTGACAGCGGGGCTCTGGTCACGGTCACACCTGATGTACCTGCAGCTAATCCTATCCCACTACCGATGTCACTGTAACCAATCCTGTCACAGCACTCTGGGCCGCCTCAGCTCCTTCCTGACATCTCAGTCACAACTCTCTATCGTCTCCTCCCTCTCGTATCTGCTCTGTACCCAACCTTGCTTGACTTAATAATTGCATCCCTTTTTCTTTCTCTTTCTGGCAGGCTGACAGACCCCCTGCCCTGCTTTTGTCTTGTATCTTACCTGATAATATCCATACCCCCCGTTACACCCACCTCCTTCACTCTTGTCTCTTTTGCTGTTCTGCATCTCTTGATACCAACAGACTCCACATCCTCTCAGCTTTGATTTGTCTGAAATTTCCCCCTTCTTTCTCTTTCCTTTTGTATTTCTTTCTTTCTCTTTGTCATGTGCTGCACCACTATCTTTTCCTGCCCTGCTGTCACCAGAAATAAACCCAGCTACAGGTCGTCTGTCACAAAACAGAAACTGGATGGTGTACCTGTCACCAGCACTCACATTTTCCTGCACCCATATGAATGACTGTCTGTTCTTCCCACCCACCCCCCAAATCCCCTCTCTAATTCTTTGCAGAGAGTAAGCTGCGAGTGCAAAAGACCAACCAGTCTCAGGTGTACCTGGAGGACAGTCGTGTCAGGATCAATTGCTCCATCGCATCCCAGACCAGCCAGGACTCCCAGCATGCTGTGCTGTGGTACGTGAGGCGGGCAACGGGGTCAGAGGCTGATGAGCTCCTGCTGAGAATTGAGCGCTCTGGGGCCTTTGAGTATGGCGCCTACGCGGATGAGGAGAGATTGCGACGCCGCGTACAGGCAGAGAGGCTGTCACCTCGCCTCTACGTGCTGACACTGAACAGGGCAGAGAGCAGTGATTCTGGGACATATTACTGCCTGGTGGAGGAGTGGCTGAATGACCCAGATGGAGCATGGTATCGACTCTCCCGGGAGTCCTCAGGGTACACGCAGGTTCTGGTTCGACAACCAGGTGAGCAAGCAATCAGAAATGTTGTTCTCTTTAACAGTATGCTTATTTATTCCAACTGCAGGGAAGCAGCTGCTACTTTAGCCTCACATGTTGTCTGTTTTGGACCAGTTGAACATTGTAACCTCAGTGTTCAAATCCCTCCTCTAAACTACTTTCCCCTCACCTTGCCTCTCTCTCCCACATGCTCTGCTCAAGGCCTCAAGGCTGTCTCGCTCTGATGACCTTACACCTGCCCTGGGCAGTGCTCAGGTGGCAGAAAAATGGGATGAAGCCATGCCAGCTGTCATATGCCACACCAAAGGGCACAGTCTGGCTTAGATGAAGAACCTAATCCTCTTGTCCAGTACTCAAATCTTTCAAAGTGCCCAAAGCCTTGATGTTTCTACTGCCACCCAAACCTAGAAATTTTAAATCAAGATAGTTTATCTTAAATAAACTCAAGTGACTTTCTCAACTTAACTGAATCTCCATGCCTAGAAAGGGCAAATAAATAATTACAACTCATTTACCCTCTTGACATTTCTTTATTTGGCATGAATGTATTCAGATGATACCAGATGAAGGTCACTTTTTTCAGATGTCTCTTAGAACCGTGATCTTCTGCCAGGTATTCTGTTTATAATGCAGTGTGAAATCTTTGATATGGCATCTGTCCAACCAGAAACTGGGGATCAGAATGCCTGATCATAAGCCAGTATGGCAGGAAAGAGCACTTTTTTATGTAGACAGTGTAGTTGACACTGCTCCCACATTTAATTGAACTACAGCACACATACTGTATACATGCAGAGATACTGGAATATTTATACACCAATACTAGTTTTTTTGTGTTGATAAGGATTTTTTGTCTTTCATTTCATTAGTATCAAATTTGATCTAAAAAGTATTATATATTTATATAATAAGATTTTAAAAATACATGGTTGTTTGTTGAAGCTCACCACAAGACTTAGTTGTCATTATTTAACACTTAAATCACAATCAGGAAGGTGTAGTTTATTATTCATACATGTTCATGTTGATTTATATAAATAAATCACATACCATACATAGTATATGCTGTATAAACATCATGGATATTCATTAAGGTGCTTAAAAATATATTCACCTCGGAAGTCATCCAGAAATCTGCCTGTCAGGAGGAAAGATGAGTGGAGTTGTGTGCCAGCACTAGTATTTTTTTCCCTTGCCTCCCGCTGTCTTTCCTGCCTCTCATTTTGGTTTTACAACAGGATCATTTCAATGTATGTGTTGAGGAGCCTGAGCAAGCCAGGTTTTTGGTGCCTCTTTTTTTTTAATTATTATTGCAGAAGAACTGGTTCATTGTAACACCCCTGAAGGGCTGTAGCATACCCATACAGACAGAAACAATGGCTTTGGGGAAGGATGTAACCTTGCTGGGGAGCTCAAAGACCAGTGATGGCTATGGGCACAGTGGGACTTTTTTTTTTTTTATTTTGTTTGCAGATTTTGAAAGTTTGTTCCTGGTTGCAGAATCATTTGCTGCTTTTGTTGTTTATTTTTCAGTAGAATGTCAGAAAATGTCATCACAGTTTCGTAGTGGCCAAGTTGAAGTCTGACCAAGAGTCAAAAATACAAAGATATTCAGTTTACTGTCATATAAGACAAAGACAAATTCTCACATTTGAGAAGCTGTAACCAGCAAATATTTGGTGTTGTCACTTGAAAATTACTCACATGATTTGCTCTGTTGATCAAGCAATGGATTAATAGACTAGTTATTTTAGCTCTTGTTTAGATACCATCCCAAAAAACCCCTGTCAATGTTGCTTTGAGTGAATATTGTGACTTATTGTGCTGTATTGCTGGACTATAAAAAATACAATACACTTACAATACATATCCACTTTTTATAACCTTTGTCTGTTTCCCTTTATCTTGCCCCTCTTCAGAGGTTCGACTGCAGGTGGAGGAGTTGGAGTCAAACGTCACAGTGCCGGAGTCTGGCTCTATCCGATTGGGCTGTAGCATTCCTTCTCAGTCCTCCCGGGACTCCCGCTTCTCCGTTTCCTGGTACGTGGAGCGCTCCGAAGATAATGATATGGAGGAACAGCCGGGCGATGAAGACAGAGAGCGGGAGTGCGTGTTCTCCATAGGACACGATGCTGTTTTTGGAAATGGAAACTGCAGCCCCAGAGAGGAAGCAGGGCCAAATTCACGCCTGCAGTTCGAGCGGATGACCTCCGACCAGTACAGCCTAACCATTCAAGGAGCACGGCCAACAGACACAGGCCGCTACTACTGCCATGTAGAGGAGTGGCTACTTAATCCCCGCAATGCATGGTACCGCCTGGCTACCAATAATTCTGGGTTAACTATCGTCAATGTACTGCAACAAGGTAAGTTAAACTAAAACTGCTGCTCTTTTGAATGTTTTGTTTCATGGTGGTTATAATATATTGCCCAATTCTAATGTGTCATCTTGTGTTATAGTTCAAGTAAAAAATAATATTAATATGCCAGTCATGGAGCTCTTAGGTATTCTATATGTCACCTCAGCCTTGGATGTTCTGGCTTCCCCAGTCACGACATTTAGTTTGAAAATAGGAATAAACCCAGTTGAAAGTGGAGCCAGAAGCGGGCCACCTACTGTTTGTGATTAAAGCTGAGTGATTAATGGTGTCAAATGCAGCTCTGAGATCTAAAGAAGTCAAAAAGATGAATTCACAAATGTCAACAACTAAATGAATACAATTTACATATTTTTTACATATTTATTATTGTTACTTCCTTTTGTTTTATTTCTATCTTTCATATTTTCTATTGTTCTCAGCATATCTGTTCTTGCCATTTGATGCCTCTTATTTTTTGATGTGGCTATTTTTACTTGTTTTAACTTGTCTGTTTATATTAATTCTTGTTTCTTCACTTTGTTGTAAAGCATTTTAAACTTCATCTCCTGTAAGAGCAAACTACACTAGAAGTCCATTTCATTCCATAAAAGTATAACATATATCTTCTGTATTCTCTGTCAACAGTGTCCACTCTCCAGTCGGTTGTGTGCGCCAATGACTCCCTCTTCTACTTCGTCTTCTTTTACCCGTTCCCCATCTTCGGCATCCTCCTCATCGCCTTGCTGCTAGTGCGCTACAAGAGCCGCAACAATAGCAAGAGCCAAGAAGGCAAGAACGGCGCCCCGCTCCTGTGGATTAAAGAACCTCACCTTAGTTACTCTCCCACCTGTCTGGATCCACCTGCACTCAGCTTGCACCCCGGCTCCGTTGACTAAGCGAGGGTCCTGCATTCTGCCACGCGCACATCGCGGATCCAGCCAATAGAATGTCAGGGAGCGTATCTGGACTCCACCTTCAGACTTTACTGTCGTTCACTGCTGTGTTGAGTTAGTCAATCAGTTGATCAGTTTAAAAATTCCAACCCTGGTGGATGCCTGTTTTATGGTGTGCGTGTGTGTGAGTGTGGACTGGAATGGGTGTGCCATGTTACCACGAGTAATTGTGCGAGTGAGAATCGAAGGGCAAGAGAGTACCATGAGCCTCTCAATTATTTGTTTTCTGTGAAACTTAGTCTCATAGCTGCATTTTGATTTTTATTATTCTGAATATTTGTCTATTTTTCAAAAGAAAAGAAACTGTGCACATGGGATCATTGGCCAATCCGGGAAGAACATTTAAGAGAAGGAACTCTATAATCAACTCCGGCAATGAGTGGATGCCAAAAAAGTCTCCGCAATGATCCAAGAGCAGCCTGGCCCACTATGTTGGTTGCCATAGTAATGCTCTGCTCCCACTGACTCCGTAGCTGATGACTTGGTTGCCAGCCTGCATAGAGACAAAGCAAAGGACACACAAGTCTGTGTCCTAAGTGAGGATGTGTGTATGTGTGCCGGCCCACCTGCCTCTACAATGAATTTGCCTTGGCAGACAGAAACAGGTCCTGGTGCGCCACTTAAACACTGCCAGACACTCTGGCCTTAGTGAGAGACTGCTCCGCTCTTCTCTTCTATCCTCCTTCTCTCCAAAAAGAGACAGCGAGAAAAGAAAGAGGGAGGTCGGAAAAGATGGAGAATAAATGAACAGCTCTCTCCTGCTGAGATATACGTATTTTGACATAAGGGATTTTTTTTTTCAGTGCCAAGACCTCCTTATTTCCACGCTGTCCTCTGCAGCTAATGTTTGAAGTTTTAAAGAGAGGAGGAAAGCGGATTGGTTCTGAGGCAGATTGAATATGTCTGCTTACCTCCTGCTGTGGGTTTAGAGGCCTTGTAGGCAAAAGGGCAATTTTTACACTCATGTTAAATCAGTTGAATTGTCCTGCTTACATTACGCAGTGGGGGTTATTGACTGAAATTAAATTCTTGCACATTTCTTTAAGTTGCCCTGTACAACCACTATGTCTTGTCTTTAAAAGATCTCATAATTTGAAAGATGCATATTAGTTTAAAAAAAGACTTTTGATGTATTAAGAGCCACACTGAAGATTACTAATATGTAGATGTGTAGTAAATCACTCTAAAAATGTTATCTGCACATTACATGAAAACTCATTTATGGGCGGGGGCAAATGTTTGACTTTTGTGTTTATTTTAAAGATTTTTCTATTTATTGTTTTATACTACTTTGCATAGCTTTGTAAGATTTTCTTTTTTGCTTTGAAATTCCTTAAGAACTGTGCTGCTTGTGTTGCCAGGCAACTGCACCAAGTAGATTATGTCAATAGCCTGTGTGATGGCAATGTGGTAGATGTAGAAATGCTAGATTTGTCCTGCGCATTGCAGTCTGTAGCATTTCATACCGGGTTGTCAAGTTCGGTCAGTGTCAAAACACTGTATATCTATACCTATAATGAAATTTACTGTGACTTTACATGTACAATAGTTGAACAGACAAGTCACAAAAATGGATTCACTTGATGCTTTTTGCTTGAGTCGCTTTTATTTAGTGAAATGTGATGTAACACCTAGGTAGGATGTTTGATCAAAGACTGATGAAACTGAACTGTTAAAACATCTTCTAATCATGGATTCTAGCTGAGGGCGTCCTCCTCAGCTCCCCTGACGCAAGGCAGAAGGGTTGCAAATCTGTCACCTTTCCCTGGAATGCAACAGCCAGGAGAGGTGTGAAATCCTCTACCCAATCTGGGCCTAACCCTCTCACTGCCAGACTGGACATGAAAACTCTCGAAACTTGACATTGTTCTTTCAATCGTGTCAACATGTATATTGCATGACAATATTGCAGGAGGAATTTTGATGTTTTGTAAACTTTGAACTCTTTGAGCATTGTGTTTGTGTGACAGAGCAGTGCCCAAACCCCCCCCAACTTCCTGAGCCAAGCGCCAACGCAAAGCCTGGTCCCTCGTTATTTATAATATCTGACTGCCAATTCCAGATGTCCTTCAAACATGTGAAGTGGTTTATTTCAAGAATGGCTGTTGTGGAGATTGTGTTTGATATTATTGCTAATAGTTGTCTTTTTAAATGCTTTGCTTCTTGCAGCATTCATTAAACAGATTTGTGTCAAAACACCAAAAGCAAGTAACTGATACTCACACAAGTCATCGGGTTGTGATATTTCAGCTTCCTCCTCTGTTTTTCAACCTGACTAGTCCATTTCAAGTAGAGCACACTATTCCATGTGAAGAATGGCCAGCACTTTTAAGTCAAGGAAGTTAGACATGCAGTGCGTGTATGCAGGGAATTCAGCTACAACTAAATTGATCAGTGTCTTCAAAGGAAGGGCCCTTTTAATTAGATGTATGTCTGCTCATCATTACTTGGGTGTTTACAAGTGTTTTCACACCAGAGATATTGATGTAGATAAATTGCCTTCAGCAGAGAATTGGGATACTGTGCACATCGAACGTCAGTTGGATGCAGGATAAAAAGCAGCAAAAGTAGTCCACACAGAATTTTGCTAGAATCCAACTATTTAATGAGGCGACATCATGATATTTATCAGGCAAACTCCTGTGTGAGAAAAACTCCATACACAATTAGAAAAACGCGTGATACAAGAAAATACCATAAGCCAAGACAATGTCCACTACAGTACATGTGAAGTCAGATGGCAACCATCTCACAACTGGCTAATAGACTATGCAGGGTATATATTGTAAAATACACATTTTTGACAAATGTACAATTATAGAAATTAGTACATTGAGTAAATGTACATGAGCACAACATGAGTTCACATGTTGTGATTGTGCATAAGAAAGATAAATCTGTAAAAACGTTAATCTTTTGGTATCATGTGATATAATTGTAGGTGGAGCTGTCATTTTCTGTGTGCATATACAGTACATATAACCTGTTTTGTTTTTTTTTCTCACATGGGTGTTTGCAAAACAGAGCTTAATGGTTGAAATGCTCCCTCATTAAATTCCAATATTCAGTGTGCAGCCTACCTCTCTTTTTATATGATAAATAGTCTTCAACTTCCTGTTTTGTTGCCATAACACCAGGGATAATTGATGACTGAGCTGTTGGAAAGGGTCTGTGATTTGACACTAATGGTATCATATCTTATTTACATGTATATGCATTGGCAATAAATGCTGATAGGGACCTGAATTCAGTTTTTCATAAACAAAACTACAGGAACTTGTTTGTTGGTTTGAATGATTGCCTTTTATAAATCTTGAACATTCCCTGAGATGCAGGTTGGGTAATTGATTGCCACTGAACAGCAGCTCTAGCTTCAGTGTGTAAATCTCATAATCCTGGACTTCATTCATTCAAAACAGAACTCCGTCTTTCTAGACCTGAGACGGGAAGTGGAGGGTATGGTCGCTGTGTGCGTGTGTATGTGTGTGTGTGGTGGGGGGGGGCTCACAATGCCGCCATCATCATTGGAGCTGTACAGTCATGCTCTGAATGATGTTTTTGTAGTAATAATATTAATGATACCATCCATAGCTGCCTCCCAAGGTTCCTCCAGATGATCTGACAGTGTTGTAGCTGCGTTTTGAGGGCTGCATGTATTGGCTGTGTGCTGGCTCCAGGTTTAGGTGTAAAATAGTTTGTGGTGATGTTTTCAGTTCAGCCAGTGATGCTTTATTTTTCAGTGATGTATTTTTATATGACCATGATTTGTTTATTTTCTCTTCTGTTATTCTGTCAAATAGTTGCCATCGTGACCATTAAAAAGGCACTTTGCTATTGTCAGTTTATTGCAATAAAATACATTCAGAGCAAATCCCTGTTTTCCTTCCAACCTTATGCATTTTTCAGTATTTGGAGATGATTTGTCAAAACAGAATATCGATCCACAATTCTCACAACAACCATAATCTTCTAAAATAGTACTGGCAACCATCCTAATCATCTAGTTCTGCTTTAACCATGAACTCAAGGTGAATGCCCTGCAGGCAGCTGAGTGTTGTTGCGTAGGATTTTGACCTCTAAGCCCCTGAACAACATGAGGGTTTATTTACTGTGTATGTTCAGTTATATATCTGTGTTGGTGTGTGTAAAAGAGAGACAGGGAGAGAGAAGGAATGGGTCAGCATGTCAGAGGATAAATTATGCTTAGAGGGGCTCTTGCAAGTTAACCTGGCACTTTTTTGACGGCCTCAGCAAATCACATCTCTCCATTCATAACTCATCCAATGCAGATGGATTCACTCACTCTTCTTCACTCGCTCTTTTTCTCACACACACATAACTCCCATTCTGTAAAGTGCAGAGTTTCACCATCCCATGCTATTCATAAACTTCTCACTGACTCTGACTTCTCACATGAATTCACATTAACTCATATTGATGCACACATACCCAATGAAGTCAAGAACAAATGCTGCTACCCATTTCATAAATCACATTGACACAAGGGGAAAATAGTATTCACTGCAAGAGAAATCATAGTTTGGTGTTTGCTTGTGGAGTTAGTGGACCATTTTCTGGGCTCTGTGATGCATGCAGGTTCCCCTGCAAGAGTTTTTGGTCGGCTCTTGACAAAACAATCTGTCTTGACTGAAAGAGCCCCCACATTCAAAGATCTATTGAGGCTACTAGCGCCGATAGCAGGCACACTGATATTGCTGATGTTATTGTCAGCCAGCTCTGTCACAACTTCACAGGACGTGAAAACACTGAATCCTCCCCCTTCGAGCGCTATCTCCATGTCCCACTTTCTCACAGATTTTTGTTCTCCGTCTCCATTTTCTCATGCAGAGACCATATAAGGAAAGATCTATTTTGCATAAAAGTAAGCAATATCCACAAATCTATACTTCTCGCTAAGGATGCAGATACCAGAGGGCACACATGGGCAGACAGTACTTAACCATCCAGGGCGCCAGGGCAGCAGGCAGGCAAAAAGGATTATGATTTATTACCAGTCAGAGAGGAAGCACTGAAGATAATGCAGAGAAAGGACACCTTCACTGTGAGCTTGGATGCATCATAACAAGGACAGAGAGCAAAATCCACAAAGATGGGTCTAGATCTACAGCACACACGTGTGAATATGAACAGGGACTATTTGCTCATGTACAGAAAACAAGATGACTTACCAACACATAATGCTCATCATCCACTATGACCAGAACAGACCGGTTGTTCTTTTCTAAGAGTTGAAGACATAAGGGAGGCATAGCTACAAAACAGATTGCAGAGCGTGGCTGGTCTGCTGAGGCCTGTTCACAGCTTGTTGTGCTCACCTTTGTTAGATACCACATTTCTGTGTGTGGTAGCTATGACTCATTCAATGATGTAAGTGTGAGTCAATAAGAACAAAAGAAATCGTGTTAATCCACTTACAGTAACTGTAACATTCATGTCTCGGGTAGCGTGCTGGTTTCCCTGTACATGGTTTAAGTAGAGGGAAATGTGACCTGGGTAATGAAAGTAGAAGGAGAACAGATGGACCACCTGTACTGATGGAAACTGTGATGATGCTATTGATGTATCAGCAGCAGTCAGCAATCTCCAAGGCAGTGTGATACGTGTTAAACGGAAATCTGTTTTGTTTTTTTACTTGGACCCTAATTTCCTATCATTTTGGGTCTAGATGACTAATGGAGACAAAAAGTTTTGAAATGGGTCCAGTATTGAGCAAGAGCACTTCAGCTGGGAGCCACAAAGCATTACTGCGCATGTCAAAGTATATCCACTAAAAGGAAATAGGAAAATAGGGTCCAGGTTGAGAAACACATTATCAATAGCTGTATTTAAGGATCTGTTAGTAAAGGCTGGTTATTGGAAAAATGTTTGTTGCTGATCTGTCATAGAAACTCCAAGCAAATCACATGATTCATGCGCACAAGGCAAAACACACAAACAACAAAAACAGAGATGGCCCCACAACATTCATTATGGATTAAAAACATGCACAAATTTACAAACATACACTGGAATATTCTCATCTCATTCATAATTGATAAACACTAAAATTGTGTGTTTATTTACTTTTGGTGTCCCTAGATGCAGTAAACTGTTAAGGTTGCTACTAAGGCAATGTTCCCCTGTGAATCCTGGAGATTCAGATGGAGAGCCAATTAATTGTTCCAGGAAGTTTAAATTAACATTAAATATCTGATTTTTTTTAACCTTTTATGTCTCATTTAACACCAGTGATTAGGTGTGCACACAAAAACCACTTGATTAGGGAAAGATGATGGTTTGGCTTAAAACAGTAAAATGCGATTAAAATGGTCAACATGACTTCAAAATTTCTGATTAATAATCTCTGGTTAAAATACCCACGATATTCTAAAAATCTAAATGAAATCCCTGATGTGATGTTGAGGATGTCCGGTTGGTGCTGCTGCTGCTTTTGCAACTTTTTGTAGGAGGAAGGAATTATTACAGCAAGCAAAACCAGTGTCAGTTGTCACACAGGAACCTGCCTATTGTTTTAAAACAGACATGAAAAACTGTGAATGTATCCTTTCATTTGAGGGACTGATTGAAGTCATGCCAGGTCACAAGTAAAAGGTTCAAGAGTATAAAACACTAATTGTGCACTCAAATTTGCACATTTTTTATCAAGGCTATATCTGCCAAGTTTCACCCACACTTTTTTAATCATTCATCTCACATGACACACACAAGCTTATGTGAAGATAATTGGAGGCTCCAGCTATCTTGTGTTACTCAAATTAAGTGGATCTTCTAAAGTTACAGTTTTTTCATAAAGGATTTCTTGTTCAGCTGCAGTGGTAGTAACAAAAAGACTTGAGGTTTAAAAGATATTAACTTGATTTGACTAATTTGGACAGCTTAAACCTCATATTAATTTCAAATAAATTATGAAATATATCTATGCATGGAAAGAGGGCTGTGGGTTTTGAACCTCATCATTTAGGCTACATTGTAAGTGCGTGATGAAGGGATCTCTTAATGCCCAGTATGAACAGGAGGAATGGTTACAGCAAGAAACACAAGTACAGCTGAGGTGATGAGGATGTCATTACTTCTTCTAGTTATGATCATTCAAAATCAAAAAGTTTTTACAGTTTATCCTGTGAGCCTATACCAAATCTCAAGGTCCAACAGTCAAAACAGTAAACTCAAAACCACAAATGTCAACCTCCCACTGATATCACAACACCTAGAGCCAACCCTGGCATAGATTCAGTAAAACACTGGCATTAACATATCTAAGATGGAGCGCATACTTTCATTTCCCAAATCCATCCAATTCACTGTCAAGCAATTGTTGCTATAAGAGATCTATACAATCAAATTAATAATTGTAAACTGTAATAAAAGAAAAGATCATAATATAATCACCACAGTAGTATGGCCTTAGGCATTTGACACAAGGAGCTGAGAAGCAACGAGGGCAATAGCTGCCCTGTTACACTCTATCTCCTTCTGTGTATAACAAGCTCAGTTATCCATCATGTATACTGTACAATATAACCCACCTTGCTGCAGGGCAAAGCAAAGAAATATTTTGTAATGTATTCTAGGCAAGTTGTTTTTTAATTGTTAATACGATTATGCATACTCAATCAGATGAGGGCTTTATGCATAAGTAAAGGTGGTAACAACAGTGAGCTAATCAGCGATGTGCATCTTCTTCTCCTGTGGGATGCCAAGTAATTATGAATGAGAAGTAGCAAGCAGAAAGAGTTCACTAATGCGCCTTCAGTGCTGAAAACCAAGAGAAAAGCAGAAAGATATAATTCTACTATATAATTATCCCTAGAGGAAGGATGGTGGAAGCAAAGGAAATGCTGCAGTGAATAGATGGGGGGGGGGAAAGTAATGGCTGCAGAAAGAGCAAGAGGGGGGAAAAAAGGAAATGTTAAATCATGCTCCCATGGGTAGAACAGCTACTTCAAACAGTATCTTTGGAAAAGCCCACTGAATATTTGACAACTTATACAATGGTTCCTCATCCAGGGATTCATCTCTCATGATCAGAAATATGGCTAAAGATACTGGTATCAGAATGAGAAGAGAAATTTCCAGATGTGGATTTTACACCTACTCAAACCAGGCATAACTGCTCACTGTGTTGGTGGTGTGTGTTCCGGTGGTTGAGTAATCCGGCGTTCACAAACAGGCTTTAGAGGGACCTACTGTTTGGTGATCTGTCCATCACAGTGTGGTTGAACAGCCTGTGGCACTCTGTTGAAGTCTCCACACACCTCTACACAGGACAGACATTGCCTCACAGCAGTGCTCTGAAGATCAAAATCTCTACATGATCTCTGTCTGACTCATTTTTGGCATAAAATCTTTTATGGAATTGCAATATATGATGTCTCCCTTTTCCACCTTACCCTGTACATGTGCACGTGTATGCGCCAAGTTTTCTTAGACATGCTCAGTGACATGCTGTCAAAGACCTAAGCTATACACGTGTGACTGGAAGTAAAGGCCAAGCACTGATGGATATCTTGACTATTTTACTTTATATCCCTGACCTCCCCAATCGATTACTGCTTTTAACAGCAAATGACAGTACCTATGGATCTGGTTGTCATGGCACCAGAGCAGAACGTCGCTCATGAGAGACTTTGATGTATAAGTTAGGGCGCTGTGTGAGGTGCATGTGTGTCTTTCAATGTCACCATTTTCTCTGCTCACATTTCTCTCTCTGCACTTATGATACTATAATGAATGCACAAATGATGTGTAAACAGTGCAGGATAAGGAGGGAGAACTGTCAATTAACTGGTAATGAGAGCGCTACATGGTTTAAAGAGTGTGGAGCATGTGTAGGTGCTGATGACTCCCTCACACTGAACTGTGTCCCTATCTTTTGCAAAGCAGCAGTGATACTGGCATACAAAATGCCTGTCATCATCTATTAGAGCAGAAATCTGTCAGAGGAGATAATGTACACATGTATCATACACAAACTCTCTTGTCACATGTACACACACCCCGTATAAACCTCTATGATCCAGCGGGCAAAATCATTCTCCTGATGACATTATGTACTATTATATCTGACGTTTAAATAAAAATACAGATTTTTGATATCAATATTTTAACTGTCTGTGAATTGCCTCCCAGACATATGATGCATTATTGAGGGCGACCTGCTTGCAGTTTGAAACATGTCATGGGTGATTCTCATTGACAGGAGGGATCCTTACAGGAGACAAGGAAATGAGAGATACTGTAGACATGTCTTTAGTCTTCCTGGGTGTCCTCAGCAAAAAGGGCTCGACTGCAGTCAGAATGCGATATTACATATTGATTCCTGAAAATTCTAATAGATTTCACAGAATTTCTCCCTATTCCATTTAAATGGTCAGTGGCACCACTGATCCACGATTCACTTGACTAAAATGGGCTTTTTAACCTTGAAAAAAGCAGTCTCCACATGTGCAAAAACACAGCTTATTTTTAAGTAATGGTGCCAAAACCATCTTCTCAGTACAGAACCAGTGTAGCTCTCACTCTGTGGCCAATTTTCTGCTGCACTGTTAGTGGCTCTGTTAACACCATCAATGTTGGATGCATTATTGATTACAGCACTGCATTTCTAATCTAGAGCTGTGTGAGATATTTGTTCATGCATACAAATTAATAATACATGCTTACAATTTAATTATAAGATGTCTTACGCTAACTGGGAATTCCCACCAACTATTAAGGGTTTGTGTCCAAATACGCCATCTAGTGCACAAAGAAGGAAACAGCAGTAAAAGTAAGCATATACTGCATATTATTCATGTTTATCATTAGTAAATATCTTACATGGGTCTTTTTTCTTCTTACACACATCTTAGACATATTCAATCAAGATTGCTTAATCTCAAAATAGTCACTATTTCCACAACCAGTCAGAATTAGTCTTACATTGTATCATGACAGGCCATTTTCCATCCACAAAAGACAAAATCCATGAGTTTCATTCAGTGATTTGCTACACATCTGCCAACACTTTGTTACTGTTGGGTAATATGAACTGCAGTCCAGGGCAAAGAATCCAATAGAAAAGAAATTCTTGTTGAGGCTTTTTAATCCGCAAAACCAAATCTCAAGGATTTCAGTAGTGTACAGTGAAATAGCCAGAACCGTTTTACGATGTATGAAACATGATTTTAATGACTTGCAACACAGAAGATAACTAAACAGTGCTCCTGAGGCTATTTTATTTCCACACTTAATTCATACTTTAAAACTTACAGTGTTAGTCAAAACAATATTTGGGAATGTTTAAAGATGTGAAATCAGTGTAACCTCAGCTCCGGTCTTTGCACAGTTGTTCCAAAGCTGGGATTCACTTCGAGTTAACTGTTCATAGAGGAGATTGTTGCAGTACTGGATTAAGTTCAAACTGTTTTTAGAGGCACAGTGCAGTTTCACTCACATCAAAGTGACCTGGATTTGGCCATCAGCACACCCCTCCACAAAAGCCCCACTGCTCTGACCACACACCTAAACTTCTACCCCAAAAATGTCCACATTAAGTCCATTCCACTGGTTGCTGTGGTGTATCACTGAGACAGGCAGGTAGAGTGTTGCTGCGGGGACTTCCACAGAAAAAACTCCACATCTCAACGGTCTAGCGAGCGCTTCTGGATTGCTTCGGCCACCACGGTGCGCAGAAGAGCGATGACAGAACGAGGGTCGTCGTTACCTATCACAGCACTGCCTGACACAATCATGTTGGCTCCTGCCTGGAGAGAATATGAGCATAAACATATTGTAAGAGAAACTCCTTTTATAATTTTAGGTTTTTTGTTTTTGTAAAATTAGGCTGATACGTGTGTTTGTATCCCTTACCTCAGCACACTTGTGAATGGTGTCAGGGCCAACACCTCCATCTACTTCAATGTCTAATGAAGGGAACTGGCTCCTCAGCCAGCTCACCTGGTCACACAGGAACACAAAGAACAGGCTCAAAACCAGGTCAACACCATGTTACAATACATTTAGTAGATATTATCAGGACAGTATAAAGCAGCACAGTAGTGTTGTTTTAAATCTCCATTGTTGACCAGATCTAAAAGATAGTCTGGGGGGGGGGGGAGAAACATGCTTTGATGAGCAGGTGCTTCTTTTCAAGATGTTATCGGGTACAAATCAAACCAACGTTACCACTCGTGTTAAAAAATTGAAAGTGAGAGAAACAACACAGCACTGAAACTTCTTTATTGACACACTTATGTTATATAATCTTGTGTCGTCCTGTGGTTTACCAAAATATTATATGGCACGTCAACTGCAGACTGGAATCTTGCATCACTGTGAAAGTGAAACTTAACAACACCTGGCACTTTTATAATGTTACTCTGTAATTTTACAATTACACATAAATGTATGAGAAACTAGTTTGTCTTCCAACATTTGCACATCTCACATGTGGAAAAGTGAGACAATAATCATTTTGTTGAGATATGTAATTATAATTTTTTCAGCTCTCCAGCATTTATTTTGGGTAAAGGGAGCTGAGCTTAGTAGCATAAAAGCTTTACCACAATTTCTAAAACAATACGTTTTAAGTGCCCTGAGAAAGAATAAAGTGTCGGTCCTTTGTGAATGTATGTTTGACTTAGTTTTATTTATATCAGCATACATGGAGGAATATGTGCTTTAGAATAGTAATGTCCATGCAGTTTACAGTGAGAGGGTAATATCAGATTTGATCACTTAGTCTCATGCTGTTGACATGTTTGGTAATTGGAGGTTTAATGTTGTTTTTTGTCTGTGGAATGCTATGTGTCAGGTCAGATATGTCAACCATTTTCCATATTACCTCTTTCACTCTTCAATCAAAATGGGTGAGGCATTAGCAAGCTAACTTGATCTTTGTCAGTTGGTTCAATGTGCGATCTTGCACAACAGTTAGCCCCGGGCAGTTTGTAAATGTAAATATTTAGGATCAACACAATTGTACACAAGAACTAGGTTGTGTTGTGTAACTGGTTTTCATTTAGTGACATGTAAATTTCCACTTAGATGTTTAAACTGTTAAACTGAATATACTAACAGTTGGTGCATTTACCTCCAGGTGTTTGAATTCACTCTTCTTTTGCCAGAAAACATTAAGGAACGTTAGCTATAAATGGGACATTACAACTGGCCAGTAGTAGTGATATAAGTCACTGAGCTTAACATGCTTATTGTTTCCGCATAATTTTGACAACCTTGTCATGCTACTAGTTTCCATAAGTTGTGGGCAAAATTTGTGTTTCGGTTGTATATTTAGTGTCTAAGGAATAAGAAATAGGCTGCATCTACTCTACTGTATAAATCACATAGTGTCTCAAAATAACAGGTGACCACAACAGAGGTACAGTATAAACCAACAACACACAGCACCTTTAGATGGCTTGTATGTATACTGATAATGTATCAAACTGGTGCAGATTTATTGTGCACTGAGCTTTGAAGCTGTAGTTTGTGTTGTTTTATTGTTATTTTATCCTTACCTTTGGCATCTGGTCCTCCATAAACTTCTGTCCTCCAAAGCCAGGTTCAACAGTCATGACCAGAGCCATGTCGATCTGGTTTGCCCAGGGTGCTAGCTCTTCAACGGTAGTACCAGGCTTTATGGCTACACCCACCTACAAAATCCACAGTGGTAGTATGAAAGATAAACTAAATAATGAATATAATCTGGTACAAATACAAATATACATTTTCAGTCAGAGTTTCAAATTTTTTTTTAGAGAAGCTTACACCATATATGGTTTCTTAAATACATGTAAACATTCATTCAATCATTATTTTACTGATTAGTGATATTCTACGCTCTACAAGCCTACATGTTGTGCAGTCTACTTGTTTTGCAGCAGCATTTTCTCACCTTCATGCCACTCTCTTTTATCTCCTTAATGAGGTTTCCAGGGTTGGTGGTGGCCTCTAAGTGGAATGTGTACTGGTTGGCTCCTGCTGCAGCCATGGGCTTCACCCACTGCTCCGGCCGAGACACCATCATGTGCATGTCTGCAACACTGACACAGTCACAATACTGCACAGCAGAGGCTTTCATGATTCAGTTCTAATGCATAATTAAAAGTTATTTTTAGATAAGTGTATTCAACTTCGGTTTATTTCAAGTGCACTCAAAGAGTCTCTGTACACTTTACAAGTTAATAAAAACAACAAAAAACCCACGACTTGTAAAAGTATACCCACACACACACACACACACACACACACACACACACACACACACACACACACTGACACATACACAGGTAATAATTTAATTTAAAAATAGAGACTGTATAACCAGAACAGAGTTGGGGTAACAACTTGCCAAGGAGAAAAAAAGTCATTTGAGTTCCCAGCCAGTGAACTCAGGACAGGTCATAATATACTAAGAAAATATGAGTTTTCAGTCCAGACTTGAGATTCCCAACAGAGCTTGCCTCCCAAATGTGTGATGGTAGATTGAAGTGATACATTGTGCTGTGTTGGGCAATACTTCGATGTCATGATATGACATTAGATATTGTCTTAGATTTTATTGTAATGTAGTGATGCAGCCTAAGTGTTCCTGATTTTAAAGGCTGCCTTGCAGTGAAGTGATGCAAGTTTCTAAACTTACCAGACTTATTTTTATCTATCCACAATACTGATGATTATTTATCACAAATCTCATTGTTTAAATATTTTGTGAAAGCACCAACTGTCATCCCTACAGTACTGTCACATTATTGATATTGAGATATTTTGTCAAAAAATATCATGATAATTGATTCTATCCATATTGCCCAGCTCTATGTGGGAATGTTTTATTTTCTTCTTACCAAAAAAAGGATCTTGGCCTACTGACTTCCTTAGGCACTCTACCATGGGGTGACCAAATGTGATGTTAGGGACAAAATGTCTGCAAAAGGGAAGGAAAAAAAACACCAAACATTAACTTGCAGCTGTGATGAAAGTAACCCATCTTGCACAAACAGTTGCACACACAGTAACGTCTTGCATAAGTAACGAGGAAGATAAATGTCTAAACTAGCAGCCAAAAACAAGATGGTTCAGTGACAGCGTGATATTTGACAGACATAAACAGAAAACCTTCCCACTGATAAACCACATAAAATCCAGTTACATAAACATTGTCTCCCCCAGCTTAACTTCTGACAGGGTAGCTTAGCTTGTTGATGTTAGCCAACTTTAGCTCTCCAGCACTGAACTTTGAATCGGGTAATCGAGCTAACTACTGATGAACTGACCCATCCATGACGTCCAGGTGCAGGTAGTCTGCCCCGCACTCCATCATCCGCACACACTCGCTGCCCAGACAGGACAGGTCGCTGCTCAGGATGGACGGACCGATCTTTGCATTGTAAGACATGCTGTTACTGATGTTACTGTCTGCATGCAACCTTCTACTTCTTCTTCCTCTATCCCTGCTTATGCTTCTTCTTCTTCTTCTTTGGGATTTAATCGTAGCTTCCATCCCTGGTGTTGCGTTACTGCCGCCTTCTGGTATTTGTTATCTCCTACAATGTCCTGTCAGATTTTTCCTACTGTTCTCTTCAGAAAGCTGACAAGACACATGGTGGAAAGTATTTAAGTACATTTACCCAAGTACTGTACTAAGTACAATTTTGTACTTAACTTGAGTATTTCCATTTGCTGCTATACTTCCACTCCACTATGTTTCAGAGGGAAATACTGTACTTTCTATCCACTATAGATTTGACAGCTGTAGTTAGTTGTTTATCAGATGGAGATTTGACGCAATATAACAAGCTTTTAAAATGCAACAAATTGTTAAAGATGAAACCAGTGATTTCCAACCTTTTTGGCTTTTGACGTTTTACAAAAAGCAGTGTAGTCAGACTCACATTTCAGATGTCTATTTGTTAACAGCTCCACCAAATAGTGATTTTCCCTCTAAACGTTTCAAATGGTTTCATTTCAATAAAAGTTCAAATGATCCAATATTTCACCAAGGATCAAAGATTAGAGGAAAAATTCTAAAAAACTGAAAACAGATTTCTGTAACTGGGTCAAGAGGTCCAACCCTTAGGTTGGGAACCACAGGGCATAACTAGCTAACTGTATAAAGTAGTTCAAACTAGCAACCCCCTACAGCAGCAATGACATGCTGCTTTCATACCAATATTAATAATCTAACAATGTCATATAATTATATATCAGTTAGAGGACCAAACCACTACTTTTACTGCAATACTTTAACTTCTTTCACTGCTAATATTTGTGATAGGCCTATAGGCTATGTAGTCTTTTACTTGTAAAGGTGTATTTTTACATGTGTGTGTTTTGCTGTGTTGGTAGTTTTGCTTAAGCATACAATCTGAATACTTCTTCCACCACTGTAAGACACTTCCTGCCTTATCCACTTTCACCACACTCCAGTATGCCTTTTTTAAGATGTTCCTGTTAGTCCTAATCTTGCCAATCCCTCCATCATGTCCTTTATTTCTGATGTACATTTTCTGCAAGTACATTTATTTATTATAATGTGGAGAGTCCTGTTTAGGTTTCTGTGGCCTATTTTCACTCCTCCTTTTTTCTATTTACTTGCCTATTTCTCTCAATACCCACTCTGTTTTATAGTATATGTAGGTGACTTCCTCTTATAACCTGATCCCAGTGCTGCTGGCACAACTTGTTTGACTAGTTGGTCCACTCTTTTATTTCCCATAATCAGGAAACGTCCAATGTCCAAATTTGTAGCTATTCAGAGAAAAAAAACAGGCCTGCTATAGATTTTGTCATATAGTACAAAGGGGGCAGTGCATAGGTCACAAGATCAATCTGGCACAAGACAGAAAAAATTGCAGTGCTATACAAATGTGTTTGTGTGCAGGCCTATCTGTGTATTGGACAAGACCTCTACATTTTGCCTTGGTCCTGTGGGTTGTTGGATGTTCTTTTTGCCCTTTTTATCCTGTAATTAACAGAAACAGTCTTAGAAGGTTGAGGGGAACATTGCAAGTTAAGGGTTACAAATAGACACTCCTTCCTTCATTGTAATAGGTCACACATTAGAAAGTTTGGGAATCCTGGTGTAGCCTATATGGCAAGCTTTTATAATGAGGGAAACATACAGAAAATTAGATTTCATTATTTGAGAAATTCCAAGAATCCTCAAATAGAGATAAATCATAAAAACTTGATATAAGTGAGAAAGTATTCAGAGAGAACATACATTTTTGCATTGCTATTACATTTTGTCTACCTTTGTTCGGTCTAATACAGAGCCTAATTTCATTGAATATTTGTAATTTTTTCAGTTATTGTGTTATGTCTCACTGTGTATGGTAAGACACCAAAATTCGCTTATCTTCAGCTCTCACTTACAGTCATACTCAAAGTTGCAGTAGGAGGCTTGACATTACTCTCCAGCGTCACACCTTTATAATAAGACAATAGCTGTTCCTTGACACTAGATGGCGTATAGCTCAAATGGGTAATGAACTCTTGTCTCATTCCTACCAGTGTATTCATTTGAGCTGCAGGGTGTTGAGTAAGGTTGTAGGCAAACTACAGTAAGCTACAGTACATTACTGTAGTTCAGCTTGCCTCCATGGTGCAAAAATAATCAGAATGCAAAAATGTGTTTGGCAATGGTAATAAGTTGCAACATCTGAAAAAATTTTATTATGTTCCTCTACTCTGGTGGTGACATTTTTGCCGAGTCATAACAGCCAAACTAAACCCCCAGATTTGCTAAGGGTTGTTTTTAGCAATAGGACCTCATTAGGAAATACAGGTCAGTTTTGTAATGGGTGCATTGTGTTTAGGACACTTTGTTAAGAAATGTAGGGCGCAGTTTGGTAACTGATGTAAAAGGCATAAACCTTTTGGATTTTTTATCAGTTTCCATTAGCATACTTGCTGCTTTTATTTGCTTTCTGTATTTAGCCATTGATGTTATGTTTTAATGCATCTGTTAGACTGCAACCATCATTCTTTGTGACTCAGTATGATAGATCGGGATAGACTGTTCCCCCATGGAAGAAAATCTGTTTCTCAGCTAGTGAGAAGAAGATTGTTAAAGATATGTGACACAAGTATTCAATGATATGAAGTTGTCTGGGCTTAAGAAAGTTATTCGTCAAAAGAAAGAAAACCTCTCACAGAAATGAAAAAAAAGACTATAAGGACTCACACAAAAATTAAATAAGTGCCCCATGTTACCTGACACCAACTTAAAAACAACCAATTAAACAAAGTAACATACACACACAGTAACAGACAAGTTCCAAAATCTTCTTTAATATCTGTTTGTATGAAATTCTTTATTTTAATTTTTTCAATGCAGTTCCATAAGTTTTGATAAATAAAACCTGCCACATCCAATCCAGTCATATCATGGCTGTGATCCTCAATGGATTTGATCATGTGATATTAGTTGACATGTTTGTGTCAGCAGCTTTCAGATAAGAAAATATTTTCAAAGTCCCAGATGTCTCATAATGTCTGAATAAGTCATACTTGAAATTTGGTCTCATATGAAGTGTGGTGTTGTTTGAGTTATTCTTCTTTGCCTGATGCATTTGTCACCTTCTTTCTGTTGGACTCGCTGTCTTCTGAAGTAGTTTGAATGTTTTCTGGCAAGTGTGTAAGCTGTTGTGATTTATGAGAAGCAGAAGGCCAACGTTTTTAAAAACTCTCCCCTGAGCACTCTACTGAGACTCAGTCCACAAAGAGCCTCACTCACATACCCAGATTGGTTAAACAAAATCTGACATTTATGA
This sequence comes from Scomber japonicus, assembly GCF_027409825.1. NCBI lineage: Eukaryota > Metazoa > Chordata > Actinopteri > Scombriformes > Scombridae > Scomber > Scomber japonicus. The sequence goes on from NC_070588.1 coordinate 19,438,861, forward strand.
GTTTTGCCCAAGCGTTGCATTACTGCAACAATGATGGAAACACATGGTGGCATGTCGTAGGAAGATGATATATGCAGTTTTGCAGTAGGGTTGAGGTAGAATAAGTTAGCGACACAGAGAAGTGGGGCCTCGAGAGTGTCTAAGAAAGGTAATAAAAAAGCCTCGGGCTGTATCTGCAAGGGGCTGAGTCTTATAAGTCTGGCCATACAATGGTCCTCCATGCCTATCTGTAGAAAGTGTTTCTCTGATTCCTGAGAACATAGTCGATGGGAGAAGATTTTGGTGCAGCTAATCAAGTGACAGTTAGGGAGTATTATGAATAAAAGAAAGTTTGGGAGTGTCACTCAAGGTCGACACGTTTGTATTTCGTCTTTAAGAGGGGTTTTTCTTTTTTCTGCAGCTGACACTTAACCACATTCTTCACCTTTACTGTAAACAGCTATAACACCAAGCACCATTTAAGACACCTTTTTTTTCGGTCTAGTGGAGGAGGAACTGTGGAGGAATGTGACTTATATTCATTTTCAGGCTGCTGTCAAGCTGTGCTCCATTGCTCATTGTTGACATCAGCACTTTCCTGAGGAGATTGATCTATACAGTGCAGATGTGGCACATCATAGAGTAGGCTATATAAAAATGCAATTTAAGTCATGTAAAAGTGATTTAGTCTTTAATTGTAGAGTGAGCTTTAAGTTTCGCCTCTCTGTAACATAGTCATATCTTACTTTGAGATAGAGTTGGGCGACTCCAGATATTTAACAGCAAGACTCACTGATTTTATTTGGATGATCAAGATCCAAAAATGTGTGTAGGCCTATGTACTTTACATATTCTACTCTTTCGTGGCTTGTGAAATATATGCTGTGTGATCCTAATGAGCATGTAGATGAAAGATTTCTCGTTACATGCGTTCCTGCATCTCAGTCATCTGTAGAGACAATTAAATATGTCTCTTCAGCAAGGAGCTTATGCTGATAAAAGTTGAAAGACTAATCAATTCCATTCCCAGTCTACTAAATTAGTTCATTTTCATATGTAGAAGGTGTTGCCATTTCTAGGAGTTTCAATTTGTTGAGCTGCTAATTAAAGGTCCTGTGTGTAGAATTGAATGAAACAGACTTGGCAGAAATGGAATATAATATTCATAAAATTGTTTTAACTCGTATACAATCCCATGAAAATAAGAACCATTGTGTTTTCCTTACTTTAGAATAAACCCTTCAAAGCTAAATAGGGTGCATCCCTCATGTTGCAATACCATGTTTCTACATTAGCCCAGAACAGACAAACTAAAGACAGGGCCATGTGTGATTTTAGCGAGTTTCACTGCTATCTTAGGTTCTTGTACACACTTGGGAGCGGGATGGTGAGGGTAGGGGTATTCGATTGGTTGCAATCTGCAATCTGCAACCTTATTGCTAGATGACACTACACACTGGACCTTTGAAGTGTTTCTCTATTCTCCCAGACATGAAAATCACTCACCTTTCGGCGAAATTCGCCGTTTTGAAACCAAAATAGATGTCCTACGTGAATCATGCAGATCCGATGAGAATTTTTTTTTTTTTTTTTTTGGGGGGGGGGGGGGGGGGGGGGGGGGGTCAAGTGTCCTCCGTCACTTGGTGTTTTTTTTTTTTTATGTGAGTAGACCTCATTAATACCATAGATAGACGATTAACACACGCACCTATTGACACCCACTTTGTCGTCGGTCACATGTGCTCATTGGCTTTGGAGACATGTGCTGCCTCATCCTAAGCACTGATTGGCTGGTGTGTGTGGTGTCGTATGAAAAAGTCACGTGTCCCACAGATGCACGCAGGAGGTGTGCAGCGGGACTGCGGAAGAGGAGGTGCAGGCGTACGTGCAACAGATCTCAGCGACGGAAAAACAAACGGCGGTGATTTTTGAAATTGCGAAGTGGTTGGTTGGCATAAACTGGTTTGTGACTGGATCAGGATGGCGGCACAGGGGATAGGGGGGGATGATGATGAGGATGAAATGGAGTTTGGGGAATGGTCTCGTGTTGCTAGTGGGGGAAGGAGAGGAGGAGACAGGCAGGAAGGAAGGAGTCAGAGCAGCAAAAGAAGTTGGGATGGAAACAGTTCAGAGGAAGATAGAAGAGCTAATCGGAAAAAGACGCTGAGGGAGGAGTGGAAAATAATCCTCAGATTCAGAGAGGAGGATAGGCATATTAGTGTGAGCCCGGTGGTACTGTCTAGGGAACTGAGAAAGAAGCTAGGAGAGGTGGAGACGGCTAAGACTCTGAGAGATGGAAACTTGTTAATAGTATGTGTAACAGAGGTTCAGAAGAAAAAAGCGTTGATGATGGAAAGTATTTGCAAGAAGACGATAAGTGAAAGAAGGGTTCTGGGAGAGAATAAAATTGCAAGAGGAGTAATAACAGGGATTCCGGTAGATGAAGACTTGGAAAGGATTACACGGAGTATTGTGGGAGGTGAAGTGAGTAAAGCAAAGAGACTGCAAAAAACTATAGATGGGGAGAGAGTGGATAGTATGTCTGTCCTTCTGGAGTTTCGAGGTTCAGTGCTTCCAGGCAGAGTGAAAATAGGGTGTATGAGCTTTCCTGTTAGAGCTTATGTACCTCCACCGCTTCGGTGTTACAAATGCCAAAGGTATGGACATATTGCAGCAGTATGTAAGGGGAAACAGAGGTGCCTCAAGTGTGGAGGTGAACATAAAATTGAGGAGTGCAAAGAAGATGCACAAAATAAATGTTGTAATTGTGGTGGGCAACACAAGGTCACGTTTGGTGGATGTGAAGTGAGGAAGGAAGCTGTTGAAATTCAGCAAGTGAAAGCAGTGAACAACATAAGCTATGCAGAAGCAGTGAAGAGGGTGCAAGGACAAAAGAGAAAGGCTGACATGGTGAAAATGGTCCCCAGAGCAGAGGAAGGCCGAATAGAGGAAAATAATGCAGAACTGTCAATTGATAAATTGATATTGTTCATGGCTTATGTAATTAATTGCACAGACCAAGTTAAACATAAAACTGAGAAGATTAAAATAATTGTGAGGGGAGCTGAGAAGTTTTTGGGCATGACAGGTGTGTCTTGGGAGCAAATTAACAAAAGACTTGAAATAGATGGGAAACCAGGTGCTTCAAGTGATAAAACAATCTGATTGTCCTACAATGGAATGCAAGAAGTCTCATAGCAAATGGCCAAGAATTCAAAGGATTCATTAAAGACTTAGAAAATAAACCAGAAGTAATATGCGTTCAAGAAACCTGGCTCAAGCCAACATTGGATTTTGTAATTACGGGATATGATAGTATCCGTAGAGATAGAGGAGAGGGGAGTGGAGGGGGATGTGTAACATTTGTGAAACAAGGGTTACAATACAGAATTTTGGGAAAAGGGACAGGGTTGGAGTGTGTAATAGTTGAAATGTGGACAAAAGTTGGGAATATAAAAATTGTAAATTTTTATAACCCAGGCAATAGGATGACAATGGAAATGTTTGATGAAATAAGTGTACATTTAGGGGGGAAAGTGGTATGGTGTGGGGATTTTAATGCACATAGTACATTATGGGGTGGTAGGAATGATGAGAATGGTATAGTGGTTGAGGAAATAATGGAGAGTAGAAATTTAGTATGCTTAAATGATGGGAGTGGGACAAGAATTAATATTAGAACGGGGTCAGAGTCAGCTATAGATCTTACACTTGTAACAGATTCATTGGCAGGTATTTGTTCATGGACTGTGATCAGAGACACTACCATTGGCAGTGATCACTATCCGATTAACACAGTGTTAGGTGTGGGGTTAGAAGGGGGTGATAATGAAGGAGTGGAGACGTGGGCGTTTGGGAGGGCTGATTGGGGAAAATTTGGGTGTATATGTGATAAAGGAATGGAAGCAATTGATACTAATACGGATGTTGATACATTAAATCTTTCTGTTTGTGAAGGTATTTTAGATGCAGCAAGGAAGACCATTCAGAAGAAGGGAGGTAAGCGTGTGAAGAAGATTGTTCCATGGTGGACAGAGCAGTGTGATCAGGCAGTTAAATCTCGAAATAAAGCTTTTAAAATGTTGAAAAGAAATCACAGTTTTCAGAATCTGATTGAATATAAGAGAATGCAGGCACATGTAAGGCGGGTCATAAAAAGTACAAAAAGGGAATATTGGAGGGCATTTTGTGATTCCGTGGGGAGGGAAACAGAAATTGGGAAAATTTGGGGTATGATAAAGAGAATGAATGGTATTAAAAGAGAATATGGGTATCCAGTATTAAAGGATGGAGAAGTGATAGCGGTAAAAGATGAAGAGAAAGCAGAGATGTTGGTGAAGGCCTTTGTTAAAGTGCACAGTTCAGGGAATATTACTGAGGAAGGGGCAAGAGGAAGGGAAGCTACAATAGCGGAGAATGTGGGAGTGGTGCAGTCGGAGGAAGATACTAATGACTTATTAAACAAGGCATTTACAAAGACCGAACTAAACCGCGCTCTCAACAAAACTAAGATGTCAGCTCCAGGCAAGGATCAGATTTGGTATATAATGTTGAAGCATCTTAGTGAATCGGCTAAGGACATTTTATTGGAGTTATTTAATAAAGTGTGGGAGGGTGGGAAGTTGCCACAAAGTTGGAAGGAGGCGGTGGTAATTCCAATACGCAAACCAGGAAAAGATTGCACAAATCCAGGAAATTATCGACCAATTGCTTTAACATCCAACGTTTGTAAAATAATGGAGAAAATGGTAAATGACAGGTTAACCTACTATGTGGAAAGTAAAGGATATGTGTCTAAATATCAAAGTGGATTTAGAAAAGGGAGGAATACTATGGATCCAGCTCTATGTCTAGAACATGAGGTGAGAAAGGCACAGATAAATCGAGAAAGTATAGTGGCAGTATTTTTAGATGTAGAGAAGGCGTATGATATGATGTGGGGAGAGGGATTATTGATAAAACTTTGGAAATTAGGTATTAAAGGGCGTATGTTCAGATGGATTAAGGATTTTTTATTTGGAAGACGTATACAAGTCAGGATAGGGACTAAATATTCAGAGAAAATGGGTATTGAAAATGGAACACCTCAAGGGAGTATCGTGAGTCCATTATTGTTTTCTATAATGATAAATGATGTGTTTATGCGATTAGGACATGAAATGGGGGTGTCTCTCTTTGCAGATGATGGGGCAATTTGGAAGAGGGGAAGGAATCTGGAGTTTATCAGAAAGAATGTACAGAGTGCAATCACAAAAATAGAGGAATGGTCCTATAAATGGGGATTCAAATTTTCAAATGATAAAACAAAGGTAATGGTTTTTACAAGGAAAAGAATTGGTGACACAGTTAAATTAAGATTGTACAATCAAGAACTGGAGAGAGTGAAACAGTTTAAGTTTTTAGGAATATGGTTTGATGAGAGACTCACATGGGCGGTGCATATTCAAAAGGTGGTGGATAAGTGTAAAAAAGTTTTAAATGTG